>NC_092664.1:14386854-15730188 GCF_032118995.1 Asterias amurensis | reverse complement strand
GTTTGTTTGTTTGTTTGTTTGTTTGTTTGTTTGTTTGTTTGTTTGTTTGTTTGCTTGCTTGCTTGCTTGCTTGCTTGCTTGCTTGCTTGCTTGCTTGCTTGCTTGCTTGCATGTCTGTCTGTCTGTCTGTCTGTCTGTCTGTCTGTCTGTCTGTCTGTCTGTCTGTCTGTCTGTCTGTCTGTCTGTCTGTCTGTCTGTCTGTCTGTCTGTCTGTCTGTCTGTCTGTCTGTCTGTCTGTCTGTCTGTCTGTCTGTCTGTCTGTCTGTCTGTCTGTCTGTCTGTCTGTCTGTCTGTCTGTCTGTCTGTCTGTCTGTCTGTCTGTCTGTCTGTCTGTCTGTCTGTCTGTCTGTCTGTCTGTCTGTCTGTCTGTCTGTCTGTCTGTCTGTCTGTCTGTCTGTCTGTCTGTCTGTCTGTCTGTCTGTCTGTCTGTCTGTCTGTCTGTCTGTCTGTCTGTCTGTCTGTCTGTCTGTCTGTCTGTCTGTCTGTCTGTCTGTTTGTTTGGGTTTTTGTTTGTTTGCTTGCTTGTTTGGGGGTTCAGGCTCTCTGTGTATTATATTTATTGTTTACAAACCCACTATATAGAAAATGCACCAACTGAGTTTGCTGAAAATGTTATTAGTTTTCAAGATTCTTGCATCATGCCAGAATTGTGGTTTAAATTGAAAAAGATAGGTAAGACTTCTTCTGTATGTACAATTTGTGACCTTGTTGGTAATATTTGTTCGGAAGTATAAGCCTCTGAGACCACTAAGTGCCTCTCGTTAATGACTAGTGTATGGCGATTTAACATTTTACGAAGTTAAAATGAACATAATAGTATTTCGGGGCTTTTATTTTAAACTAATGTTTATACTTATTAATTGCTAATTGCTAATCATACTGATTACAATCATCACCATGAAAAACAATTAAATTTGTGTTTACAAAATGCGCGTTTTGTTAGATAGGAACAAAATTCTTTCGTCGTAATTCAGCGTCGACATTTTACATGTCAACTGTGAAGGGGAGGGGGAATTAATAATGATCTATATAAACAATTAAGTTATCAATTATATTTTGTATTAACACAAGCTAGCGGGGTGTCTTCCTATAACCGCGTGTTTCAGTGTATCGCTATATAGGCGGCTGAGTGGTCCAATGACAGAAAATGTGAATAAAATGTTTGGCACATCATTTTGGCTCAATATAACAAAATAACTGTTGGCTCGTTCAAATTTCTTACTGGAATTCATCACACTGTAATGTGTATGGCAACTGCCTTCATCTAAAACAATGACTTTTCGGTGACAGAGCTTTCTCTGTTAACGCTCCCAAATTTTAGAACATTCTCCCTCCCCAAACTCAAAAGGCTTCTTCCCGAAAACAACGTTGAGGACTCAATTATTCAAATCTATAGTTACCCGATTCTGAATACCGCAATTTCTGCAGATTTTTAAACTTTTCTCACGTTTATTTTCGGATTTTTTGTTTTTGCGATATATATTTTTTAAATAATGTATTTTTTTTTTGGTGCTTTTGCCTTGGTTTTACTTTAGTTTTCAAGGACGCAAAGTGCTTAGAAACGTAGCATTGAGCGCGGTATTAATTGTTTTACTATAATTATTATCGATTTACCAAGTAATAAGAATAA
The DNA here is from genome assembly GCF_032118995.1 of Asterias amurensis. NCBI lineage: Eukaryota > Metazoa > Echinodermata > Asteroidea > Forcipulatida > Asteriidae > Asterias > Asterias amurensis. The sequence goes on along the minus strand of NC_092664.1, from coordinate 15,728,558 downwards.
TAACAAAAAAAAACACTTTTAAAAAGTTGGAAATGCAGTTTCCTATTACAGGTATTCTGAAATATCCTATTAATATCCCTTAATTGAAGTGATTTCTAGATGGCCCTCATAATTTAAATGACCCTGAGGTGAGTCATGATAGCAAACAGCAAACCACGATATCCCATTATTGTGGAACTGTCTCTTGCTCGGTTCAGTTGTAATTGCAATTTTTCAGTGATTGGTGGAGTACAGTGCTCGCTGTCTTTCTGTCTCGGTTTCAGCAATTAATTTTCTGCGTTATTAATTACAAGTGGTAAGCTATTGATACATCCTTGCCTGGTAGAATGCTGCTAGGTCAAGTGACCTCTTGACTCGCTCTCTTCCAGGTAGGTCATACCTGCTGATTTTAATAAGCTGGTCATTGACCAGTGTCTGTTTGAGCAATGCCAAAGGTAGAACAGATGTTTTGTTTATCTTATTGGGGTCGTCTGGGAATAATACTAACAACAGTTTTTATAGTAAAATATAGTAATACAAGTTTTTGGGACAATACAGTTCTTATTACAATCAGAGGCCGTCCAGGAAAAGGCAAACATGTCGTCAAAAAAGATGTGCCCTGCCAGACCTTGCTCATTTAAAAGAGTAATCATCTAAATGCTACACATTACACACACGTCAACAATTGTAGTGACAAAAGCTGGCAAGTAAAGTTATTAATATAACGAAAAGACCCCCCCCCCACCGTATCAGAACTAAGACCCACCCTACCCCAATATTGTCAAATTTCAGATTTATTTTTCTTTTTTAAATATGATATAATAATAGATCAAATGTATCAACAAATATCACAGTGCCAATAAATGCATTGTGGTGCGTGGTCTACACAAGCTTACATCATGTTGACAAAATATCCATTGTCTTTTAAGAGTCGACAATTTTAATAGAGACGTTATATAGTATTAAGGAGTATAATTATTCTTATGACAGTCGGATTATTATTGTTATTTAATTTCTCTCTATAAGTTATATAAAATAGGCAAGAGTGAGGAGGACAACATATTTCTGGCGAAAAAAAAAATTATGTCTAAAAGGTATGACAGGCAATATTAATGTACACGGGGGGAACATTACACATTTAAACAGTACCCAACATGTCGAGCATTTGTCGATGAACATGTTGGATACAATCGTTTGTCTGAAACCATGAATGGTTATGGGTCTGCTATTACAGATGGTCGCAACGGGTTGGTCATAATAATGGTTCAAATCAGTTAGTTGTCGGAATTGTTTTATTTTTTTATTTCGTATAACACGGCCACCAACACATTTCGCACTATTTATTATAATAACGAAATATTATTTAAAGGCAGTGGACACTATTGGTAATTACTCAAAATAATTATTAGCATAAAACCTTTCTTGGTGGCGAGTAATGGGGAGAGGTTGATAGTATAAAACATTATGAGAAACGGCTCCCTCTGAAAGTGCCATAGTTTTCGAGAAAGAAGTAATTTTCCACGAGTTTGATTTCGAGACCTCAGATTTAGAACTTGAGGTCTCTAAATCAACCATCTAAACGCACACAACTTCGTGTCACAAGGGTGTTTTTTCTTTCATTATTATCTCGCAACTTCGATGACCTATTGAGCTCAAATTTTCACAGGGTTGTTATTTTATGCATACGTTGAGATAATTATTGTCAAAGACTAGCCTTCACAGTTGGTGTATCTCAACATATGCATAAAACAACAAACCTGTGAAAATTTGAGCCATTTCTTACAATGTTTTACACCATCAACCTCTATTCGTGATCAAGAAAGGTTTTACGCTTATAATTATTTTGAGTAATTACCAATAGTGTCCACTGCCTTTAAGTGAGAGAAAAACAAGTAGACTTACCTGACTGTGATGTTACAGCCAAGACTTGAACCATAAAAACACCGAAGAGCTTAACAGATATCAACTTCACCATCTTGCTGCTGCCAAAATGTCACAAGCTGATGCTGTCTCAAGAATACCCTCTTCAAAATGAATAAAAACCGAATCAACACGCATAACAAATAGCCTACATAAGCGCCTGTACGGGAAAGTGTCAAACGGCACACGTTACATGCAACTCCAGGCAACCCCTTATGACAATTTAATATCCACATTTACTGTTGCTTTGGTTTGTAATGGGAGAGTTGAACACCGTTGGTTAAATACTTCTTATCCTATCGAGGTGTGTCATCCCTGTCAGTCTTGCATCATAAGGTGTCTCAATGGTTGCAATGACAAGTCCTTCAAAATGGCTTAGCGCACGGTAGACTTGTACCCTGTCTTTATCCGCAAGGATACTAAAGGTATTGACAACAGGTTGCTTTTCAGGGCCAGTGGTTTCATTGAATACTATGATGCCATTGGACAAACGTGCAGTGACGTAAGCTTTCAATATATGTGTTTTGATTGGTCGGAGGTGATGTTGGTGCAGCTGAAAAACATCATCTCGGACCAATTAAAACACAGATATGGAAAGCTTGCTTATGGTCGTCTGCAACTAGCGTGCGCTGTGTATTATGTACAACACGTGTACGGATTTGACTGCGTATACAAAATGTGAAATGAAAGGCGATTGTGATGTCAGATGTTCAGAATACTCTAAAAGTTTGGCGCACGGTAACCAAAAGAGCGACACCAACGATGATTGGCTCACTGAAGCGTTATAAAGCCATGCAAAGAGAAAGCACCCAGTGTGGGCTCTTGGGAAAAAAGAAATCACGTGGATGTGCACGAAAAACGAAAGTGAATACATATAATAGAACCCCTTTTTGAGTAGATGAGAGGAACATGCATGAATTTTGTTTGCATGCTAATGAAATTGAATTTGATTTTTCTTCTGAAATTGGTCAAAACAAAATGAACTAGAACAAAACAGTGGGTTGCCAATTACTTTTTCTACACTGTCCATCAATGCGAAAGATAATCTGGCAAAAGGTCAACCCTAATGGCCTTTTAGTAACCAAGAGCAGTGAGGCTTCGGTTGGCGGTCAGGATCGATCGTGCAATTAATTGAAAAACTCTTGTTTATTGCGTTTCTTTGGTAAAATGACAGTGTCCATATGTACATCAGTTTTTAAATTATGACACCTATCAAGCTAAGTGGGTCGTTTGTTGGAAAAAATATTATGGAGAAACTAAAAAAAAAAAAAACATCCCATGCAACAGGATTGATTTTGTTGTAAAATAATTTTAAAAGATTTTAAACTTGCATCGGGTATAACGAATAATTTGCATTGGAGATAAAGAATGTTACACGGGTAAGTAAAACCAAAAATATCTTGGCAATATAAAATTTATCTTTTATTTTATATATTGACAACGACCAATGGGTTTTTATACAACCCCAAAAAGGGTTAAACTCAGCATTTATAAAAAGACATTTTGTCGATGTATATTTATCAAACCATGGCATTAACATATTCCTTTCTCGGTTTCCTCCTCTTTATATATTTGTGTGCATAATAAGTGGCGAAATTAAGCTCGATTAAAAGCCACTGTAAAGGGCAGGTCACACAGGCCCCGATAACGATAACGAAAACGAGAACGATAAAAATGCACGCCCTCGATTGGTTGAATGAGCGTGGGCGTATTCTGCGTGGAGCATTTCAACCAATCGAGGGCGTGCATTTTTATCGTTCTCGTTATCGTTCTCGTTATCGGGGCCTGCGTGACCGGGCCTTTATATGTTTTATCGTATAACATGCAACGAACAACTTTTAATAGGTCCTAAAAGAGAGCAACAATATAGAAAAATCAACAATAAATACACAATATAGACATCATGTTAGATACCAGTATGATGAAGCAATGTAATAAACAAATATATCCACAGTAAACAAAAGAAAAAGTGCACACTGTAATAAACTTGTTCCGGTTTAGTCCGCAGTTTAGGGCTCTAATTCAACCTAATGGGAAACCAAATTGAGTTGCAGCAGAGTCACTAAAATGCCTAATGGTCTGGTTCGTCCCCTGCCATTTGCAATAACGCCACAAGCTTCACTGATGCCACAAACCATAAACAATGATGGATCGTTCGTTTGGTCTTCGTTTGAAAACCGTATTATCAATCATCATTACGATCACCATTTTTACTTGATGGTCAACAATTTCTTTTTCAAGTTACAAGTCATGCTTGATACTGTGGAGAGTTTAATTTCGTAATATGAGACGTCTCTATAAGTAGAACGTGCAGAGAGCAGAACTTTGTTTGGGAGGTCAGGCTTTCTGCTCTACCAGCCAGGCTAATTCTGATGGATGATACCCAAGCCTACATCCAAAATAAATGGCCCCAGGAAAAAACTAATTGATACCTACATCTTGAAGTGGCCTTTAGGCCTTGTGTGACTGACGACTTGCATAAAATAAAAATAAGTTAGCACCACCCGCACAGATACATGTAAGATAGCAATATCGAAGCTAATAATTGACCAGTACATCTGAAGTCACATGTGGAGGCTCGTAATCGCGTTACGCTTGATACACCAGCGATGTCTGAAACAATGTGCATTGTTGACCTCGCGTGTTATTATTATAACGCTGTTGTTTGTAATCAGCAGAGTGTAATGGGTTCGAGTCCCGGTCATGACCCATGTGTCCTCTTGTATGTAAATCGTGTACGTAAATCGCAACTTATCGTCCGTACATATTAGGTTTAGATATATCTATCGTGTACGTATAAACACGGTAATTTTATATATTTTTTTATTCATGTGGCAGCAATACGGTCCTGCAAAATAACAGTTCAAAAAGTATTTAAATAAAATTGGTTTGAGAATGAAAATAGAGCCAATTTCGTTCTCTCTGGAATAGTGCATGGATGATATTTATCAATACCAAATGCTGACGGGACACATTCAAACCAATTCAATTTATTTATTTCCACACTTCCATGAAAGATGTCGACGATAACATTGTGTACTTAGCCTACTACGGGGTAGATTAAAATATCATAAAGTATCTTTGGTAATTGTCAAAGACCAGCCTTCTCACTTAGTGTATCTTAACATATGCACAAAGTAACAAACCTGTGAAAATTTGAACATAATTGGTCGTCGAAGTTGCGAGATAATAATGAAAGAAAAAAAAACACATCACGAAGTGTGGGCGTATTCTGCGTGGAGCATTTCAACCAATCGAGGGCGTGCATTTTTATCGTTCTCGTTATCGTTCTCGTTATCGGGGCCTGTGTGACCGGGCCTTTATATGTTTTATCGTATAACATGCAACGAACAACTTTTAATAGGTCCTATGAGAACAACAATATAGAAGAATCAACAATAAATACACAATATAGACATCATGTTAGATACCAGTATGATGAAGCAATGTAATAAACAAATATATCCACAGTAAACAAAAGAAAAAGTGCACACTGTAATAAACTTGTTCCGGTTTAGTCCGCAGTTTAGGGCTCTAATTCAACCTAATGGGAAACCAAATTGAGTTGCAGCAGAGTCACTAAAATGCCTAATGGTCTGGTTTGAGAATGAAAATAGAGCCAATTTCGTTCTCTCTGGAATAGTGCATGGATGATATTTATCAATACCAAATGCTGACGGGACACATTCAAACCAATTCAATTTATTTATTTCCACACTTCCATGAAAGATGTCGACGATAACATTGTGTACTTAGCCTACTACGGGGTAGATTAAAATATCATAAAGTATCTTTGGTAATTGTCAAAGACCAGCCTTCTCACTTAGTGTATCTCAACATATGCACAAAGTAACAAACCTGTGAAAATTTGAACATAATTGGTCGTCGAAGTTGCGAGATAATAATGAAAGAAAAAAACACATCACGAAGTTGTGTGCTTTCAGATGCTTGATTTCGAGACCTTCAAATCTTATTCTGAGGTCTCGAAACCAAATTCAAAGGTTTTAGTGGAAAATATCTTATTTCTCAAAACTATAGGTTACTTCAGAGGGAGCCGTTTTCTAACAATGTTTTATCAACAGCTCTCTATTGCTTGTCACCAAGTAAGTTTTTGACGGTAGCAATTGTTTGAGTAATTACCAATTGTGTCCAGTGCATTTAAGCACCAGTAAACAGGATAAATGTTATAACTAGAGTTCGCATACCGCCTACGCTATATTCATACCAATGGTGAGTTTCATTTGACAGAATCAGGTTTCAATTTTGTTCAGCATTAAAGACTTAGAAAACTGTCAACCCGCTGATATCAGTACCAGTTACTTTATTCACTCGCTTAAAGGAACATTACAGAATTTTTTTTGCTAAAAAACAGTTGCTGGCAGTGTGTAATCCACCACATATACACAAACTGACAAACCTTTTGATGTTTGAAATCGGCCATCTTGGTCACCAGAAAATAGTGGAAAAAACGAATACACATTTTGCATGATATTGATACCATTAATTTGTTTGTTCAACAAAACGCTCACTGAGCAATTAACCCGAAACGCGAAACTATATTATTTTATTCCCATCAAATATGAAATTTGAGACAGAATTGTATTCAAGGGATTTTTTTTTTTATCATCATCATGACACCGTGCAAGTTTTGTATCATAATGTCATTCGGTGATCTTCACGGTTTTTGTTTCAAACCAATTTTGAAATGTTTATTTAATCACACTGTTCAATTCTCATCGATATTGTGCTCGCATGTCTGCGTTTCCAAAAACATTCAGACTTTACGTAACAATAATAATTGTTTATGTAATAATTCAGGGCAAGCGAACAAAAACACCTAACACCACATAACAAACAAAGCCATATTCTGAATCCATCCAGTTTTTTTCTCGACATAACGGGACAAGAAGAAGAAGAAGAAGAGGCCTATACGGCTGACTCAACACAAACTGAAACTTATTTGTTCACAGCTAATGCATTTCAGAATTGTCCCCAGAACACCATACTAAACATTTAGCATCCAGCATTGCAAACGGAGTTTCTTCAGGGCTAGTGTATTTTATATTAGCATATGTGTATTTATGTATAGACCATGTGAACCTTGTTTCACAATTAGCGTGACCTTGTACGTTCTTGAGTATTTTGGCAGGCAAGATACTTAACTGAACCTATGGGGACGTTGACATTTTGTGTCATAATTTCCACATAAAAGCAAGAGTTATGAAAGTAAAAGCTGGACAAGTTTTGAGATGTGCCCCCTTTCATCATATCAACAGTTGATAAGAATTAGACAGTGCAATCTCCATAAACTATAAGAGTTTATGTGTTCTTCCACTGAGCTGTGTACAAATCGTGCCTGCAGTAAGTCCAGCAGGCTCTGTGGCCCTTTTGTAAACATGTGATGTCGCAGGTCACCTCGTCTATTACTTATTTGAATACAATGTCAAATAATTTGCAAATAACTAGATGACGCCATTACCACAAGTACACATTATTTCGCAGAAACTCTGTTTCTAAGCATGACAAATTAAAGGAACATGTTGCCTTAGATCGGTCGAGTTGGTCTTTGAAAAGCGTTTTGTGACCGTTTGTTATAAAATGCATATGGTTAGAAAGATGATGTAAAAGTAGAATACAATGATCTACACAATTATGCCTCGAAATTGCGTGGTTTTCTTTTTACCTCGTCCAATAACACGGTCGGCCATTTATGGGAGTCAAAATTTTTGACTTACGTTCTTTTGACGTAAGTTTTGCTTACGTTCCGTCTCAAGTTACGCTTTATATACAAAAGGTACGCTTTTAAACATGAGTCAAGTTACGCTTACGTTCCATACGCAGCTACGTTTACGTTCTAAGATACCCAGCTACGCTTACGTTCCAAGATATGCTTACGTTCCAAAAGATAAGATTACGTTCTAAGCTACACAGCTTCTCAGCTATGCTTACGATCCATACGCAGCTACGTTTACGTTCCAAGATACCCAACTATGCTTACGTTCCAAGATATGCTTACGTTCCAAAAGATAAGATTACGTTCTAAGCTACACAGCTTCTCAGCTATGCTTACGATCCATACGCAGCTACGTTTACGTTCTAAGATACCCAGCTACGCTTACGTTCCAAGATATGCTTACGTTCCAAAAGATAAGATTACGTTCTAAGCTACACAGCTTCTCAGCTATGCTTACGATCCATACGCAGCTACGTTTACGTTCCAAGATACCCAACTATGCTTACGTTCCAAGATATGCTTACTTTCCAAAAGATATGGTTACGATCCAAAAGATATGGTTACGTTCCAAGCTACGCAGCTACTCCATATCCATACAATCCATATACATCATTTAGGTTTGTTACGCTAAAATCAAAAATTACGCTTTCAATCCCGAGTCAAGCTAGGCTTATGTTTCAAGATTTGCAGCTACGCTTACATTTCAAAATACATTCTCACAAGGACGCTTTTGAATAACTCACGATTTTTTTTTTACAGCAACCATTTACAAAAACATTATTTATGATTATACAGCCCTAAACTGCGTACACGGTGAGCCGGTGTGTCCCTTTAAAAATTTCTCACCAGTTGGCCTGTCCAATCTTAGACAGGTTTTACATTACCCGAAATATTGCCGAGTGAAAAGATTTACCTTTTTATTTTGTCTTCATACCATATAGCTCAGCAAAAAGATAAGTCCGGTTTGACCCAGAAAATTTGATTTAAATTTTAAAGCGAATCTTACAACTACATTTTTAATCTTTGTTACAAATTGATAATGTAGAACGCTTTTTTGGTTCTACACAAGTGCATGTTTCACTGAATGAGATGACTGAACTTCACATGACAGCTTAGTATCCTGAGGCAAAAACTTGCTTAAAATTACTGGACACTATTGGTAATGACTCAAAATAGTTGTTAGCATAAAAACTTACTTGGTAACCAGCAACAGGAAGATGTTGGTAGTAAAAGCATTGTGAGAAACGGCTCCCTCTGAAGCATACAACGTAGTTTTCGAGACAGAAGTAATTTTGCTATAAAATATTTGAATTTGATTTTAAGACCTCAGAATTATATTTTGAGGTCCCGAAATCAAGCATCTGAAAGCACACAACTTAGTTTGACAAGGGTTTTTCTCTTCCAGTATTATCTTGCAACTTCGTAGTTTGTTATTTTATGCATATGTTGAGATACACCTGAGAAGACTGGTCTTTGACAACTACCAAAGGTGTCCAACTTTTTGTGGGACACAAAACACCACGTTCACAGATTTCCATTAAACTCACACATTTTAAAGACAATGATGGTAGAAAGCTCCCCCTAATTATAACTTACAGAGGTGCTGTAGTTTTTGAGAAATTGGTAAAGAAATGGCACGAACATAAATTTCGTCTCGGTTAGACGAACGTTATTTTAGCATGCAGGCCTACAACATAATTAACAGTATTGGTATTTGAATACCAAAACCCTTTAACATCAAGCCTACCAGCAAATCCTTGCGTCTAAGCCCGACCCCTGCACAAAATGTCAAGTGCTTGAAAGAGAAGAGTCATTTCTAAACAAATAACAATCAAAATAATTTTATTATTCTAAACAGGTCTAAACTATAGGGCAGACATATTATTCCGTTGTTCAACCCTAAATAAATTGATGATTAATGATAAATAATTAAACAAATTCTATAAGTTACATGGTGTCGGCCACAACTTGTAATGTGAAAATACTTACTGTTCCAGACATTTGTTTATTATTCTCTTTTTTTTCACCAACATATAGAAATACAAAAGGATGATTCGAATTGAACTTTATTTCACCGACATTATGAACGTACTGTATCCATGTACACTAAAAACGAAAGTCTAATTCTGTTTCATGCACCCTTCATGCAATCACTCCATCGAGCAGTGGCACATAACGTCGGTGGTCGCAGGTTCGAATCCAGTTCTATACATATTATTTCAACCCGAAATAAATTGATGATTAATGATAGATAATAAAAAAAAACTATTTTATTAACAAAATTTGTATCACTGATTCACTGAAAAGGCACCCTGTGAATTTAAGTGACTTAAAGAGTTTGGATACTTTTGTAGGAGACTAAAAACAATGTCCACATATTTACATTAAACTTACATCGTTTGAAGATAATGATGGTAGAAAGTTTCCCTTAAAATGATACTTGCTGAGGTGCTGTAGTTTTTGAGAAATGAATAAAACAAGTCACGAAACAAATTGTTGTCACAGCAGACGCCTTTGTCTCAGGAGACGACCATTATTAAATAATAAAATACGTTTACATGCTAAAAATTTCTCAAAAACTACAGCACCTCAGCTAGTAAAATATAAAGGTAAGCTTTATACTGACATTGTCTTCAAACAGTGTAAGTTTAATGTTAATCTCCGGACATTGTGTTTTGTGTTACAAAAAGTAGTACCCAAATCCGTTAAATGACAACGTATGGCTCTGGTTTTTGTAACAGTTCGATTTGTTTAGTAATATTGTAGATATATACAAAAAAGCTTACAATTCAAAACTTCATTCCAGGAAGGAATAGAGATCACCAAAAATCTAGAGCTCCAATGTTCTCTTAGGACAATCCGTAATTGGAATACACAATCTGATTCAAATTTTGGGGATCCAAAATTTATATCTAATTCTCCATAACCACATGTAATAGCTCCTACTCCACAGGTCGGATGTAGTTTTTACATCGACCGAAGGGTCTTATGGTAACATCATCAATGACGCCATGACCTTGACCTGGTACAAGGCAAAAGTTGAATCGATGGAGCAACTTGGCCAAGAGAACTCGGGCTTCGATCTGTGTGGAAAAAAAAATCATGAAGGGATGCATAGTTTAGGAAATCGTAAAACTTAAAAGGTGGAGTACGCATTTGCCACGGCCCTAAAACCCAAACCTATCTGAAGACATTATATATTGTCCATGAACGAGGTTGGCACTTAAAGCCATTGGACCCTTTCGGTAAACAGTATTGTCCAAGGCCCACACTATGTGTATTCACAACTTCTATGTAAAACAACAACCCTGTGAAAATTTAGGCTCAATCGGTCATAGGAGTCGGGAGAAAACAACGGGAAAACCCACCCTTGTATCCGCACGTCTCGCCGTGTTTAAAATAAATCCGTAATTCTCGATATCGAGAATTTATTGTTTTTTTAACTGTTTTCTCAAAAAGTAAAGCATTTCATGGAATAATATTTCAAAAGAAGTCTTTCACCACAACCTTCTGTAAACCCTGTAGGTTATTTGTAAATCTGTGAATTTTTGTTTTTTTTTCTGTACCGAAAGGGTTTTGGCTCTAAAGAGTTAATATCGACGTTTTTGAAGCCAAGAAGAGTTAATTAGATTACTTGTGGCTCTATAAAGTTACTGGGAATACACACTCGACTGGCCATCCTTCTGAATCTTACGGTCCTAATTAAAAAACAATTCATGTCACAGTGCTATCATAAACATTCAATATATTGTAATGATTATTATAAGTTGACTCACCATGGCAAACTGTTGACCAATACAATTACGGCTGCCCAATGAAAATGGAAAGTAGGCATACTGTGGTCTGAAAGGGTTAAACAAAATAATATTCTTAATTCATCTTGGCCGAGTTCGGTTTTGGGATAGTCGAGAACAATTTGATGTTCTAACCTTTGAGATACACGTGTGACGTAGGACTTGACTTACTTGTCATTGCTGGCATTAAAACGATCGGGATCAAACTGCATGGGGTCGTGGAAATATTCCTCCATTCTTGCCATAACAAACGTGTTCACCTACAGGGAATCATAATAACGTAGGCTTTTTAATAATACAAAGCCATGTTTTGAAATATGGTGGACACACCATAGATTTGGGTAAATCTGTACAAACACCCAAATCAAGCAGTAGTAACTAGTAGGCCTACCTGATTTTATTGTCTACCATATCTCATCAAAAAATGTTAATGATAGTATTATAATATTATCTTCAACACAGCTTTTTTGAAATATCCTGGCCCACAGCGGTCTAGTTAACCAGACCCTTTCTAATAAGTCGAAAGTTTTCAGTAGCAGACACTAGCATGACAACTTGTGGCTATCAGCAATGCACTTAATAAGTTGATATGTCTTAAAGGCTGTGGACACTATTGGTTATTACTCAAAGTAATTATTAGCATAAAACCTTTCTTGGTGACGAGTAATGGGGAGAGGTTGATGGTATAAAACATTGTGAGAAACGGCTCCCTCTGAAGTGCCATAGTTTTCGAGAAAGAAGTAATTTTCCACAAATTTGATTTCGAGACCTCAGATATAGAACTTGAGGTTTTCGAAATCAACCATCTAAACGCACACAACTTCGTGTGACAAGGGTGTTTTCTTCTTTCATTATTATCTCGCAACTTTGATGACCGATTGAGCTCAAATTTTCACAGGTTAGTTATTTTATGCATATGTTGAGATACACCAACTCTGAAGGCTAGTCTTTGACAATTACCAATGGTGTCCACTGCCTTTAACGTCATTTGGGGGCGCTTTCGGTGGTTCCTGACGCCATAAAGCACTTGCTCAAACGGGTCTGAAGGTCTGACAATATTGAGATGCATATTATACACGTAGAAATTGGTTTATATTAATGTAATTGCACAATGGAAATGAAAAGACCACCAGGCATTTACTTATAAGGTGTTTTTTTGTCATTACACTTACTGCAACAAGACTCCCTTTATGTATTTTGTAGCCTTTGACTGTGACGTCATGTGCAAGCTCCCTCCCAGTGCCCACTACAGGAGGCCAGAGACGCAGTGCTTCCTTCAAAACCTTGAGTAAAGACAGTTAGGAAAATAACAATATGTTGAGTTTTTGTTTTCGAATTTTTTTCGTCATAACTCGCAGGGCATTCGTATGAAGTATGAACTGGGATTAAACAATCAAGTTTGCACAAGCCAACTTCATGGAGTTTTGATGTTATGTGAACTCGGCTGTTGCGGTAATTCCCGAGACTCAGTGTGTACATTTTGTACTACCTTATATAGGTGAAGTCATGTAGTAGTCATTCATAATGGTTTGCTTGCTATATACATACAAATGTTCACGTTTTGTGTAGCCCTTACATGTGCCCAAGTCATACTAGTTATCGTGTTGCCCTATCTTGCATTATACGTACCTGCATCATGTAACTGAGTTTGACAACATCGCTGTATTCCAAATAATCCCTATCACCACACACTGACTCTACCTCAGTTTTCAATCTGTTACAATCAAACGACATTGATTCACATTATTTCAGATTGCATTATGTTCATATACGGCTTAATGTTTATATAATTTTCAAATCACAATAATTATATGGCGAGTGGAAAGTTAAAGGAACACGTTGCCTTGGATCGGTCGAGTTGGTCTTTGAAAAGCATTTGTAACCGTTTGTTATAAAATACATATGGTTAGAAAGATGTTTTAAAAGTAGAATACAATGATCCACACACATTTGCCTCGAAATTGCATGGTTTTCCCTTTTACTTTGCGAACTAACACGGTCGGCCATTTGTGGGAGTCAACATTTTTTGACTCCCATAAATGGCCGACCGTGTTTATCGACGAGGTAAAAGAAAAACCACGCAATTTCGAGTGATACTTGTGTGGATCATTATATTTTACCTTTAAAATATCTTTCTAATCATATGCATTTTATAACAAATGACTACAAACGCTTTTCAAAGACCAACTCGACCGATCCAAGGCAACGTGTTCCTTTAAAGACACTGGACACTATTGGTAATTGTCAAAGACCAGCCTTCTCACTTTGTGTATCTCAACATGCATAAAATAACAAACCTGTGAAAGTTTGAGCTCAGTTGGTTGTCGAAGTTGAGAGATAACTATGAACGAAAAACACACCCTTGTCACACGAAGTTGTGTGCTTTCAGATGCTTGATTTCGAGACCTCAAATTCTAATTCTAAGGTCTCAAAATCAAATTCATAGAAAATTACTTCTTTCTCGAAAACTATGTTACTTCAGAGGGAGCTGTTTCTCCCAATGTTTTATAATGTCAATCTCTCCCCATTCCTCGTTACCATTACTCGAGGTTTTATGCTAATAATTATTTTGCGTAATTACCAATAGTGTCCACTGCCTTTAGTAAGCCTTTATAAAGAACCCCATACAAAAAAAATACAAAAAACTATACAAAACATCTGAATTAAAAACTTATAAAAAAACTGATCGATCAGCCTATGAATCAATCAATCAATCATCAAACAAACTATCAATCAATGTACACGATATAAACATAAATAAATATAAATAAATAAATAAATAAATAAATAAATAAACAAACATTTATAGTTTTTTGTTTTTGTTTGAATGTATGTTATCGATTTAATTTCTTTGTATTACCTCCCGTAGCTCATCGTATCTGTTATTTTTTTAATAAAATCAATATCAATTAACCAATCAATACATTCATCAATCAATGAAACAATAATACTTCATAATACATAAGAAGCACAAATATATCAATAAACAATAACATTATAATTGCTTCCAAAACATGTTCATACCTGTGCATAATTTCTGGATGATGTCCAAGTTCTAGCAATGTGAAACTCAACAAATTAGCAGTAGTCTCTTGACCTGACCAAAGAGAAAAGATAATTAATATAGTTAGACTACAAAACTGCTCGTTCTTAAAGTCACTAGACACTAATAGGTAGTTACTGGAAATAATAATTGTTGGCACAAAAAAACTTACTTGTAACGAGCAGTGAAGATCTGTTGATAGTATAAAACATTGTAAGCATCGTAGTTTTAAAGAAAAGTGTAAACTTCGGGCTATAAGACATCTGAGAGCACTTGTGCAACACTAAGGGAATCTTCGAATTAATCTTAAACCAAGCTAAAAATGACATTCTCCGATGCCCCTATGTGGGATGAGCTTCTTATACAAGTAAGACATGCAAGCTCACTAATATAATTCAAGACACTCCTTTAGGCTCGCATGCTCACTACCCATTAAACTATACCTCAGCACCTTAGAGCAAACTTTTGATATTGGCGCTCTATAAATGATTTTTGATTGACTGATTAATTGGTGATCGATTAACTGATTGATTGATTAAATTATTGCAAAAAAAGAGAGTTTCTCGTTACCAGCAACAAAGAAGGTCACAAACTCATCTATGACGTTTTCCATCTGGTCTTTATAATCTTTTCCAGACACTCCAGTCACTGACTTTAAGATGTATGTTAAGATATCTTGAGGCACTTCATCCTCCCGCTGCATTGCTTCCAGTCTTTGCTCGATGCATTTCCTTCCAGCTTCTCTCAGAAATTTGATGCTGTCTCGAACTTCTTGTTTGTATTTACGAGCAGCAGGAAATGGATTCAACTGGAAATGTTCAAGTACATTTTGAGAAAATTATAATTAGTGCAAAATCAATCCCGTGGTGTTTGAGATCCTGCTGAGATTCAGTGAGTAGTTTTAGACCACTCATGTTTCTTAGTCAGAATCAATCTCAGATATTCATATTCAAGTTAAAGATAACAACCAGTTAGTAGAATTATTTCCACTAAAAAGAAAAAAACGGTAAAGGAGAATTTTCAAACAATATTTTTGTATTTTTATATAGTGTGAAAATTATTGGCGAAAGAGTGTTATAATACAGGCCTACCAGTTCATATTCTCGGTTATCTGATATTTAAAAAAGATATACAGATAGGTATGTACATTTGCAATTGTTGGAAGTTCATTGATGTAGAAGAAAAGTAATTGACCACGCACAAATCCATGTGGAACTCCGCTCTCTACTCTTTATAATGACAAAAAAAATACACAAACATTATATCAAATAATATTGCATTAAATTTACCTGCATGAATGGTACATTGAAAGCAGTACTCATACCATTCAAACACTTTGTAACTGCTTCGGTGACGGGAGATTTCTCGTCAAATACATTGAGGTCCATCCCGAACGCTACCTTTTTAAGAAGTATAGTTTATAACAAAACATTACAATAATATCGAAGACTTATATAGCGTACGTATCTACCAACACTGTACTCAAGGCGCTTTAATATTGGGCCTAACCTTCTAACAGAAAGGTAGGTTATTGAAGTTATGAATTCTTCGACCCAAAAATGCTACGATGCGTTCAGCAGCCACAGCCAGGAACCCCGGGCGAACCTCTCTTTTCGATAACTGCACTTGGTTCTTTTACGTGCGTTACACAACACACGGGACCAACAGTTTTACGTCCCGTCCGAGGACAAAGCCATGGTTAAGTGTCTTGATTAAGGACACAAGTGTCACGACTGGGACTAGAAATCACACTCTGCTGAGCGGAAACACCAGAGTTTGTATAATTATATAGAAATCACTGTGAGTGATGATTAAGACTAAAAAAGAGGTGGCATTGATTACATTTAACATTAATATTGTGAGCCCTGTTAGTGATTTTCATTGGCAAGCCACATTAAATACGCTACTTTGCGATGTGGTTTATTGTGGTTAGTGCTTTTAAAGACAGTGGACACTTTTGGTAATTGTCAAAGACCAGTCTTCTCACTTGGTGTATCTCAACATATGCATAAAATAACAAACCTGTGAAAATTTGGGCTCGATTGGTCGTCGGAGTTGCGAGATGCCTATGAAAGAAAAAAACACCCTTGTCACACGAAGTTGTGTGCTTTTAGATGCTTGATTTCGAGACCTCAAATTGTAAACTTGAGGTCTCGAAATCATATTCGTGGAAAATTACTTCTTTTTCGAAAACTATGTCACTTCAGAGGGAGCCGTTTCTCACAGTGACTTATACTATCAACCTCTCCCCATTAGTCGTTACCAAGTGAGGTTTTATGCTAATAACTATTTTGAGTAATAACCAACAGTGTCCACTGCCTTTAAAGTGAGACTGTTTAGTCTCAATTAGTAACCTTAGAGCAAGGATAGTTTGACTGGTTCAACAAGATCTCAGGTCCTCTTTCTAAACAGTAGCTGTACTAAGAGCTCAAATTTAGTTTCAATTGAACTCCAATGTTGCGAGCCATAATATAATATAGTCTGTTTTACATTGCATTTGGTAAACCATTGGAAGCAAATTGGATGTGGTTTGTTGAATTAGTTCTTTTTTTAGTGAGACTGTTTATGTGTAAAACCACAGGGCAAGCAACTGTACTTACCGTGAGCAAAATCCGAGTTACCGAACTCCTATATATTCACCTGATATGTTTCCACACTATCAAATTATGATCCTATTGAGTTAATCTACATGTAATTATAATTATTTGTAGTTGATATTGATTGATTAAATGTTCATACTTTAGCAATTACATCCAGTGTTGTTCTATTAAATTCATCCAACATGGCCACCTCTGTCTTGCCGTCAGCTTTATTGCTGAGTTTATCAATCAGAAGGTCTGCACTGGCGTTAAACTGATGCATCAAATCCACCAAGTATCTGGAACAAGAACACCAACACAAATAAGTCACAGTGATTTAACTTTTGGAGAACGGTCGTTTCAATGTATACTCCCACAATACTTTCTAGGTGAACTGCCTTAAAGGAACACGTTGCCTTGGATCGGACGAGTTGGTCAAAACAAAAGCGTTTGTAACCGTTTTTTATAAAATGCATAAGGTTGGAAAGATGTTTTAAAAGTAGAATACAATGATCCACACAAGTTTGCCTCGAAATTGCGTGGTTTTCCTTCTACTGTGCGAACTAACATGGTCGGCCATTTATGGGAGTCAAAATTTTGACCCCCATAAATGGCCGACGTGTTAGTCGACGAGGTAAAAGGAAAACCACGCAATTTCGAGGCATGTTTGTGTGGATCATTGTATTCTACTTTTACAACATCTTTCTACCCATATGCATTTTATAAAAACGGTTACAAACGCTTTTCAAAGACCAACTCGACCGATCCAAGGCAACGTGTTCCTTTAATAGCATGGGGTACGCCCTCGCGATTCACTTGGAAATAGAAGGGGTTCGCCCCTGTGTTCCTGGCTGGATTGGCAGCATGTTGCGCCACAGAAACTATAACATGGACTATGGTATATTATGTTTGAATGCTACAAATAATACGAGTACATGAATGCGTTAAATTGACAGGCATGTTTATCATGCAAACGTGTTATTGAAAGTATACAACATTTGGTGTTTAAACCATAAACAGATATTTACAGTTTTTAAGGCTTTATTGAAATGCAATGCTTTACCTTTTGTGAAATGCGGGATTCAGTAGCAACCTCTTTGGTCCATGAACTGCTGGATTTAATTCACAAAGGATGCTATCGCCCATAAGTCGCGTACCAAATAACTTCATGAAAACCCCATAGAAATGGTACGGCTTTCTGTGGAGCATGGAGTCTGTACACAGAATTTCCTTGGATCATGAGAAAAAATAACAATATTTCGGCAAATAATTCGCAAATATGTCGTTAAATTACTTTTTTATTTTTATAGCCACTCATCAATGTGACTCTTTCATTTCGTTATTTTTCGTTTCATTCCGGTTTAATTGAAAGTACAAAAATAAAACAAGTTGTGTGCTTTCAGATGCTTGGATTCGAAACCAAGGTCTCGAATTTAACTCAATTTTTTGTGTGTGAGAAATTACCTCTTTCTGAAAAACTATCAGAGGAGGGAGCCGTTTCTCGCGATGTGTTTTGCGATCAACAGCTAGCTGTCCATGGCCTGTTACCGAGTAGGTTTTTATGCTAATATTTTTTTCAAGTGAGTGATAGTGTCCGTTGCCTTTATAATAATTTTATTACTTCATGGCCATAATCACTGGATTCTTTCACTTTAAAATGTTGTTTTTGCATACCTTGACAAACTCTGCATCTAACACTACGATCATCGGTTTGAAGAGCAAAAACACATGGAAGATCGGACCATATTCTCTCATTCTAAAACAGACACAAAATGTAAATAACGTGATGGGCAGTAAGTGACTGCTGAGTGTTAATAAGAAGACTATTATGCTTTTAATTTTTTTTTATTGTAGACCTATTGTTAGACACCTTTTCAAAGGAAGACTAAGTCTTACCGAACGATAGTATCCTTAGTAATGCCTGTTTGTTTGTTGTTTGTTTGTTTCTTAAGCCGGCCTCAGGTCGACCTTGCGTCAACAAAAACAGTCGGCGACTGACTTTTCAGGATCACACTGCGCCTGAGCCAAGACCATCGGGAACTTTTCAGTCAGCGATTATTTACGACCTAAGCGTAATTTTGATAATTTTAAGACAATCTGAACCAGTCGCCGCCAGAAAAAAAAATAACAGTCGCAAGAGTAGAACAAGTTCAACTTGTACGACGTGTTCCGGACGGTCGGGAACCAATCGCAGGCGCACGATTTCTCAGTTGGTGTGACCTGAGCATAATAGTCTGCGTGTTGCTGACGGTTTGTTGCGGGCGCAAGAAAATCGTACGTCCACCTGAGGCCGGCTTTACAAAACTCGGGAAAGCACCGGTGAAGGTTCAAACAAATTACTTATTCTTTTTCCCGATTCAACATTAAATCGTTGCAAAAAAGTAAACAGGATTTAACTGATTGACTCCGGCTAGCTACTGGGCAATCTTGGTGGTCTATTTTGTATGATACTGCTCTATAATATTGCAAAGGTCGTGGGTTCCATCCCACCCGACTAAAATGTTTGTGATTTTTTTTCCCCGAACTCAGGAAGGTAGACATATACTGACACACATTGGTGTACAGGGTATAAAACTAAATCATTAATATTTGCAGGTGTTTCATAATCTTTGTGAACAACTGCTGCTTTGTTGTAATTCAGTTTCTTAATCTTTTAGTCGTAACTGAACGTTTTATTCTGTAAGTACATATTTTTAAAATAAACATTATTAGTAGTCTAACTTCACTATCTTTGAACATTAATTTGCTGTCTTGTAGAATTTGTTTACTTGCAGTATATTTTTGTGTGTATCTTCATATTATGATAATGGTATTTGCTATTGTGCAGTGTACTTTCACTGTATAATTAATTGTTGATTTTTACAAATAAAAATGTATTGTAAAGCGCCTCGATCTTCTGTAGAGGCGATATAAAAATGTTGATTAATCTATCACTAACTAGTTTACTGTGAAATAATGAATAATGGGTAGGATGGCCTTAGCTTTCGATCCAAACCTGACCTTTATTGTTAACTATGCGACATAACTTGAGCCTTTCCTCAATACGCGACCATGCTATATAGGAGTTTACTTACATGTCTATAAAGCCATCAGACATGCACATGTTCCTCTTCTTGTAGCCGACGAGCATGTTCAAATGACCGGTGAAGAAACTGGTGGAAAGTCAACAACAAATTATTGAAATTAACAAGTCAAGTCTAGCTTTTGGCTTGGTTGCTAAATCGCTTATGCATACAATCACTTTCAGTGTCCAAGCAGGAAGGGACAGACGGAGCTGATTGGAAATAATAGTCAAACAGCACACCGGAACTGACAATGTCAGCTATCTGGTAGCTGCTAACAATACAACCACATAACTGTGCATTATCGTTTTTATAACATCCGGCCTAGCTATAATATACACTTTCTGCATGTTTAACTTCTCTTATAAAAAAAAGTGTAAGTTGTATTATCTGGTCCAGTTAACAACACCAGTAAACATTTGGCGATACAATCCCTGTGGTCTTGATGGTAGACCTACCTCCAAATTCGAGCCCTGTTGGGGGATAGAGAGTTAACTTTAGGAGGTAGGCCTATTACAAACTTAATGCTAGTCCTATGTTAGGAAACTCGAGATAAGTCGACACTTGTTTTTCTTTTTGAAATCCAACCCATGGACCGATTTCACGAAGAGCTAAAAATAATACAGGTAAAACGATATTTTTATTTCATGCAGCTGACTCAGAAATAGTTAGAGACAAATGCAATGTAGGAAAGCAAATAATAAATCAGTACAATCATTATCACACTATTTGATTCACTGAAAAAATGTACATGGGTCAATTTGCATTCCTTCGCTGTGAAATCGGCCCTAGCCCCCAATACTGTTCACATAGTCGACCTCGGCCCCCAATACTGTTCACATAGTCGACCTCCACTCACCTTTCCCTTGGCGGTGCTGGGATATGCGCAAACTTCCTATGCTGATGGTGAAGGAACATCACGAAAGCCAAAAACAAAACACCTATGCAAATCACAGGGACAAGAAACATGACTGTAAACATATCGGCACCCATTTTTAGAAGGAGGGCCTACCGGTACAAAGCAGCTTGGTGTTTGGAGATCGAACCGAATAGATTTTGTTCAATTTTGGTGACATAACTAATTCTCAGTGGATATAGTTGCACACAGAAAGGCTGGTGTGCAAGAATTACAATACAACCTATATACACCGACACGGCATTCCAGCAATAATTTCAATGAATAGACCTTGGACTAACAATTGATGACCTTATTACAACTTCCGTAATACTCGGTGACCTTCAACTTTAGTTGGTTTGCTACGTGTTGCTTATTATGCCGTTGATCTTTTGTTAGCGAGGACACTTTGGTGCTTTTGGAATCTGGTGTCCAAACCAAAGGTTTGGCTTTTGGTGTCCAGGGAAAATCTGTCCCCCGACTCGGAGATCCTGTCCACCACTTAGAAAGTTAACGTTGTTGCTGGAAGAGAATGATTCAAAAGAGGGCGCTATCAGCATTCCTATATTATTGGGGGACAATATCCAGGGGTACAGAGTCTACATCCGGTGTCCCAGGGAATTGGAAAATAAACACGCTTTGGAGGATGATTGAAAAGAGGGCGCTATCAAAAGTAGGTTGTACACACTTGCCGAATCGGGGGACAAAATATCCTGCCACACCGGCTTGACTCTCAGGTGCCTGAGGGGGGGGGGGGGGGGGGGGCTTGGACACTGAACTCCTGACAATTTATTGTGCCCAAAGTCAAACAATAATATATTGACACAAAATAATGACAAATTCACGACTATGAATCCAAGTTCTGCTAGTAAAAATAAAATACGACGTGTGACCCAAAATTATCATGTTGTAGGCCTATGAGACTAGAAAACATTCACGACTTGGCATGCAAGCATCACCACACATACATTATGGGTGTGATCACTTGTCCTGATCTCTAATCAACAATCACCAAACTGCGGGACAGGCTGGTTTTATTATTTTTTTCAACGAATGTAGTAGGGACGTCATTCTCCAGTGTGTCTATATTATGTGTCCCTATAACACAGGTATAGACAGAAATCCCGTTTTGCGAGAAAAAAATGTGTGTGGACTAATTCCAATAATGAAGGACAACAGAAGTAAAGAAAAAAAAGTGTGACATGTTATTTATTTTCCCGAACCTATCAATGTTAACCCCCGGAAAACCAATTATTATGCAATTATAGACCATTCAATTCTTTACGTTTTCTTGTCGGGAAATGTTTGTCCCGAGGTTTTATGTCAGATACCGTCACGAACTTTTTCAGCCCCTGTCAGATGCAGTTGTGTCCGCATATGCAATCGTGTCCGGGACTATGCAAAAACATGACTGTACATGTGCGCGCGCAAGCAGAGATAGCGTGCATGCACTGCGAACCTACGTATATTATTTAGCATGAATATTCACGTATTATATGATTGCAGCGAATGCCGAACATGACATGCACTAAGCTTTTAAAAAAATATGGCGAACGTGTTTCGTCGACCAAGGGCGTTTAATTTACTGCTGGACGGTTTTGCACGGGGCGGACACAACTGCATATGCAAATGTGTCTGGGCGGACACATTTGCATTATGCAGCAGCGTCCGGGCGGACACGATTGCATGTACAAAACCGTCCGGCGAACATTGTTGCATATGCAATAATGTCCTCCGGATAGTACTGCATAGAGGACATAATTGCATGAGGCACCCCCGGCCCCCCCCCCCCCCCCCAAATTAATAAAAATAGACATAAACTAGAGATTGAGAGTTTGTGAACAAACTCAAGGTGTTCGGTTTCCGGGAGTAAAAGCCTGGATTAAAAAACAAATATTACACCTTGCTTTTTTCTCAAGATTTGTAATAAATGATTCAAATTACAAAAACTGTCAAAACCACATGATTACGTCATCTAGTAAAAGTGTATGTTTGGTGACGTCATCGGTAATATTTGTTTTAAACCAGACCTTTGCCAGACTTGTATGGTGTGATGGTAAAGCATCAAAGGATGTTTATTTCGACCTAAAAGACAATAAACCACGCCCTTTCAAATCATTTCACAGTCACTTCCCGTTTAAACAGGTCAAAAGGTCAACGAAAGTTCACCAACATATCCATTTCTGTCAAGTACGTAAAGCCCTTTCATATGATGTACAGATTGTCAAAATAGCTTATGTAGTTTAGGAAATATGAACTTAGGAAATATTGACTGACGACTGAAGAAAAGACTGTAAGGGGCATGTATGTTTTAACCGCCTTGAACGAAGACTATTCTTCATGAAGCTTTTTCGCGCTCTATTGATAATATTTTAAAAAAGAAGTAAAAAAAAAATACGTGGATCAAAAAAAATGATTTTTTGAAATAATAATTTGAATTTTTATTGCTCAAGAATGGATGACGTCATCATGACCTAACTAACACATTATTCCACTCCTAATGCATATCTAACTATGTGCGAAATTTCAAGTTCATACGAGTTTGGGAAGTGTGCTTTTGTTCGAGGACAAGGGACGAAGAGAAGAAGAAGATGAAAATCTGGATTGTTTTATTGATTTGTTTGTATTAAAGTTTTGTTTAATCCGGCAGTTTATTTTAGCAAGACCACTCCTAATTGCTTGGGCCTTATGCTTTAACCATTCTGTTTTCTTTGAAAGTTTTGTATTGTAACATCCATGTCTGTGCATGGAGGTAGAAATAGATTAGTTTACGTAACGTCCTTTCCTACTAGAGAAAGTTTGAAAGGGCTTATGTTATTTCAGAGATTTTTTTTCTTCAAAATATTTAACTCAAAATAACTTGGATAGTTGTTTTAACAAATAATCAAAACAATTGATGATTATGCTAAGTTCAAGAAGTAATAGATATCGTAATACTGACGTGAATTCCGTGGGCCCAAAACGCCCTTCACCCGGGGGGAGTGGTCGATCGATGTAACGTCTCTATTCTTCTCGGTGTTTACCAAAACATGACCAATGTTCGTCATTTTGTACTGTTGTTTTCTCACATAATTAAAAGTCCCACGAATCACTGAAGTAGGTGGCCATCTCAGCGAAACTTCGTCTTCAATTCCACATTGACCACTAAGCCATCAGAAGGGTAACATTTGAACAATTTGACGCTGAAGATTGAAATGAAATCGTTTTCGCAGCGTTCTGCATAGCTATATAGCTCTATGCATATCACGCTATGGCACAGAGTACAACAAACTTGGCAGCATGCCACCAAATAAATTATGCCTAATACACTACACGTGTACGCCACAAGTGTTACGCACAACCAATGGGGAAATTTCGTAGTTCTTTATACAAGAAATTGTGAACTTTCAAACTCGATTTTGAACCAGAAGACGAGCTCAAAATGGGATCACGTCTGCGAGGCATTTACGGAGTTTTTAACGAACTTTCCGATGATGTGTCGATTGTAACAACCCATCATGTAGATCAAAAGTTATGATTTTTTGAAATAATAAACTTTGAAAATTCATAACTCAAGAATTGATGACGTCATCGTGACATAACTCAAACGGTTTCTTCTCCTTATACATATCTAACTATGTGTGAAGTTTCAACTTTATATGTGCTTGGAAAGTGTGATTTTTTTAGCGGACAATCGCCGCTAGTAAGCAGAATGGATGATTACTGGAGCGTGCTCTGCTGCACCGCTAATACACTACACGTTGTGTGTATGCCTACGTGCAATGTTTATGCACATACCAATGGGGATTTACGTTGTTCTTTAGACGTGAATTTTGAAATTTTCAACCTCTCTTTTGAGCCGGAAGACAACATCAAAATGGGGTCATGTCTGTGGGGCGTTTACGGAGTTTTCAATGACGATTCCGATGATGTTTCGATTGTAAAAATCCCTCATGTAGATCAAAAGTTATGATTTTTTGAATTAATAAACTTTGAATATTCATAACTCAAGAATTGATGACGTCATCATGACCTAACTAACACGGTTTCTTCTCCTAATAAATATCTAACTATGTGTGAAGTTTCAAGTTCATACGATGTTTGGAAAGATGTTTTTGTAGGGGGACAAGGGACGTACAGAAGAAGAAGAAGAAGAAGAAGAATAAGTATCAATAAAAAAAAAAAACCGAACAAAAATAAGAGGTGTTCCGGGCTGTTGGCCCGAACACCTAACAAGTTATTCAGTTTGTACGCACCAGTGACATCCCTCGCTTCATGTAAACAGTTACCTCCAGGCATGAGTAAATAAACCCATACGAACTACGGTTTAAGTCAAATTCAAGGAGCGTACCTTTTTTCAGTGTCATCTCCGAACGCTGTGGAAGAACCCATTAAATATAATATTATTGGGGTTTTTCAGGATTTGTTGCGTGAAATTATTCATGAACTATCGGGTACATATTAACTTCGCGCCAGGAGGCGTCTGCAACTCGAAGTTGTAATAATACTATGATAAAAGTTTGACAGTTGTGGCGGTTTCAGTCTTCCGCCGTGTTCAGTTTTCCGGACCAGTACGGCTCTAACAATAGACTACTTTCGCTTGCTGTGCGCATGCAGGCGTCGCATGACGTAATGTTACCGTATTTAGTCATTCGGAAAACTGAACACGGCGGAAAGTTGAAACCGCCACACCGCATATCCGTCACGGTCAGTTCCGTTTCCTGTGTTAAAGTCATCTCCGTCACCACTTTTATATCCGTCACTTAAGTTTTTCCTGCATATTTTGTGCATATTAATTTTAGTATTTTGTGCACAATGTTTAAAACATGAATGAGAACAAAACCATGCCAGTTTACAATTGTCACGCTGAGACGGGTTCCATGGCGTTTTGTACACTCGAGGGGAAAATTATAATGGCACTCGAGAGTGTACAAAACCCACATGGACCCCAGTCACAGCGTGCAAAATTGTTTTGTTATACCTTTGTATTATTGTATAAGTAGGATTTGAAACTTTGCATGGTGGAGATAAGATATAGAAGAGTTTGCGGTAACTGTTACCGCAAACTCTTATATATTATTGTATAATCGACCAACGCCGGGAACGATCAAGGTGATGTACACCGGTGTACGTCACTTTTCATGTTACCCAGCCCGTCCAGCTAGGACGACACCCTACAGTTTTATAGACCATGACATGAACATTGATTTTTAGTCTTATTTTAAATAAACTATTTTGTTTCAAGTTTTGGTTGTCACAGACGGAGATTACTAAATGCAATGACGGAAAAAACTGATTCCGGTAAAGATTGCGCCAAACACATATTTTTTTCTGAAACTCGAAAACAGACACTGAATTGAGATGACGCCGGCTCTGAGGCCTACTGCAAGTTAGCACAAGGAACCGTGACCGGTATGTCAGCATGACATCAAGTTACTCCTAACAACAAAAATTACGACTTGAGGAGTAAATTTGATGATTATTATAATTTTGAATTGAATTGAATTGAATTGAATTGAATTGAATATTGTCACGCCTTGTGTCAAATTTGTGAATGTTGTCACTGATGGTCCGAAGTGGGTCAAGCCATGTGGGTCAAGCCATATGGGTCAAGCTGATCATCGAGTGTAAAAATTCAGTGGGGGACGACTGACCCCACCCCACCCCATTCTAATGTGAAGTCTGGCTGGTGTCCAAACAAAAAGCCATGAAGACCTTGATGAAAGGTCTGACTTTGTATTAGCGGCTATTATTTTAAGAGCTCAACAAAGAGAATTGAAAGGTCACGATGACTTGCTATAATGATAAAAGATACATGTAAACAATCGACGTTGGGGGCGTGTTATATGAAATGTATACAAAACAAGAGTCGGTCAATCGTCGCGTGTGTCAAAAGCAAGGCGGGCGTAATTTTCTCTCAAATCAAGTGCAAATAAATCATGGCAAGCAAGCTAAAAGTTATCTTATTCCTCGGGACATACCGAGAAAATAGGCTTGGCGAGAGAGTGGCCAAGTTCATGATAAATCAGCTGGAACAAGATGGTAAACACGAGGTAGATTTCATGGGTAAGTTTTTCTACCTTATTTTCCATATCTGATATGCCCATCATCAAAGTGCAATAGCTAGAAAAAGCAACGCACAGCACAGAGCAGGAGTCCACTAGTTGCGATAACGTAACCCTCCTGCCGATGGCGTAGCCAGAGGGTTACGAAGCAGACGCAATGTGAGCAGGGCGAAATGGTTAAAAACGTACAATTTCGACAGCTAGTCAGCAGAATTGCTCCATTTTTACCACTTTTGAAAATCATGACACAAATTCTAGAAACACGAACTTGATCCTCATGTATCTAGTACATTGACTCATGCCAATGGGTCCTGGTTAACTCTGCAGCTGAGTGCAACTCAGTGTGATAAAAATATATTCACAAAGAACATCAACTTTCAACATGTTCAATGCTCCCTCACTGACTTGAAACGCAGCATTTGGTCTGTCTAATAGTAATAATATAATATCAAAGTCTTATAAATAGCACACCTTTCTACCAAACAAAGTACTGAAGGCGTTGAGTATCATACAAACTTTCAGAAAGATAGGTTATTACAGTGATTAATTCTGAGACCCAATTTTATGTACATGTTACGTAGCACATTGTAAGGGTTTTCAGGATGCTAGGGCGCATACAGCAGCCACAGCCAGGAGCATGGGGCGTACCCCTTCTCTTTTCGATAAGTGCACTGGGTTCTTTTGTTGCAACTAAAGTGACCATAGGGTCGGAATTTAAAGCACACTGATACAGTTTTCAACCCATAATTTTACCCAGTGAATTTTTCTTGTAATTTGGGTTTTTTTTTAAGTCACATTATAGGCCTAACTGGCATCTCTAAGCTGCTATCATCCAACTTTCCTTGCTAACTCAATGTTTTCGAAAATGAACCTTTTATTTAATACCCAAACTGATTGATTGATTGCTTTGTTAAAATCACAGATGCAGAAAAGTTGGACCTCCCCATCTTGAAGAAGGCGCTGCACTTTTACAAAGATCAGACGGAGGCACCTCAAGTCTTGCAAGATGCTAAGAAGAAGATCATGGAGGCGGACGCGTATGTCTTCGTATCGGGAGAGTACAACCACTCCATACCCCCAGGCCTGACTAACATGATCGATCATTTCCCAACGTCGATTTTTGCCTACAAGCCTTCAGCCATCGTTTGCTACTCACCAGGTATGTTGGTGACGTGGACAGCCTGGGTTCCTCATGTTAGCGTTTCAGGCCAATGGGCAGAAATTCATTCATTAATTTCTTCCATATTTTTTTCACCTCACTAAGCATAAGTGATATAATTTACATGTACATGCTTATAATAATTAAGAAAACAAAAGGACATTAGGTTTTTGTGTGAGGAAGGAGGTCTCCAAGAAGCATCAGCTTGTCCAGTAGAGACCCCACTCGAATGAAAACAAAGAACAATGCTTCAATATGAAAACACTATGTAAAACTACATTACAACTTAGATGTTCCAGCTAATATAAAGTAAACTCGAGGTTGGAATAAAAGTTAGCCTCCCTATAAGTATTTGCTAATTAACTACCTTTTTGTGTTCATAATTTTTTCGTACAGGAATGTATGGTGGCATGCGAGCAGCGATGCATCTTAGATGTTTCCTCGGTGAGATTGGTTGCCTTCCCGTCTCTAACATCTTCGGCATTCCTAAATGCCATGCAACTCTTTCGGAAGCTGGAGAGCCACTCGACGACCACCTGGTAAAAGGGGCCAAGACGATCATCGGCCAGTTGGATTGGAACGCCCACGCCATGAAGAACCACCGCGAGCTCGTAGGCTTACCCAAGTAGAAAGACTTCTTCTACCCACCTTTAAGCCCGGTTCATACTTCATGCGAACGCGAATTTGGCATGAATTTGACGTCACACCCTCCTTTCGCAGTGATTATTCGCAAGGGAGTAGAGCAGAGGGCAACTGCTGTGAATTGTTCAATGCGAATTTGTGACATCAAAATTCGCTTCGCATTCACATACGCATGAAGTATGAACCGGGCTTCAGGCTTTTAGAATATAGTTTGTAAGAGTGTGTCCTGGGCCCAATTTCATAATACTGTTAAACAGCAAATTTCTTGGCCAAGCAAGAAGTGACCAGGTACCAGTCGCAGCCATGTTATTTGAATGGTGTTGGCTGGTATCCTGCGTTTGCTAAGCAACCGTTATTTTTTTTTGTGCCAAGCAAGTTTTTGTGCTTACATGCTTTATGAAATTGGGCCCTTGTCATTTGGTGCAACCATGATATTTATGATGATTGCATCAAAAGAATTGGGCCAAATGGTGTTTTTCCAGGTCAATGGGTGTTTTTTGCATGCAAATGTAATCAGTCTTCTCACTTGGTGGGTCTCAACACATGCATAAAACAAACCTGTGAAAATTTGAGCTCGATTGGTCGTCGGAGTTGCGAGATAACTATGAAAGAAAAAAACAGCCTTGTCACACGAAGTTGTGTGCTTTCAGATGCTTGATTTCGAGACCTCAAATTCTAAACTTGAGGTCTTGAAATCAAAATCGTGGAAAATAACTTCTTTCTCTTAAGTTACGTCAGTTTAGAGGGAGATGTTTCTCACAATGTTTTATACTATCAACCTCTCCTCATTACTTGTTACCAAGTGAGGTTTTATGCTAATAATTATTTTGAGTAATTACCAATAGTGTTCACTGCCTTTTTAACATCCATATTAAGTTTGTAATTCATGTCTTTCAGATTACTTTCAGGGTACTTTTAGTCAAGGGTATTTTCCAACCATCAATCACATGGATTTATTTCAAACTGATACACAGAAACTTTCAGCTGATGGTTTGTAGAACATAGCTCAAAGTCTATGACTGGGGAGCCAGTAAACATGTACTTTAAGTTGGCTTTCAACGTTTCAGCCATCAGCTGAGTTCCTCTTAAGTTTTCTTATTTTAAGTTTAGAAAACTGCAAAACACTAGCACATGTATACAAGGTTTTGCAAGTTTCTTTTGTTCCCCTCCGAAGTTGAAGTTGCATGGTTTGGCTCTGCTTACTGAAGAATATTGTCACAATTCTCCACCTACTGTGCAAGTGCCAAATTTCTGTGCTAGCCGTGTCTATGAAGAATGCTAGTGACGCGGAGAATGCACAAGCACTTAAGCAAAAATTCCCTGCTAACACAAAAGAAATGCTTGACAGAAGTGCAGAACTACCCGCTTCCATATAATGCGCAGATTCTTTACTTAATATGGAATTGGGCCACAATGGTTTGGTTAAAACCATTTCAGAACCACCACAGCTCGGAGAAAGTATTTTATGTAAATGTGTGTCTATGCAAATCGTAGTAAATTTTACAGGTAGTTTTTTCATTTTCATGTATTTATGTTGGGTATCAAAAAGTGTTGATACGGGTCTTCTGACAATGAACCTACCAATTTTGTCCTCTACTTTAAAGGTGGTGTCATAATTTTAGATTTTAATAATAATAAAGACTTGTAATGCGCACATATCCACCCTGCTGGATGTTCAAGCAGCTGTTTTAACTAAAATCGAGACCAAAGCTCAATTTCATAGAGCTGCTTACATGTAAGCAGCAAAGGTTGGTAAGCAAATATTTCTGCTCAGCAAAAATTAGCAGGGAATAAGTTTTCTCTGGTTTCTTTTATTTTGCTCAGCAAAATCTTTCTTTGCTAAAAAGCTGATATTTGTACTTAACAACTAAAGTTATGAAATTGGGCCCAGCCTGTTTGTTTTCCCCTCAACTTGCTCAACGCAGCAAGTTGCTCTCGTTAAAAGGGGCCAATGGAACTAAGATCCCACAGCAAACTCGGGCACTCCACAAATTAGATCATGGATCGTCAAATTATTTGATATATTATAGTAGATTCAAAGTGTGAAAATGTAGATAAAATAAAAACAACACAACTAGACATTTACTTATAATTGTAGACATAATAAATAATAGAAAGGGATAGTTGGTAATATTATTAAGTTTGTTCACTTCTTATTTATGTGCTAAATATTTTTCAATAAAAAAGGTTACATAACACAATTCTGCCATCGTTTTCTTTCGTCACTGGTATTTAAAATGTTTTTACATAAGGGTTGCCTGACATGAAGCGTCATCAACCGCCATATTTGATGATTTTTAGCGTGTACATGTTTCATCAAAGATGGTGGGCAAAGACCCTATTAGACTTGATTCAAGTCTTAGATTGCCGTTATTCTTCTGCATCTCAACCACGAAAACACCCCCACATAATAAGCTAATACATCACACGCCCCAACTCGCAATCTAGGCTAAATGATGAAGAAAGATCACAAGAGGGTGCTGTTTGTAGCGGCTATCAGAACGACTAAAAAGCACTGATCAAAGACTTGGAACCAAGTGTAAGACCACATGTGCCATCCATCTATGGTTCGGTTTTCACTTGCTCTCACCATGGAGGTAGAACTATTTCAACCTCCATGCTCTCATTGCCTACATAATTTGAGACCAGTCAAGCCAGTATACAAATGGTGATTACATGCTAGGGTTAGGAATAAGAAAATAAAGGGGGGGTCACACAAAATTACTCTGTAGTCTGACTTTTTAGCGCCGAAGGGGCAAGATGGGCAGCAGTTGGACTGGAGCTCTGTCTTTTGAATCTGAAATAGGCATAGTGTGCCATCACAGCAAGCAATTATAGCAATAATGCTCATTGTCTTAATCTTGCATCAAAAAAGTTGCTTGCTCTAAAAATGGCGTCCAATATTTCACATGCTCAGCTAGAGTTTCCCATCTTGTGCCTTTCGCACTTCATAATCTTGAACACAGTAGAAAGAATATTCCCATGGATTACATTTCACGACCTCAAGAAAATTACTGAGTAGACAAATACTTAACGAAACACACTTGTATATAATGACCTGGGCCCTGTCTTTTTTACATCTTTGGTCATAATATAATATTAATAGTGAAATACAGATGAAGATGTCAAAAACTGTGTTTAAAGCAGTACTTTGCCAAGCGACTGGGTCTCAACCAATGCCCTCTATTTCAATTGTCCAGTCCAAGTTAATATGCTTCTGGTGCATGATTTTTTAATGTCTCATTTAATGATTATCAGCTATGGTCATGCTGTCTGCCAGCTCGGTTGAACTTTGAAGAATCAGTCGATTATTCCACGTCCACATTGACCTCCCATCAAACTACTGGTTGACTGTAGTCAGTTATATAACTAGAGTTGAGGATAACTTTCATCTAGTTCTTCCAGTGTAGGGGTTCAATAGCCCAGGTTGGACTCCTCCACTGCAAAGAACACCAACACTCTACCAGGGCTTGTACCGCGGTTTATTTTGTTGATGGCATTGTCAATGTTGTACAGCCTACTACCTACATCCATCATCATGGTTTACAATGTATGTTGTTCTTCTCAATATGCTGGTTGGCTGAAGAAAGGGAAGCAAGTCTAGCCACTTTGGCCCCTGCTCAACCAGATGACATTGGCAAGCTCCGTGTCTGTGTGTATGTGTATGGTAAGGTGTATGCTGGTACTCAGTTATTTTCGCATTGGTTTAACACAGCGATGTGACGAGTACCAGTTATATAGTGAGTAGAGTAGAGTAGAATCCTACTCGTACATGTACCATAGGAAATCTGTTCACATATCTTGCACCAATTGTCCGTGTCGAGTCAAACCAGTCACACTACACAAAGAAGACTTGGTGCTGGTTTGCAGTAATACACGTAGGCTTGAGTACTTAGTGTCTCACTTAAATTGATGTGCAGTCAATAACCTAATATTGATAACCATACAAAAATCAGCCCTAAAGTTAGCACAGTGTAACTGTGTAGACTAGTCAAGACAGTGTCTGATGAAGCACTTTCACTTTTGCTATCTGAGTTTTGAGCTCCATGGGAACAGTCTCACTGCTGAGAAACCCAGCATCAACCAGAGTGGAATGAACACCCAATACATAGCCATACTGCGGGCATATTGCAGTTTCACACACAGTACAACTTGGAAGGAGATTTTCAACCCAAGCAAACACACAAACCATACTTTATTCACCATTGATAAACACATGTCATTCGGATCGTAGCCAACTCGGCAGTGGCTTATCATCTTGACGATCAGAAAGGTGAGTTCGATCAAGTCGCAAACCCACAGAGGGATGAAGACAAAGAACCAGTTCCATGCCCATCCCGTTTCAGAGTTTTGGGTTAGGCGGGCGGTCAGCAAACTGATAAAAATGAGAGTGGAAATGTACATCACCAACATACGATGAACGAACGCCATCTTGGAAATTCTTCGTCGATCGAAGTGACAATGTTTTTGTTTTTCTATTATGGCCGGCACAGTTAATTAATTTGCAGAGTGTATTGTTATTTTGACTTATGAATTCAATTGGTAAAGTATTTAAATTAGATAGTGTTTTTGTTATTTTAGATAAAGAACCGATGAATAATCCGCATAAAATGTGCAATCCAGTGACTTTTGAAAGATTGTAAATGACTAAACAACAATAACCTACGGCACCTTCAATACTTATTCCCCCTTAAAAAATGAAATAACCCATCAGAGGTACAAAGGTCACAGGGAAATGGAACGACAAATCTTCAGTGCGCGCATAAACAGAAGATAACGTTGTGATGGATGGACAATGTTGTGTAAGTTACCTTTTCTTTTTACGAGAATAATTTACATAATCATCAATGAAAACCTAATTAAGGTACAAACATCATATTTTCAGCAAACTCAGCGGGTTCTGGATGCAACGCTGGGAGAAACACAAAGATAGTAAGAAATATTGTTTGCGAATTGCTTCTTCAATTTCAATTCAATTCAATCGTCAATCATGAATAGACTTCATCTTTCATCATGCTCATCTGTTCATTGTCTTGGAATCTTGTGGGTTTTGTAAGTTTTTATTCTAAATCTGCTGTTATATGTAGGCCTAAATAATTTATAATGTTGTATCATTCATATAAATTATTCATAGGTGTCGCATTATAATCTGGACGTTAGAATTTGTATCCTGGTGTCATGTGTTTTCAGTAGGATAACAGGAAAACTGTTCACAATCAAAAACTAATATATTTTTTTTTCAAATCATCTATCCAATTTTGTTATTTTTTTAACACTTCATGGTGTGTTTAAGTTTTTTAAGTTTTGGTTTTACATTGTGAGAGACAGTCCACCATTAACAGTGCTTAGAAATGCATGCACGACATTGGAGCAACGTCATATGTTTTCACATCTTTCATTGGTTGGTATTTTATTGAATATTCAGAAGCTAGTATGACGTCCAAAATAAATCAAAAATATTATTCAATTACTACTTAACAAATTTAATTACATTTTTGTCCCAAGGCATTATGATTTATGGCTAAGTATATTAGAATCCAGAGATATCATAACATAAGGCATGAAAGTAAAACACCCCCCCCCCCCTTGAAGCACACATACTTCATAACAATCCGTTTTCCTCCATTTCAGACCAGTAATGTTTGGTTTCAGGAGATAAGAAATCAATCTATGATATTTTCTCTTTAATGTAGACTTAATATTTATAACGCTTATCGGAATTTATTACAGTATGCAGTAAATCAAAACAAATTTTTTGTGTGTCATTTTCACTTAAAATATTTTAATATTTCCCCCACATTTGCACACCATAGAATCCCAAATAGTAACCACCTCATGTGATCCATCTAGTGACTAAAGCAGAATGAAACTCAATCTAGCAGATAGGCCCTAGTAATTTTGTTTTGAACTTTCGAGGTTGGATGATGTTTCTTTGACTCATTTGAATGTTGGCATAATAATGCACTAGTGATTAGTACCAAAAATCATTCATTTTATAAATGTTTGAGCATAACCAACGACAGGAAACTTTATTCTCAGCATGATTAAGCCTGATGAAAAACAGACCGTGAGTAAACTGCATAGCTTCTGTCACCAGTGCAGCTTGCACAATCTCGCGGTAAACGCAAATCAAAGTTGGGGACCGAAAACATATAGGGTCGATAACGTATGACGCTACGATATATTTAGCTCCCCCCTCTCCCGAATCTATTGCAATAAGGTTTATCGCGAATAGCAAAATATCAAGAGAGGGCGCTGTTGAACCCACACAAAGGTATAGGCGTTGTGTGCGCAAGTCGTAGAAACTGCATAGAAACCGCCCCATATTCCTTCCCACAATGCATTGCGTTTCTGAATCGCGATAAACCTTATAACGTAACCTGCCGACCTCTCCGGCTACGCCGTCGGCAGGAGGGTTACTATCGCAACTATGTTAATGCGCTAGCTCTCTGTTTAGGCCAGCGTTTGAAGGCACTAGTTATGCAGGGAATCTTGCTCTGTGTTTCTATATTATTCTATTCTGAAAAAGTGGCTCACCAGTCGTCAGTTAGACTTTACAGTGTTATATGGACCACTCTCATGAACTTCCTTATTTAATGAGGTTAATCTGACCATGGAGGAATTCATTCTGACCCATTGACATGTTCTAATGTTAATGCTCTTTTTTAGTTTTACTTTTTGGTATTTATTATTAATTAAATATGTAACTGGCCGCCACTTTTTCCCTTGTTTTTGAATTGCTGCTACCACATGGCATTGGTTGGTACATGTAATTGAATATTTATGTGTTTTTGTCCATATAAAAATTATATGAATGAACAAAATTTTGGAATTGTTTTTAAAGTTTTTTTAGCCATTGTTGTAGTACTGTGTTTTAACCCATTTAGAGAAATTTAGATTTACATTAAACATATTAAATAGCCTTTTTATCAATACCTATTTCCTCATTGATTTTCCACATCTAGGTTTATTGACCCTCATGCGTAAGACTTTTTTAATAATTTGAAAAGCTGAGGGGTCAACGGACGCACTGGATGTTGCTCCTAGTTCAAGAGATGAGAAAGTTGGTTCGACAGAGTCACATTGGCTGACATCGGGTCTGATGCGATTGGTCGAGTTCAACGTCTCAGAGTTTCCCATTTGAAAGATGCTGGGGTTTCTTGGAATTAACGAGGCCATTTCTGGCTTCCAGAAACAGGTAAGGTTTGCTGCAGGAATGGTGGGAATATAATCAAGTGAGCTTTGCGGAGACGCCTTTTACTTTGTAAAAATTCTCGTCCGAGTTGTTTGAAGTTCTGAAAAGAACCTCTGGTTTAACAAGTCGGCTTTTTAATAGTGTGCTCTTATCATTGTCGGGAGATCGCCTGCACCAATGGCCAGAGCCCACTAGTTTCAGCACTGGGTTGGGCCAGTGACACATATGGCTTGAAATGCTCACTGGCCAGAGCCCAGTAAATTCAGCATTGGGCCGGTAACACACACAGAGCTTGAAATAACCCCTGGCCCACTGGCCAGACCCCAGTAGTTTCAGCATTTTGCCAGTAACCCACAGAGTTTGAATTGAATTGCCCACTGGCTAAAGCCTTGAGTGGTTTCATCATTGGGCCAGTAACCCACAGGGCTTGTTATGCCCACTGGCTAGAGCCAAGTACATGTAGTTTGAGCATTGGGCAAGTAACCCACAGGGCATGAAGTAACCCCTGGACCACTGGCCAAAGCCTATGTAGTTTCAGCATTGGCAGTGGCATGATTGGGCAAGGAACCCATTGGTCCACTGGCCAGGGTAATTTTTAGCATTGGAACAGTAGCCCACATTGTACAATAGACCTTATGCATTGACGTCATCCAGTCGCCATCTTAGAGGAAAAACGGTGACGAAACAATCGAGACGCACGGATTTGTACGCGCGGCGCAGATTGGTGAATGAACGATCTTCTTTTGACCTCTAGGTTTAGGGCGCCCTACTAAAATGACGTCATGTGCATATAAGGTCAATAGACCGTTTGCGCTACCAATGATTACATGCGATCACGTGACCTACATGTATAGGGGGTATGGGAAAACACGGCTACACAGTAGAGACATGTGAAGACTCGTACCGATGGACCATAATTTGCTGTATTTTCAATAAATAACACTTATAACTAAAAACGGAGCCCTTTTTTAAAGTTGAATATTGTGACAATGATTTAAATCACATAATTGCTAGTTGATGTTCCCAGTATTCTACGACAAAAGAGGTTTCTTTTGAGAGTATGGTTAGACTACGTAAATTACTGAGGTTTGAGCGAGCTCACGCGCCGTGGATTTTGCTTTGTGCACGGCATGAAGTTGGGCTGTGATAAGGGAGATCGCGAAGTTGTCCTACTCATAGCTGGCGGCTACCCATTCTAATCAAATATTTTGAGGGTGAAAATAAGGGATTTGCAGCTTCTTAATGAGATTTTTATTGAAAATATTGCCAGCAAAATTTTTAATATGAGAGCACTGTAAAACCACACTTTCCGTGCACAAACACATGACATCGAGTGAAAATTCTCTAGGAATTTCCTATTTGGTGGAACTGTGTTTAACCATACTGGCATTGTTCAGCCACCAGTAAGGTATCATGCCACAAACTCTGGAATTTTCTTCAGTGATTTCGAGAATTTAGTCCTTTTCTTGAGCAAAAAATTACAACAGTATTTATAACCTTGTCTTTACGCACGTTTATATATGCAGTACGCCGTCGTTGTTTACATCCAATACCCACAATACACGCGTACATGTAGGTCACATGACGCACGGAGCGCAATCGGTCTATTGACCACATCATTCTTGACTGCCCTGACTTTAGACCACCATGAGGGCAAGCAGGGACTTGGGGACTTTGATGAGGATACCATCAAGTGGCTGGAAGTCACTAAATTACCAATTTGACTTTATTCAATGATTACCTTTGTCCAGAGACCAAACAAAAGAAGAGAAGAATATACAATAAACACATACATTTTTAATTAACATTAGAAAACAGCCAGCTGCGACAAATAAAACTGAGACGCACATTTAAATAGCGTTTGTGCCACTAAATAGTGGAAAATTATTATTGTCAATCCTAACGTGATCTGTTTTTCCTTTCTTTTAATTTCTTTTATGTTTTGTCCTTTATCACAGATTGGAGCCTATGACAAAGAACTGTGGGAAGAACATGTTGAAGAAAAGGAACTTAACATACAGGTAAATATAAGGCAGCAACAAAAACAAAATATAACCAGAACCGTAATGCTTCCGAAAAGCCTTCCATTCCACTTATAATTTTGATTGGAAATAAAAGTAAACTGTAAAATTTCATGCGCCTTTACGCGTTGCATGTCATGGTTGAGCTATCAAGCACATTGGACTCGAGATCTGGGCCCAATTTCATAGCGCTGCTTAGCGGCCGATTAGGTGCTTACTGTGCAATTTCTATTTCATAGCGCAGCTAACCGTAAGCACACGAAAAGGCATGCTAACCTTGCAGTGCTTATCGCACGAAAATAAATGACGTCACAATGCAAATCCACGGTAAACACGCAATATGGCCGCCAAATTTTTCTGCTACAGTAAGCATGCAAATTTGCTTACCTTTAAGCAGCACTATGAAATTGTGCCCTTGTGTTCTGAGCAGAAGAGGGTGTGTTTGAGTTCCGGTCTTGACTTAAAATATCCTCTATGAATTATTGCTGTACAAAATCTCCCTGATTGCAAGACGCAAGTGTTGGCGCTCCTGTATGTTAAAGCTACGCTTTGTTTTACAATGAATTTTTCAGGGTCTACAAGCTGGTGCTAACAATGTTCCACTACGGACGAGTCGGCTGAAAACAGAACTCATTGATATTGATCTTGTAAGAGGTAAGTCAGAAAAGAAGTAGTTGTTAAAAACTGTTCACCCTTACAAAGCCCCTTGTTTTTTAGGTACGTTGCAATTTTTTGTCCCATTTCGCAAAGACCATCTAGAGCTTCTCTTTAAACTAGAGTAAAAATCAGGGCCATTTCCAGTACAGTGTGCCCTTTACCAATGGTACAGTTGATCCCAGAGAGGCCAATTCCCCTCAAACATGTCAAAGGGGTTGACTCTTTACAATATCTCCTTCACAACTCGGCACCGTACAGGCAGTTTGTGACATTTTGTAATGGCTGATATGGATGTGACAAACATTTACTAGCCCCACAACAATCACGATCTTAGTGCTGTAAACACAGACAACAACCTACAACCCCAGCCAAAATGCTTGGGCCACCCATTCCCAACTTAACAATAAATATTCCCTGTCCACTTCCCCCTGACAATTAACATTATGTTCCCCCGTCCCCTCGCTCAATGTTTACTGGAACGCAACAGACCGTGCAATGAGAGCCAACATTGAAAAGGGGTTGGGGGCCCAACGAGATATGGCCAGGATTGTAGTTGATATACAAACCATTGTATGTATTTTGCTGTTGAACCAAGAAGTCATGCAGCGGCCACTGCAGTTTGACGGATAAATTGTTTACCTTTCCCTATGATGGAAAATGGCTTCTTCTTGGCAAACTGTGAGGGCCCACTACATGACGAATCAATGATTTCAGTTTGGTTCTTTCCTTTAGGTCTATACCAAACATTGGTTTTTACAAAACCTTTTCATGTAGTGAATATTACGGTCTAAATATTTGTGTATTATGTTCAATAGATTTCATAACAGTAATAATATTAATAATAATCAAAGTCTTGTTTAGCGCCGGTATCGGCCAATGCAGGAGCTCATGGCGCTTGCTCAAAAAATCTGCACCCTAGTCAGCTTCGTTCCAGGTGACTTTAAAAAAAAGTTATAGTCATTATGCTTGTCAAAGGCAATGATTATTTGTGGATGTTGAACAGATGTGTTTTGAGTGCTGATTTGAATGTATCGGTTGTGACATCTGCCCGGACGTAATATGGAAGACCATTCCATATCTTTGCTGCTGCGACTTGAAATGAACGCTCTCCCCGAGAGTTGCGTGTCATGTGTACAAACATGGCACATACAGGGCACTATGTCAAGTACATTGTAGAAGCTGGGTGTATTTTTGGGGGGAAGGTGTATGAAACCCGACTGGCATTTCCTTTGTGGGGGGTGAATTATGGAACCCAGGCTGTTGCCAACTAGCATTTAGCTATCTATTCTAAAATGAGTGCATAACAAAACTCACCATTGAGCCCGAGTTAGATTGTGGGTGATACTGTCACGTGCTTCAGCGGTTCGAGGGCATGCTAACTGTATTTACAAAGAATGGGGTGTATTCATTAATACCCAAAACAGTTTAAGACTGGAACACATTACCACCACAGACATTATAACGGTTATAAACTTATAACCCACCTCTAAGCAACTTAAAACTACGGTGCAACAAAAGTGACATGCCTATTAAAACTGTGCAGGCAGGACAAATTGTGTATACCCCCTTGTAATGATAAAAATACTATTAAATACGGCGGATTGATTTGATTTCTGGTTCTTTAATATCAGGTTCCACATTTACCAAAACCAAGCCTGAGCACTCCTCAGGCTCCATTGCACGTAAAGGACTTATCAGGGTGATGCTGTTTCCACTATACTGTAGTTGGTAAGTTCATTTCTAAAATGTTAACTTTGCTTCGGGGATAAAGAGTATTATTTTGTTTTCGCCCTTCCAGTGACCTGCTTTTAAAGAACTCAAGGACGTACTGCGTATTATACAGTGCTTAATTTATGTCAATGTGGGGTGATTGAAACCAAATAGTATTAGTTCCTTGTCTTCATTAGCCTGATTGTCTCACCACTCGGTTTCATCTGCTGTGGTTTGGATTGGTACTTGAGCGCGTTGAATGCATGCACAGTACACAGTCAACCCTCCTACTCAATGACCATTCAATCAAGCATGCATTTTTTGCAGAATTTTTTTTTCATCTTAGTTTTCCCATTCAAAATTGAAAAAATGCTAAACAAAATTATTCAAATTTTGCAATTTCTTTTTTTTTTTGTGAAGTTACAGTTGCATGTCTGTTCAATAGAATCCACTGTGGTTTGTAATGATACAAAGGCCTACATGAATATAAGATTAACAAATGCCAGCCTGCAATATGAAATCTCATGGTGAATGCATGAACACAGAACCACAGTCAACCCTCCTACTGTCTGACCAATCATTGTGGTTTTTAGATGATAAACTGCCAGATAGATAGCGTTATGATGTCACTAAAATCACTGGCCTTGGGCTTGTGGTTCAGTGCTGATTTCAGTGTTCTTGAGGTGAACGTACCTCTAGCACTCGCCAGAAGACGACCACATCATCCTGGTCAAGTTTGCCCTTCTCAATACCGACACTTCTCAAAAAAGATATTTTATCATGATGTGTAAACTATCAAAAATGTTGCCGACTGGTTTTTTGTGATGTTACAGTACAAGGTTGACCTCAGGTGAATACCGAACACTTCGGCACCTCGCAAACTCAGCACCTGCAAACTCGGCACCTTGCAAACTCGGCATCTTGTAATCTCGTCACCCACTGGGCACCAAGAATGTCGGCACCATACAAACTCGGCACCAACCTTTTATTGACTAACAAACTCGGCACCAAGCAAAAATAACCTCGAAGAGTCAAGTAGTTAAAATAAAGTAACGTACGTGTAATTACACAATAAAAAAGAGTTCAATAATTAGTAGCTTTGTAAACGCTGTTCATGGCAAAATCACTAGTTATGGGGGTTGATAAGAATTCCGAACTTTCGAGAAAATTTGGGCCTACAGGAAATTTACCGTGGCGCCACACCGAGTTCAGTCTATTTTTTTTTTAAATGTTGTTTAGGCTGATTGCATCCATGTCGGTGAAAGTGCGGCACAATTTTTTTTATGATTTGGGCTTTGAACATTTAAAAAAAAAGGGTTTTGTTTCTTTTGTTTAACAGTTTTCAATGAAATTTTGCTTTAACGGAGTATGATTTGCCGAAAGACGCCGGCCGTGACCGGGGACTAATTTACAGACGGACCACTCGCGACAGTTCCTGTGCGTGAAAGATTAAAGATTGTTTGGTGCACATGATCCTTTCAGTGTTATTTTTTTTCCCGTCCTGTACTATTTTGCTATAACGTCGCTTCTACTTTCTGGTAAATTGTACGATAGTTAAAATAAGTGTTATAATAACTTAAAGCAGGATCAAACTTTTTATGGGACTGGGGGACTGAAAATCACAGTGTGAAAAAAAATTGAACTTTTTCAGCTGGGTGCCGAGTTTGTATTTGTACATGTGCCGAGTTTGCAAGGTGCCGAGGTTGTAAGTGCCGAGTTTGCAAGGTGCCGAGTTTGCAGGTGCCGAGTTTGCAAGGTGCCGAAGTGACCGGTACCCCCTCAGGTTGGGTTGAGGTTCATCAAACTGAAATGTGCGCAGTGGTTTGCTGCTTCTTATTGTGGAGCGTTTCTTGTGGTGAGAGCGCCCTCTCGTGACAAATCAAAACAAAAAGGTTTTCCACCAAAACTACTGTATGTCCCGAGAAACCATACTCGCACATTTCAGGTGACTTGATCCTAATAAAATTGGTTTGGTTTTCTCTTTCAGGTGGAAGAAACAGCTATCGAAATGGATGTACATTAGTTTACTAGGGTTGTATTTCATGCAGTTTATGGTGGTGATCGTGTACTGCTTGTACATACCAAAGGAAGGACAACAGGTAAGATTTCAAATTCCCTGGTCCCATTTAATGTAATTTTACCATAAAGATGTTAATGGAGGAAGCAACCCATGCTGGCAACATGGCAAAAATAATCTTAACCCTCCTGCCGTTTGACCACTCAATTTCGTAATGGTATGGAATTAGGTAACACCTAGTATTCACTGTGTGTTAATGACCTTGGTTGGTTGCTGGTCGCTCTAGCCGAAAGGTGAGGTCCATTAACAGTGGCCAGCCACCAACCAAGGTCATTGACACACGGTAAATTTGTGGTTATTCTTCACTAATATTATTATATAATGTAACTATAACTGTTTTAAAGGGAAGGTACACGTTTGGTAATTATCAAAGACCGGTCTTCTCACTTGGTGTATCCCATGATATGCATAAAATAACAAACCTGTGAAAATGTGGGCTCAATTGGTCATTGAAGTTGCGAGAAAATAATGAAAGAAAAAACACCCTTGTTGGACGATTGTGTGTGCTTTCAGATAGGAATAAAAGACTTCTAGCTAGAAGTCTTTGATATTTTAGTGAGAAATTACCTCTTTCTCAAAAACTACATTTCTTCAGAGGGAGTCGTTTCCCACAATTTAACAGCTCCCCAATGCTTGTTACTAAGTCAGTTTTTAAGTTAATATTTGTTTTGAGTAATTACCAAACGTGTACCTTCCCTTTAAAAGCTTTTAAATATTTGTTGGGCACCCAATCTGTTAAATGTAGTTAGCTTTTGATAAAATGTATTAAAAAACTAGGCTACATGTATACGCTTTAAGAACTAACAGCACCTTTAATTTAAATACTTTGGCTGTGCTGGCATTACATAATGTTGGTTTAATGTGTGTACCAGCTACCGTAAATGTATAC
Organism: Asterias amurensis; assembly: GCF_032118995.1. NCBI lineage: Eukaryota > Metazoa > Echinodermata > Asteroidea > Forcipulatida > Asteriidae > Asterias > Asterias amurensis. The sequence goes on along the minus strand of NC_092664.1, from coordinate 15,685,158 downwards.
GCCCTCTACAAGTTCACGCAAATGCTTGGTAAATGCGAGCCTGCAGCACCATCTCGCCTTGTTAAAATTACTTTAAAAAACACACAAATGTGCCCAAAGAAAACTGTTGATTTGATTCAATAACAACAAGCTTGTTTAGGGGCCATTTATTCGCTAGTTCACAAAGCCAATTTTTATATCGCAATACACCCCAGACCAGCAGGGTTTATAAACTCTTTGTGGTCTTTATTGATAATAGAAGACTGGTGACGAAGTCAGAAAGGGTCAGTTAAAACTGAGAGGGTCTTGGCTGTGTGATAAGGGACTGAGGCATGGAAGAGTAAACAGTAAACAGTGTCTCCAACATAAATCAAATCCAATGGAGCTCCAACAAAATAGACATCCACAGAATGTTGCTATCACTAGTCCTGGAATTATTTTGACAAGACATAAATTATTTGCAAATTTTGGGACAATTGACCAAATAGGGGTATCTTAACTAGCATTCATTTAAATTTGTTCTTCTTTTCTGTTTTCAGCCAATCTTCTTCACAGAGATTTTCATGCCCATTGTCTTGTCATTAGTTCTTGGCACTGTCTACTCACTAGTTGTAGGTACCACCGTAGCAAAGTCAAGGTCCTTGAGAAGGCGAATGACAAGGAGAAGGTACTTTTAACCCCACCCCCCTTCAAACCCAAGACCCCCACTCCCTTTTTTTCGATTCCTGCACGTTAATTTACTCTTCTGCTTCTTTCTTTTCACTCCATATTCATGTAGTAACGTTTCCACCAGAGTCTTTTTACAGGGCTCAAATTTTAAAATGGACAACTGGCCAGAGTGTTGGGCAGTATGATCAAGACACCAAAAGTCTTTGTCTCAAAAGAATTATGTTCAAATGTTGAGTTTTAGTCTCACAAAATATCTTAAGTATCACCCATAAATCTTCTCTTACTGTTCAAAAGGAACAGTTGAAGATGATGAAACTGCATTTTCGATTCTAGTCTTGTTTCTTTTAAATTTAGTCTTTCAGTTAAAATCCTAGTCTAGTAAAGATTCTAAGAAACATTGAGACCATTAGAGACTCACTCTGGGGTAGCAGTCTGTGGGGTAGTGAAGTTAATAGCGAGAAAATACCTAAATCCACAAAGTGAAAAGTAGTAGTCTCGGCAGATTTCCTACAGTACCTTCCGCCCAGGGCCTAATTTCATAGAGCTGCTTAAGCACAAAAAGAAGCTAAGAAAAAAACAATTTTGATTACCAGAATTAGTTTACCAACTAAAATACCATCTCACCTGGTCAATTTGCAGAATTTTTCAAGCCAATTTCTCTGCTTATGTAGCTCTATGAAGTGGGCTCGAGGTAAGTACACATAGGACAGTTTTTCAGAACTAAGTAGTTCTCAAAGAACAAAATCTCGGCAGCAATGCGAAAATGGTATGCCTACTCAAAGTTGAAAAACCTAGCCTGATGTTGTCAATTAGCCAGTTGGCCTTTAAAAAAAAATTAATTTTATTGAGCGCTAGATTTTGTACTGCTCAGCAGTTAAAATTAATATCTACCAATTTGTGAATGCCAATGTCATCAATGTTCTATTATTATCACCAAGCCAAATTACTGTACTTAATGTACAAAAAGGAACTTGACCTGATAAAAAAGGTTATTAATTAACTGACTGGTTTGAATAAACAAATGAGAATGAAAATTGACGATGTGTCATGCTTTATACTTCCAGCCGAGAAATCAAAACCAAATCTAGTAAAACCTCTTCAGAAGACGCCAACAGCTACGGAAAGAAACGCGGCATGCGCCGCAGCCAGTCCCTCCCCTGCACTGCCGAGACATTCTTCCAGATGCGACAAGCCCGCCGCACACTCACCCGTCGCTTCTCCCGACCAGGTATCGTTGTCGAGGACAGCGTAACCGGTCGACGGGAGAGCCTTGTGGAAGGGATGGACGAGGCGAGCGTGGAAGATGGCCTCGGTGTTCGACACCGCGTGAAGACAGTGACGTATGTTGGAGGAGTCACGGGGGATGAAACGACAGGTTGTGCAGAGGAGGACCTAACCCTCTTGGGAAAACCCATCAAGGAGTCGTCCCTGGCAGGGGAGATACTCCGCCCGGATCAAGACCTGCCAGGCCTGACGGAACCAGACACTCCAATCGTCTTCTCCGCATCCGATCAGACTCCGGCCGTCAAGCACGTCTGTGAGAAGGGGTTGGTTGAGGTCAAAGGTCAACCTGCAAAGGAGAGTGAAGGATACGTGACAAAGAAACCCGGGGAGGAGGCTGGAACTGTGGAGGTGTCTAAGGTTTCTTTCCTTGGTAAGTGTGTTGTCTGTGTCAATGACAAACCCCTTTATAGTATTTTATACTCTTGTTGTGTATTAAAGGTACTAGACACTATTTGTAATTATCAAAGACCAGTCTTCTCACTTGGTGTATCTCACAATTTGCATAAAATAACAAACCTGTGAAAATTCTTCAAGATGTATTAGTTCAAATTACTCTTTTTTTTTCTTCAAACCTGCCTTGTGAAACTCATTACCAGTCTTACTAAGCAGTAGAGTGCAAGATGTCGTTTTTAGCCATTGTCATCTCGGTAGTCTCTGATGGTTGCTTTCCGTGCATCCTGGTCCAGCATAATTGTCCTCACGCAGTTTCTTGCTTCGCAGGGTCCTTCTCCTGCTGGTTGACATAGGTGTGTCTCTCCCACCCCTGCTCCTAGCTCCATGGATGGGTTATCATTGTAACAATTCTGTCAGTTCTGTCAGAGAGCAAACCCATTTTGAAAAAATAATTTAGCCTGTATGTTTGTGTCCTTTATAGAGCGTGCTAAAAAAGCCTCCAACTCTGCGTTCAGTGATGACATTTCGGACAACCCCCCGCATGCATCGGACAGCGAGGGGGCCCCAGAGGAACCCGAGGGCCGCAGACACGAGCTTCGCCTCCGAGGGCGTGCTGGTGTACGAAAGGGTCGGCGAAAGTGCCGTGAGTACGGCAGTTCAAATGACTCTGACGTGGATCCAGTTCCTGTTCGGCAAGCGAAGTCCCTCATGGAGGTGAGCCAACTTTCTAGGGTTCTGTATCTCAAGTTATTTTCCGAAACGATAAAAATGAAACTTATCTCTCTTTTTGAGTGAACATTGCAGAATTGGTAGGAAAGATACCTGTCTAAGATCACTGATTTATATAAAACTTACAAGGTCAGATGGTGATAGAAGAAAACTAAAATATTCTTGTCTTAATTGTCATTTTTGATGAGAAATAAATAAAACTACTTTCTCGTTGGAGTTTATCCCAGTTGGGTTTTTTTTTTCATTTTTTTTTATCCATGTCTCGCAACATGTGTAATCGATTTTTCAATATTTTCTTGTGACACAGATGGTCGATCAATCTCAAACTTCTACAGGTTTGTCAGTTCATGTAAATGGTGGTTTACCAAAGTGCTTACACTGCCAGCAACTGTTTTGTTAGCAAAAACCCAGTTCTGTTATATTCCCTTTGAAGGCAAGTTTGGGAATTATCAAAGTATGTCAGTATTCTCACTTAGTGTATCCCAGCATGCTTAAAATAACTTATCTGTGAACAATTTTGACACGATAAGTCATGGAAGTTGCAAGAGAATAGTGAAGAAGAAAAAAACACCCTTGTTGCACATGTTTGTTTTAAAAAAGCTTGAGGCCTGATGTCTTTTAATATTTGAGTGAGATATTACCTGTTCCCTCAACGCATTCGCGTCATGCATCAGCATGGTCAACCCGGCGTTTTCTTGTCCAGCTGGTCAATGTACATTTGATGTGTCTCCTCCTACCACTGGTCTCAGCTCTACTGATTTCCACAGCACCTTAATTTGTATATATTTTTTTCATTTTCTTTAAATAATTCAGGATCCACACCTGCGAGGTCCGTCCCGTTCAGGAGACTCTGATATGGACGATCCAAGCTGGGGTGAGACGGCTGAGGAAGTATCCTCCTCTGGCTCATCCAGTGAGTCCAGCGAGAGTGACTCGACAGACACAGACAACGAGAAGCCCGAGGAACTATCTCACTTTGAGGACCCGTTCAAGCTGATGCCCGCGACAGTTACAAGCACCCCGAGTGCCTGCACGAACACGGAGAAAAGTAAGTCGAAAAAGATCACTCTACTCCCATCATGGTCGAGCGGATAAGAGCACCAGACTCAAGCTCTGGTGTTTCTGTTCAGTAGAGTGTGGGTTTGAGTCCTGGTCATGACACTTGTGCTCCTTAAAGGGTTTCGGTACTGTTTGTGACACTGTTTTACTCATTGCTTAAAAACTACAGCACATCGGCATAAATCAGCAAGAAATATTTTAAGGGAAGTTTTCTACCACCATTATCTTCAAACCAAAGTTTAATGTAAATCTGTGGATCTTGTGTTACAAAAAGTACCCAAACCCTTTAAGCAAGACACTTAACCATATTTGCTGTGTCCTTCGGATAATACAAAAAGCAGTTGGTCCCATGTGTTGTGAAGTGAACTTTAAAGAACCCAGTGCACTTATCAAAAATTGAAGGGGTTTGCCCTAGTGTTTCTGGTTTGAATGGCTGAGTACTGCACCGAAGCACCTCGTAATAATTACATGGTGCTACGTAAATGAATTTGTCTCACACATATACTTCAAAAAAGTAGCTCCACAATAACTTGCCAGAAAATACTGAATGATGAAGTTCCTTGAGTGTCACTGAGTGACAAATATAATAATAATAATAGCTCATTCTTATACAGGGCATTTTATAATTGAAAGAAATACCAATGCGCTTTACTAAAAACAAAAGCAACCTATTTACAATAAATACACTAACAATATGCAAACAAAAGCATTAAACTGAACGGTAGGCAATAATGTTATGAGCTCCACATGTATATAAGAAGCAAATATTATTTTTATTATCAGGGGGGTGGGGGATCCTTACAGTCATACTGAAGCAGTAGCATTCCAACAGCTTTATTCCACGTAGTTCATCTCTTTGGAACTCCTTGCCTGTGCATGTTTCTCTCCATCCATTAATCTAGACTGTTTTAAGAGTAATATAAACTCATACCTTCAGCTCCCATGAGTTCTTTTCACAATAAATAATTGTTATTCTTGTAGCCCCCATACCAAGAGTGGCTTGATTAAAAAATCTCTTTGATTTGTTTTGACCATGTTTCAGTCCGTGTTCGTATCTTCGAGGGGAATGAATGCAAGAAGGCTGATCTAAGCGTCCTGGAGATAAGCTGCCATATCAACACTAAAGTACACAACACTCGCAATAGCTGTGATTACATCTTCATTGGTGCTATCTGTTCAGTCATCCTGGCTAGTATACCAGTCAGCTTCAGGTGAGGAGGGTGGTCACTATTAGCTAGAGGGCAGGGGGGCGGTAGTTTTAGGGCTTTTCTTTCCCACAAGGTAGCGTATGTGGCAAACGTAAAAAAAAAATAAGGGTTGCAAACCTTTCGATTTTAGGAAAATTTCTCATCAGCCAAACCTTTATATCTTTATTGCACATTTTAGTAGATTATGTTTTAATACACTTCTGAATATACCTGCGACCTGCAGTAAATTTCAGTTGAGGAGGGCTGGTCACTATTGTTTGGAGGGGGTATTTCTTTGGGTTTTTCTGTTACACAATGTAGTGCATCTAGCCAAACTATTTTTTGTATTTGATTAATGTTTATGTGTAGGGTTCAATACAGAAAAAGTGGCTAAAGCAGGATTTGAACCTAAGACCTACGGATTAACTTGCCGCCAGTAGCCAATAGCAGTAATGTTGGTCGTCTCCCTATCTGTGTTCGGGAGTTCCAGGCAATCTGAGACACCAATCTGTTAGCAAGGTTACTCAGATTCAAATGTTTGGGGATAAAACTAATACTGATAACCACATAACCACATTACTTGAAACTAAAATGATTCTCAAAATGTACTATACTTTCGAAGGCTGCTGTACTTGTATCCAAGTAGATTTTACCACTATTTTTAAGTAGTGCTGGGCGAATAGTAAAATGTTGTCATTCGGATACCGCTGGCCATCTATCCGAAATTAACCGGATATTCAAATAGTTTTTTCATTGCTAGAGGGCGCTATTAAAAGATTTTTTAAAAAAATTGCCACTAGAGGGCGCTGTTCATTTGTGAATGAGATCTTATGGGCCTATTGATATTAGTTTTAGACAGTGTCACTCGGTTCATTCATAAAAATGACCGGATCTAATTTGAAGATGGCGATTTGCTTTTTCTTGTGATCGTGGTTGACTCTACGTGAAGGAGAACTTTTGTGATCTTTGAACAAATTACGTCAGAAATGTCATTTTTTTTTAACTCTTCACGGAGGTGAGCATAGTTATATACTTAATTTATGCTGTTTTATGCTGTCTTAATAGAAGTTTCATAAGGATTCAGACAAAACATTCATATCAGTTGTCGTTTGACATCCGCGGATATTCGGATTGTTAAAGAATATCCGGTTACTTGGTTGTAATTACAGAATTATCTGGTTTGCAAATAAGTATTTGCACCCTATGCGGATATCCGGTTAAGAAAAAAAAGACATTCGTGGTTACGGATAGGAAAACCTATTCGCCATTAACCGGATATTCGAATAATTGGCCCAGGCCTATTTTTAAGAGTACTTAATACCAAATATTCATATTAACCTTCCCTTTGAAACAAAAAATGTTTCTGTCTTTCATCTTTAAAGATTACGAGGAGTCTCTTTATTGGAGCCGAACCTCTCCTGGCTGACTTATTCCTGTTTCATGAGGGGAGCCAGCACATTGAGGCTTAACAGTACAGCGTACATCGTTGTTGGCGTGTGCAGCTTGGAACGCTTTGCTCTGAGCTTCATGTTTTTCTTTCTGTTGTCTGTTGCTGAGAAGACGTACAAACAGGTAAATAATAACTGTTGTATAATGACTAATTAGCCTATCCTGGCTGACTTATTCCTGGTTCATGAGGGCAGCAAGCACCTTGAGGCTTAACAGTAGAGTGTCATGGCCGAGTGGTTAAGAGCATTGAATTCAAGTTCTGGTGCTTATTCACCGGAGTGTGGGTTCGAATCCCGGTCGTGACACTTGTGTCCTTGAGCAAGATACTTTGCTATAATTGCTTCTCTTCACCCAGGGGTATAAATGGGTACCTGCGAGGGTAGAGGTTGATATTGTGAATGAAAAAGCCTTTGGAGCGATATAAACTGTTGCCCAGGTTGTATACTCCCAAGGGAGCTGAGAAACATTAAAAAGGGATGTTATTGGCCCTATGACCAGGGCACTAATGTAAAGCGCATTGATACGGTTATTGTGAAATGCGCTATATAAGAATTGGTCATTATTTACAGCCTACATTGTTGTTGGCGTGTGCAGCTAGGGAATACTCACAGTGAAAACAGAGTTGTGACGTCAAATTCACGTCAAATTTGCTTCGCAATAGTATGCATTTCGCAGGAAGTATGAACCGGGCTTTAGTCTGGAGGTCGCTGCTTTGAATCTTGCTCTCGGAAATTTGTCTTTGTTGAACCCTAATTTATCAAAAATATAATACTTGACTTGTAGAAATTCCTTGGAGATCGTACTTACTGATAATCAAACAATACAAAGTAAAACAAGTCTAAGTCTTAATTTGAATGATTCCCACAAAATATACATTCTGCCATGCAGACATTTATTTCTAGAAAGAGCAGTGTCCGAAACTCCATGATTAGCCAAATTCAAGATATGGCGATAATTAAACAGAACCCAATCTCTTCAGGATAATAACTTTTATCAACATTTAGTTATGGAAAAGAACAAAACTCTCAAATGGCTGGGTAGAAGTTCAATAAGAAATTCCTTAGACATGCTTAGAAGAGCAACACTGTGGGCTTTCCCTAGGTGTTCCTGAGGTCCCTTTTTTTATGTTCACTTATAAAAACATTGACGGTCTAAGCCCACAATGTAATATTTATAATATTTTTCATTAAAGGCACCGACACGTTTGGTAATTGTCAAAGACCAGTCTTCTCACTTGGTGTATCCCATCACAAGCAATAAACAACAAGCTTATTAATATTTGGGCTCAATTGGTCACCGAAGTTGCGAGAAAATGATGAAAGAAGAAACATCCTTGTTGGATGAATGTGTGTGCTTTCAGATAGGAATAAAAGACTTCTAGCTAGAAGTGTTTAAATATTTTAGTGAGAAATTACCACTTTCTCAAAACTTACGTTAGTTTAGAGGGAGTCGTTTCTCCAATCTCGTTACCAAGTTAGTTTTTAAGATATTATTTGTTTTGAGTAATTACCAAACGTGTACCTTCCTTTAAATGTTCTTCTTCACTATAAATTCATTATTATACTGATGATACCCTCCCAAGGGTTATGGGATCTTTTCCAGGTTCAGATTAAAATAAAATACAATCCCCAGTGGTACTGACAATATTCTTTTTTGTTCAACCAGAGGAGTCTTTTTGCCAAGTACTTCTCTCACCTGACCTCCACCCGCCGAGCTCGTAAATCTTGCCTTCCACACTTCAGACTCGACAAGGTCAGCAACATCAAAGCATGGCTGTCACTCAGGTCCTTTCTCAAGGTAAGGGGTTGTGTTTAAATCTGGGCCTATTATGTCTTGGTTTAGAGTGAAATTAACATCGGGGATAAAGACCCGGGACCAGTCCAAGTATGAAATTATCCCCACAGCAATAATTTGTAAATGGTCTGGATAAAACAAACAACTGAAGGTACGACCAAAATTTGACGGGAAAATGACTGCATTGGAGTCACTGTGTACTTAAACCCCGAACAAATAAAACAAATTTTATCTTTCCTTTTGATTTTCAGAAACGCGGTCCGCAGAGGTCTATTGACGTCATTGTGTCTTCAGCCTTTATGGTAACACTCTGTTTGGTCTCTGCTTTGTGCGTTGAGGTAAACTTTGATGTTAGATTGAGTAATTGTTTAAGAAAATGAATACTTGTTTACCGAACATATCAAATGTACATGTATGTACATGTACATGAAGCCAGATGGGAAAAGAGCAATTTTTATTAATATTTTTTTGGTATGATAATCTATAAAGTTGGTTTTGACTGTGTAGGACGACCAAGCAGGGTCCCCCTGAGCAACATTTTTGTGTTGGGTTTCTAGCTTTTATTCTTCTTGTATTCTGGTTTTTCGTTGCACAGATGTTCACAAACACCTAATAGGCTAGTTATTATTTTATTTTCTTGTTGTATTTTGGTTTTCTTTGCACAGATGTCTACCTAAACCTAATGTCTAGTTACTATTGTTATTCTTATATTTTTGTTTTTGTTGCTCAGATGTTGCAGAGAGACTTCAAGTTCTTATCCCACCTATTCAATTGGGAGGTCATAGCATGGGCCTTCTGTATGTGTCCCTTCCTGTTGAGGTTCATGACGCTTGGCTCCAACATCAACAAGAAGTTCCGCAACACGTCTGTGCTCCTAACTGAACAGGTGAATACTTAAAGGGTTTTGGGAGCTTTTGTAAATCAAGTTTTTGGCCATGTCATGAATCCATATTCACTGTGAATGAAGATGTTTGTATCATAATTTACCTGTAGATTTTTCAGCTTGAAAATCATAGAGCAATGTTTTCAGGAGAGTTGTGTAATACCATTGTACATGACATGCTATAATTATTTTTGGTTAAATATTTTACTCAGCTAATAACACTTACATGTAAGGGTAGCTTTGTACTACATGTACCATTATCTTTAAACCGCATAAGTTTAATGTAAATTTGAATGTGTTTTGTGTTTTGTGTCCTACAAAAGCCCTTTAGAAGCAAAGTATGCCTTTGGTTTTTGGAACCCTTTAATTGATTCAATCCTGCTTAATTGTAAACATACACAATAAACTAAGCTGTGAGCATTTCATTTCAAAAGGTGGTAGCTTTTTTAGACTTTGAAGGACAATCTGGAGCAGCTATGTCCACACAGGAAGAATAATCCACTATTGGAATGCATAATCTGAGAAATCTTTCATGCAGAATCCCCTCTACAAGATATTTATAGTACTGCCTGGTTTGACATACTAATCTGTTAGTCCCCTGTTTATGTAATCCCAAATTAAGCACTTTCTATTAAGCCCTACAACACCTTTATTTTAACCTCAAGTCACCACTTGTTTGATTTGGAATTCTTTGCCGGGCATATTCAAGTTTGTTTCCTTTACGTGTGAAAGCCAAAGTGGTCCAAACTTTGTTCTATTGATTGATGTGACGCACTGTACCAATCATGTCATCTCGGTTTTATTCTATTCCTCCAGATCAACCTGTATCTCCACATGGAGAAGAAACCACACAAGAAGGAAGATCTAATGCTGGCAAATAATGTACTTAAACTTGCGTCTAAGCTCCTTAAGGTAAATCAAACTATCATACAAACAGTACCACCAACAATTGTATTGGACACTGTCAAGCTTTGTACTTGATCTGTATCTGGAGTCTACTTGTTTGGAAACTGTGTTTTACTTTCCTTCATGAAGTTTTAATCGTCCAAATTTCAAACAAGGATTTTTCAAAACTTTATGTATCTGATGTGTTAATGGTATACGTCATACAATATAACACTTTGTAACACCAAAGTTTACCTCTAACAACACTTTATAAAATGTATTATTTACATCTGAAAAGGAAGAAATATGACCCTTTTGAACAAGTAGGTAGGACAATTCACCAGCCCTAGGTAATTTTTTACTGGACAAAGGCCGAGCTAGTATACAAATATTGACTGCTTCGAGTGCTATGGTTAAAACTATGACTCTCGAGTTGATCTCTGGGAGCGCAAAACGCCACGGGGATCACCGAGGGAGTCATAGTTTTTAACCATTGCACGAGTAAAAGCAGTCAATATTTGTTTTATAACACCCCAAATATTTCTAAATACTGTACTATTAATATTAAGTTACAGACCTAAATGCTACAATCCATGGACGACGCGAATACAGATTGCAAACACTTTTACTGTGCTGCATGTAGTGTCGTGCAATCCGAAATGGTTACAGACTATTAATTCATCATCCTCGTACACGCAACGGACGTCTGGGTACTGCACGCCGTGTGCTAGTCTTCGGACTAGCGCATGGCAAACCGACGCACTATCACACGGCCGTCGTCTAGCAAAACTAAGACATGTCATGTGATGCGCTCTAAACCAATGAGCAGGCCGAATACTTGCAAGGGGTGTTATAATGCATTATACTTGCTGTATTTTTGTTATTGCATAATAATAATATGGATTTGTAACGCGCACTTCTCCAGAAAACCGATCAAGGCGCCTACACAAAATGAAAACATTATACAATAGAAAATCAAGAATAAACATAATTTAACCTATACCCAATGAAAGTCTAAGTGAACAAGTGTGTTTATAGTTCCCTCTTGAAGTTGTTGAGTGATGTTGTTTTGCAAAGTGAGACAGGGAGCTTATTCCATAGGGCAGGAGCAGCTTTAACAAAGCACGGTCTCCGTAACAAATTGTTCTTGACCTTGGCTCTACCAGCAAGTGAGATCCACCAGACCGTAGGGCACGACTGCTGTGCTTAGTGGAGATTAGTTCATGGTGTAATTAATGATAATTTTAAAGTAGAAGTTATGATTCTATGATAGGTGTTTAAAACCAAAGTATAGTAGGGAGATCGCGTTTTAAATAACACAGTGGTACACCTTGTGATAGTGACTTAAATTTATTACTAAAGTTGTAGGTCCCACACACTAATTAATGCACTTAAAAGAACCCAGATCTCAATTGAAGACAATCAAAGCATACTGATAGAGATTACACATGGGGTGCTTCTTCAAACCTCACAGTAGTATTTATTTATTGTTTCTTGTACTTGATCCACACCTTTAGGAGATAGAAACTCCATTCAAGATTGCCGGCTTAACAATGAATCCTGTCCTGTACAATATAACAAGAGTGGTGGTTCTGTCTGCATTCTCTGGTGTCCTCACTGAGCTTCTTGGATTCAAGCTGAAGGTTAGTTAATTGTAGCAGTAAAATTTTAATGATTTTTCTTAAATTAAGGTTATTGTTTTATGTGGTATTGTGGTATAACTTGTGCAATTTTACATTTTAATATTTTATATGTTGCTGTAAGATAGGATTGTAAATTTCATGTATCTTTATATACTTGACGAATAAACCATTCAATTCAATTCAATTCAATAAATGAGCATCGACCACAAAGCCAGCTTGATTACTGCCGGTTTGATTAGGAGACTCTATAAACTCTTGCTAGTTTTCCATATGAGGGACACACATAGGGGAAACAATATCCCCTATGACCAAATGATTTAAATGGCTTTAATTCTCAGGTTGCTTTTTAAAAAGTGGACTTGTAATGTCTTTTTTCTTTTATGTAATGTCTTTTTTCTTTTATATGTATTATAATTATGTTTAGTTTGTAAACACTAAATGTTTGTATGGATCTATATCAGTTTTTAATGTTCTATTGTTTTGCTTGTCCTCCTCATGTGACCGACAGGTCGCAGGTTCAAATCCTGCTCTTGTCAATTTGCCTTTTTTTCAACACAAACTTATTTCATATTATTTACCCTATCAGTTTCTCTTTGTGGTTTTTGATATTATTTTCATTGACATTATTAAGTATGTGGACAGAGTTTAATGTCCAACTATTTGATGTGCAAATTTTTAAATATTGTCCATTGTCATTCTCATCATTCTAAATTCATTAAAAATTTTATTTTTGTCATTTTTATTTTTCTAGCAGTGGAAGCGAGTCAAGTGGAAATTTATACCCAATTGTCATCTTTCCCCCACTATGCCCTTTGGTGCTTTTACCCAATGGGCATTTTCTTACCCCATGTTTGCTCACCCCATGACAATTTTCTTAATACCTCATGGGTGTTTTCTTACCCCATGGGTTATTGCCTACCCCATAGGTGTTTTACCCCATGGGCGTTTTCTTACCCATGGTTGTGTTTTACCTGTGTGCGTTTTCTTTACCCCATGTTAATTTTTACCCAAAGGACGTTTTGTCACCCCATGGGTGTTTCTACCCAATGTTCATCCATACCCCATGGACATTTTCATACCCAATGTTAATTTTTCACTTATTGGTGTTTTCTTACTCGATGTTTCTTTTTACCCCATGTGCATTTTTACCCCATGGGTGATTTTACCCCATGGGTGTTTTTACTCCATGGGCAGATGGGTGTTTTTACCCCATGGGCAGATGGGTGCTTTTACCCCATGGACATTTTACCCCATGGGTCTTTTTACCCCATGGGTATTTATACTCCATGGGCAGATGGGTGTTTTACTCCATGGGCAGATGGGTGCTTTTACCCCATGTGCATTTTACCCCATGGGCATTTTTACCCCATGGGTGTTTTTACCCCGTGGGTGTTTTTTCCCCATGGGCAGATGGGTGCTTTTGGCCCATGGTGTTTTTACCCCATCGTGCTTTGCATCTAGTTTTCCCAAACTATATCGTGAAACATAAAGTTATTATGCATTGATCTCTTTTCACTGATATTGCCTTGTTTGTATTTTGATATGTAAAGTGTAAAATTTAAATTCAATAACTTTTATACGTTGGTTACCAATACTTTTAATATTCATCTTTTTAGGTAACTTATTTCTGTAATGTTTATTTTTCTGTTTTAAGGGGTTTGGGTATTTTTTGTTTGATCTTTCAAGTGTCTGTTTATTTTTGACTAGGTTTAGTGGTAGTAATTTTTTGTATTTACTGTTGGCTTACTTATTGGTTTTCCTTTTGACATGATTTTTAAAAGTGCTATGGGCATTATGTTGGGTGTTTTTCTTTGCAGATTTGATTTTGTTGCTTATGTTAATTGATGATGTTATTTTTCTATTTGCAGCTATGGAAGATCAAAGCGACGTGAAGACCATGTCAAGTCTACTTTGCCAGCTCTTGAAATACTTATAAATGTATTATAATCAATCAGTATTCAGAACCTTATAAATTTCTGTATAGAGGATAACCATTTTAAAAAGACTGGCTACCAGTCTTATGCAGCTGCCTCAAACAGATTTGCGAAGGTACTTTCCAAAGTTATCATCATTTTCATGGTTATTTAAAGTGTAGGACTGTGGAGATGGTAGAGGTAAGCTGTGGACAATAAACAAATATTGATATTATGACAACGGAAGTAGTAGACGAAACACAATGATGAAACTGAAATACTGAAAGATCTAGGGTGGTTCCAGGGAATTCTGTTTGCGGAGATTCGGTCTCCCCCATATCAGTTTGATTTTTCAATTTGATTTTTTAAGAAATTATTTCTATGGCTGGTTTGGAGAGAGAGGATTCAAAATAGGGCACTATTACGAGGAAATTTGTACACAGTCTGCCATTTTGGATCTCTGAATCTGTGGATGAACCGAATCTTATGCCACATGGGACCGGGAGAGGGGCATTTTATTTGAAAATAAAACCCTTTGATCTCCTACCACTGTCAGATTATTGCAAAATGCCCTACTGGTTTGCAGCCATTTGTAATGTTGATTCCACAATTTTATGCAAAGCCGACAACCTTTCCAGAAGTGAAGGGAATAATTTGCTTTACAATATCAATTTTAATTGTTTTTTTAATCTTATTTATTATGTGTTTACACTCTAAAACTGCAGTAGTTTTGTGCACAAGCCTACATTATGTATAAAGTGTTTTCTAATGACCCCCCTTTGCTTTTAGTTGTACTGCGTTAAGGGTTGTGGCCGAGCACAGAATTCAAGCTCTGCTGATTCTGTTCAGCAGAGTGTGGGTTCGAATCCCGGTCATGACACTTGTGTCCCTGAGCAAGACATTTAACTATAATTGCTTCTCTCCACCCAGGGGTAAATGGGTACCTGTGAGGGCAGAGATGGTTCTTGTGATTGATTTAGTCGAGTATCGCATTTGTTGCACGAGGCTGTATACTCCCCAGGGAGCTGAGATGGTTTAAGGATGGCCCAGCGACCAGGGGTAATAATTTGTAGCGCTTTGGGACACCCTTCGGGAGTGAAAAAGCGCGATATAAAAACTAAATATTATTATTATTATGGCAATCCAGCATTTCTGAGAATAGAAGGAAGTAAAATGTGTTTTCAGTCTACTGGCTGCAGACTGGTAGGGCAGGTAGAAGGACAGTTAGGGCAGTGGAAGCTTAAATTATCAAATCCAATCCTGCCATACACATGTACTGAGTTCAGTCATCATATAGCGAAATAACACTTAGCAGATGTAGACTGCGAAGTAGAAATTAACTGGAAACCAGTCTTAGATAGTACATTTCACTATACATGGTAATTTTGCCGGTTACTCGTTCTTCTAAACATGTACTTTGCTAAGCAGTATTAACGTTCTAAAAGGCCTTCTTGAAATAACCTTTTGCAAGTTAGATTGGAATGATGTCTGGTACACTGACTTGTTCGGTTTTAAATGGATGCTTAATTTGAATTCCTCAGACTAGATCTAGTGTTGCTGTATCAGAGGGTTCAGGGCAAGACTTTGCTGTGCACCCTCTCAGTTAGCAAAACAATGGTTTGCGTTCAATTCAGTTAAAACATTTATTTCTTTACTTCATAAAAAATACCTAACAGACTAAGCCAAAACAATTTTCTTTAAATAAGTTACCAAAAAGGAAAAGCATTTTTTGTACAAGGCAGAAAACTTAATTAAGTACATGTAATATGGAGGCAAAGTGTTGTTTGTGATTCTGGTCCTTAAGGTCAACTGTTTCGACCTTGGGTTTTACTGTACCCGGCCCAATGTTTTTTCATTTTTGTTTGTTCATTTTAGAGACATCAATTGGCCCCCTTTGATATAAGGTGCACCGCTTAGTTTGGGTATTTACATACACAATCACCCAAACCAAATACTACAATGTAGTTGAATAATATTGTTTCCACCATCTATCAAAAAAAATGTTTCTCTCTTGTATGTTTTTTGTACTTAATTGCTTCTTGTATGCTCTTTTTAATCTAGACTATGTAAATGTTGTGTCTGTTTTGAAGTCGTTAGATGTAGTCTGAGAAACTCAATTGTTAGATAGATGGTTTGGTTTATTGCTTTTTACTCTCGTGGCCAATGGACAAACTACAGTAAAAATTACAATTTCTACAAAATAGTTTACATAAAAAAAAAAAATGAATCTAAAAGTCAGCCGTTTAAACAAAGCATTGGACCAGACATTGTTGAAGTGTAACTCGCGAGTGGCATGTACTGAGGCCAGACGTACTTATATACTCCTCTAACACAATTAACATTAACACCAATTTCAGATTTCCATATTTTAAGATCAAGTATAAACGAACTTAATGTATTTAACCTCGTCGAGTGATCTCTTATAAGGTTTTTTTAAAACAGCATTTTAAAACATCTTTGAATTTGATGTAAAATTTATTTGTTTCGTAACTGAATGGCAATTATATACGTAAAACTAGACGGGACCAAGATTTTAAAAAGAGGACAACATTGAACCAAAATTATTTCGTTAGGAACGTGTTCCGTAGTCTCATTCCGTTTTGTGACGCACTCACTTTCTTACAGATGGTGTCCTTACATGACATTGTGGGTTGATACCCTTCCCATGCAAATTTCGTCAAAAGCCCCAAAGGTCAAATGACGTCACACTTCAAATATGGATCTGTAAATTTGTGTACTTTAACATTTTAGTTCATTTCTTGACTCTGATATTATTCAATCAAAACGGCATTGGAATTAGACATTCTGTCTTACGCAAGAATTCCTCTTTTTAATGAACATACCAATTTGATGTTGATTTCCAATTACGACACGTTTCAAATCTTCCTCGAAAGAGGATCAAGAATGACATTACCACATTGTGTTATCGTGAGAGTGTAACTTTCCCCCACTTTTATAAGAATTCGTTCACATAGCTCGGGAAAGTATTGATGAGTATACAGTGCTAACACATCGGTGTATATGGGTAAAACCACTTTCCATCTATTAATGGACTCTATCTTGAAGAATGAGTGCGCCACAAAGCAAAATTTGACATAGAAAACCCTCTATTGTTAAGATGTATTTGTATAATTGTTTTTTATCAAGGTCACAGTTTGATTTTAAAAACTGTAAGATATTACTTTACCCAAAACAGGGTAAAAACACGGTGGATTATAGTGATAAGAGTTGTTGTTTTGTAAACAAGAGTGTTGCTTTGTAACCGAGAATGTTGTTTTATATTTTAATTTGTTGTGTGAGGTGCTCCTCGTTAAATTCCTTTCCCAGAAAATGTTCACCTTAATTGTTCAAGGTGTTTTATTTAATTGATGAATTAATGTGTAGCAAAGAGTTAAAGTAATATATATTGATATCTGTAAATGTTTTGCTTTTATGTTGTTGTATTGCAGTGGCGTCGAACTCATTCAGTTGAAAGAAGCATAATAGGTTTGGAATAGGCCCGCCAGTGTGTAGAATTGGGGTCTTTTGAACGCTAGGCGGCAGCAGACTTACCAATAAAGTAGTTGTTTTTTGTTATTTTTGCGCGAGAGCAAAGTCAACAGTGGACATGATGTGGGACCAATTTCATAGCGCTGCTTAGCGGCCGATTTTGTGCTTACTGTGCGATTTCCACTTCATAGCGCTGCTATTGCTAACCGTAAGCACACGAAAAGGCATGCTAACTTCCGGTGCTTATACCACACGAAAATAAATGACGTCAAAATGCAAACCAATATGGCCGCCCAAATTTTTTGCTAACCTGTAAAATACGCTTGCACCTCAGCAAATTTATCTGCTACAGTCGGCACGAAAATTTGCTTACCGTGCGGCGCTATGAAATTGGGCCCTGGTAAGTTTGCTGCCACCTTATTCCAAAGCCGTTCCTGTCTGGCCTATTGGAAGATGACTCCCAATAATTATGGCTTAACCTAGGTTGATCATGGTTTACCAGTGTTGTGGTAAGCCTATAGCCCCTATTCGCCATCAAGTATAACTGAAGTACCATATTTGAATAAAAATTTGCTTAATAATTAAAACTAAAGTTGTCACTATCTGGTTTATGGAAACGATTCTTAATGTTTTGTTTTGCAAAGTGCTATAATATTTCGTTCTGAAATATCTGATTATAAAGCTCTCGGCAAAATTGAAACTTGAGAAAAAAATCATATGTGTTACCTGTCTTAGCTCAGCCTAGCACTCGATTACTACTAGAGTACCCGAGTTTTGATGGTATCGAGCCGTATAGGCCTAAACCCCATGACAAAAATACTTTTAAACACAAAGTCGATCCATACTCGATAATCGAAGAAAATAATTAAAAGCTGTATACTCACAGTCAGTACTCCGATAGACACGGGTTTTATAACCACACAGAAACGTCAAAAGTTCCCATTATATGACTACCCCGGTGGAAATGTGATCTTTGAACAGAAATGCTCAAACAAAACAACAAGTAAACACTTTGTTCAATATTCAACAACCAAGGTGTATCGGGGGGGGGGGTGAAGCTCAATTAAGGTTTTTTAAGTCTCTTTCGTTCATTATTATGCCTCTATTTGACCTTAGATTGCACCACGGAGCATCTATATAATCCATTTCGGAACCCTTAAAATAATGGGCCATCGGGACCCCACGCCGAATAAGGTTTCGCGCCCCGCGATTGCATATAGGGCATATACGCTCCATCTTATGACAGATTTTGGTTGGTTGTGGATCCACAACAGTGGTATTTGAGACGCTTCATGGACAGAATCCAAATACAAACTGAGTCGATTTTAAGTGCTTTATTAACAACTATACAATTGTGCTGACAAGATACATTTTACTGAAAATTACTTTGATTAAAAAAAATAAACCTCCATTTGAAATGTTTTCCCCATTATTCTAGATTGTTTTAATAAACTGTAGCTATTTGAATAAATTAATCGAGTTGTGTGTTTTATCACCACATTAAAAGCATTATTTCCTCAATTGGGTTTGAGCAATCTACGGTTGCAATAATTGTAATAAAACGTGGTATACTTTTACTTTTAGAGAACAGTCAATAGTTTTAAAGGCACTGGAAACCTGTTGGTTAGGCCTATTATTATTACTCAAAATAATTGCTGGCGTAAGAACTTACTTGGTATCGAGCAATGGAGAGATGTTGGATTAGTACAAATCACTATTGCGAAGTTACTGATGAAAAAGGGGTAATTCCCCATTAAAAATTAATACTAAAATACTTCATTAGACATCTCTGAAAGCACACCAATTTGTGCAACAAGGGTGTTTTTGTTTTTTTCATTATTCTCTTGCAACTTTAATAACCGTTGGTTTGTTTTGTGCATATTTTGGGATACAATGGATAACTCTGGTCTTTGACTGGTGTCCATGCCTTTAATGAATGCCAATCAACGACGATGACTTTGAATTCTATCAATACAGTAAAAGTATATAATTATATTATACCACGCCCGTTCCCCCCAAAAATGAAGATTATTACCATGTAATCAATTACAATCTGGCGTTGAATACAAGTAGGCTCGAACCACAAAAATGTAGCTGTAAAAAGGAACAAAAAGGTTCATATTTGAAATCATACTAACTTTAAAGTGGTTGACACAATATTGATTCTAGAACATTGATATGCAGACCTAGTTTATTATTAAAGTATTTACAGTTTATTTCTAACGGTAAAAATATCGAATGCAAGATACGTTTAAAGACAGTGGACACTATTGGTAATTGTCAATGACCAGTCTTCTCACTTGGTGTGTCTCAACATATGCATAAAATAACAAACACGAAGTTGTATGCTTTCAGATGCTTGATTTCGAGACCTCAAATAATTCTAAACTTGAGGTCTCGAAATCA
Organism: Asterias amurensis; assembly: GCF_032118995.1. Lineage (NCBI taxonomy): Eukaryota > Metazoa > Echinodermata > Asteroidea > Forcipulatida > Asteriidae > Asterias > Asterias amurensis. The sequence continues at coordinate 15,665,396 of NC_092664.1, read as the reverse complement.
AATTGGTGAAAAATAACTTCTTTCTCGAAAACTACTCCACTTCAGAGGGAGCCGTTTCTTACAATGTTTTATATTACCAACCTCTCCCCATTACTTGTTACCAAGTAAGGTTTTATGCTAATAATTATTTTGAGTAATTACCAATAGTGTCCACTGCCTTTAAGGTATTTACAGTTAATTCTAACAGTAAAAATATCGAATGCAAGATACGTTTAATAAAGGCATTGGACACTATTGGAAGTTGTCAAAATAGTTTTTGGCATAAAAACTTACTTGGTAACGAGCAAAGGAGAGTATTCAACATTGTGAGAAACGGCTCCCTCTGATGTAACGTAGTTTTTGAGAAAGAAGTATTTTCTCATTAAATAATATTTGAATTGAAGAGACTGTCGTAAGTGCCGTGTTTATTTTATGCAATGCCAGATGTTTAACTTATTTTTCTGCTGTGTTTTAATTTGTGCAAGGTTGCCTCTTTAATTTAGCTCATTTAAGGTTGTCAGAAGTTTGGTGGCAGACCAAGAGGGTCCAAAGAGGGCGCCAATTATATTTAAATTAGGGCTTCAGGATATCAGAGAAGGCAGTATTTGGGGTGGGCTTTTTAGGAATGTTGGTATTTACTTGTATTGTCCTTAGGAATGGGTTCCCTTTGTTATGTATTGTTCTGGTGGGTTGTGCAGTAGTTTCTAGCCAGTCTTGAGTTGAAGTTGGATGAGCAGTCCGTATGAACTCTGAGTGGGTTTTGGCTGAGAAGACGAGACCAACGAATTCAACCATCAAAATCTCAACCGGGTTGAGTTGGCTGGCCTGAGAACTCGAAGGCCAACAACTCATGAGGCAGACGTAGAACTGCTGAGGAGAAGCTATAGTTAGAGCTCCAGCCGTCTATATGGAAAACTGCAGTATCGTCACTCAAAGGAGACGGGCAAGTAAACAAACACCCCCCCCCCCCCGATATAATCGGAGAAAACTACGAGATTGAACATTTATTTTGCCTGCAATGAACAATCATGCATTGGTGGCGGGTAATTAAGATTGCATTGCCTTAGAGTGACTTTGCTTTATTTAACGATTTGTAGTGTAGCGAGGACAAAAGTGCACCTCAATCCAGAACAATACAGTGGAGGGAGAATTTTGTGAAACAAAGAACAGAACTAGCTCATTGATTTGTATTGTGTATGATTAGGGTTTCATTGACTTTGTAGGGGATTAATTTTTTCGTTGTGAATTTTTGTTTAATGCAGACAACGTTTCACTGAAAGGATCATTTTTGTGTGTCATCGTCTCGGTTTAGCTGTCCACTAGTCAGCCAGGGGAAATACAGTCCCATGGTGTGACAGAGACCTCAGCTGAGGTCTCGAACTCAAGTAAGGCATCTATAAAAGCACAAAACGTTTGCGACAAGGGCGTTTTTTCGACCACTATTCTTTTGCAACCTCGACGACATTGTTTAAGACCTAAAATAAATAAATGTGAACCAAAGCAGCTTTTCATTACCTGAAAACATAATTTATAAAATATAACAGTGGACACTAATGGTATTGTCAAAGACTAGTCTTCACAGTTGGTGTACCTCAACATATGCATAAAATAACAAACCTGTGAAAAGTTTAGCTCAATCGGTCGTCGAAGTTGCGAGATAATAATGAAAGAAAAAACACCCGTGTCATACGAAGTTGTGTGCTTTCTGATGCTTGATTTCGAGACCTCAAATCAAAATGTGTGGAAAATTACTTCTTTCTCGAAAACTACGACACTTCAGAGGGAGCTGTTTTTCACAATGTTTTATACTATCAACCTCTCCCCATTACTGGTAATCAAGAAAGGTTTTATGATGATAACTTAAGTAATTACCAATAGTGTCCACTGCCTTTAGTTCGATTTGTTAATGCAAGAATTAGGCAAGTTCGTCTCGGAAATCACACTTTATATCTACATAATTATGGCAACATTGCAAATTGTACAAGCATGCATCTAGAAATTTGATTTTAAGCCTACAAAACCAAGTTGAGTATCAAGATTGTTTCCCCTTCAAATTCTTAATCTTCTTTCATAAACGAGAACTTTAAGTCTTCTTACTACATGACCGAGAGGGTGGGTATCCAAATTGACCACCCTTTAACAAAAAAATCATCAATTAAAAGCATTTTACCATTCAATACTACGAAGAAAATTGTAAGTACTATTTGACAAATCATGAGGTAACTTAACATGACCGTCTCTGAACACCAAGACACTCATCTCTATTGTCTTTAAGTATGCCTATACCGTAAGTCATTCACGTTACAAGTGTGTTTAAAGTTGCAACATATAATATGAAAGCCGAATAATGTTGAAAGATAATCACATTCACTGTGTTGTTCACCTCTTTTGAAAAACGATTATACCTACGTATGGTTAACAATTTTACATGCTTGTAACATTTATTGTAAAAGGTGATTTAAATGACAATAGTTTCTTTGAATATACTCAGCTTCTCCGAAAAATATGAAATCAATCAATTGGAAATGTAACCTGTACAACGGAGACCGATAACGCATTCGGCCATCAGAAATGTCGCGATCAGGTTGAGGGTTAATCAATTTTATGAAAAGGTTTCGGTGTTCCCAGAGAAATTTGTCCGTCGGACATTCTGTGACAATCTCCTTTGCCCACCGGGTTGAGTAAAAAACAACAGTTTATACTTTGATTTTATGAAACATTGAAGGCGCCAGGTGTCAATTATTGCGTTGGTTTTCATGGTCTGTGTTTATATGACACAATTTTATGAATAAGGTTTGAACTTTGGATCGAAATCATTAATACAAGGCTCGCTGAAAATGATATCAGCCTCATAATCAAGGTTATCAAAACTAACAAACCAGCTTTGTGGTTGTGATAAGACGTAATAGGTCAGGGTTGAATATTGCACCCCTTGGACTGCCATCTCGAACCACCCGTTGTCGTATGTCATTATGACTGGTACTCCGATGTACTTCAAGCCATTCACATGAACTTGGGTGGAGGAATCCCATTTGAAGAATGTCCCGTAGCCAGCGCCAAACTCTGCATTCAAGTATTTACAAGTAATCGCAATATATATTTGTATTTATTTATTTATTGCCTCCAGCAGCGGATGATAAAAAACAAGTACACTGAAACCCACATAAAACAGACTGGTGACACACCAAAACAAACATTAAAAAGCAAAACAACCAAACAAACGAGCAAACAGGACCCCAATCATTTAAAAATATCATACACAATTTCATAAATTATTTGTTAACACAAATATTAAAAGAAACTGAACAAAGATTTTAAATTAACCTGTAATTCGGTTCTTCATACAAATGTTGACTCAAACGATGGTAAATAACTATATTTTGAAAATAATCCTGTCTGAAGATTTTGGCGGTGTTTTTGTGACATTATTTAAAATGACCTAGTAGGGCTTTAAAACTTAATATCAAAAATAATGTCAAATAATTATTATTATTATTATTATTATTATTATTATTAAATAGTCGGGACTACATGACACATTGTTTGAACTGTTTTTATTGATTTTGGTTGACCTTTAGAGAATGTCAAACTTGTTTATTTGTTACTTACCTATTTGGAACGGCGCGTTATGAGCACCAGGACCACTGGAGGAAAAGTACACACGCACAAATCCATCGGTGTTGTTGACTGTGAACTCTAGTCGCACTGGTGACGTCATCGCCAGCTGAAGCTCCATGAGGCCCGTAAATCGATACGTGTTTTGAGCACAGATTGAAGTTCCCTCAAATGTTGTTTCTGAAATAAAGGGAATTTAAGTCTGAGTGAAACATTCAGAATAATATATTTGCAGTATTTAAATTAATGACATAATTACATCCAACTATAGTGTGTCAAACAGTAACCCGTCAATTTGTAAGTCAAATAATTTGCATTGTGAGGTTTGAGGATTGGGCTATTCATTAATATTCAAATGCTGTTTCCTAATGTTTACGGCATTTCATTTATTTTTTATTTTTGTTTGTACAGTCCCTATAGTTTTTCATTTGCTTCTGACGTATTCATAAGTAAAACATCACTTGGTAAAAGGTCCGAATATGTCACAGTCATTGCCGGGTCAGCATGACCCATTTAGGGGTCCACTTTAATTTACCGACTCAGCATCGGTTTCAAGAAATGATTTAAAGGCAGTGGACACTATTGGTAATAACTCAAACTATTTATTATCATAAAGCCTTTTCTAATTGTTTACGAGTAATGGGGAGAGGTTGAACGTATAAAACATTGTGAGAAACAGCTCCATCTGAAGTGACGTAGTTTTCGAGAAAGAAGAAATTTTTCACGAATTTGATTTCGAGACCTCAGATTTAGAATTTGAGGTCTCATCTGAAATCACACAACTTCGTGTGACCATGGTGCGACAAGGGTGTTTTTTCTTTCACTAATATCTCGCAACTTCGACGCCCGATTGAGCTCAAATTTGCGCAGCTTTGTTATTTTATGCATATATTGAGATACACCAGCTGTGAAGACTAATATTTGACAAATACCAATAGTGTCCAGTGTCTTTAAAAGCCCAATGAAGCAAAACACGAGCATCTTGCGGGACTTTTATTTACTATATATTTACAGGTTAGCGTTATTTACTATGTTCATCCAGTTATACTGATCGGAAATAGGAAATAATAGAAACAGTTCCCCAACCCCAGAGGGGAAAAAAATGAATAAATAATTTTTTTAGAAAAAAAAAAAATACAAACTAAAAGGGAAAAGACGTCACAAAATCTTGAAGTCAACATTTCTAGAAAGATAAATAACAATCGTTCGCAACTCGTTGTCCACAATGTTTTCGCTTATTAGTCTTAGTTATGTAATGTCATGACGATAATGCCGTGGGTTTCTGCTGTTATGTAACGATAAACTACCCAAGAAAAAGCATTCTTCAAAGAAAACGATGCGACGAAGACAATAGATAGTATTTTTTCACGTTTTATGTTTTTACCTTTAGTTTGTAATTCTTCGACACCCAGGGGTTAGCTGAGTTTCTGATATGCTAACGGAGTAGTTGGCTGCTTTAAGCTGACAGACTTTGTCATCGCAGAAGTTGAAAGACTTGCAAGAATCATCTTGCAGGCAGTGTACTGCGCATACCACATCTGAACTTGCTTTTCTCACCTGGTAGATTGTATCGATGAGTGCGTGGTCTTGCATTGGGCTAGGATAGAATGCAACGATGTTTCCTTGATGCATTTGGTAGTCACGTGATGAAGGTTGACACGCCCCATTTATTACAACATCAGAAGAAACGACCATCAGGAATAGTTTGTTCAACAGGGAAAGAGTACTTGTGGTGACAGTCATAATGCAGTCGCGACTTAAATCTGCAACAGATAATAAAAGGTTTTTGAAAGTCCCTGTGAAAGTGCGTTTGTGGTGTGAGCCGACGTACGAACTTCTTTTACTAATTCAGATGTAAGACAGGACGGTAAAAATAGTAAACAATTTTGTCTTTTATTTTCTTGTTTCTGGTTTAAAATGTATTGTCTGGTTGGTATGGAGATTAATATTCCGCACGAGCTCTTGCGCCTTTTGAAAATGATATTACTTTTAGAATGTTGTTAATAAAATCAATTATTGCAAACTTTAATAAAGTGTTAAACCGAAATAAACATTTTAAACATAAACAATACCGCCTCCACAGACGGGTGCTATAAACGGACGCCTTTGACACAATCGGCTATGCAAAAGAACAGTTTCAACAAATATTTCCCAAAAGAGGTTTTATTTTCCGTTTGATCTGAGCGCAGCCTGGAATGATGGGCTTTGCGTGTCCCAGTGATAAACACAAGAGGACAATAGGGTACACGGTTCTGGAAGGGTCCACTGTTGGAAAATGTGTACAAAACCCTGGAAGCTGTTGCCAATAAAGTTATAGTATAAACGAAAATGTAACAATAGGAGGTCCACTGTTGCATGCATTGTGTGTGCGTGTACTTAATGATGAGAAGCCTATGTTGTCAAACTGCTTTAAAGGCAGTGTACACTATTGGTAATTACTCAAAATAATTACCATCATAAACCTTTCTTGATTACGAAGTGACGTAGTTTTCGAGAAAGAAGTAATTTTCCACGAACTTGATTTGGAGACCTCAAGTTCAGAATTTGAGGTCTCGAAATCAAGCATCAGAAAGCACACAACTTCGTGTGACAAGGGTGTTTTTTCTTTCATTATTATCTCGCAAATTCGACGACCGATTGAGCTCAAATTTTCACAGGTTTGTTATTTTATGCATATGTTGAGATACACCAAGTAAGAAGACTGGTCTTTGACAACTACCAATAGTGTCCACTGTCTTTAGTACTCCAATATTGTTATTGCCTACTTACCTTTCAGAATGGCTATACCAAATAGCATCATCAATACACATTGCGTTATCTGGCTTTATTAGGGGCGAGGGATGTTGGAAGCAGATTAAACCAATCTTTGGTGCATACGCAGTTTGTTGGTCATCCCCTGAATATGAAAGGCCCAAACTGTTGCAGTGACACTTTAATTGAGTCAAAATTGTAAGTGTTGACTGGGTAGTTGCCGTCATCACCAAACTCAATGATTTCAAATCTCGTGAGTAAATAGCTATTTTACAGATTCACAATGGACACAACGGTACAACTATCCAGCTTATTGTGTCATTGCGGGGGACGGATATGGGAGTTGTTAATACCTATATACTTTTCATGCTGACAGCCTCAGGGAAGGCCTAACATTTTCCTAAAAACTATTCCAGAGTAAGGTTGCTCGGTTGAAAACGTGACTAGGGCCCCGATAACAATTTTAACATGAGATGCTCTAAATTGGTTCGGTACCAATTTCTTTGTTTATAATTGCCTATGAACGCGTTGGATTATCAATGCGTTACATTGAATGGTTATACGGAAGAACTGAAAACGAACAATTTAATACAACTTTAAGGATGAACTGATAAACTTAAGATTTACCTGCTACTGTAGCTGCAGCAACGACTAAGATAGTCAGTGTTAGTTGAAACAGAACCAAGTCGGAGTCCGTTAAGGTAGATAACCAGGAATAATGTTAAATCGTTGTGCCTCGATCCACAACGTCATCAGCATCTACCGCTATACGTAGTTGTTAACGCACGCACTTTGACGTATTAAATCCGACTAATCAGCGACTGACACTGAAATGCCGAGTACCAGTAGTTATAGCAAAAAAAAATATACTTAAACAAGGGTTGGCTCCGATTCATCTAAAACACGATCTGTGGTGCAAGGGTTTGAAGGATGGGAGATTTAAAATAGTATCCATTGTGATGGGGATTTTTCTTTAATAGGTAACCTTGGCCATATGTTGCTGTAGGCATCTTCTGGTTTAAATTTCCTCCGGGTCAAATAATTATGACAAAATAATAATGAGAAACCGTCTTCAATATAATCCTACAATCGGTTCGCCTTGTTCATTGTGTTTGTTATCTCCTTTAAAATGCACTGCAATCCTCAGTTAATTGCTGGCAATTTCAACTGCGCAAACAACACGTGCAGGAAACAATTGCCATTGAATGATCCTCTAATATAATGGCAAACCCTCTTATGGCAAAACGGAGACTATTTGTCTCTTTGCTCATTTCTTCGCAGCTCACTACTTGATTACAGACCTACACATGTTTAACATTCAAAAACTTGCAACCATGGATTTAGGAGAAAGGATTTGTGTTTGCGACAATTAAATCGTTGAGTTCATTTAAAAATAAAAATAAATTATAGTAAAGAGTAACTATATAGTAACTAAAGAGTTGGGATCAAGCTGACGCATGTATAGCTGTTATTCATTTGCTATTATTCGTTTGTTTAGAAATGGCTGGATATATAAAACTACAATACTCGGAGTTATAAATGACGAGTTGTAATAACATTGAACGAAAAATAGGAAAGGCAACACACAATTTTGATAACGACATGTAGGTATATAACACAACAGTGACACAACAACAACGTGTTCGAAACAAAAACGTGTTTATCTGAAATTGATTGCAAACAATAAATTTGTTTTATTTGCGACATAAAATCGCAGCATTCTTCTTGCCTTCGGTTTAAAAACAAACTAAAATCATTGAGCAAAGGAAGTTCAATCGTTTCCATTTTGTACCACTAAATCCTGAACATAAATCGTACAATCCCACTAGCCCATCCTAGCGGTCTTGGATGAGACCGGTGAGGCTGAGCAGACAAGCTCATCAGCTCAACCCATCGGTCAATGAGACCAAAGGCACCGACTGACACCGGTATGCTGGTTGCAACAAACTACAGCCAGAAAATAATATGGTGGCTCAGATTCATTAGAAACACGCTCTTTGCTAGAAGGGAAAGATGCAAGATATAATTGAAAATAGCTTCCATTGTGATGGTGATTTATTTTTTTAAATAATGCAACCTTGACCATCAGTCGCTGTAAGCCCGTTCTGGCTAAGTACAGGTATAAATTGTCCACTGGTATGTAGGACAGAGCATAATAAAAAGTCTTACACAGAATCTTAAAATCAATTGCAATCCTCTTTTAATTGTTTACGCCAAACAGATCTTAAAATCAATTGCAATCCTCTTTTAATTGTTTACGCCAAACAGATCTTAAAATCAATTGCAATCCTCTTTTAATTGTTTACGCCAAACAGATCTTAAAATCAATTGCAATCCTCTTTTAATTGTTTACGCCAGTAGTTATACATCAATACCATTACAGTTCAATCCTTTACACAACCAACTGCCAGCTTCAGCCTCTGGCAGTCTGTAAAATATTATATTCTTGATTTTATTGTTTGCAACTCTGCATAGCTATGTTATGGGTTAAATCTATAACAAATGTTTTTTAACTTCGCGTTAGAACTGGTTATTCCAAACCTTTTTTAAAGAATGTCAGCTGAGTAAATACAAAATAAATATTGCAAAAAAAAACGTATACATATCAAGAAAACTACGTACAATTTTGGAGTACATTGATGGTTTCTTTACTGTTTCTGATACTGTTTATAATTTTAAAGCATTTATATCGATTTGCTCTTAATTTCTAACACGAGCTCTGTGCGGTTGGCATGAGCGGTGAGGCCTTTTCTGACATTTGTTTTCAATTTTGATGTTTCATATCATAATTACTGTTTAAGGACGCCAATAGGCATTCAGTAATTCTTTGGCTTTTAAAAATACAGTATTGATGTACGGGTAAAAACCACACTATATTTTTATTACGACGCAATAGTTACCATCTAGCCTTGCAAAACAAAAAGAAAGGCAAAACAATAATGTGTCCTTCCCGTTCAATAATATGTAACTTCTTAAATTTTGTCCAATGAGCATTTATCACTCAAAATAAGCAAAGATGATGACATGTTATTGGAAACTTCAAAAGCAGAACCTTTAAATTTTGTTTTCGAAATGAGAATTCTTTTAGAAAAAAATTGGTTTTAATCTAAGCTAAGACAATTTCACTTTCATTGAAGTCATGATTCTCATTTACATTCAAAAACATTGTTAACTATTTTAATTGTGCTAATTAATTACAAAAAGTTACGGTATTAAGACATTGGCTGTATTTAAAGGAACATCACAGGATTGGTTTTGCTGACAAAACAGTTGCTGACAGTGTAAGCACTTTATGTTATCCACCATATAAATTAACTGACAAACCTGTAGAAGTTTATGATCGATCGGCCATCTGGGTCACGAGAACATAGTAATACCGATTACACTTTTGGCATGACATCGATGCAAAAACAAAAATGAATACATGTAAAACCCTCCCTGAGCGATAAACTCCAAACGGCAAATAATAATTTTATTTCGCATCAAAAGACATTTCAGACAGATATATTTCAAGGGATGTTTTGTACTATCATCATCATTAGACCATGTATGTTTAATGTAAATATGTGATCTTCACGATTTTTTGTTTCTTACCAATTCTGTAATGTTCCTTCAATATGAAAGTATTACACCTTCGTTTGAAAAAACACACCTTTTAGATATTTATAACTACAAAAATAAATAAAGACCATACTATAATAATACAAGACCAGCTATAATTTGTATGTCCTAATATGAAACCAGCGTAAATCACTCTTGAGCTTAAGTTACGATATCGGTGCAAGGTGCGTGGTTGGATAATGTACAGTGTTCATGTATTGCTTAAAGCAAAAGACGTAGAACTAGAAAAATGTGATTCTCTTAAAGGCTGTGGACACTATTGGTAATTACTCAAAATAAATATTCGCATAAAACCTTACTTGGTGATGAGTAATGGGGAGAGGTTGATAGTATAAAACATTGTGAGAAACGGCTCCTTCTGAAGTGACACATTTTTCGAGAAAGATGTAATTTTCAACGAATTTGATTTTGAGACCTCAGATTTAGAACTTGAGGTCCCGAAATCAACCATCTAAACGCACACAACTTCGTGTGACAACGGTGTTTGTTTCTTCATTGTTATCTTGCAACTTCGACGACCGATTGAGCTCAAATTTTCACAGGTTTGTTATTTTATGCATATTTGTTGAGATACACCAAGTGAGAAGGCTGGTCTTGAACAATTACCAATGGTGTCCACTGTCTTTAAGAATCTCGGCACATGCACAAAACAAAAAACTTGTGAAAATGTGGGTGTAAATGGTCATAAATTTTGCAAAAGAATGATGAAAGAAAAAGCACCCTTGCTGCAATATAGTTTTTGTGCTTTCAGATGCATAATAAAATGCTTCAGCTGATAAGGTCTTTTAATAATTAGAGTGAAAAATTACCACAAAAACTACGTCACTTTAGAGGGAGCCGTTTATTGCAATGTTTTATACTATTAAAAGCTCCCCATTGCTCATTGCCAAGTAAGTTTGTATTTTGAGTAGTTACCAATATCCAGTGCCTTTAAGTTTGAATTAAAAAAGCCAACAAAAAATAGCTAAGCGTGCACATCATATGCGTACAAGATAAAGGCAACCCAGCCACAATAATTATGTCATTGCACATTCATCATTTTTTGCGACCTGGGCCCATGTTTCATGGCTCAGCTTACCGCTTGAATCTGCACTAATGATCACGATTCCCCGCTTGCGTGCAAGCGCCGAATTTCCGCGCTAGCCTTGTAAGCGTAGAATGCCTAGTTACGTTGAGTACGCACGCGTAGAAGCCAACCCCTGAAAAACACTTGCCTGCCTCCGTGAGCGCCGATTCTGTGCTTACGGTAAGCAGAGCCATGAAATTGGGCCCTGTATCCAGCTTGTTTTTGCTAAGCAGTAATTTCTTAAGCGATCTTTTTCTGCTGGAACAGCGCTATAAGAATTGGGATATGTTTGCAGCCCGGGCGGTCTCTTGGAATTTTAAAGATGTTAATAATGTAACTAGTAAGTTTGTAACCAGAATAAGCGCAACCCACAAATTGTTCATCCAGAACCTTTTTTTTTTCAATAATTAAAATAATTATCAAATAGATACACACAATTTAATGTTTATTACAAAAAGGCTCATTCGTGGTGGAAATCAAACTAATCTAAATGTGGCAAAATCGTAAATATTTACAAGCGTGAATCTTCTGAATTCACTGTTTTTATAGACTTATTTAAATCTTAACTCTTTAGTCTTCCCATGCAGGGTCAAAGTCTACTGGCGGGGGGGGGGGGGGTCTAACATTATATTGTCAAAATCAAGTGGGTAAAGATCATGAAAGAAGTTCATCAGGCTAGTAAAATGTCAACTTATTAAAATAATTTTCTATGAAACACATGTGTTTCATAGAAAATTCTTTTAATCAGTAGGTAAATGTTGGCAATACCTTATTACTCAGGATTAAGGGAATAATAGGGTAGCTACTAGTTCTTTCTCGTTCGTTTAAAACAGGCATGGTCGAATTGCCGTGTAAAGGCCCGAGCACTTTATCGTTCGCCTGCTCGTTAGTCTTGGTGTATATTCGCTGGTTTTCCTTTAACACACAGCGCGGCCAACTCACCAACAGCGCCTGCGTCGCCCATAACAAGAAACGTCTTGGATCAACACCAGCGCGGATTCTCCGCCTCAGTGTAATTAATATAAAAATAATCTTCATTGTGTTGGTAGAGCTTTCTTTAGATACGAACATTGTAGACTGATACCAAACTGAGAGGTTGTAACAACTTATGAGCTACGTCATTTTTTTTTCTTAACAGATTAGGTCTAAAAAGTTTTGGACATTTCCTGTTTATAGTTGTTTTTCTGTGAAAAAACGGCCTCCAATGGATTTATTCTTTTAAAGATTTACAAGATTTTAATGTAATTAATTATTTTTTGTTGGTATCTTTACAAACCTTTTTTGAAAAGATGCCCCAACTATAGACTAAAATATCGGCCTACCATTATGTACAATATTTATTGAGAATGAAAAAGGGAACATTTAAAGGTAAATTTGCCATTCATATTCTTAAAGTACCGATTAGTCATACACTTTTTTTTTCGTAATAGTTGAAACATTAAAAACTGAAAGTGTTTACTGAAAGTCAATAACGTATATTAATTAATAAAAGATAAATCCAACGCCATTCCTTCGGTGTGTTAACTGTCACCCGTCATGAAAACACAGATTACGTGTAAATAACCATTATGTGCATGTTTTTAATCTTCATGAAAGAACTGCTCTAATTCATAGTAACTTTTCTTTGATTATTCAGCTCCCGGTCCCCCTCAAAAAAAACCAAAAAGTAAATAAATAAATAAAGTAAAATATGTATGAATTAGTTTGATATGTAACCTCAACGATACGCACCAGTGATGCTATTGTGGTTGAAAAGGTGCCGGATAAACAAAAATAGCAGTATTTTGATTAAACGAAACGTTGAGGGCGCATAGTAAACGTAAATATACAGTATGGTCTGTGAACACGTTTTTGCCATAATGAATTTATTCACATTTATTCGAACTGTGGATTGAAATCATTAATACAGGGCTCATTGAAAATGATCTCAGCCTCAGTATCGTATCTCTGAAAACTAACAAACCAGCTGGACTGAGGTGAAGATGTGACGTCATATGTCAGGGTTGAATCTTGCACCCCTTTGACTGTCACCTCGAAGCGCCCGTTGTCGTATGTCAAGATAACTGGTACTCCGATGTACTTCACGTTATTCCAATCTTCTTCTATAGGCACACCATGGTCATATCTCCAGAATTTCCCAGAATCAGCGTACAACTCTGCATTCAAGTAAATACAACTGATCACACTACATTAACAATGTCACCATTAGCATTGTTCAACGAACATCAAACTGGGGCTATCGTACGCTTTATGGCTCTGGTTTTAGTGACATTTAAAAAAAACAGTTATTTCATTGAGCAGGGCTTTAACAGTTTAACCGAGTTTCAAATGTTTTAATAATATTGCTAAACCATTCTCATAAAGCGCATTACAGACGGAGTCCCAATGCGCTATACAAAGCCAAAAGAGAACTAACCAACAAAATTAATTAGAGTTAACAAATGAGTTTTGAGAAGGCGTTTGAGTTGATCCAGAGTTTTTGCGTCTTTAATGTTGCGGGGTGTTTGTTCCAAAGAGTAGGAGAGGACGTGGAAAATGCACGTTGGCCGTATGACTTAGTTGAAGCCGATGAACAGGCAAGTAGAGATAACGATAAATCTGTGTACTAGGGCCTTGAAGGTTACTTATCATCTCTCCAAAGAATTGTCTTTTTTTATCAATATAAACCACAAGGGAAACTGACTGGGTAAATTTTGATATGATTTTGGGGGTTGAACAAAGAAGTAAGAGTGGTATTCGAACCAACGACCTCCGGATTAATCTGCAGGCGCTCTACCAACTGAGCTATAGCCATACATTGGCGGTGTATAGGTGTCCCTATGTTGTCAATATCTTTGTTCGGGGTGCAAGTCAGAAGCCAAACAACCGTTAACTGCCGTGTAACCAGGGATCACACCCAAATTACGATACAACCTGGGAAGCGGCAGCCATGGGGACCAATTGGGTTCGGATCCCTCGCTAGTCAATTCTTTGTTCGACTCCAAAAATCATTTCTTTTTTGTTTAACTTTAAATATTTTTCAATTCAAAAAGTAGAAGATAAGGGGAGAAACGACCTTTTTTGTTGAAAATCCTTAAAGCCATTATACACTTTCGGTAAACAGTATTGTCCAAGTCCCACACTTCGTGTATCACAACTTATATATAAAATAACAAACCTGTGAAAATTTAGGCTCAATCGGTCATCGGAGTCGGGAGAAAATAGCGGGAATCCCCACCCTTGTTTCCGCACGTTTCACCGTGTCATGACATGTCTTTACTATAATCCGTAATTCTCGTTGTCGAGAATTGATAATTGTTTTACCGTTTTCTCAAAAAGTAAAGCATTTCATGGACTAATATTTCAAGAGAAGTCTTTCACCATTACCTTCTGTGAACCATGTAAATTATTTGTAAATCTGTGAACTTTTTTTTTTTCTGTACCGAAAGGGTCCAATGGCTTTAAATTACTATTATTAACACGAAGGCTGTCATTTGATTATGTTAATGACACAAGTGCATTTTTTTTTGTCTACTTTAGTGGCTACGGGTAATTTATTTACAACCTGTTCGACGAGAATAATTAATATAGACTATTTTGTCTGAACAGATTTGAGCTATAGATGATCGATAACTCTTCGGTTTTGAGTTTTCACCCAGTGTAACTAATTTTGACTTTTAGGGCTGTAATGAAATTTGTGAACTGATTGAGGGAGAAAGGACACGATACTTAAGTGCTAGAATGCAGGTATGTTTTATCCACTTTATTAGCAATAAATGTTCGAACTGGTTTGGTTGATTTTGGTTGAGCTAAGAGAGTTTCAAACCAATGTATACCCACCAACTAAGTAGATGATTTCACCAGGTTTATTCGGCGAAAAGTACACTTGCATATGATCATCCGTGTTGACTGTGAACTCTAGTCGCACTGGTGACGTCATCGGCACCTGAAGCTCCAATTTGTCTATAAACTGGTACTTATTTTCAGCACAGAGTGAAGCCTCCTTAAATGACGTTTCTGAAATTAAAAGAGAGTTTATGGCCTGTCATGAGAATCTAGATATCAATAAAAAAATAAGAATAAACGATTAATACACCTGTAGGTCAAAAGGTGTGTTGGTGTGGGTGTGTATACGTCCACAATGAGTCTTGCTATTATGACTGGAATGAGGCTTTTTTCAAACTGCATTTGAGAGGAAAACTTAAGTTTATTCTGCCAAACAGAATTGACCCGGTAAAGGGTCTACATAGACCACAGTCATCTTCGGGTCAGCATGATCCAGTCTACGTCAATCTGAGTCAAATAATTTGTCACACTTCATGTTTTTACCTTCAGTTTGTAGTTCTTCATCTCCGTAGTGACGACACCCAGCTGATAGCTGAATATCTGATCCATTTATGGAGTTGTTGGCTGCTTTGAGCTGACAGACTTTGTCAGTGCAGTAGTTGAACGACTTGCAGGACTCATCTTGCAGGCAGTGAGTTGCACATACCACGTCTGCGCTAGCTTTTCTCACCTGGTAGATTGTATCTTTGAGTGCGTGGTCTTCCATCGGACTAGCATAGAATGCAATGATGTTTTGTAGATGCATTTGGTGGTCGCGTGATGCATGTTGACACGCTCCATTTGCAACATCAGAAGAAACAAACATCACAAATATGTTTGTCAGCAGGGAAAGAGTGCTTGCGATCACAGTCATAATTAAAGTCGCTACGTCAATCTGTAGTAGAAAAGAAAAGGCTATTTACCAAAAATTTGATGGTGTTAAAGTAAAGAACAACTAGTAAATGACTAGGCAAGTCTATGAATCTGGATCAAAACTATATAATTTATCACACAAGCGCGAGTGGAATACGAAAAAATATAGCGCATCTGCGTCCCATACCTAACGAGAACGAAGCATTATATAATTCGATATCTATGGGCAGAAGGCCGACTTGGATATGGGACGCAGACGCGCTATATTTTCCGTATTTCCGCTGTTGAATACCACAGTGTTAATTATGCAAATAATTGGCCCGTTAGCATCGTTTACACACTATAATCACCACTCCATTTTGCGAATCTGATTGGAGGATTATGGGTAGATAATAGTGTAAACGATGCTAACTATTTGCATAATTAACATTGTGGTATTCAACAGCGGAGTATAGACCGATTGTGCTACCAATGTTTACATGTGATAATGTGACCTATAGTCATCATCATCATCATTCTCTTGATCCATCAGGGGGGACGTAGTAGAGCCGCCCAGCCAATGCGCTCTGCTGCCGAGTGCCACAGTTGCCCAGCTCGGGACTCGAAGTCTGCTTCCAGTTGGCCGACCCAGGTGCTGCGAGGACGGCCTCTTGGCCTCTTCCAGGCTGGGCAGGGGCGCTCAGCCTGAGGGCCACACGGGTAGGTGTGTCTTGTGCCAAAGAGGGAATGACATCTCCGGGAGATAGTCACACGGATATCCTCGATTCCGGTGGTCTCGGAGATTGTTGCGTTAGTGATGAAATCAGACCACCGGACACCGAGAATGCGACGTTGACACCTGAGGCTGAAGGCTTGGAGCTTTCGTGTGTCATCAGCTCGAAGTGTCCATGTTCCTGAGCCGTAGAGTAGGACGGGGAGGACACAGGTCGTAAATACCCTCAGCTTGAGGCGTTTGTTCCTCCAGACACGATCCAGTTGGCTAAAGGTAGATGAGGCAAGCCCAAGGCGTCGGAGAATGTCGGGGGAGGAGTAGCCTGAGGAATGGATGTCACAGCCGAGATGCCTGAACTTCTGTGTGAATTCCACAGAGTTACCCTCAACGGTGACTGAGGCGGGATTTGGGCCGAGGCTGGTACAGTTCTGGATCTTGGTTTTGACCCATGACGTGTGCATCCCCATCATCTCTGCTTCTTCCTCAAATCTTTGGAGTGAGACAGGCCACTGAGCGGGCTCTCCTAGGAGCAGCGTCGTTAGCATAGTCCAGATCTGTGAAGGATGTGTCCCCGACCATTATTCCGAAGTGTGCCTGACAGCGGTTTAGAATCCTGACGGACACCTGAGGTGGTAGAGAAGGGGTTGGAAACGTCACTTCCGATACGTACAGTGGATGCACTGCCCACGTGCAGGTCCTGAATCAACTGAAGCAGTAATGGTGGGACACCGGTCGCTTTCAGGGCCTTCCAAAGAGCATCGCGATCCACCGAGTCGAACGCTGCCTTGATGTCGACGTAGGCAACGTGGAGAGGTCTCTCAAATTCACGGCGGAGTTCTGACATAAGTCGGAGAGCAAGCACGGCATCCAGAGTAGACCGGCCCCTTGTAAAACCAGACTGGTTCGGTCGTCGGTGACGGGCAAATAGGGGTTCTAAGCGGGAGAGCAGAACATGGCTGAACACCTTTCCAGGGACAGACAGTAAAGTTATAGATCTGTAACTGCTGCACTGGTTACGAAGACCCTTTCCTTTGTACAGGGATATGATGATGCCATTCCTCCATTCAGCAGGAACCCTGCCAGAAGACCATATGTTTTGAAAGAGCTTGTGGAGGGCAGCACTGATTGGGGTTTCTGCACATTTGAGCAGCTCAGGAGAAATGCCGTCAGGCCCTGCTGCGCGCCCATTGTTTACTTTCCTGATAGCACGACGTACTTCAGCAAAGGTGGGAGCGTCAGATGAGACGTCTGTGGCAGGAGGTGTGCCTGAAGCATGTGCTGTAAGTTCTGGGCATGGAGTAGCTGAAGGGTGGTTGAGCATGGTGTTGTAGTGCTCCCGCCAGCGGGCAAGGGTCTCCTCGACCGACTTGCAGGGAGTGCCATCAGTTTTTGTAATAGGGGAGGTGCTTTGTCCCTGTTGTGGGGGCCGCGCATGCACTTGGTGGCCTGGAAGGTTGGACGGAGGTTGTTTTTCAGCAGTCCTTCTTCGGCGTTGTCGGCGAGGTCGTTGTAAATCTCCTCGAGGTCGCCCTTAGCCTTAGCTTTAAAGACACCCTTCAGTCTGCGAGCTTCGTCAGTGCTTCACGCTTCAGTATGTCCAGAGTACATGGAGTCAACCAGGGACGTCGCTGGGGTCTGCGATTGCCGATGGATTCTGAAGCCGCAGAAAGGATTGATGAGCGGATGGTGGACCAAGCAGACTCTGGGTCTTCTTCGAGAGCGCCAAGTGCTTCGAATTTGTTGCTGACTGCATTGTTGCACTTTGCTGCGATGCTGGTGTTGCGTGTTAGTGAGCTTACATCGAGCCGTCTGGCAGTTGTTTTTTGTGTGGATCGTATGAGAGAATTTGGTGTGAAGACCAAGCACATTGTCCTGTATTTAACCAGTGACAGTGTGACCTGCTTAGAGTTGTACACATGTGACCTAACAGAAAAGAATCGTAATAAATAGAAACAATTTAAGGTCACTGAGAGGACTACAGTACTCGCCAGGAAACTCGCGGCGGTATGATTGTCTGACTACGTCACCCGGAAAACTGAACACGCCGGAAAGCTAAAACCGTTCGAACAACGTGCTGAAATATCCGGCTACGTCACGCGGAAAACTGAACACGGCGGAAGATTGAAACCGCCACACCTGGGCCCTCTCTTAGGCCCGAGAAATATTTGAACATTAGATGATTACTCCTTGAATAAATATTTGAAAGGTCTCGCATACATACACACACTATTTTGGCTTTCAACATAGTGTTTTGAGGAGTTTTTTTTTTTCTTTTTTACATAACACAGGCTTGGCGATTATAACAAAACAAGGATCTATAAAAATCCAACGAGGATGCGCGAAGGCATGTTGGAGGAGAACACGCGAGCACGAAGTCTTACGGGCCTTGGGGGGCCTTGGAAAAATTACGTATACTAATTATTAAGAGCAGCATATTTGCACCCCAAGGGGTGCTCGAGGTCATAATAAATAATATTACTAGTAATACTTGTAATGCGCACGTATCCACCCTGCTGGGTGTTCAAGGTAGTTGTTTTAAGCAGATGAGAGTACATGTTAAGTTACAGAGAGCGCAAAAAATTAAACATCAATAAATATATTAAATAAATAAAGTTTATGGCATTTGAATATTTTTGAGATGCAGTGAACGTCTGTGATACTTAAGATGCGTTTTAGACATTCATTTTTACCCCGATAGTGAGATGTTGCTCTATGCCTCTTTTACATATTTCTCTCGTGACTAATCAGCTTAGCCTAGTGATATAACTTTCGTTATGTGCCATGTTCACTATATTAAAGCCACTGGGCACTTTTGGTAAACAGTATTGTCCAAAAGCTCACACTTCGTGTATCATAACTTACATACAAAATAACAAACCTGTGAACATTTATAGAGCTCGTTATCTGCCACCGAGAAAAACAAGCAACACTTTCAACAAATTGGCGTAAAGCAACGGATGCAAAGACTGTCAACGGAATTCTGTTTGATGCGGTATAAATGTCTTTTTTTATAATAGCCTAATATGAACGAGTTGGATTTCAGTACAGGGCCCAATTGTATGGCTCTGCTTACCGTAAGCACAGCATCGGCGCTTCCAGAAGCAGGGGATTCTGTGCTCTTCGGCAAGCGTATTTCACGGGTTAGCGGCGAATTTTGGCTTCTGCGCGTGCTTACTCCGCGTTACTAGGTATTCTACGCTTACAAGGCTAGCGCAGAAATTCGGCGCTTGCACGTAAGCGGGGAATCGTGATCGTAAGCGCAGAATTCGGCGGTAAGCAGAGCCATGAAATCGGGCCCTGATGTGCTTACATGAATGTTTTTAAAGACAACAAATTAACTAACCGTTCACAATTACACGAATTGATAAAATTCCCATTTACCTTCTTTGGTAGCAGCGATAAGAAATTTCAGAGAGAATAGCGTCGGTAGAAACAGAGCCACGTCGCAGTCCGTTTACAGTATCGTTGCTTTACCTAGGAATAACTGTTACATTGATGCTCCTTGATCAACACCGTCATCACCATCTACTGCTGTATAAAGTGTTGTTTGCTTCATATGAACTTGTTAACGCACGTACTCTGACGTATTAAATCTGACCAATCAGCAACCTGACTGGTATGCTGAAAACCAGCAGATTCAAGAAAAAAGGGTGACTCACATTCATAAGAAACAGGTTTTGTGCTGAAGTGATTGATAGAATACAGATTAACAATAGCCTCTATTATGACGGTAATATTTTAATAAAGAAAACCTTGGCCGTCAGTCACCAAAGTTACGTTCTGGGTAGGCTATGGTTAAAAAAAATCCACCGGTTCAAATAAGGGTTAGTTTGAGAGTAATAGGGCAGAATTTAATCGGTTTGTCTAGTTTAATGTATAACAGTTTCTTTATCTCCTTAAAAATGCATCAAATTATCTATGAAACGGCTTACGTCATACAGTTTCTCATGCGCTGCTTATACGCGACAGGCTTGGAAGCTTGCTCACTACTTGAGTATGAGGCCATAATACCTACTAAATTTAAACCTTCACAATAATTGCTACGGTGACCATGGACTCAGGAGAAAGGAGTTTTATTTGCAACATATTGCTGTTGTCACTAAATCATCACTAGAGTAGGGCAATGAGTGGATGACCAAGTTTAAGATGCTTATTAGCTCTAATTGATTTTCAACAATAAATAAAGCACAAACAGCTGAATTCAAGTACATCGATACCTAAATTACCTTAAAGGCAGTGGACACTATTGGTAATTACTACAAAAAAATGGCAAACACAAGTTCTAAAAAAATTGTTAATGAAATTATAAAATAAATACAAACAGCGACAGAAATGTTGTAGTTGATGAACCCAAGAATAACTGTTAAAGATCAGTGCCGTTTGAAAAACACCATCTACTGCTGCGGCTGCGTAACAGTAGAGTCAGGGGAAAAAAAAGGTGGTTACTAAGATTAATCAGAAACAGGCAACCAGTGATTGATGGAAGTCAGATTAACAATAGACTGTAATGTGATGGTGAAATTTTTAAAATAAACAACCTTGCCCATCATAACAGTCACTGTAGTCACGTTCTGGCTAGGTAATGGTTTAAAAAACCAGCCGTTCAAATAAAGGGCAGATTATGAGAAATATATAGGGCAGAATATAATCGGTTCGTCTTGTTCATTGTATAATAAATAGTTCATCTCCTTAAAAAGGGCATTAAATTCTGAATTAAATGCTGACGTCATACATTTTCTACTGCGCTAGCTTACGCGGTAGACTATTTTAATCCTCTAATGACAAACAAGAATAATACATTCATTTTGTCTCTTTGTTCATTTCTTCTCAGCTCACTACTTGAGTATAGACATCAATAGCCACACATTTTAAACCTTTAAAATAGTTGCACCATGGATTGAGGAGAACGGATTTTTGTTTGCGACAACTACATTGCAAATATCATTGAAAAGATAACAACTAGAGTAACTAGGGCAGAGAGTTTAAAGGCAGTGGACACTATTGGTAATTGTCAAAGACTAGCCTTCACAGTTGGTATCTCAACATATGCATAAAATAACAAACCTGTGAAAATTTGAGCTCAATCGGTCATCGAAGTTGCGAGATAATAATGAAAGAAAAACACCCTTGTCACACGAAGTTGTGTGCTTTTAGATGGTTGATTTCGAGGCCTCAAATTCTAAATCTAAGCCTCGAAATCAAATTCGTTGAAAATTACTTCGTTCTCGAAAACTATGGCACTTTAGAGGGAGCCGTTTCTCACAATGTTTTATACTATCAAACTTTCCCCATTACTTGTCACCAAGAAAGGTTTTATGCTAATAATTATTTTGAGTAATTACCAAAAGTGTCCACTGCCTTTAATACTCAGCTGAAGTTACATAGCATGTATAGCTCTAATTGGTTTACAACCTGAAAATACAAGCGGCTGGTATTAAATACATCCATGATATAGAATAGCTTAACAACTACAATACTTGAAGTAATATAAGAATTGTTTTAATAGCTAGAACAAGAGAAACAGGGCAAGGAACACAACAGTAAAGAAAAAAAGTGTAAAAAAAAAATACATTATTTTTGAAACCACACAACAGCGACATAGCGGCGACTGAAACAGTGTATGTTTCGAAAGAAAGCATGTCTATCTGAAATCGAATTCCGACGGTATTATCATTCTTTGCTTTTTCCAAAAAATTACGGCTTGATCCATTCATACTACTTCGGTTTTTTGAAAAAAACGAAAAGCATAGGGCCACGGAAGTACACAGTCTTCCCAATCATGCATCACTTTATCCTGAACAAGTATTCGTACAAGCTCATCAGCCCATTCAATCGGCCATAGAAGAGACCAGTTTTTGTTTGAGGCACTAGTTAACCGAGTAAAAATTATTACAGCCACAAAAAAAAAAAACAGGCTGGCCTAGACTCATCAGAAACTAGTTCTTTGCTGCACGGGATTGATGCAAGAAAGATTAACAATATACCCCATTGTGATGGTGATTTTTTTGTCAACAGGCAACCTTGGCCATCAGTCTGGCGACGTTTTGGTTTAAATTTTCCACTGGTTGAAATATCTACGACAAAATAATAAGAGAAACAGTCTTCAACTAAATGTCAAAATCGATTCGTCTTGTTCATTGTGTATTATTTTATCTCCTCTGAAAATTGCAATCCTCATTTAATTGTTTGCGCCAAACAGATTCTACTGCGCTTCCTTGTGCGTGCAGGAAACAGTTACCTGTATAAAATGGCTCACAATAAAACATTCTGATTTTTTTGTCTGCTATTTATTTTCTTCCAGCTCACTGCTGATTTTGATAGACCTTCAAATGAACTCCTACCAGTGGTCGAGGAGAACAATTTTCATATGACACAATTTTTAATAAATCACTTAGGATAAAACAAAACTGGGGCACAGATTTTTAAGCTCAATGTGAATAGAATATAATGAATATATTTGCAACTTCAGTTTTATACATACCGTTTGATTTAAACACATCTCTACCAATCAAACTTAACAGATATAACTTAATACTAAACACATTTTATGACACAACATGATGTAATAACATCAAACAAAGAGTAACCCATTAGCATTTAGAAACAAACAAACCTAAATGTGTAAATCTCAACCGTACTAGGCTGATTAAATGCCATTGTGCAAAATATATCAAGAGCCAACCCTCAACCAGGAATGGGCTATGCACAGTACTAATACGGCACTCTCCAGTATCGGGCCAATTCCGTTACGGTACTGAATCACAACTGAACTGGGCCAGTGCTAGCCTTCTTCTTGTCAAGCGTCATGCCGTTGCCAATCAAGTTTACGCACTGGGACAATGTCGGCTTTATATCGGCAAACTTGTCTAAACAAGGACGGAGGTTTGGCTGTACTGGGCCATTTCTGGCCTTGGGAAGGTACACCATTTCAGGCAAAATGGTAGAAAACCTTTTTTAACCAAAACTGGTTTTCTAGCGGCAAACTTTTTTAGTTTTGGACGGAGGTTTGCCTGTACTAGGCCACTACTGGTTATGTAGCGGTGAACCGCTATTAAACTCATACATAGTTCATGTTTCAAACCCGTATGAAGAGCGCCCTCAATTTTTCTCCCGGAACAACGTGCAAAACAGAAAGATGTGGGCCAGCATTGTACGACGTTGGTTGTAATATGCAAATTCACAAAGCTGTGCCAAAGATGCTTAAGATTGTGACAATATTTTTTTAAACTGACTAAGTAATGTAATTTGTTTTGATTTTTTTTTGCTAACGAAAATTAAAGACATGGCGTGCATTTGGTTATATTTTTGTATATTGTAATAATTTTGAATAATTGATAATCAGTATTACAACCATGGATACAAATTCAACGGAAGCTGAACTACATATAACACACGGTGCTTATAAGCAACATAATTTACACAGTGAATTTAGGAACAGTTAGGCATTTTCTTCTTTCGTTTACCACAAAAATTGAGCATTTCGCCGAAGCAGTAGGCCGAGAGACGCTACAACACGCAGAATGATTGGACGATGCTTCCTCAGCCCTATGCACGCTTTAGCACGCAAGAGTACACTACAATGGAAAACGTATATTTTAAATGTTGATAAAAATGCCGCTTGAAAATGTTTTGAATAAATGTATAATTGGTAATGACAGAATAATATACAAACCATACTCTCAGTAGGGGACGAACAAAACTGTTAGAATTAGTGGTTGGACTGCTGTGGCAAGATATTTAAAAAAACGGCCCGTTTCTGTGTGCGGCCGCGCGATTATAAGTCCCCCAGGGAATTCATATATAAGGTGTGAATTGTGAATGGAAATCATTAATGCAATGCTCGATAAACCTTACCTTAGCCTCAGCATAGGTAAAGAAAATAACGAACCAGCTTTGCTGAGGTGTACATGTGACGTCATAGGTCATGGTAGAACCTTCCACCCCTTGGAGTGACATCTCGAAGCGACCATTATCGTAGGAGATAAAGACTGGTACTCCGATGTACCCCACGGCACGTTCACCAACTTGTCTCATCCGTTGAACGGAGGAATGCCATTTGTAGAAGGACGCCGAATCCACTCCCATCGCTGCATTCAAGCAGTTACAAATAAACACAGCAAATGTTTTAATGTTTAACATTGTTAATAATATGGTCTACAAATAAATAAAACATGTAACACAAGATTATTCACAGAAATAAAAAGTATACCGAGTTGTTTGTTGAGAGTGGTTTCCAAGTATCTTATATAGGATTCCACCATCGGCGTTTAAACACTGTAAACAGTAAATCTCTTAAATTAGATTATTGAAAATGATGCCCGGCACAATAACATGTTGAATTGATAAAATTCAGAATTACCTTCTTTAGAAGCTGCAACAACGAGTAAGAGAGCCAGTGTTGGTAGAAACAGAACCCCATCGGAGTCTGTCACAGTTGTATAATACCCAGGAATGACTGTTAAATCAATGCAACTCAATCAGTAACGTCATCACTATCGCTGTACGTGACGTTGGTTACTTCATCTATTGACACACTTATTCTGACGTATTAAATCGGACCAATCAGCGACTTGCGCTGGTATGCAAGGCCTATACCAGTAATAAACACCCCCCAAAAAACAGTTGGTACAGGCTCATCAAAAACCCGATATTTGCTGCAAGGGATGGGCGGAAGAGAGATAAACAATAGACTCCATGTTGACGTTGATTTCTTAAATAGGCAATCTTGGTCAATTAATAGTCACATGTAGTCACGTTCTAGCGACGTACTATTTGTCAGTGCCCCTCGGGTTAAAATATAGGACACTATATAAATTGTCTTCCACCAAGTCTTTAATCGGTTCGTCCGTTTTTTGTGTTTGAGCATTTTAGCTCCTTAAAAATGTACTGCAATCCTCATTTTCTGAGCTACCTTGAGTGCAACAAATAGTTGCCCTTAAATGGCTTACAAAAAATAATATCAAATGATGGTAAACTGTAATTATAAAGTCTATAAAAGCATATCACTTGCGACTATTTATGCATAGCTTTGCATTGGTTTACAAAGACATTGGTAACAGTGTCCATCTTTGTTAGATAGTGTGGTTATGTCGGTTTAATATGTTACTCCAAAGCTGTTTATCATATTGTTTATCAGCTGTATAAGCAAAAACATTGTAAATTGATTGTGTCAAATATCAAGGAAACTACGTAGAGAATTATTTGGGTTCTAGTTCTCTTAGGTACTGATGCTACATTTAATTTGAAAGCAAATCGTTTGGCTCCTCATTGATAACACGAGCTTTGTACGGTTGCCACAGAACACTGTGGCTGCTGTTTCTTTTTCTTTATCTGCTTATGTTTGATATTGTCGTTTGAGGAATTTATTAAGTCTTCGTTTGTTCAGATCACCATGCTAAACACACAACGGTGCAATGGTTGAAAAAAATTATATTATTTATCCCGGTGAAAACAAAGTAAACGTCTATCCATTTATTTAGTCTTGCAAACAAAAGGAGAGGGAGAAATGATGTACATTCTTATTTTATGTGTAACTCTTTAAAACTGCTTTGAAGACACTGTTATTGATTAACGCAAGCAGAGAGTCATTGTTCAACAAAAGTCTTAAGATGCTTCATGTCCTAGACACAATTCTCCACGCATCTCATGCTCAAGGTTATGCAACATTACTGAAAGAATACAAATAAACAAACTGATTTGATTTTCAGTGCTTTATTGCATTTGTCTTAATAAATTACAGAGATTGGTAATTATAGACCGGCAGCCCAGAGCACTTTGGTTAAAGGAACGAGGTACCTGACATAATCAGATATGGATGTCTGCCGGGGACCCCCGCTGCATGTGGCGCATGGACCCCCAACAAAGAGGCAAAATAATGGGCTGAATCAAACATTCTAGGTACCACATGAAACCAAGTGGAAATGGTCATTACCATGATACTAAGTAAACAAAATCAACCGCCAGACAAATTTTCTGCTGCATTAGGCCTGCCAGACACCCCCTTCCCCAAATATTTAGTGTACAAACCTAGGGGTTGAAAATTACCAGTTGTCAAATTACCTCAGATTTACATGAAACTTTGTTTAACTGTTCCACTATGGCTAAAATGAACACAAACCAAAAATTTAACCCATACTCCATGTCGTTTCTGAGATACAGCCTCTTACAATAAACTAAAATCTCCCCCTTTTGGAGCTCCGCCCCCGGCTGACACCGCGCGTCGTGGTGGTATTCTTTCAAACGTTAAGCCCGTAATTTAATAACGACACCAGCTTTGCGGCTGAAAGGTGTATACTATTTAAGTTATGGCCCTTGAGTCATAATTTAGCTGCATTGGGCCTACCAGACACCCCCACCCCCGGGGTTCAACATCGGAGGAACGACCTAAAACCAAGTTGAAATTACCAAGGCCTTTTGCACTATTCTTAACACAAGACAATATCAGGCGCCGGACAAATGTTTTGCCCGGCAGACACCTCCCTTACCCGGGTTAAACAAAGGAATCACCTGAAACCAAGTAATGACCAAACACACTATTCTTTGACGTCCAGTATCAATCACCACCAGACGAACGTTTTGCTGCATTTGGCCCGGCAGACACAGCTCCCTTCCCCGGGTTAAACATCAGAGGAACCACTGAAACCAAGTTGAAATGTGACCAATACAATATTATTCTTAATACAAGTATCAACTGCCAGATATCAACTGCCAGACGAACGTTTTGTTGCATTTGGCCCGGCAGACAACTCCCCCCCCCCCCCCCCCGGGTTAAACATCAGAGGAACCCCCTGAAACCAAGTTGAAATGACCAATAACAATATTCTTAGTATCAACTACCAGAAAAAAGTTTGGCTGCATTGGGCCCGGTAGACAACTCCCCCCCCCCCCCCCCCCCCCTCCCCCGGGTTAAACATAAAAGGAACCACCTGAAACCAAGTTGAAAAGGCCAATAACATTATTCTTAATAAAAGTATCAACTGCCAGACGAAAGTTTTGCTGCATTGGGCCCGGCAGACAACCCCACTCCCTCGGGTTTTAGAAGAACCGCCTAAAACTAAGTTGAAATAACCAATAACAATATTCTTAATACAAACGGAAGTATCAACCGCCAGACATTTTTATGATTCTTCATTGGGCCCGGCAGACACCTCCCCAACCCCGGGGTTAAACTTCAAAGGAACGACCTAAAACCAAGTTGAAATTACCAATAACAATATTCTTAAACCAAGGGGGTGGGGGTGTCTGGCGTGCCCAATGCACCAATTTTTTGTCTGGCGTGTTATGATACTTGTATTAAGAAGAGTGTAAATTGGTCATTTCAACTTGGTTTGAAGTGGTTTCTCTGATGTTAACCCGGGGAGGGAAGGTGTCTGCCGGGCCCAATGCAGCAAAACTTTCGTCTGGTGATTGGTACTGGTATTAAGAATATTGTTATTGGTCATTTCAACTTGGTTTCAGGTGGTTCCTCTGATGCGTAAAACCCGGTGTGGCGGTTTCAGTTTTCCGCCGTATTCAGTTTTCCGGGACTCAGTAAAGCATAACAGTATTGACTTCTTTCGGTTGCTGCGCGCAGGTGTCGCATGACGCTATGTTACCGTATTTGGTCATTCGGAAAACTGAACACGGCGGAAAGTTGAAACCGCCACACCGGGGGAGTGGGGTTGTCTGCCGGGCCAAATGCAGCAAAACTGTTGTATGGCAGTTGATAATGGTGGTAAGAATATTGTTATTGGTCATTTCAACTTGATTTCAGGTGGTTCCTTTGATGTTTAACCCAGGGGGAGGGGAGGTGTCTGCCGGGCCCAATGCAGCGAAACTGTTGTCTGGCAGTTGATACTGGTATTAAGAATATTATTGTTATTGGTCATTTAAACTTAATTTCAGGTGGTCCTTTGATGTTTACCCCGGGGAAGGGGAGGTGTCTGTCGGGCCCAATGCGGCAAAACTGTTGTCTGGCAGTTGATACTTGTATTAAGAATATTGTTATTGGTCATTTCAACTTCATTTCAGGTGGTTCCTTTGATGTTTAACCCGGGGAGGGTATATGTGTCTGTCGGGCCGCGCCCAATGCAGCAAAACATTGTCTGGCGGCTGATATTGTCTTCTGTTAAGAATTGTGCATTAGGACTATTGGTAATTTCAACTTGGTTTTAGGTTGTTCCTCCGATGTTTTACCCCGGGGGTGGGGGTGTCTGTCAGGCCCAGTGCAGCCAAATTATGAATCAAGGGCCACAACTTAAATAGCATACAATTTTTAGCCACACAGCTGGTGTCGTTATTAAATTACGGGCTCTTAACGTTTGAAAAGAATATCACCACGACGCGCGGTCGTTCGGGGGCGGAGCGCCAAAAGGGGGAGATTTTAGCATTTTTTAAGAGGCTGTATCTCGGAAACGATATGGAGTATGGATTTAATTTTTGGTTTGTGTTCATTTTAGCCATAGTGGAACAGTTAAACAAAGTTTCATGTAAATCTGAGGTAATTTGACAACTGGTGAATTTCAACCCATAGGTTTGTACACTAAATATTTGGGGGAGGGGGTGTATGGCAGGCCTAATGCAGCAGACAATTTGTCTGGCGGTTGATATTTTTTACTAAGCATAATGTTAATGACCATTTCCACTTGATTTCATGTGGTACCTAGAATGTTTGATTCAGCCCATTATTTTGCCTCTTTGTTGGGGGTCCACGTGCTACACACAGCGGGGGGTCCCTGGCAGACATCCATATCTGACTAAGTCAGGTTATCCACTAAATGTTCCTGTACTCAAATATTGGTACCTCGTTCCTTTAACCAAAGTGCTCTGGGCTGCCGCTCTATTACTTTGTATGTAAACCATTAGTTGAAAACAAAATTGGAAGTATTATGTTTTTTTCAGTTGTTTTCTTTTTTCTTCAGAAAAACAAAGTGGGTAGCGATTTGAAGTGATTGAATTGTGTTTTCTATCACGGTATTGATGCATCCTCAAAAAGACTTATTGGTTGGTTAAATCCGAATGTCAGTAGTTGAGTACGATTACTTGAAATACCACCCATTTCGTTTGAAGAATTTCGTAAAATTAACTGTTACCAGCTTATATTTTTAAGTGGAAAAAGTGGTGGGTGAAGAATCCAATTCGATATTGCTTGACTTTACATTGAACCAACCCGCCTCCACTTGGTTAGGCTTATAAATAATTGATTTTGTCAATGCGTTTTCCACGCAGTGGCGAACGGAAAGGTTTCGGAGGAATTCATAAGGAATGTATAAAGAGCGCGCTTGCAGTGGCACTGAGCAAGTTTTGTTCTTGTTAAAGCTGCAACACTAACCAACACTTCCATAAAGAGCCTTGCTGACTATAGCCCAACTCAGCAGTAATTCGGGTTCTTAATTCTTTCAAGCCTTAATGAATACTATACTTAAAACATCAAACAAAACAACGTTGGTTTGCACTCAGCACCAGGTTTGTTTAAACTAATATTCTGAGATGCTTTATACAGATAGAGTAATGTACCACTCATCTTATGCTCAATGTTATGCAACACACCGAAACAATACCGGAAAACAAATTGATTTAAGTTTCGTGCTTTAATAATTAACCATTACAATGGTGCCGATAAATAAACAAATTAAGGGAATTTACTTTGTTCTTAAAATACCGCATGTTCCTAAAACCCAATGAATTAAAAAAGATACGAAATGATTCGTTTTAAGAACCGTACTTAAAACGATTGAGCTGTTTGTTATCATGAAGATACTGATCGATGCATTGGTAGAACAAGGTTTGACGAATCTAGTATTCACGATTACATACAATGGTATACCGTCTATAGACAAATATCCGGTCTCATTTAATTCTACAATTTCGTTCAACTATGGTTGGAATAGTAGCACATATTAACTAGTAAAAATGAAAACAGAAATACAAGTGATATAGAACTGCCGTTTAAAATGATCGACATTATGATAAAGTTAGTAAATGTATTGAAGCATTGTCACAGGTGGCTCATACACGAACATTTCACTTTTTAACAAAGAAGCAGAAATTCATCTTTAAAATCTTATAACTATTGTTTCACAACTCTTCACAAGTTCATCAGGAAAAAAGTCTAGGTGGAGGGCAACTTGCTTAAACCCTGAAGGGTGCTGGTCCTTTTTACAATAAACTTGGTAACTCATTTCTACTAGAGATAAGACTAGTCTAAAACTTTTTGAGAAAATACAAACCACTTGTTGGTCATAAACTTTCCTTTAGTGTAAAACGTCGCAAATATCGAAACATTCTATAAAACATTACGTGTGCATGCCAGACTCTTATTGATAGTCTTTGTAGTTGGCAGAAGTTTCCCATCATTTGTTTCTTTGCATTAATTTGGTGTGACCTGTGGATTGAAATCATTAAGACATGGCTCAGTGAAAATGAACTCGGCCTCAGTGGAGGGTTCAAAGGTAACCAACCAACATGTCTGAGGTGATGTGACGTCATAGGTCAGGGTCGAATCTGGCACCCCTTGGACTGCCAGCTCGAAGGGACCGTTATCGTTCGTGATGATTATTGGTACTCCGATGTACTTCACGCTATTCCCTTTCTTATATTTTAATCGCTGAGAGGAGAAGTCCCGTTTGTAGATGCTCCCATAGGCATTGCTCAACACTGCATTAAAGTAAATATCATGAACAATGTCATCATTTATTCATTTTATTTTATAAATTTCAAAAGGAAACGAATAAATATTGTGGATTTATCCTTGTGGGCTTTTCAGTTCAAATAAGTGTATTTAGTATGTTATATTAAATTACACAAACGGTTGTAATTAGTTTCAATTTAAAACAATTTCGCTTTGTAGAGCGTGACTACCTTTGTTTCATACTTACCCATTTTGTACAACGCTTCACGAGTACCGGGCCCACTGGGGGAAAAGGTCACATACACAAATGTATCTGTGTTGACTGTGAACTCTAGTCGCATTGGTGACGTCATCGGCACCTGAATCTCCATGGTACCATTAAACCGATACGTATTTTGAGCACAGAGTGAAGTTCCCTCAAATGTTCCTGAAAAGAAATGGAGTAAAAGGCCTGGCATAAAAATCGAGAAATCAGCAATACAGTACAAATAATTTACTTACCTGTGTAAAATGTTAAGAGTAGCAATATTCATTGGCGTCTCTCAGTATAAAACTTACATAACATCCCGCCAGTCGGTCAAAGCCGGTACATTTATAGTTCAAATGGTTTGCTGTAGAGTTGTACTTTATACGTTCATATTAAAAATATAATAATACAGCATGGGCTGTCCGTTGGTGTACATACTGTTTTCTTGACTGTTAAGGCACTTGGTGAAGAGGATCTCCGTGTATTTTCGTACTAAATAATGTTTTACTGTTTTTGTTGTTTTTTGGTGGGGGCTGATATTAACAATTTCTGCATGTCCTTTTGACGAATTTGGACAGAAAATATTTCTAGTTTAAAAAGTTTAGGGAAAGGTGCCAGAATTTACCCAGTGAAGTTAAAATAAATATAAATCGGTAACAAAATATTTATCCACAATGCTGTAGTTTATTGTAATTGTGAGCGCTTGGGTTCCATTGTCGTTTCCATTGTTATGTTAAGAGGAAACACAAAGAAAAGAAAACCACAAAGAAAATGTTTTGTCACATTTCATGTTTTCACCTTCAGTATCGCCGAAGTGACGACACCCACACGATAGCTGAATCCCCGATCCCTTTATGGAGTTGTTAGCTGCTTTAAGCTGACAAACGTTGTCATTGCAGTAGTTAAACGACTTGCAGGAATTATCTTGCAGGCAGTGTGAGGCACATATCACGTATGAACTTGCTTTTCTCACCCGGTAGATTGTATCTTTGAGGGCATGGCTTTGAGTTGGACTAGGATAAAATGCAATGATGTTTCCTTGATGCATTTGGTAGTCACGTGATGCAAGTTGGCAGGCTCCATTTACAACATCGAAGGAAACGACCATCAGGAATATGTTTGTCAACAGGGACAGAGTGTTTGCGATGACAGTCATAATGCAGTCACAACTTTATCTGCAACAGATAGAACAAGCTAACATTTTCAAAAAGTCCATTTCAAAATGTAATTGTTGTGTAAAATTTGCATTCATTCAGATGTCTGGCTCGGGCGGGATTGGGAGTTCTAGGGCTCTAGATAATAATAATAATAAATAATAATAAGACTTGTAATGCGCACATATCCACCCTGCTGGGTGTTCAAGGCGCAGTAAACCAAAACAAAACAAAACAAAAACACAACACAAAGAAAAACAGACACAACAAAATTAGTCATTGAAAACCTGTGACATAAGATTAGTTTTGAGAAGAGACTTGAATTTTGCGGTACAAAGACAAGATCGAAGATTAAGTGGTAGAGAGTTCCAGATGCGTGGCAACACACATACCACGTGACCTTGTGTCATTTACAAAATAACGAGCGGGAAACACACGCGGGCGGTAGCAAAACATTAATTATCGCCTGTTTGGAGAAAGAGAAATATCATGATACTTGTTATTATCGATTGGCGACGCTGTTTTTTGTATGAGCTGACTGGCACATTCCGGGCATATTAAAACGAGGCTTTAATTGGCATATTATATTAAACTGAGCCATTCAACAATTACAGAGTTTGTGCATAATATCTAGAAGTATCTCACGTTTACAAAAATGGCATCTATGTTAAAGCCAACCTTCTTTTAAAAACGCGGCGCGAGGTCAGTAATTTCAAAAGGAATTGAAAGAAGTCTTATTAATGACTTTCTTAATTACAGCTGTACCAACACGTAGCTTTTAATTCTGTATATAAAGGATGCTTTTTTTCATTCAGGAGAGTAAAATTTCATTGTTGGTCACGATAAGTGTTTTGTCTTCAGGAGCTCAGTCACTGCTTGAAAACAAGAGAAAAGCATGGGCCTATTGTTAAATAAAACAATGATTTACCTAATCTAAGTTATGTCAACTTACCTTTTGCAGCTGCTGTGCCAAATATCACCAAACAATGCGCAATATAACCCGGTTCAATTACGGGTGACAGGTCCTAGTATATAGCAGATTAAAACAATGACCACTTCGATCCAAACTCGTCAAAAGAACAATCTCTTACTCTGTCTTCAGTGCACATGAGAAATCAACACGTACTGAGAGTATATACTTTGAAGTTAAATCTTCTTAGTAGTATTTTATGCCAAATTCGTAGCAGTTACACTAAAATTGCAGAGCCAAAATTTTTAAGTGTTGACTGCGTAGTTGCCGTCGCCAACCTTAATGATTTCAAAACTTGTGAGCAGCTAGCTATATAACAGATTCATGAACGACAGACCTTGATTGTTGTCGTGATTTTTTAAAATCTAGAATAAGGGAGCTTGGTTGAAAACGTGATTTTTCCCGGAAGAACAAAATAGGTAGTTCGATACGGCGGTTTCAGGTAGCCCTATAGCCGAAAACAACAAAATCAATATACGCGGAAGAATATGCAGCATTGAATTTCAAGCTAATCGATCATTTTTCTTCAGGGTTTCGTTAATTAAAGTACGGACCCGATGCACTGACTAGATCACGCGGCATCCTTAACTTATTTATTTATTTATTTCCGCAAAACCTCCAAAAATAGAGAAGATAAAAAGATAAAACTACATCAAACTTACAATTAAAGGTACATAAACACGTATTTAGAGGAGCCATCTTAACAATCCACAAGGTCCGATTTGTATGGACTCATATTTGGAAGGAAAGTACGGGCTAAATGTTTCATAAACAATATCTTGTCACACCATGTACTGACTATCTCTAAATGAGTTGGGGTGGTTCTGAAAAGAACCGTTGGTTTAACTCGACGTTTCGATCGGTATGCTCTGATCGTCTTCCTGCATTCTCCAGAAGACTGATCGAAACGTCGAGTTAAACCAACGGTTCTTTTCAGAACCACCCCAACTCATTTAGAGATAGTCATTGCATGGTGTTACCGCAAACTCTTCTATATCTTATTCCCACCATGCAAAGTTTCAAATCCTAAATATCTTGCCAGTTCTTGAAAGAAGATTGCAACTTTATTCATTGCTCCATTCTGAAGATACCGTTGTCCAGCCTCAACATTCACTACTGGGAGGGGGTTTGGTTTAGAGCAATAACTATAAATTGGCAACAAAACAGCTGTAAGATAAAAGGCTTTTCATCTGAAATTCCACGATATAGGGGAGCGTATGTGACTTGTACAACCAGAAACAAAATTATCATTCAATGTCAATTTGAGTGACTCGTTGCTTTTTATCAGCTACACCCCTTAAATCAATATCTACAGTGGGGGGGGGGGGGGGGGGGGTTGAAAGGACGGTTGCTTTCAAAGCTATCGACCACCTTCCCGTACCTCAAGGTTTTGCTGACCCTCAGACCAGCCGAGGGTCGCGTGCGGAATGACCAGTTTCATTTTTTGTCATTCATGCATTATCAACAGTCATCTTTAAATATTAAATAGATGTGTTTTGAAGGAACATTACAGGGGAATTGTTTTTTACATAACAAAACAGTTGCTGTCAGTGTAAGCGCGTTATGTAATCCACCATATACATAAACTGACAAACCTGTAGGAGTTTGAGATCGATCGGCCCTCTGGGTGACGAGAAAATAGTGTAAAACATAGTTACAAATTTTGCATTGCATCGATGCGAAAACAAAAAATAATAAAACGCTCTCTGACGCGAAATAAGATTATTTATTTCTCATCAAATATGACATTTCAAACAGAAATATTTCAGGGGATGTTTTCTACTATCATCATCAGTTTTATGTAAATCTGTGATCTTCACGTTTTTGTTTCTTAACAATTATGTAACGTTCCATTAAGACTGCTTTGAAAATGAATATCTGGATGGCTCTCGCGGACGTGGTAGACCATTCTAAACCCTCCCAGCAGCTACTTGAATAGAGTGAGATCCCTATTAATTCTTCAAAGCACATACCATGGAGTTTGTGAGCGAGCTGCTCATAGTAGATTTTCACGTCTCGAATATGGCTGAACGAGATATTACGTTAACCAGAGGGTTGCCTTTCATTGCTTTAAATGGCTCATAATACCGCATTCTCTTGCGGCAGACTGAGATTAAAATGTCCCTTTGTTAATTTGAAGCTCACTACTCATGTAGACAGACTCGTAGACGTACAGGGAAGCCTGGACAATAGTAAAAACCAAACATCCTTTCTTGTCTAGCCCAGGCTGCCAAAATAGGCCCTTTACGAAACCACGGCTTCGGATTTTGGATTCGGCTTCAGGCTCCGCCCTCTCGTCTGAAGCCCCGAGCACGTACGCAAAGCACGCGCAATTGTCAAAACAACCGCGGGGCCATGTTTGCCCGAGCCGAATCTGGAGCCGCGAAGCCTTGGTTTCGCACACAGCAGGGCCATGTTAAATAAGGGCTAAAGGATTGAAATAGTGTCATCTAGTGTTCGATCCAGTGTACCTTCTCTGTAGCGGAAATTGATCGACTGACTCTCTTCAAGGAAATGGCAACGTCAAGGTACGAACAAGTGCAACCTTAAAGGGGCCTGTTATAAATATTGGGATTTCATAGCATGATGGTTTAAAACACAAATAAATTGGGGCGACCTGTATGGCGTGGGCTTTAGCCTGTTTTGTGTGTATGCTCAATGTGCACACTTATTATAGCGTGGTAGTGCATTGAATACAGCGAGTTTGAATGTAGCTTGTGTAGGGAATACTGGACGCTTAAAATGGCCGACGGTTATTCACTTCGGGTTTTAGTTGCACTTAGTATTTAGTTTTCTTATTATTTGTCAATTACTGAACAGTTTATATGAAAGTGTCAATCTGCATAATGGTGCTAATTCTTTTTTGTATTCAAGATTTGATGTTCGACTGTAAATGACGAAAATTTTAGATTAAGCATATTAAATCATTGCCTTAAATCTGATGAAAATGTTGCTTTCATTCGACTTACACCGAAAATTACGGCATCGTCACCGTAAATATATGATTACAATGAATTACGCATGCTCAAACTAGTGGCTTACGGGAGAGGTTAAAAAGTTTCAATGCATAGGGACAGCATACTCAACGGGACCAGTATCACGAAACTGTCATAACTTTCCTGTTAACCTGTATTCTGGTTTCCCTTATTGGCAGCTCCTCATCAAATGATAAGCGCTTCCATTTCTGTCCTTGTTAAAATGTGTTCTTAGAAAACGTAACAACCGGACTTTTGAACAAAGTTCAATTGAACAAAGTTATTGATACGCTTCCCCTCATCTCACTACTGCAGGGTATTGTTAAAACACGTCATTGGTCCTTTCTCGGCGGCAAGGTTGGGCATAACTATTGGCCTAATTGGTACGTTGAAACCCTGTCATTTTTCCATTCTTGGTGACGGCGGCAAGGTTGGGCTTGACTACTGGCCTAATTGGTACGTTGAAACCCTGTCATTTCCCTTCACGGTGACGGCGGCAAGGTTTGGTTTAACTACTGGCCTAATTGCTAGTTTGAAACCCTGTAATTTTTCCTTTGTTTGTGACGGCGGCAAGGTTTGGTTTGATAACTGGCCTAATTGCTAGTTTGAAACCCTGTAATTTTCCTTCTTGGTGACGGCGGCAAAGTTGGGTTTGAACTGGCCTAACTGCTAGTTTGAAACCCTGTAATTTCCCTTCTTGGTGACGGCGGCAAGGTTGGGTTTGAATACTGACTTAAGTTCTAGGTTGAAACTCTGTCATGAGTACTTTCTTGGTATTAACGGCGGCAAGATTGGGTTGAATATCGGCATAGATTCTAGTTTGAAACCCTGTGATTGTTTACTTTCTTGGTTACGGGCTTGAACACTGGTCTAATTGCTTGGATTAAACCCCCTCTTTTTATCATCAGTGACAACAATTGTTTGAGGCGCCAGGGCCGCGCATCTCATGCTCATGGTTATGCAACATTCCTGAAAGAATAAAAATTAACAAAAGTGATGATGTGATCTTAGTTCTTTATTTACTTTGACATTTTGTGCAGGTAATTAATAAGATACAAACACCAAAGAATTGACTACGTTGTACACTGGACACGTTTGGTAATATTGTTAAAGACCATACTTCTCACTTTGTGTATCGCAAGATATGCATAAAATAACAAACATGTGAAAAACTGAACTCAATTTGTCATCGAAGTTGTGAAAGAATAATGATTTTAAAAAACCTTGTCGCAAAGGCGTGTGCTTCCAGATGCTTGAGTGCGAGACCTCAGCTGAGGTCTCGAAAACAATTCAAATATTTTGGTGAGAAATTACTTCTTTCTCAAAAACTACGTTACTTCAAAGGGAGCTGTTTCTCGAAAAAATCATACTATCAGTATTTCAGTAATTACCAATAGTGTCCAGTGCCTTTAAATTACTTTATACTTTTATAGGCAAAGTATAACCGTTATACGCTAACAAAAAATTCGGTTTAAGTCACCGTTTGATTTTGATTTTAATCCTAATTAATTTAGTTAATATATACATCAATACTTACCTTTGTGAAAATGTTATTCTCAATTTGGGATAGCTATTTTGAAATAGTGCTGACATTTTTGAACGGTGATGTTCACGCTGAAAGAATAACCCGTAATTTAAATGCACATTCTTAGAGGCGTGTTGAGCAGAAACATTTCTCTTGAGTATTTGTGTTTGAATCCCTCTTTGAAACCATATTCTTTTAAAAGGATTCGTTTCTCGAAATGTTGATTATCATCAGTTAAAGACCCTGCACACAGTTGGTGTATCTCAACATATGCATAAAATAACAAACCTGTGAAAATTTGAGCTCAATCGGTCGTCGAAGTTGGGAGATATTAATGAAAGAAAAAAACACCCTTGTCGCACCATGGTCACACGAAATTAAGTGCTTTCCAGAAGCTTGATTTCGAGACCTCAAATTCTAAATCTGAGGTCTCGAAATCAAATTCGTGGAAAATTACTTCTTTCTCGAAAACTACGTCACTTCAGAGGGAGCCGTTTCTCACAGTGTTTTTTTACTATCAATTACTAACCAAGTAAGGTTTTATGATAAAAATTATTTTGAGTAATTACCAATTGTGTCCACTGCCTTTAATGCTTTTTACCGAGTGATTATTTTGGTCAATAAATCTTGAGTATTTCTACTAAAGTGTTGAAATAACCATTAACTATTCACTTTTCAATAATACGTTCATTCCATACTAGGTTAAACAAAAAAAGTAAACAAAAAATTTTAAGACTTTTAATGGGATATGTTTTATAGTAAAGGAAAATGCCCGTTACTTATTTAATTTATTGAAGTGTATGCAATATTACGATATTACAGCATTCTTCGAGTAGTTTTTTAATTTTTTTTTATTTTTTTTTTATTTTTTTTTTTATCTAGGTATACATTTATTACATACGTGATAGACGTTATTCCAAAAACATTCGTTGTTTAAAGGAACACGTTGCCTTGGATCGGACGAGTTGGTCTATTTAAAGCGTTTGAAAGCGTTTGTTATGAAATGCATATGGTTAGAAAGATGTTTTAAAAGTAGAATATAATGATCCACACAAGTATCACTCGAAATTGCACGGTTTTCCTATTACGTCGCGAACTATCACGGTCGGCCATTTATGGGAGTCAAAATTTTGACTCCCATAAATGGCCGGCAGTGTTAGTCGACAGGGTAAAAAGAAAACCACGCAATTTCGAGGCATATTTGTGTAGATCATTGTATTCTACTTTTACAATATTTGTCTAACCATATACATTTTACAACAAACGGTTAGTTACAGAACGCTTTTCAAAGACCAACTCGACCGATTCAAGGCAACGTGTTCCTTTAAGTTTGAATGTCCACG
The DNA here is from genome assembly GCF_032118995.1 of Asterias amurensis. Classification (NCBI taxonomy): domain Eukaryota; kingdom Metazoa; phylum Echinodermata; class Asteroidea; order Forcipulatida; family Asteriidae; genus Asterias; species Asterias amurensis. The sequence continues at coordinate 15,626,153 of NC_092664.1, read as the reverse complement.
TTTTGAGCCTGGAAGGACATTGAGCTTCACCATTTAAAAAGAATACAAACTGCAACCAACAAATTTTAGATTTGCCCTTTTCAGAAATTAAAAACAATTACTTGAACAAATAATACAATCTTGTCTTAAATACAAGTATATGATCATTCAGAAAAAATGTGCTTATTCAGTTCAACGGCAAATAACTGCATTGTTTAAATCTTGCTAACTTTAAAGTGTTATCACCACAAATAATATTTGTTTTTCTTTAAAGAATTGAATATTATGATCTAAAAAACAACATTGCTTATTTCGACACAACTCGTTGACGTGGTTACTTTGTTTGTTTTGTAAACATCATCTCACAAGTTTATTCTGATCTATAGTTTTTGCCTGCGGCAGGAGACATAAATTGACAATTTCACAAGTATCGGATAAAAGTAGTTCATAAACAGCGTGCATCAGCAATACAACTCTTTGTATTAGTGATATAACGTTCGTTTCATGCCATGTTTACTATAATAATATATATTCTTAAAAAAGACAGAAAACAGTTATATGATTGTCATTAAGTAACTGGACTTGTTATTTTTACATCATCGCATGTTAGAAGCAACTAAGTTACTAAATAATGTTTGAAATGAGAAACAAAAATAAAAAAATTAAGAGCTCGTTACCTGCCAGCGAGAAAAAACAAGCAACTCAGCAACGGTAGCAAAAACTGTTAATGGAGTTGTGGTTGGTGCAGTATAAATGGCTTTGTTTATAATTGCCTGACAAAAACCGAGTTAGATTTTTATTTACAAGATTGGTAAAAGAATAACTGAAACGTACCGTTCACAATTACAATTAGGACGAATTGATAAACTTAACAGTTACCTTCTTTGGCAGCTGCAACAAGGAGTATAGAGAGTATAACGTTGGTAGAAACTGAGCCACGTCGCAGTCCGTTTACAGAAGGCATATAGTTGCTATACCCAGAAATAACTGTAAAATCAAGGCTCCTTGATCAACACAAGCAACAGCATCTGTACGTGATGTTGTTTAATACTTCATATGTAGTAGTTAACGCACGTACTCTGACGTATTAAATCTGACCAATTAGCGACTTCACTGGGTTAATGAAAACCAGAAGTCAGCAAACAAGTTGCGAGATAATAATGAAAGAAAAAGGCCCTTGTCACACGAAGTTGTGTGCTTTCAGATGCTTGATTTCGAGACCTCAAAAATCTAATTCTGAGGTCTCGAAATCAAATTCGTGGAAAATTACTTCTTTCTCGAAACCTACGTCACTTCAGAGGGAGCCGTTCCTCACATTGTTTTATACTATTACAGCTCCCCATTACTCGTTACCAAGTAGGGTTTTATGTTATAATTAATTTGAGTATAAATTACCAGTCATTTTGAGTAATTACCAATAGTGTCCCCTTCCTGTAAAACAGTTCGTGAAATTAAACCGTACCGTTAGTATAGACACAATCTGTATACATGCCATGTTACAGTCTGACTGCGCTGACTGCGCGATAACCTCAGTGTCAAGTTAAGATATGAACTGTGGATTGAAATCATTAATACATGGCTCGGTGAAAATGAACTCGGCCTCAGGAAAGGTTCCAAAACTAACAAACCAGCTGGGTTGAGGTGCAGATACTTCGTCGTAGGCCACTGTAGAACCTCGGATTGTGAGCTCGAAGCGACCGTTATCGTACGTTATGATGACTGGTACTCCGATGCTATTACCGGCTATCCCCTTCTGAAATTTCATTGTTTGAGAGGAGGGGTCCCATTTGAAGAACCTTCCAACTTGACTGCCCAACTCTGCATTCAAGTATTTACAAGTAATAGCAACGTTATAAACAGTATTATCATTGGCAACGTTTAGAATTAGCTTTTGAGTGTATCTTTGTAAGGCATAATGTATTGACCTTTTTATGTTAAGTTTACACATACGAATCTCATTATGAAAGTGAGTGTCAAATAATTCGTAGTTGAACATTTAAAGTCACCTGGAAATATAATTGTTTTTCTTCAAACATTTGAGTATATGTATATGAACAATAAAACATTTTTTTTTTTAGTAATTGTTTGTAACGATTTATATGTTTAAAACATGTTTTAATGTTTGGGGGTGACTCCGCCTACCCCTTTGGTGACGTAAATCGAGGCAGACTTTGCCTCGATCGAACATCAAACACACGTATGTGCAAGTACATGCAAGTCCTAGTCGTGAGTTTGTACGTTTCGAAAAAAAGGTTTATTTCTTGCATCTTCCGGCAATGTCGACCACATAAATTGCTGATGGATGCAGCAAAACAATTAAAGATGAGGTCAGTTTGCAAAGTGGTCCGGTCCGACGTCTTTTCCAGCGCTGTGCAGCAAAAACTTCGAGCCGTCGTGCTTCCAGAATCCGGAATACACCACACATTTTGACACGAAGAGAAAAGTTCTTTTCTAAAACATGACGCCATCCCAACAATATTTCCAGCTAAAGAAGGTACCTGAAAGACGTGACGAACCTAAAGGAGCATTTGCCAAACGTGAAAAAAATTGGGTATTGTTTCAACTTTGAGGGCATGTTTTTAGCTTGCGCCAAGCGTCACTATCTTGTGTTGGCACTGCACGCGATTCACCGTGCTGGGTAATCCGAGTGGACCGTCCGCACAACAGCCATACCGGGCGTGCAGTCTGCTCGTGACCGTAGTTATGTGCGTAGGCATCATACCGATCAGGTACCCAGACGTAGTGTACGGGGCCAGACTACACATTTTCTCTTCATATATCCAATTGGTGCAAGATATGTGAACAGATTTCCTACGGTACATGTACGAGTAGGATTCTACTCTACTCTACTCACTATATAACTGGTACTCTTCACATCGCTGTGTTAAACCAATGCAAAAATAACTGAGTACCAGCATACACCATACCATACAAGCGCCTCGATTGACGTCACGAACAGCGTCCTCTCGGGTCAGGCCTACTTTTAAATTTGTAAATAAAATGGAAACAAATTTTTAGAACCTTAGTTAACTATTTATTCATATTATTCCACTCATCAAAACACATATTTTAGTGACAAAAGCTTCTTTTTTTGACAAAAAACCACTTCCAGGTGACTTTAAGGTTTGCGCCTCCCGAAAGAAGTTAGCTTGGTATTTTAAGCTATTGCAACCTAAAAAGGAAAAATCGCATCACATTATTTCTCTTAATTAGGTTAGTAATAAGGGGCCGACGACTTAATCCTTTGTGTTACAGTACAGTAAAGTACCTCATGTTCATAATAATTTATCCAACACACTTCTTAACATGATTTGACCGTGTATAGAAATTCCGGACATTAAAGGCAGTGGACACTATTGGTAATTACTCAAAATAGTTATTAGCATAAAACCTTATTTGGTAACGAGTAATGGGGAGAGGTTGATAGTATAAAACATTGTAAAAAACGGGTCACTCTGAAGTAACGTATACGTAGTTTTTAGAAAGAAGTAATTTTACACGAATTTGATTTCGAGACCTCGGATTTAGAATTTGAGGTCTCGAAATCAAGCATCTGAAAGCACACAATTTCGTGCGACAAGGGCCTTTTTCTTTCATTATTATCTCGCAACTATTTTGCTGACTTCTGGTTTTCATCAACCCAGTGAAGTCGCTAATTGGTCAGATTTAATTCGTCAGAGTACGTGCGTTAACTACTACATATGAAGTATTAAACAACATCACGTACAGATGCAAGGGTGTTTTTTCTGTCATTATTATCTCGCAACTTCGACGACCGATTGAGCTCAAATTTTTACAGGTTTGTTATTTTATGCATATGTTGAGATACACCGAGTGAGAAGACTGGTCTTTGACAATTACCAACAGTGCCCAGTGTCTTTAAAGTAAATTTGCAAAAATATGCCATGTGAGTGATCGATAACTATTTGGGTTGTGTTAATATCAATCTTGGTGAATTAGACTTACATGCATGAATGGATTGGGATGGGTGACCTGACTTTACAGGGAAAGCAACACGATGCAAAGGTGCTATAAATGCAGGTACCTTTTATCAAGTCAGCATTAGCTACCATTATGATACTAATTGTTTGAAAGATTTTGATTAAATTTGGTTGACACTTTATATTGGCAACCGTCGTGACACTTACCTACCAAGTACATCTTTTCACGAGTACCAGAAACATCAAGCGAAAAGTGCACATCCACAAAGCTTTCCATGTGGACGGTGAACGCTAGTCGCATTGGTGACGTCATCGGCACCTGAAGCTCCCAGTTACCTTTAAACCGATGCGTATTTTGAGCACAGAGTGAAGTTCCCTCAATTGTTGTTTCTAAAATATTCAAGAGTTAAAGGCAGTGGACACTATTAGTAATTACTCAAAATACGCGTAACAAGGGAGTTTTTCTTTCATTCATATCTCTCAACTTTGACGACCAATTAAGCTCAAATTTCCACAGCTTTGTTATTTTATGCATATGTTGAGATACAAAAATTGGGAAGACTGGTCCTTGACCAGTACCAATAGTGTTCAGTGTCTTTAAAAGCCCGGCATGAGAATCAACAAATCACCAGTAAAAAAATACATTGCTTAAAGACACTGGACACGATTGGTAATTGTCAAAGACCAGTCTTCTCACTTAGTGTATCTCAACATTATGTGTGCTTTCAATTGTCTCGAAATCAAATCCGTGGAAAATTACTTCTTTCTCGAAAACTACGTCACTTCAGAGGGAGCTGTTTCTCACAATGTTTTATACTATCAACCTGTCCCCGTTACTCGTTACCAAGTAAGGTTTTCTGCTAATAATTGTTTTGACTAATTACCAACAGTGTCCACTGCCTTTAACTGTGTAAAACGCTCAAAATAATATTGCATTTATTTTCACCCTCTCAGTATTTAGCTAACATAACATTTAACCAGTAGGTCAAAAAAGCAACCGGTCAAAGCTGGCGAATTGTGGTAGATTGTTTTTGTAAAATGTCCAAAATGAGGCTTGTAATGTGATTGGGACGGGGCTTCTGAATAATTCAAATGTTCTTTTTTCCAATTTAAGATATTAGTGTGATTTCGTATGTTTATGTATTTATCAGTTGCTTTTAGTTGCTTGGGTTGGGTTTTTCTTTGGGGGGGAAACAAAAATCAAACTTTTTCTTCATTTGCCGTTGACTTTATTTGGAAGTACATTAGTCACTTAGTTTAAATGTTGGAAAGAAATGCCGAACAAAGTTGATCCGTTAAAGGGTCCGCAACGGCCACAGTCATTTCTGGGTCAGAAGGATCCCTTTTTGGTTTAACATTTCACCCTAATCTCAGTAAAGAGACTTTACTTACTAAGCAAGACGTAAAATTGCATTGTAGTTTAAGTTAAAAAAATAATTTGAATGATTACTGGGTAGCATTGGGTAGTCCTGCTTACCATGTTTACTACGGAATTGATAAACGAAAATGATTGAAAAACATATTTTCGAGTATAAACCCCCTCCAGAAAAAAAGTGATTTATCATAGGACACTTGAGGTAGACTTTTCAAGCAAGTTACTTAAAAATCGCTTTGAAACTCTTTATCCACACCATTGTCGTGTCTGCAACGCTGTGGTCGTTGTTAATAATAATAACAAGTTCTTGCATAGCGCATTTCACAATAAACTGTATCAATGCGCTTTACGGTAGTCCCCTGGTCATTGGGCCAATAAACATCCCTTTAATCTTTCTCAGCTCCCATTAGGGAGTATACAGCCCCGAGCTGCCGTGGCGCTCCGAAAGCTTTTCATTCACAATATCAACCTCATACCCCTGGGTGAAGAGAAGCAATTATAGTAAAGTATCTTGCTCAAGGACACAAGTGTCACGACCGGGATTATGTTTTGTAACTAGAAATTATCTTATGAAAAGCATTTTTTTAAGGAAGAAAACAAAATCAAAGAAAATAATGCGACAATGTGAGGAAATCACCGGAGTGACTATACACACAGCTGCTGTTTCGTCACATTTCTTAAATTCACCTTCAGTTTGTAACTCTTCATCTCCGTAGTGACGACACCCATCGGTTAGTTGAATTGCCGATGCCTTTGTAACGGTGTTGTTGGCTGCTTTGAGCTGACAGACTTTGCCATTGCAGTAGTTGAAAGACTTGCAGGACTCATCTTGCAGACAGTGTACTGCGCATACCACATCGGAACTTGCTTTTCTCACATGGTAGATTGTATCTTTGAGTGTGTGGTCTTGCATTAGACTAGGATAGAATGCAAGTGTGTTTCCTTGACGCATTTGGTAGTCACGTGATGCAGGTTGACACGATCCATTTACAACATCAGACGAAACAACCATCAGGAATATTTTAGTCCACAGGGAAAGAGTGATTGTGATGACAGTCATAATGCTGATGAAACGTTTAATCTGAAACAGAGAAAAATGTTCACTTATTTAGAGGTCGGGGTTCGACTAGACTGGCCCCCTGTCTTTATCCGTGCAAGGTCAAGACTGGTATTGTCTTACAAACCCATATTATTTGACTCAATGATTTGATTGGACTAACGTGCAGTGACGTAAGCTCTCCATATATGCGTTTTGATTGGTCTGCAGTGATGTTATGTGTCAGGGTTTTACGAACTTACCTAAACAGAACAGAGAGGACGCGGCAAACGTCGACAGATTGAAAGTCAAATTAGTGTGGGGTTTATCAATCCTCACTACAATCAATCCGCAGCCCGTGCGTTAATAAGACTAAAAGCCGGGTTTTATCTGCAGTGTTTCTGTGTGGTTTTTTATTAATTAAGTCCAAAGGGCTTCTGAAATTCAGTCTTTTTCGGCCTTTTCTGAAAAGTATTGACAGAAATTATTTAGCAGTAAATTGAAATGAAGAGCATATCTGTCGTTTTGTATTAAAAAATCGGTGCACCTCGAATTTTAAAAAGGTAAATTTGTACGTGAAAAAATTGCTTCAAAATAAAGAAAACAAGTCACAAAACACGGCAGATTGTCCCGTTATCGATGTCGGCAACAGTCCCCAAATAGTATACATGGATAGATTATTTAATATTCTTCCTGGAAATGTTAAAAGCAAGACCGGATCGTGGCTAGTCCAGTCAGGATACAGCGATTTCCACCGGTAGTCCAAAACTCCCGTTACGAAAAAAGCAACCATTAGACAGAATTGTTTTCCTTCACGTTGATTGGCTGACGATGACATCGTCGATTGATATGGCAGCCTGCTATTTTTTGTGGGTATGGTGCCCCGACCGCCAAGCCGGCGTTTAGTCAAAACAACAAAAGAGCCTGTTTAGGATGAGCTGACCCCCAGATTTAGGTATTATACAAATATGTCTGTGCAGCCGACGCATAAACGACCAATGAAAGGGCTTTTCACCCCGCGCGACCTCAACAAGCGTCTGCGTAAGTTTCGTGATCAGAGATGGGCACAAATTTATTTTGTTCAAGTGCCTGACCTAAGGACAAGTTTAAATACCGGTTTTTCTTCGTTATTTTGTAAAATTAATTTTACTTTTATATACGTTGCTAAGTATAGTGTTACATTTTCAACAACATAATTTATGTTCTTTTCATGTTCATAAATTACGTTAAACTAAAATAATGAGCGAAACAAAATCTCCCCAACGTAAACCTCCATAAGGTTGGGAACATAATGGTCCCGGAAGTTCAAATACACAATTGGGGGCGACAGGTCTTTGTAGCTGACTAGCACATTGACCACTTAGATCAGTACTCGCAATAAGAACAATCTCTTGGTCACCACTAAAGACATTGTCTTCAGTGCTCTTGAGAATTTAACAGATGCTGTCAGTATACTCTAAAGATGACTTTCATGAAAGTTACAGGTCTAATTTTGAGCAGTACATGGAGGCCGCTGTAACCAGGCACTATTTTCAATTATAACACACCTCTTGCTTGTTCTGTATTCTGGTTGGCTGAAATACGGTCACGTGGATGAATTAATATAGGCTAGTGCTTGCGCGCGCGTGTTTTGCAGGAATAGTACCAGAGCGGGCACTAGTCTTTGCAAATAGTGCCCGCGGTAACAATGTCCTCTCTAGACTTGAACCGTTCACAAACTACGCAAAAATTTTCTGTTCTTATTTGACATTTTAAGACCGAGCTGTGTTATAAAACACATATTGACTGGCATAATTCGGTAACTAGTGTACGTCTATTCCCCCTCGGGCCTGTGAGTGACCAGAAGAGGGACCTATTTCCTTCGGCCTCGGGAAATAGGTCGCTCTTCTGGTCACTCAAAGTCCCTCGTGGAAATAGACGTCCACTAGTTACCTCATTGCCAGTCAATATGTGTAAAAGACTTGTGCCCGCCCGGGTACTATTCCCGCAAAACACGCGCGCGCGATCACTAGTCGGCCGAGGGAAATAGGCCCCTCTTCTGGTCACTCACATGCCCGAGGGGGAATAGACGTACACTAGTTACCGAATTATGCCAGTCAATATGTGTTTTATAACACAGGTCGGTCTTAAATGTGAAATAAAACACTGGAAAAGAAAGGACGTTTTGTGGTTGCTGTTCACGGTTCAAGTGAAGAGAGGGCGCTGTAGGGCGTCGAGCTAAACGAACGCACCCTAAGATAGTGAGTTGAAAGGGAGGACGGTTGCTTTCAAAGCTAACCGACGATATTCCTAGACTTCAAGGTTTCGATTGTAGACGCTATGCACTGACGTCAATCCAACCGCCTTTTTGGAAGTAAACTGACTAGCAATTTTTAATGTTCATCTGTTACTTCTGATCATTTTTGTATTTCATTTCTTAGTATAGTAACTTGTATAAAAGCACAGCTCTTTTCAGAGCTTCGAAGTTTCCCCAAAAATCTGAAAGAAAATCTACTCTGCGGTAGTGAAATATATAGTTAATAGACAGTTCTCTATAAAGAACAAACCCTATCTGGCAAGGAGATATACACATGGTGTTACCGCAAACCAAATATATATTATATTTCTTGCTATTCTTTGATAAATTCTTCAAAGAGTAAGTGTAATGACCTTCTGCTGCTGTAATTATAAACTTCTCAACCGTACTCATCTTGTCCACCTCTTGTGCTTTATGACTTTTTGCAATCGTCTATCAAGTTCCAGATTGTTTGGATTTTCCGACTTCATGAGCTTTATTGTCTCTCTCTCTCCCTGACGTCAAATTTACTTTGCATATATACTCTACCCCCTTTTTCTTCAAACCCATAGTTTGCCATTTTCGGTGGAGTGGTGGGTCTGTAGATCTTCTGTTTTGTAACCATCATGGTTTTTAACTGAGGAAGTGACTGCAATCTTTTCTTCTGTAATTCTTTTTTCTTTTTCTAAAAACAGTCAAGGCTTTCCTTCAAGGCTTTTCAAGAAAGACTCTGCTAGGGTTGAAATGTCAGGACATTGCAGTCCGATGTTAATAAGCCGTTTGAGTTAACAGCAAGTAACAAGCCCATCAGCATTAGCAAACGGAAATCCGGCAAAATTTTAATCTCAAAAATTGCAATGATTTGAGTTTTTTTAAGACACATACTTTTATTGATTTACAAGTAATACACCCGGGCTTTTCAGACAACATAATTTCACAGAACGTTATTACCCGGTACCATTTTCATAACAAGGCGTTCAGATAGAGTCAACAAAATTAAACAATTGTTACAATGACTTACCTTTGAAAGCGGCTGTTTCAAAAAAGCAATGCAAGAGCTGTTTGATCCGCAACCAATATAACGACAGGTGTATATCAGATCAACTTTGACCACTGTGTTAACGACCAGTCACTAACACAGCAGAATCTTTTGGTTACCGCTGCAGGCGCTGACTTCAGTGAAGAAACTGAGCAGTGTCGTTATAAATCTTGGATACTTATATTTCAATCAGTTTACCACGCCAAGGATAGAATAATAAACGCTGTTGAGTGGGGTTCTCACCAACCTTAATTACTCAAATTGTGAAAAATGCTTTGTGGCGGAATGAAAAGGAAAGGAGGGCGATGGTTTGTTAGGCCAATTATTGGTACGTGACGGTGGTCGGCCGGATTTCTTAATTAAACCCTGCCTCTTACTTTCTCGGTTGACGGTGGCAAGGTTGGTTTGAATATCGGCCCAATTTCTTGACTGAAACCCTGTCTTCCTTACTTTGCTTGGTGTCAACGGCAAGGTTTGGCTTTAATACCGTGGTCTAGTTGCTTGGTTAACCCCGTAATAATTGTATTATAAACAACAACTAATTACTTGAGGGGCCAGTGCCACGCAACTCAACCCAAATTAATTGACTAAATTGTGTTCACTCCATTGCTTTGCGACGGAATGACTAAAGGAAACCACTTAAACGATTCTGGCCATGCCATGAAGGCAAACAATGGCTATATTAAGCCACTTATCCTAACTTTCTCGGCGATGGCGTCAAGGTTTGGCTTGATTATTGGCATAATTTATTGGCTGAAAACCTTAAGTTTGGTAGCAGAACTAAATATCAGAGGTTTCATGCGTTGAATTCGTAGCAAAACACAACAGATCATTTGAAAGGGGATTTTCTTCTTTCAATTCAATGATCAAAGTATTGATTTAAATTCGAGTCTTGTGGCCTCATCAGCAGTGATTCAGGTTCTCTATATTATGTCAAGCATCAATAAGAATGCTCAGAAGTTCAAACAAAACCATAGACACTTTGGTTCAACTCATCAATTATTGAGATGTTTCATGCAGATACAAGGCTACCAACTCATCTCATGGTCAAGGTTATGCAACGTCACTGACAGAATACAAATAAACAAACTGATTTGATTTTCAGTGCTTTATTTTCCATTACATTTGTGCTGATAATTTTTTAAGATCGAAACACCGGGAATTGACTAAAATTGTACTTAAATGCACTGGACACGTTTGGTTACTGTCAAAGACCAGCCTTTTTCACTTTGTGTATCGCAACATATGCATAAAATAACAAACCTGTGAAAATTGCGAGAGAGTAATGTTGCGAGAGAATAATGAAAGAAAAATCACCCTTGTCGCACAAGTCGTGTGCTCCCAGATGCTTGATTGCGAGACCTCCGCTGAGGTCTCGAAAACAATTCAAATATTTTGGTGAGATATATTTCATTCTTAATAACAAAAGAAATAATCCGTAATCTGAATGCACATTCTGAGAGGTGTTTTATGCAGAAATATTTCTCAGGTAAATTGTGTTTGAATCCGTTTCTTTCAAACTATATTCTTTTGAAGGGAATCATTTCAAAAAAAAAAATGTTTTAACTATCATTAGTGGCAGTGTTTTTTACCAAGTGATTTGTATGGTTACTAATTTTTACCAGGTATAACCTTCCTTCAAACCGCTGAATAAAACATAATGAATTGGGGCCTATATATATAGTATCACGATACTAATGCGATATTCTTCAATTCCCTTTTTTTCTGGTATACATTTATTACATACGTGATAGACGTGATTAGAAAAACAATCGCTGTTAAAGTTTGAGTGTCCATGTTTTGAGCCTGGTATAATGAGCTCTACCATTAAGAAATATACAAACTTCAACTGACAAATTTATAACTGTACTTTTCAGAAATCGAAACAATATATTGCTAATTGAAAAGTGCTAACACTACAAATATTAATGTCAAAGGTGAATCTATAAATTAAAAAACGACTTTGCTTATTTCATCACAATCCGTTGACGTGGCTACTTTGATTGTTTTGTTCGTTATTAGGTGACATCAACATCATTTCAAAAGTTCATTCTGATCTAGCCTATGCCTGCTACTGGAGACATTAATTGACAATTTCACCAGTAAACTTGGTTTCATCTCATCAAGGATTCAGGTTTCTCAAACTGCGTAAGTGGATAAAATAAGTTCATAAACAGCGTGCATCAGCAATACAACTCTCTCTAGAAAGCCACTACAGTTACTTTATTGTTTAAAATTCAGACAAATTTTAGGCTATTGCCGAATTAATCAGATGTGGAATGAGTTTACGCAAGTAATACTTTCCAAATAATATATAAACCTTCGAAGTTCTGATCAACAACTTAAAAACGCCAGTGTTTGATATACCCTCCAAATAATGAACAAATTGTAGAAGTTCTGATCAAGAACTTGAAAACATAAAATGTCAATACCTTTGAACAAAAATTGCCGTTGTTATTTTAATTTATTTAATTTTATTTGTATTCACGGAAACGAGGTTGTTAACGAGGTTGTTAACGTGCAAAATGTTATAAAGAACTTACAGTATTTCTACAAAGTTTGACCTGTTTTAATCTTATCTATGTAAAACGTGTAAGCCTACCCACACAAGTATTGCGGATATAAGAACAAGGAAAACAAAGAGTTTATTGCTATTTTATAAAACATTAACTCAGACGAGAGAAAGTTTAAATTACCACCAACTAAACACCCGGGACACCAAGGGCCCCTTATATGCAGACTTTCCACCGGTTTTATAAGTTGCAAATTAGTATTTACACTGTAAAAAATATATTAGTCAAAACAACGCTAATTAGTCATAAGGGACATGATTTTGATGCAAGTTAGTCAAAATCATGTCTCATACGACTAATTAGCGTTGTTTTGACTAATATATTTTTAGAGTGTATAACAGGCCTAGTAATAAGGAAATAAATGTTTTTTGGTGAGAGTGCTTTGAAACTGCTCTACACATTGTTTATATTAATATATTTTTTCACATTTTGCCCCGACTCTCTCCAGGTAAAAAAAAAAGAAATACTTCTGCCGTTGACAGCGTATATGAGTGATGACGTAACTGAGATTTTCGCGAATCTTTCTGGAAAGCACCGGAACCAAATTTATTCAAATTAATTACACATAACAAATTTGTTAGATCTCATGTGACTCACTTTATCTATAGGCCTACAGTGCAGAATTTGTTGTTATGTATTTCAGCAAAGAACGCATGTTGCCGTATTCGTTCTAGGTCTAAAACTTTAAAAAGAAACGTAAAGGGGATAAAGTCAAACATTAAAAAAAAAGGAAATTGTGAAAACATCAATCACAAGTCACAAAATAATGATTCGGTGTTTGTTAAACAATCATTTGTTTTACAGGCATGCAACTTTTCAGCTGATCAGCTGATTTTATCTTTTTCTTTCCAAATAAGTGTCATACACATCTGAAAAACGCTGTACACAAATTAATTGGGATCGGCAATTAATTTCCTATTTTTTCAAATAAAGAGTTGCATCTCTGGTTTGAGCCTTAGTATTGTGTCAACTCTGGATCATAATCACTAATACATGGCTCTGTGAAGTTCAAATCAACCGCAGTTGTAAGGCCTATAAATTTAACAAACACGTTGGGATGCGGTGGTGGTGTGAAAACAAATCCGGTCACTCCTTGGGTTGCCACATCCAAACGACCGCTATCGTACGTGATCAGGATTGGTCCTTCGATGTAATTCACGCCGGCCGGAAGAAGTTCGTACTCGTACTCAACCAATTCGGGTTCAACACGTTTGGCGAACGCACCGGTATCATTGTAAAGAACTGCATTCAAGTGTTTGATTAAAACAAAAATTATTATACAATACCATAGAATCATCGTCACATGATTGTTCATCGACTTTTACAAGAATGTTATTGAACCTTCAAATAAATGTGTGTATCATACTAATTAGGATTTTGAAACTTTGCATGGTGGAAATACGATAAAGAAAGGTTTGCGGTAACACCATGTAATGAGTTGGGGTGGTTTTGAAAAGAACCGTTGGTTTCAACTCGACGTTTCGATCAGTATGCTCTGATCGTCTTCTGGGGAGAAAAAAAACCCAGAACAAAACGATCAGAGCATACTGATCGAAACGTCAAGTTGAAACCAACGGTTCTTTTCAGAACCACCCCAACTCATTTGAGATAGTCATTACATGGTGTAACCGCAAACCTTTCTATATCATACTAAAAAATAAATAACATTTGTATAGCGCTTTCAACAGGCGTTTCAAAACGCTTTAACATTGTCTGAAAAGATATGGTTTTTTTACTGAATCTTGAACGAGCTGATTGATGATGAGTCAGGGATGTGAAGAGGGAGCAAGTTGCTGAAGCTACTGATGCGAATAAGGGAATCAATGAGTGGTGAAGAGGTTTCCAACTAGTGGTTTAAACCCGCCGAGGCCTGGCTCTTGATAATTTAACCGAGACGAACCGCCGAGGCCTGGTTCTTGATAATTTAACCAAAACGAACCGCCGAGGCCTGGTTCTTGATAGTTTTACCGAGACGAAGTCGAGGTAAATTATCAAGAACCAGCCGTCGATTTCTCAAAGAGTTAGGACTCGTCTATTCTCGAGTTAGGACGAGTAACTCGGATAAACTTTGAAAAAGGCAACCATAAATTGAACACTTACAAACTATAAACAACGGGTCGATCGCACCAGACGCAAATGTGGACATCTACACCACTGTTGGCTGTAAACCATAGTCGCAGAGGTGACGTCATCGGCAGCTGAAGACTCAAAGATTTAACTCGATGAAATACATGTTGAGCACATACTGAAACTCCCTCGGTATAGTTGTTCCTAAGATGAGAGTAAACGTTCGATAATCGAGAATATTTCCCCCAAAAAGTAGAACAAAACATAACACTAAATTTAGTTTTACTCTCAAATTAAACGTCGTCGCCATTGGGTTTGTCACAGTTGTCATCACCGATATTGATATTGTTACGTAACGATGAATTTTCTATCTCATAGCTTTTTGTCAGATAGAACCATAAACCAAATATATAAAAAATATGATATTTTATCAAGTCTTTTTATTTTCAGCGGATTGTCCCCATTTGGAACTAGCTTTCGCTGTCATCAGTCAAGTCTGATGTCTCCTTGTCACCATAAAAAATACTCTTCTGCTTAAATTGTGTAGGGAGAAATTTGTTTCTGACTTCTCAGCGGATGACGTTTGCACCTGGGAGTCACAATGCCGTTGTTCTTTTTGTCGTCCGAAATTGTCAGGCCCGCCTTCAAGCCCCCAAGCCCACCTCCCCCGCCTCTGTGGGATGGGCGTTGTGTTTTGTTTTTGGGGATGGTTTTTTTTTTATAAACGGAGACACGGTGGTTTTTAAAGAAGGGTTTAGGCACATTCTTTGTGGCAGGACGGCTTTGTATAGAGGTGATGGTCACCTGTTCCCCCTTGCCACCCACTGGCTTTGTTATTTTTTATCTGTTTCATTTCATTTCATTTCATTTGTTAACTTGTTGTGAAGCCAAGGACTCTCCGCAAGCGAACTTATCACTATTACTAGTCAAGAACCCCGTCTATTTCGCTTCTCTATCTCGACTTGATATATAGTATCCCTATATTAGGATTCATCTGGGAAAAAATTGGAAAGAAGCTAATTTCAACTGATAATGGTAGGTATGGGTGTCAGTTACCACCAAAAAAAAGTAAGGACCAATTGGGGTTGGGGAATTCGTTTCCCCGGGGGGTAATTAAAACCTGGGGGTTAATTACCCCAAATTTACCCAAAGTATGTTGTGTTTGGTATCAAATGAAAGGAAATTTAATTTTAAACCAAGTATGTGATGTTCTTTTTGTCATTTTATCATCCTGTGAAAAGTTACACTTGATTTAAGATAAGGCGTTTGCTAACACAGGATCAACAAGGTCATACATACATTCTAATGTAAAAACCTTAAAACTATTATTTTACATTACTTTGTGTTGATCAAAGTGTACCAAACTGTTTGAGGGTTCAAATTAACTTGGTTCAAGACATTTTAAGTGGATACTACTGGTACTGACAAGCCAAACGTGACAGAAAGCTCATTAAGACCCTAAACACATTAAAGGGCCACCACGGCTTGAATAGCAAAGTTCCTCTATATTGCTCATTTTTCAGTGTCTGTAACATTGGCTCCATTGGAGCAATGTCCACAGCACACTCCACATGCAGCCTCTTTCAAGGGGCCCAAGTATGGAGGTTTTGAGATACTGTCATACCCTTACTTGGAGGTGAACACGAAGGGAGTGTTGTGCTGTAGCGTTTGGTGCTGGTGGTAGGCGATCAGGATCTATTTTTCCCTTGGCTGCTTGCTTTTGGAACCTTTAATAGTATGTTGTGTTTGGTTTCAAATAAATAGAAATTTAACTTGAAACTTGACAAGTGTTGTTAAACCTGCAAGTTAACTATCATCCTTATTCTTCACACCATGCAAAGCTTCAAAAAAACGTTTACTTGGGATCTTGTAACAACTCTTCCAGAACGTAGGAGCCGTGATTTGGGTAAGAATGGGTCACTTGTTACCAACACTGGAACCAACAGGGGCGATGGCAACCTGTTGGTAGCTGAAATTCCATCTCAACAAAGCCATCATAAGGAAGAGTTGAATTATTTGCTGCCGTTTTCAGCAGAGTACTGTTCTCTAGCAAGTCAGTCACTGGTTGAACATGTTCTGGTTGAGCCATGATGTTGACACTAGGGAAACCTGGGCACCAGTATCCCACAAAGCCTAGGACTTAGGTTGGTCTTCTTCCTAGATTACACCGGGTGGTGCACTTCGGCCAACTAAGTTGGTCAGTTTCAAACCTTGTGGTAGTTGCTGAGCTGACATTGCCATGAGGGCAGCACTCTCTGAGACATCACTGAGTGTATAGAGGTTTTGGTTAATTGGGTTGGTTTTGAGGACATTGGACTTCTTGAGATTGATTGGGTGTCAGGACGGCTACTCATCCCCTCCGTTCGCCACATTGCCGTCTCCTGCCTGTTGGGGTGGTTGTCGCTGTTTGCAGCCTCTCCTGAAGTGCTTAGAGCTACCACAGGTGAAGCAGTGGTCATATTCAGGTCATTTACTGGCTTGTCGTTACAGCCCCATTCATGAGAGGGCAGTGTTTTTGGAGCATTTAGGCCTCTCTGCTGTTTTGGTTAAGGTGGCTTTGAGAGCAGCCAAGCAAGCTTGAATTTGTTTGAGCTGCTTCATCAGGTTGGTCTTGACGGCACTCACCTCCTGCACTCTACCAACTTCCGTGTTCTTCTTCTGCTCGGCTAAACCAACAACATGTATCTCTCTACCCTCAGCAATTTTGAGATGCTGGAACAAGGTTTCATCGTGACCCGATTCACCGTACTGGCTGATAATGCGAAACTCCTTCTTCAGTAAACCGCCCATTTGATTTACCGGCATGGTGGCCCTTGAGCTGCTAGTGTGTCTGTGGGTGCATCTTTGGGGCATCTTGGGTCGCTGTTGTGAGCTTGCTTCTGACACTGTACAAAAAAACCGTAAAATTTACGGTTCTTTACCTGGCGCCCTATGCTGCCAGGTAAAGCACCGTAAATTTTACTGTGGAGGTTTTGTAAACTACCCCTTCAAGGCACAATTTTACAAAACTTCCACGTAAAGTTTACGGTGATTAAACAGGCACCCTAGCTTCTTTTTTTACAGTGTAAGGGATTTTTGACTGACGTCCCTGGTGTCACATGCTTTTGAGAAAGCTGTCAAGATCTTCAAATCTTTCTGACTTTTATCTTCAGTTTCCTCTATCCTATCGATGTTGAGATGTCGGGTTACGAGGGGAGTGCTTTCTTGGGTAGGGGTTGTCTGGTCCACTCCAACTGTCAGCATACCTGCTGTGGTTCTTCCTTCAGGGAACCGATCTGGC
The DNA here is from genome assembly GCF_032118995.1 of Asterias amurensis. Taxonomy (NCBI): domain Eukaryota; kingdom Metazoa; phylum Echinodermata; class Asteroidea; order Forcipulatida; family Asteriidae; genus Asterias; species Asterias amurensis. The sequence continues at coordinate 15,608,588 of NC_092664.1, read as the reverse complement.
CAGCAACAACTCTGAAGATCCTCAAAATGCTTTATTTTCTTAGAAAAGCCATGCAAAAAATGTCTTCATCCACTTTAAACTCTCTCTCCAGCTTCCCTCACTGCCTCCGGATGTTAACTACCGCATACTACCATGGAGGTGCCTTCATGATACTACTGGGACGTTCTTCGAAGTTAGCTATGTGACAATGCATTGACATGCACTGACCACATTACGTCCTGGCAAGGTTGCCAAAAGCAAGCAGCCAAGGAAAAAATAGATCCTGATCAGTTACCACCAACACCAAATGCCACAGCACAACACTCCCTTCGTGAACACCTCCAAGTTGTGATGTTGAAGCATCTCAAAACCTCTCTTTGAGCCCCTTGGAAGAGGCTGGGAGTTGGATACCAACAATAAATTGGGACTCTCAAGATGCTTGTCGGAGTATCACCCAAGAAATCTTTTAACAACAATTTGCTGCAACTGCAAGGAAGGGGAGATGCAGTACCAAACCATGAAATGTAGCAGCATAAAAGCTGGCATGTCATGTGTGTTTGCATGTAGGGTGTGCTGCGGACATTTTGATGTTACAGACACTGAATAACTGAGCGATGAAGAGGAAACTGCCACTCAAGCCGTTTGGACTAAAATGTGTGTAAAAAGGGTCTTTAATGGGCTTTCTGTCACGTTTGGCTTGTCAGTACCAGTAGTATCCACTTAAAATGTCTTGAACCAAGTTAATTTGAACCCTCAAACAGTGTGGTACACTTTGATCAACACAAAGTAATGTAAAATAATAGTTTTAAGGTTTTAACATTAGAATGTGTTTTAATGACCTTGTTGATCCTGTGTTAGCAAGCACCTCATGTTAAATCAAGCGTAACTTTTCACAGGATGATACAATGACAAAATGAACATCACATACTTGGTTTAAAATTAAATTTCCTTTCATTTGATACCAAACACAACATACTTTGGGCAAATTTTGGGTAATTAACCCCCGGGTTTTAATTACCCCCCGGGGAAACGATTTCCCCAACCCTAATTGGTCCTTACTTTTTTTTGGTGGTAACCGACACCCATACCTTCCATTATCAGTTGAAATCAGCTTCTTTCCAATTTTTTCCCAGATTTGCTGCAATTATTGCTAATTTTGGGTTACTAATAGAAGAGTTTGCGGTAACACCATGTACTCTAAATGAGTTGGGGTGGTTCTGAAAAGAACCGTTGGATTAACTCGACGTTTCGATCAGTATGCTCTGATCGTCTTCTGGAGATTATTACATTACATGGTGTTACCGCAAACTCTTCTATATATCTTATTTCCACCATGCAAAGTTTCAAATCCAACTTATCTCGACTTGTATATCTAGTATAAAACTAAAACTTCACATTTCGTGTTTTTACCTTCAGTTTGCCATTCTTCCTCCCCGTAGTGACGACACCCAGATGATGACTGAATTGCAGACCCTACCGAGTAGTTGCCTGCTTTGAGCATGACAGACTTTGTCATCGCAGAAGTTGAATGACTGGCAGGACTCATCTTGCAGACAGTGTACTGCGCATACCACATCTGAACTTGCTTTTCTCACCTGGTAGATTGTATCGATGAGTGCGTGGTCTTGCATTGGGCTAGGATAGAATGCAAAGATGTTTCCTTGATGCATTTGGTAGACATGCGTTGCAGGTTGGCACGCTCCATTTACAACATCAGAAGAAGCAACCATCAGGAATAACTTTGTCAACAAGGAAAGAGTGCTTGAGATGGTAGTCATAATGCAGTCGCGACTTTAATCTGCAGATAAGAAAACAATTATCTTATCGAGAAGTTCGTGCATTTGGAACAAAGGTTGTCACAAAATTAGACTGGTCAGAAATGGAAGACTTTAGAACGCTAGGTGGCAGCAGAATAAACAGGTAATTTCCCACTGTAATACGTAGTTTAGTAACATGTACATTTCTACCGATAACTTGTAAAATCTAGCATAACCTGATAAGACGTGTTTTGGGACGTTATAGCAGCTGACACGAGCTTTCTCTCTCCTCTATGACGAATTTGAATTTGCCGCCAATCATCGTGTGTTGCCGTCAATTGTCACTGACGAATCCGCTACCGACCACTGACTGCCGAAATTGTCAGTCGCGTCCGTCGGCAAATTTTGAACTTTTGTGACCGCAAAAAACATTCGTTGTAATTCCGTTCAGATTGTTTTGGAGAACGCAACCCTCATTTCCATGATGCATATCGGCCGCAATTATCAGTCGCTTAACGTTTCCATGCCGTGCGATTCCGTCTCAATAGTCGTTTTGAGGTTGTCACAATTTTGTTGGTAGTCGTTGGCTGAGTAGATGACCAGAACATTGTGAAGAGTGGGAACGCCAAACTCGACTATTAGTGTTTAGGACCCGCACAAACATGTGTTGGCCAAAATAATGTCATCGACCCTGCGATCCAACGTCGCCTGCATGCGATCGCCGTTCCTTGCCCGCAAGCCAATCCGCTGCCGTTGCGTTTTTGTTCGTTTGCCATGTCAAAATTGTCAACATGGTTGCGCATAAACAAACATTTTCACCGTCGACTTGTCCAGCGGGGCTCTTTTGTGCTGGCGCAATAATATTTACCGGCACCACTATATCAGGGTCGGCAACGACCCTTTCTTAATGCGGATGGTGGCAACACATTGTTGAATTTCGCTGAAATAATTATTTTTGTACTAACATTTCTATCGTTTTCAATAAAGTTTTTTTTTTTTATGTTTTTCAACCTTGCAGTTTTTATGCGCTACAGCTCTCTTTGCTTGACTTTAATATTTCATGATTATGGCGGCCATAACTCTCTTATAATGACAATTTTACATTCTTCCTTATATGATGCCATTAAATAACAGTATTGACAGGCAAATTTATACGGATACATTTCTGAATAATATTGTTTAAAGGCAGTGGACACTATTGGTAATTACTCAAAATAATTATTGTCATAAAACCTTACTTGGTAACGAGTAATGGGGAGAGGTTGATAGTACCTATAAAACATTGTGAAAAACGGCTCCCTCTAAAGTGACGTGGTTTCGGAGAAAGAAGTAATTTTCCACGAATTTGATTTCGAGACCTCAAAATTAAGCATCTGAATGCACACAGTTTCGGTTGACAAGGGTGTTTTTTCTTTCATCTCGCAACTCCGACGACCGATCGAGCTGAAATTTTCACAGGTTTTTTATTTTATGCATATGTTGAGATACACCAAGTGAAAAGACTGGTCTTTGACAATTACCAATAGTGTACACTGTCTTACAGGCAAAAGTTTGCTGAAGTAAAACAGTTAAAGTACAGTACCATATTGTGCGGGTTTCAAATGTATACCATTTTACACCAAGCATCACCAAGCTAATCCGCATCATCAGTATACTTAAAGACACTGGCACTATTCGTAATTGTCAAAGACTAGCCTTCATAGATGGTGTATCTCAACATATGCATAACAAACCTGTAAAAACTTTGAGCTCAATCGGTCGTCGAAGTTGCGAGAAAATAAAAAACACCCGTGTCACACGAAGTTGTGTGCGTTCAGATGCTTGATTTCGAGACCTCCAATTCTAAATCTGAGGTCTCGAAATCAAATTCTTTGAAAAAATGTCTTTCTCGAAAACTACTCCACTTCAGAGAGAGCCGTTTCTCACAATGTTTTATACTATCAACCTCTCCCCATTACTCATTACCAAGTAAGGTTTTATATTTTGAGTAATTAACAGTGTCCACTGCCTTTATTTAAACAGTGTGTAGCATCAGAGTCCTTCTTTAGAAGACGATCAGAGCATACCGATCAAAACGTCAAGTTGAATCCAATGGTGTTTTTAAGAACCATTCCTACTCATTTAGAGATTATCATTACATGGTGTTACCGTATACCTTTACTGTATCATTTTAAAACAATGAACTTACCCTTCAAAACGACTTTGCCAAAAATTACCCGCATTGCAAGAGCCGTTTTGTATGGTTCCCTATGACGAAATGTCAGCATCAGACTTGACCAGTCCGTTTTAACACCCTCCAGTCACTGGACAACAAAATTTCTTTGTGCACTAATTTTAATATTGGCTAAAATGTTATGGTTATGTATCACTTTAAGAATTGTTAATTAACATTGAAATTGCCTTTCCAAGGATACGTAATAATTACTAATAACAGTGGTGCCGCACCGTTATTACCAATTACCAAGCTAAACGATTTTATCGATGTTGCTGATGAAGTACTCTCCAGGAACAGAGAATACTTTTAACGCTGGTGAGGTTCCGCTGTCACCAAAATAAACGAATTCTTAATTTGATCAAAGTGCTTCATTACCGAATGATAAAGAAAACCAAAAGAAACTGTTCCGTCCATGATAAAGGAGACCCGGTGGTTTTATTGATCCACGTACCCATTTAATCTCTCCGTGGCACAGTCAAGGTTGGGCTTGATTATTCGCCGTGTAAAGACGCTGGACATCTTTAGTATAATTGTCATAAACCAGTCTTCTCAGTTGGTGTATCTCAACATTATTATGCAAAGCATAACAATTGGTCGTCGAAGTTGAGAAATATAAATGGAAGATAAACACCATTGTCACACGAAGTTGTGTGCTTACGGGTGCTTGAATTTGATACCTCAACATCAAATTCTGAGGTCTCGAAATAAAATTCAAATATTTTAGTGAGAAATAACTTATTTCTCGAAAACGACGTTACTTCATCAGAGGAAGCCGTTGTTCACAATGTTTTATACTATCAACATCTCTCTAATGATCGCTAACAAGTACGTTTTTATGTAAACAATAATTTTAAGCATTTACCACAATAGTATCCAGTGCCTTTAAGGTTGAAAACGTGACAATTGCCAGCAGAAAACAAACCTTAATCATGGTGGTAATTGTGTATTTATTGCTTTGCTAAACAAATAGTGTTATTATGGAAGAAAATTGCTGACGAGCACTTTCAAAGACGTGACTGGGATTCCCTGCAAGGAATTGTATACTATTTTTTAGTTCATCATTGACGAATCCTGACAAAACCAAAATGAGCCTAAATACAAGCAAAAAGTTTCATAATTGTACTGCTATATTAACTGAACCATCCTGTTTATCTGCTGTTTACTGTAACCAAATCCTTATTATCCCATTCTACTGATATTAATTTCAACATATTATTATTTTTTTTTTTATGAACAACATCATTGAGAAAAGTGTTACTGAATCGAAATGAAATTGAATGATTTACAAGCATTACTTTTTTTTTTTTTTACTAAACAAAATCATCTATATAAGAATTGGTTGTTTTATATTTATGTCCTTTCTATGTATTCAAAGGTGCAAAAATATCCTTCGTCACGCGATTTGGCTGCGGAAGCACATGCACTTTCGTTATTTAATTTCTCATAGCACTAAGATTGATCGGTCAAATTCGGTAATTTTTTCAGTAAAACAGGTTGTTGAATTAAGTTCTGAATTCTGATAACCCAATTATGTAGCACCTTGTGCAACAGCGCATTCAGCATTAACATATAAATTCAAATGGTAAATTTCAAAGACCAGTCTTCTTATTTGGTGTATCTCTTTATAATGCACAAAACAACGAACCTGTGAAAATTTGAACTCAATTGGTCGTCGAAGTTACGAGATAATAATGAAAGAAAAAACACCCTTGTCACACAAAGTTGTGTGCTTTAAAGTCACCTAGAAGTGGTATTTTTTTCAAAATAAAGCTTTTGTCACTAAAATATGTGTTTTGATGAGTGGAATATGAATAAACAACTAACTAAGGTTTACATAAATTAGTTTCCATGTTATTTACAAATTGGAAAAAAAGCCCGACCCGAGAGGGCGCTGTTCGTGACGTCAATCGAGGCGCGATGAATCGCATGCAGTGCCAACACAGCATAGTGACGCTTGGCGCAAGCTAAAAACATGCCCTCAAAGTTGAAACAATACCTGATTTTTTTCACGTTAGGCAAATGCTCCTTTAGGTTGGTTACGTCTTTCAGGTACCTTCTTCGACTTCCCCACTAGCTGGAAAAAATATTGGGATGGCGTCATGTTTTAGAAAAGAACTTTTCCCTTCATGTCAAGTATTCCGGATTCTCGAAGCACGACGGCTCGAAGTGTTTGCCGCACATCGCTGGAAAAGACGTCGGACCAGAAACTTGGCAAACTGACACCATCTTTAGTTATTTTGCTGCATCCAGCAGCAATACACCTGGTTGACATTGCCGGAAAAATGCAAGAAAAAAACTTTTTCAAACGTACAAACTCACGTCCAGGACTTTAATGTACTCGCACGTACGTGTGTTCGATGTTCGATCGTGGCAAAGTCTTCCTCGATTGACGTCTCAAAAGGGGTAGGCGGAGTCACCCCCACACAACTTTATTTAATTTGTTAAACATATAAATCGTCAAAAACAATTACTCAAAAAAATATTTTATTGTTCAGGAACATATGTTTGAAGGAAAAAAAAATCTATTTCCAGGTGCCTTTCAGTATTTTGAAACTAGACCCGATCACGCGGGAAGTCTCGAAATCAAATCAACTATTTTACTGAGACATTACTTCTTTCTTAAAAACTACCGTTAATGTCACAGAGGGAGCCGTCGTGGTGACATGATCTCCTGCCACACCGGTGGACATTGTGCGCCCTAGCTTTACCCATTCGGGTTGTTACCAATTCAAAATACAAACTTCTACTGATAGCGCCCTCTTTTGAATATTTCACATCCTGACCTCCACTTGCGCTAAAGCACGCAGCATTCCGCAGACAGATTTTCCCCTGCATGACAGGAGGCACATCCCTAAACTTGTTTCATGGTTCAAACTAACTCTTGGCACAAATATTTGTTTACTTTCTAATGAAAAATGACCAGTCAGTATCTAAGAAAAGCCCACTGTGTGAATGTACAGTAGGCCTACCAGGCCAAAGGTCACATTATATCCGTGCGTTGCGCACAAAATGACGTCATTGTTGTTTACACACTCATACCAGGAAATATCTATGGTGTTTTATTAATGCCATAACATACAGTTAATATTTCTAATTCATTTAAAAGAAAAACCCTTTTGTAAATATTAATAAACTAGCTAAATGACATTATAGTACACATTCGAAGATTAAACCATCCATTTAAGTAGATTTGCTGCCATTTGTTTTGAATTCTGTCACCGAAATTCGTTTAGTTACAACAGATCTCGAAAGTGAAATGTCATCTTAAAACACCGTCATTCATCAAGCTGCATCGCTGGTTGCCTGACTAGTGTATTGTGAACATCTGCTGCATTGCATGATACCAGGCGTAACCAATAATTCTCATAATACGACGCACTGTGGGAAAACTAAAACATCAGACGCCGTCAAAGTTTTATCACGAATTTCTTTTCCTACGAAAAGTAAGTATTCTTGAAACGTAAGAAAGGCTAGCTGTCTAAAAGATTGTATTAGTTTGCCGTTATCTATGCATGTCAGCAAATCAACCCTACATTGTAATGGCTTTCTAATTTTTTGCTCTTAGTCTTATTCTCAGATTTTTAACTTTATTTTTTTATTGTTTATTGAATTTATTCTAACTTCATCTGTTGTTTTCATTAATTTTATGTCCCTAAACTTGGGCCTCTCAGCTCCATCCCCCATGGACCATGTTTTAAAATACTAATTGGTTACTTTGTAGAAAACCAAAATGAATAAATTTAGACCTCTCAATGTGCAGGAGTTGAATGAACCAGCCGTCGCGTTCACAAAACTCTTCTTAACTTAAGACTAATCTTAGGACTTTGGACAAGTCCCAACCCTGCACTGTAGCATGTGGACCTTAAAATTAATCTTAAGTTAAGACGAGTTACTCATCCTAACTTGAGATAAGACGAGTCCTAACTCTTTGTGAAATCGACGGCTGGCCTTCACTCTGGTACAGACAGTACACTCTTGGCAGGAATTCGGGTCATCTCGTACCCAAGTCAACTCGTACCCAAGTCAACTCGTACCCAAGTCAACTCGTACCCAAGTCAACTCGTACCTAAGTCAACTTGTACCCGAGTCAACTCGTACCTGAGTCAACTCGTACCCAAGTCAACTCGCACCCAAATAAATGTTTACAATTTTTTTTTACTCGTATTGATAAATATTGTAGTTTAATTTATTTATTTATATTGTTAATCATACATTTAGCTATTCATTGTTGCAATGATTTTGTTTTCTTGGTTTTTTTTCATGTTGCAGTTTTTTTTTACTTAGGCCCTATCGGTGGGGAGTTAGAATGAATTTTTTGGGTTTTTTTATTCGGAAAAAGATAATAAGAACATAACGCAAATGAATGAATTGAATGAATTCTTACCATGAAATTTTCTTTTGGGAACACACCAAGGTAAACATGAAGGGTTGCGTTTTTTTTTTTCATTGAAAATAATCGGTCTCATTATGAACATGGAGGTCGAAATATTTATACCTCCTTGATACGAAGAACTAGTGTGCATCTGATCTGTTCAACGCCTTTCACGGCGACCCTTCAACACGGGAATTTAAAAGAAACCACAATGGATCTGAATGAATATCCTAGCGGAAAAAAGGCAGAAATAAGATGAACAAACATTATTAAAAACGAAATTCGTGAGATTATTATTAATAAAAGTGAGCTCCATATGATGGTAGAACATAATTTTTATTTCCCATCATCGCTTACAAAATCACGCCGCACGGAAATTCTCCGTTTCGGCATACAACGTACGTTGTACGGTACGAGTTGACTTGGGTACGAGTTGACCTGGGTACGAGTTGACCTAGGTACGAGTTGACTTTGGTACGAGTTGACTTGGGTACAATATTTTGGGTACGAGTTGACTTGGGTACGAGTTGACCTGGGTACGAGTTGACCTAGGTACGAGTTGACTTTGGTACGAGTTGACTTGGGTACAATATTTTGGGTACGAGTTGACTTGGGTACGAGTTGACCTGTTTCGCTTGGCAGTTCCAAAGGTGCACTCCGCTGCTTTGGAACTGTCTCCCTCATCAAATTCGTTCCGCTGAGTCACTTGTAGTTTTCAAGAAACATTTAAAACTTGTTTTCCATTATCAGTGCCATTATTTATTTGCTTATTGTTTAGTTTCTTGTAAAGCGCTGTGGTACCTCGTGTAAGAGCGCTATATAAATGTCTCGTATTATTTACTCCAGAAGACGATCAGAGCATACTGATCGAAACGTCGAGTTAAACCAACGGTTCTTTTCAGAACCAACCGAACTCATTAGAGATAGTCATTACATGGTGTTACCGCAAACCTTTCTATATCTTATTATTATTATTATTGTTATTACTGTTATTATTATTGTTATTATTATTAAATCAAAGCTCCCTCCCAGGACCACCAGGATGACCACCCATCACACTGTGGGGGTTCAGCCTCAGCACTCCCAGCAGCAGCAGGGTATCTCTCATCAACAGCAGGGACAGCAGCAAGGGCAGCAGCAGACCGTCACCTACCAAACAGTCCAGGCCCAGCCCCACGTCAGCGGTGCTGTTGTCAGTAGCTACAGTGTCTCTGGTGCCCGTCAGACTGGTTACATCCAGGTGGTGTGTGGAGTGGTCTCAGTCGCCATCGGCATTGCGGCTATCGTCTTGGGTTGTTCCATTGCGGAAGTGGGGAGCCCTATCTGGAGTGGGATCTGTGTATGTCGCCTTTACATTCTTTCCTCGGGGGGGGGGGGGGGGGGGGGGGGGGGGGGGGTATTTTGGCACCATCCAAAACATCCGATGGCATTGTTAGAAAAATTTGTCTGTACATTTTTGTACAAGGTATTTTGGTTTTAGAGATGGGAATTTGCATCAATAAGGAATTTAAATTTTGGGTGCTTTGGATTAGCCTCCCTGGGTCGACCCCGTTCTGCCCCGGTACGTTCAAGTAGCTTTGACGTCATTCCATGGGCTCACCAGGGTCAGCCCCAAGTGCCCTGCTTGTAGATTGGGTCACTTTTGGGCTGGCCCCGGGTGCATGATGTCCCCACAGGAGGGTGAGTGATCGTTCGTTTAGCTCTAGTCAGGGGCTCACCAGAGAGAGCACCGCGGGGTCAATGTGGGGAATCTAATCAAATGCACCCATTGGTTTACCCATTTTATCGATACGTGTAAGCACTGTATACTCAATACTGTTCTGAGTTCTGCTAGAACCATTGAATTAGAGCTGCCTCTAGCTAGGGGGCAATCTCGGTGGTCTAGTTGGTAAGCCACACCCCAAAAGTTGCAAAGGTCGTGGGTTCGAATCCCTCTCAAGTAATATGCCTGTGATTCTTTTTCACAGAATGTGAGAAAAGTTCTTAATCTATACAGTGCTAACGGTAACACACCAGTGGGGTAAAACCGAAATGAATATTGTTATTGCTTACCTAGATGTAGAGAAACAAGTCCAGGTTACATCATGCAAAATTTTGTATTATTTATTATGTTTAATGTTCTTTTCTTGCAGTTTTTTATTGTGGCTGGTATTCTTGGTATTGCATCTGCTGGAAATCAGAACAGCTGTGCGGTAAGTACCAGTAATGGTATTGTATACGCTAGGTAATTTACACCCAATCTTGGTTTCAATCCTATAGTTTGTAGATATACTATAAAACTAACCTGTATCAAAAAATTCATCTAAAAAGGTTGTAGTGTTTTTGAGATATTGCCGAAAATTACGTAGGAGCAGATACATTGTATGTCCATGCAGGAAGAATTTATAATCACAGTTGGAAAAACAGTACTGTTAACAATGATTCTCAGATTCAACTTTTTGGGGAGTTTACCTCCTCAATTTGCAACTAGGTTTTGTTTTTGATTTAGTTTTTATAACTTTATTTATTTACTTAATCAATACAAAGTGTAAGATTTTGGTGTGATCCCTGCCTACATGGCAGTTAATAGTTGATGGCTACTGACTGGCACCCCCTGAACAAGGATATTGACAGGGGAGTTCACCAAGAAAGGGTTAGATACATTGTAGCTCACTTGGTAGAGCACCGGCAAGTTGAGGTCGTTGGTGGTTAGAGTCCCACTCTGTCATTTTTTCGTTGTTCCACCGAAATGTTAGAATATCAAAATAAACCACAAGGGAAACTGACGGGGGAAATTTTTAAATGATTTTTAGGCTTGAACAAAGAATTGACAAGAGTGGGATTTGAACCAACGACATCCGGATTAACGTGCCGGCGCTCTACCAACTGAACTCTAGGCCTATAGCCCTATGTTGGGGGCATCCCTATGTTAGCGGTGTCCCTAAAAGGCTAACTAGATCAGTTGGTAGAGCGCCGGCACGTTAATCCTTAGGTTGTGGGTTCGAATCCCACTCTAGTCAATAGAACGATCCATTAAGCTTCGCCCCATAGCGTATTGACTAATCACAACGCAATGAAGGTCCGACAAATGAGGTACGACATGCGTGCGTGTATGCTTGGCGCGCGGCAGAGTTGTGCAGAAAGGCATTGGAGAGGCTCATGGGCTCTTGCTCACATGTGCGTCGTGGGCGGGGCCTAAGGGATCGGTCTATTCTTTGTTCAACCCCCAAAAAAAGAAATTTTACAATGTTTCAACTTGTTGATCCTAGATCGTGGCTCATCTGGTGATGTCTATACTGGCCTCCCTGGCAGCTTTTCAGTTGATGATCATCTTAATTGTTGCTGCTCTCACCGAGACCTTCTATTGCGGCAGCTATTTCTACTCGGACTACTATAATGATTGTAGCAGCTGGGTAAATAATGTTTAATTGCCCCCCTTCAACCAATTTTATTCTCCTTGGTAAAGGGCACCCTATGGAAAAACTGTAAATTTGTACTGAGCATTTTAAGGGTACAGAGCGACAAAGGCGCTTGGTGCCCCTTAAAATTCTCTGGTATAAATGTACAGTTTCCTCAAAGGGTGCCCTATAATCTTGTTTAATTTCTTTCCTTAGAAAACTTGTCCATCTGTTTTGTGGCAAAAGGTTCTACTCCATTGGATACGAGGAGTTCAGAGCCAACACTCTCACAAAAGAGAATTATGACATGGTTGTTTACTGTTGGTGTTACCTATAGTTAATTCTTACACTTGTTCATGCTTGCTTTCCCAAAAATTTGACAATACTTTAACTGAACTTCTACTCGACTGGTGCCTTTGAATGGTTTACAGGAAAGTGCACCTAACTAAATGCGGCATTATTATTATTTAGGAGAATTTGAAACTTTGCATGGTGAAAATACTATATACATGTAGTAAGGTTTGATAATCTCAGTATGCTCTGATCGTCTTCTCGACAAAGATAAATAGTATTATTATTATGATTATTGTTTCTTGTAGTATGGCCGCATTATCGTGGACTCTATTGGCTGCATTGTTGCTCTGATTGAGTTTGTGGTAGCCATCGTTGCAGCTGCTATCTGCTGCCGTGGAAGCTGTGGCTATGGCACCGTTGCCACTCAGCAGACTGTGGTAAGTGGAGAGATAATAGAGAGGTTTTGCAAGTCTATGGATTCACATACAGATACTGATTAGTCGACACTTTTTGTATTCACGTGACGCATATCCGCTACTATCGTACTTTGCATACACTTAAGCAACAAATACAGGAGCTCATACACGTCATTTGAGAGCAAAACTATAAGAAAACGCAGTGAAATACACGGGGTATCTATCGGTCAGATCGGTCATTCTTGTTCGAAAAACACTCTCGAATGATGAATGCGAGCGCCCTCAAGTGACACCTAACCTATTTGCGAAACAAAAGCTAATACGGCTGACGTGAGCGGATACGATTCATTCAGTTGATGCAGAGCATCGAATGATGGCCCTCCAAACACGTTGGTCTCCCATTGCTGTAGGCAGCTCCTCCCGTTGCAGGGGGGAAGTCTTGGCTCACAAGGTGTCCACATAGGTGGTTTGTCCCTAAGTAGGGGCTCATAGCACAAGCCTCCTCACTACCAGCTCAGTATGTCTGAGGCAGTGACCTGCTAAGCTCAGCCAGCTTGTCCTAATTTTAGTGCTAACTCTTGGTTGTTCACCATAGAGCTCCTGGACCCAATTTCATAGAGCTGCTAAGCACGAAAATTTGCTAAGCATGACATTTCTTCCTTGATAAAAACAGGATTACCAACCAAATTTCCATTTGTTGCATATTGCGTGTTACTGGTATTCAGCCGTTGTTTGCGAATCCGGAAAATCACATGGACATTTGGTTGATAATCCTGTTTTTATCAAGGAAGAAATTTCATGCTAAGCAAATTTGTTTGTGAAATTGGGCCCTGGTTTGTGATATGCCTCTCACAATGTGTCTGTTGATGGATGATTTTTGGGTGGGTGACCTTAGAGGTTGACGAAATAGTGTGGGATAGCTGATTAGTCTATGTACATGTATATGTACCAATAATAAAGTGCACACAAAGTCCTACTATGTGCACAAAAACCTAATCCTTCAAGCTTTAGTGCTTCAATCTTTAGTGTGTTGGTCAAGAGAAAATCTATTCATCTGTTCACACCATTAGCAAAAGAATTGTGCCCCCCAAATACAGTTATTTACCCGTAATACAATCTGCCTTCCGATTGCGCCCAGTGGGTCCAGCTTTAAATTCTCGCTTTTAAGGTTTAAAACAAATGAATAAATAGTTTTTTCCATCATGTATCTTTGAATGACACAAAGTTTATTCTACCATTTCTTTACAGGTTCACTACCATGTTCCAAACCAAGGGAACGTCATGACCATCATGACTTCACCCCAACCATACGGCCAGCAAGGTAAGTTAAAATATTAATACAAACTTGTTCTTGTATAGTGCGCTGAAATTGGGCCTTGCTTCTTTCTCAAAAACTACGTCACTTCAGAGGGAGCCGTTTCTCACAATGTTTAGTAATTACCAATAGTGTCCACTGCCTTTAAGGACACAGGTGTCAAGACTAGTGCTGGGCGATTAGTGAAATTTTGATATTCGGATACCGCTGGCCAACTATCCGAAATTAACCGGATATTCGAATAGTTTTTTTCGCCGCTAGAGGGCGCTATTTTTTATTTATTTTTGCCGCTAGAGGGCGCTGTTCGTTTGTGAATGAGATCGTATGGGCGGATTGATATTAGTTTTAGACTGTCACTCGGTTCATTCATAAAAAATAACCGGATCTAATTTAAAGATGGCGATTTGCTTTTTCTTTTGATCGTGATCGACTCTACGTGAAGGAAAACTTTCGTAATCTTTGAACAAATTACGTCAGAAATGTCATTGTTTTAACTCTTCACGGAGGTGAGCATAGTTAAATACTTTATTTATGCTGTTTTATGCTGTCTTAATAGAAGTTTCATAAGGATTCAGAAAAAACATTTCTATCAGTTGTCGCCCGACGTCCGCGGATATTCGGATATTAAAAGAATATCCGGTTACTTGGTTGTAATTACAGAACTATCCGGTTTATAAATAGGTATTCGCGCCCTATGCGGATATCCGGTTAAGAAAAAAAAGGCATTCGCGGTTACGGATAGGAAAACCTATTCGCCATTAACCGGATATTCGAATAATTCGCCCAGGCCTAGTCAAGACTTGGACTCGAACCCACAGATCAGAATCACCAGAGTTTGAGTCCGATTCTCTTAACCGCTCGGCCACAAACGCCACACTCTGATGACACCTCTTTTATTCCGTTCTTGTTTTCCTTTTTGCTGCCCTTTAGCCTACATGCAACAGCCTGGACAACCCCAACAGGTCCAGGGCTATGCCATTTCACCACCCCAGCAGGCCTACCACATGCCACCCCCCAACATGGCACCCCAGCAGGTTTCAAGTGTCAACCAACTCCATGCAGTTCCACCTCCGTACCAGGAAAAACCGGGGACCTCCTTGCCGGAACCGCAAGCGTAAAAAACATGGACTGGTAAGAGATGGCCATAGGGGGCGGTAGACCGATTACAGGTAGCACGAGTAACCTTTAAACTCGAAAATCCATATCAATGACAATCATGTGAAGAATTCAGAATCTTTGAAACTAAATGTTATAATAATGCGGGGAGTGTAAGGTGAACTTAAAGAATGATAAAGGGATAATGTTGAGAACGTATTCCCCAAGAAGTAGTAGTAATTTATAAGAAAAAAAATTCACATATAAAGTACATGGTATGAAATTAATACTCAATATGAGTAGGTATTAAATCTAAGTGGCCTGTCATTTTGACCAAATCCAAATTGTTTTGCACAAAACAAAGTAAAATATATTAAACACTTCAGAATATAGTGTGTGGTTTTTAATGGACTTTAAAAAGAGTAATGTGTGTAATTTTGTGTGTGGAATAATCATAACGAGGAAGGGAGATGTTGTGGGTTGAATTTTTTTTTTACATGAAATCTAGGTTCAATTAGTTAATGGGTCAAGTAAAACCAGGGCCCAATTTCATAAAGCCTGCAAGCAGAAGAAACATGCTAAGCACAGGAAAATCTTGCTTTAAAACAGAACAGGTTACCAGCCAACATTACATTGTTGCGACTGGTGCCCCACTCATTTTTTGCTCAGCAAAAAGAAATTTGTTAAGCAGTATTTTCTGCTGAACAGCTTTATGAAGTTGGGTCAATGTCACACCACAACCATGACAACAAGTTAATGTGCAGTTGCTGCTCTTATGGAATGGTTTATTTTAAACCTTACCATGCTTAGTTTAGTTTACAAAATGTAGGACGATCCCACTTGGTTATAGTGAAAGGGATAAATACACTTGTTGAATTGACCAATCCATCAACAGCAGGAGCGAGGTTTGTAGATCTGCTTAATGAAGAATGTTGTGCTTGCAACTTCCCACCGCCCTTCAAATTACAGGGCACTGTAAGTAACTGTAAGCATAGATTTTGTAGTAAGAGGCACCGTGAAAATGGGCCGTTGGCAAGTGGTAATAAAAATGCCAAATTATGAAGGAAGTATTCAGTTTATTGCAGCTACTCAGATTCAGAATTTTGAAAAAGCCTATATTCAGAGAAATATATATATTTTAGAAGTGAAATATTTTATTACAAAATGCATTTATTCTTGGACACGTAAAGTTGGACCAACCAGTTCTCATGTCAGCCTGGTATTTTGCGCTATGAGGAAATTGTGCCTAAAAATGTTTAAATCGTTACAATTTGGATGAGATAACCTCACTGCCCTTCTACATGTTCTTATGGACAATATGTGGTCCCCGATTGCAGGTATTTTTTTTTACACACTTCGGTGCTTGAGCGCCTCTACCCGTTGAAACCAAGGATATATTAACAACAGAGATCTGGGTATTAATTTTGCTTTTTACCCATACACCGATGTGTGTTAGCACTGTATACTCAGTGGGTGTTTGACAGAGCAATGACGTCCTTGCTTTGTGTTCGTGTACAAAACCAATTGGGACATCACTAAAAATAAGTCGAACGATAGATGAATTGCAATAGGCGTCCCTGGCCGCCATATTTGATGAAATGTGCACGAGTAAAGAGTAACTATTGGCTGAGAGTCACGCGCTGCGCGTACATGTGTGCACTTTTCAATTGTTTTACATGGCGGTCGCCAGTTGATGATGCTTATTGCAAAGAAAAGTCCTTGATTTACATGATCTAGAAATCATGGGCAAACAAAGCTGTGTGGACCTGAGAACAAAAGAGAGGTCCACATACATGTTATTGGACTTCACTTGAAACGCTATGTGGAATTACAAACATGTCCACAAAGTGGTATTTATAGTGTTAAAGAACAGCATACCAAACGAAGGAATGTCCACACAGTGACGGCAACACAGAGCTGCGTTTGTGTGTTCTTATTCTTATTTTTTTTTCGAAAGGAGACATCAAGGACGATCAAGGACAAAACCAGGGCTATGATGGTTTGACCACAAAGTTCCAGGTCTGCCATGTTGTATCCCAAAGCCGGAAATCTGTGTGTCCGCCATGCGTTGTGCAGTGCGTTATGCATAGTGCCCAATACCATACGTGAAATTTAAAGTACTTGCAAAACAACGCACTCAGTTCCATGAACATCTACATTGCATGATGTAAAAGTGATATGTAGGCTATTGCTTGGCATGTTTTTATATTTTACCACAACGCATTGTCCAAAACGCATCACGACTCTTGGATTTCCGGCCTATTTGTAAGGGCTGGAATTTTAGGAAAAAAATTATACTTTATATTACTCAGTATTTACTGAATACTATTAGCGACGTGTGAAGCTAAACTATTTTAAAGGAACTATGAGCTATGTTATTGTTAACCATTTTACCCAGACTTGAATGTGTGTTTGTAATTATTTTAGTTTAATATTACTGCCTTGAGCACTTTGCTTGTTTGTATTATTTGTGTTGCATTTAGGTTGATATATTCAGATTTAAACAACTGTGGTTGAGGCTCTACAACATTTTCCTTGCATGTAAAAGAACCCAGTGCACTTATCGAAAAGAGAAGGGGTTCGCCCCGGTGTTCCTGGTTGTGGCTGCTTAATGCGCCGTAGCACCTTGTAAACCCTTATAAGGTGCTAAATAATTGGGTCTCAGAATTCATCACTGCAATAACCTATCTTTCTGAGAGTTTGTATATACTCAGCGCCTTGAGTACCTTGTTTGGTAGATATGTACGCTATATAAGACTTCAATATTATTATTTATATTATTATTATCAAATGTGTTGCGATGCTTTCTACAACTTTCGTGGAATGAAAAGTTAAAGGAACACGTTGCCTTGGATCGGTCGAGTTGGTCTTTGAAAAGCGTTTGTAACCGTTTTTTATAAAATGCATATGGGTAGAAAGATGTTGTAAAAGTAGAATACAATGATCCACACAAACATGCCTCGAAATTGCGTGGTTTTCCTTTTACCTCTTCGACTAACACGTCGGCCATTTATGGGGGTCAAAATTTTGACTCCCATAAATGGCCGACCATGTTAGTTCGCACAGTAGAAGGAAAACCACGCAATTTCGAGGCAAACTTGTGTGGATCATTGTATTCTACTTTTAAAACATCTTTCCAACCATAATGCTTTTATAAAAAACGGTTACAAACGCTTTTGTTTTTACCAACTCGTCCGATCCAAGGCAACGTGTTCCTTTAAAGGAATTATGTTTCGTCCAAGTTGTCAGTCCTACACTGTATTATTGTCCATCCCTTGTAATACAGTTTGAACCACCCTTTGAAGAAAATTGTTATTCATTTACCAATAAAATTGCAAAATTAGCTCTATTGGTCCCCAAGGTAGGCCTACATGTATAAACTCACCCTGTAACCACTGATCTATTTAATTTTTCTTAAGGCAAATTTCGAATTTGTCAGTTTCCCGATTCTCTGCGCTGATTGACCACAAAATCAATACTGTGCAAGCAAAGGGAAACACCCTTTAAAACTGTCTGACCAACAAATATAACCCAGAGAGTTGTTGCAGTGTGTTTAACGGTCAAGCTAAAGGCAGGGTTTTTTGTTGCAAGGCCATGACCCAGCATGGTTTCAAACAGCTGATAAAGACCAAGTCGCTACTCTCAAATTCTATTCCGCACTTCAGCAAACCTTTCTTGAATTTGGGTCCAAAGCTTTAGTTCAAATCTCATTATCTAATCGTTCACTCTTTCAACCACTAGAGTAGCTCTTTAAGGACCAAACCATTTTAAAAACTTAGTTTGCGCTGTATTGGTATATAATGTAAGTATCTGCAACAGCCATGAAAGGAAATAACAAAACTAAATTTACTTTTTAAAAAATGATATTACACCGACTTTCAAATTTGGCTTACTTTACCGAGGACAGGTGTTGAGTTTGAGTTCATATTTTCACCAGTACATTTTCAGTTGATTTTTTAGAGAAACACAATTTTTGTTGAAGCAATTTATTTTTTTGTTAATGGCTTTGTCTTTACAGTTAAGTATTCCTTTATAGACAACTTATGTATTTATAGGATTATATTTGCACTGCAGTGAAATATTAGTGTTTTTAACTTTTAGTTTTATTCAAAGAAATATGATTTGGAATTTATTTTGCAAAATGGCCAAAATTTAAGCACTCTGTGTAGATTCCAATATATAGTTTTTATTTTTTGTGTGGTTTACACTTATTTCCCAAGTACATGAATTTCTGTTTGAGTGTTTTTATTCCTCTTGGACATGTCAAACCTGAAATGTTTACTTTTAGGCCTAGAATATTGTGCAGTTAAAATTAATTAGTCTTTCAAACTATCCATTAAACTTATTGATTTTGCCAATGACTCTAAATTTACAGTACATAAACCTGTATGTCATCAGTATTATACAACTCCCTGTGTGGTTTAAATCGTTGAGCAAGGCTCTATAATTAAATTTGTGTAAAGTTTTGACAATAAGATGAATGACCAAAATTAAAAAAGGTAATTTTACAATGTTTTTCAACCCAAAACAAAATACATTATGTAGAAGTGAACATTGGGAAATTTTAAAATTGCCACTGTGCTACTCAAATAATTGTAAGGGAAGTATTCCTTTTGGGGTTTCAGTGAAAATATGATTTTGACAAATCAACAATTGGTTATATGTAGATTATTAGGGTGACACATATCAAGGGAAGTTGAATTTCACAAGTCACAGAGTTGTGACGTCAAATTTGCTTTGTATTCTTAGTAATTATAAACCAGTCTCAAGTTCTTGCCCTGCATGTCTTCTTTCTATCAATTAACAAACTTTAAAAAGTGCTAACTGTACTCGGATATTGTGTACGGCTTTGTTAATTTTAAAGGGTTTTTTTTAAAGGTTTTTCAAGAACTTTACTTTGACTTTTGTTTTAAAGGTTTATCATCCCAGTACTGCCTGTGATTCCATTTTAGTAACATGTACGTGGTTTTGCTTTTTGGCTTGTAACACATTCCAGTTATATTCATGAAACACAGCACTATGATTATATTCAAAGCTTAACTCACTAATTATCTTGTGTGTTTTTGATTATTTGATTCATTTATATCGCATACCTAAAGAGGTCTGTTGTGGCTATTTGTTTATTTACTTTTTTTTTTTTTTTCCCTGGGGAGATCTCACAGTGAAACACTGTTTTTCAGAGGTGTACAGCGACTACAACACATCAACATTTTAAACTTGTATAACTCAAGATATATCTTTATAAAAGCTAAATAATGATTAAGAGCATTATTGAAAGAAAAAAAAGAACAGCTACAGAGTCTGATGACTTGTTGACAAGTCAATAAAATGTTTGTGCCCCATGAACTACATTTTGAAGGCTGGCCTGATGGAGTCAACTAAAAAAAAGGCGATTTGCCTTTGTGCCCTTTAAAAGGTTCCTGTAGAAAATTAAAATTTCCTCAAAGAGAAAATGCATTGGTGCCCTTGCCCTATGGAACGCCAAAGAGGCATTTAATCATCGGTGATGGTCTTATGCAACCGGTGATCAAATTTGTCATCGGTGGTGGTCCTATGCGATCGGTGATCAACTTTAGCAATCGGTGATAAAACACGATCGGTGGTCCATTTTAGCGATCGGTCATGCATATTCATGATCGGTAATGGTATATAGCGATCGGTCATGCATATTCACGACCGGTGATGGCTTTTTGCAATCGGTGGTCAACTTTAGTGATCGGTGCTGGCTTTTTGCAATCGGTCAACTTTAGGGATCGGTGATGGCTTTTTGCAATCGGTCAACTTTAGGGATCGGTGGTGGCTTTTTGCAATCGGTAAACTTTTGCAACCGGTGATGGAATTTTGGGATATCCGAATTTTGCGTCCGGTCGGTGCAGGCCTACTTCAAAATCTTTGATTGTGTAGATTGTTGTTATTTTCTAGTTCACACCACCATGGAGGAATAAATTACACTCGCCAGCGGGTTGACTGACTTGCAAAACATTTTTAGAAGAGTACCTATTTAACTATAAGGGGGAACGCAACAAACATCAAATTGATTAGCTCTTTCTAACAAATAATAATAATAACAAAGGGGTAGGGGGTGTGCAAGCAGATCTATGTCCCACAATTGGTTGTCTTCTTCTTCCGGAAATGGTGTATGCCGGGGAAATACAAATAGTAATATTCAGTGAAGGGAAATGTTTTTGAACAAGAGTCTCTACCGATAGTTTTGTGTGTAAGGGGAAATTTGAAATCATACAAGTAGCCCCGTGTAAACAGACCCGGAGGTGAGAACATTATGACCACTCAAAAACCGTTTTTGATCGAAAAAACATAATTTTTATGTGCATCATATGAATGTGTTTTTTTAGGACAAGCACAGATATAGTAAAACCGGGACGCACTCAACACGTTTTATAAAAGGCTAGGTAAAGTATTATACAAATATTTCCTTTTAAACGGAGAGGCATGTATTAATTGAATCCAATGTGAAAAACGTACTGTATAAAGTTCTTAATTTAGGGGGGGGGGCGCAAGGCGAAACAGGTGTTATAAAGTACTAAAGCGGAAATAATACAGGAGCGAGAAATTCTTAACCAAATCCAGTGTCAGTATCCAGTGTCAGTGTCCATGTACTGTACTGTAGTATTTCATCGTGTGGAACCTTGTTCCATATGAACTCCCATCCTGTGGCCCGTCCGACAAAAATGTGACATCGGACGAGCCTCGTCCTGTGGTCTGTCCAGGATGAGTTTTGACAAGACCCCTTAGATTTAACCCGGAACTAGCTTAATACAAGCTGATTTCCTTTCAGGATATGAATATCGAATAACATACTAAAAGTCCTTAAAAATCCGCGGAGGTTTTTTCCAAATCAAACACTTTCATAAATCATCCATTTGATGGTAAGATTCTAGCTCTTAACAAGCTGATTTGTTGTACAGAATAGTTCCAGGAATATGCCCAGAATGACATTGAAAGTGCAAATATAGGTTTTCTCGGTCAAATTCGGCAAATGAGCAGTCAATTTAATTTTCATGCGTTCGAATTAAAGCTGTTTTGCTTTTCCAGTTGTCTCAAATCCAGTGTCGGGGGGGGGTGGAGGTGTTTGGAAAAGGAAAACATGTTATCGGTGTGGTATCTGACTGTTTGAGTCATTGATAACATAATCAATCACTTGACCAGTTTATCTCATAGTTTATCTCCCAATCATGGAGGAATGTCCCGATCAACACCCATCTCTGGACGTCCCCAGCAGGAGTCTTCCTGTGTCCATGTACTGTACTGTAGTATAGTATCTTTAACCAATGGCTGCATAATCATTATAAAATTGTTAAACCGTACCACGTTTTAATAAGAACTAAGCTTTAGTGCAGTGGCTATGGGAAACAATAAATTAACAATACCCAAAGGCGTGGGGACAACTTGAGTGACTGGTCCCACTTCATTGATCATCTGTATGTCTACATCTTCTAGAATTTGGAAATCTCCAGTTCAAATACTCATACAAAAACTAGTGATTTCCTTTTCCAAACTCAATCTGTAAATCTACCGTATCTAAAGTTTCAACTTCTCCTCTGAACAAAGCTAACTTCTCCTTTGAACAAAGGGGCAAAATTTCATTCCCTGAACTATATGCATACAAAGACACACCAACCATGGCCAAACAAAAGCGAATAATGTGAGAAATCTGAGTAGGGTCACTTGTCAAACAAAATGAGAGTATTTTGTCATAATTTCATAGAGCAATCATGAAATTCAGAAAAATTATCGGTACAGACTCGTATTAGTTGTTCAAAAAACATTTAAAAATATTTGTATTCCCACACCATTTCTGGAGGACGACAACCAATTGGGACATGGATCCCCTTCCGCACCCTCTCCTACCCCGTTGTTATTTTACATTTTAGAAAGAGCTAGCTAATTTGATGTTTGTTTCGTCCCCCTGACATAGTTATACAATGGGACTCTTCGAGACTGGTGAGTGGCGTAATCTGCAAACATAGGTTTTGAAATAGGCTTGCACCGGACGCAAAATACCATCACCGATTATTATTTGCTGCTTTGGCGTGGCGCCAACGCCAAAGAGGCAAATAATCATCGGTGATACTTGTGCGTAAAATGTGTCACTGACCTCATTACTATAATAAGCGAAGAGTTCCCAAGGTCAACTCATCACCATAATGCCCGCGAAAGACGAGACATGTTTACATCACACCACCACCACGGACGCTCAGTGAGCATGATAGGGTCCAAAGGTTGTGATAAGAGAAGTGCGTGATTGGACGTCAAAATGAATAATTCATTTACTTCACATCCTGTGTTGTCTGATGTCTGACGAAAGATATACATAATATTCATGAGCTGCATACTAGCATATCAAAGAGCCCCCCCCCCCTTAATTTCCTCGTGTGAAAAGGCCTAAAGATACCCTAACCCACCCTCTCCTACCGATTTGTTAATATTATTATTATTTTTTTACAAAGAGCTAATTAATTTGATGTTTGTTGCGTTCCCCCTTACATAGTTATAAAATGGTACTCTTCTAAAAATGTTTGACAAGTCAGTCAACATTAATTTGATCACCGGTTGCAAACGACCATCACCGATGATTAAATGCCTCTTTGGCGTTCCATATTGCCCTTTCAAAACAAAAGCATTATGCTAAAAGAAATTTATGTCAATCAAAATTGAGTGTTAACATTTTAAGGGATTGTTGAAATGAATGGGGTCCAATATTTATCTTGGTGTTTTTTAGTGCAAGATAATTAATTTTTGGATATTTTTGTGAGCTAGGCTTTGTTTGGTTCTCCCTTGCACGACGTACAAGCAAAGGACTTGATACTGTAGTTGGGCAACATGTCAGGTTGGTGTAGTGGTTCTCGAATTCCTCGCCTTCCACCTCTGGGACGTCGAATCCCACTCTGATGGACACTATAGTGGATTGGGTTTTCAGTCTCCTACTTGACTGCATGGGTTTTCCCTGGAATGTATTCTCTTCTCGCTTCTCATTTGGCTCTAAGAACATTGGGACTAATCAAATTTCAAAGTTCTTCTCTCTCACTTCAATTTATTTTAATTCCATGTGTACCCCAGAGCTCCCCCAACAAATATAAAAACAGAAAACTGAGGGTAAGATGTTACTGCACATTTGCATCTTTATTGCATAAGACAGACAATTAGTTATAACTATTTTGAGGGTATTTTTGGATAGGCCTCCAATCACTTTAAAATGATCTTCCCTCATTATTCTGGGTTTCAATGGGGGTGCGCTACAAACAAAAAGTGACATTGGTTATTTTGAACCAATTGGTGGCGCCCTTCAGCCTGGTCGTGCATGCTGTGTGTGTGCCATGTGGATGAATGGAAACGCAGTCACTCATCATATATCGACTGAAAAACTGCCGTAGATTTCAGCTTTATTGATAATGAACCGTATGTAATCGTTTATTTGCAATTATAACAAGTAAAGCACCAAGTATTTCTGTTCGTCATGGGCAAAAATAAGAATAAAGGAAGGGCTGCCAGGCGATATACAGGGAGTGGAAAGAAAGACTCAAAACCCAAACAAATTGACGACAGTGGAATGGAATCCGGAATGGAGTCTGATATGGAAACAGATACAGTGGCTCCCACAGAAAGACAGGTAAAATTAGGATACCACAAGTATTACTATTACTTCGGAAAAGTTTCCGTATGGCGCCACCACTTTTTCATTCGAAATAAAATAATATAGTATCTAATTTACCTGATTGACAATGATATATCACTTTTTGTAAAAATGAGTGAAAAAGTGGTGGCGCCATACGGAAAGTTATCCATTACTTCTTTTACCATAATAAATATACATAACATGCGAACCCGGTTTATACTTCCTGCAGAAGTGAATGCGATCTTGAATTTATCACAAATTTGCAACACAACTATATTATTACGTTAGGCCTTTTATTAGTTTAAATAATTCGCATTCAGTTGAACATTTGCAGCGACATGTCGTCTCCCGTTACAGGGGATGATATCAGACGAAACCGAAATAGTTCTAGGAGTAATCACCATGGCTGTTTTTACAGTAAATTATTTATATAAAATAATTCCAACTATTAAACTAAGAAATTAAATTCATGCTCTCCCCACCCCCCCCCCCCCCCCCCGACAGCCTGGAAGAGTGTCTGTTGGTTTTCCTAAGCTGGACGGCTACACTTCAGATGCAGAGCCCGATACAAGAGAACTCGTCAAACAGATGAACAGGAAGAAGAAGAAATCTGGAGGTTTCCAGTCGATGGGTGAGACATTTCACATAAAATATTACAGGGTCATAGATTTTTATTTTTTTTACAACATAATGCAGATTTTTAGGCAAAATTATAAAGAAAGATGACATTGACAGTAAAAGTTATATTTTGTGAAAGTTTCAGCTGAGAACACAGAAGCAAATGCTCCCTGTATATTTGCCCAAGACGGTTGAGTTCATACATGTTTGGCAAGGTGACAGCGAGTACCAACTTCATGTAATTGTATACATGTACTGTTTGTTCGCCGAAACAGCCACCAACCCGCCAAAATCAGTTGAAAGTTCTTTTTTGTAATTGTAATTTCAGATAGCCTGTCATCACCTGTTTTTCTTCAAAGACCAACTTAAGGTTGTGTCTGAATTGGTGGCTACGTCTACGGCTGGATTGGGGCATTGTTATGCTTTGAATTACAGGACGTCCTTAGTAATAGCCCTCAGAAACAGTCATAGTCGTAGCTGTGCATGTGTAGCTGCCAATTTGGATACGACCTTATTTGTATTTTCTAATAATATGTCAAGTTTTTATATTTTGAGCTATTGTGTCCTTGCAGGTTTATGTCATCCAGTGTTTAACGGAATAATGAAGAAGGGTTACAAGATTCCAACACCGATCCAGAGAAAGGTTAGTATGTACTTTTTGTAGTACATAAAACACAATGTCCACAGATTTACACTAAACTTACACAGGTTGAAGATAATGATAGTAGAAAGCTTCCCTGACAATATTACGTGCTGAGGTGCTGTAGTTTTTGGGAAATGAGTAAAACAATGTCATGAAAATAATTTTGGTCTCATGAGACCAAAATTATTGTAAGCATTTACAAACGTATTTTCATGACATTGTTTTACTCATTTCTCGAAAACTACAGCACCTCAGTAAGTAACATTTGAAGGGAAGCTTTCCACTATCACTATCTTCAAACCCTGTACAATGTAGGTTTAATGTAAATCTATGGACATTTTGAAAAAGTACCCAAATCCTTTAAGGACACTGGACACCTTTGGTAATGTTGTCAAAGATCAGTATTCTCACTTGGTGTATCTCAACAAATGCACAAAATAACAAACCTGTGAAAAAAGGAAAAAACACCCTTGTCACACGGAGTTGTTTGCTTTCAGATGCTCGTTTACTGAGAAATAACAAATTCTCAAAAACTATGTTACTTCAGAGGGAGTTGTTTCTCACGATGTTTTATACCATCAACAGCTCTCCATGCGCGTTACCAAATTAACCAAGTTTTTATGCTAAAAACTATTTTGATTATTTTTATTAAAAATTTGTACTTTAAATTACTCGCAATAGTGTTCACTGCCTTCCCAGGTTGTATCGTAAACGTTGTTGTTATTCCTGGCTGATGAAGGGCAGTTACAGGTTGTAATGCTTCTGACTGGCAACCCCTGAACAAAGATGTTGACCAAATAGGTAGACCGCCAACATTTGGGCAAGATACATGTAGCTCAGTTAGTGGAGCACGGACCCATTAATCTGCAGGTCACAGGTTCAATCACAATTCTACTAAATTTGTCTTTGTTCAACCCAAATTAATTCATATTTACTCAGCCAGTTTCCCTTCTGGTTTATTACTTGACACTTCAAATAAAAAGTTCATTCCTTATGGTGAACTCTCTCTTGCCGCATCCTAGGTTGATCCCTTGGGTTGATCCCTGGCTACTCGGCAGTTACAGGTTGAATGGCTTCTGACTGGCAATCCCAAACAAAGATATTGACAAAATAGGGAGACCACAAACATTAGGGTTAGCTCAGCTTGTACTGTAGACATGGTAGAGTGTTTGCACATTAACTGCAGGTGGCAGGTTTAATTCTCACTTTTGCCAATTTGTCTTTAGTCAAACCCAAATCAATTAACATTCACCCAGTAACTTTCCCTTTTGGTTTATAAGTTGAAACGAAAGTTATTTTAGCATATAAAAACGCATTTTCATGACATAGTTTTACTCATTTCTCAAAAACTACAGCACCTCGGCAACTAATATTTTAAGGTATGCTTTCTACTATCATTATCTTCAAACAATGTTAGTTTGATGCAAATCTGTGGGCATTGTGTTTTGTGTTACAAAAAGTACCCAAATGCTATAAGCAAGACACAACCATTGCTTCGTCCTTCGGATGGGACGTAAAGCCGTTGGTCCCATGTGTTGTGTAGGGCATGTATGTAAAAGAACCTAGTGCACTTATTGAAAAGAGAAGGGGTTCGCCCCGGTGTTCCTGGCTGTGGCTGCTGTATGCAACGTAGCACCTTGTAAACCCGTATGAGGAGCTACATAATTGGGTCTCAGAATTCATCACTGCAATAACCTACATGTACCTTTCTGAAAGTGTAATGTATATATACTCAGCGCCTTGAGTACCTTGTTGTTAGATATGTGCTCTATGTAAGACTTCGATATTATTATTAAGGTGATTCCTCTCCTGCCTGTTCCCAGGTTTAATACCAAATGAAGTGTGATCCCTGGCTACATATGTCGCAGTTACAGGTTGTATAACTACTGAATGGCATCCTCCTGAACAAAGAAATTGACAAAAAAAGGAAGGCTGCAAACATAACCAAACACATACCTTCCCTTTAAGTTGGGTACAATTCAATTGACATCACTTCATTGTTGAATATTTCAGTGTATCCCCATAATCATGGAGGGTAAAGATGTCGTTGCCATGGCAAGGACAGGCAGCGGTAAAACGGCGGCTTTCCTCCTCCCCATGTTCGAGAGACTCCAACAGAGATCAGCCAAGTCTGGAGCGAGAGCCCTCATCCTCTCTCCAACCAGAGAGCTGGCGCTTCAGACATTGAAGTTCTCAAAAGAGGTAAGTTTAATCTGTCACAAAATTGTGGCTCGTTGTGGTTGAGCAATTAAGAGCACCGGACTTGAGCTCTGGTATTTCTGATTAGCAGAGTTTAGATTGGAAGGGACAGTAAGGCGTAGATTCCAGGTGCTAGGATGAGTGGTGCACATTTAAAAAGAAACCAGAAAACTTCAGACACTGATGTTTTCAAAAGAGGTAACTTTCATCTGTTATGCAACTGTGGGTTGTCGTGGCTGAGCGGCTAAGGGCACCGGACTTGAGCTCTGGTGCTTTCTGATCAGCAGAGTGTGGGTTTGAGTCATGGTTGTGACACTTGTGTCCTTGAGCAAGATACTTTACTCTATTAAGGCGTAGGTTGCGGGTGCTAGGAGGGGCGGTGCAATTAAAAGAACCAAAAACACATACCATGGAAGAGCATACAGTAGTAAGCACCCTGTCGACAGATTTCCTCAGGCTTGCGAGCTAAAGAAGTTCATTGATGACGTAATACTTGTTCCATTACCAAAAATATAATATACAAAAACATGGTATTAAAGGGTTTCAAGTTTTTTTGTAAATTCAAGTGAGTCAGGGAAATATATGATTTTATTTCTTCTTTTTTTCAGCCACAGGAAGTAAGGTCATTTATAATGTATCCTTGGTTTCAGTACCAAAAGTAAAGTCAATTTATGGTTGTTGTTTTCTTGACTCTTGCCAGCTCGGTCGTTTCACATCCCTAAAGGCGGAAGTAATCCTCGGTGGGGACAAACTTGACGATCAGTTTGCAGCGTTACACGAGAACCCTGACATCATCATCGCGACGCCGGGACGTCTGCTCCACGTCTTGGTTGAGATGGAGATGAGGTTGAAGTACATTGAGTATGTGGTGTTTGACGAAGCAGACAGGTAAGGAGAAGACCTTTGTTACCCCTTCTACTGTCTGAGCATTTTTAAAAGGAAAATTACGGAATTGGTATTAAAAAAAGAACTGCTAAGATAACAGATTTACCTAGAACTTACACGGTCCAACTTAACGATAGTAGAAACCATCCCTTGATATATTTCTGTCTGAAATGTCATAATTGGTGAGAAATCAATAAAACTAATTTCCCATTTGGAGTTTATCGCTCAGTGAGGGTTTTATTTATTTTTTATTATTATTGATTTCATGCAAAAAGTGTATCGTTTTTTCACTTTTTTCTTGTGACCTAGATTAGTCGATATATCTCAAACTTCCACAAACCTTGCAGTTGAATGGTTTCAATTAGTTAGTCAACTCGCCAGAAAATGTTCCGAAAGTACAAATATTACTTCCTTGTCCAAGACAGTTTTTCAGATGAACCTATTTCTGCGGAAGAGACTATTGAAATTGAATTTTCTCTCCCTGATTATTTCAAGTCTTTTATAATAGTTTCTCTTTGCATCTTGCAGACTTTTCGAGATGGGTTTCGCCGAGCAGCTCCGTGAGATTCTACACTCTCTGCCGCAGCATCGTCAGACGCTACTCTTCTCAGCGACGCTGCCCAAATCTCTCGTTGAGTTTGCCAAAGCTGGACTGAACGACCCTACCCTCATACGACTGGACGTCGAGACCAAGATATCAGATCAACTCAAGGTAGGTAAAGGCTGGGTCACACCAAACTAGTTCTCAAAGCGTCCGAACCCGACTTAAAAATAATGGGTTTGGTCTGGCTAGAACCTAGAGCTTTGGATTTTTTTATATAGTTAAATCCTGTTGATGAGTTGGACTTATCTTCCTGTGCAATTAAGCACAAACAAACTATGAGAGGCAAGCTTATTACACAACGACTTTTAAGACATCACTCAAATCTCACCCATTTACAAGAGCTTACCGAATACACCGTAGACAGGATTCCACCCCTTTGCTGCTCACTGCATTGGCTACCCATCTCTAAGCGAATTCAATAAAAGTTATTAATTTTTGTTTACAAATCATTTCACAACCAGTCACCAGATTGCATGCAGTCTTGCGTTCTACATTATGTCTCTTCAAGACCTAACCTACGGTCCAGCTCCAACCCATTCCACCTGACTGTCCCACACACCCATAACAAGGCTGGTGATAGAAGTTTCACAGTCACTGCAGCAAAGGAGTGGAACAGTTTACCACTTCCAATCAAAAATGCAAAATCAACTGACAAATTCAAGAAAATTATCAAAACTTACCTATTTTAACATTAATCAATTAATGACATTACAAGTGGCTTTTATTTCACTTTATTCAGTTAGTTTTTTATTTATTTTTATTTAATTTCTTGTATTATTGTTTTTTGTAAGCGCTGTAACTTAATTTAGTAAGTAGAGAGTATTTAAATGCTGTTTATTAATATTATTACCGTACTGCGCCATGAGAAACGATGTTGGAATATGTCACCATAATACATGTGCATGTTATGATTAAACTGTTGATTTAACATTATCTCATCTTATTCCTTTCAGAGTTCCTTCTTCTTCCTGAGACAGTCTGATAAGATAGCCGTCCTGCTGCACCTTCTACGGGAGGTGGTCAAGCCGGACGATCTGACCGTCGTCTTTATGGCAACCAAACACCACGTGGAATATGTAAAAGAGGTGAGGACTCACCGTACGTCCCAAAACACTGAACTAAATGAGAATAACACGGCCAAACTAGCCCTCCTATTGGTAGTGATGTGTATTGACCGAGCGCTGAAGAGCAGTGCGAGTGTGGGTTCGATTCTTCGTTCACGGTACATGTATTTTGGGTGGCACGGTTGGCTTGTGCGTAAAGCGCTCGCCTCTCACCAAGGTGACCCCGTTTCGATTCCCGGTCGGGGCCATATGTGAGTTGAGTTGTGCGTTGGTTTTCTGCTGTGCCACGAGGGTTTTCCAGACCATCCGGTTTCCCTCCCTCAGGAAAAAATCAAACACTTTCGATCTTGGCTGTGCTCCGTGGCCATAATGGGTTGATGTGGCTGGCAGCTGAATGCGCCCTTGCATGCCTGCTTCTCGAACACGTTGTAGCCGCATCCTTCGCAATTCAGCTCTAGCTGCGAGTAGGGACGATTAGCCCCCCAAATTATTATTTTTATTACTATTATTTGTGTTGCTCAGCTGGCACATTACTATAGTTGCTTCTCTATAACTCATGGGTGTACCTTAGAAAATGGTACAAAACAGTTAAACAACCACAATGTATGGAGAAAATTGTTTTGCCTTTTTTTTTTTTTTTTTCCCAGTTTCTAGAAGTTTAGGCAACTTTAACGCCCCCTTGTCCCCCTTCCCCCCTTTCCCCCTCCCCCTTGTAAACAATCAGCCACTGATGTGTTCCTGAAGTTCTTATTAGCTCAGGGGTAGCATACTACATGTATTTAGTGTTATTCAACTGGTCTTCATCAAGTTTTAATAAAAGTTCAATGGTGATTTATTACAACATGTGTAATCACATTTTGATAAATCAGAATGCATAAACTCTCCAATTTATTTATGATGACTGATTTGTGCTGGTTGATTTCAGTTTAGTTTTTAAAATAAATTTGCAGAAATTCATCGATAAAAAAAATCATTCCTTTCATTTCCACCTCAGATCCTTACAATGGCCGGTATTAACTGCACGTACACCTACAGTGACTTGGATCACACTGCAAGAAAGATCAACGTGGCCAAGTTTACCCACAAGAAGACCAAAGTCATGCTGGTGACAGACGTGGCTGCCCGTGGTATAGACATTCCAATGCTGGACAATGTTATCAATTACAATTTCCCTGGCAAGCCAAAGCTGTACGTTCATCGAGTTGGTAAGTCAAGGTTATTGTTATTATTTTTTGTTGGAGAGGGGGGTGGGGGGGGGGGGTGCTGGCAGATATCTTTGTAGCCCAGTGTTTTCGGTGGTGCAAAGTAAAGATTATAGAGCACCGAAGGAGCAAGATGCAGAACTCGGGCTGAAATGTGAAATCCCACTGGTGCCATTTCGGCAAGTAATTCTTTTGACACAACAATAGATCAGTGCAGATCAGTGCAGACAATGACCATTCCTATCAATAGGAAACAAAACATTCACTTGCTGAAATGGCGCCCATGCGAATTTCACATTCCAACATGGATATAGCTTCAGTTCCTCATCTTGGGCCTTCGGCGCTCTATAATCTTTGGTGCAAAGACATCGTATCACAGATTTGTAGTAGTAATAATTTATATGTTACTGCACTCATACCCGCTCTTCCTTAACATACTTTTGTCAACTGCATTTATACACCTCTGGGTGACTTTAGTTGACTGCACTCATTCCCCCTCTTCCTTACTCTGTATGCGACTTTGATATACTTCACAAATACAATGTACCTCCCCCCCCCCCTCTTCACCATTGGCATATATTATTATTATTGGGTGCGTTGGATTAGCTTCCCTGGGTCGACCCCGGTGTGTGGTGTTTTCTTTTTCCAGGACGAACGTGTGCAGATAATTACCCACGTTCGTCCTGGAAAAAAAAACGCCACACACCGGTGTTGACCCAGGGAAGCTAAACGAACGCACCCTATATTATTCACAGTGTTAGCACTAAAAATTCGAGCTGCTTCTAGGCAACGGGCTAGCTCCGAGTTCTAGCAATGCAAAGATCTTGGTTTCCAAGTCCCACCCGAGTGGTTTGCCCGTGGATTTTTTGTTCACAGAACACAGGAATATATAATAGCACTTAACACACATCATTGTATGGGTATAAAACAAATTATATTCAGCTTTCTCTAGAAGACGATCAGAGAATACTGATCGGAACGTCGTGTTGAAACCAACGGTTTTTTTTCAGAACCACCCCAACTCATTTAGAGATAGTCATTACATGGTGTTACCACAAACCTTTCTGTATCGTATTTCCACCATGCAAAGTTTCAAATTCTATATGTATATTTTTGATACCCGATACAAACTAACATTCATATAACGTCATTGTTTTGTGTGTTTTTCAAGGTCGTGTGGCTAGAGCAGGAAGGAGCGGTAAATCCTACTCACTGATTGGTCCAGATGAGCTGCCTTACTTACTAGATCTTCATCTCTTTCTTGGAAGAAGTCTCAAGTTGGGTTCGCCCCACGAAACAGAGGGTTGGTCTCTTAATTTTTTTTATCAATATAAACCACAAGGGAAACTGACTGGGTAAATTTGTAAATGATTTTTGGGGTTGAACAAAGAATTGACTAGAGTGGGATTCGAACCAACGACCTCCGGATTAACGTGCCGGCATCCCCTTAAGGTGATCCCCTAGCTGCCGCTTCCCAGGTTGTATCGTAATTTGGGTGTGATCCCTGGCTACACGGCAGTTAACGGTTGTATGGCTTCTGACTGGCACCCCCGAACAAGGATATTGTGACAAAATAGGGACACCGCCAATATAGGGCTAGATAGCTCAGTTGGTAGAGCGCCGGCACGTTAATCCGGAGGTCGTTGGTTCGAATCCCACTCTAGTCAATTCTTTGTTCAACCCCAAAAACTAATTTTTTTTATTTACAAGAACTTTATTTGTTTTGCAAACCATTTTTGTGTGCTTATGGTTAGCAGCGCTATGAAATGGAAACTTGTACAGGAAGCACAAGGCCCAGTACAGGCGTCTGTTGGATCTAGCATCTTTTAAACGGTTTTTGTACATTTTGTAGACCTAGTTTTGGGCTGCTCACCTCAATCTCTACTCACTGGTAATGAAAATGTATGTAATTCAATTTACCTGTGGAAGCTTCAGCTTCATTGGTCTTCAAGTTTTTTCAAAGAAAACAAAATAAAATCACAAAGCAGTGTTTTCAGTAGAGTCACCTTAATTTGTTGTACATGCTTAAAATTAAAGCTCCTCAGCAGGTAATATTTTCAGGGAAGCTTTCTACCATCATTATCTTCAAACCATGTAAGTTTAATGTAAATCTGTGGACTTTTTGTTTTGTGTCCTACAAAAAGAGCCTAAACCCTTTAAAGGCAATGGACACTATTGGTAATTATTCATAACAATTGTCAGCACTAAAACTTACTGGGTAACGAACAATGGAGAGCTGTTGATAGTATAAAACATTGTGGAAACGGCTCCCTCTGAAGTAATGTAGTTTTTGAGAAAGAAATAATTTCTCAGTAAAACATTTGAATTGATTTTGAGATCTCGTGTACGCGGTATCAAAATCAAGCATGAAAGATAACGTTGTGTGACAAAGGTGTTTTTCCTTCCATTTTAATCTCGCATAAAATAACAATCCTGTGAAAAATTTCAACTCAATTGGTCGACAAAGTTGCGAGATTAAAATGTCGACCAATTGAGTTGAAATTTTTCACCAGATTGTTATTTTATGCATATGTATGTTGAGATACACGATGTGAGAAGACTGGTCTTTAAAAATTACCAAAGCTGTCTAGTGTCTTTAAGCAGATCTATGAAAGTGGGCCCAGAACAGGGATCTGTTGAACCCAGGATCTTCAATCAGCCTGAAAAAAGCAAAACAAAGCTTTGGACAGTTGGATCTTGCACCATCTGTAGCTTTTTGAAAACAGCGTTTTCGAAAACTGCACGCAATCACATCAGAACGGTTCTGCGTACGGATTATTAATAGTGTAACACTCTACTCGTCCTCCATAGACTGCTCCCATCTTCAGTGCGTCATGTTGAGGTTACATTCCAACATTCAACAATATTGGTAATATTATGACTCAAAATAGTTGTTAGCGAAAAACTTATCAATCTTTTGATCCACTCTTGTAGATGAGGACGGATTGATTGGGCGTGTCCCTCAGAGCATCATCGACGAGGAAGGGGAACTCGTTGCTCATTATCACAACCAGTCAGTGGAACTAGAGGGGCTCCAGAAGGCCTGTAACAATGCCGCTAAACACTACCTCAAGACCAGACCCAACCCATCCACAGCCAGCCTGAAACGAGTCAAGGAGATGGGCATCATGGGAATTGGATACCATCCTATTCTGGGTAAGTTTTGATTTGGTCCATGCTTAGAGATGTCCGGAAATACCATTAGTGAGTCTTGTCCAAGGTTTGGAGCCATTCTGTTGTGCAGTTTAGAAGGAGGGTGTCACATGAAAGACCAAGTTGAAAACCATATTGCGAGTTGGTCCATAAACTGTAATTATTCATGTGATCCTGGAGACTTTCTCAGACGATGCTCTCAAGTAATTTAGAGATAATCGACGTCAGTGCAACTGGATGATAATTGTTAAGTTCCTTTTTATTACCCTTTTTGAAGATCGATACAATGTTTGCTTTCTTCCATCCGAGGTGTAATCGTCCAGTGCTCAGAGAAAGGGTGAATAGACTAGCCAGAGCTGGTTGGATTTTCTCTGGG
The DNA here is from genome assembly GCF_032118995.1 of Asterias amurensis. Taxonomy (NCBI): domain Eukaryota; kingdom Metazoa; phylum Echinodermata; class Asteroidea; order Forcipulatida; family Asteriidae; genus Asterias; species Asterias amurensis. The sequence goes on along the minus strand of NC_092664.1, from coordinate 15,573,390 downwards.
CAGAGTTTAAACATGGCTGTGATGGCTCTCCATAGGGTTTTGTCCTGCATTTGCTGTCCATGGTCTTTCGTCAAAAATCAAAGTTGGTCATTGGTGAACTTTGGTCTACCTTGTTTCCTGTGTCCATTCTTTGGTTCCCAGTGAATGAGTTTTGATACAGAATCCTCACTCTGTGTTAGAACAAAATTGTACATGTACGACATTATGACACCGAAAAAGTTAGTAATAAATCCAAACGGGAGAAATAGATATTTTCACTCTTATGATGTTTTTACTTTATTCTCAGACATTAAGGACAACAAGCAGGAAAATAAAAGAGTGCAGCTTGTAGATAATATCAAGAACTACAAACCTAAGACGGTAAGTTCTACATTTTGTGGAATATTTCTTGATAGATGTAAAAAAAAAAAAAATTTTTTAATTATTACTTCTTACCAATGTTTAAAGGCAGTGGACACTATTGGTAATTACTCAAAATAATTATTAGCACAAAACCTTACTTGATAACGAGTAATGGGGAGAGATTGGTAGTATAAAGCATTGTGAGAAACGGCTCCCTCTGAATTGACATAGTTTTCGAGAAAGAAGTAATTTTCCATGAATGTAGATTTTGAGACCTCAGAGTTAGATAAGGTCTCGTAATCAAATTGCATCTAAAAGCACACAACCTAATGTGACAAGGGTGTTATTTCTTTCATTATTATCTTGCAACTTGGACCACCAATTGAGCTCAAATTTTCACAGGTTTGTTTTTTGATGCATATGTTGAGATACGCTAAGTGAGAAGACTAACCTTTGACAATTACCAATAGTCTCCAGTGTCTCTAACTTTAATTTTGGTTTTACCAATACATGTGTGATTTGTGTTAGCACTGTATACTCAGTACTTTCCCAAGTTCTGTGAAAAAAGAAATCACATTGCATATTACTCGAGTGTGATGCGAGCCCACAACCCTTGCAATGGGCGGGTTATTAATTGGTTGGGTTCAAATTATTTTTCATAGAACTCGGCAAAGTGTTTAGAACACAGTGCTAATGCACATCAGTGAAAGGGTCAAACCAGAATATTCTTTATCCTGATGCAAATTTAAAATCTATTACACGAGTTCTCAAATTTGTTTAAATTCTTGATATGTTAAAGGCTGGCAGGACCATTGAGTGATGCTTATTTTTCTAGTAATGTTATCTCCCAAAAGAGATTTTTACACGTATGTAACACACAAGATTTCCATGTATATTGCCTTATGTGTTTTCATTGTTTTCCATCACCCTGCAGACAATCTTTGAAATCGCTACATCCACAAAAAGCCTCGCCCACCAGATCATGAAATCAAAGCGGCGTTACCATGGAGAAATCGTTAAGAAGAACCGGGTTGTGTCGGTTCCAAAGACTGACGGAGGGGCTACAGGAGAATCAAGATTACCGGAGGTTCAGAGTACAGATAAAGACATTGAGGTAAAATACTACATTTTGTCATTTTGCTGCAAAATAAAAGTTTGAAGAAAAAGTTTGAAAGTGTGAACAAGTCATATCTAATGATTTTGGTTTTTACACCGATGTGTGTGAGCACTGTATACTCAGTACTTTTCCGAGTTCTTTGAAACTAAATTATTACAAGTACAGTGTAGGATTTGAAACTTTGCGCGGTGGAAAAACGATATGGAAAGGTTTGCGGTAACACCATGACTATCTCTGTATGAGAAGGTGGTTCTGAAAACGGTTCTGAACAACCGTTGGTTTCAACTGTACGTTTCGATCAATATTCTTTGATTTACTTCTGGAGAAAGCTGGACTCTGATTCTGCATACTGCTTAAAAGTATTGTTGATGCGAATTAGCTTGCTGATGCAGGAAGGCGGGAAAAGGGAAGAAAAAAGGAGCTCGGTGATGCATGGTAAATTATCACAGGCATATTACCTGAGTAGTATGCCTGTGATTTTTTAATCTGATAAATGTGGAAAAAAAATGCCAGGGACATCATACAGGAAAGAAAAAACAAGAAATGGAGGTAGGCAGGCTGCCTTGCAAGGCCTCATGACAACAGATGGACACGTTGTATAACAGATCATGGACCCCAAGAACACAAACACAAGTAGGCGTTGGATGGACGACATCAGAGAATTTGGAAGCGCCACATGGATGCGACAAGCACAAGAAAAATTAAGGTGGAATGGTGGTGAAGAGGCCATCCTTCGGCAGTGGAGTGGCATATAGGCTAAATAGATAGAAAGAAATGTGGTTCTGTTTTGGGGTGATTTTTATTCACAAAGTTTGTCAATGTTAGTTAAGCTCGATTCATGGTGTTACTGCAAAATGACAATTTATATAAATGTTTATACATGTATCTTATCATTGTCATTCAGGATGCATTCAGTGCAATTATTGCGCCTGGTTGCAAGAGGAAATCTGAGAAGTACGTTAGCAGCATCGCTAAACCCAAGAAGCCCAAGTTGGAAGTCAAGACAGACCATAGAGATAAAGAGTACTACATCTCACACTATGCTCCTGATAGTCAGACAGAACAAGGGTGAGAATTGCAGGCGTTGTGGATGAGGGGGATTGTTAGGGTGGTGAGACAAAGGGGGGTATTAACTTCAAGTCAGGCAGGAAGATTTTCAGATCAAAACACCTGTTGTGGGTTTTTTTTAAAGCTTTTTGCAAACATTCTTCCTGAATATGTTTTCATTCATGTCATTTTAGAGGAAACTTTACTTCAAAGACAAAAATGGGTCTTCATAATCAGTAAGGTTTCAGACTAAAATTAAACAATAATGCTCTTTATCCTTACTAGGGGTTGTCCTTTACTTTTTTAGTGGCTAGCCAGAAGAACCACTTAGCTGGCCATTTCATCTACTCCAGTATTTTTGCTAGTCCATTTGTTTTTTAATGAAGTGGTGATGCTTTTCAACACTGGTCTAGCGAGGAGAGAATGTTGATCGGTCCTCGGGTATTTTAACTATTATCTCACCAGTGAACCACTGTAAAGGGAGAACGCTGCTTACCAATTCTGTAAAATATACTCAACAACGTCGTTGTCCGTAGTCTTTATTTAAATTTGGCTGTATTTTCTACGCTTAATAACTCTCTAATCATTTAGTTGTTATACAAATATGTACATATATGTATTTAATAAAATAAACAAATTTTGTATGTTTGTTTGTAGTTGCTTGGCACCTCTGAATAAGCTTGGGCAATATCACGATATTATTGAATATCGCGATATTAATTTGGACACGATTTCGATATCGGATGGATTTGGTTTTAATCGAAATATCGATATATCGCGATAATTGCGATATATCGATATATCGATTAAATATTGCGATGTATTTGCTAGCTGATACCCCATAGATTTGGAGTAAAACCAGAAGAATAGGTCATTAGAACACCTCTCTTATACTAGGACTGTCTCTTCTACAACTTTCACTTGGAGTTTTAAGACTGATGATGTCAAATTTCATTAATCGCGATTATATCGAATATTGCGATATATTGTCGGCGATATATCGTGAATAAAATAAATCGATATCGCCCAAGCTTACCTCTGAAAAACGGTGTTTCACTTCAATAGAGGTTTCCCCGGAACAAAGAAGAAATAAACAAATAATATAAATAGACAAAAAGAGAAATAATCGGTTAACATCCCCCGACAATTCTTTGTTACAGTCTGAGTGTTGGAACATTTGATCAGCAAGCAGAGAGTGCCGTGTTGGACATGACACAAGATGACAGCAACTCCATGTTGAAACAACGCGGGAAGATCAAGTGGTAAGTAATCAGTCAACTTTGTTTTTGCCCCCAATCTTTGATTTGGAAAAGTCTTAAAGTTGTCTGTTCAGTATTATTTTGAAGAAAAACAAACTTTGCAGATTTTTATGCCCCGTCGGCGAAGCCAGCCGAAGGGGCAGATAGTGTTTGCCTTGTCCTTCCGTGTGCATGTCCTGGGGACCTATAACAAAAGAGAAGGCCAATACCTCTCTGGATGTCACCCCCATTAATACTTTATTGTCCTTTAAAGGCAGTGGACACTTGGTAATTGTCAAAGACTAGACTTCACAGTTGGTGTATCTCAACATAAGCATAAAATAACAAATCTGTGAAAATTTGAGCTCAATCGGTCACTGAACTTGCGAGATAATAAATAATGAAAGAAAAAAACACCCTTGTCACACAAAGTTGTGTGCGTTTAGATGGTTGATTTCAAGACCTCAAGTTCTAAATCTGAGGTCTCGAAATCAAATTCGTAGAATATTATGTCTTTCTCTAAAACTATGGCACTTCAGAGAGAGCCGTTTCTCACAATGTTTTATACCATCAACCTCTCCCAATTACTTGTCACCAAGTAAAGTTTTATGCCAATAATTATTTTGAGTAATTACCATTAGTATCCACTGCCTTTAATGTAGGATACATTTTTTGTATTGACCATTGTTTATCATTTATCTATAAGTTTGATTGTATGAATAGAAATAAAACAAACAAACAAACAAACAAACAAACAACGTAGTTTAGGCTGATTTGAATCAGTCTGGGACACTACTAATGTTAAAACTGGCAATTTTGTTTTTCCTTTCCAGGGAGAGGAAGAAGATGCGCTTTGTAAACGAAGTTGGCCGAGAAGGACCCAAGAAAATCCGCACCGAGAGTGGAGCACTCATCCCAGCATCCTACAAGAAAAATATGTATCCTTTGCACAATACTATACCCCTAGCTACCTAGCCCTATACACCTTTATCATGGTGCAGCCATCTTGAATTTATCCCATTGATATCAATGTTACCAAACTGAGGCTGAAGAACAAAATAGTCTGGTTCCTATTTGAAATATTATTATTAGCATTCATTATTGTTATTCAATACATTATGTAATAGATTTGAAAGTGTTATTCGGACTCAAAATTAACATTTTAACATTACTTGTCCAAGCAAGAAGTGACAGAGGAGTACCATTTGCAGCAATGGTCACTATTCGTGTCTTTCGACTAGACCACCGAGATTGCTCGGTAGCTAGAGGCAGTTCGGATCCTATATTAATTCCTATAATAATTGATAATAATTAAAGGCAGTGGACACTATTGGTAATTGTCAAAGACTAGCCTTCACAGTTGGTATATCTCAATATATGCATAAAATAACAAACCTGTGCAAATTTGAGATCAATCGGTCATCTAACTTGCGAAATAATAATGAAAGAAAAAACTACCTGTCATGCGAAGTTGTGTGCGTTTAGATGGTTGATTTCGAGACCTCAAGTTCTAAATCTGAGGTCTCAAAATCAAATTCGTGGAAAAATACTTCTTTCTCAAAAACTATGGCACTTCAGAGGGAGCCATCTCTCACAATGTTTTATACCATCAACCTCTCCCCATTACTCGTAATCAAGAAAGGTTCTATGCTAATAATTATTTTGAGTAATTACCAATAGTGTCCACTGCCTTTAAGATTTTTTACAGATACATGTAATGTCTCAGAAGAAACTAAACACTGCCCAGAATTCCGGCTTGACCCCTCTTCCAAATTCAACCCAAATTTCCTTGACAGCGGTTACCTAGATACAAAGACTGGCTGGAGAGAAGTAAAGCTGACGCTCGGGCAGAGGCTGAAGAGAGCGACAAAGAGGATGAAGATGACAAGAAGAAGAATAACAAAGGTATACAGTAATAAGACCTAGTTCTTACATGTACATAGCGCATTTTGATGAACCCTCAAGTTACCAAGAATCACTCAGGCAGAGTCGGATAGCTATTTTTAGATTAATAAAAATAATAGTAGCCAGTTTTTATATAGTTCCTTTCACACCTGAGGGCTTCTCGAAGCGCTTCCAACATTATTACCCCTGGTCACTGGGCCTTTATCATTCTTTAAACCATCTCAACTCCCTGGGGAGTATACAGCCTGTGCGCAATATATGCGCTACTCGGCTAAACCAATCACAAGAACCATCTCTGCCCTTACAGGTGTCCATTTACCCCTGGGTGAAGATAAGCAATTATTGTGAAGTGTCTTTCTCAGGGACACAAGTGTCACGACCAAATTCTAACCCACACTATTATGCTGAACAGAAGAACCAGAGCTTGAGTTTGGCGCTGTTATCCACTCTGCCACGACACCCCATATGAAGACCAACAGACATGACAGATTCAAGGATTCCTTTCTGCCTAGTGCAATTAAGCTTTTTATTAGTAGATGGTCAAGATAACTTGGTTTTCTTTCTATTTTTCGTTCTTCTAACATGCCCTCACTCTTTTATTTTTGTATGTTTTTGTAAGTTTGTAATTTTGTACTTGCACTTGGAAAAACTGAAGAAGATTGCTAGTTAATCATCTGTGCTATAGAAATAAAGTTGACTAAGCTTCTTTTTTGTATGTTTGATCCAGGAGCGAAATTCTCAACGCTCGGTATGAGTCGTTACAAGAAGAACCAAATGAAGATTGTCAATAAATCCTCAGGCTCCAAGTACGACCAGCCCCTGCCCAGGAAGAGGAAGGGCGGAGCTCAAGGCGGAGGAGGCAAGAAGGGCAAGAAGCCTATGAGAGGAGAGGTTAAGAGTCATGAGCAGGTGTTGAAGTCCAGACGGACCAAGGAGAAGAATAAGGCTCGCAACATCCCCAAGAAGCAGAGACAGCAAGAGGTCAAGAAGAAGATGGACAACCGTCAGTTGATGCTGATGAAGAAGTCCAAGTTTAATAAGAGAAAATAAGCGGGAGTGTTCAGGAATGAAAAGATGGAAGAGATCGCCAGATGTGATTTAGAAGATCAAGAGATGTTAGAAATTTGCCTGGTCGACAAGAGTGACTAGCGTCGTAGTTGCGACTAACTATTGCTTAGTCAAGTAGCGACTACCGCTTTTCAACTTCTCTGATTAATACCACAAAAACAGTTGCGACTACCTGTTTGGTGAACAATTGTGCTGCTCATGACTATTCATGACAACATGATTTACTTACGAAACTCAATCAGACATCAGTGACACAATCCTTGAATCCCCTCAGCGCAAATTTAACTATGTTACGCCTGCGAAAAAACAACATGCCACAAGAGTGCATGCATCTTGGGGAATTTGTCACGACTAGTGTCAATGTCATGGGCTGTTTCACTAGACGCCAAGACCTAGTCTGAAAAGATATGGACAATGATGAAAAATCATAAGTGTTTGTCGATAAAGAGGATAGGGCATAATTTTACATTATTTTAATACTTACCCATGAAAAACAGACCTAAGTTTGCCTATGGCAACTTCCGGTTAGTACTCACTGGTTTGGGAAAGATCAGGGCCCAATTTGATAGAGCTGCTAAGCACAAAAATTTGCTTAGCAAGAAATTTCTTCCTTGTTAAAATCAGGATTACCAACCAAGTTTCCATTTGTTGCATATTGCCTGTTACTGGTATTCAACTGTTGTTTGCTTATCCTGGTAATCACGTGGAAATTTGGTTGGTAATCCTATTTTTATCAAGCCTGCAATTTCATGCTCAGCAAAGTTTTGTGCTCAGCAGCTTTGCGAAATTGGGCCCAGTTGTCAACAAGATCTTTCTTCTCTGATCAAAACTTTATGAGAAAATGAGGGATATAAATGCAAGGATGTAAGATATCGCCAGAAGATGTGATTTTAAAGGGATTGCATACCTTTGGTAATGGAACCCACTGTATGTTTCAATCCTATTCAGTAATAGATAAATGCAAATTTCCTTTGAAATTGACACCATGTGTGTGCATTTATAAGGTCTATAGGCTAGGAAAACCGATATATCAAATGTCATGCTAATTTGAATAAACCATGAATAAAGACAACTTTTGTCATAAACTAATCAGATGCTGATGTAATTCTATGATATTTTATTAAAGCGGTGGACACCTTTTGGTAAATTGCTAAAGACCGGTTTTCTCAATTGTGTATCCCAACATAGTATGCATAATAACAAATCTGTGAAAATTTTGACTCCATTGGTCGTCGAAGTTGCAAGAGAATAATGGAAGAAAACACCCTTGTTGCACAAATTGGTGTGCTTTCAGCTACCTTAAAAAAGGCTTCAGGCCTTTTAATATTTGAGTGAGAAACAATAAACCTCTTTCTCAAAAAGTATGTTTCTTCAGAGGAAGCTGTTTCTCACAATATTATTATTTTGATAATAATAATAATGGTTAAAACCATTGGTCCATTTGGCCGCTAAGTTGTTTGCAACAGCTTATTCTATTTCTCATAATTTTATACTACTATGAAGTGCTCCTCATTGCTCGTTACCAAGTAAGTTTCTATGCTAACAATTATTTAAAGTGATTACCATTCAGTGCCAATAGTGTCAAGTGCCTTGACGTGTTGATCACTGGCCAACATGTCCATCTTGCTAGGAAAACAATAATTTATTTGTTTAATTGGAGATTATTTGGATTGATATTATTCTGGAACTCGAGTTTTCTTGCCAGCAAAACAGCTCCAATTGTTCTTGTGTAACAACTTGCATCATGGGAAAAACTAAGGTTTGGGTTTTACCATACCTTTTATTTTTTTTACAGGATTGCGGAGTTGACGTCACTAAGAAAAATAGCACAAGCCCCCCCCCCCCCCCACCCCCACACGAACAACGGAAAAATCGCGACGGTAATTACAAAAACAGAGGAAGAGTAGAGTGCGTGGCTGTGTAATATAAAGTAGTGAATGGTCGGGAAAGCTACCAAGAACATTCAACATGGTATGTCAGATTTTTGGCTGATTTGACCAAAAAAAAATTGATTTAAAATTCAATAGGTATTTTGATGGGTGTCGAGAAAGTTACCATTTTGAGAAAGTTTTCATTTGAGCCTTTGCTCGAAAAAGTCCGCCAATTATTAGTAGCAGTGACATAAAGTGCTCAAAATTTTGTCATGGTTCCTGACCATTAAAAGTAAAAGTTAAACTTTTTTCGTTAGAGCGGGTGATACTCTGAAATACCATTCACTCAAAAAAAATGTCTGTGGCCAAAAATCTGACATAGTATCTTTAAAGAATGGTGTGTGCCCTTGCCTTTGAATCTTGAATACGATAAAAGGTTCAAAGGCCAATGTGCCGTTTTGGAACCGTTCGATTGGTTAAAAAATATAATAATAGGGCCCTATATACATACATAGACATACACAAAAACTAACCAGTGACAGTTTTGCTAATGACTATGAGCGTTGTTTTAAGTTTTATATTGCTTAAAATCTGGAGCCCCAAATCATCAACGCAGGAGGAATACAATCGGTATAAATTTCATGTTTTTGATTCCCTCATAGTTTCTCAAAAACCTCCTTCAATTGAAGGGAATCTTCTTACTTATTTTTAAGTTATCAAATGGTGTGCCGCAACAGAACAGTATTGGCACAGTAGGTTTTCTACCGGGGTTTGTTCGGAATTGGTGTGCCGCTACAAATAATTGGCCCAGCCAGTAATTAAGGTTTTCTGTCAGTTTTTGCCAACTAATTGTGTGCCGCTACAAAACCAGTATTGGCCCAGTGTAGGTTTTCTACTATTTTGCTAAATATTGTTGTGCCGCTACAAAACCAGTATTTGCCCTAAAAGGTTTTCTACCACTAATTAATGGTGTGCCGCTTTAAAAACAGGGCCACTATTGGCCCAGAAAATGTTTTCTATCATTCCTTTTTGCCGAAATGGCGTGCCGCTACAAAACAAGGATTATTTTGGCTAGAAAGTGTATAGGTTTTCTACCAATTGTTTTGCCAAATAACGGTGTGCCGTTACAAAACCAGTAGGCCTATTGGTACAGTAGGCCTATAGGTTTTCTACCAATTTTGCCAACTTTGCAGAAATAATGTGCCGCTGAATGGTCCATTGTAGGTTTTCTACCAATGGTGATGCAACAAAAAACAGTGGCACACAGTACAGGTTTTCTACCGTTAGCTTTGCCAAAAAATGTGCAGTACAAAACCAGAATTCGCATAGGCAAATTTGCCAAACTTGTGTGCCACTATAGTTTTGCAGAAATGGTGTGCTGCTACAAAAAATTGTAAGTTTTAAACCAATTATTTGCCAAATTGTATGCTGCAACAAAGACCAGTGGCACAGAGGTTTTCTACCGCGGCTTTGCTAATGGTGTGCCGCTACAAACCAGGATTAGACCAGAAAATGTTTACTATCATTTTGCCAAAACAAAATGGTACGCCACTATGACCAAGTGTAGGTTTTCTATTTGCTGAACTATGTGTGCCGAAAACCAGCAGGCCTAGGACTTATGGCCAAGAAAAGATTTTATATTAATTTGCCGAAATGGTGTGCCGCTACAAAACCAGAATTGGCCCAGAAAAGGTTTTCTTTAATATTTTGCGGAATGTGTGCCGCTACAAAACCAGTGGCCCAGTGTAGGTTTTCTACCCTTTTTGCCCGCGGTTGTCAAAATGGTGTGTCGCTACAAGTAGACCTAGAAAAGATTTTATATTTTTGCCGAATGGTGTGCCCCTACAAAAAAAAAACAGGATTAGCACAGTATAAGCTATATAGTCCCAAGGTTTTCTACTTGGCCCAGTGTTCTACCATTATTTTGCCGCAAGCCGCTACTTTGGCCAAGTTGTGTAGGTTTTCTACCAATAATTATTTGCATAAAAATGGTTTGCAGCTATACAATGGCCGAGAAAAGGTTTTCTATATTCTGCAAATAATATTGTGTACCGCTGCAAAAAACATACATTGGCCTAGAAAGGGTTCTATCACCTTGGCCGAATGTGCAGCTACAGTACCAGTAGGCCATAGTGGCCCTATTTGGTTGGCGCTCCAGAAAAGGTTTTCTACTATTAATTTTGCGAAAATTAATATCCGGGTGCCGCTACAAAACCAGTATTAGCCTACATAAGGTTTTCTATCATTTTTCCCTAAAATGGTGTGCCGCCACAAAACAAGTATTGGCCAATATTGTAAGTTTTCTACCAATTATTTTGTCAAAAAATGGTGTGCAGCTACAAAACAAGACCAGTGAGATGAGGCCTATTGGCCCAAAGAATAATAATTATGATCTTGTCGAAAATGTCGTTGCTCTGCAAAAACAGTATTGCCACAGTAATAGTTTACTTTACCAATTTTGCGAAAATTGTGTGCCACTACATAACCAATTTTGGGCTAGTGAATGATTTCTATTATTTTCTGCACTATAAATCCAGTTTTGGCCCAGTGTAGGTTTTCTATTTTTTGTGAATTCTGCAAAAAATGAAAAATAAATGAAAACAGTTTACGCCCTCTCTTGGTTGCAAGAAGAAGTAGACTGGTGCCAAAGTTTCGTGGTTCCCCACGCATTTTTGTATGCCTGAAGCTTGGGTATACTTACGCCCACAGGCCTCAGTTCCTGACGCAACTTTAAACGAGCAACATGTCATACAGGCCACCCGCACCCGTGAGTATGGTAAAATATAACACTATTTAGTCCACGATTCATCAATGAAAGAATCAAAGTAAATTGTATTTCTCAAAATGAATATGTGCATTAAATTGTGTTATTTTTAATAAATTGGTCAAGAGCTTTTTAATTTTATGCTGTTCTTTTGAATGACTCGATGGATATTGATTGTCAATCCCCCCATGAAGAGTGTCAGTCATGCTACATCATGTACGTCTTTGTATTGACTATTTGTACACGTCAACTAATTGCAGTTTCAATTACCGCAATATCTCTATGGGTGTCACTATATACCGGAAAACACCGGAAATTACCGGAAAATACCAGAAAAATACCGGAAAACACCGGAAAACTACCGGAAAACTACCGGAAAACTACCGGAAAATACCGGAAAAATACCGTAAAACACCAGAAAACACCGGAAAATACCAGAAAACACCGGAAAATACCAGTAAATACCGGAAAACCCCAAGGAGTAACAAGCAAAATAACTAAAAATACAAGCGACATACCTGAAAATACCGAAAACTGATGGAAATGTTGGGTGCGATCGGCCGGTCAATCTCTCTGCGCGATCAACCGATCGCGGTTCTACTATTCTAAAAGCCGACAACGCCGACAACAAGTCCAGAGCGCCGCCAACAGGTTTTAAATACCTCCAAAATGGCCAATCAACCATAGATATATTAGAACTATAATGTGTGCTGTAAATTAACGTAAATTTAATGGAAAAACTTCACGAAAAGTGTGTATTTTTTAACCAGAAAAAAAACCTTCACCCGCACGGAATTAAAAGCGGTCGGACGCCATCTTGGCTTAAAAACCGTTTTGGGACCAGACCATTATAATACGGGTAGATTTAGCACTTGTCAACAAAAGAGGGCGGGCTTCATGTGAAGACCTTTACTGCAGTGTGCACAGTGCATGACGCCCGCCCTCTATTGCTAAACCTGACTTACCCGTATCATAATGGACTGGTCCAAACACGATTTTAAGCCAAGATGACCGCCTTCCGTGCGGGTGAAGTTTTTTTCTGGTTAAAAAATACACACTTTTCGTGAAGTTTTTCCATTAAGTTTATGTATATTACAGAACACACATATTTCTAGTATATCTATGGTTTATTGGCCATTTTTGAGGTATTTAAAACTTGTTGGCGGCGTGTTGGCGGCGCTCTGGGCTTGTTGTAGGTTTTGTCGGCTTGTTGTCGGCGTTGTCGGCTTGTTGTCGGCTTTTAGTAGGACCGCGTTTTTAGAATTATTATTTGCTGGAGTTTTCCGGTAGCTTTCCGGTAGCTTTCCGGTGTTTTCCGGTAGTTTTCAGATGTTTTCTGGTGTTTTCCGGTAGTTTTCCGGTGTTTTCTGGTAGTTTTCCGGTGTTTTCCGGTAATTTCCGGTATTTTCTGGTATATAGTGTTACCGATCTCTACCGGAATTTTTTTCTTCTAAATCCTGCCGCTGCCACCACTTTTTCATGCGTTATCAATATCGGGTTAATGTAGTAAGTAGCCTACATCCAATTAATTCCAGTTTACTCGATTTGCTTGGATTTTGGAAAAACAATTAAAGTGAATTTGTGTTTTGTTGAGGATCGGATGTTTTCTCTTTTTTGAACATGTTTTAAGCTTCCTTTGATTTTATTGCAACAAAATCTTTGTGAATCAATGCTACTCCTAGTAGTTTCAGTTTCGGCTGGCTTTCGTCTCCCGTAACCTCATGTATCTCTCACGCGTAAAACGATGATGGTTCAATGAATTTTGGAATCACAAATCTCTCATTTTTTTTCTTTTTCTTTTTAAATCTCACCAAAATTAGGCTCTATGTGTCCTTTGATATCTCACTGTCCGAGGGGACGACCAGAGAATCCACACCACAGGTAAAACATTTTAAAGCGCCCGCACATGGCCGGCTAAAACAGAGTTCACGTTGCAAACTGTTTACCTACGGCTGTTTGCTGCGTGTGCGAAAAGTGTACATACTGGTACCCTGTGCGAGCTTCGTGGTTCCGTGCTGCATGTTTATGTTTTGCCCGCCCTCTCGTGGCCTACATTCGCAAAATTAAAAGGAGGTGTCTGCAAATTGTTGGCAGAGCACGTACAGTAGATTAACGTCCGTCGATATATCGAAAATACTCAAAAACTCGATATTTTTTTGACATCGAAATCGCCGATGTCACTTTTATAATCATATCGTAATATCGGATTTTCGATATATCGAAAATTTTCGATGTTTTGAAAATTTCGATGTTCTTAAATGATATCGAAAATACCAAAAGAGTGTCCGATTATTTAAGAGAAATCTGTGTTTGAGTATTAGAAAAGCCGTCGTCGTTATATAGTTTCATCATTTTGAGTTGCCGTATTAAATAAAATACGTTTTACAACCAAGTATGTCTGCTTGTTCTTCGGGCTTTCGCCATCAGCCGCTGGCCCGCCGCAGAAGTTCACGACCCCGCGGCGAGCGTACGGTAAAACCTCAAAAGAAACCACCACTACTTTGCAAAAATACCCCGCAAAAAATTTCCCCGAATCAACAAGACATAACAAAATAAGGAAGAAAACAATCTTACGTTATACAGAAAAATAATCTTTCTATCAATCCAAGGTATCGTAATGGCGTCATTTTGGTCAAATAAAGCCTACACGTTGTGTTCGTAAACAAGCTAACATTTCCGAGGAACTATGGCTTCGCAGACCACGTTGTCGGCGGCTAATGCGTGCGTACCAGCGATAACTATGGTGTTGTACGGTTTAAGCGTGCACACCAGCGTGTGTGGTTATTGCAATTCGGGGGGAAAACCCGTTTGCCCAAGCATGCACAGACAAGTGCAGTCTTTTGTCAACGCGGTATCGCGTGATGCACTGCGTTATTTTGACAATAGAGGGCGTTCTAGCATTCAATGTTTCATGCCTTTATAGAATGCTAAGTGCTACGAGCCTTTATTGGAGACTATGTGACTGCATGCTGTTTGCGTTGTATATTGTGAGCGCGGAATGGTAGGTCTGTGTTTTGCGGGACTTTCTAGTGATTTTTTTTTCGATGATTATCTCAACCATTTTCAACCGTAAAGGTAGTGTAACATACCAGCGGACATGTATAATGTATCTAACAATATTGCCGTGAATTGTCGTTATTTTTGAGGGCATTAGACTCTGAAAAAGTTTAGTAACTAATTCATTTAGTGTTGAAGTTTGAAGCGCCACGCTCCCCTAACACACTTCACTCTCCACATAGAACAGCGGGCCTGTCGCACCAATTTTTTTTTTCCACATCGTACCAAAGATCTCAACCCAAAGCCGCCCGCCCGCGCGCCCGTCGGACAACTTGATTGACACTTTTACGTCAACGCATCGGCAACTGACACCTTAATGTCGGCGAGTCTCGCAACTCACAAAGGCTCTGTGTCATTTTGAGACGGTCAATCATGGCCAATCACGAATCGAGAATTGTGGTGAGCGTTCACCAATATTGGCCAAGCCAGCGGTAGCGGCGATCATACTTTGTTGTAAAACCAGAAATAATCGGGGCGCGGGACTACGCAATTTGAAATTTTTGAACTACAAACAAGGTCGGGGCCCCCCAAAACAGGTTTAAATGTAACCCTATTAAACTGTCAGTCTACGGTATATATATTTCTACTCGCCATGAGTATACCAAGTGCTGTTTTTAGGCTTCATCTTGCGCGCGGGAAATACTCGATATATCGAGTATACTCGATATTAAATTTTCGATATATCGGTAATGGGAAAAAACCGATATCGACGGACGTTACAGTAGATAAGATGCGGACTCCGAAATTATGGTAAGAATTTATAATAAAAAAAAAAAAATTGAGATTGCGGAGTGGAATCTCTGGTCGTCGCCCCGGACAGTGAGATATCAAAGGACACATATAGAGCCTAATTTTGGTGAGATTAAAAAAAAAAAAAAGAGAGATTTGTGATTCCAAAATTCATTGAACCATCATCGTTTTACGCGTGAGAGATACAAACCTATGATGTTACAGGAGACGATAGCCAGACGAAACCGAAATAGTTCTAGGATTAAACAATGCGGAGTCAACAACGCACATTGAGAAATAATTAAATGACCTTTGCCCTGCAATGCCCTCTGTTGGCAAAAGTTGTCCATGTTATTAGAATTTCTCCAAGGCTGTCATAACTGTGCAATGTGCACAATCTGCAGGCCCAATTAATTAATGCACAATGTGTGCCAATTCTTTACTCCGTTCCTGAACGTGTACTACGTTGAAGTCTAGCCAAGATCACAAGTGGAATTATCTAAAAGCCATCAACGGCTAATCACAGCGTGCAGAACATATGATTATACACACCAGTTCAGGCCTGATACTTCACGGAGGCATCAGAGGCGATTGCCTCCGTGTCCTCTGGTCATTGCCTTGGTGCCCTTGAAATGCTCCAGTACAAATTTGCAATTTCATCATAGGGTGCCCTTTACCAAGAAGAAAATGCCTTGGTGCCCTTGCCCTTTCAAATATGAAGCATACAGACCTGCCAGTTACATTTGCAATTTTACATCGTTAAAGAAGCTTGCTACGTACGACATGTTTGTATACAAAAATAATATACGAGAAAACAATGAATAATGAAATTTTTTTAAAAAGCCTCATGTCATTTAAAAAATGCCCGGACGCAAATCTAAAACTTTCATTCTCGTGGCCTTAGCTTTCCTCTATGACCTTGCCACCACTTTCTGGCAATTTTTTTGAAGAATTTGTTTTTATTTATAAAATGCTGTAACCCTTCTTCAAGGTAAGAAAACAATAGACCGATCCAGTAGGCTCCGCCCACTACGCACGTGTGATCAAGAACACGTGGGGTTCTCCAATGCCTTTCTGCATAACTCTACCGCGCACGCCAAGATACACGCACGTATGTCGGACCTTATTTGTCGGACCTTCATTGCGTTGTGATTGGTCAATATGCAATGGGGCGGAGCTTAGTGGATCGGTCTATTCAGTGGAATCGGAGCTAATTAATTGGTGGCGAGGTGCGGAAAATTATCCTTGCCCTACACTACAGAGGTAAATTTGATATGTGTAAGGGCTTCAATTTAAACGATCACACATTACAAAATGGATCAAAAGTTACACACCAACATACCCAACACAGCTTAGCAAAACCAAATGTGACACTGAAATTTGAGCTGTTTGTAATGTTATAGGCCCATCCGGGTTGACAATTTACCAATTAAATGTCAGTAGTGAGAAAAGGCCTTATGTCTTAAATTAACCTTAAAATAAATCTTTAAGTTCTTACAGTAATAAAACACAAACATGTACTATAGGCCTACCTGTATGTTTGATATGTAGGCCTATACATAGATAAGTTTACATTTAAAGTTAAATTGCTCTTTTAGTTTTAGTCTTGGCTAATTTTTTCTCGTTATTAACTCAGGGTTATGGTGCCCCTCCCCCGGGCCAACAAGCATATGGTTCCCCCGTTCCGGGCCAACAAGCTTACGGTGCCCCACCGCCAGGCCAACAAGCTTACGGTGCCCCTCCCCAAGGCCAACAACAAGCTTACGGTGCCCCTCCTGGTGCACAGCCCAGATACGGAGCCCCCCCCCAGCAAGCTTATGGAGCCCCACCCCCAGCAGGACAGCCCGGCTATGGGGCGCCAGGCGCCCAACCAGGCTACGGGCAGCAGCCACAAAGATATGGTGCACCCGCTACTGCGCAACCCGGGTATGGGGCGCAACCGGGATACCGTGCCCCTGCTCCAGCCAGTCAGCCCGGATATGGAGCTCCTCAACAAGGGGGTTATGGTCAGCAAGGTGAGATCAGATTTGTTTCAATTCAATTCAATTTAATTAATCTGTGTTCAAGAAGAACCCAAACGAGCTAACTCGAATGCTCACTTACGTGTATCGTAAAGACATTGAAACAGCATTAGAAATAAAAAGCTCCAGACTTGAACTTTGCTCTTCAATTCCTTGAGTTCAATAATTTATTTGGCCATCAATAAAAAAGTACAAAAATGGAAAATTTACAAGTCAAAACATTAATAGAAAGCTAAAAGAAAATAGAACAATAATACATAAATATTTATAAACCATGATTTAAATATACACTGATGAAAGATAAGTAAAAAACACAATCATATCTAAACAAAAACACCACATTAGCAAAAACTGCCCAAACCTCTCCACTCACACAAGCCATAGGATAAAAAATAATCAGTAAAAACCCACTAAGAATCGTAACATACTCTAACTGATAACGGCACAAATGAAATAAGAAAGTGTGTGGTTCTACATTGGATGCTACAGAGTATTTTTTCTGACCTCGTGAAACAATAATAATGGTGCAAGGGATGATCTTTATATTTCATGATTTCACCAGAAAGGGCTATAGTACATGTAATTTTCCTCTGGTAAGTGGCATAGCACACTGTTTTAATAACTACATGTATGTGCAACCAGTGTTAGCTTAAACTTGTGGTAGAAGAACTTCCTATTTTTTAAAAAGTTTATAGGATTTGAGGCATTGCATGGTGAGGTATCAATGTATATTTGGTTTGCGGTAACACCATGTGTGTTTCTACTTGCCAGGTAGAACTTGTTCTTAGAGAACTGTCTTGCTTTATTCTACTGCCGCAGAGTAGATAATCGGAGGTTCGGGAGACTTCTCAGTTCTGAAAAGAACTGTCCTGCTTTTTAAATATTACCAGGGCGGATGGTATAGAAAATAGACTGGAATAATATAGACTGTACTGCCGCGGAGTTAGTTCTGAATTGGTCTCAAAGTTTCGACTAGCTTGCTCTAGTCAACGTCAGGAGTTTGTTGTGTTTGTTTTGTGATTTTTGCTGTTACCATTTAAATTATTGTCCTTTTTCTATTGTTGTTTATTTAATTGTTTATGTTTTAAATGTTCTTGTATTTATGTATTGTAATTACCCTTTTTTATTGTTTACTGCATACATGTACATTTTGATGTTTTCATGTCTATACACTGGGGTTTAATTTGAATGCACCCTCAAACAGGCTGGTCCCGGAGAGAGTGCAATATAAATTTGATAAATGATTATTACTATTATTTTTATTCTCAATTATTTTGTTTTGCGCTTGTGTATGTTTTATGGAATGTGTCCAATATAAATCAATCAATTTAATTAACAGTGTATTTATTTGCCTGGTCCATTTTACAGCCTATGGTGCACCACCTGGTGGCGCTCCACCAGGTATTGACCCGACAGTCTACCAGTGGTTCCAGTCAGTGGACAATGACAAGTCCGGCAGTATCACATCCAATGAGCTTCAGCAAGCTCTGATGAATGGCAACTGGTCGCACTTCAACGGAGAAACGTGTAGATTAATGATAGGTAAGGGTAATTCCTAACCAACAAGAAGTTTTGTTTCTTGTAAAGCCCTTTTCACACATTTTTTCTCATTCCCGTTGAATACAGCCCTGGGGAGGCCCCATGAGTTTTTTACCCCAAACTTACCTCGGCCCACTTCCACAATGACACCACCTACATGTAGGTTCCTAATGTTCAGGGGTCTGGTTGCATTTTACAAGAATACCACAAGTATTTACCACTTATTTCCACTCCTGAGCAGGAGTGGCTTTTCCGAGGGGTGACTATTCCGAGGGGTATGTTCATTTGCCAAGGTAGATCAGGAGTAGAGTGATCTGAGTGTGAACGGGCCGGTCGTTACTCCTTGGGGTTGCCCTCTGGACTTCCCTGGGTTTCCCCTGGGTAATAGAGTAGTGTGAAAAGGGCTTATCTTGCTGAAAGGAAAAAGGGTACAGTAGGTACATGTAGGTAGGAAAACACAATTTGTTTTGGCAATTGTTATGTGTGCACAAGAAAGAATGAGATATATGTAACTGTAGGGGTGTGGGAGAACCTGTAATTGGTGAGTCAAGTGAATGATTTTTTTTGCTAAAAAAGAAGGGCTGTTTACTTTGAACTGTTGTTCTTTGTCTGTACACAGGATTGTTTGACAAAGACAACAACGGAACGATCAATATACAAGAGTTTGGTGCCTTGTGGGCTTACATTCAGCAATGGAGGGGTGTGTTTGACCGCTACGACCGGGATAAATCTGGAAATATTGATGGAGGAGAGTTGTACACAGGTAGGTTACATGTCAAATATCACTCCTTTTATTTTTATCTTGTTGTCTACATGGCCAATGGCTAGACTTGGTGTGTACAGATTATATTCTTAAAGGAACACGTTGCCTTGGATCGGACGAGTTGGTCAAAACAAAAGCGTTTGTAACCGTTTTGTTTATAATGCATGTGGTTGGAAAGATGTTTTAAAAGTAGAATACAATGATCCACACAAGTTTGCCTCGAAATTGCGTGGTTTTCCTTCTACTGTGCGAACTAACACGGTCGGCCATTTATGGGAGTCAAAATTTTGACCCCCAGAAATGGCCGACGTGCTAGTCGACGAGGTAAAAGGAAAACCACGCAATTTCGAGGCATGTTTGTGTGGATCATTGTATTCTACTTTTACAACATCTTTCTACCCATATGCATTTTATAAAAAACGGTTACAAACGCTTTTCAAAGACCAACTCGACCGATCCAAGGCAACGTGTTCCTTTAAACCCTTGTGCGTTGGTTCTTGAGCAATATTTGTATCTGCCTTTTTGTAACCTTTTTGAAACTTGTGGCGCTTTTATACTTGTATGAGCAATGTAATTTCTTCTTTTTTGCAGGGGAGAATTAAAGTTTAGTTTTTTTATGTCTTATGTTTGATCAATTGACCGTTCAAAACCGTTCAAAGAATCCATTCCTCACACTTGCTCCATGTAGCTTTGTTATACCTCGGTCACAAACTGTGAAGTTTGATTGGTGGTCGTGAACCAATCACGTGTCGTGCAACAAAAACGCATGTTACACAGCTTGGGTGTACATCACCTTGATCGTTCCCAGTGTTGGTCGATTTCCAGCGCTGTGTACGAAACACCCGCGGGTTCGAGGGAACAGTCATGCATTGTTTCTTGTTTGTCTGCTTATTAAACAATGACTACTCCGTTGTAATAAAGTTTGATAATAACAACAGAACTTCAAGAAGAGGAATATTAATGTTACCATGGTACATGTATAACAAAGCAATTGTAATGCATGCTGTGATTGGGGTCCACGGGTTTTTACACCCTCGGGGGAAAATGGCACCCTCGGCTTGGCCTCGGGTGTTTATTCCCCCCTCGGGTGTACAAAATGCCATGGACCCAGTCACAGCGTGCAACAATTGTATGTTGTACACACCTTAAAGCTTTACCAACTGGATCTAGCCTCTTGATTGAGCCGATAACCAATCATTCCGTATTATTACCAATACCGTATTTTTACCTGGAATAGCCAGGTCCTTAGTGTGTTTACCTATGCCCTTTGCCCATTCCTTTTATTGAAAATATAGATATTTTACTAACTTTCTTATGCATTGTCGTCATTCTTGAAGTGTTTTACAATCTTCTTATTTCCCCCCTTCCTTGTTTGTTTTAGTTTCATAGGGCATTGTTAAGGTTTTTTTTCAAGGGGTTCATGGAATTCCTGTTTATGCTTACACTTGTATTATATATCAGAATGTTTACTAATTGGCTGCTTGTTTTATTCGTATTATTCCTTTTAATCACTTTGTTTTTTAATAGATCTGGGGCGGATTGCAATAAAACGGTCTAAGACCAGTCAGTTATAGCCGGATATCTGCCTTAGACGGTCTTAGCTTAAATAATAATAATTTGGGGGGCTAATCATCCTTACTCGCAGCTAAGAGCTGAATTGCGAAGGACGCGGCTACAACGTGTTCGAGAAGCAGGCATGCAAGGGCGCATTAAGCTGCCAGCCACATCAACCCATTATGACCACGGAGCACAGCCAAGATCGAAAGTGTTTGATTTTTTCCTGAGGGAGGAAAACCGGATAGTCTGGAAAACCCTCGTGGCACAGCAGAGAACCAACGCACAACTCAACTCACATATGGCCCCGACCGGGAATCGAACCGGGGTCACCTTGGTGAGAGGCGAGCGCTTTACGCACAAGCCAACCGTGCCACCCTTAGTCAGTCATTAAGCCTGTTGCAATAAGCCGGTCTTAGATAAGTCGCTGAAAAGTAATGAAATACGAACAAATGTCCCATAATACTTAGCACTCTGCAGGCACTGGTGGTACGGCATTGTTGTTATTGCTTTGGTTTAAATCATCGGATATCAAATCTGAGAGTTGTATCATTTTTACTCTTGGGAACATATATTTATGATATAATTTATCATAATCATATGCCTCTAATGGGTGTAATCTATCGCTAAATATCATCTCGTCGTTGAGCCCTTTGCATCAAATTGTCTACAACTAACACAAGCAGCGCCATCTTTAAAAACCAAAACAAAGACTGATTAAAGCCAGCTCTGAGCAGGCTTAAGATTTAAGACTGGCTATAATTATAGACCGCGCTATTGCAATCGGTCTATAATTAAAGACTGTCTAAGCTTGCTCAAGTTAGCCGGCTATAGCGCATAGACCGGTTTAAGACCGTTTGGTGCAATCCGCCCCTGGTCTTAGACTTTGTGTTCCTCGTACAAGTCTTACTCGATACAGGCAATCCTTTGTCCCCAACTCCATCCAATTATTTAACACATCAGTTGTACGTAAATAACTGGTTTTCTCATTCACAGGATTACTTTGTACATATTTGCTGTATTTATTAGGTGGGTGTGTTACTTATTCTTAGTGTGTATATTTCTGTCCTTTTAATATATGTATCGTTGTAATTGTTTGTAACTAATAATCGTTTTATTCTTGTATATGCCAATGGAAACTTAATTTCTGTATATTTATAATGCGGACAAAAAAATATTTTAATTCTAATTTAATCTTTAAAGTGCCTTAAATGTCTTTTAAGGTGGATTTTGGCACTATATTAAAGCTTTTTAATTATTATTATTACTCTTTTGTTATTTTCCAGCCTTGAACGAGATGGGATTCCGCATCAGTCAGAACTTCGTCCAGGTGCTCATCTTGAAGTTTGACCGTCAGTCGAGGCGCTCCGTCAAGTTTGACGACTTCATCCAGATCTGCGTCTTGCTACGGTCACTCACCGAAGCCTTCAAGCAGAGAGACTCAAACCTCAACGGCAAGATTACGATCAACTACGAGGACTTCATGTCGCTTGCCCTCGCTTATAAACCTTGATTTGATGACTTTTTTGTTTCTCACTAACCACTTCAGACTTTCCTGGACTGTCCTACGCCCTCAATCTTTAGCTACATGTAGCAGCCGGACATCTGACAATAATATTCATGTGGACATGTCATTGTGTAGCTTGTACAGGCTCCTACCTGCAGTGCTATGCTTTGTTTCATGCGTACAAAGAGTGACAGAAGCCACTGGCAATCATGCTCGTAATCTCCCTTTGTTTGGGAGTGTTTAGTCCCCAATTCCAGACCGTTATCCTGTTGTACAGATTTGGCATACTTGAAATATAAAGGCTGCCATCATTTTTTATCATTGTATTCGTTTTTTGGTAGATAAGTCCGAGCGTATCGAGTTCTCAGCATCTCACGAGAAATCTACAAATAATGGTGCTAGTTATAAGAGGCTGTGTTATTGCTCAGGTCAGGGTTTTTTTCTGTGACAATGATATTTTCAAAGGAAAATAATTTCTCCAGAAGCTCCAAAAAGTTCTGAAAATTATAGCGTTGTTGGGCCCAGACAAATTTTCATAATACCAAAGTGAAGTGGTTAATAACATTAATAAGGGAATAAATAAATTATGTGCTTGGCTGGTTTTAAACACTCTGTTTAATACCGGTTGCAGTCTGGATGCGATAATTACCCAACCGGAGGTAATTGAGTATTCACACCAACATAAGATGAGAAGTGCCTGACAAGGATGCAAGTGTCATGAGCAGGCTGGAGTCAAACCCGTACTCTGATTTCTCAGCCGTCAGAACTTGAGTTTGATGCTCTTGACTGCATGGCCAAGACGCGATAGGTCATGATATTGCAATATATTTTTCAAATCTACACATTCTATCAATGTGAACAATTTTGTACCTTTGCGTTCCGACACCATACGTTAACCAGATCAGTGAAATAAATACACCACTCTTTTCAAAGTCTAAACATTTTGGGTGTTCAGTAGTGCACCTAGTGTTGAGGGAAGAATTGTGAAGGATATGGATTACATATCGTACATACATTATAATCTGGCTTCATGAAATTTATGAAACAGTAAATTTATTTGTTTCACAACTTAGCTCTACGATCATGAAAAAAAAAAAATTTGTTCTTTTCATATTGAGTACTTACATGTATAAATGAATCGTTGAATAATACGCAGGTATTTGTGATTTTAATAATCTTTTTTCATTAACTATCTTCTGCATTTTTCTTCTCACATCTCAAGTCTTGTTCCCTGACTTCTGAAGAGTATGCACATGTGCATTCCAAGTATACTCATTCAGGTTACCTAACTAACTGGATCTGTTTGCAGGGACAGCCTTCGGTTAAAATTTGAAAAAAATCCCCTAGTTCTTAAGTAATTCTTGTATCAGGAATGAGAAGATGCTTGTTAAACTGTCAGACTGTTATTTGGCTTTTGGTCTCGGACCGGTGTATAAATTTTAAGCAGCATATACTCAGTATGCCTACTTTCCCGAGTCATGTGAAAATAAACTGACGGGCAAACCACTTGGGTGGAGCTCAAACACACAGCATTTGTCACACTGAAGCAACACTATTTTTTTTCTTTTAAAACTATCTGGTAATTAGTCATTTTCACTGATGCAAGTAGTGTATATTTGCTAATGGCTGGGAGCAGCTCAAAAGTCGAGCTCTGGTGTGCACAGGACTCAAGCTCTGGTGTTTCTGATCAGCAGAGTGTGGGTTTGAGTCCCTGTCTTGACACTTAATGGTATAATGGCTGCTTTGTCTTAACTTAAAACACATGTTTAACAGCATTTCTTTATTATCGAGATGCGCCTGATTTTGTCACAGGCTTCTCAAAGCTCTTACTTACAGGAGAGTATACATCCAATGATTGTACAGTTCAGTGCAATTTGTTTTTTTGTAGCATCGGTGTTAAGATAGTTTTAGCCTATAGTTTTAGCAAGGGCTGTACTCGTATTTATTCATTCTACCAAATTATTCAGCGATAGATTTATATATTCCTTCTTTGTCTTTTTTTTATACTAATACATCAAACTTGGACTTCAAAATGCTGTCTTTTTGCACCAAGAGGGCCAGGAAAATTACTGAGCAAATTGATTTGACTTTTAATGTAATGTATATAATGTGCAGGGATGTCCCTTGTGTGAATAAAGAAACAAGTTCAGAGAACTACTGTGAAAAAGTTGGATGATTCGCCCTCGAAATGGATTTAGTTATAAAGAATTCCTTTGTTTTAATCATGAAGCTTAACCAGATTGCAATTTATATCAGTGCTTATTTGCAGGGAAGTAATTATTTCTTGGTATTTAAGATAAAAGTTTCATCCCCTTAACGGTGATCCCTCTGCTGCCCATTCCCAGGTTGCAAGGTAAACTTGGGTGTGATCCCTGGCTACTTGACGGCCAACATGGCTATGGCTTCTTAGTGACACCACTGAACAAAGATATTGACTAATAGTTATTTATAGGGAGACCACCAACATGGGGGTAGTCTTGGTGCAAGACGTTTCTCATTTCCCTTTCACGCACACCGCGGCAAATTCACCGACAGCGCGCACACCGACTCACCTGACTTTAGCCCACTCACCGCCTGAGTGGACTATAAGTCAGGTGAGTCAGTGCGCGCGCTGTCGGTGAATTGGCCGCGGTGTGCGTGAAAGGGAAACGAGAAACGTCTTGCACCAAGACTAACATGGGGGCTATATAGCTCAGTTGGTGCCGGCACCTTAATCCTGAGGTCGATGTTTCAAAATCCACTAAAGTAAACTTGTCTTTGTTCGAACCCAAATTACGCGAACAGTATTTTTTTAACACGAACAGAAGTAGGGATCCCAAAGACCTGATTACTCTGGATGCACAAATCAATCAAACGAAACAACACCAAATTTCACATTACTCCTCCAGCTTTTATATTATTTAGCAGGTGATAACAAAACCCATATTCACAAGCATTTTTAACATAGTAAAACAAACGAACTCTGGAAGAAAAGTTACAAAGAGTGACGCCGACGACACTTTGGATACTCCCCTCCCCCATCTCATGGCAGGAAATACAGCAAAGTGTACTATTAATATCCAACACGACCCATTGGAATGTTTGTTAATGGGTGTAACTTTATTTTAAGTGTACCACTGATGAAAATTTGAGGAGCGATTTAATTAAGAAAACCCAAATAAAAAAACCCATGAATTAACTCAAAATATTTCCAGTATATGTCTGCACCAAACACATTTTAAAACACTTTTTGAGCGATTTCAGGTATATTAATCTTCAACTTTACAACCACTGACAACACTGCTACGAATGCAAAGAGGTAGCCTACCCTTTATGGTGTTTCAGGTCATAATGTAAAGACAAGTTTTAACCTCGTACCCGCAAATAATACTCTTTAGTAAATACATTTTCCAGCACGTTGACCCTCCAAACTAGGACACAACCCCAAACTTGTGAACAAGTCATTGAATGCTTGTCCTAGTAATAACGGGTTTGAACGCTATATGAAGCCACTATTCTTATTACGTGTACATAAAAAAAAAGATTTAAATAGATGCACACCATATACATGTATCTTTGACTCCCAAATGGCAGTCCACCAATGGCAGACATAAGACTACGTTTGATGTCATTAACAGGTCATTACCATGACCCGAGGCCAAACATGCTTGCTATGGCTGTGTGATGTGCTGTAGTTTAAGTAGCAATGATCACAATAGACCGATCCATTAGGCTCCGCCCACAACACACATGTGTGCAAGAACACCCGATTCTCTCCTATGCCTTTCTGCACAACACTACCGCGCGCGTCAAGCATACGCGCACGCATGTCGGACTTGATTTGTCGGACCGTCGTTGCGTTGTGATTGGTCAATACGCAATGGGGCGGAGCTTAATGGATCGGTCTATTGACATTAGGGAAGGAGAAACAGGGACAGCATCTTGAATAATTTGTGAAGACATGGTTTGAGATAAGAGCTCTCAGGCAACAAGAAATGTCCATGCTTTAGATTCATTTGACTTGAGTTTGTCTTGGATGTCAGTGCATGAGTTTAATACCCTAATGCCAAGCCAAGCATGGTCCCTATGGCTGTGTGGTGTGCAGTTCAAGTATCGATGATCCCATTGACATTAGGGAAGTACATAGAAACAGGAACAATATCTTGAGTTTTTTTGTGTAAAGACATGGTTTCCAGATTAGAACAGGCCTGGAATTACACGAAGGCTACAGAGACCATGGTCTCCGTTGACCCATGGTCTTGGCCTTTGATGCC
This sequence comes from Asterias amurensis, assembly GCF_032118995.1. Taxonomy (NCBI): domain Eukaryota; kingdom Metazoa; phylum Echinodermata; class Asteroidea; order Forcipulatida; family Asteriidae; genus Asterias; species Asterias amurensis. Next base: position 15,546,615 of record NC_092664.1, on the reverse strand, counting down.
CCTTCAAAAGTTTCCCATTGACTTTAGGATTTTCAAATGGAAGTACCCTTTGCAAAATAAAAATGGCCTTGCCCTGTCAAAAATAAAATTCAAGGCCTGTTGGAACTTTCAGCCATCCAGAAATGTTTATGATTTAGATTCCTTGGACGTCCCATGATACGGTTCTCTCCTCTTCTCCTCCTTTCCCTTCATCATCACATTCAGCTGTTCCTTCCACCCTTCATCCCCCTGGGCTTTCGCCCACGGGGGTACAGCTAGTCCAGGCAGTGACACCCCGGCCATGGCTTTCTGTATTTCATCGTCAGCCGCCATGACCTGCCGTCGCTCCTGAAGTGATGTGGCTGTGTCGGTGTACGACACGACTGTGACAGGGTCTTGGGCGGGAGTCTCGGTGGGCAGGACTTTAGAGAGGTGTGGGGGAAGCTGTGGCTGGTGCTGGTGCTGCGGAGAATTACTATTTGAGTTGGAAGGAAACTCAAATTCATCCTGTGCATACAAACACATAGGAAAAAAGGTTTTTAGACCTTAGACATTACTGTTTACCGAAAGTGTCCAATGGCTTTAAATGCATGATGTTCTCTTCCACATCTAAATTTGGTTAATTCACAACTATTAGATCATTCCAGATCGACACAATTTTTAATAACAGTGGCTTCTTTATAGGTCTCCTCCTATCCACCACTTAGTGATTCTCACACGGCGTTTTACCATAAAGTACTTTCCTGCAAGGTAGGGCCTATTGTGGAGCAACTTGGTTGGGCGGTTTTGGGCGGCGTAAAGCATTTACAAATTTTCTACGCAGCCAAGAGGTTCAACCACCAATCATGCAAGGAATTTGATACAATTATTAGGCAATTTACTCAGGGTTGTCACCACGTCAGTTGGTCCCGGTCCTGCCTACTGGAAATCAGAGCAACCCACTGGAACTTTGCCTTGCTAAAAGCTTTCAGAGGCTATGCGTATTACCGACCGGCACTTAATCTATCCAAAGAAGCTGAATTTTCATTTTGTTGTCAACAGAAGCCAACCATAAATGCCAGTACAAAAAACATACACATTGGGTTTGATCGAGCGCACACTTGGTTTACCAAATCTCTCCCTCGGACCGTTCGGCGCATCCCCTTGCTTCGCCCCCTAAGATCACAAACACAAATTATTAGCCGGCACTAAATTTGGGCTAGTGACATTCGTGAATACTTACTTCATTGAGAGTGTCGGGAGGTTCATCCTGCATCTCGTGGTCAGCATCCGATGGTAACAGCATGTAACCATCTCCTTGTGGCCCCATCCCTCCCATCCCTTCATCATCACTCCCATCCTCATCACTGCTCTCATCTCCCATAGCAACCACCATCTGGGGCATCACCAACTCCCGCTCTGTAGAGCCGTCTTTCTCCGGATCTTCCTCCGTTTTTCTATCCGGCCCCATACTTCTTCTTGCTGTGACTGTGTCCAGTGGTTTTGTTTCAGGTACGGACATCTACAAACTACACATGTCTTTAAAAATAATGAGAAGTAGATTATTGTTACACATAGGCCTACCTGGATACAAAAAACAGGTAGTTTGATTAGTATCAAAAATTACACAAATCAAGCCAGCACACACAACTGTCATAGTTACAAAACTATCGGAGACCCGATCGACCCTCGCAAGAGCATTACAAATTACAATTATTGTAACTACTGTCAAGACTGTTTCAGTGTGATGAAGATGTCATTTTACTTCTAGAATAGTTTCTAGAAGTTATGTCATTTAGTTCAGAAATGGAATTTTCGTTCATTGTAATAAGCCTATTCGCTATTGCAGCTGCGCATGTCCATTACTGCTGACAACGCAATTTGTTTATCTCCCGTGACCTTTTGACAATACCCGGGTTTATTGTCAAAAGGTCACGGGAGATAAACAAATTGCATTGTCAGCAGTAACGAACATGCGCAGCTGCAATAGCGAATAGGCTTATTGTTTGTTACAAAATAATAATTTTGTGGACTGGGTCATTCATACGCTCTAATTAATTAAAAATTACATGTTCACCTCTCGGAGACGAAGGATTGATTGTTCAAAATTTCTGTATCCTGCCACCACGTTTTCACACATTTTTACCAGTAGATAATTGTTATTATTTTATTAATGTGAATTAATAACTAATTAAGTAATATAGTAGTAGGCTAGTACTAACTTAGTAATAACACTAGTTTAATTAGTTAGTAGGTAAAAATAATTCATACATTTTTTTATTTCTTTATTAATTATTTCATATTTTTTTTATAACAAATTAATTGTATGTATTTAATTTGAATTGAATGAAAAAATTGTGGTAGGATACGGCAATTTTTTCCTACATACAATTACATGACAGCTCAGTTTAACATGACCTGAAATGTACACCATATCACCCCCTCCCCCCAAATTACCTTTGTTTTTGATCTTCGAAAACCAAAATATAACACCTAGCCAGAGTAATGTATAGCCTCAATTCACTTTCGCACACCAACAATCAGAATACACATAGGTCTTGTTCTTACGTTTGTTCCCTTTAAATCACCATCAAAAGGCGTTAGTCTCGTACGGACGAACCAGACTCCTCCCTCATGTTTTGATTTAATTGTTTTTAAAGAACGTGTAGTTGAGTCATGCAATTCAATCAAACTGTGAATGCTTGTCCACACCAGATTTGTATAAAATTATTATTTTAACTAATAAGATTCAAAAAGTTGCTTCATTGTTTTAATGAAAATGCCTTTTTTTAGCGTCTTTGGAAATTATTTGGTTAGCACCATCTACTTTGGGTAATAATAACAATTGACAATGAATTGTCGACTCAAGACCATGACGTATGAAAAGACTCGAGTACTCAACTATAATTTTTTTACTAATCACCCCGCCCTAGGTACCTATCGTATATCGAGACGTTCTAGCTAGTGATTTTACCATGCTTCCATTTTATTAATGAGCTTGGAACGCCGGAGGAACCTGCGTTTCGCAAATACTATTGACTGAAAATTTTCGAAATGGCGTACTGCAAATACTAGGCTTTTATTTTGCTCTGTTGAGCCGTGTTGAGCCTGAACTCTGGGGAACCTGCGTTTTTACAATACCTCAAATTAATTGAGTATTGTTGGAAACGGCGCACTAGAATTACCAGGTTCTTTTTTTTCTTCAATTTTTTTCAAGCCTGGGTAACTCTAAACTTCCTACATTTCATTGTAAACTACATATGTATTGATATCTAAGTAAGTCATAGGTGACTTCTTATAGCTTCATTCTGACTTTTACATGCTGAATATATCGACAATTCGAAACTTTTTACTGTTGTGTGAATGGAATGATTGAGTTTCAGTAAAATATTTTTTCCCCATCAAAGCATACAGAACGACTACGCCAGTCTATTTTGTGTACGTGCATGCAGCTGATCCCTTTATGAAGCACATGTACCGGTATTTGAAGTATAATTTTACTCCTATAGCGGCAAAGGCCAGTCTGAGTCTTTGAAGGACAAAGTTTCAATGTTGACTGTTCCATCAAACAAATAAATGTTGGTTAGAAGAATGAAATAAGAAAAAAGTATAACTTTTTTATAATTGTGTATATTAATTTTATGTTTACGTATTTTTGTTTGTATTCTCTGAATAATTTTCCTATCGACCCTTGCAAAAATCACCAGCATTATTTGTAAAAATATGAGCTTCTTCCATCCATTCATAAAATATAAAATATTTTAATATTTAATGGATGAAATTCACAGTCCTTGTACGATCCTACCCCCCCCCCCCCCACAAAAAATAAATAAATAACAATTAAATGCAAACAATAAATTCAAACCTCTTGTTCACATAATTTAAGTTTAAGTATGGGGGCGGGAAAGAAAGGAAAAAAGGAAAGAAATCGGAAACTCATGTGGTATGGTTTTTGTTGCGGGCCTGCATAGGTGAACAAAACTAGGGGGCCTACCGGTATCTACATCTATTCATTCAGCTATATATACTTTTAAACAATAATGTTTGTCCCCCACATATTTTGCAAAAAGTGATTAAAGAATAAAACTATTTTATGATATTGTGGTATAGTTTTTCCGTAAAGTCCAAGATCGAGCACCCATTTATTAGCCCCCGCCCCCAGACACACCCCTTTTTTTAGACACCGATCAAGTTTGCCTTTAACACGCAAGGAAAAAAAAACTCCAGTTCAGGGTCAAATAATTCCTGGTTCAATGTAAACATCGTCTGATGTTTCAGAACTCCATCTCGTTCCTCAAAACTAGTCATTTTCTTTCCTAAGAAGTGCACTATAAGGCTCTAAAATGGAGCAAAGCACCAGTGAAAATGACTTCACCAATTTTAAGAAACTCAGAGGGGATGCCAGCTTCACTGGACTGAACACTGGCAGATCCGCTTCAATGTCGTTTTCCGGGGAAGATTTTGTGGACACGGTTTCTAAATTCACCGTGGCCGGCCAGGGATTCGGGATGGTCGGCACCGGTAAATGCATCGCCGTGTTCACCAGCGGTGGGGACTCGCAGGGTAAGTCGATCCGAATATCCACACAACGAGGGCTAGAATGACAGGCTTGGCAGGAATTTGTGTAAATGCAACTTTCCTAGATATTCTACTAAACATTAAATAAGAAGTTTGTGTGGTTGGTTTCTGGAATTCTGGTTTCTGTTTCTTATAAAACTGCAACATGATTGATTGATACCAATTTTACAAAAGAAAAAAACTAAAAAAAGTAGCTTGCTGTTTAGTGTTGTTGATGCATGTTGTTGGGGAAGGGGGCAGGGTGTGAACACTTGAAAATGTCTATTATACGGAATTAGCTTATTTTAGTTATGGGAAATGCAAGGGCACTTCCACTGGAAAATCTGTAAAACTATAAATAAAGTCTGTTCGAATCAATATAATAAATAGCGCCGGTATCCGCCAAAACCAATGTACTGATATAGGCGCTTATTCATGACATGTTGGTGCTTGCTACAAAAATCTGCACTCTAGTTTGTAGTTAAATATTATTTTCCTTTCTTTATTAAATCTTTTAATTTAGGTTTATTCATTGTTAAAGATTGCAGAATAATGTAACCTTAGTTACCTGCAGTATACATGATAATGTATGTGTAATAATTATGTCCTTCCTCTAAATCGTAGCTCTGTTTTGTATATATGAAGAGTAAAGATGAATGATGTCTTTTGAATGATTTTGTGATGGTAGAAGCCAAGGGGTGGCAGGGCTTTTTATGTCATGACCAAAGTCTAAGACATGTCCAGCGGTCTTGTGTTGTGAATTTATAAACCATCAGAGCATTGCATATTGCTCAAGCCTGAAATTTTTTCTATGAACGGGCAACAAGGCCATTTTCATTTTGCAAAGGCCTCTTCCATTTGAAAACTATATCCTCTGCTTACCAGTTATCACACTATTATGCCTTTTTCTTTGAATTGGGAAAAAAATACTAAAGCCATATATCAACCGATGCCGTAATTATCTTCATTTGTTAATACGAAGTATGCAAACATGTATTAAAACTTGATGGACATTGAAATGTTCACACCACACACCGATCTTGGATGACTTCAACTGGCCCCATTTGTTTTGAGTTTTTCCTGTTTTCACGGCAAATGAGAAAGTATGGTTTCCCGGTGAAGCCATACATGGAAGAAACATCTGCAGTGACTACAAGTGTTCTTTGAGACTCTGTGTATGACTGTATAGCCAGCAGTTGCCTTCATTTTATTCAAAATATTTTTTTATTAAATTTTTAAAATTACCATGGTAAAATAAAAAAAAATAAAAAAAATATAAAAAGTGTGAATAATTACTGGCTTCAAAATCTGATTTCTATTTATTTTTTTTCTATTTTTTTTCTTAATATTTATAATAAAGCGTATAAATAAACAGTGATAATTGAATCAACCAGCTGATGTTTAAATTTTAATATAAATAATAGTATTGATACGAGGGTGACAAAATAAAAATCTCCAAAAATATTAGAAAATGATATAAGGCACAGTCTTCTTTAAGCCTCGGTATTTTTTTTTAAGAATGCTCAGCAAAACATTCAGTCACATGATTTTGATCATCATGAATTGTGAATTGAAATAGCGTTTGATGAAACTTTTTCGGTTTTTATATGGCCTCAACATTATGACATATTTTGTGTACCTTGTAGAAATGCCTTAAATACCAAACTTTTTGCATTTACAATGAGCCTTACGTGTTTCTAAGTTTTGGTCAAAGAAGAGGAGACTCTTTGCTTGGCGAATAAAACCACACAATTTTTATCTTGGGACTGTTTACATCACGCACAGAGAGGTAAAAGATTTGCCACGATATTAGGGACACCTCGAAAACAGGACCTCCTACGATACAGTTACATGAACATTTATATCAGTCTATGGGAACCCCTTTTGAAGGGGCCACCAAGGTCAAGAACAGGCCCCAATTTCACAGAGCTGCTTAAGCAGGACACATTATTGCTTAACAACTGTCTGCTAAGCAGAAATGAGCAGATAGGCCTACCAGTCACAAATTGTACAGGTGAGATGGTAGTTAGGCTGAAAGTTATTCTGGTATTAGCATAATTATGTTGTGCTTAGCCACTCTTAGTCATGGAGGCAGTAGCACCTACACCTGTAGCACCTACACCTAAACATTTCACAAAATCACTGCATCATTAATGTGCTGAACTTGTAGTACAAAAGTCAGCACATGAGTAAATGAAAAAATGTATCCGCACCCATGACTGGTTTGTTTGCGATCCGGGAACTTTCAGTATAGTGCGTAGTGATTGCCTCTGTTGCCTAAAGTCTCAGGTCTAAATGACGAGCATACAGTTTTTGTAAAGTGCTAGTAATGTACGCTGTCTCTTTAGTCTTTAGTTTCTTACTCGGTAAAAACTCAATAACTTTTTTTTGTTTTCTTTGAACATTATCTTGTTTTAACTTTTATCTATCAGGAATGAATGCTGCAGTACGTGCTGTTGTTCGGATGGGCATTTATGTTGGATTCAAAGTCTACGCCATACATGAGGTAGGCTATCTGTTTGGTACCAGCTTTACAATCAACCCAACTATAAGTTGAGACCTGTCCCAATAGTTGGGACCTGTCTCAATAGTTGGCATGGCATCCGAGGCGAATGGCACCGAGTCGAAGCTGAGGGTGCCATTTCCCCCCTCAGGTGTACAAAACACCATGGACCCCGCCACAACGTGCAACAATAGTATACTGTTGAATAGCAACACTAGACTGGGATAACTTTCCGTATGGCGCCACCACTTTATCACTCATTTTTACAAAAAGGGTAATCTCATTGAGGTAAATTAGATACTATATTATTTCATATCGAATGAAAAAGTGGTGGCGCCAATACAGAAACTTTTCCCTAGACTGATGTTGCTTATTTGGGCAATTCCATGGTTAGTTTCGTTACACTTTTAGCTGCTTAGCACAGCTCTGTGGTCTCCAATATTAATATGAAAGCCTATCAAGCCTCCATTTTTGTACCATGGCTACATGTTTAATCCTAAAAAAATTACAAACTTCTAGACACATTTATTCGGTTGTTATGATAAGTTTAATTTTGTACTTATGTACTTATTTATACACTCACAACTCTAATCTGGTCTATATTAGTAACTAACATGCAATATTACACTATATTTAACTCAATTAAGCAAAAAACAACTTTGGAATAAAATTATATTTGGTAATTTAATTGCAAAAAAGTATAAAAAGCCATTATCTCGCCAAATCAACCAGGGGCACATTGTACATGTCTTTAACATTCAAACTGTTTCCTTTACATTCCTAAGCCATGCAGTATTTTAAAATCACAATAAATTAAGTGAATTTCTCTCTTATTTAGATGTACCAAAGAAAAATAAACAATAGAAAGGATGTTAAATTAGTTCCCTGTCTCGACGCTTGGTCGTGGATGCTAAGTGAATTTCTCTCTTACATAGATGTACCAAAGAAAAATAAACAATAGAAAGGATGTTGAATTAGTTCCCTGTCTCGACGCTTGCTCGTGGATGCTAGTGAATTTCTCTCTTACATAGATGTACCAAAGAAAAATAAACAATAGAAAGGATGTTGAATTAGTTCCCTGTCTCGACGCTTGGTCGTGGATGCTAGTGAATTTCTCTCTTACATAGATGTACCAAAGAAAAATAAACATTAGAAAGGATGTTGAATTAGTTCCTTGTCTCGACGCTTGGTCGTGGATGCTAGTCTTAAAGTTCAACATAAAATGTTAAATTCCCGCGATTGTAGACAACTTCTGGCACATTTAGCTTCAAAGTCATCCTTTGTGTAGAAGACACTTAAACAATTTGAGTGGGCCATTTCACACGTGATGTTTCACTGCCCCTCACATGCCATCCACAGGACCTTTGCCATGGGAGGTGCAGATGAAAGCCCAGTGAATTTCAATCTTAAGTGCTTCTCTTGAAGCGCAGCCATCCCGCTCACGATATTTTTTTTCCAGCTCAGTTGCGGCAGAATCAAAAATGGGCAGTCTCTCTCTTCCTCACACCCTCCCTCCTATCCAAACCCCACCCCTACCAACACCTGTTCCTTTTTGCCCCCCCCCCCCACCCCCCCTCCCCTGAGCTCCCTAATTAAGAACTAATATGTACACATAACGCCTCATTTGTTTTTAAAGCCTTAGTTTCCAATACATGATTCTCCATATGTACAAAGGGAGACTTTTATACATTCCGGTCCTACCATTTTTGTGCATGTCCTCAGAAAAATTCTCTATGAGATGCACATCAAAATAATTTTGGTGGTCACACTATTCTCATCTCATGGTCTGTTTGCCTTCCCCTTTCACACAAGCTGATGTGGTTGACGATACGACAGCAGACTCTCTGCTATTGTGTCTGTCACGAAATTTGGTGACGGCCACTGCCTTTTTCTCCTTAAAGTATTTCTCATAGTGACTAGCTGCCTTTATCTTTTCTTAGTGTTGCTGTTGCTTTTCCTTGTTTGACAATGGCCTGTTTGATCTATGGACATTAAAATAAGGAACAAAGTCAATAAACATTGTTGAAAATTGCAACTTCTATAACTATACATGTAATACATGTATACCTGATGTACAGTGTCAGAATTCTACATGTAAATACAACACTGCACAAACTCTCACTAATTTAGTGTAAAAGAGAAATACAACTTTAGGATAACCTTTTAAAATAAAATTCATATATAAATATGTAGATTATACCAATCCATGTAACTATATTGTCATCAAACTTACCAAACAATTTTCACCACAAAAGACTAAGATGAGCTTGTAGTCCGACAGGCTTGTTGCGCATGGATCTTGCATACATTTACATGCATACAGACAAAAGAATTGGGCACATGGCAAACAAAATATGTGCTAGAAGTTGAATTGTGTGTCAAAGAATACTACCTATTTTGTTTAAACTTTACAATAAGGCTGAAAACTTGTGCTTGTGTCAACTTAGCAGCGTCTTCATAGTCTCTATGTCGGTTAATTACGTTACACTCCGGTTAGTTACGTTACATAGTTAGTTACGTTACAGTTTTTGACTGCTTCTATTTTCCACATGGTACAATTTTTATGATTTTTCTTTCCTTATTTTAATTAAGGATTGCACAAAGTAGGAAAATTCAAGAAATCAACATTTTAGTTGATTGCCTTTTCTAATGGCGAAAACAATCAGAAGTTTTGGTTAGTTACGTTACATAGGCTTTAATGGGGTACAAGCTTCACAGATTAATGGTCTGAATCTATCACAGTCACAAATTTTGACTAATTGCAGCCAATGTGTAGGTCCAATCAATGAATAAATATGACTAGATTGATTGATTTGATACCTTGTAATCTTCCCCATTCAGTAGTAAATTGCACAGTTTTTTTACACATAATTTCATGATAAAACATCGTTGGCACAAACATTTTTTTTGGTATCTTTCTTGCAAAGACATGACATTGAAACCATTTTTTCCTGAATGTTTGATGTATCTGCTACCATTTAAGCCCAATTTTTACTTTAAAACCACAATTCTAAATTTTGAGGTCATGTCCACTTCTTCACGGAATTGCCCATTTAGTCATTGTTGCTCAGTGCTGTTCTAATTCCCAAGTCAGGAATACAAATCTGCATGCATTTATGATAACCCCCCCCCCCCATCTGGATTTTATCCAGACCATACTCCTGGGTTTAGAGCGACTAGTTCAAACTCTATTAAAGGAACACGTTGCCTTGGATCGGTCGAGTTGGTCTTTGAAAGGTGTTTGTAACCGTTTTTTATAAAATGCATATGGGTAGAAAGATGTTGTAAAAGTACATGTAGAATACAATGATCCACACAAACATGCCTCGAAATTGCGTGGTTTTCCTTTTACCTCGTCGACTAACTCGTCGGCCATTTATGGGGGTCAACATTTTGACTCCCATAAATGGCCGACCGTGTTAGTTCGCACAGTAGAAGGAAAACCACGCAATTTCGAGGCAAACTTGTGTGGATCATTGTATTCTACTTTTAAAACATCTTTCCAACCATATGCATTTTGTAAAAAAAACGGTTACAAACGCTTTTGTTTTGACCAACTCGTCCGATCCAAGGCAACGTGTTCCTTTAAAGCCTCTTTGAGGTATGGCGGACGTGATAGGAGTGAACTGTTTGGTTATGGTGTATACATGGGGTGCGTTCCACTCGCGCAAACGTTGCCAACAGTTGCGCACGTTCGCCAACAATTTCAAGTGGAACGAGTTGTTCGCCGCCACCGTTGGCGAACGTTGGCAACTTTAGGCGAACATACTTCGGAGGTGTTGGCGAGTGGTTTTTAAAATGGCGGACAAGCATACAGTATTATTTCTTTGTCACAAACATAATTACATTGAATTTTCGGTGGATGATAATGCAGATTTGGAACAACAAAGTTAATTAGTTGATGTAATGATGTCAAAAAAGGACTATTGCAGCAAAAACAAAGTTTAAAAAAAACTACATATATGGTGCGCGCCATCTTCATTTCAGGGCGCCGCCATGTTGACATCGCGTATACGCACCAATCGATCAAAAGATAAAAAACGTTTGCGCGAACAGTTGCGAGTCGTTTGCGCAGATGGAACGCACCCCTGTACACACAAATTTACCCAAACATGATAGTGTTATAGCATTGTGTCCGCCATACCTCAAAAAGGTTTTTAAAATAAAAGTTATAGCAAGCTTTGAACTGCACTCTTGAAGGGGTACAGCAATTTTTATCTGGTACCATAATGGTACTGGTACTTCTATGAGGAAAATGTAACTTTGTATTTGATTTTCGCAAAGGGCACCACAGCAAAACGCACAGGGCACCACAGCAATGTGGGATATTGGATGGTTATTTTATACAGTTCTCGCCATTAGTGCACGTGCTCAGACCTACATGCGCATACTGAGCATGGGTGCGCACGCTCAGAGCCGCCGTGGGTGCTGTGGGTTAATTCATGGCCTGCTTAGGTCAGATAGTTAGCCGGAGTTTCCACAAACATCACCCTTGTGTTTTTTATTTGTTCCGTCCTACCAGGGTTACCAGGGAATGGTGGACGGAGGAGACTGCTTCAAGGTAATGGAATGGAAGGACGTCTCGGGTATCATTCAACTGGTAAGCATTCCAAAGAATTCCATAGTTGGGTCTGTCCACACTAATGGGTCCTTTTTGGATCCAAAAGATAACTTTTTGGACTGTGACTGGGAGGGTACAAAAAGATCTGAGAACATTTTCCCCTGTATTTTGTTTTGTACAATTCTCAGCTGATAATGAGTGTGCTTATTTTTACCAAACTGTAAATGTCAGAATGTCTTATTATTTAACAAATTACGCAACGCATTATCAGTTAGTGTTCTTCTTATTATTTTTGCATTGTTCTTTGCAGGGAGGAACAGTAATCGGCAGCGCAAGATGTAAAGACTTCCGTGAGCGAACGGGAAGGAGAAAGGCTGCCCTCAATCTGATCAAGCGAGGAATCAACAACCTGGTGGTGATCGGCGGTGACGGTAGCCTGACTGGGGCTAATCTATTCAGGCAGGAGTGGTCGGAGCATCTCAAGGAACTCCTGGAGGAAGGTGGGTAGCGGTCAAGTCTCACAGTTGTGCACTCAACCATCTTTACTCATTTAAAGGGTTGTGCACGCGATTTCATGAAACGCTAGAATTAATCTTAACTCGAGTTAGGACGAGTAACCTAGCCGAGTAACTTAGTAATGGGTTCGATGGGTCCTACGCCTTTGGAAACAGAACTTAACTTGTTCTAAGTCCTAAGATTGATCCTAAGTTAGGAAGAGTTTGATGAAATCGATGGCTGGTACTTTTTGTCTAACACAGAACACAAACTCCACAGATTTACATTAAACTTACTTGTGGTTTAAAGATAAAGATGATAGAAAGCTCCTCTTAAAATATTATTTCTTTCTCTGCTATTTGAAGTACTGTTTTGATTAACTTGAGAAATTTTAAAATTTTCACCAAATGTTTATTAGTTTTAGATCAAGCTCACCACGAAGGCCATGTCACGCAGTGCAATTTTAACAGTCAACTTTGGGGCAACCAACTGCACTGTGAACACTTTGGAAGGACAACGATATTATTGGCTAATTAGACAGACCGCTAACGTAGGACTAAGCTCAGTCGGTGAAAGATCAACATGTTAAACCAGAGGATGTTGGTTCAAATCCCGCTCTAGTAAATTTGTCTTTATTCAACTACAAATCATTTAAAATTTACCCAGTCACCAGCAGTTTCTGTTCTGGTTTATTGTGAGTATCGGACCTACATTTATTGGAATGTTTTGTCATTTCCAACAGACCTCATCACAGATGCTGAGCAGACACACTGCAGTCATTTAAACATTGTTGGAATGGTAGGTAAAACATGGCAAGCAGAAATGTGAACTTGGATTGTTAAACCTCTGTAAAGCCTGGTTCATTCTGGTGAATGCAAATTTATACGATTATCACATCACAAAGTCGCAACAAAAATTTGCAATAGTTGAAATGAGTTTAACTCCTGTGAAACATTCGCTCTGAAAACAGCCATGTGACGTCAAAATTCGTATCGCATTTGGGTTTGCAGGAAGTACGAACAGGGCTTAACAGTTTTTTGGGTCGATAACTACTTGTAATCAAGTGATATAATACAAAGACGCATGTTACATGGGTCGAGGCTGGGTATTATGAAAAGTGATGTACACCCGGATACATAACCTTGATCATTGCCACAGATGGTTGATTCCAGCGGTCAGTATGATATTATAAATACGCCCGGGAGTGAGCAGAGCAAGGGTATGAGGTTGTAATTATGCTGGTACTAGGTAAATTGATATACATTCCTCTGCGTTGTGCTGTTTTGTGCACCCTCAGGGGCAAATGGCAATTTTATAATGTCACGGTCTGCATTCCTCTCGTCTTCTATTTCAACCCATTGCAAAACCATACATTTTGTGTAATCGACAGTACATGCCCATGACTGATTACGGACTGACAGCAAACAAATTGAGAATGTTCCCTGGGTTAAAAATTGTCCACTGTAGGACAGTCTTCAAAAAACGTACTGGTTAACCCTCTTACTGTGTGACCAGTCAACACAACAGCAATGTGGCACTCAACAGGCATGCAAATTTTCTTCCGATCAGCTGATTTCCTATTTTTTTCAATCTCAGTTTTACAATTGTACAATTGTTGCACGCTGTCCATAGCGTTTTGTACACCCCATTTTCCCCCCGAGGGTGTACAAAACCCATGGACCCCAATCACAGCGTGCAACAATTGTTTTGTTATACATGTACATGTACCTTGGTAACATTAATATTCCTCTTCTCGAAGTTCTGTTGTTATCTTCAAACATGAGGGAGTACTTGATTAGTTGAATAAGCAGACGAACAGTTGGTCAAATAAGAAAAGATTCTCCACTGTTCCCTCGAACCCGCGACTGTTTTGTACTTAGTGTTGGAAATCGACCAACGGTGAAAATGATCAAGGTAATGTACACCGGTTAACAAAACTCATGTTACCCGCCGTGCTGTGCAGCCATGTCGCCTCGGGTGCCATTTCCCCCCCCCTCGGGTGTACAAAACCCATGGACCCAGTCACAGCGTGCAACAATTGTTTTGTTATACCTTGGTAACATTGTTATTCCTCTTCTCAAAGTTCTGTTGTCATCTTCAAACATTATTAAGACGGAGCAATGCATAGTTTAATAATGCTGTAATAATAAGCAGACGAACAGTTCAAATAAGAAATAATTCTTCACCTGTTCCCTCGAACCCGCATGTGTTTCGTACAGCGCTGGAAATTGACCAACGATGGGAACGATCAAGGTGATGTACACTGGTGTACACATTGATCTCCATTAGAATGGAGATCAATGGGTGTACATCACTTGTCATGTTACCCGGCGCGCTGTGCATTACGCAAAGCGCGCATCTTTAGTCATGATACATCTTTAGCCATGATACATGCGTATTTGTTGCACGGCACGTGATTGGTTCTCGACCAATCAAACTTCACAGTTTGTTACTGAGGTGTAACAATCAAAATTGAAAAATACTATACAAAATCATCAAAATTTTGTAATTCCCTCTTTTTTGGTGAAGTTACAGTTGCATGCCTGACTCAAGTACACATATCGTTCACTTAGAAACTAGAAACAATAGTTTTCACTCGTTGGTCTCCTTTTTGTTACAGGTTGGTTCTATTGATAATGATTTCTGTGGGACTGACATGACCATCGGTACAGACACAGCTCTGCATCGTATCATGGAGTGTGTAGACTGTATTGCAACTACGGCGCAGAGGTAAGAGTTTGGCTGTGTAGACCTTATTGCAAATACACGGTAGGTGCGCGTAAGGCGTGGAATGAGGTGCATGCTGGTCTAGGTAGTGATCAAGTTTGATTGCTGAGTGGGTGTTTGTGAAAAGGTCTCTGGTGACTTTGATGGTATGGCAGTCTGTCAATTTTATAATGCTACATTCAGACATGTACGTATGCCCATAACAAAAAACCTCTGTTATTAGAGATAACACAATAACCTCAGAAAAGGGGATAATTGAAGCATGGTTTCCAGTACCTTTTGCCCCTCTTTGTACGGGTGAAACAAAGCACAGAATGTGTAGACTATATTGCAACTACAGCGCAGAGGTAAGAGTTTAGGCGTATGGGGTGTCATGGCCGAGCTGTTAGGAGTATCAAGAAGTTTTGGTTCCTATAAATGCTTCTCTCCACCCAATCTGTCAATTTTATTTCTAGTTTGTTATTGTTACAGCTGCTGCTGCTGCTGTGTTGAGGTTGAATTAATAATAATAGTAAAAATGTTTGCCTATGGAATGTACGATAGCATTTTGGCTCAAAGTAACAACAACTTTTTTTACTAAATACATATTTTTTTACATTTCCATACTCGGTCACCAGACGACATTTGTCTGGACAATTAAGGTTGTTAGTGTCTTGAATTCATACGGCTTTTCATGTTTCAGAGTTTCTGGTTAATGGAGTTTATTGATCAAAAGTGGTCTTCGAAGTAATTGCTTGAAAACAGACACTGTTGTTTTTTTAAGAAAAACATTTATTTGTGCATTTAGATTTATTTTGTTTCTCAAATTTATACACATTTTTTCGTACACCCTGTTGACCATACAGATATAGAGTTACCCCCCAAATAGCCATGTAAGTCTGATAGATAAAACAAGAAAGGTAATGATAGCACTTAAAGACTAACTACAAATTACATAAAATACTGCATGAGCTTTCTTAGCAACAACTCTCTCATATTGGCTCAATTTACAGACAACTCTATTCAAAGTGACTGAAAACATATTTTGTTTGTTGTTTCCACCCTCAGTCACCAGAGGACATTTGTCTTGGAGGTGATGGGTCGTCACTGTGGTTACCTGGCCCTGGTGGCAGGGTTAGCCAGCGGTGCCGACTGGGTCTTCCTACCGGAGTGGCCACCAGAGACTGGCTGGGAAGAGAAACTCTGCAAGAAGTTGGCCCAGGTTAATTAAGATGATTTTCTTATACATAGATATTAAATAAAAAAAGTACCAAAGTTAAACCACAAATTGCATTTGTTTTTATTTCATAGTGCAGTGGATGTCTAAATTGGTCAATATGACTTGTTTTGCTCGAGCTTAAAGAAAATGGACACTATTGGTAATTGTCAAAGACCAGTCTTCTCACTTGGTGATTCTCAACATATGCATAAAACAACAAACCTGTGAAAACTTGAGCTCAATCAGTCATCGAAGTTGCGAGATAATAATGAAAGAAAAATCACCCTTCACATTTAGTTGTGTGCTTTCAGATGCTTGATTTTGAGACCTCAAGTTCTAAATCTGAGGTCTCGAAATCAAATTTGTGGAAAATTACTTTTTTCTCGAAAACTACGTCACTTCAGAGGGAGCCGTTTCTCACAGTGTATTATACTATCAACAGCTCCCCATTATACTCGTTACCAAGTAAGGTTTTATGCTAATAATAGTTTTGAGTATTTACCAATAGTGTCCACTACCTTTAATGCTCACGTGTTTCAAATGCACAGTGTATTGAGAAAGGAAGGTCTCTCTACATGACCTGTAAGCAAATTTGAAAAATCATCACAGTTATATGAAGTTTGGCAATTTGAAACAAAGACAACAATCTACAGTTGCTCAGTTTAATAAAGATTACCCTTAAAAGCACTGGGGAGGATTTCACAAAGGTAGTCCCAACTTAGGACTAGTCCTAGGCAATGCTAAGAGATAGGACCAGTCCTATGTTAGGACCAGTAACTCATCCTTACTTAGGACCAGTCATATCTCTTGGCATTGCCTAGGACTAGTCCTAAGTTAGGACTACCTTTGTGAAATCCACCCCTGGACATGTTTGGTAATTGTCAAAGACAAGTATTCTCACTTGGTGTATCCCAACATATGCATAGAATAACAAACCTCTGAAAGTTTAATCTCAATTGGTCTTCAAAGAGAATGATGAAAGAAAAATCACCCTTGTAGCACAAATTTGTGTTCTTTTAGATGCATACAATAAAGGAAGGCTTTTATTTGAGTGAGAAATTATCTATTTCTCAAATACTACTCCAATTTAGAGGGAGCCATTTCTCACAATGTTTTATACTATCAACAGCTCTCCATTGCTTGTTCCCAAGTAAATGTTATGCTAACAAGTATGCCTAATGAGCAGAAATGATTTGTAACACTACCTTGATCGAGCTAATGTTTGTAAATGCAAATCTGTTGTTAAAATAATTACTTGTTCCTTAATTTTTTTACCTGGCTACAGACGAGGGAGTTTGGGAAGCGTCTTCATATTATTATCGTTGCTGAGGGGGCAAAGGATCGCCAGGGCAACCCAATCACAACTCAGATAGTCAAAGATGTAAGTTAAAAATAAGTTTCTTCAAACAATGTTGCTCAATCAAAGTTACCCATTTCGTAGGCTCGGGACTAAAATGTCGTTAGTGGAGTGTGTTTGGATTTCATAAAATTGCTGTTGCATATTTTAGAGCTCCTTGAGTTTATTCTTAAAAGAGTTGTCTCCAAAGTAATTTCTTGTCAAACAGAAACACTAATTTGTTTAAGAAAGACATTTATTTGTGAATTTTTGTAAATTTTTTCAAATTCATCCAAACTTGTTTTCAATTGTTTTGATATAATACATATAGAACCTGCACTGACCCAACGGTTTTTATGTTCTACCAATCCTACTTATAATTATTCACGAACTAAACTTCCATTCCAACTTTGTTGTCACCCCTGCATGTTTATTTTAATATGGATTTATTTCACTGTGATATTTTTTCTTTGCAGTTGATTGTAAAACGTCTGGGGTATGACACGCGAGTCACCGTACTTGGCCATGTACAGCGCGGGGGGAACCCGTCTGCGTTTGACAGAGTCCTGGTGAGATTTTCTTTTGCAGTAAACCCACAGTAAACTGGTAAACCCTAAGTATCTAAACCCCTGGAAAAAATCTTGCCCCCATTGCAGTGTATGCAGTGTGGTTCTGGGCCTAATTTTATTATGTCTGTAAGCACCCAAACTGACTAAGCACAAAAACCTTTGCTTAGCAAAAATAGGGAGACAGCAAGTACATTTAGCGCAGCAATTGAATTACACCTTTATTTGCAGTGTCTTAGGGGCCATTCATAATAGTCAATGTTGCAAAAAATTATGTTTCTTTAAAATTTAATTCCCCACCCACTTCTCTGAATTTTGAATATTGTATTTGTTCATAATTAATCAATACACTGAATAACAAAGTTATGCCTCAAATAAACCAGATGTTTAGGATCAAAGGTCTCTAACGTATAGTTTTTGTTATTTCAATAAACCGCTTTTCTTGGCTTAAACAAACAGTTTTTACTTTGTAATCAGGAATGCAACGACCTTTGCCAGCTTGGTATTTTGTCTGTTTTTTTTTACAAGTTTTTATCCTTGCCAAATGGTGCTGATATCCCCCAGTTGGAGTTTTTCTCCACATCTGAAATCTGAATTTCGATTTTCAGTTGTTTCTTTTGACCTGCACACCCACAATTTCTAGGAAGAATTAAAATCTTGTTTTGACAATGCTTCGTTTTTGAAAGGGCAAGGGCACCAAGGCATTTTCTCTTTGGTAAGGGGGCACCCTATGAGGAAATTGTAAATTTCTTCTGATAAGGGCACCAAGGCAATGACCAAGGGGCTTTGAGGCAATTGCCTCTGTTGCCTCCGTGAAGTATCAGGCCCGGCCCCTTATGATTCAATTATTTTTTGATTGTCATGTTTTTAGGCTTGTCGTATGGGAGCAGAGGCAGTCCTGTCATTGGTAGATGCTACAGATGCAACTCCAGCCTATGTGGTCACCTTGGATGGTAACAAGGCTATTAGGATGCCCCTTATGGAGTGTGTAGAAAGGGTAAGTGTGCTTACAAAAACGTGAGAAAAGACTACCAAAATTTGGGGGATTTTAAGCTACCCAGAATCAAGTATATGTAAGAGCGGCAGAATATTTTAGCACAATTGCTTTAGAGTTTTTGTTTGTTTGCAGATGTGTAGTCATATATTTTACTATTGCATTTTGCTTATTAGTACAATAGTTTCTATACAATATTTTAAAGGAAGTGGACACTGTTGGTAATTATTCAAAATAATAATTAGCATAAAACCTCACTTGATAAGGAGTAATGGGGAGAGGTTAATAGTACATGTATAAAACATTGTGAGAAACAGCTCCCTCTGTAGTGACAAAGTTTTCAAGAAAGAAGTAATTTGCCATGAATTTGATTTCGAGACCTCAGATTTAGAATTTGAGGTCTCGAAATCAAGCATCTGAAAGCACACAACATTGTGTGACAAGGGTGTTTTTTTTATTTCATTATTATCTCGCAACTTCGATGACTGATTGAGCTCAAATTTTCACAGGTTTAATATTTTATGCGTTAGTTGAGATACACCAAGTGAGAAGACTGGTCATTGAACATTCACAAATAGTGTCCAATGTCTTTAAACCCACTGAAGTTACACTTGACCTTGTTATTTTATTATTTTTTATTAGACTCAAGCGGTGGCCAAGGCCTTACATGAAGGGCGGTTTGAAGAGGCGGCAGAGCTCAGAGGAAGGTAAAAACCAAAAGACCGATCCATTAGGCTCCGCCCACGGCGCACGTGTGAGCAAGGCCATGTGAACGTCTTCAATGCCTTTCTGCACAATCTGCCGGGCGCACCAAGCATCTGGTACGCATGTCAGACCTTATTTGTCGGACCTTCATTGCGTTGTGATTGGTCAATACGCAATGGGGCAGAGCTTAATGGATCTTTCTATTATGCCTTGGTTCTTTATTTTTTCTATATTTTGGTGATGTTGCCCTGGTTTACTATAGTCTTCACCAGGATACCAGCGCCATGCGCTTAGAATTGAGTAGTAAGCGCGGTATAAATTTGTATTATTATTATTATAATTAATGTATTTATAGAAACGAGATGAAGTGAGTCTAGGACTGTAAGGCAGTTTACACTTCAACTCATTCGCAAGTTTTTTGGGGGAGCAATTTGAAGCAATTGTTCGTTATGAATCAGAAAGATCTGACCCTAAATCCCTTTACCGTTTGTAATTGCCAAAACTAGCACAAAAGTAAACAGCATGCAGGTATAAAATAAAAAGGCTGGTTTTAAACCTCTTCACCGCAATTTGACTTTTTTTAGTACTGTATCGATCTTATGTTAAATTTTCAATGAATTGATGGTAGTTTTCGTCTATAGGAGTTTTGTGAATAATCTGAGGACGTACCTGACCCTGACGAGATTGAAGCCACCAGATAAAGTCTGCAGTCTCGATGGCAAGACATGCTCAGTGAGTTACCTTCCAGTCCTATCTTTACAATGTATAGACGATGTGACCTCTGATGTCACACGAAAACCATAACACGATTCGCGCGCATACCGCCAGGCAAAACCTTTGTGTTTTGGCAGCCAGCTGGAAAGTGTCTGCAATCTTACTATGACTACGCAACTCGGTGCCCGGCGAGACATGACGTATATAGTGTTTTGTCAACAGAGGGCGGTTTGAATGTAAACATAGGTCACATCGTCTATACAGTACAGTGTTGAGGCTGAGCGAGCAGGCCTTCTAGGTTCAAGCGCTAGTGTTTCTGATGTGCAGAGTCCTTGGGCAAATTTCATAAAGCTTTCAAGCAGAAAATATTGCTCAGCATTTTTCATTGCTGAGCAAAATTTGTTTGGGAAACCAGTTGATGTAATTTTTGCTGGTAAACTTTTATGTTAAGCAACACTTTTCTGTGCTTATGAAATTGAGTCCTTGTTCTGACACTTGTGTTCTTAAGCAAGACGCTTAAAGGCAGTGGACACTATTAGTAATTACTCAAAGTAATTATTAGCATAAAACCTTTCTTGGTGACGAGTAATGGGGAGAGGTTGCTGGTATAAAACATTGTGAGAAACGGCTCCCTCTGAAGTGACATAGTTTTCGAGAAAGAATTAATTGTCCACGAATTTGATTGCGAGACCTCAGATTTAGAACTTGAGGTCTTGAAATCAACCATCTAAACGCACACAACTTTGTGTGACAAGGGTGTTTTTTTCTTTCATTATTATCTCGCAAGTTCGGTGACGGATTGAGCTCAAATTTTCACAGAATAGCTATTTTATGCATATTGTAGAGATACACCAACTGTGAAGGCTAGTCTTTGACAATTACCAATAGTGTCCACTGCCTTTAACTAGTATTGCTCCATCCTTCAAATCATAGGATTGGAATCCGTTGGTCCAGTGTGTTGTGTAACACACATACATCAAAACCAGTTACACTTATGACTTAGAGATGGGGCTTGCCCCTGTGTTTCTGGCACTGGCTGCTGAATGACTTAATACCTTAACATTTATACCCCTGGGTGAAGAGAAACAATCATAGAAAAGTATGTTGCTCAAGGACATAATTAAGTGTCAGGACAGCATATTTCGCTCAGAGTGCTGGGCGAAATTGGTTAGTTCTGGGCAGGTCCCCCCACCATGGCTACGTCATTGCCTTCAATCATATCATAAGGCTCTAAACCTGATGATATATTTTTGTAAGCTGTTATTCTTTATTTCAGACTGACTTCAACCTAGCTGTTATTAACGTTGGTGCTCCAGCAGCAGGGATGAACGCAGCGGTGCGGGCATTTGTGAGATCCTCCCTCTTCAACGGCTACCGTGTGCTGGGAATTTATGATGGTTTTGAGGGTCTGCTGGAAGACAATGTAAGTTACCCTTCAGCTACATGTACCTGTACTTAAATTGATCAAATAGACCTTTTCACAGGTATATTCACTCTGTTGATTACTACCCTGCGTGCTTTAAAACAAATTTTGGTTAAATGTAAGTTGCCAGACATACAAGGCCTGAAGGCCACTTCAAGGTGTGGGCTACAAATCAACTGTTTTTCCAGGGGCCGATGCCACCTACTCCTAATAATACACAGTGCTTGTATAGCGCTATTCCAAAGAACATGATCATAGCGCTTTACAATGAACCATTACAAAATATATTATACACAAAAGCTGAGAAAAATATGTACAGCAGAACTATAATAATTTATTAGCAAAGCAACAAAGATTAACACAATTTATGAACAGGGCTGAAACAGGATTTAACCCTTAACAGTCATGAGATACAGATGTACATGTAGGCTTGGGTATCATCCATCAAAAGCCTGGCTGGTAGAGCAGAAAGAACTAGCTCCCCAACTTTATGAAGCAGTTATGGTTAAAGGAACACGTTGCCTTGGATCGGTCGAGTTGGTCTTTGAAAAGCCTTTGTAACCGTTTTTTATAAAATGCATATGGGTAGAAAAAGTAGAATACAATGATCCACACAAACATGCCTCAAAATTGCAGAGGTTTTCTTTTACTTCGTCGACGAACAGGGTCAGCCATTTATGGGATTCAAATTTTTGACTCCCATAAATGGCAGCCCGTGTTAGTTCGCAGAGTAAAAGGAAACCACGCAATTTAAAGGCAAATTTGTGTGGATCATTGTATGATCATCACAAGAATTAGAAGACAACATTATTAGCACTCTCAACATTTGCATTTTTATTTGTGTTGATATTTTTTAAGATAGAACAAAGAGTACTTTCAAAGACTGTTCTAACATTCCTCTAACTTCCAGCTACATGTATTTGACATTTTGTTGCTTGATATGTAGCGTGGTGTATCGCCTGTCGTCATGTATTAATTGTGTGTGTGTGTTTGTTTGTTTGAATGACCCATATAACAATGACCAAGGAGTACAGCCTGAGGCGGTGTCCTATTGGTGGCTACAGCTAGATTTCCGCGTCCTCATGCGTTGAGCCTGAATACATATGGACCGAAAGAGGGTAACCCTGTTTCAGCCCCAGGAGTAGGTGGCAATGCCCCCTGGAAAAAAACACTTGTAGACCACACCTTGAAGAAGCTTTCTGGTCTTGTGTGTCTGGAGACTTGCGTAACAAAATTAAACAAAATTAGGAACAGCTGTGTAGCTGTAGATGCCAATTCAGATATGGCCTTAGATCAAATTTTGTGTACTTTTCTGGAGGAGGTAAAAATTAAGAGGGCCTAGAGAAAAAACCTTGTGCCACGGGAGAGAACCAACACACAGCTGTACTTTCATGTGGCCCTTACTAGGAGTCCAAACAGGGCCACAGTGGTGAGAAGAGAGCACTTTAAACACAAGCCAACCATGCCACCCAATGTTAAACTTTTAACCTTTGCTCTTTGCCCTCTCAGGTCAAGCACATGGGCTGGATGGACGTTGGTACGTGGGTCAGTGAAGGGGGCTCATTACTGGGAACCAATAGGTAAGTGTCGAGTCAATAGCTCTTTGCTTGTCCTTGTATCTGTACACCCGTTTGGCATATCACTTTACATAGTCATGTTTAGATACAACACGAGTGGTGAATGCGTAGTCAATTGTGTGGTGTGTGATTGTCATCTACATGTAGGTTGGGGAGATCAAGAGGGAGGGGGGCTTGGGAGTTATGCCCATT
The DNA here is from genome assembly GCF_032118995.1 of Asterias amurensis. Lineage (NCBI taxonomy): Eukaryota > Metazoa > Echinodermata > Asteroidea > Forcipulatida > Asteriidae > Asterias > Asterias amurensis. The sequence goes on along the minus strand of NC_092664.1, from coordinate 15,523,109 downwards.
TGCAGAATAAACCAAATCAGGAATCTTTGTCAATCAAGATGCAATGAATGTCTCGCAGCATTTCCTGAAGACATGAGGTTGAAACTTTTTTTTCTGTCTAACATGTCTAAAAGCAAAGGACAGGATCAACAAATGTTTGTTTCAATCTGAAAGTTTATTGAGTATATTAACCATACCAGTCATGCCAGTACGAATCCTCTAGAGAAAAACTCCCATCTGCAATACAGTTGATCAAATCAGTCCTTCAACTGTTCAAAGGAATAATTTCTGTCAGAAGCACATTTGGGTCCAATGGTTAGACTGCCGGACTTGTAATCATAAGGTTGTGGGTTCGAATCAAATTAAGCTACATGTATTGCTGATTTGACAATGACTTGAAAATGCAATTATACACTGACTAGAATAAGTATTGTCTTTAAGTTACTGAATCACGATGTCTTAATTTGCACCACTCATAATCATAGACAGTAAACCAATGTTTGTATGAGAGAGATTGGCTGTTGTCAGCTTTGCGTTTATATTCCCCTTGTTTGAGTTTGCCGAGTTTCCTTGATTGGAATATTATCGAAACAAAAAAACAAACAAACAAACACCCCAACACCCCAACACTCCAACAAACAAACAAGAAAATTGGTTGTAGAGACACACAGAATCACAGTTGCTTATTTTGAAATAAGCTTGACCTGACATCACACAGAACCACTCACAGAACACTAGGCCTGTACACTGATAGTGTTATTTTTACTAAAACGGGACCGAATTTCATAAAATTTTCACAATTTGGTGTGTTTATTGAAAACTTGTGGATGGATATGAGTTTTCTCTGATGTATTTTCCATTTAAGCCTGACTTTTCCTGATTTCATGATTAAAAAAAATAATCTCCACAAGCCTTTCAATTTTCTTTGAACAAGTAATTAAAAGCAGTCACCAAAGGGAGTTTTAAAGATTAAAGAAATGGTCCACAAAATGTCCGAACTTGAAGTTTTGGTTTTCTGGTGGTTCATGTACACAGCGTGTGCATTGTACGTCCTACTGAATTCTAACATACATACATGTAGGAGGTCATGGGTCTAGAATAAGGGGAGCACCAGGACCCAATTTCATGGCTCTGTCTACCCTAAGCAAATAATCAAATCTTAAAGACAGTGGACACTATTGGTAATAGACCGATCCATTACGCCCCGCCTCCTCACCAGTTGACCAATCACAGCTGCGAAACCCGATCACCATTAGTGCAAAGATCACCAAACAATTCAAATGGTGATCAGATTTCGCGGTTGTGATTGGTCAATGATAATTGGGCGTGGCTTAATGGATCGGTGTATTGTCAAAGACCAGTCATCTCACTTGCTGTATCTCAACATATGCATAAAATAACAAACCTGTGAAAATTTGAGCTCAATCGGTCATCGAAGTTGCGAGATAATAATGAAAGAAGAAAACACCCTTTTCACACGAAGTTGTTTGCTTTCTAATGCTTGATTTCGAGACCTCAAATTCTAAGGTTGAGGTCTCGAATCAAATTCGTGGAAAAGTACTTCATTCTCGAAAACTACTCCACTTCAGAGGGAGCCGCTTCTCATAGTGTTTTTTACTGTCAACCTCTCCCCATTACTTGTTATCAAGTAAGGTTTCATGCTAGTAATTATTTTGAGTAATTACCAATAGTGTCCACTGCCTTTAAAGGAAGCAGGAAATTCTGCACTTTTGTCCAGTGTAATTCAAAGGTTAGCAGGGAATTTTTAATGTATGTGTGCGTACTAATTCACATTACATGTACTAGGCATTCTTCGCTTATGGTTACAGCTAGCGCAGAAATATGGCGCTTGCATTGCACAGTTAGCGGAGAATGGTAAGTGCAGAATTCGGCAATAAGCAGAGCCTTGAAATTGGGCCCAGGCCAGCAAGCCATTCTCAGGAATGTTCACTCTCATCAACTCCCTCCCTGGGACCTCAACAATTCAAACATAACTGCAGAGATTATTTTGCCCCTAATTGGTGTTTATACTTTTTTTTAATTCGCACCTGTGTTTTCTTTGCCGTGGTTTTTGTTGTTGTTGTTGTCATCTTGTTTGTTTTACAGTGAGGTGTACCCATCGTCAGGAAGTGATAAACTTGATCGGTATTTTTGTAAAAATATAAAACAAGGGGGGAATGTGTGAGCTGCTTACTCAAAATGAAAGTGAAGTTTACTGTAAGTAAGCGATGTGCAGTATGTTTTTGAGGAAAACTTTCCCCTCAGTGTTTTGTTTTACGACAGCGGAGAGCGAATTCTTGAGACTGCGTACCTGGGCCCAATTTCACATAGCTGCAGGACATTTCTTTTCATCAGAACTAAATAGACTCCAGATTTCAAAATTTTACTCTGCGGCAGTGGAATACATGTAATACGTGAAGCAAGACAAGTTCTCAAGAACAACAGCAAAGTAGATACACAATCGTCACATCGTGTTACCACAAACTGAAATACAATAGTTAACACAAAAACGACTTGTCAATTTTTAATTTTTTTTTAACCCATATAATAATAAAAATAAAAATAATAGTAATTATGACTAGGTTTTATATGGCGCTTTAGACACCCAAATGGGCATCTCAAAGCGCGTCAAACATCTTGTACATGTAATTACCCCTGGTCACTGGGCCATTTAATTCATTCCTAAACCATCTCAGCTCCCTGGGGACTTGGGGAGTATACAGCCTGTGCAACAATATGTGCTACTAAGCTAAACGTAAAGTTGGTGTAACTGGCAAATAATATAGAAATACCTAATAAGTTTGCGGTAACATCATACAGTTCTTTTTGAATGGGAGACTTTCAGGACGCTTGGTGGCAGCAGACTTACCAGGTAAAATCCATTGTTCTCGGTAATGTGCGCAAGCTCAGAACTACGTAAACAATGGAAATTTACCCGGTAAGTCTGCTGCCACCTAGCGCCTCAAAGTCTCCCATTGTGTTGGTTCTGAAATGAACGGTTGGTTAACAACTCTGAGTCTCAGTCTGGTTTCAGAACCAACACTTAAAACATAAACAAAATCAATTGTTTTGTTGGTAAGGTACGGTTCATCTTATTTGCAACTACATGTATACGGTTGGATTCATTATAAAAAAATACTAAAACTTACAAAATACATTCACAAAAACTTTAAAATCATTAAACTATGTATTTACAAGATAAAGGTACAAACAAAGGTTATGCAAGTCGCCAGACATACAAGGCCTGAATGCCACTTCAAGGTGTGGGCTTCAATCAACTATTTTTCCAGAGGCCGTTGCCACCTACTTTTGGGGCTGAAACAGGGTTAATCCTTTACAGTCCATACGGATGTAGGCTTGGGTATCATCCATCAGAAGCCTGGCTGGTATTGAGCAACTATTCCAAAAGAGATATTCACAAGGTGTTACCGTAAACCTCTCTTAGTTATTCCTCCACCATGCAAGATTTAAAATCTTACTTAGTATAGAAATAGCAAGTTTTTATACGACATACAGACAAGGCAGTGTGGTACTCTCTCGCTCGTCTGAGTTTTGATAATCCATAACCTCAACTCTGAAAAAACTTATAACTTGACTGTTGTTTTGTTGAAGCAGCTCACATTATTTTTGCTTTCAGTTGTCTATTGTTCTGATTGTTGGCAAGGTTTAATTCTTACAGATGCACAGGATCTGAATGGGGTGTGTGTACAACAGTGGGTTTCTGTGAAGAGTACAAGCAATTCAACCCTTTTAGTTTCAAACTAGTTGAAAAAAAACAATAAAAAATGACCTGTGAAACGTTTATTGAAAAAGAGAGACTTCTGTCCTCCAGTCACTAGATGTTTAGGAATGGATTAATGCATTTTGTTTTTTATGTATGTGCTCCGCCGTCCAAACTATAGCATCATCCAAACTATATTTGGGACCAGTCTCAAGCGTCCAAACTATAGCATCATCCAAACTATATTTGGGACCAGTCTCAAGCGTCCAAACTATAGCATCATCCAAACTATATTTGGGACCAGTCTCAAGCGTCCAAACTATAGCATCATCCAAACTATATTTGGGACCAGTCTCAAAAATTGTCCCTTAGGATGGCACTTGATTACAGTTTTGCGGCCCAACTATAGCTGGGATCAAGTGATAGTGATAGTGATCAGTGGGCCACTAAAGTGTTTTTTGAACCACTAAACTTTCTATCGGATAACAACGGTGGCTCGTACATGATACACAATAGTTATCGCAACAACATTTTAGAAAAACCTTGAGAAGAATCAGTTACATGTAAGTACACCGGACACAAGCTCTTGTGCTTCTGATCAGCACACTGTGGGTTCGAGTCCTGGTCGTGGTAAATGTGTTCTTAAGCAAGATGCTTTAAACCATAATTGCATTGTCCACCGAATGGGACATTAATCCGTAGGTCCATCTGGATCCATGGTACGGGCCATCCTAACTTTAACATTCAAGTTGGCACCAGTCCAAACTATAGTTGGGAAGTTTCTAAAGTTTGGCTGGAACACATGCATACAAGATAGCATGGCAATGGATAGCACATTGAATGCAAACCACATGCTTCTTAAAGCTGTCACTTTCTTTTGTCGGATTTAGTTGGCTGGATTGGAATGATTGCATTCTTCGAGAAACCGGGCTGTTTGTGCCTCTCGTTTGTTAAATTTCAGTGCACATGTATGACGTTTTATTTGCCATCCATGCAATCATAAACCATTTGCTATTAACAACTCTACTTAATTTCATATCACATCAGGGGTCGATTTCACAAAGAGTTAGGACTAGTTCTAACTTAGGACTAGTCCTAAGAGACATCAAAAACCTACAGCTATATTTCCAAAGTTAGGACGAGTAACTCGTCCTAACTCGAGATAAGACTAGTCCTAACTCCTTGTGAAATCCACCCCAGGTCTCTCCCAGTTGGGCTTACCTTATTTTGGAAAAAATTGAAAAAACACAATGTTTTGATCAGTTATGAAATTAATAAATGAAGTTTCAATTTGAAAGTTCAATGATTATGAAGTGTACACTTGTTCAAATCTTCCAGAAAAACAGTTTCCTTTTAAAAAAAACTGTTAAAGACAAGGAAAATGGCATTTAGAAACCCACCAATTCACTGTTGCTTATTTCGGTCGCCACAATTGAAATAAGCCTGATATGAAAGTTAAATAAAAAAAAATCAGATATTTGTTTTATTATTTCCAATTGTTTTCTCTAAAACATGATCACCAAATTTGATCAAAATTTCACAGGTTCGTTAAAGTGTGTTTATTGAATTCCAACAGATTGGAATCAATTTACACTTTTAAAAACTACATGTAATGATTTAATTTCCTTAAAATACATGTACAACAAGCCAAAAGTGAGTTAGATTTCAATAATGTCTGGTAAAATTTCTTGCTTAGTCACACATGTCACAATTAAGTTACTGCTTTTAAGAATATTTAAAACTATGAATTCTGGGCGTGAAAACAAGTCAAATTGACTGAGCAGGATAAAGTTTTCCTATGTTTTACCAAGGGCCAAGTTTCATGCGGGATGACAAGTGTTTTTTCTTTTTTTCTTGTTTTCTTTTCTCCTGATTGGTTAAATGAGGAACTAATGCATTGTTTACCTGGACTACATGTAGCGCAAGTGTTTGTTGCATATAACTATTTGGCTGTAAAACACGCAGTGTTTAACTGATAGGTGCATACGCTATTTTCCCAACAGTGCAATTGCAATCTTATAAGGTCAAAGGTTAGAATGTGATGCTCTATAATGAATGTTCAGTGAAAGCGGAACATTGTATTTGTAGTACCTTTAAGTTTGTATACATGTACATGTAGTTCACTGACTGTCCATTATTAGTTTTTTGTTCATTTGTTTGTTTTTAGGAATGTAGAAAGATTGTTTACATGTGAAATATTATGAGAATGTCAACTTAGGACACAAATGAATTTTGTCCTAGATGCAAATTTTACATCTACTAAAATTGTTGTGACCCAGTGCAAAAATATAGGGTTTCGAACTGCCGCTACCTACCGGGGCAAGATCGGTGGTCTAATTGGTGAGACATCTGGGCCCAATTTTATGGCTCTGCTTACTGTGAAATTCTGCGCTTACAGCCAGCCCAAGAGTTATGTGCTTTACCAGGGGTCGTAAGCGCAGCCATACTGCGGTAAGCAAAACCACAACATTGGACACTGCTCTAGAATTGCAAAGGATGCTGGTTCAAATTTGTTTTTCCAGGACTTGAGAAAGTATTTAGTACAGTGCTTTCTATAAGTATACGGTGCATTATACACATCAGTCACATCAGTCACATCAGTCACATCAGTATATAGATGTACAACATTGCATTTATCAGTAAAGTCCCGGTCACACAGGCCCCGATAACGATAACGATAACGATAACGATAACGATAAAAATGCACGCCCTCGATTGGTTGAATGAGCGTGGGCGTATTCTGTGTGGAGCAATTCAACCAATCGCGAGCGTGCATTTTTTCATTTTCGTTTTCGTTCTCGTTATCGGAGCCTGTGTGACCGGGCCTTTAGTTTAATCTCAAAAGTACAGATTTCAAATTGGGTGGAGGTGGCGGTCATTAATGGGGAAGGGGCACAGACATAAAATTGTTATTTAGTTATTTATGGGTTTTTTTTTTTGGGGGGGAGGAGCCTCTGGCTTTTTTGCCCACCTTAATTTCGCCACTGCCTGCCACTCGTCTGCACGCTGTTGCATTTTAACAATCACATTAATATCTACATGTACGTTTGCTTCACCCTTTACTTGCCGTCATCATCATGCTGTCGCCATTCATATACAAGTTTCATTTAGAACTTTGTACACTGCATCATACATCTGTTCATGGTCATTTACATCTGTTCTTTTAAAGGCTTGTATCAAGACTAAGATTTCTTAAGCACAGTGTAGTCTGTTTTTAAGTCCGTTATATAACATAGTGTTAATCTTTTCTCAAGCTGTTCTTAAAAGGAACGTTACAGAATTGGTAAGAACAAAAAATCGTGAAGATCACAGATTTACACAAAACTTTCACGGTCTGATGATGATGAAAGTTGAAAACATCCCTTGAAATATTCCTGTCTGAAATGTCATATTTGATGAGAAATGTATAATCTAACTTCGCGTTTGGAATTTATCGCTCAGTGAGCATTTTATTCATTTTTATTTTGGCATCGTTGCAATGCAAAATTTGTAATCGGTTTTTCACTATTCTCTCGTGACACAGATGGCCAATCGATTTCAAACTTCTTGAGGTTTGTCAGTTCAAATGTATATATGGTGGAATACTTAAAAGTGCTTACATTGCCGGCAACCGTTTTGTTAGCAAAACCAGTTCTGTAAAGTTCCTTTAAGAAACCTTGGCAGAGGTTGAAACAACTGAATTTGGGAATTCAACACTTACGCCGTATCCGAACTGGCAGCTACAGCTATGACTACAGATAACTGCTATTACATGTAGCATGACTTTAAGGATGCACTATGCTTCAATGCATGATGATGTAAAAATCTAGCTGTAGCCTTAGCTTTGGCCGCCAATCCGGAAATGGTCTTGTACCCATAACCAGGGCCCAATTTCATGGCTCTGCTTACCACCGAATTAAATAACCGTTCTCCGCTTACTTGCATGTGGCAAATTGATACGCTACATGTACATGTAGCTGTATAAGTGAAGAATAATGGAATCAATGTGTGGTGAAGAGGTTTTCAACTAGTGGTTTAAACCCGCCGAGGCCTGGTTCTTGATAATTTTACCGAGACAAAGTCAAGGTAAATTATCAAGAACCAGGCCTCGGAGGTAAAATTATCAAGAACCAGGCCTCGGCGGGTTTAACCACTAGTTGGAAACCGATTCAACACACTTTGATTCCCATTCATAAATACCTTTTCGGTCAAAAAACATCAACACTTTTTGGTCAAAAGGTAAAATAAATGCAAAAGTTATTGTTCAATAATTTCTTTCAACAAAACACCCCTCCAGCTATGAAATGGTAAGGCCCTCGGGTAAACAACTCCTTATAAGGAGATGATGTGCGCGTCGTGATGATGTGCACAACTGCTTCAGCGGTTGCTCTCGACCAGTAGGAATGAAGAAAATGTCTTATAAGGAGAGGTGCAAGCACCCGTGTCATGCCCATGTTTCAACACTTTTTACTGGTGTTATATCATCCGTTCAAACAACCCCTTGTGATGCCCTCTAGACCAATCAGAATGGATAAACTGTCTTAGGTATTTATGAATGCCTAATACAGTGTGGAGTACGCAAGCACACAGGCACAAATTTCCTGCTAACCCGTGAAACTCGCTTGACCTACATGTGTAAGCGCAGAATTCCCTGCGCTCGCAACAGCGATTCTTTGCTTAAGGTAAGCAGAGCCATGAAATCGGGCCCTGTAAAGTGGATGTGTTACATGTGTTACATGTACATGTAAACCTGTACATGGAGGACCTGGAAGGTTGCACTGTATTTAATCTACCTTCCGATCTTTGTTACACATGCTTTAAGGAAGGCTAACTCTAGATATCCAGGGGACATTTTAACACTGAAATGGCTGTTATAAACTCATCTGGCTTGGTGTTGGGTTGGCGTTCAGCTAAAATGTTTTACTTGGAAACTGATATTTGAAGTGCAGGTTTAATGGCATTGACAAGAGATTTACGCTTGGGAGTTGTTTGTGTGTAGAGTTTGTTTTATACATAGGTAAAGTGTTTATATTACTGTTATTGTATTGTAGGGGTTTGCTACTTATTCCGGTGTGTGTGCCTCCTATAATTATGGTGATTTAACTGCCATAATTATTTTGATGCAAGCTGTGTGATTTAACCTATGACCTCTGCAGACATCCGCCATCTTGGCTAAAGGCTAAATTATACACAAAATTTGTTTCGTTGTTTCACAGTGACATAAACCAGTTTATTTATAATCAAAGACTGTTTGAATTTAACACAAGGTTTGCATTTGCTTCATTCAGGTGTACCCCAGGTAAATTTCTGGAAAAGGTGGCCGAGAAGTTAAAGCAATTTAAGATCCATGGTTTGCTGCTCATTGGAGGGTTTGAGGTAAGATGGTCATTTCCCAAGTCAAAATTCCAGTTGACCCCAGTTTTGACCCCAGTTAACTGGGGTCAACTGGTTCAACTGGATAGTGACCAAACTCGTCCATTTTCCATATTAACCAATTGGTTTGGACTATGTTTATCTGTGTTCAACTAATGTAGGTTTAAATTAAAAAAACAGTTGGTTTCTGTCCATTTTCCATATTAAACCAACTGGTTTTAACTGTGTTTAACTAGTTAATCAACTGGTTTTAAACTAGTTCTAGTTAAACACAGTTTAACTAGGTTCAACTAGAATTGTGACCTGGGTCAAGATTTAGCTTTTGATACCCAACAACCCTTTACATGTATATAATCCCTTACTCCCATCTAAAAAAAAAACAGTTTGTTGACCTACAGGCCTAGTCATCTTTGAGAGGGTGAGGCCGTTTTGAAATCGGCTTTTGCTTTGGAAAATGTTAAAGTCTATGGGAAAGTGTTTGAGAGGTAATCAAGGTCAAGAGGCACTTGCATTTGTAATCTTTTGTGCGCTTCTTGTACATGTAGAAGTTGTGTGCATTCATATGCTTGATTTCGTGACCTCAAATTCTAAACTTGAGGTCTCGACATCAAATTCGTGGAAAATTACTTCTTTCTCGAAAACTGCGTCTTTTCAGAGTGAGCCAATTCTCACACCATATTATACTATCAACCTCTCCCCATTACTCGTTACCAAGTAAGGTTTTATGCTAATAATTATTTTGACTAATAACCAATAGTGTCCACTGCCTTTAATAAAGGACCGCCAGACAAAATCAAACTTGCCCAGTTTGTCAAATTCTAGGGCCTGGTGCTTTCTGAGAGGGCAAGGCCATTTTCCATTTTGCAAAGTGCACTTTCATTGGTAAACCTTAAAAGTCTATGAGGAACTTTTGGAGGGTTAACCATGCAAGGCCAAGACCTGGGCAACAGAGACCATGGCCTCTCTGTGGTCTTTCCTAGCCTCTGTGTTCATGTAATTCTCACCCAGTTTGTTGACCTACAATGTACGTGCATGACATGTACAAGCCTGTTCTTTTTAACGGGCAAGGCAATTTTTCTGTTTTGCAAAGTGCACTTTCATTGGTAAACCTCAAAGTCAAAGTAAACAACGCAAAGCCCTGGGAACAGTCCTCTTTAGCCTCTTTGTACATGTAATTCTATGCTTAGACCTTGTAAATGAAGGACCCCCATCCAAAAAGAGAACTTGCCCCGTTTGTTGACCTACATGCATGACATGTAGATGTACAAGCCTGTTCTTTTGAGAGAGCAAAGCAATTTTTTCGTTTTGCAAAGTGCACTTTTATAGGAAAATCTTAAAGTCTATGGGAAACTTTTGAAGAGGTAAACCAGTGAAAACAAATGAAGATTTCCCGAGATTGATATTTTGTCTTCTAATTCTTGCGATTTCCAGAGCTTTAAGAGCGTATTGGAGATGTCAGAAGCTCGCAGTAAGTTCCCAGAGTTCTGCATTCCCATGGTGGTCATACCAGCGACAGTCAGTAACAACGTACCGGGAGCCGATTTCAGTCTAGGATGTGATACTGCCCTCAACGCCATCACTCAGGTGAGTCCATAACGTGCCTCAACATCTGACGACACACTTCCAGGCTCGTGAATTATGCTGGAGATCTTGCCATTGAGCCCACGTACATTATCACCTTTGACCTTGCATCATTTCACATGGCTTTCAGCATGGTTCTTGAGATCTGCAGTTAAATCTGACGTACATGTGTATACATAAGCCAGTACCTGTCCTTCCTTGCGGAGAGGGCAGGGGCCCAGTCTAGTAAGTTGATAGCTGTACATGTACATATACATGTAGTGTAGACTGGTCCCCAACATGTATCTTTATCCTCAAGGATAAATACAGGCCCTGGTTGTACAGACCCAGTGATTTCATTTGATACAATGATTTTATTGGATGGACGGGTCAGTGAGGTCAGCTTTCCATATCTGTGTTATGATTGGTCCCGGTCCGCTGCTTGTAAAGTTGGAATGGTTTTAATCCAACTTCAGTACGCTGTCTGAACATGGGCACTGTCAAAATGGAGTCTGCTTTTAATGGGTGACTCGTGTAAGGAGTTGATCATTCCTGTTAGAACGATCAAAGTTATCAACTTGAGGTTTAAACATGTACATTAGGGTGTCATGCCTGAGTGGTTAAAGGAACACGTTGCCTTGGATCGGTCGAGTTGGTCTTTGAAAAGCGTTCAATAACCGTTTGTTGTAAAATGTATATGGTTAGAAAGATATTGTAAAAGTAGAATACAGTGATCTACACAAATATGCCTCGAAATTGCGTGGTTTTCTTTTTACCCTGTCGACTAACACGGTCGGCCAATTATGGGAGTCAAAATTTTGACTCCCATAAATGACCGACCGTGATAGTTCGCGATGAAAAGGAAAACCGTGCAATTTCGAGTGATACTTGTGTGGATCATTATATTCTACTTTTAACACATCTTTCTAACCATATGCATTTCATAAAAAAACGGTTTCAAACGCTTTTAATAGACCAACTCGTCCGATCCAAGGCAACGTGTTCCTTTAAGAGCATCAAATCCTGGTCATGACACTTGTATTCTGGAGCAAGATACTTTACTATAGTGAACTTCTCTCCACCCAGGGGTATACATGGGTACCTGCAAGGGTAGAGGTTGATATTGTGTTGATGTAAAAGCCTTCAGAGTGCTAGTGACCACGGGTTGTATACTCCTCATGAAGCTGAGAAAGAAAAATCTTATTGGCGCAATTAACAGGGTACTAGCATAAACTGCATTGATATGGTTATTGTATTGTTAATGTGATTATTATTACTCATCAAATTCTTTTCTCATTGTCTCTGTTTCTGCAGGCATGCGACAAGATCAAACAGTCGGCCAGCGGCACGCGCCGTCGCGTCTTCATCGTGGAGACAATGGGCGGGTACTGCGGTTACCTGGCCACCATGAGCGCCCTCGCTGGTGGCGCGGATGCAGCGTATATCTTTGAGGAGCACTTTGGAATTGCTGACCTGCAGGCCGACGTCGAGCATCTTAAGGTCAAGATAACGGATGCTGTCCAGCGTGGCTTGATTCTCAGGTATGTACGTGTACAAAATGTAATTGATGACTACTGTATTAAGTTTTTTGACCTTTAGACCATTGAAAATATCATTAATTATTCCTTAAATCAATTCAATTTAATTTAATAATTTTTTCAGTCATGTGAATAAGTGCATGAAATTTCTTTTCCTGGTATGAAAATTATGAATAAAAACGTTTAAAACCACACTGACACACTACTCCACTCCGGGCTTTTACAATGAAAACATATTCATAAATACCCCAGACAGTTTCTCTACTCCGATTGGCCTCGTGCCTCGAACAGATTCTTCACAAAGTTTTAGAGAAAAAAAAATTCAATGACCATACATGTACCTTTAAGATGAACCTAACATGGACTTTTTCCTCATCTCCTCTTCAAGGAATGAGAAAGCCAATCCTAATTTCTCGACTGAGTTCATCCAGCGTCTGTATGCGGAGGAAGGCAAGAAGATCTTTACCACTCGCACCAACGTACTTGGACACATTCAGCAGGTAGGTAAACTGATTCAGGCCTGTACATGTACATGTATGATTAGATTTTTACATGTAGCTGTAACTAGAATTTGCAGAATCACTGCGTGATAAGTCTCTTTCTTAGAAGAGCCAATTTTAACTCGCTGTTTTTACCAGAATGCTCCAGACCTGTATGCTTTGTTTTTAAAAGGGCAAGTTCATTATGAAGGTACCCTATAAAGAAATTTTATATTTCTACTGGAGTATTTCAAGGGCACCAAGGCAATGGCCAGGGGGCAATGACCTTTGTTGCCTCTGTGAAGTATTAGGCCTGCCACAAAATTGTATGCCTACAGATGCCTAATAAAAGACTTCTAGCTAGAAATCTTTTCTTATTTTAGTGACAAATAGCCTCTTTCTCAAAAACTTTAGTGTACTTCAGAGGGAGCTGTTTCTCACAATGTTTCATACTATCAACAGCTCTCCATTGCTCGTTACCAAGTTACATGTAGCTTTTATGCTAACAATTATTCTTAAGTAATTAACAGTAGTTTCCAGTGTCTTAAAGACACTGTACACTTTTGGTAATTGTCAAACACCAGTGTTCCCATTTGGTGTATCTCATCATAACCATAAAATAACAAGCCTGTGAAAATTTGGGCTCAATTGGTCATCGAATTTGCGAGAAAATGATGAAAGAAAAAACACCCTTGTTGGACGAATTTTGTGTGCTTTCAGATAGGAATAAGAGACTTCTAGCTAGAAGTCTTTTAATATTTTAGTGAGAAATTACCTCTTTTTCAAAAACTATGTTACTTCAGAGGAAGCCGTTTCTCACAATGTGTTATACTATCAACAGCTCTCCAATGCTCGTTACCAAGTCAGTTTTTAAGTTAAAATTTGTTTTAAGTAATTACCAAACGTATACCTTCCCTTTAAAAGATATATTGTTCGTGTTCTATCAGGGAGGAGCCCCCTCTGTGTTTGATCGTAACATGGGTACCAAGCTCGCCGTCAGGGCGTCTGAATTCCTGCGTGATGTCATTGAGAAGAACTCCAAAGATGGTAAGTATATCAGTGACAAACAAATTGACTGCCTTGTGGTTTATATCCTTAAGCAAGACACCCATAATTGCTTCATCTTTCAGAAGGGATAATAATAATAATATCGAAGTCTTATATAGTGCACGTATCTACCAAACAAGGTACTCAAGGCGCTGAGTATATACAAACTTTCAGAAAGATAGGTAATTGCAGTGATGAATTTTGAGACCCAATTATTTAGCACCTTATAAGGGTTTACAAGGTGCTTCGGCGCATACAGCAGCCACAGCCAGGAACACCGGGGCAAACCCCTTCTCTTTTCGAAAAGTGCACTGGGTTCTTTTACATGCGTTACACAACACATGGGACCCACGGCTTTACGTCCCATCCAAAGGACGAAGCAATGGTTAAGTGTCTTGCTTAAGGACACAAGTGTCACGGCTTGGGATTCGAACCCTCACTCTGCTGATCAGAAACACCAGAGTTTAAATTCGGTGCTCTTAACCGCTCGGTCACGACACTTCCAAAAAAAAAAGGGGGTTGTTCCGGTGTGTCTGACTGTGCCTGCTGAATGCACCCCAGTACCTTGGGAAACCTTAACATCTCATTGTGCGTCACATTAGTGCTCTGGTCATTTGGCCATAACAATTCTGAATACACCCCAGTGTCTTGGCTCAAACCTTGGCTTCTAAATAGGCCCTTCTTGGCCCTTGTGTACACCACACTCTTATCCTTTTTCCACAAAAGAACTGAGTTCATTTACTTTTATTGTATTCTTGGAAAGTGGGACTAAATGTTTTTTGGGATGTTTCTATTATAGGTGTAGTCAGCACCACAGACCCAAACACAGCTTGCCTCGTGGGTATCCAGAAGAGACATCTTGCCTTCAGATCCGTAGAGAGTCTAAAGAAAGGAACAGATTTTGAGTAAGTATCCCAGGAAGCACTGATATCAACTCCAGGCCTTGCACTAACTTTTTTCCTTAACTAGCCCGTCGGGCTAGTAGTCAGCTGTACTTTTGACTAGCCCGCACAAATATTCACTACCCCAATAAAGTATTCAACTTGTGTGTGCTATTTTTGTGTGATAAATTATGCCAGCCGGAATATTATATTGTTTGTTGAATGCATACACAATAAACCCTCCAACTGTCTGACCAATCAATATCATCCACTGTGGTTTTGGTTGATAAATAAGTTATGTCAGCCCGCAATATTATCGTAGGTAGTGACTGCAGAGAACAAAGTCAACCCTCCTACTATCTGACCAATCAATATCAGCCACTATGGTTTTGATAATAGATGCATGTACATGTACATGTAATTGGTGTAAGCAGTGGGTACATGTATGGTGAGTTCATCAGCAGAACATAGCCGATCTTCTTAATGTCTGAGCAATCAATATCTATGCATTCAAACTTGCATATTGTATTATTAGTATTGCTTGGTCCATTTCAGAAATAAAAGCTACATGTACATGTTCACAGCCTTTAATTATAGGCCAGAATTTTTTTTAAATTAAGTTTTCTTTCTCACCAGGCACCGCATCCCGACCCAGCAGTGGTGGGTCAAGCTACGCCCACTGCTACGCATCCTTGCTAAGCATGCCAGTACTTACATAGTTGAAGCAGAGGTTGTACCGCACATAGTGGATTAGGGATCGACAGGGCCTGCCACCACCCCTCCCAGTTCACCAAAGGAACACAATCTCCAGGGTCAAGTCTTAAGATGAGTCTATTCCAAATGTTGTTTCTTTCCAAGTCTTTCCTTGTAAAAGCAATTGTTTCTGCCCAAACACTAGGGCCCATTTTCATAGAGCTGCTTTAAGCAGTAAATATATCGATGAACGAGTTACTGCTGAGCAAACATGAGCAGGGTACCAGTTATAGACTGTGACATGGTAGTTTGGTTAGTAACCTTATTGTGGTAAGCATAATTTTGTTGTGCTTAGCTACTAATGATATTGGGCCCTACGTACTATGTAGCAATATGCTTGTACTCTTAATATTTATCTGCTTTTATGTAGTTGTACATGTATAAAGTAGAATTTGCAGAATGACTGTGAAAAATTTCTTTCCTAAAACAGCTGTTTTGTACTAGCCATTTTCAAAACGGCAAGGGCAACAAGGCATTTTCTCCTTGGTAAAAGGCACCCTACGAGGAAATTGCAATTTTCTCCTAGGGTATTTTAAGGGCACCAAGGCAATGAACAGGGGGCATTGAGGCAGTCGCCTTCTTTGCCTCCGTTGGAGTATCAAGCCTGATGCTCTGGTGATCTTCTGAATAGTGCTGTACTTTGTGTGTGTAATTGGCTTTAGTAGCATTTGATGGGATCCTGGAATGTATGGGTGAACTGGGCGTGAAGTGTGGCCCATGTTTCGATTGGTGTGACTGCAGTGCTTGCCAGACATTGTCATTTAGTCTTACTGCATGTACTGTGTTGAGACTCGGGATCTCTCTAGCATCTTAGATGCCTCAAACTAGCCAGAGTCTAAGGGTTGTCGTTTTCTCTTTGCTGTGCTTCTGAAAACTGTCCAAGGCTACACTTGGGTGTCTGTGTGTAGTGTGGTCTTATCTGAAGGAGTATTCACAGAGTTTTCAAAGTGTTCTTGGTATGAACACAGCTTGCTAGATTACTGTCTCTTATTGCTGTGCTGCTGAAAACTGTCCAAGGCTACACTTGGGTGTCTGTGTGTAGTGTGGTCTTATCTGAAGGAGTATTCACAGAGTTTTCAAAGTGTTCTTGGTATGAACACAGCTTGCTAGATTACTGTCTCTTATTGCTGTGCTGCTGAAAACTGTCCAAGGCTACACTTGGGTGTCTGTGTGTAGTGTGGTCTTATCTGAAGGAGTATTCACAGAGTTTTCAAAGTGTTCTTGGTATGAACACAGCTTGCTAGATTACTGTTTCCTTTCTACCTCATCTTCATGTGTGATTTAGTCGTGAGCTTTAGTGTTGGGGATTGTAGCTGGACAAAGCAACGGTTAAGGGCAGGAGGGAGTTTGCATTGTTTTGTCATTTATTTTCATACAGTAAGCATCGGAAGGTTAGCATACCTTTTCGTGTGCTAACGGTTAGCAGCGCTATGAAATGGAAACTCGGACAGTGAGAACAAAATCAACCAATTAGCATCTCTATGAATTTTGGCCTTGCCTTGTAAATTTGAAATGTATACCAAAGAATTATACATCAGGCCTTTTGTAGATTGCTACTAGCTATACATTATGTGGTGCTGGTGTTATAATTGTGGCGGTTGAAACAAAAAACTATGACACATATTAATAATAATAATAATGTATATTAAAACCATATTTATGCCAGGTTGTTTGTATAGAAAGATTTAGTATATAGTGAGGTAGGAAGGGAATGTTATTGAAGAATGTTATGACTGGGTTCAGTTTAGCGCTGCCCACATTTGTATTTATTGCTTGCTTTTTACCATGGGCTGTAAGCGTTGGAAAATCACTGATAGCTGAGCCTATATTTTGCTCAGTTCAGAGCAGCAAACACACAGACTTGATATAGTATGAATTCTGTACAACTATGTTCTGGAGGCAAAAAACCTTCTTAGTATAGTGCAGATTCTATGCAAACCAGAAGAAGTAAAAAGGTATGTGTAACGACTGCAGTGCTTGAAGTTGACAAAGTTTGCTTTCAGTCAAACCTAGAGAGTGTAAACTTAAAAGGATGACATTTTGCAGAATAGTATGTACTTGCTGTGCTTTTATTATATTGCACAGACTCTTCAAGTGTGTTTAGCATGGATATTTTTCCAATGTCTGATTTAACAAAACTTATATTATGCATTTTCAACAAGATTGTCGATGTTTACATGCGCTGTGCCAAATTGTTTGTCATCGTGAATCTTTAGTACATGTATCATGCAGTGATTATCTACATGTAATTAATTGTAATTTGAGTCTATTTATGGAGCAATATTGTTAATCTATTTTTTTTGTATAGACTCAACCCTCCTACTATTGGTGCCATGTTTCCAGTGAGTTTACTGACTATTTGAAGTTGTTGAACTACACATGGGTTTAATCTGGTGGTTCAAGTGCATACATGTTGAGCTAATGAACATGTATGTGCACATGATATTGATAGGTTAAACAGTAGGAGGGTTAGGTGCAGTACATATCTCTAACGCTAAGTCACATTCGATGGTAAGACAGTAGGAGGGTTGACTGTGTATCTACACAGTGTCTACACAGTATACAGTCAACCCTCCCACTGTATGACCCACCTGCTGTGATTTTGCATTTGTAATATCGTTTACAATACATACATGTATCATTTAACGGTCGGACAGAATTGGATGGTAAGAACAATTGTTGAGCAATTGAATTGACTAATTGATATTGCGAAAGCCTAAGGTGTTCAGAGACATTTATTTGTACATGTAGGTGCTGGCATTTCAAGAAATGACAAAATAGTTCAAGCAAATATAATTTGTGTGTTGTTTTCTTACGATGATGGGTATGTATTTGCAAAGTTTAAACAGTGTAACTTAAATGATGTTTGAAAATGCCTTGTGGTTGAGTTTGTCAGTAGATGCTGTGATATGTAGTAATTTTTTAAATGCAACAAATTTACTCTAAAATCAGCACAAGGCTATAGTCTTGTGAACTTATCAAATTCTGCTCTAAAATGCAACAAATTTACTCTAAAATAAGCACAAGGCTATAGTCTTGTGAACTTATCAAATGTTGCCCTAAAATGCAACAAATTTACTCTAAAATAAGCACAAGGCTATAGTCTTGTGAACTTATCACATTTTGATCTAAAATGCAACAAATTTGCTCTAAAATAAGCACAAGGCTATAGTCTTGTGAACTTATTAATTTTTGCTTTTAAATGCAACAAATTTGCTCTAAAATAAGCACAAGGCTATAGTCTTGCGAACTTATCAATTTTTGCTCTAAAATGCAACAAATTTGCTTCAAAATTAGCACAAGGCTATAAACCTTGTGAAACTATCAAATTCGCTATAGTCTTGTGAACTTATTAATTTTTGCTCTAAAATGCAACAAATTTACTCTAAAATAAGCACAAGGCTATAGTCTTGTGAACTTATCACATTTTGATCTAAAATGCAACAAATTTGCTCTAAAATAAGCACAAATTTGCTCTAAAATAAGCACAAGTCTTGTGAACTTATTAATTTTTGCTCTAAAATGCAACAAATTTACTCTAAAATCAGCACAAGGCTATAGTCTTGTGAACTTATCAATTGTTTGCTCTAAAATGCAACAAATTTGCTCTAAAATAAGCACAAGGCTATAACCTTGTGAACTTATCAAATTCGCTATAGTCTTGTGAACTTATCAATTGTTTGCTCTAAAATGCAACAAATTTACTCTAAAATCAGCACAAGGCTATAGTCTTGTGAACTTATCAATTGTTTGCTCTAAAATGCAACAAATTTGCTCTAAAATAAGCACAAGGCTATAATCTTGTGAACTTATCAAATTCGCTATAGTCTTGTGAACTTATCAAATTTTGCTCTAAAATGCAACAAATTTACTCTAAAATCAGCACAAGGCTATAGTCTTGTGAACTTATCAAATGTTGCCCTAAAATGCAACAAATTTACTCTAAAATAAGCACAAGGCTATAGTCTTGTGAACTTATCAAATGTTGCCCTAAAATGCAACAAATTTACTCTAAAATCAGCACAAGGCTATATAGTCTTGTGAACTTATTAATTTTTGCTCTAAAATGCAACAAATTTACTCTAAAATAAGCACAAGGCTATAGTCTTGTGAACTTATCACATTTTGATCTAAAATGCAACAAATTTGCTCTAAAATAAGCACAAATTTGCTCTAAAATAAGCACAAGGCTATAGTCTTGTGAACTTATTAATTTTTGCTCTAAAATGCAACAAATTTACTCTAAAATCAGCACAAGGCTATAGTCTTGTGAACTTATCAATTGTTTGCTCTAAAATGCAACAAATTTGCTCTAAAATAAGCACAAGGCTATAACCTTGTGAACTTATCAAATTCGCTATAGTCTTGTGAACTTATCAATTGTTTGCTCTAAAATGCAACAAATTTACTCTAAAATCAGCACAAGGCTATAGTCTTGTGAACTTATCAATTGTTTGCTCTAAAATGCAACAAATTTGCTCTAAAATAAGCACAAGGCTATAATCTTGTGAACTTATCAAATTCGCTATAGTCTTGTGAACTTATCAAATTTTGCTCTAAAATGCAACAAATTTACTCTAAAATCAGCACAAGGCTATAGTCTTGTGAACTTATCAAATGTTGCCCTAAAATGCAACAAATTTACTCTAAAATAAGCACAAGGCTATAGTCTTGTGAACTTATCACATTTTGATCTAAAATGCAACAAATTTGCTCTAAAATAAGCACAAATTTGCTCTAAAATAAGCACAAGGCTATAGTCTTGTGAACTTATTAATTTTTGCTCTAAAATGCAACAAATTTACTCTAAAATCAGCACAAGGCTATATAGTCTTGTGAACTTATCAATTGTTTGCTCTAAAATGCAACAAATTTGCTCTAAAATAAGCACAAGGCTATAACCTTGTGAACTTATCAAACTCGCTATAGTCTTGTGAACTTATCAAATTTTGCTCTAAAATGCAACAAATTTACTCTAAAATAAGCACAAGGCTATAATCTTGTAAACTTATTAATTTTTGCTCTAAAACGCAACAAATTTACTCTAAAATCAGCACAAGGCTTGTGAACTTATCAAATTCTGCTCTAAAATGCAACAAATTTACTCTAAAATCAGCACAAGGCTATAGTCTTGTGAACCTATCAATTTTTGCTCTAAAATGCAACAAATTTGCTTCAAATCAGCACAAGGCTATAAACCTTGTGAAACTATCAAATTCGCTATAGTCTTGTGAACTTATCAAATGTTGCTCTAAAATGCAACAACTTCACTCTAAAAAAACACTTATCAGATTTTGCCCTAAAATGCTACAAATTTACTCTAAAATAAGCACAAGGCTTATAGTCTTGTGAACTTATCACATTTTGATCTAACATGCAACAAATTTGCTCTAAAATAAGCACAAGGCTATAGTCTTGTGACTTGTGAACTTATTAATTTTTGCTCTAAAATGCAACAAATTTACTCTAAAATAAGCACAAGGCTATAGTCTTGTGAACTTATTAATTTTTGCTCTAAAATGCAACAAATTTACTCTAAAATCAGCACAAGGCTATAGTCTTGTGAACTTATCAATTGTTTGCTCTAAAATGCAACAAATTTGCTCTAAAATAAGCACAAGGCTATAACCTTGTGAACTTATCAAATTCGCTATAGTCTTGTGAACTTATCAAATTTTGCCCTAAAATGCAACAAATTTACTCTAAAATAAGCACACAAAATTGTGAACTCAAGGGTTGGGTTTCCCGTTGTTTTCTCTTGACTCCGATGACCGATTGAGCCTAAATTTTCACAGGTTTGTTACTTTATATATAAGTTGTGATACACGAAGTGTGGGCCTTTTGGACAATACTGTTTACCGAGTGTATAATGGCTTTCAATGCAACATGTTTGCTCTTAAATACATGTACATGTAAGCACAAGGCTATATATAGCCTTGTGAACTTATCAAATTTTGCTGCCAAATGCAACAATTTTGCTCTAATATAAGCACAACCTTGTGTACTTTTTCCCTAAAATGTAATAAATTTGTTCTTAAATGTATATAAGGCTATAGGCTTGCTTACTGTACTTATCAAATTTGCCTGCAAATGCAACAAAAATGCTCTAAAATAAGCACAAGGCTTTAATAGCCTTGTGTACATATGTCAAATTTGGCCCTAAAAAGTGCTAAATTTGCTCTGAATTGCAACAAGGCTATACACAGTGCACATGGCAAATTTTGCCCTAAAATGCAACAAGCAATGGTGAGCTAGTGTAAAACATTGTGAGAAACTGCTTCCTGTGAAGTAATGTAGTTTTTGCTAAAGAGATAACTTCTCACTCAAATTATTTCAGGCCAGAAGCATTTTATTAGCCATCTGAAAACACACAAATTGTGGCAACAGAGGTCTCTTTGTTTGCTTTTGTTATTCTCTTGCAACTGCAATGACAAGTTGAGTCAAAGATTTTCAAAGATTTGTAGTTTATGCATATCTTGGGATAAACCAAGTGGGATTACTGTTCACATTGACCAATATTTAGACATCCGCTGCACTATGAAAGAAAAACAAATCCAATTCTAGCTACCGGGCAACCTCGGTAGTCTAGTTGGTAAGACACTGCTCTATAATTGCAAGGGTCGTGGGTTCGAATCCCACCCGAGTAACATGCCTGTGATGTTTTTTCACAGGACTCGGGGAAAGTACTGAGTATACAGTGCTAACACACATCTGTCTATGGGTAAACATGGAGGTAAACAACCAAAATTAATAAAATCCAATTTTGTTGTGTAACTTGTGTACTTTTTTTATTATTTAATATCTAAAAGAATATCATTTTTATCAAAGTCGAGATAACAATGCATCTGCATTACCAATTGATAGCCAACAAAACTACACACACTATGTGTAAAGGTAGATTTAAATATTGCTTTTACAAAATTAATTAGCTTTGGTTAAAACATAAATGATCGATACTGCTGGTGACTCACAAGTTTTTACATTGACAAAAAAAAAACCCACATTAAATAGAATCCATATGAAAATAGGGAGAAAATCATAAAATCCCCAACTTCTTGTTTGAATGGTACCAAAATAGGTTTACTGAATTGTATACCTTTTCAAAGCAAAAGAGGGGTCTTCAAGTTTGATTTTGGTTCTATTATGGAGTACATGTAATTTTCCAATAGAATAGAGACATTGTAAATAGGGGAAAATTACAAGTCTCAAACCGCACATTGAAATGTTGAAAATGTCAATGGATTTTAGAACCTTCCAGTGTAAACTTGTTAAACATCCAAAAACATTCAGTGAAATTCCAAAAAAACGATTTGCACATTTTTCACCATGAGCTCTCATAGCTCCAACTACCTCATCAGATGCAAGTACATGTAATTGTTTCTACGAAAGCTCATGCGGATATTTATTTGATTCAAGTTAGTCATTAAAGTGCTACAAATTATTTCCCGCTTTGCAATTACCTGACTAACACACTTCCCACCACTTGTTTTCATGTGAAAAATGGGCCTCATGTGAAAAATGCATAGAAGTTTAAAGAAGAAAAACAAAATCCACACATTAACATTTAATGAAAAAAAGGAACATGTTTCTGTTTGCCAAACAATTACTTTGATACATTCCTTCCATTAACCAGGAGCTCCAAATTATGCAAAAGCAATTTTATGAAATCCATACAATGTACTGACTTTCTACTTCTGAGCTGATGAATTCATAAATACATACATACGTAAGTGTATAGACGATGTGACCTCTGACGTCACACGAAAACCATAACATGATTCGTGCGCAGACCGCCGGGCAAAACCTGTGTGTTTTGGCAGCCAGCTAGAAAGTGTATGCAATTTTACCATGACTACGTGTCTCTTTGCCCGGCGAAACATGACGTATACAGTGTTTTTCAACAGAGGGTGGTTTGAATGTAAACATAGGTCACATTGTCTATACTATACTTCTTTATCAGATGTTGGTACGACGCAAAGCCTTAAGTATTTAGCCATTCCTCAAAAAGCAAACCTTTACTGACCATTTGTTTAAGACAATTTGTTATACATGTAGTAGTAGTAGTAGTAATAATTATTAGGGAGGCTAATCGTCCTTACTTGCATCTGAACTGCAAAGGACGTGACTGCAACGAGTTCGAGAAGCAGGCATGCGAGGGCGCCTGAGGCAGCCAGCCATATCAACCCATACATGAAGACGGGGCACAGACGCAAGGAGCCTCTTCGTGAGTCCTTGCTTCAAAAATGGTAAGGACCAGTCAACTGCAGCGCATGTTTCGTTTCAGTGCATACTGTTTAAACATGACCAAGTGTGGGTATTTTTCAGACACTTTCACGAACTTCACTCGTTCACGAAATTATTGGAGACTCGCTTCTTTCGTTTACAAGGATTTTGATTTGTTTGGGGTCGTCTTTTATTTTGATTTGATCTGTGTTGGAGACGTAAAAGCGTATTGTATCCTATGGCAAAGGCTCTCTATAAATGGCAACTTACATGGTATTATGGTTATTTGTAAAATAAAATTTACCCTCGGCCTACAAAACTCGTCTCGTTTAAAACTCAGCGACTAAATAAACTCTGTCTCCAGATACCTAAGGTTTTAATGCTTTTCAAAACCATGCACGAAATATTTTTAAACGACATTACAAAGGCACAAAGGACCAAGTGCAAACAGTTTGTTTTCAATCAAGTTATTTAAGAACATGGATAAGTTCGAATTTTGTTTAATAATAATAATAATGTATTTATATAGCGCATTTTCCATATACATCTTCAAATGCACTTGACAGAGAAATTGTTAACAGAACAGGTGAGTTTTTGATCATGGTTTTGAACACATGACAGATTGTTGATTACGGAGAGACTTTTTGTATTTTTTTAATACTTTAATTAAGATTACTGAGAATTGTAGTTTATTCCACAGTTTGAGGAAATACATGTATCATCAACAGTATCCCTAAATTTGTATCCTTCAGTATGTAATATAAATGTTAATAAAGAAATCGTTTTTTTTCATAATAATTTTTCTACTATAAAATTCATTTTGAAATTGATTTTAAATTGAACTAAAACTCACTCTTTTCAGTAATCTAAACCCGAAGGAAGATATCATGTTTTCAGCTAATGCACATCATGCAATTTTAAGCGTTAACCTTTGTATTTATAAACACTGTGTAATGGCCAGTCTGTACTTGATGCGATTTCAATACGTTGAGAGTGGGGATTTATACCAGTCTGTACTTGATGCCACTTCAATACGTTGAGAGTGGGGATTTATATGTGTCAGGTCCGAGCCATCTGGGGCCAATTTCAAAAAGCCGCTTAGCAGAAAATACTGCTTACCACATTTATTTGATAAGCAAAACGTGAGTAGGGCATCAGTCGCACCAATGTAAACTTGTAACATGCGTAAGAGTAAGAGTTTCCTGTGCTTGGCAGATTTTAGGGCATCAGTCGCACCAATGTGAACTTCATTGAATAATGGCTGGTAACCTGTGTTCGCTAAGCAAGAGTTTCCTGGGCTTGGCAGATTTTAGTGCTTACAGGCTTTCTGAATTTGAGCCAAGGTGTTTTCTGATTATCAGAGTGTGGTTCGAGTCCCCGATCTTGACACTTGTGGCCTTTGAGCAAGACACTTACCCATTATTGCTTCATCTTTCCAATGGTACATAAAGCCAACGGTCCTGTGTGTTTTGTGAATGCACGTTAAATAGCCCAGTGCACTTATCGTTACTAAGAGAAAAAGTTCGCCGCTGGTTTGGTTGTTGCAAATTGCATCACAGCACCTTGTAAAACTTTACAAGGTGCTACATACCAGTCGTGAAAATAATCAGCGAAGAACAGTGCCACCAGTGCCAATCTGTAGCCGTGCTACAACAATTCGTTAAATGCCATGATAAAGTCCGTCTGTAAAACGGACTCGTGCGAATGAGGATATTTTGTGTGCACCAGATTTGTACAACATTTGTTAGCGTCACCAAAGTGCAACTGCGTACAAACCGCAGCAAGTACAAACTGACCTTACATCCGTTGCATATTCACGACATCCGTTTGTGTGTCCCGCCCAATCAAGCGTGAGCAGTAGCTAGCCCACACTCCTTTAAAGTTTATACCTCCCTAGTTTCGCCGATCGAAAGCCGATTGTCGTAATGTCACTCCGACGTTAAATGGTTGGAGTCTTGGTAAACCAAATTGAGAGTAGAAATAGGGGGATTTGTGGATCTAGCCCAGAGATTCA
This sequence comes from Asterias amurensis, assembly GCF_032118995.1. Taxonomy (NCBI): domain Eukaryota; kingdom Metazoa; phylum Echinodermata; class Asteroidea; order Forcipulatida; family Asteriidae; genus Asterias; species Asterias amurensis. Next base: position 15,497,562 of record NC_092664.1, on the reverse strand, counting down.
CTGCACTCCGTGACGAACCTCTTGCCGTCATACGTGCTCTTGAACTGCTCTGGTAGAGCGAACTCGTTCTGCAAAGAAAGCAAAAATTTTAACAATTACTAACCACCCCCACAATTGGCAATTTTTATTTCAGTGGTGTGGTCAACCATTTGAGACTGTTTTTACTACAAGGGTTATGCTTGGTGGCACAGCTGTGCACAGTTTACAAATATTGATTTTTTATTTTTTTATTTTTTTTTATGCAAGTCGCCAGACACACAAGGCCTGAAGGCCACTTCAAGGTGTGGGCTACAATTATATTTTCTTAGGGCTGAAACAGGGTTACCCCTTTCACAGTCCATACAAATGTAGGATTGGGTATCATCAATACGAAGCCTGGCCGGTAGAGCAGAAAGCACTACCTCCCCAATTTTAAGTAGCAAGTGTCACGACCAGGATCCGAACCCACACCCTGATCAAACACCAGTGCTTGAATCCGGTGCTCTTAACCGCTCGGCCCTGACACTGCTTTGAGAGTGCAGTAGAGCTGCCACCATTGACATCTTGCAATCAGGGATATTTTGTACAACAACCGGGGAGATATTTAGAGGAGGAAAACCTTCATTCCAATTCATCACTGCCTTAAAGGATTTGGGTACCTTTTCAAAATGTGATAATGATAGTGGAAAGCTTCCCTTCAAATATTACTTACTGAGGTGCTGTAGTTTTTGAGAAATGAGTAAAACAATGTCATGAAAATACCTTTATAAATGATTAAAATGATTTTCGTCTCATGAGACAAAAATTATTTTTATGCCATTGTTTTACTCATTTCCCAAAAACTACAGCACCTCAGCACGTCATATTTTAAGGAAAGCCTTCTACTATCATTATCTTCAAACTGTGTAAGTTTAGTGTAAATCTGTGGACATTGTGTTTTTTGTCCTCATACAAAAGTTACACAGACCCTATAAGGTTAGAAATATGTGAGAAAATTGAACTAGCTGTTGCCAACTGCTAACTTACCAAAAGGACCTTTGGTTTAAAGCCATTGGACCCTTTCGGTTCATAAAAAAAAATAAAATTTCACAGATTTACAAATAACTTACAGGGTTTACAGAAGTCAATGGTGAAAGACTTCTCTTGAAATATTATTCCATGAAATGCTTTACTTTTTGAGAAAACAGCAAAACAACATAAATTCTCGTTAACGAGAATTACGGATTTATTTCAAACACATGTCATGACACGGCGAAACGCGCGAAAACAAGGGTGGGTTTTTCCGTTGTTTTCTCCCGACTCCGATGACCGATTGAGCCTAAATTTTCACAGGTTTGTTATTTGATATAGAAGTTGTGGTACACAAAGTGTGGGCCTTGGACAACACTGTTTACCGAAAGGGTCCAATGGCTATAAATGCAAACAAAATAGTTAATGGCCTGAAGTTTCGATAAGGCTTTTTTTTTTCAAAGAAAGATGCTGCTACAATGTAGGTAGAAATGTCAGGCCATTACTTTTCGCAGTGAAGATTAGGGTCAGGTTTATGTTCAGAAAACCTTCTTACAAATTCTCCATCTTCCTTAGTCTTAGGGTTAGATTTAGGGGTAGATTCATGTTGAGAAACTTTTCTTACAAATTCTCCGTCTCCTCTGGGTACGAGGATGTTCATTTCTGATGACTTGGCCGTCACGATGAGCGTCTCCAATGAGTTCTCGCTGAGATACAGCATAGCTCCATCGGTCTTATCAATGCTAACAATCGGTACCTTGTTCGTCACCTACGAAAAAGGAAATCAGTTGATCAATACTTCAACTATTACCTGGGGCCAATTTCATAGAGCTGCTTAGCACAAAAATTTGCTTAGCATGACATTTTTGGCCTTGATAAAAACAGAATTACCAACGAAATTCCACGTTATTCTCAGGATAAGCAAACAACATCTGAATACCTGCAATTCTAGAGCAGTGTCATACCAACTGGACCACCGAGATTACCCAGTGGCTAAAGGCAGTTTGAATCCTACGTGTACGTGTATGTTTTAGCTGTGGGTACTGCAAACGATTTAATAGATGTTAAATTTGCATCGGGATAAAAGTTATTAACTTTGGTTTTTACCCATACACCAATGTGTGTTAGCACTGCATACATACTCGGTACTTTCTCCGAGCTCTGTGAACAAAATCACATGCATATCACTCGGTGGGCTTCGAACCCACGACCTGGCAATTCTAGAGCAGTGTAACACCAAATTGACCACCGAGATTTCCTGGTGGCTAGAGGCAGTTTGAATCCTATGTTTTAGCAGTGGGTTCGAATCCCAACCGAGTAATATGCCTATGTGATTTTTTTCACAGAACTCGGGTAAGTACAGAGTAAACAGATCTAACACACACTGACGTGATGTTATGGAGGAGAACAAGAAAAGTGATGAATATAAACTTACCTGCATCTGTACGCTCTGGCAGTTGATGGTGTCAACGGACCCCAGACATTGTTCAAACACCAAAGCTGTCTTCTTGCAGCTATCTTCAATTTTACAAAACAAAACAATACGATTGTAAGATTGTTTGGAAAAAAACCTTAAAGGCAGTAGACACTATTGTTAATTGTCAAAGACTAGCCTTCACAGTTGGTGTATCTCAACATATGCATAAAATAACAAACCAGTGAAAATTTGAGCTCAATCGGTGATCGAACTTGCGAGATAATAATGCAAGAAAAAACACCCTTGTCACTAGAAGTTGTGTGCGTTAAGATGGTTGATTTCGAGACCTCAAGTTCTAAATCTGAGGTCTCGAAATCAAATTCGTAAAAAATTCCTTCTTTCTCGAAAACTATGGCACTTCTGAGGGAGCTGTTTCTCACAATGTTTTATACCACCAACCTCTCCCCATTACTCGTCACCAAGAAAGGTTTTATGCTAATAAATATTTTGAGTAATTACCAATAGTGTCCACTGCCTTTAAAGACTGTCTTATACACTGTTCACACCTAGACTCCGCTTCTACTACGATGGAAAAGTGGCCGAGAGCAGTGGCAATGGGGGGGAGGGGAGCAATTGTGTGCCAAATGTGAGAGGATCTCCATGGGCTTGTTTTGGTTGAGGTGTGGTCTCCTGGATTGAGAAGCTGTGTTCTCTTTCCACGTTTATTTTGAACATGCACAACATAAACCTGGCCGGAATAAGCTGGGTTTTAAAATGTGATTGTATAGGACAGGGCGCTAAGATGCATATTGGCTCAGGCCTGTATGCTTCGTTTATGAAAGGGCAAGGGCAACAAGACATTTTACTCCTTGGTAAAGGGTTCATATGAGGAAATTGTCAATTTTACTGCAGCATTTCAAGGGCACCAAGGCCATGACCAGGGGCACGGAGGCCATCGCCTCTGCCTGATAAGGTAACGATAACTTCCCTTGAAATATGAGACGTCATTGCAGACTTACCCATTGTAATAGAGTTGACTTTGTTGTTGACACGGATTGTGCAGTTGTCACACTTGTAAATGTACACCGTGTGTTTCATGTCACCGTCAATCACGATGTCCTTGTCATTTTTGTAGAACTCCTGTGAAAATAAGGTACCAAATGAGTGGAAATTATTTCAAAAAACGATTACGGGTTTGGGCAATAATTGCATTTATCAGTTTTAACACAAGTATTACTTTAAGATTTTCCAATGGAACCGCCCTTTGCAAAATGAAACTGGCTTTGCCCTTTTAAAGATTAAGTTCCAGGCCTGGTGGTCTCCCCTACAGAGACCAGAGTGGCCATATGCATCTTGTATTAACAAGACAATTTTGGCCACAAACTGCAAGATTTGACTTCCTTTCACCCAGTAGTGCAACTTAGAGATAACCATTGCCTCCCAACACACACAAACAGGTTAAAAAACCACAAATTACAGTTTGAACATTATTTGGCCTTCTCCAAAAATTTGTATTTGCCCCTCCCAAATTTTGTATTTGCCTCCCCTCCTCCCCCATACACACACAAAGATGTTTAAAACAAAATGACAGTTTGAACATTATTTAGCCTCCTCCTAAATCGTTTATTTGACCCTGCCAAATATTTAATTTGCCTCCCCTCCTCCCCCCACACACAAAGAGGTTTGAAAAAACACAAAATGACAGTTTGAACATTAAATAGCCACCTCCCATATTTTGTATTTTCCCCTGCTTGCAAACCCCCCTCAAAAATAAAAATGTATGATTACCCCAATACTTCCGAAAAGACAAGGATCATCTCCTTCTGTAACATTTCTATTGACAAATCTCTATTGTCATGTCAAAATGGTGTCAAATAATATCTATTGTACATGTATTTGAAACCATTCCAGTGCAAAATTTGTCAACATCCGAAACCTGTGATGCCATCATTCTGAGAAAAGTAGGTCTGTACATTTGTGTACGCAACGTTTTAGTTCATTCTTGACTTTATCAAAGGCAGTGGACACTATTGGTAATTACTCAAAATAATTATTAGCATAAAACCTTTCTTGGTGACGAGTAATGGGGAGAGGTTGATGGTATAAAACGTTGTAAGACACGGAACCCTCTGAAGTGCCATAGTTTTCGAGAAAGAAGTAATTTTCCACGAATTTGATTTCGAGACCTCAGATTTAGAACTTGAGGTCTCGAAATCAACCATCTAAACGCACACAACTTCGTGTGACAAGGGTGTCTTTCCTTTCATTCATATCTCGCAAGTTCGATGACCGATTGAGCTAAAATTTTCACAGGTTTGTTATTTTATGCATATGTTGAGATACACCAACTGTGAAGGCTAGTCTTTGACAATTACCAATAGTGTCCACTGCCTTTAAGATCAAAATCTACTTACCACTTCCCATTTCTTGAAGCCGACCAACTCCAGTCTTGGCGGCTTAACCACTGCTTTGGCGGCAGCTTTGGGGGCGGAGACTGATTTGACTGCGGGTTTCTCTGAGCTGCTGAACGGCTTAGCCGCCTGGCGAAGCGCAGGGTTCTTGTGAGTCTGCATGTCCTTTGTAACCTTCTTCAAACCTTCAGGGGGAGAAAACAAAATAATTAAAATGGGAACTTAGTTTATCAATGTTGTTGCCAATTCCCACCACAAGATAAAAGATATATATAATAATTACTCTGCCTAAAACTCAATCACAAATGTCGTCCGCATGCTTTAAAGGAAAAGTATACTTTTGGTTCTTAAGTTGTTTTGATCCTAAACACAATATACAAGAAAAACTAACCTGTAAAAATTTGAGATATCACAGAAAATCTGTATATATTTGGTTTGCGGTCTCACCATGTGCGTATCTACTTGCCAGGTAGAGTTTGTTCTTAGAGAACTGTATCTACTTGCCAGGTTGATTTTGTTCTTAGAGAACTGTCTTGCTTAATTCTACTACCGCGGAGTAGTCAGGAGACTGAAGAGGTGTGAGATAAGTGGGATTACTTATAGGACAATATCTGGATACCCCCAGAAAGGATAATCAATCATTGGAAAACATGATTCGAGAAATGTCTCAGATTTAAATGTTTTTGAATCCCTTTCTCTAAAAGCACATTCCATAGAACTGTTTTTAAATCCCTACTTAAAAAGTATCTGCTTAATTGCCTTTTTGCTTGTTTAATTTATTTATTGTTGTAAATCAAGGCTTTTGTTTAATGGGCTACATATATAAGTACTGTGTTATTATTGTTTATCTTCAAGTACGCGCTAATCCTCCAATCAGATTGGCAGAATGGAGCGGTGATAAAAACCTATATTGCACGGCTAATATCACTACCATGCGTCTTGTGTGTTCTATGTCACGCGCCAAGTTTGCTTGAAGATAAATACCTTATTACACGCGCGCTCGTGGAAATACGGAAAATATAGCGCGTCTGCGTCCGATATCCAACTCGGCCTTCGGCCTCCTTGGATATGGGACGCAGAAGCGCTATAGTTTTTCATATTCCACTCGCGCTTGTGTGATGACTTATAATATCGTACCTGAAGTAATATCAGTGCCTTGGTTGATCTCAGCAAAGAGTGCTGCAGCAGCTGTCTTACCACCGCCGCCACCACCAGCTGCAGCTGGTGCTTCCACTGCAGGGGGTGGTGGAGGGGGAGGAGGAGCTCCACCTGGGGGTGGGGGTGGCGGGGCTCCGGCTCCTTGGGGCGCTGTAGCAACCTTGCCCTGTAATGAAACAATAGTAATATACATTAAAACTTTCTATCAATGTTTGTTGTGTCTTTTAAAGGATTCGGGTACTTTTTCAAAATGTCCACATAAAAACTTAAATAGTTTGAAGTGTATTGATAGTGGAAAGCTTCCCTTCAAATATTACTACCTGAGGTTCTGTAGTCTTTTAGAAATGAGTAAAACAAGTAAAATAATTTTCGTCTCAGGAAGGCGAAAATTATTTTAGCAAGAAAAATCCTATTAACCAGTTACAAGTTTTATCATAATCATAGCATACATACGTATGGACATGTAACTGGTTATTACATTTTTACATGCTAAAAACTACAGCACTTCAGTAAGTAAAATTTCAAGGGAAGCTTTCAACTATCATAATCTCCAAACTTTGTAAGTTTAATGTAAATCTGTGGACATTGTGTTTTGTGTTAGGAGAAAGTACATACATGTACAGGTACATGTAGACCCTTTAAACATTCTTGAAACCATCTCAACTCCTTAGGAGTATGCAGCACCTGCAGCGGTAATGTTAAACTGTCTCCAGTCCAGTGCAAGTTCTGAGGCTACAACAAGACATGTAATTATCTGGTGGAGATTCTGTGGAAATGTTAGCCCTGCTTTTTGTAAAATGGGTATCTTTCTGAAAATGAAAGGTATTTAAAGGCAGTGGACACTACTGGTAATTACTCAAGATAATTATTAGCATAAAACCTCCCTCTGAAGTAACAGAGTTTTCAAGAAAGAAGTAATTTTCCACGAGTTTGATTTCGAGACCTCAGATTTATAATTTGAGGTCTCGAAATGAAGCATCTGAAAGCATTCAACTTTGTGGTGTTCTTTCAATGTTATCTCGCAACTTCGACGACCAATTGAGGTAAAGTTTTCACAGGTTGATTATTTTATGAATATATATGTTGAGATACAGCAAGTGAGAAAACTGGTACAAACAGTGTCCAGTGTCTTTAAAGCCCAAAACTAAACTAGGATGCACATGTATGAAAGTGCCTGTACCAATCCCGTAGATATCTTTAATAAAATATTGTTAATTTAGAAACAATATTCATGATTTGACAACGCTTCAGTGAAAATTTGTTTTGACAACAAAAAACACTATTACCGTCATCTGCAAATAGATTTTTAAAAACTTCTCGCATAAAAAAACCCAAACAGATTAACTGACTAAAAGTCATGCCCCCCCCCCCCTCATTTAAGAAGTTGACCCTGACACGGAAAGACACAAAACACGATGGATGGAATTCCAACCGGCTTCTGGCAGGCCAAGAGTACAACCCTTTGGACATGATTTCTAATTTGTGTTAAACGGTGCGTTAAGTAGGTTTTTTTTTTTCAGAGGCGTATTTTTGAGTTGCTGTATAATGAGGGAGAGGATGGGGGGTGGGGGGGGGGGGGGAGGTAGAGAGACAGAGCAAGGCTCTGGGCTGTTTAGTAAAGAGTCAGTGTCAATGATAAAATGGGTAGTTTTTACGACCATGAGTCGTCTCAAACTTGTTTCATTGTGCTTCATGGCAAACAATTTTTCTTTGCCGAGATGATCTCTTCTTCTCTGACGGAATGATCTGGATTTCTAGGTCAACTGCGAGAGAAATTGTTTACCATTTTAAAAGGAAACCAGGGGGAGGAATATGCATGTAGGACTGCCCACTGGGCGGGGTTAAATATTCAAATTACAGTGCAGTTCGGAGGGTTCAGGGGAGACACTGCATTTATGCATGAGGGGAGTTTCTCTGGTTTTTAGAGAGACCCGCCTCATCAACAAAGTACCTGGGGTGTCCATTTACTAAACAGACTTTTGATATCGTCTCGTTAACGTAAAAAGTAAATACCACCTGTAAAAAAAGCGTTCTGCTGATTTTTGGTAGGGTGTTAGAATCATATGATCGCTCGTTCTATGCATGGTACTCTATTACATGAAGTACCAATCAACAGAAAAACTGTCTCAATCTGAAAAACACTAAATCATATTAGATTTTGTTTTTGGGAGAGGTGACCAAAGACAATTTTACTTTTAAAACAGGATTTGAACCTGTGACCCATGGGTTTATGTGCTGGCACTCTACCAACTGAGCAATCCAGTTGATACATGTCACATTCGTCCTATTTTATCAATCTTCATTTGGGGGCACCAGTCGGAGCTCTACAACCGTAAACTGCTGTATAGCCAGGGATCACGCTAAAATAAAAAAATAAAAATCTAGAGTCTTCACCACACAAACATTTAAGATAAATTCTGAATCGGCCCAAAATTAAGACATACACAATGACAATACGACATGTTTGGAGCCTTGAGGCACAGTGATTGGATTCTCATGAATTATAACAAGTATTAATTACACTTATACTACAGATAGTATGAATAATAATATTAACAATATAATACAAAATAATTTAAAAAGCGCAAAGCAGTAGCAGATCGACTCCACCTCAAGCCGCTGGAAAGTAACCAAAAAGAAGCAGGACCAGACGAAAATTGAGATAAATATGTGATTAGACAAATCTGTGCATGATGCTTGTTCAAATGAAAACAGTAACATGCAAAAGTCTGCAGAAAGTTTTCTATTGTAAGATTTTAGTGTTATTAAAAAAAATGTTGCGGTCTTATGGAGAATTATACCAAATTCGAGCCATGAACTCGGTTTTCAAAATGTGCACTTTTTTATACAAAATTTAGTACCCTATTTTGTAAGTAAGAATATGTGTGTACTTTATGTTTTAAAGAGAACTGTTATAATTTTTCTTTTATTGCAAAGTGGCGGACGCTGCCCGTACTTATTCCCAACTATACTGGGTGACAAAGATTGTGGCTGTTCAATACATATTCGTAATATGCAGACATGCCCCGAAGCTTAAGCTCTCTATATTAAGGTTATTTTGTACAACTAAAGAGATTTGCTGATAGAACGATTGATAAATTCCTTGAACTACAGCTGTTCCGCACACGTACACCATTTGGCCCGTGACGCTAACCGCCCCATCAATTGAGGTACTTCATCAACTTAGAACTTTTTGTGTGTCCTCAAAAGAGGCTTTTTGAGCCCTCAAACGAAAGGATTTAAAATCACAGTGGCTCTTGACATCCTCAACTCAGGGGGTGACACTTTTGTTTAAAAAATCACAAAGTCCTGAAAACTTGATAACAATATTGACGATGACTAGAGCAAGCTAGTCAAATCGTTGAGACAAATTAAGAACACTACATTAGTAGTAATAGCCGATTTTCATCAACCAGGAAGTACTTAAAAAGGAAGACAGTTCTTTTCAGAACTGAGAAATCTCCCGAAAAAATTAAAAATATTCTACTCTGCGGTAGTTGAATATATAGCAAAACAGTTCTCTAAAGTTCAAACTCTCTATCCGGCAAGTAGATATACACATGATGTTACCGCACACCAAATATATATTGATCCTTTTAGTCTGAATAAATAGGCCCACATCTATTTCAAAGTTTTTAAAGACACTGGACACTAGGCCTATTGGTAATTGTCAAAATCCAGTCTTTTCACTAGGTGTATCTCAACATGCATAAAATAACAAACCTATGAAAATTTGACCTTGATTGGTCGTCAGAGTTGTGAGATAACTATGAAAAAAAACTTGTCACATGAAGTTGTGTACTTTCATATATGCTTGACTTCGAGACCTCAAATTCTAAACTTGAGGTCTCGAAATCAAATACGTGGAAAATTACTTCTTTCTCGAAAACTACGTCACTTCAGATGGAGCTGTTTCTCACCATGTTTTATACTATCAACCTCTCCAAATTACTCGTTACCCAGTAAGATTTTATGATAATAATTATTTTTAGTAATTACCAATAGTGTCCACTGCCTTTAAAGACTTATCGATTTGAGGATGGCAATAAAAAATGTACTCATGCCCCAAAATCCAATTACGCACTTTGCCTGTTCAGAGCAAACTAATAATGACCATTGTTCGGAAACACAGATATCATAGAATTAATAACTAAGAAAACTATATTCCGAGATGAACGGAAGAGTCAACTGAGGACGAGGATTTATGATTTACTAGGTCATATATTTCCAGTTTATTAATGAAATTATCAATCAAAAAGTGGACAGGTGGTAAACAAAATAAATTGAAGCGGTCAAGCTGTTAATTGAATACTGGGTATCTAATTTGCCAATCTATTTTCTCTTTTTATAGGAAGGATGATCTTTAAAGCAAAACAAAATTACATTGGGGTCGGGGATAAAAGAAAGATACATGTAGCTCTTCCGGTGTGGAACGACAAACTTTAATTGCCCTTTTTTTCTTCAAATTGACAAAATCTGACAGTTAAGTTGTGAGGAGATGGGTCTGCTGCAATCTAATTGTAAAGCTGAAGTTATTTTATGTGTGATATTTACGACTTTGGTTTTAGACGATGAGCTTAGCCAAAGTATTTTTTTTTTTTTTTTTTCTTCAAAACTGACAGTTGAGGAGCAAAGAGGTTGGTCTGTATTATAAACATTTCTTGAGCACAGCCACCAATTCTAAAAACAGTAGCTCTTTTTCTCTTAAAACAAAACCAGCATTTAATACAAAACTATTTGCCATTGATACTGCTAGTAGTATCTACTCACAACGCAGGAAGCTAGCCCCTAAAATCTGCCTCTAACGCAGTGTCCATGAACAATTTTGAGGTGAAAAAAAAAAAGAAAGAAAAACGGTCTTCCAAAAAGATTAGAGCCAATTTACCACGGATCATCTTTCCAAAAGATCTTTTAACAACAACAAAATCTTACAGATTACTTTTTAAAAAGGCAGCTTTACCTTAAGCCATCTCTTTCTGAATATACAAAAGCCCCCCCCCCCCAAAAAAAAAAAAAAAAAAAAAATTCATCTTGACAAAGAGAGAGAACCAAAACTGCTAGTGTTGGATTTGTGAGCACAGTGAACTATGAGTGTCCCTTCCCCAGATTGGTTTTAAAAAGGGAAGGTATACGTTTGGTAATTACTCAAAACAAAATTAATATTAACTTAAAAACTGACTTGGTAACGAGCATTGGAGAGCTGTTGATAGTATAAAACATTGTGGGAAACAACTCCCTCTGAAGTAACATAGTTTTTGAGAAAGAGGTAATTTCTCACTATCTGAAAGCACACAAATTCTACCAACAAGGGTGTATTTTCTTTCACCATTTTCTCGCAACTTCGATGACCAATTGAGCTCAAATTTATACAGGCTTGTTACTCTATGGTGATGATGGGATACACCACGTGAGAACACTAGTCTTTGACAATTGTAATTGTAAAAACGTGTACCTCCCCTTTAATACAAACCCCAAGAGTAGAACAATTTTTACTTTGTGTTTCATATGGACGACTCAAAGGCCAATGAAAATTAAAAGTCAGTTTCTTGACAGCACCTGCACAGAATTTGGGCCCTTCTTAAAAAATGTTCATAACCTTCCTTACTTAAATTATAAAATTGTCCCCCTTACCCTAAGAAAAAACCCATTTAAAGTCCTTATTTTTTAGAAAAATGTAACCAGACTTGAACTACTGCTTTTTAATACATAACCAATACATAATGAACTCAATGTTAAACCTAAAGATAGTTTTGTTCCAATGAAGAAGTCAGCTTTTTTTTCTGTCTTAAAAAAATACAGTACAAAAAAATTATGCAGACTCCGACATGACAGATTAAAAGAATAGGTCACTTCATTGGACCAACGACGAAACATGGACTGGGAACAAGGTTTGATCCCTTCAGCAAACAAATTCACCTCCCACCACGAAGATCAATGCAACACATGACTGAATTTATTTTCCAATCTCTCTCCCCCACCCCCAGCCAAAAAAGTGAATCACCTGACGCAATTGTAACCTATGAATTCAAAGTAAAAAATTAACCTCTTTCTATGATAGCCTAAAAAGTATCCCTCTCAATTTAGATAAAATCTAGTGCAATTCTATTTATTATAAAGATCACATTAAATGCAGTGGACACTATTGATAATTACTTAAAATAATTCTTAACGGTAGCATAAAACCTTACTTAGTAACAAGTAATGGGGAGAGGTTGATAGTATAAAACATTGTGAGAAACTGCTCCCTCTGAAGTGACGCAGCTTTCGAAAAAGGTAATTGTCCACGAATTTGACTTCAGAATTAGATTTTGAGATCTCAAAATCAAGCATCACAAATTCGTGTGACAAGTTTTGTTTTTCTTTCATTTTTATCTCGCAACTTCGACAACTAGTTGAGCTCAAATGTTCACAGGTTTGTTATTTTATGCATATGTTGAGATATACCATGTGAGAAGAATGGTCTTTGACAGTTACCAATAGTGTCCATAATGCTATTAAAAAATTCTTCTCCAGTGTGCATATTACAATAATTAAAAAATCGAACAAAGATATTGACAAAATAGGGACACTGCTAACATAGGGCTAGATAGCTCAGTTGGTAGAGCGCCGGCATGTTAATCCGGAGGTCGTTGGTTCAAATCCAACTCTAGTCAATTCTTTGTTTAACCCCCAAAATCAATAATAAAAAAAAGATACATTTTTGTAAAAAAGAAAAGAAGAACTATTATAAACAGATAAACAGAACAACAAACATAGTGACAGATATATTTAAACAACCACGTTAAAAAGTACTAGGGTGACGACCAACAAAAAATAAAAAATAAAAAAAAAGTAAAGGAACAATAAAGAAGTACAAGTCCCTACAAAAATTGTCAGTGATGCCAGCAAGCCATGAAAAAAACAGAAAAGGAACAAAAAAGCAGGTGATTATCTTTTGAATTTTAGAGTTGAATAGGTGGCAAACGAAGGCGGGGGTAGATTAGGGGGGAAAATGGAAACAATTTATTTTGTAAACCCCTGAGTGGTGACAGCACTTAAGGTTGTTTTCTGTCGGCTTCAGATGAAAGGTATTTTATGTCGCCCCTCTCTTGGTCATTCCTTTGTCTTCCATTTAGCCACTAGACCATTAAGAATTCATAACAAGAAGGGAAAAGTATTAAAAACCATTGATTGTATTTCTGTTAAACTGAGCGTGCAAAGAATATTGTTTGAAAAACCACTGGTGGGAGAAACATCCCAAAAAAAAACACTCTATACATGCTATATCGGAAGTTTGCTTCAAGTTTGTTTCTTTTGAATTCTCAGATGCACTCTGTTATTATAGAAAGTTTTGCGGCACGTCCACTTGATGCGGATGAGATGGGTTACTCAAAGGCATCAAAGGGAGGGCGAGGTTGCTGAGCCGTGGAAGCGCACCGGCTCGGAGAGTTTCGGTCTCTCTATTCAGTTCCGGTTGGCTTGGGGCTTATTGATCTCACAGATTAGAGAGGTGGGACTGTACAATTAGTGGGGAGGGGCCTTGGGATCCCGATCGTTTAGGACGGACAATAGGGCCCATTGTTTGATCTTTGAGGGCAAAATCGGGATATGACATTTATTGACAAGGTTGATGGGTCACAATTCAAAGCTCAGTCCACACTTTTTTAATTTCATTTTTTGTTTATTTTATTATATTTTTTTCTGGGGTGGGGGGGGGGGGGGGCTCTGCAGAGCCAAGGTCTGTAGTTACTTTATGCTGTTTAAAACTCCAGGGAGATGTTAATTTACCCTTAAGGCATACAGGAAAAAAACAAAATTAAATAAATTTTGTAAACTTGTAAAAAGTTTGAAGCCGGTTGTATTCTGCTCCACCAGCTGGGCTACCAGTGGATAAAATTAATTGAAATTTACTCAGTCAGTCTCCCCTGTGGTTTATTACTTGTTCAACTATTTCTGTGACGTCACTCTATTGTTGAAAGTGTAGATTATTTTTACGAATCTACACTTAACTGTAGATTCGTACTTAAAGCCATTATACACTTTCAAAAAAGAAAAATTAAAGTTCACAGATTTACAAATAACTTACAGGGTTTACAGAAGGTAATGGTGAAAGACTTCTCTTGAAATATTATTCCATGAAATGCTTTACTTTTTGAGAAAACATTAAATCAATTATCAATTCTCGCTAACGAGAATTACGTATTTTTTTTTTAAACACATGTCATGACACGGCGAAACGTGCAGAAACAAGGGTGGGTTTTCCCGTTATTTTCTCCCGAGTCCGATGGCCGATTGAGCCTAAATTTTCACAGGTTTGTTATTTTATATGTATGTTGTGATACACGAGGTGTGGGCCTTTGGACAATACTGTTTACCACAAGTGTCCAATGGCTTTAAGTGTAGATTCGTAACATAATCTACAGTAGAGTGTATTTTTCATTACAATAGTTCCACTTGAAAGTTACTGTCTTTCCAAACTGAAAGAAAGGATGAAGTGCAACAAAACATTGGCCAAGCTGAATATATGTTATCTTTCAATTTACAAAAACTTTGTTTGTAGGATTTGATGCATTGCATGATGAGGTATCATATGTACATTTGGTTTGCGGTAACACCATGTGTGTATCTACTTGCCAGGTAGAGTTGTTCTCAGAGAACTGTCTTGCTTTATTCTACTGCCGCGGAGTAGATAATCGGAGGTTCGGGAGACTTCTCAGTTCTGAAAAGAACTGTCCTGCTTTTTAACTATTACCAGGGCGGATGGTATAGAAAATAGACTGGACTACTACTTTAGCTTATAGGATCGTAATTAACTGTACTGCCGCGGAGTCAGTTCTGAATTGGTCTCAACGTTTCGACTAGCTTGCTCTAGTCATCAAGAAAAATTACAATGTTCTCATAGGGTGCCCTTTACCAAGGAGAAAATGCACATTGTGTCCTTGCCCTTTCAAAAACGAAGCATATGGGCCTGAATTTGTTTTGGCAAAGTGGGTGTGGCACACAGGTGGAACTACATGCACACACACAAACAAATTTCACCATAAGAGTAACTATAAATATAAATTTGAATAGTAAACTTGCGGGTACAACCATGGGTAAAATCTCTTTTAAAGGAGACCATGATGTAGGTCAACAAATTTTTTAAACTTTGCTTCACCTACATGTACATGTATTATAAATGCAAACAAAATTGATAGCTAGAGTTTAGAAAGACTCTGCTAGGGTCAAAATGTCAGGCCATTAACAATATTTTTCAAATAAAAACTAGTTCAATGTAACTCCGATGGGCTTCTGGTATTCAGTTTTGTGTAATCAGTTTTGGCGTACAGTGGAATTACATGCAAACTGAAAGGCAACAAGTGTCCCACCAGACTAGGTCAAACCTAGTTTTAAAACTTTGTTTCACCTCCCCTTTTTTTCTGAGACCAGAAATAAAAACACTCTAGGGCAAGTGTCAATCAATCATTTCTACCAAACACACACACCAGAGTGAGATGTGATTAAACCTGACCTCAGTTTTGATTTATTGACCCCTAAGAATTAGACCAGAGTTTACCCCACATACATCCCTGACCAGGTCGAGCAGGCATTGATGCTAAATTTACATGTATAATACATCATTTTGGTTTTCAGAAAGAACAAATTCTTTCCCATACCTTAGTTTTGTACTTTTCAATAAACACGTACACCATGAAACCAAACTACAAAAAGTTCCAACTTTCAACCAGTCAAACACCATTTAAGCATCATTTGGTTTTCAGAAAGAACAACTTCTTTCCTATCCTTTAGTTTCCTTCCAATGAACCCCATCATGGTTTGGCCGCCAGTGCAGTGATTAAATAAACCAAAATATGGAACCAACCTAAAAAACTACAACCCCCATATATACCGCCCTCATTCGATTGTTTAGAGCGACTGTTGAGCTTTCGTTTGGTGTGATGTTCAACAGGGGGTGCAATTGAAAAAAATTGAGAAAAACACCCCGACCAAAGGGTTAAACCTGCTAACAAGGGTTGAAGGCACTGGACATGTTCGGTAATTTCCAAAGACCAGTTTTCTCACTTGGTTTATCCCAACATTACGCATAAAATAACAAATCTGAGGAGAAAAATTTGACTCAATTGGTCATTGAAGTTGCAAGAGAATAATTAAAGAAAACACACCCCTGTCGTACAAATTTGTGTGCTTAGATCACGCCTAAAAAAGGCAGTCCCCAGTAAAACTCCATTTTAGCATAATTTAGTTTCCGAAAGAACAAATTCTTTCCATCCCTTAGTGTTTAATAAACAAGTACACCATGAAACGAACCTACAAAAAGTTCACAACTTTCAACCAGTTTACAATAATAATAATAATAATAATAAAGGTATTTATATAGCGCCTTTAACAAAGATCAAATCACTGAACAGTGAATAAAACAAGAACAAGGCAAGAAAGGAGAGAAAAACGGAACAACAAAAAGGATTAATGACGAGGCTGATTGAAGAAGTAAGTTTTGAGTTTTGTTTTGAAAATGGCAGTTGAAGATGATTCCCTGATGAGTTTAGGTAATTTGTTCCATTCCTTCGTCGGCCCAGCCAGAGAAAAAGACTTGGAGTCGGCAGATCGAGAAGGCCTTTGCTCACAGAAAAGGGATTTATCAGAGGAGGAATTTAAGCATCATTTGGTTTTTTAGAAAGAACAACTTCTTTTCTATCTTATTGTTCTCAATGAACACCACCATCTGACCATGGAACCAACCTACTAGTCATTGCTAGTACAAAAAGTTCACAAATTTAAACCGGCTATTTCAAGGGCAGTCATTGAAGGCACTGGTCACATTTGGTAATTGTCAAAGACCAGTTTTCTCACTTGGTATCACAACAAAGTTCACAACTTTAAACCAGTTTACATGGGCAGTCCTTTGTTAGACACAATGTTAGCAAAGTCAATATCCAAACTGTTTGATTGAGCAGGCATTGATGCTGTAAAACATCATCTTTTCAAAAAGAACCATTTCTGTGCCATCCTTAAGTTTTCACACCTCAGGAACCAACTACAAAAAGATCACAACTTTAAATCAGCCTCCGTAAAAGACTCTGCTACTAGTACTAGTGCTAGGGTCGAAACATCAGGCAATTAAATATTTTCTGCAACTTTAAACCAGTTTACAAGGACAGTCCTCAGTCAAAACACCAGTCTAGCTAAGTGAAAACCTCAAATGTTTGACCCAGTACCTGGTCTAAAACCAGTCCGTCAAGCTACATGTACATGTACCCCATTCTCTACTGACTCATTCAAATCTTTTGATACAAACTACATTGTACTTTATTGAAATAGACTATTGGGTTCCAAACAATTTGCCCGCATTGTCACCTTGATGTTGAAACAGAAATCCATTTTATGCTAGATTGCCCATTATACAACGACCTTAGGAATATTTTTTTCGTTTATATTTTATCAATCAACACAATGACTTTGAAATCCTTGGTAGGGCAGATGGATTTCAGTTTTTGATGGACCATCCTGATGAAGCTTAAATGTGTTGCCAAATATATTTTTTTGTTTCCTGCTTCAAAAGGAATCAAACTGTTTCTGTGATAAGAGTAAACCAATGTTTGTTTTTTCGTTTTGAGTTAACACTCTTAGCTTTCCATACGACTTCTTCAATAATTGTTTTTTTTAGTATTTACTGATGTTACCCTCAAGAGGGTTATAGGGATTGTTCCACTTTAAAATAAAATACAATAAATAAATAGACTCATCTGATTGTAATTCAAAACTAAAGCGCTTTTTAGAACAGTTTAAAGGGCTATATAAATGGTACAATGTATATAGCTGCTACTGTCAGACTGTAGATAAAAAAAAAAAAGGCATAACTGTAAAATTTGAAAGAGAGGGAAAAAAATGGAAAAAGCAGAAGCTTTGGGTGTTCCGGAAAGGCCATTGTGTTTCACTGTCACTGTTTTGTTCCTCAACTGCGAAACTGAATGAAACCTTGAAATCACGTCAGAAACTTAAGTTAACTCATCGCCCGGTCGCTAGTGATCAGTTTTTATCAGAAAAATAGGTGTGAAATTAAAAAACAAAGATGGCATGACCACACAGTCTTCAGATTGGGAACAGGGTCTCTAGAGCATGCTGTTGTGACCTATTTTTTTAAGGGGTTGCTGTTTGCAATAAAAACCTTTTACAATTTACATGTCCATTATGATCAATTTCAGACTAAAATAAATGGTGCATGACAGGGTTGAATTAAAAACTTTTCAACAAAACCCATAACTTTCAAGTTGAAAAAAGGTAAATATGTGATGACATCCATCATGAACACTTTGTTGTTGTATTTTCATGAAAAATTTAATGTCTAGTTACATATTATTGATTTTTGGGGTTGAACAACGAATTGACTAGAGTGGGATTCGAACCAACGACCTCCAGATTAACATGCCGGCGTTTTACCAACTGAGCTATCTAGCCGTGTAGCCAGGGATCACACCCAAATTACGATACAAACTGGGAAGCGGCAGCCAAGGGATCACTTTAAGGGGATGCGACAAAAAGTTAACGACTGTATGGCTTCTGACTGGCACCCCCGAACAAAGATATTGACAAAATAGGGACACCGCCAATATAGGGCTAGATAGCTCAGTTGGTAGAGCGCCGGCACGTTAATCCAGAGGTCGTTGGTTCGAATCCCACTCTAGTCAATTCTTTGTTCAACCCCAAAAATCATTTAAAAATTTACCCAGTCAGTTTCCCTTGTGGTTTATATTGATATCTAGTTATTATTATAACATGTATGTACCATGTTTCTCAAAAATACCTATACACTTTTGAAATGGCTGCCGAATAAAAATGTATGATTCTGGGGGAAAAGGTTTAGGATAGCTTATGGATTCAACTTTCTTATGACATCAAAAAGTCCAAAAAT
Source organism: Asterias amurensis (assembly GCF_032118995.1). NCBI lineage: Eukaryota > Metazoa > Echinodermata > Asteroidea > Forcipulatida > Asteriidae > Asterias > Asterias amurensis. The sequence goes on along the minus strand of NC_092664.1, from coordinate 15,478,700 downwards.
AATTCATGCTTGGGTGAGCACTGTTCACTGCTTAAGAATAAGTAGCCGACATCTTGGAGTGAATTTTGTAAGCTCCAAAGGACTTACATGTGTACATCTCACAAAATTGGAAGCCAAATATTACTGTGCAACCTAATTTTCATACCCTTTACAAAAAAGAGCAGTGTTCCCCCAATCATGAATTTTTCAGACTTTTTTGTCATATATGAAAGTTGAATTCGTAAGCTATCCATACATGTACAATATAAACCTTTCCACCAGAATCATATATTTTTTATTCGGCAGCCATTTTAAATTTGTATAGTTTTTTAAAAGTCACACGATAGTTGGATTTTGATGGGTTCGGGATGGCAAGATTCTATGCATGCCATGTCGTGTCATGGCCTTGCAGTTTAGAACACCGGGTTCAAGCTACATTATGGTGTTTCTGATATCAGCAGAGTGTGTGTTCGAGTTCCGGTTGTGACACTTGTGTCATTTAAGACACTTAACCATGATGATTCGTCTTTCGGATGAGGGAGGGATGGAACGTAAAGCCCGTTGTCCCATGCTTTGTGTAATGCGTGTAAAATAACCCAGTGTATTGAAAAGAGAAGGGGGTTCACCAAGGTGTTCCTTGAGCGTCATTAAGTGATGGATATGTGCGCTATAAATAAGAATCCACTATTATTACTATTTATTACTAAAGTTCTACATATTGACGTACATGTACATTGCACCTACCTGAACTGACGCCATGAAGAAACCCTTGCTTGGCTTCAAACAGAGACTGTATTTTATAGCTTTTCACACGATCCACGCTCAAAACTTCCCCAACCAAGAATAAATGTCAGTTCCTTTTACGACACAACTATAATTTCCTGTTCAATTCAGATTTTCTTTAACCATGTTCCTCTTTTGTGAATTTAATATGCAGTTACTCCGTGTTGTCTCTATTACAACCATGTATTGCAAGTAATCTACATAAAGTAATCTATGATAAGTTTACATCCATATGGATAAAGAAGATTATTTATTTTCATTTAATTTCTTTAACTTTATTTTATTTCATTTCATCCAATAATTTTTCTGGTTTGTGATCCTCGAGTACATGCAAGTGACCAGAAGTGAAATCATTTTTGGGGTTGAACAAAGAATTGACTAGAGTGGGATTCGAACCAACGACCTCCGGATTAACGTGCCGGCGCTCTACCAACTGAGTAATCTAGCCCTATATTGGCGGTGTCCCTATTTTGTCAGAAGTGAAATCATTGAACTGTTTAAAGGCAGTGGACACTTTCTGGTAATTTTACTCAAAATACTTATTAGCATACAACTTTACATGGTTACAAGTGATACAGCTTGGTGAGAAACGGCTCCCTCTGAAGTAATATTACACAAATTTGACCTCAGAATTAGATTTTGAGGTCTCCAAATCAAGCATCTGAAAGCACACAACTTCGTGTGACAAGGGAGTTCTTCTTTCATTGTTATCTCAGAATGTCGAACACAAATTGAGCTTCAAATTAATCCTTTCTTAAACATAATTTTGTACTGTTCATGCTCAATTTATTTTAATCAATCTATCTGGGTTTTTTTTTCTAAAATTTGTATTGTTTTTTTTTGCACTGTTTGAATCAAGGCCAATTTTAATTTCCCCAGAATGGGATTAAAAAAGTTATTATCTATCTTATCTAATATTCATAAATACCTCAGACAGTTTCGCTATTCCTATTGATGCAAGACGATTCTTGTGACGGGCTCGCGCTGTGTGTAAAAGGAAAACCAGCGAATATGCACCAAGACTATACGCGCATGCACACGAATGGAACCGGAAAACACACGCGTACAGACATCGTACACGTACATGTATACTGAAAATACCAGGGAGGTGGAAACATACAGAGCTCAAGCACACAGAAACGGATAAGTTTTACAGAGTTTCTTACTTTATTACGCCTTTTAACCAAAAAGGTATTTATGAATGGGAATCAAAGTGTGTTGAATCGGTTTTCAAACAGTGGTTTAAACCCGTCGAGGCCTGGTTCTTGATAATTTACCTCGACTTCGTCTCTGTAAAATTATCAACAACCAGGCCTAGTTGGGATTGATTCCCTTATTAAAAAGATAAATTGATTAAAAATGGCTTTACTTGTAGGGCAGCGCAGCAACCTGGTTTCATTTTCTGTTTGACGTCATACACACCAACAAGTACGTGGGGGGACTCTATCTTGGTGACCTAATTTTATTGACTGTCTTTTTCTCGTCCTGGACAGGCGCCAACTCTTTATTTTTGGTTCTGCTCTACAAATCAAGAAACTTCCCCACACAGCGTTTCTCTAATAAATCTGTTTAAATGCAAAACAAACTAAGACTGAAAATCCCCCAGGCATTAAAAAAAAACATGTTCTTTCGCTTCAAACCACAGTGATTTTTTTATTACTTTTTTTCCCAGTCATTATGGGGCTGAACTTTTTCATTTTTATTATTCCAATCCTGTCGCGATCCTTTGTGGTTCTTTACGACCCCCTTGTTATCAAAGAGCCCCAAGGCTTGAAAGGTTTGATTGACAGACCAGACAACAAGCTCCGACATTTGAAGCACTCGATTACAAATTTGTTTACCGGAGCTGTTGTTTGTTGTGTATGTTTACAAGTTCAAATATCTGACTGATTACATTGAAAAAGTGGACAGGGAGAAATGGCAAAAAAGAAAAAAGAAAAAAAAAGGAAGTAGCGTATAGAAAGTATCAAAGCACTGTATACATCATTGCAAAGTGAAACCTAATAAACTATTATAGTAAAACTGGGAAATAGTCATTCATAAATTTAGCCCATTCGCTTGCCATCCTACCCCCTGTACAGACTGCGAAAAAAAGAGAAAGAAAAAAATGACAAGGTTTTGATCGGGGGAGCTCTACCCTGGTAACATTTTTTACCTGGGCCCAATTTCATGGCTCTGCTTACTGCCGAGTACTGCGTTTACGGTCACTATTTGCCACTTCCTGAGCAAACGTTGAATTTTCTGCGAAAATTTTATTTGTGAAGTGTTTTTCATTTTATTTCTTTACCTTACTTGTATGCCCTTGCATTTCTATTTGTATGCGTCTTTGCTCTTTTTTTCCTGCTATATACATTGTAGACTACTTTATTTTTATATTTTTATAATTCTACTTTATTGTTGTTCTTTTTTAGAATCAGCTGGAGAGGAGAGCCTCTCGACAGGAACTGTGTTTCTTTTAGACAATCCTTCGGGCTCCAGCTGTTACTTTTTTCTTCACTGTATTTAAATTGCTCTTTGCTGTATTTTTCAATGTTTTTAACCTAGTGTATTTAAATTGCCCTTTGCTGTATTTTTCAATGTTTTTAACCTAGTGTATTTAAATTGCTCTTTGCTGTATTTTTCAATGTTTTAGTATTGTCCAAAGGCCCACACTTCGTGTATCACAACTTATATATATAAAAAAAAAACTGTGAAAATTTAGGTTCAATCGGTCATCGGAGTCGGGAGAAAATAACGGGAAAACCCCCCCTTGTTTCTGCACGTTTCGCCATGTCATGACATGCGTTTAAAACAAATCTGTAATTCTCGACATCGAGAATTGATAATTGTTTTAATGTTTTCTCAAAACGTAAAGCATTTCATAAAATAATATTTCAAGATAAGTCTTTCACTTTAACCAACTGCAAACCCTGTAAGTTGTTTGTAAATCTGTGAACTTTTTTTCTGTTCTGAGAGTTTCCAATGGCTTTAATGTGCATTATTGTACTTTTTATTCCTGAAAAAGTATACAAACAAAAATAAATAAATAAATAAATATAAATATAAAGTGAAGAATGCTTGTTTCGTGGAGTACACACACCACAAGCAATAATTTCCCTGCTAACTTGTGAAATATGCTTGACGTAAGCGCAGTATACCCTACATCTTTAAGCGCAGATTCTTTGCTTAAAGTGTAAAGCAGATCCATGAAGTCGTACTCTGGTTCCAAGATCTCCACAAGAAAAAAAGAAAGAAAGTTTGACACTTACCTGTGGGTTCCAGGTGAGGCCTGTAAGGTGATAGGCAGCTACAAAGTCCTTCAATTTGTTGATGGAATTTGTGTAGGCTCTCATCCACTCCACCTGTTTGTCATCCCTGGCAACAATGGCAAAAAGGGTAACTATTACAAAACATCAGTTCTGGAACTTCTTACACACTGGACTCAAGTTCCGATGACAGGGTATCAGAGTATGGGTTTGAGTCCGGGTCCTGGTCCTTGCGACCTTGGGTGAAACACTTACTATAATTGGTTCTAGCAATCTGTGTGCTCATTTTGGCCGATGCTGCATACTCCAAAGAGGGTTGGGGATGCTTCAAGACAGCTTAAGGCTGGATGGACAGGGGTCACACTAGCATAAGAGGCTTGGATTTCAACCCACAATAAACAAAAACCCAGAAGCACAGTTCCTGTCAAAAGCACACTCCTCGATATCATTCAATTCAAATATTAATTTAACCATTAAAAAGATACAAATTTAAAAGCTCCAAGACAGAAAACAAAAAATTACAGAAATATGTATAAAACTATGATTTGAGTTGAAATATACACTGATGAAAGATAAGCAGAAAACAAAAAAGAACCACCAAAAACAAAACACCACATAAGCAAAAACTGCCCAAACCTTGACGCCCCCACAAGCCACAGGATAAAAATAACCAGTAATATCCACTAAGAATCATTACAAACTCTAACTGACAAAGGCACAAATGAATTAAGAAAGCGTGTGGTTCTACATGTACATTAGTTAATGGCAGTGTAAACACTTTATGTAATCTACCATATACATAAACTGACAAATCTGTACAAGTGCGAGATCAATCGGCCATCTGGGTCACGAGAGAAAATCCAGCTACAAATTTTGCATTGCATCGATGCCAAAACAAAATAAATAAAAGGCTCACTGAGCGATAAACTCCAAACGACAAAAAAAAAAAAAAAGATTATTTATTTCTCATCAAATATGAAATTTCACACCAAAATGTTTCAAAGGCAGTTTTCTACTATCATCATCATTAAACCGTGTGAGTTTTATGTATACATGTAGCTGTGAGCTTCACGATTTTTGTTTTCTTACCAATTCTGTAACGTTCCTTTAAACCTCTGTGGAGTACCCAAATAGTGTCCTCCTTAGCAGAGGTAATTATCAAAACAAGAACAAGAAGTACACTCACTTTCCCTTGAAATCCTTCAGCACACGGTTTCCATAGAACAGACTCTGATCATAGCATTCCTTCAGGTAGTTACAAGGCTTCGGTGCCTGAAAACAGAAAAACAAATCGCCCTCTTTGTTAAACAGGAAGGGAAATGCCCAATTCAATTTTGTGGAAAAAGGGGCATAACAAAACCGGAATTCCGGTTTAAAACAGAGGAATCAAATCCCTGTAGAGTGGTCTATTACACACGAACCCCAGCTGTGTAAAAAATTGGGAGGGTAGTGCATTTTGCTCTTACCAACTAAGCTCCTAGTGGGTGACACCCGTGCCTACATTTACATCCTTTCTGACTGTGAATTGATAAAGGGGATAACTCTGTTTCAGCAGGAGTAGGTGGCAACATGCTCTTGGTGCCAGTTGATCTAGATCGATAGCCCAAATCGTTTAAGTGTTGCCCTCACCTTCAAGTGGCAGTCTTGTGAGTTGGGTATTTGCTCATAATTTAATAATATGATAAATTTATCGCAAAAATACATTGTGCACAAAGAATCTCAGTTGGACACTCACCACTGAGACCCATCCGACACATCCAATACCCTCCTTGACCGTCATGAGGTGATTGAAGACTTTACTCCCTCTGTTCTTCTCGCAGTACTGGATGACAGCATCAACCTTCTCCGACAACGGCTTGCAAATCTTAGCTAATAAATCCTGTGATGAGACAATCAAATACAGAATTCCATTTGTTTTTGTCAAATAGCCATAACAACATTACAACATTCCAGTGGATCCACTAAACATTCCAGTGGATCCACTAAACATTCCAGTGGATCCACTAAAGCTAAAGTAGTAGTCCCAGCCGATTTTCTACCTTCCACCCAGGTATAAATAAACAAGCAGGACAGTTTTTTTTTAGAATTAAGAAGTCTCAAAAATTCTGAAAATCTACTTGACAGTAGTAGAATACAAAGCAAGACTGTTCTCATAAGGACAAACTCTACCTGGCAAGTAGATACCTGTAGACACATGGTATTACTGCAAACCAAATATTGAAAACAATCACATTTTTATAGCACTTAATACTAGCATTTCTAACGCATTCACCGGAAATTGCAAAGAGATGACTCTTTAATAAAGAGATTTGAATGAGTCAGTAGAGGTAGCTTAACGGATATTGAGAGGGAGGTTGTAACGTTATAAGACGCCATTACTTACCGGTGCGGGTTGTTTGCTGACCACAGCCTCTTCCAAGATTTTACGCTCGGCTGCATAGGCTTCCTCAACGAGCTTAGCCTGTGGGGCAAAGGTCATAATAATAAGTTGCATTAATAGAAATGTAATAACTCTTGATTCTCTTACTTGTTAAGGAATCAGCCAAAAACTTTCAAGGTATTTTCATCAAGAATATTCAATCAATCAATGTTAATAGCGAAGACGAAAAAGCACTGCTCTGGTTCACAGAACTTGTTACCAACCACATCTCTTGCCGTTTTGCAGGCAGCATTCACACAGACACCCGTAGAATTTCCAAAAACATAAGCAGGGGGTTCAAATTTGTTGACATACTTTTATCTTCTAAATTTCTAATCAATGAGGGCACAACATGATGCTTATTACTAACATTACCTTCTTTATAACAAGTAGGCTTTCAAATAAAAATTTACACATCTTCTTCTGCAGAGTAAGGAAGTAAGGAAGTATGCGCTACCCCTACGTGGGTTGGAAGAAATTGAGGCTCTAGTATCGGTACAGCGCCCTGCCCATGGTAGCGACGGCTCTTCTGTATCATTCCTCATTTTCATTTCAGCATATTTGTTTAACGACACTGGACACTGTTGGTGATTGTCAAAGACCAGTTTTCTCACTTGGTGTATCTCAACTTATGCATAAAATAACAAACCTGTGAAAATTTGAGGTCAACTGGTTGTTAAAGTTGCAAGATAATAATGAAAGAAAAAACACCCTTGTCACACAAAGTTGTGTGCTTTCAGATGCTTGATTTCCATTTTGAGGTCTCAAAATCAAATTTGTGGAAAATTACTTCTTTCTCAAAAGCTACGTCACTTCAGAGGGATCCGTTTCTCACAATGTTTTATACTATCAACCTCTCCCCATTACTCAGTACCAAGTGAAATTTTATGCTAATAATTATTTTGAGTAATTACCAATAGTGTCCACTGCCTTTAATACTCACATGTTCAGCGACTTGACCACCCAGTTCCTTAGAGAGGTTCAAGTACTTGCTAAGCTCACCGGACACGAAGGCATCAAAGGCTGCCAATGCTTCCGAGCTATCACCTTCAATAAAATAAAAAAATACAGCATTACAAGAAAGAGTACTCCGGCCAGAATTTGTTACTTTAAATTATGCTTGTGCCGCCCTCCACGAGCCTGCACTGTCGACGCAGTCCTGTATTAAAGCAGGACTGAAAAGGCTGTGCATTTCTACCTGGAGACAAAGACCAAGGCCTTGAGCATTTTTTAGGCTGGTTTAAACTATTTCTGGATTATATTAAACGGGGTGTCTTGGCCGAGTGGATAAGAGTGACGAATTCAAGCTCTGATGCTTCTGTTCAGCAGAGTGTGGGTTCGAATCACTTGTGTCCTTGAGCAAGACACTTAACTATAACTGCTTCTCTCCACCCAGGGGTAAATGGGTACCTGTGAGGGCAGAGATGGTTCTTGTGATTGATTAGCCCTGATTGTGCTACAACTTTGGCGGCACAGGCTGTATACTCCCAAGGGAGCTGAGGTTAAGGAATGATTTAAGGCTCAGTGACCAGAGGTAATAATCAGGCATGAGAATGGGTGATGATAAAAAAAAAGGAAAAAATTCAGTTGATTGGAAATGTCAATATTCCATCATTTTTGTGTGCGAAGCACACAACACGAGCGCGCAGCGCGAAGTCCCTTACGGCCGGGGTCCAGGGCCCGCTTAAGGGCCCTGGGAGCTCTGGCTATTTTAGAAGCTCTGTGGTGGTCTCTTATGCATTTCTGGCACCTATTTTTCCAGGTAGAAGTGAGCTACTTTTGTGTGATTTTTCCTTTTTTATTTTTTTATAATAGGTTTAAGGGAAAATAAAATGTAAAGCTCACACAATTCAAACAATTTTGGGTTCGCCTGCGATTTTATTACAATTCCGGAAAAAGAAAGGAAAAAAAAAAAATAAAAAATTATCCCTTATTTCTGCTCTTGAAAATGCTTTTTTTCTCACCAACAACCATTTTTATAGGTTCTTGATTTGAAATTCGGTTGTGTAAAAGAAATTCTTTTGCAGTTAAATGTTTGTGATTTTAACGATCCGTCGGCGACGCACATTTTAAAATATATATAGGCCTATATACTTGGCGAGAGCGATGTGTTTTTGAGAAAGAGGTTGTGATTCAGCATAGGGTATAACTGGAACGAGGTTGAGATTAGACCCCAACATAGAAATAGAACCAATGAAGAAAGCACGTCGTCCGGACGCACAGTGTGTTCGCTGGTTCCCAATATATCTTTCGCTGGTTGTGAGGCAATAACAGGTACCAGTTTCCCCTGGCCTGCCGGCGATCTCAGATTCGTGCCGCGCCGCTCATTGGTTCGTGTACAAACCTGCACGTACACAGTACACATGGTGCAAACACGTGCATTGTTTTTTTCAGTAGACTTTCAAAAGTCTCCACACGTGTTATCTTTGCTGCAGCAGCAAGCGCATTACACGCAAACATTATTGAACCGTACCACTATAAACGAACCAAGGAATGCGGCAAGTTTATACATCGGTCGCTGCTGCTCCATTATGCATGCGCGATGCCAGGAAGACCACAAGCCGTAAACTGAGCCAGTTGCTGGACGGCAATTTATTGTTTAGGTGCCGTTTTTTCATGAACGCCGTACGTGTGGATCCGCGATAAGAACAATTACAAAGGTAAACTGGACATTGTCTGACTAAAGAAGAGGGATTAGAGAAATCCAAATGTATACCCCCCAAAACCTACCCCCCGAATTTTATAGCAAATTCACATTGAACTCGGAGACCACATATTTTGAAGTGAAAAATCCGGAATTCCGGAAAAATCCGGAAGATTCTCATGCCTGAATAATGTTGAAGCGCCATGAGCGTCACTTTGTGACGGACGTGAGCGCTATATAAAAAGCCACTATTATTATTAATATTATTAAACAAAAATCAATGAGTTAGACATTTCAAAAGCTTAAAATACTCTCAAATGAAATCTTCAATACAACAGTAGAGTTTGTACAATTTGACCTTTGACATGTTTGAACACAAACTTTCTGTTGTGCCCTTGAGGCTGAAATGGTCAAGTCAAACATATTTGCACCTTTGGTGTTGATGTCAAAGAGGTTCAGTGGTCAAGTGGTTAGACCGCAGCAATTACAATCACAAGATTGTAGGTTTGAATCCTACAAAGCTAACCACCAATTTGATATTGTCTTCTAGTTACTGAATCACAATTTCTTGATTTGTGCAATTCTTAATCAAAGATGTTAAACCAATGTTTGTATGTGAGAGAATGGCTGTTGCCAGCTTGGCGTTTACACCGTATATCCCCTTGTGGGGGTTCCCTTGATGGGAAGTTCATCCAAACAAACAAACAAACAAACAAACAAACAAACAAACAAACAAACAAATAAACAAACAAACAAACAAAGAATTTGTTAAACAAGAAGGCTAAACATCTATTAAAGACACTGGACACCATTGGTAATTGTCAAAGACCAGTATTCTCACTTGGTGTATCTCAACATATGAAAATTTGTACTCAATTGGTTGATTAAGTTGCGAGATAATAATGAAAGCATAAAACACCCTTGTCACACAAAGTTGTGTGTCTTAGATGCTTGATTTCAAGACCTCCTATTCTAAATCTGAGGTCTCGGAATCAAATTCGTGGAAAATTACTTCATTCAGAAAAACCACGTCACTGCAGAGGGAGCTATTTCTCACAATGTTTTATACTATCAATTTCTCCCAACTACTCGTAACCAAGTGAGGTTTTATGCTAATAACTATTGTGAGTTATTACCAATAGTGTCCACTGCCTTTGTAAAGAATGTTAAACTTACCAGTACTGGTTTGAGCAACTGACGCAGCTCCAGCACCTCCCTGATAAAAAACAAAAAGAATCATTATATTAAAAGTTTATGTTAAAACACTTCAGATCTAAATGATTATAATTATATTATTTTGTGTTAATGAAACCAAGAATGCCTCACAAGTTAATATATTCACTATAGCTTCAAAGCCTGAGGAAACCTGTACACAAGGGTACTATGTAAAGCGCTTTGATATGGTTTTTGTAAATCACGCCATACATGTATTCGTTGTTAATTATTGTTATTAAAAGTGGTGGACTTTGACCTTTGACATTTTGACCTACATGTACATATGACTTACTTCGACATTCCAGAGGATGCCCGTCAGGCAGTTGTCTGTGATGTACTCTTCCAGCTTCTTGATGGTCAGCATAAAAGCTCTCATCCATTCCACTTGCTTGTCATCTCTACAAGCAATACAGACAGAAAACAGGTTTTATAAAAGTGATGGTTAAATTTGTTTGGTTATCACTCTTAAAGGAACACGTTGCCTTGGATCGGACGAGTTGGTCTATGAAAAGCGTTTGAAACCGTTTGTTATGAAATGCATATGGTTAGAAAGATGTTTTAAAAGTAAAACATAATGATCCATAATTACCGCTCAAAATTGCACGATTTTCATTTTACGTCGCGAACTAAAACGGTCGGCCATTTACGGCAGTCAAATTTGACTTCCATCAAATTTGACTCCCATAAAATGGCCGACCGTGTTTGTCGACGAGGTAAAACGACCACCACGCAATTTCGCGGCATATTTGTGTTGATCATTGTATTCTACTTTTTACAACATCTTTCTAACCATATCGATTTTATAACAAACGGTTACAGAATGCTTTTCAAAGACGAACTCGACCCATCCAAGGCAACGTGTTCCTTTAAAACTAATCTTTCTAACCAAACGGTTACAGAATGCTCTCGACCCACCCCGAAAGACGAACTCGACCGATCCAAGGCAACGTGTTCCTTTAAAAATATTAAAAACTACTGGTTACAAGCCTACAGCAGTTTATGATAATATAAAGCAATTTTAGCTCAAAATTTAATTTGGGCTCTCAACCCAAATCAACTGCCATCAGGGGCACACTGCCACCTACTCATGGGGCTGAAACAGGGCTAACCCCCTGCAGAGTCCGATGAGTATCATCCACTAGGAGCCTGGATGGTAGAGCAGACTTTTTACAAAGCATTTATGGTCAAGTGTCATGACCAGGATTCAAACCCACACTCTGCTGCAGCTGACAACACCTGGGGCCAATTTCATTGAGCTGCTAAGCACAAAAAAATTTACTAAGCATGAAATTTTCGCCTCCATAAAAACCGGTTTTCCAACCAAATTTCCATGTGGTTTTCAGGATAAGCCAACAACAGCTGAATACCAGTAACAGGCAATATCCATCAAATGGAAATTTTGTTGGTAATCCTGTTTTTATCAAGGAAGAAATTTCATGCTAAGCAAATTTTAGTGCTTAGCAGCTCTATGAAATTGGGCCCAGAGCTTAAGTGACAGCCATCTAGCCACCTCCCTCCACCCCTCCCCCCACCTTCCTGAAATTAGGCCTACAGTACAGCGACACCATTCTGCGCTGGGCTCCCAAACAGTCCGGGGGGGGGGGGGGGTTTAACTTTGTCAGAGAAATCTGGGGAACTCACTTTCCCTTGTAGTCCTTGATGACACGGTTGCCGTAGAATAGTCCCTGATCGTACATCTCCTTCACGTATTTCGCTGGTTTGGGCTCCTGAAAATAAAAAGACAAATTAGTTAGTCAGGAGTATGGAAGTTGTAATTGAGTGTGCAAGTATCGCCCCAATATGACTCCTGGGATAATTAGATCCATCTCACCGTGCCAATTTTTTTTAAAGCACGCAGCATCACAGCCCACCATTCTACTGATGACGACCCATTTCTAAAAAATTGACACGTACCACTGTGACCCAACCGATGCAGCCGATACCCTCCTTCACTGTCATGAAATGATTGATGAAGTTCTTGTCTGCTCTCCTCTTGTCGGCAAACTCTATGACCGCTTCAACCTTCACGTTTAGAGACTTAAAGAAACCTGTGATCTCCTTCTGCTTGGGCCAAAGACAAATTTTGCAAAAATAAAAACTATGAATCAACTCTGACATAATCATAAAAAATATTATTAACAACAAGGGAAACTGACTGGCTAATGTTTTTAATGATTTGGGGTTGAACAAAGAAAATTTACTAGAACAAAGATAATGACAAGATAAGGAGACAGCTAACATAGGGCTGGATCCTCAGTTGGTAAGAGTGCCGACACTAAATACGGAGGTCATGGGTTCAAGTCCAACTCTAGTCAATATTTCTTTTTTCAACCTCAAATCAATTATAAAAATAATATAAACTAATAAAATATTATTCAAGTTGCTTAAAGGCAGTGGACACTATTGGTATTTACTCAAAATAATTTTTAGCATGAAACCTTACTTGGTAACGAGTAATGGGGAGAGGTTGGTAGTATAAAACATTGTGAGAAACGGATCCCTCTGAAGTGACATAGTTTTTGAGAAAGAAGTATTTTTCCAGAAATTTGATTTCGAGACGTCAGATTTAGAATTTGAGGTCTCGAAATCAAGCATCTGAAAGCACACAAACTACGTGTGACAAGGGTGTTTTTTTACTTTCATAGTTATCTCGCAACCTGGATGACCAATTAAGCTGAAATTTTCACAGGTTGGTTGTATTATGCATATGTTGAGACACACCAAGTGGGAAGACTGGTCTTTGACAACTACCAACAGTGTCCAGTGTCTTTAAGATTTGTCAGAGTCATGTTATGATAATTCTTTACAAGTTGGGTGTCTTACCGGACCAGGTCTCTTCATTCCTGCAGCTTTCACTAAGATGTCTCGCATCGCAGCGTAACAATCCTTCACAAGTGCGGCCTGATCAAAGAAAACAGGAAACAAAACGAAAACAAGAAGGGCATGAAACAAAAATTTATGAACAGAGATATTGACAAAATAAGGAGACCGTCACCATATGGCTACATGTAGATAGCTCAGTTGGTAGAGCGACAGCTGTTCAAAGCCCAACACATTCAAAATTTACCCAGTCAATTTTCCTTGTGGTTTATAATGTTTCTTACCCTTACACAGGTGTGTATTAAGCACTGTCTTAATACTTTCTTGAGTCCTGTGAACAATTACCACAGGCAAATCACTCGGATGGGATTCGTGCCCACGACCTCTGCATAGCTAGAGCAGATATCTTACCAATACAGCAGAGATCTAGCCTGGGGCAACAGGCAGTCTAAATCCCATTTTTTAACGCTGGGTAAGGCAACGATTTGTTAATTTTGCATAAGGATAAAGAATACAATTTGTTTTTTTGCACTTTGTAAATGCATGGTTTTCTGTTTATTTTGTAAACTAACACGGTCGTCCTTTTTTTGAGTAAAAAATTGGACTCCACACAATGTTAATTCTAGACTCGTAAGGAAAACCATGCAGTTTCAAGGCATATTTGTGTGGATCATTTTATTCTACTTTTAAAACATCTTCCTAATACTGCATTTGTAACAAACGGTTTCAAACGCTTTTTACAGACCAACTCTCCTGATCCACGGCAACATGTCCTTTTAAGGAGAGTTACACACATTGTTTTTTGCAGTAAAATCTTTTGACTCCACACATTGGAGTGCAGTGTTAATTCTCGACTGGTAAGGAAAACCGTGCAATTTCAAGGCATGTTTGTGTGGATCATTTTGTTCTACTTTTAAAACATCTTCCTAATACATGTACTGCATTTGTACCAGACGGTTTCAAACGCTTTTTACAGACCAACTCTCCTGATCCAAGGCAACGTGTCCTTTTAGGGAGACACTTAAGAAAAAAAGTCATACAAGGGACACAAACAGATGCTTACATGACTAGCGACATCACCACCGATATCGTTGGACAGAGTGAGGTACTTGCCGACATGTTCAAAGACAAACTCATCAAAAGCACTCACAAAAGCTGGAGTTTCTGTTTCAAATATGGACGGAAAAGTTTAATTAGTTTGAATAATTAATTAACATTTTCTTATCATTATTGCTCACCCTTAACACTAAATCTGCGTATAAAAACTGCTTTTGGCTAGTTGACGTGACTTCTCAACCCCAAGGGCAACTCAAACAGACTAATTGATCAAGAAGGTACAAGTTTGCGAATATAAAATAAAGTATTTATTTGGCATTATAATAAAGTAAATAAACAAATTTTTGAAAAATATCATCCTTTTGGCCTTTTATGGCTTGCTTCCAGGCTTGATACTTGGTTCTTGGAAAAAAACTAGGAACAAGTCATTGAGTACTAGGACTGACCTGGTATTCTGGTATTTGATCACAATTTTCAAATTTTTCCACGAGCAACAAATTCAGAAATCAGACTAATAATAAATATAGGAAAAATACATGATACATGTACATGTATCATGCCTGCTTTTAAATTCTTCATACTGATATTTCCGACAAACAACTCATTTAAGCTTGATTACATCACATTATGAGTTTAACACTTATAGCAAAGAGAGATGTCAAGTCTTTACCTCCGTTGGCCCCTCTGGCAACACTCTGCAATAACTGGATGACGTTATTAAGTTTTTGGGCTGCGGCTCCGTCGATCTTGCCCGACGCCTTGGCCGACTCTGCCTGGATGCTGGAACTCAGCGTCGTGAGCTGGGAAACGAGGTTGCTGATATCTGCCATGTTTTATAATCTGGAAGACTTCAAACAAAACGAGGAGAAGAGAGATTAAACCTTGTACGTAATCGTTTAGGGTGACATATTGCTGAGTGGTTTAGAGCATCAAACTCAAGCGCAGGCCTGTATGCTTTTGAAAGGGCATTTTTGAAAGGGCAAGGGCACCGAGGCATTTTCTCCTACAATGTATGTAAAGGGCACCCTATCAGGACATTTTAAATTTCTGCTGTAGGGCATTTCAAGGGCACCAAGGTAACGAAGTACCAGGCCTGCAAATTCTGGTGGTTTAGTCTTTGAAGTGGGGGCTCAAATTCCGGTCATGACACTTTTCTATGCAAAAATCTTAAATTATTTTCTTAACTTATATTTTTAAAACCTCTGTGAAGCGCGTCTCAGCCTTACTTGGGGTTAAGGGCGCTATATAAAAGATGTTTATTTTTATTATTATTAAAAATTGTGTATTTTTCGTTCATTATTTTCTTGCAACTTGCAAATTGTATGTCATTACAAAGCTACACTGAAAGAACACAACCAATTGAGCCCAAAGTTTTACAGGTTTGTTATTTTATGCATACATGTACATGTATGTTGGGACGTAACATCAATTGAGAATACTGGTCTTTGACAATTATCAAAAGAATGCACTGCCTTTACTGTACTTGTATAAGAACAGCAAGTGTACGTTTACTTCTTGATGTACATGAACTTTCACTCGTAGCAGATTGTGTTTTTGTTCACACCACTTTCCCTTTCAATTTGGAGAAGGTGTGATTTCCATCCTCATTGCCGGTTGTTACATACATACATGTATGCATTCCATTCCAATATGAATTACATTGTAAAAATGACATTGAAGGGATGGAAAAAATCCTGGGAAAAAAAAAAAAATTGGGGGGCACGTTTTTAACCATGTTTTAGTAAAAGCACACAAAGGGTGTCAAATTTTGTTGGAAATTTTAAAACTGGGTGTCAAAATTGTCACTTACACGTACACGTACGGTATGTGACAATTTGGACAACAATAAACACATATTGTAAATGAGAGATAAAACAACGGGTGTCCAAATTTAAAACATAATGAAGGTTGTGGGTCTGGGTTCCCCCTTATTCAAGACCTTTCAAAAAAAAAAAAAAAAAAAAACCTGTGAAGATTTGAGCTCAATTGGGCATCGGAGTTGCGAGATAATAATGAAAGAAAAACACCCTTGTCACACGAAGTTGTGTGCGTTTAGATGGTTGATTTCGAGACCTCAAATTCTAAATCTGAGGTCTCAAAATCAAATCCGTGGAAAATTACTTCTTTCTCGAAAACTGTGTCACTTCAGAGGGAGCCGTTTCTCACAATGTTTATACCATCAACCTCTCCTACCTACTCGTCAGGTAAAGTTTTATGCTAATATATATTTTGAGTAACTACCAATAGTGTCCACTGCCTTTAAAGACTCTGTGAATTATCAGAATTACAGACAGATCAAATGTGGACTATTTCTTTCTCCCTTTTGCCGACTTGGCTGATACATTAATGTATAATGTCAAGCAGCGTGCTAACTGTCAGGGGAGAGGGGGGGGGGGCATTCATACAAACATATGCATAATTTATAAATAAATAATTTATGTATATGACTGCCTCATTTTTAGATCAACTGTATGAATACTGCAATTATAAAGACACACTGTTTACACGCTGCAATGTATCTGTTTGTACGCCGACTTAATAATATGAGAAGCAAGTTACCATAGAGTCTCATGCACCACTAGTCTCAAGACATACATTTTGTTGACATGTTGCCAGCAATCCGTATATTGGGTAAAATAATATCCCAACAGTTGGATATAGACCAACACAATGAGGTTATAATAACATCAAAGCTTCCTGACTATTTCCATTATCAGGGGACATTATGCATTTTGGAAGGTTAATCCTGACCTGGATTTATTATTCATAGTGACCATTTGATCAACTGCATCAATGTGATACTTGTACAAGGAATGATTTCTTTCAGTAATGTTTGTGTTATCAAATCAATTCAAGTCAGGCATAATATGGTTAAATATAAAGAAGAGCTGACCTACATTATTGGAGTGGGCTTTTAAAATAGTGCTATTATTAGTATTAAAGGAACACGTTGCCTTGGATCGGACGAGTTGGTCAAAACAAAAGCGTTTGTAACCGTTTTGTATATAATGCATATGGTTGGAAAGACGTTTTAAAAGTAGAATACAATGATCCACACAAGTTTGCCTCGAAATTGCGTGGTTTTCCTTCTACTGTGCGAACTAACACGGTCGGCCATTTATGGGGGTCAAAATTTTGACCCCCATGTTAGTCGACGAGGTAAAAGGAAAACCACGCAATTTCGAGGCATGTTTGTGTGGATAATTGTATTCTACTTTTACAACATCTTTCTACCCATATGCATTTTATAAAAAACGGTTACAAACGCTTTTCAAAGACCAACTCGACCGATCCAAGGCAACGTGTTCCTTTAATTAAATAATTTTCTGTGGAACGAAATACAAAGTCATACTTTTTTTTTTTTAGACCCACTACTTAGTGCCTAAAAACACCACTTTATGTTGTGGGATTTTCGTCACTTTGAATTTAGTATTTTTTCTACAAAATTAATGAGGACAAATGAACATTTTCATCATTCACAAAAGGTTTTTAAAAACGCTACAATACAGTGGCTAAAGCGCCAAGTTAATTTTTTTATTATTAACTACTACCTGACTACCGGAAGGCAAGAATTGTGAATTATCAGTGAGAATTATCAGGGTTTTTCTTCCCCAACTTTATTTTGGCAGAGTGGATTTTCTGGAACCCTGTTGATCTCACACTGAGAACAAAAACATGTTAGAATCAGAGTCTAATTTTTGGCAAGATCCTGTTTCAAAAGAGAACTCCAGGTGCATAAATGTGAAGGGCAAACATTTTTCGAATATGATTGCAACAGCGAAACAAATCTCTTAGTCTCGATCTACAGAGTTGGGGGGGGGGGCTATGACTATCACAAAGTTAAAGAAAAATTATCATGCATGCAACAAGACTTTGTAATTGCATATTTTAATTTTTGATGGCACAGCTATGAAGAAGACAAATGAGGAAATAATACTAATACTTTTTAACACCTATTTGTAGTTTGTGCGGTTTATTCAGTGAGCTGACTTTCCGTATTGCGCCACCACTTTTTCACTCATTTGTGAAAAAAGGGCTATTTTATTGAGGTTAAAGCAATTGGACACTTGCGGTAAACAGTATTGTCCAAAGGCCAACACTTATAAAATAACAAACCTGTGAAAATTTAGGCTCAATCGGTAATCGGAGTCAGGAGAAAATATCGGGAAAACCCACCCTTGTTTCCGCACGTTTCGCCGTGTCATGACATGTGTTTAAAATAATTCCGTAATTCTCGATATCGAGAATTTATAATTGTTTTCTCAAAAAGTAAAGCATTTCATGGACTAATATTTCAAGGGAAGTCTTGCACCATTATTACCTTCCTGTAAACCCTCTAAGTTATTTGTAAATCTGTGAACTTTTTTTTTTTTTTTTCCGAAAGTGTATAATGGCTTTAATAAGATATGTTATTTCATATCGAATGAAAAAGTGGTGGCCCTATACGGAAAGTTTTCTGTTTATCCCCCGGATAACTTTCCGTATGGCGCCACCACTTTTTCACTCATTTTTACAAAAAAGGGATATCTCAATGAGGTAAATTAGACACTATATTATTTCATATCAAATGAAAAAGTGGTGGCGCCATATGGAAACTTTTCCCTTTGTTCTTCCGTAAATATTATAAACAAATCAGGGATTCAATTTCATTCAATCATCATTCATCATTTGCAAACCTCTGTGTGTGTGGCTGTGTCACTGTTGACTGTGAAAATCAATGCAACAATACATTTGACATTCTCCAACATTCATGGTTAGTTTTGTGGGATTTTCTTCCACATTCAGTGCCATTTTTTGAAATGGTGACACAATACTGTACAGGGAAATTTTAATACGAGTGCCCAGAATATGTCCCTGTCAGTGTCAGGCAGGAAACACAGGCGCTGCATGACGTTTGTGTAGGAAATCAGTGCAAAAAAAAACACGTTCACATTCGATTATTCATTTGTTAATGATGGAGTTTGCCACCGGCGTTTGCAATTTAAACACAGTATAATACCCTCTCCGAGCCCTCAATCACAAGGAAATATAACCCAACATACGAACAACTACTTAAATACAACATACAATTAAAAAAACTGCAATAAATTAAAGGAAATTAAGTGAAATACCTTGAACTGTTCTGCGTGAGAATTCTTCACACGATTGGGAGTGGTGTACAACCCGGAAGTGGTATTCTGTCAACCTCGTATTCAGAGGTGTTGACTTGATACGCATGCATAAAGCATACGGAGCAATGATTACCTCGTTCCCATTTCAACGCCCACCTCTCGATCCTGTGTAAACTTGTGACAGCCCCCCTCTCCCAATTTTATGACATACCGAAGTAAGTTGTCACTAATTAAACAGCCTATCTGGATTTTCAACGGTTTCGTTTTGTTATCTTATGGTTTCTTTTGGGCAAGGTCTTAGGTCTAGCCGTCCTTAACACAAAAGGGGACCATGCAGCGATGTTCTTTCATGCAAATGATCATAATCAAAGGAGTCACATCAACTCCAAATAAGGAGTTACTGTTTTTAGTGTTTGTTTTTCAAAATGTGGGGCGGGGCTTTGTTACTTTGATCTCACAATAGTGGTAGCATGTGAGCATCTATTTACTCTATAGACCATGTGAACTTTGTTTACAATAAGTGTTACCTTGTACATTCTTTGACTAGCGCAGGCACAAAAATCAATACTGCACAGGTTATATGGAAAAGTTGACATTTGTGTCACTATTTCCACATAATTCCAAGAATTATGTAAGTAAAAGCGGACAAGTTTTAAGATGTGCCCCCTTTCATCATATCGAAAAATTGATAAGCATCTTCTAAAAAGATTTGATTATTTCTTCCATTAGGCTGTGTACAAATCGTGTCTGCAGGAAGTCCAGGCTCTGTGCATTAGTGGCTCTTTGTCACAGGTCACATCGTCTATACATAAAGCAACTTTCTTGCTCTATGAGCACTGATGAGACTGCGGTGTGTTGATTGGTAGGCCTACATTAGTTGTTGTGCATGCTATCAGTGCAACGTCCTTTATCTACTTTATTGTAATTTTTTACTTTTGCGAGTAATGTAATTTCGTCTGTGGAGAATATGTACACTTTTTTCTGGAAGTCTTTTTTATGATGTCTAGCGTGTGCATAATTATAGGGTCCTAAGAAACGTAGAGGGCGCACCGATTTGTCAACATCACCATAGTGATTTGTATTGAGACATATACACTTCGCTCAAGCAAAAAGATTGATACACAAGATTGATGAATCTTAGCTGTTTCTAAAATTTTCCTAAAAACGGGTCTACCAGAATGACGTGGTACGGATAAGGTAAAGCCAAGATAATTTTTTTTGGAAACTTTGAAGACAGTGGACACTAGTGGTAATTACTTAAAATAATCAGGGCCTATTATTAGCATAAAACCTTACTTGGTAACGTGTTAATGGGGAGAGGTTGATGGAATAAAACATTGTGAGAAACGGCTCCCTCTGAAGTAGCGTAGTTTCGAGAGAAAAGTAACTTCCCACGAATTTGATTTCGAGCCTCAGATTTAGATTTTGAGGTCTTAATTGTAATCAAGGATCTGAAAACACACAATTCGATTTTTTTTTTCTTTCATTATTATCTCGCATCTTCGACGACCAATTGCGCTCAAATTATCACAAGTTTGTTATTTTGTGCATACAAGTAAGAAGACTGGTCTTTGACAATATTTTTACCAACAGTTTCCAAGTGTCTTTAAATTCAACAGTTGTCCCCCACTGATTCAAGCACCCAGCATCACCATTTCGAAAACAATATTATTTCAACAGTAAGTCAGTTTGGAATACATCGCGAGTCAACCTTTCAACCTACACCCCTCCTGTGGTTTGAGTGTACTTTCAGGCACGCCGATTTAATAGCTCCCGTTAAAATCGCGTTCTGCACGCAACCCCCTCCGGGACCAGACTAAACTAAGCGTAAAACGGTCTCTACGGTGCCACCCTCTCGTGTGACCTCATAGTTGTTGAAGATTGGACAAAAGGTGACATGTTATTTATGACGAAATCGCACGAACCATTGATGAATGATTGCCCCTAAATTATGTTGAACTTACCTAAAAAAATCGTTGCTCAAATTATCCCGTGCATATATACATTGAATGTGCGACCCAAATCTGCAGGAGGGAATCTTTTGGTACATAACCCATAGTTTTTGAAGATTGAACAAAAGCGACATGTATGACGAAATATAAAGCGCAATATGTATTTCTTAGGAAGAGAGATGGGGTGGTCTTGAGCTACTAAAGTGGAACCATTTCCTTCTCATTATAAGGTTTTCCTCCCAATCTAGCCGAATACCGAGTATAGGCTTACAAGTTCTGGAAGGATTTCACAAAAAGTTAAGACCGAGTTAAGACCGAGTTAAGACCGAGTTAAGACGAGTCACTCGTCCGAACTAGCATTGGATACTATTGGTAATTACTCAAAATAACTTTTATAATGAAACCTTTACTTGGTGACAAGTAATGGGGATAGGTTGATGGTATAAAACATTGTGAGAAACGGCTCCCTCTAAAGTGATATAGTTTTCGAGAAAGAAGTTAGTAATACATTTTCCACGAATTTGATTTCCAGACCTCAGATTTAGAATTTGAGGTCTCGAAATCAACCATCTGAATTTTTTTCTTCTTCTGTCATTATTATCTCGCAACTTCGACAACCAATTGATCTCAAATTTTCACAGGTATTTTAGGCATATTATGTTGAGATACACCAAGTGAGAAGACTGATCTTTGACAATTACCAAGAGTGTCCAGTGTCTTTAAATATATCTTTAAAGGGAAGGTACACGTTTGGTAATTACTCAATAAACAAATATTAACCTACAAACTGACTTGGTAATGAGCATTGGAGAGCTGTTTATAGTATAAACCACTGTAGGAAACGACTCCCTCTGAAGTAACATAGTTTTTGAGAAAGAGGTAATTTCTAACTAAAACAATAAAAGACTTCTATAGCTAGAAGTCTTTTATTCCTATCTGAAAGCACAACAATTCGTCCAACAACGGTGTTTTTTCTTTCATCATTTTCTCGCAACTTCGATGACCAATATATTGAGCTCAAATTTTCACAGGCTTGTTTTATGGTTATGATGGGATATACCAAGTGAGAACACTGATCTTTGACAATTACTAAACGTGTACGGTGGCTTTAAGTTTCAAAACTCCTAAAGAGTCCAAGGACTACAGTCCTAAGAAGTGGCCATCTTTGTACACTCAACCCCTGGAACAATTGCTTGTGGGTATAGGCCCTATATCAATGGGGTTGTCAGTAGAGTAACCCTTTTGCAAAAATTTTACAGCAGCTTGTTTTTTTTCAAAATGTTGAAATATTTATTGCAGCTCGGGTTCATTCAAGTATAGGTCGGAGATTTTTTTTTCTTTCAACGTTATCGTTATTAATAGGTACAACGTTCTAGACAGGCACAACAAGAGTCACATTACGTCTGCTCAGAATTATAGGTCCTTTAAGTTCAATTTGTGTGGGTTTTGTAAAACTGATGTTGCTTATTTTGGGGCCCCCTTGTTAATGGGATTTATTGATCAAGAGTCGTTCAAAGTATTTGTTTGGCAAACGAAACATTCGTTTTATAATTGAAACAATAGGGTTTCTTTTGTTTAATCGGTGCTTGTTCCTCTTAAATTTTTACCAAGTGAAATGGCAAGTTAGCTGAATACAGTGAGCTTACTTGTTGAGGAACAGCATTCGAAATGGACAACATTCCACAGGAATCTGAGAAACAATACATAATGCACGAATCGTTTCTCTTCGGAAATTTTGAATCAATTTGTAGTCGAAGTTGCAAGACAACAATGAACGAAAAATTACCCCTTTTGCACAAATCTGTGTGCTTTCAGATGCATTCAAAAACCTATAGGCCAGAAGCCTTTTAATATTATTTGCGTGGGAAATTACCTCTTTTAGAAGCCTTTTAATATTTGTTGCCTCAAATCCCTATGAGAAACCACCTCTTTATAAAAAAATAAAATAAAAAATAAAATAAAAAAATGTGTTATTTCAGAGGGAGCCGTTGCTCACAACAATGTTTTGCTACCAACAGCTCTCCACTGCTCGTCACCAAGTAAGTATTTTATGCTAAAAAATAGGTTGAGTATAATAAACAAAAGTGTCCAGTCGTCTCCCATTGGTTAAATAGCTCTTGAGCTCTGACCACAACACACATGTCTCACTTATTCTAGAAAAACCGAGTTGCGTCAGATTTTGTCACCTCAATTAACCCAAAAATGGACTCAAGTGCACAATCCAAAATTGGGGACCTTATTCTTAAACAAACATAACTTGTCATGTAGCAAAGTGTTGAGTCTGACCGAGTTTGTAAGGATGACTCTACAAAAGCCTAATGAAGAAAATCTTTACCAAATGAGTTTTTGTGGTCGTAAACTTTCGGAATAATTACCAACTAACAGTATATACACGCCTACACTATCATCGAACTTGCTCAGTTTTTTGTTTGTTACTAATATAAAAGAGTGAACATTCACTTTCTTGTACGTTTCGCTCCTCTGAGAGTGAAAGTAAATCTTTGTCACTCCATTTTTTAAGTGCGGAAATTGGAGCGAACTTCACTCTAAATCGAGTTGAAAGCACCCATGTTTATTCTTGTTCTGTTTCACTCCTTAAAGGCAGTGGACACTATTTGTAATTACTCAAAATAATTAAGAGTTATAGGGAGAGGTTGGTAGTGTAAAACACTGTGAGAAACGGCCCCCTCTAAAGTGCTGTAGTTTTCGAGAAAGAAGTATACATTTTCCATAAATTTGATTTCGGGACCGCAGGTTTAGAATTTGAGGTCTCGAAATCAATCATCTGAAAGCACACAACTTCGTGTGAAAAGAGTGTTTTTTTCTTTCATTATTATCTCGCCACTTCGACGACCAATTGAGCTCAAATTTTCAGGTTTGTCATTTAATGCATAGGCCTATGTTGAGATACACCAAGTGAGACGACTGGTCTTTGTCAATTACCAATAGTGTCCAGAGTGTTTCAATATTTGTCAGTCATGGTTCTTTGCAAGAGTGACATTAAGGACAAAACGAGTGGTTAGACTCTACAACTAGTGTGCACTACTACACTAGCGTGCCTGCTGCCGGGAAATGCACTGGAATGTTCAAAGTCACTTTCAAAAACCCCAACGTTTTCATTGTCTTTAGGTGGGTACTTTCTTGGGAAAATTTGGCATGTCAATTCAGCTATAGAAGGACTATGAAAATCTGCCTTGCTCTGAATGTGCTATGACCTCGCAAACTTTCGCCTGTCAACAATAATTTACTTTTGTTAACGAAATTTGCTTCAATTCTTCTCGTATCGATATAAATAATATTTTGACCTATATTATTAAATAAATATTAATGGAAACAAAATTAAGTAATAAAATACAGTGGCAATTTGAAATTTCGCATCATGAAAACTTGCTGAGCTTCAGTCTTCTGTAAAACACACGATTGCAATTGACCCTCAAATGGCACCATGGAGACCTGTCTGCTTTTGACGTCCATGTTGGAAAGAGATACTTTTACACAGTCAAGTGTGGTTACAATTAGCGTTGGAGTATTGTTTTGTCGATCGGGGGTTGGCATTCCATCTTGTAGAAAAAGATTTAGTTTCATTTACTATTTTTCACTGAAGCTCCCTCGGGAAAACTCAGCGTTCTTTGAGAATACATCAAGACTGCGTTTAATGTCGGTGGAAAAAAAACCCACAAAAAACCCAGAAAAGCATATTTACAACTTTTTAATAGATGGAATTTTGCATCGGGGATTAATAACAATAATTATTAATTGCCGGTTTTACTTATACACTGTATACTCAGTACTTACACGAGCTCTGTGAAAAAGAAATCAAAGGCATCTCGGGTGGGATTCGAACCCACGTCCTTGCAATTCTAGAGCAGAATCTATCCAACTCGAGTTTGCCAGGTAGCTAGAGGCAGTTCGAATCCTATGTGAATACTATAGCGTTATGATGAAACATTCTGCAACTTTGTACAATATTTCAGTTTCAGTGAAACTTTGTTTTTTGGACAATATGCATTCAATTAATTTTCTGCTGAATTACTCCATGGCCCCAATTTCGCAAAGCATGCTTAAAGGCACTGGACACGTTTTCTCACCTGGGCCCAATTTCATAGCGCTGCTAAGCACACAAATTTGCTAAGCATGAAATTTCTTTCTTGATAAAAACAGGATAACCAACCAAATTTCCACTTGTTGCATATTGCTTGTTACTGGTATTTAGCTGTTGTTTGCTTATACTGAAAATCACTTGGAAATTTGGTTGGTAAACCTGTTTTTATCGAAGAAAGAAATTTCATGCTAAGCATTTTTTTGTGCTTAGCAGCTCTATGAAATTGGGCCCTGGTGTATCCAAACATTGCGCATCAAATAACACATCTGTGAAAATTTGGACTCGACTGGTTATCGCAGTTGCAAGAAAATAGTGAAAGAAAAATTACCCTTGCTGCACAGCTTTGTGTGCTTTCAGACGCAAAAAAAATGTTTTATACTATCAACAGCTCTCAATTGCTCGTTACATGTAATTCTTTTGAGTAATTACCAATAGTGACCAGTGCCTTTTAAATGTAAAAAGCTTACTTCTGTAATGACCCCGGAATAAACTATGTATGTATGTATAATTCAACCTGAAATGCGAGTTTTGGAAATTCACATTTCGTGGTGTCTTTTTGTGAATGCTGCGGCGGGCCAGAAATGTGGTAAACCTGTGGTTTTTGGAACCGTTTTTTTTTTTAGACATCGCCGAAAATCCGGAGCGAATAATAACCACGCATGAAGAATAATCCCAATAACAAGAATACACAATCTGAGAAGCGCAACTGTATATGTTTTATTATTCACATAGTATGCCTTTGAGACTTTGAAATGAAAAACAAAACGCCCTTAATTTTTCAAAGAAAATGATCTTATCAAGAAACCACAATATTTTTGAGTTGGGCTGTTTTTCCATTGAAGGGCCGACCTTCTTAAAATCCAACGTCTGCTGAATACAACCACACATGAGGAATAATCCCACAATAAAGAAAACTCAATCCGAGAAGAGTTACTGAAAGTTTCATTAACCGTCCACATCCATGCTTTAGAAACTTTGAAATGGAAAAAACATCATCTATTTTCCCAGAAATTATCTTATTATTATAAAAAACCAACATTTCTGAGTTTGGGCTGTTCTGACATGGAATGGCCAATAAGACTATAAGCTTTCTTCAAATCCAAAGCCCTTATTGGATTAAAAACTCTTGGTGACGCACACCCAACTAATCCTCGACAAACCTACACATTGATTTACGTCTCACCAGTTAATCTACCAAAAAAAATCAACTCAAAAACCAACAGTTCAGACACGATAGGGGATTATTGTGATTAACTACATACAACAGTCGTTGTGGTAATATTTATGGCCAAATGCCTCCTCTCAGCTCATGAACTCCCGCAAGGACAGGTAGGTCGAAGGTCAAAGTGAGAGACAACAATCGAAATGGGAAAAATGCAAGGTGTTTGGCAGTGATGACGAGACTTAGGCTATTGTTTTCAATGCATTGTAAAACAGTCTTTGTACGCACCGCTATTAATTAACAGCGCCCTCTTGTGACCATTTCATGCTACAAACCAATACCAACCATTGCAGACCATCCATTGGTCCTTGGTGTGACTAGAAGAGCGCTAAGACTTTATAAACACACAATCGGGTACCTCCTATTAATTTATACCCCTCCTTTTTAAAGTTTAACTTTTTGGGGGGCAATATCTAGCTCCCATCGGTTTTGATACACGCTTTCGTACTGCACAGTGGGCCCCACCAGGACCCTATTTTGTAGGTCCTCAGTATGAATGTGTTCACCCACCCACACACATATTGTGCCCAGTCACATGTATTTTGAAAGGTCAATTGTATTTGCCGCCAATTTACAGCCGTGCTACTGCTAGTTTTTAGGAGTGGCTCATAATAATGCAAACACAGATCCAGCTTTACAATATTTTCGAATAGGAATGCTTACTGTTTGTATACCTGTAATAATGAAACTGATTTATGCATTGTGACTTAGTTTTGTTTTGTCATACTACAGTTTCATGTAATCAGTGTTCCCGGTATTGGTCATGAACCTCCATAAAATCCCTGGCATTTAATAAAGGCCTCAGCGTGGGACTCCTGCGACAAACATGGAGGTGTAGCCTGCTGTTCAGAAAAAAAACCCAGTAACTTGTGAAAGAATTTAATGCACTGGTGGCCCCGCATCCGGTATCCCCATCAAACCTGCACCAACCCGCATCAGGCCACTTGATGTTGAGGTAATGTGGTACACACCCACCACAAACTTCCACTCTAGGATTCTGGTCAAGCTTTCCCGCCTTCGAGCATGCATTATAATTATAATAAACCACACATCTTGCACGGCCAGCAGAGTTCTGCTGAAGACCAATGAGAGCATACTGATCGAAACGTCGAGTTAATATTACACCACTGCAGGAGGATCAGTGCACTTATCCTCCTTCAGTGGTGTCCTCCTTTAGAAAGACGTTATCCTAAAGAAAGATTTCGTATTCAAGAAAGAAAAAAATACAGAGGAGTGATTTTTGTCGATGTCTCATCTATTGTTAGTCATGTTGGATCACAACTTCATAATGTTCATGATTTTTGATTTTTTTTTTTTAGCCGTGCTCTATTGGTTTGAATCCGTTGAGTTGTCCGAACGGTCGAGTTGCCCCAACCGTTGAGTTGTCTCAACAGTCGAGTTGTCAGAACGGTTTAGTTGTACGATGGACGAGTTGTCTGAACACCGTTTAGAAGACCTACCAGTTTTGAAAAAATATACATACCTCCAACATTATCTCGTCATACTTCGCGAGGGCTTGCCTGAAATTGTTACGTCTTGCTGATGACGCAACGCAACATGCACCCGGCCTTCACCTTAGTGCGTGGGTAACCCCGGGTGTCACCGTGTAGGCCTAGTACCGTGGGCTGATTCTACCAGTGATTTACCACCGGGGCTTGCAGCTTGAAGGGGACAGTGGCTGTGGTGGTGTTGAAACAACTTGCGCTCGTAAATTAACACTTTATTGGGATCCTGCTACCGATCTGTCAGTAATGGCAGTGGTTGTTGGTGTGGGGAATGTGATTAGTTGCGATGGTGTGGTTGTTGACAGTTTTTATAGGGGGCTGGATGTGGTTGAGATCTCTGGATAGGATGGGATGGGAGGGGGAATTTGGGATGGGATGGGTCACAAGGGGTGGTAGGGCAAAGAATTGGAACGGTATAGCAGGGGACGTAGAAAGTGGAGAACAAGGAATCGGAGGGTGCTTGGGAATTGGGATTGGAGGCTGGGCACATGCAGTGGGGTTGGGTAAACTAGAAATCGGGGTACGAGAGGGTAGGCTACTTTGGATGGGGGTACGGGGGGAACTCAGGCTCGGAGGAGGGGTACAGTGCGAGGGACTTGGGAGAAGAGTACTTTGGAGGAACACAGATTCAGAGAGTGATGGGTATGCCTATTCTTAGGGGAACTATAGTAATCGGATGGGTACGGGGGAAGTTGTAGGGGTACACAGGGCTGTGGAGAATCTGTGTATTCAGTGCGGGGGGACTTGTGATAAGAAGGGTAGGCCTACAGTGGAGAATAATGACTTAAGTGCTTGGAAATTGGGACGTTGTGGTTGGGGAACTTATAAATGAATCAGAAAAAATAGTTTGGCACAGGGGGTCACACAGGGAAGGGTTACAGTGGGAAATATTGGGACAATCGGAGGGAGAGGGTGGTAATTAGGTTTGATGGGGCAGTGGGGGAACTTGGGATAGGAGGGGCACAGTGCGGGTGGGGAACTTGAGATCTGAGGGATTTGTATAGATATTATGGGAGGGGACACTTGGGACTGGAGGGGAACAATATTTGTGGTCTATCACCTGAGGTTCTGTCTAGTTCAGTTCTTATAGGCCTGGGAAAACGCATCCCGCCACTTCATTCACGGTGCTTGCACACAAAGATTAGCAAACGTAAGGGCTAGGGCGAAAGCGTGTATGAGTTCGCAAACACTATTGACAAACAATAGAGAAGGATAGAACTGTCACACAGTTCAAAGAAAACAAATCCTCAGAAAACAAGTCCTCAATACTACTAACATGATATCCCCTCATCATGGGGAACCCCTAACCTATCCACCAAGCAGACACAAATAATGTCATTGTTAACCACCCCTTCCCCGGCGTTCTCCGTTGATTGAGATTATAGTTGAGCCCTTTTCACACGACGCAAACAAAATCATTCCTCGAGAAATGTTCTCAGTGTTTGTAAAAAGTGTTACAAAATGAGCTTTATTCGAAAGGGCTAGACAAAGGGACAATGTAATAACACATGAACCTATACGAGTTTTTGGAGGCACTATAGTTTCGGTTGAGAACTCAAAATGAAAGTACTGAAAAATATGTTTGTTGTTTGTTTGTGTTTTGGGTTTTAAGGGGGAGGTCCTCGAGAAGACCCCTTGTATAAACTGAACACAAACTACAGTGTGTATTCCGCATAGTCTTCTTGCCAACAATGTTTCTCTTTTCAAACTATTAAGCCCCCCCCCCATATAATACTCGTTGCACCAGCTCGCCCATCCCCTTTTTACAATAGTAATGGCAGGAAATTACAACAATGATTTAATAATGGCCGTGGAACCATAATATATGTGACAAAAGAAAAACATTAAGCTAAAATCATGCTAAAATCCTGTCCTTGCACGTAGGCCTACTTTTAGCTCTGTTGCTTCTGTTGTTAGTAAACATACGGTCTTTTGTATGAGCATGTTCTTGCACAAAGCGAACCATTAAAGTTGGAAATAGCCCACTGACCGCAGCACGTGCAAAAATAATCAAACTTTCGGTGGTGTAATTTTATTGCATGATCTGTCAATATACTGTGGATAATGAGGGGTCATTGGTCTCTTAATTGCTCCCTCAGCTTTTATTAACAGCCATAACTCTCCAAGAATAGTACGGAAAACTGCCTAAACTTCTTTATATATACAACAAAATCACTGCGTTTAGTGGGGGCCAACGTTACGGGCGAACAGCTTTGCTGACGCCGTGCTCTGCCACTGCCGCGCCGGCCGGCGTTACAACACCGTGGATGGTAAATAATGCGTTTCGCGTTCGAGATCCAGAAATGTTTAAATGAGCCTATACTTTTGTTAATCGTCAAAGACCAGTATTCTCACCTCTCAACTTAAAGGAACACGTTGCCTTGGATCGGTCGAGTTGGTCTTTGAAAAGCGTTCTGTATCGTTTTTTATAAAATCGGTATGGTTAGAAAGATGTTGTAAAAGTGGAATACAATGATCCACACAAACATGCCTCGAAATTGCGTGGTTTTCGTTTTGCCTCATCGACAAACACGGTCGGCCATTTATGGGAGTCAAACATTTGACTCCCATAAATGGCCGACCGTTTTAGTTCGCGACGTAAAATGAAAACCGTGCAATTTTGAGTGATACTTGTGTGGATCATTATACTCTACTTTTAACACATCTTTCTAACCATATGCATTTCATAACAAACTGTTTCAAACGCTTTTTATAGACCAACTCGTCCGATCCAAGGCAACGTGTTCCTTTAAGCATAACACTACCTTCGAAAGTTGGTCTTAGTTAGTATTCGAAGTTGCATGAGAATAATAGCAGAAAACCAGCCCTTGCACCCGGACTAAAATGCTGCATTTTCACATGACGTAATTTCTGAGATAACTTAAAGGAACACGTTGCCTTGGATCGGTCGAGTTGGTCTTTGAAAAGCGTTTGTAACCGTTTTTTATAAAATGCATATGGGTAGAAAGATGTTGTAAAAGTAGAATACAATGATCCACACAAACATGCCTCGAAATTGCGTGGTTTTCCTTTTACCTCGTCGACTAACACGTCGGCCATTTATGGGGGTCAAAATTTTGACCCCCATAAATGGCCGACCATGTAAGTTCGCACAGTAGAAGGAAAACCACGCAATTTCGAGGCAAACTTGTGTGGATCATTGTATTCTACTTTTAAAACATCTTTCCAACCATATGCATTTTATAAAAAACGGTTACAAACACTTTTGTTTTGACCAACTCGTCCGATCCAAGGCAACGTGTTCCTTTAAGACGGCTCTTGACAGTCTGTCATTCATCCTATCGACATGTTGAAAGACATGAATTTAAAAACTTTCTTTTAAAGAGCTGGGAAAACAGTCTCAAAAAGGACTCATATTTGCTCACTTTACTGGGGCCCCGTAAAATACCCAACCCGTGACGGCACACTGAGCCACCCGAGCCATTGAGCCACCGTGCAGGCCTACGGAGTGCCTCCGTGCATGGCACACCGGTGTCATTCACCAGTCCCACCCTCCCCACATACCTGGTCCAACCACCGGTTGCGTGTGCTCATCCGATTACAAAGTCGTCAGCAAGTGCCGTGATTTCTCCTCCATAAACAGACCAGTATTAATTTGCGACTACTGGCGTACACAACCATGCAGAGGGGATCGTCTAGTCTCCCTGTTGTATAAACGGAGTTGGTTTCTTTATGGCGTGTATAATTTACTATACGGATTAGTTGGCTTTGTTCTTAATAGGTTAATCGCTCCCTCTTTGCTCGGTAGTCATATCTTAAGCTCCTTGGTCCCCCCTATGATCTCATTTTGCCTTCTTTATACAATTACAAGGGACAATGCTGCTGTAGTACGCAAATCAAATCCCACAACTTAGCCCGGCGCGACGGGCGTCAGCCAGATTTTGTACAAGAAAATTAGGGTTTCTTTTCGCTTGTTCTTCAGGTTGCATAACTCGGCATCATTCAGCATTATAAGAATGGCATTCTGCTACCGATATTGTTAGAGCTTTGATTGACGGCACCGCGTAACTAGTAGGACACCCGTTGTGGTTTTTGTTCTGGTTTTGTTTATCTAATGTACAAAAACATGGCTTACTTTAATGCTAAAGAAAAGGTTGGTTTTATTGTGTGTTCGTCATTACCGGCTTACATAGAATAATGAATCCCGGTGGAATGGTATGCGACTGTTTCATTAACCGTCATCTCTCTATGCAATCTTGCCCGACAGAAATAACATGATGCTCATGACTGCCCGTAGTTCTACTCCCTCGACCATCGACAATCTACTTGGTGATACGCAAACAACCATAAACTGTAAACTTGCGTGTATTAACCATGTGTATACAATCTCCTTCGAAGAGTGTTGGCTCTGAGAAGAATCGATTTGGTCTCGACGTTTTGAACAGTATACGAGTCACGTAAACAAGCTGGTGAGAGAGCCTTTTCCACTACTGCCTTCTACCTATATAGCACGGTTACTTTCCCCAAACGGGTCTCAAGACTCACCTGTTCTCACTAGCTGGTTGTCACTGTTACTTTGGTGTTTCTTTTCTCCTTTTCGCCTTACATTCATTGGTAATTTGGCGCTATATAAATCCAGTTTTATATTATTAAACTGTTGCTACACGTTTGACGATGGCGTTTTCTTTGGTTTAGTCTATACCATGTCCAATATGGGGGAAGAGTCCCCTCCTCAAATGTTCCCATTTATACATTAACACACTATCTGACATTCCGGGCACACAGTTAAGACACAATGAGGGGCGGGGGGGGGGAAACGGAATGTTCAAGTTATGTAACAGATTTCATATTCATCTCCTATATGAAGACCGGTAACAAGACAGAAAGGAAAAACAATGGTCTAAAGACTTGATAAATCCACAAGGAAAGTTGTGGGACAAAGGACAGAACAGAAGATGTCTCCGCAGGGATGTAACAAATATGTGTTTGTAGGTTCGAATCCCTGCTTGTATAACTAGTGCTTGCGTCACAGGGGGGACAGCAAGTTTACCATCATGCGTGTTTTCCTTTTGAGGCAGCATCGAAAGCTAGTTGAAGAGAAGTGCAAAAAATGGCCTGACGTTTCGACCATAGCAGAGTCTTTCTCAAGTTCATACTTTTGAAATGACTAAAAGACAAATTCACTTTCTAAAGGTAAAACTCAGCTGTTCTCCCGACCTGGCGCCCCAGAAGTCTTTTCATTTCTGCCGACACGTTCCCAACGGGGCACAAGGTGATACCAGTTTCAGACATCATGCAGAGCAGGGGAACGATTTATTGGGAACGACCAGAGTGACAATATTTTATGAAGCCGGGTATCTGGCATGTAGCCTTGTTGACTACGTCACGATCTGGCATTGACGGTCAAAACACACCAATATCGAGAGGTATTTTATAGTCAAAGTAGCCGTGTCAATTCAAGCTCAAGAGACTACCTCTAAAGGGCTTTTCACACGAGGGCAATTTAGCAAGGGTCGCTTGCTAAATTGTAGCATTGTACTGTCCATTTTACAACCTTGCTAAAATTAAGCAAGGGACCCCAGTTAAATTGCTCACGTGTGAATAGCACTTAAATCATTCGATTGTCCCGTGCAGATCCCCTTAAAAACAATGGGAAATTGTACACTCGGGATTGTGTTTTGAGAAAGATGGTCCTTGTGACAGAGCCATCGTAGATTGTTCACTTGGTATCATGATATTAACAGTTCAAAACATGTTTCAATATGGATGCGATAATATTACTTGCTATTCCTTTGAGCGTCGGAAAATTGTGTCTTTAAAATCTCGTTTTAAGCATACGTGAAGTTACAAATTGTTCACGTCAGGAACGTACGTGCGCTCAGACGTCATACGTGAGCATGCAATAAGCCGAAGTGGTGACGTCACCCAGAAACAACATGTCTTTTTGACGTTCACTTTCACACTATTTGCTTGCGTAACGTGAAGCTAAACCTCGCTAATACAAACTAAGACGTGTACATTCCGTAACGAAAAACTTCAAAACTACAAAACAGAACACGAATTGAAACAATGAGTCAATGGGTCGGACAAGATGTACATTACGTTGACATACGAGGCATCTTTATTTCCACAGTGTGGCACTCTGTGTGTCTTTCTATTGCTTACTACATCATGCGGTATTTTTCTTTCAACCATGATAGATCGGTTCTCGGTTTCATAGCCTCAACATTATTTAATACCTTAATCCGTAAATATTAATATTACAACATATAATTTAATTAAAATATTCAATATTATTGTCGCTTTTCCCTTTAAAAGGTATTAACGTATTCTAAAACCAAAAAGGCCTTGTAACATTTCTTTATACAATTGACTACTATTAATTTCTTATGAGCTCTTTGGCTGTAGTAAAAGACCATGTGACGCGGCGGCCATTTTGTGTTGATTTCGAGGTACCCTTTGGTTGATAGCAAACGGGTTGACTTCCCTCGTGGCTTGGCGGGCAAAATGCACCATCACAAAATGGCCGTCGCATGGCTGGGTCTCAATATTATTAACGTTTAATTAACATATAAACTAATTGAAGGAAATCTAAATTACGTGCTAAAATCTATTTCATAAGAACTTGTATCTACTTTTTTTAATTATTATACTATAGTTTCGTTCTATAGGTTGCGAACCCTTCATACCATCGTAGATGAAAGTTAGGTCTAATATTATTATAGAAATAGCCTTCCGTTCTATAGGTATAAGTCGTATTCCGAACTTCCCTTTTTACCTTATTTACCCTCATTCAACAGTCGTTGACATTTACTGACTGATGGTGACCGTCAGTGATGACGTAGCATAAACGCCTTCACCTCATATTTTCGACAGAGGTCGCCCTAGGCCAAAACACGTGGTATCGCACCAACTGTCGACTTAAGCCTTTACATTAACTTCTATTCTACAATAATTGAGAGTGGAAGAACAGTATATATATTATATAAAAATGTACAGGTGGCTTCTAAAAAATAATAACAATAATAACAGTATTGTTTACTTCGTATGGAAATGGACAGTACGTATTAACTACCTAGTGCTCTGCTTGTTATTAATTTTAACTACTTTTATTTACGTGCACATTTTAGTCGAGATAATTATTACTTTTTCTAGGTGTACCGGGTTTCAGTTTACTTTAAGAGTGGTTGGGAAATAACTGGTACTCATGCTCAGTGCTTTGTTGTCAAAATATCAAAATATTGCAGTGTACCTTTACTTAGAATGATAGTTTTTGAATATACAAATATCAATGGTTCCCCTTTACATGGAAAAGGGGAACTTGTTGGTTCAAACAGCACAATATTATGGTAGCCAGTGTTGTTATATTTTGGGTATATTTTGGGTCACACACTTTTGTTTGTATCGTTCATTGACAAATATTTTCATTCTTTCTTCCTTTTTAGTGCAGCTTTCATGATTGAAGATAGCCACGCTGCCAGACACACCGGTACGAACCCCTTCTCTTTGCGATAAGTGTGTGCTGGGGTCTTTACGTATGTTGATATTTTTTATAACAACACACGGGGCTTACAGCTTTACGTCCCTTTCGAAGGACGAAGCAATAGCTAAGTGTTTTGCTAAGGACACAGGTGTCTCAATCGGGACTCGAACCAACACTCTGCTGATCAAAAAAAGCAGAGCTTGAGTTCGGGGCTCTTAAAAACATCCACAGTAGTACCGAAGTAAATAAACTAACGTCATCTGATTGTTTTGCTTTGTACATGACGTCATAATGACGTTTTCATTGTGCCAAATGGACATTCAAGGAAAGAAAGCTGTGTACCCAATCAATAAATATAATTATTTCCAGGAGTAAAATCCATACAATTTGAATTGAAGATTATTTGAATTTTAGTGTAGAAAATAAAGTGTATTTACAAAAAAAAGAAATTCTTGTAATATTTGATAATGGAGTTTTGTTGATGACATTATGTTTTGTGGAACGACTGTTCACTTTGTTGTTAACCGTTTATATGGAAGACAACACTCTTTAACGTGTTTTCCCTGTGTACTTTGACTATAATTGTACAAATTACAAGGTCGAAAACATAAACACTCTTCGTTTAAAAGGGAAGGGTGTAATGAAAAACTATGTTCGGAAGACAATATTTTTGTAAAGGCAGTTATGGTACATTGTTTGAAAGTTATCATCGACAATTTTTTTTTCTCGTTTTTTTGTGGTGCCAAATTAATTATATGTATAAAAAAATGAAATGTACAAAATAATTTCTCCACAAGAGGAATTCAGAACAATTATTTGGCAGCAACATAATAGCAAAGGAAAAAGAAAAAAATCAATTAATTTCTACATCTACTTAAAACGACCTCGTGGGCCTATTCTAAAAAATATAATAAATTAATTAACGCTATTTTCGATAGCTTAATTAAAATGCTACATTTAAAAACTGGACGGATTGTTTTTAAGGTTGCTGAACACAATATGCATTAAGTTAAATCAAATTTTAAGTCAATACATTTGGGTTGAGCTTCAAAATATCATTTTTACACATTAATCTTAAAAAGTATTTAAATTTTTACTATTTAAACAGTACGAATAATAGTAGTAAAAAAAGAAAAAAAGAATAACCAGATAGATTCTATACCCTTGATATTATGTGTACATCTATTACTGAATATATATTATTATTATTAATAGCCTACTATCTGTAACATCTACTTCCCTCTATCTAAGGCACTATATCCAGATACGTGTGATGGGCCTAATTACATAAAGTTGTTTCGCATAAAAAAAAATAGACTGAGCACGGGAAAGTTGTTTTGCCAAGCAAACAATGGTTTTCCTGCCAAACTTACATGTGATGTACTCTTGGATATGACCGGTAATCTGAACAGTTTCTGCTTAGCAAATTAAGTTTGTAAAGCGATAATTTTGGCGTAATAACTATAATGGAATCAGCCAAAATGCAAAATTTCATAAAGCTGTTTACCAGAAAATACTGCTAAAAAATTTCTCTGCGAAGCAAACATCAAGTGGGCACCAGTCACAACACTTCAAACTTCATGTAATTTTGGCTGGTTAACATGTTTATGTAAGCAACACTTATCTCTGCTTAGCAAGTTTTTACGCTTACACGCCTTATGAAATCGTGTCCAGGTCCCAACTGTGATAACCACGATCATTATTCGTTTATTAAGGAACACATGAAGCCTTGCTCCTACTCCTGCTATGTTTGATGTTGAAGTGTTATTTCAAAGAAACGATTGTCTTATAAGAACAAAAAATACTGTCTTAATGAATTATTTATTTTGCATTAATAGAATTAACATAATAATTAACATGTACATAACAATGAACAGACTAAACATTGTATGGCTCGGATTATTGTAAGTACACTGCGGGTGGATGGAAATATAAATTCAAAATTGAAAAGAGACATTATTAAAAAATAAAGCAAGACATCATTCTCGAAGGAAAGATACACTCTATAATCTTGTCACATTAATAGCTTCTCTTCCTTTGTGCTAAGCAAGGTTTTTGTGCTTACGGGATTTATGAAACAGTTCTTGTATAAATAGATGAGTGACGCCACAATGCAAATCCACTGTGTTGTCAAATCTTCTTGATGTTTTATATACACTTTTTCTTTTGTGCTGAAGTCTTCACACCCATGTTGCTTGCCGAAAGGCAGCTTTATAAAACTGGGTCCGACTTCGGAAAGTTATTTTCATGTGGAGGATTTTTTTTCTGAACACATGTTTTTGTTTTCTTCAAAGATCCAATTAAACTTGCATAATTTGCATATGTAAATACAAAGTACTGTAGTCTGAAATGTTTCACAGTGTTAGCACACTACACATGTACCATTTACACTCTACGAGAAAGACCCCTTTCACAGTCAATATAGTCAAGTTACTGCACAGTAGTTTTCTGTCCTCAATATTTCTTTTTGCATAGTTTCAGATTCAAAAAACAAAAATGCAGCGAATGTTCAAAAAGGAACAGAAAATGCACTTTTAGAATAGTATATACCAATATGATTAAATGCGCCATGAATATCTTAATTTGAACGAATACATAATTAATCTGAATAAATGAATATGCATTAACTGTCTAACCATTGCTGTGGGTTATGAAAGACGATTTCCCAGTAAGTTGACAGAATTTCTGATAGCTTTTTACAACTTAATGGCAAGGATTTTTGTTTTACCTGCACAACTAGTAGTACTGTATTATCAAATGCCGGTATAGGTGCCATGATGTTTATTGTAAGAAGCTATCATGAATATTTCTGGAATAAAATGTAACCAATGAGCACAACTGTTTATACAAAACAGACTATTCGGCTCATGAATATTTATGAACCGAGCGGCAATTGCCATGAGCACAACTGTTTAAACACAGAACAGGCTTTTGAGCTCATGGATATTACCTTTGAACAAAAAATTCACCAATGAGCTGAACTGTTTTTTACTAAGAAAAGGCTTCTTGGCTCCTGCATATTAATGAAACTGGATGCAATGTAAATGAATATTCATCTATTTATGAACGGCGTTTTGAATGTATTAATCACACTTTCATTCTTCTCCATAAGGCACTTTAATATTCATTATTCAGACGACCTTTATGAATAGTCATGGTTTTGTGTGTCTCCCCCCCCCCAAAAAAAAACAAAAAACAAAATAATAATAATAATAGTAATAATAATAATAGCTAAAATAAATTATTTGGTTAAAAAAATCCATAATTTTCAACACCTCGTGATTAAACCTAAATCTTTCAGGTATCTCCTAAGCACATGATATTCAAATTTTGCCAGGAACGATTGCATTAACCCTAACCCTAACCCTAAACCCAGAACCAAAAACATAGAGTCGCTTCTAAGCACAAAATAGTCCTGAACAACTATTGTCTGCTAAGTAGAATTGAGCAGGATATTAGTCACAAATCGTACGACATATCAGTTTGACTGGTAACCTTATTTTGGTAAGCATACATTTGTTGTGCTAAGCTACTTTTTGAGCTGATGCGGGTCCATGAAAGCATAGAGCTAGGACTAGCTCTATGATGAAAGTGGGACTTGCGAGACTCATTTCACAAACATGGTGAGCAGGAAAATAAAAAATATAAAACCTTACACAGCCCGAATTGCGACCGGTTCATGGCTGTTACTTTCCTCGGAAACAAACTCGGAAAGCGATATTTTTGTTTTTCTTGCTGAACAATTTGAAGAAGTTGTGAAGTGGTTCCTAATTGTCTGTCTTCCATCCACGGTTCTGGTGTTCCCGTGAGATAAATGACTTGCGAAAAATTTCCCCAAATCCCGCGTTTACAAGTTTGAACTTCCTCCAGTAGTTCGCATAGAAACAGTTCCTGTATGATGTTTTCCACAAAGAGCAAATAGACGAGTGTAAGCACTTTGAGCAAGTTGACCAATCAGCAACCAGTGACGTAGATGAATGTAAGCACTTTGAGCAAGTTGACCAATAGGCAACCAGTGACATCACGCGAACATTTCCAACGGACATTTACGGGAGGATAAAACCTGAGTGTCGAGACACGAAAAGGTACGCAAGACAAACCAAGAAGAGAGACCGAGTAAGTAAACACTAAGCAGCCGTGGTCAAGCATGTTTTTTTCCCAACAGCAAAGGATACAGAAAGAATTTCAGATCACGTGGATATTAATTAGTAGACTCTCCCCAAGTCTCTCCGCTCTTTATTAGAAAATAAGAAGACAAAAAAGTGTTACATCCGCTCACAGACTTGCTGGGCAGTTTGCGCCGCTGGGAACTGGGCTTGGTAGATGTTGGACGTGCTGACGGGCAGTGCAGCCTGTTGTTGAAGGGCCGGCTGGCCTGTCTGGGGCACTTGGTACTGGAAGGTGGCATTGGTGGGTGACGTGGGAACGTAGGCTGCCGGACTGGTCGCGTACGTGTACTGGTCGATGTTGGCTGCGTTTTGGTGTTGGTGGTACGCCGCGTAGGCGCTCGAGTAGTCCACGTAGCCGCCCTGTCCAGTTTGCTGGTGTTGGTAGGTAGGTCCTGCTGCTGCCGGTACGTAGTAATGATGGGGGTAGACGTACTGAGCAATTAACCTGTAGCGGGAGATATCAAAGAAAGGAAAGCATGTTGAGTACATAATCAAACTATCAGCATATTCAAGACACAATTAGCATATTCATGACACAGTGTGCGTTTTAGTACAGAGTCACATAATTAGCATATTATTCATCACACACTTATAGCATATTCATGTCATAGTTTGCGTTTAGGGACACTATCTGTACAATACATGCACTACTGTTCTAAGAAGAGTTGCTAACCCTCAGCTCTAAATGCTGTCTCGCAAAATGTACTTAAAACCCTACTCCAAGTTGCTCTCGTATAGTATAGAAAATTTGGTTTTCACTCCGCACTCTCTAACCGTTATTCGGCGCGGTTATCCGTGTCGATGCACATACAAATTTCCGTACTAAAACTCTGATAAACATTTATTGAGAAGTTTTAAATCAATCAATCAAATTGATTTTTTTTTTTTTTCGTTCTCTCTTTTTTTTTCGGCACGAGCCCACCCGGCGAGTTTTTATTACTTCGCGTCATGCCTCCTATTGTCACGCCGTGCTAGGGGAGCGCAATCGCTCATCAAGCCTGACCGATCCGCACGGTAAAAAAGACGAGAGAAAACAAAAAGGAGCCGAACTTGAACTTGTAAAAAAAAAATAAGTGGAAACCTGAATGACTGCAATTTTGAAAGACATGACGTCAACATGTACAAGGTTAACGATGCGTTGGTCGACGGCCCTCACAGGCAAAGATTATTTTCTCTACAAAACCTGCTGGCGAAATCGTTCAAACTCGATTTCTTTTATTTATTTATTATTATTTTTTTTTAGGTGGTGGGTGGGGAGGGAAACAAGTTTAGCAGACCCTAAACGTCGTTGCCGCTTCAGGATCCCCAGGCTAACCGCTGATTTCACCAATGACTTAGAACAAGTAATGCTGTCTAGTTACC
The DNA here is from genome assembly GCF_032118995.1 of Asterias amurensis. NCBI lineage: Eukaryota > Metazoa > Echinodermata > Asteroidea > Forcipulatida > Asteriidae > Asterias > Asterias amurensis. The sequence goes on along the minus strand of NC_092664.1, from coordinate 15,437,672 downwards.
GAATCACAAATCTTGATCACAAATTCATATAATAACAGACGGCCACACCACTTGGAGTTGTGTGCAATTATCCTAGCAGTAAACCATACAATTTTATGTTAGCCACGATTTGTTTCGCTAAGCAAATAAGGTAATAAGCAACTAGTTCTTCTCAATGCTTTCCTGAAACAACAGCCCCCAAGAGTCGTGTTCATACATTCACCTTGGCACTGTAATCGCTCTGAATACAGAACAACCAACTGCTACATGTGAAGTGTCACATGACGCGTCACTACGTCATGACGTAGTAAAAACGTTGTTTTCGAAGATGAAAACACAACCAACGAAACGTTTCTCTAGGATAGAATAAGTGCAGCAGTTTGGTGTTACAATACATTAAATACCGCCACTTCATCAATATCACAGTGATTTGTGATGATAACATAATAATATATACAAAATTGCATAATTTGAAAACGAACAAACATTGTGTGTAAGTGTCACTCCAAAATTTAGGGCCGACAAAAGATTTTTTTTTTTTTTCACCAAAAAAAGAGATCTGTCGTGAACTTTGCCTTCGAAAAGCAAAGCTGTCAATTTGGACACACACAAACAAATAAACCCAGCGATATTTAAACGATATTCACATTTAAACAATATTTAAACGGTGTTTATTGTATATACATACTTGCCAAATAAATGGTGTCAGGCCGACACCTCCCCGCTCGGCCAAGAGTTGGAGCACAACTAGTTTATGATCTTAAATTTGTCATAGTTTAAACCAACATGGTATATCAAACATAAATCCCCTTTTCAATACACATTCCTTTAAAAACAGCTAGTGGCAATGAACACAACGACATTTTAAAGCCCTTAAGTTCCCCGCCTCTCGTCTGACGTTCCCCTATAGATCCTGGCAACAATGAAACGCTGCGGGCGTCCAGACAGTCTAATAAATCTTGTGTTGAGAGTATTATCACCCCACAGGCGTGTACAAAAAAGGAAGAGTCCTTCAAACTTTCAAATCACTGTGTATACTATGATATTTTTTCCTTTCCACATTGTTGTCAAATGTTAATTTTGTTAGGTGCCGATTTAATATCACAGCGGGATAATTTCAAAAATCTAATTGCGGATATTTTTGTCCTTTGTGGTGTGGTGTCCAAAGGTATCGGCCGGAGAGAATGGTCTAGCAACCTTCTACAGTGTACACTGAAACGTCATTATGGGCATACTAGGTTGATGACGTGGGGGTCAGAGGGTTATCTATTAAACAATATTTAGCTCTTTTATTTAGTTGGTCATTGATGGATTTTTTTTGTGAAAAAAAACAAACCGATGGTAATAAGACACTTATATTTGGCTATGTGTAGGTACTTGGAACTATTTAGGGAAAACCAAAAATTTGGCGGAATACCGACTTTTTACAATAGTTTCATGTCTTCTTCTTTAAAATGTTCTTCTTTTTTGGAGGGGGGGGGGTACACACAGTTCACGAAGGGTACAGTTACTCGGGGAAGCGAAGCAATGCTTTTAAGGGACATACAATTGTTAAGCTATTATTATCCACTTTTGCTTGTGTGTTCTTCTCTTAGCTGTCACCGGGTCGGGTGTGAAACAGAGTGCACGAAATCTAAGGAGAAAATACCCCACTTTAGGCAATAAATAACCAAGTGTTTGATTGCTCAACAATAGCAAAAATGTGATCTATAATAGCAGGCCCCTATCGTACGATGATGTGGTTTTGCTGACACAATCGAAGAATAATTTGTTGATGGATTTTATTTTTTAATGTACAAGGGCAAGAGTTGAAGTTTGTGTCAGATTGGGGTGGTTTTACTGTGGCGTGCGTTGGTAAAATGTAAATGAACTCTAGGGATAATTGGCGGATAGTATAGATAACAAAATTTAGAAGACATCGAATCCGTGAAGCTATACAGCTAATTTTAACCAAGTATGCTCCTTATAATACTGCATGTAGAACTGGTTGACCTATTGAGTGTTTGTTTTTAATAAGGAAAATTTAATGATCCACTCAAAAAATAAATACCTCAAAATAGTGCGGCCCTCAAAACTAACACGGTCCGCTATTTTGAAGAACAACATTTCTTTGACTCCACAAAATGGCGGATTTAGTTCACTTAAGCACCGTGCTTCTTTTATACTTTTGCAAACGCTAACATATCCCCAGGTTCTAGATAATCTTGCACATTCGGATGTAATATGCACCCACTTAATCAAAACCTACACCGCACTGTGAACGAACTTTAAAACCGTTACACGATAGGCAGAGTGTTACAAAACCCATACAGTGAAAAGAAATGTGCTAGCACATTTTAATAATGATAACAACACCTCACTCAAAATCAAACTTAAAAACCTTTATAGTGGGCAGTACGAAACTCCCACCAGTGTAAAGAAATGTGTGAGCACATTTTAATAATGATAACAAAACACCACTCAAAATCAAGCCTAAGCTGCGTTAAAAACCACATGGTTCTGGAGAAGATAAAAGGGAGAATCGTGACACTGTGAAGACCCTTGGGGATCAACCCGAAAAGGGTTCAATACAAATCATTTATATTATATGGTTGTTAGGTCCGTAGACATACAAACCGGCAGCGAGAGTACATCAATACCCCCGCGGGAGAATCAGCCCGATTACGGCTGGGGGAGAGGGGGTTGATGTGTGGGCGCTTGGACTAGGGATGAATGCAGTTCACTTTGAACTCTCACGGGTCAGAGTTGACCCGTATCTGTGTCCCGTTAGTCCTGACCCGTTTTTGAGTCAGAATGACCCTGTACTTGTGTCTTAAAATGACCCACACAAACATGGGTTAAACTGACGCAGAGTGTACCGCAGTGAACCAAAATGACCCGGAGCTGAATCATGACCCCACAGGAACTGCTTACGTGTCAAGACTGACCTGAATGTTCAAGATTGTACGCAATCGTTGGAGCAATTTTCCTGCGAATTAATAACAATGTTGAAATGCACGTCATTTGGGCACAGGTTTCCTATGACACCAATTCCCCTTTTTCGGTGGTTAGTTCAATTCAGTTCCTTCGTAAAAATGGCGGGCTTTGCCCATACGGGCTCTGCCACGTCACACCACGTACTAAGCCCGTTACAAAATTGGTGGCAGCGTTGGGATTCAAAACCCACGCCATCGAAAATCCTAAGCCAGTTACATTATCAATGCCAAACTATCCCTATAAATGTTCAGTTGAGTGTGGTTTTTGGGCATGGCATTTTCTTCTAATATGTGCCATGGGAGACATGGTCTTTGTTAAACAGGTTATATAGACAAACATTAAATTGCAAAGAGCATGAGCGAAATACGACGAGCAGGGGAATGAACGTGTGGAGTTTCGAATGTTGGAAACCTCGCATGGGACTGGGCAAGGCATCAAGCCATTAACCTTAATGTGCAAACTCGTTGGTGGATGTTTAATAGTTTGCGTGACAACATGTCATAAACATGATTGTATTTCTCATGGTAGGTCTAAATGTTTAAATTATGACAATGCCCATAGGCTTGCCCCGATGGAAGGGAAATATGCGTGTGTTTAATACCTGAGCCCAATTTCATGCAGCTGCTGACGCATGAAGTATTTCGGTATCCCACCCGAGTAACATGCCTGTGATATTTTTTTCACAGGATTCGGGAATGAGTATCAGTGCTAGCACTCATCGGTGTATGGGTAAAACCAGGAAAATAATAATAATAATAATAATAATGATAATTCTTTATCCCCGATGCAAATTCAACATCTATTAGTTTCAATAAAGTATTGCTTAACAATTTTTCACTAAACAGAAATGAGCACTACCAGTCAAAAATTGTACTTTAAGACATGGTAGTTTGGCTGTTAACCTCATTCCGGTAAGCACGATCTTGTTGTGCTCAGCTACTTTTTATGCATTAAACAGCTCTATGAAATTGGGCCCTGTCGTCATGTATTTCAAAACGGACAACCTATCACAGAGGGGGCTTTTCTGATGTGTCTTATTATGACCAGTGAAGTATCTTTCATGTTATTATGACCAGTGAAGTATCTTTCATGTTATTATGACCAGTGAAGTATCTTTCATGTTATTATGACCAGTGAAGTATCTTTCATGTTATTATGACCAGTGAAGTATCTTTCATGTTATTATGACCAGTGAAGTATCTTTCATGTTATTATGACCAGTGAAGTATCTTTCATGTTATTATGACCAGTGAAGTATCTTTCATGTTATTATGACCAGTGAAGTATCTTTCATGTTATTATGACCAGTGATGATCTTGCATGAATGTGTGAATATACGTCAAGATACTTCACTGGTCGTAATAAGAAACATCACATTTTAGTGTATTAATATCCATAACAGTTTAAGAACTTTATAAATATAACAGCTGGAGACGTTGAGATGTGCCATTTTCCTCATATCAAAAGTAAACATCAAACAGTACAAGCTTCATCAAATAATATATATAGACTTGTGTTCTTCCATTGAGCTGTGCACAAGTCGTGCCTGCATGGAAGTCCAACCGCTCTGGAGGCTGTTTTGTAAACATGGTAAGTCACATACACGGGCTATTATATTCACTTTGTGCATAAGGGCATTCTGATGTATGTAAAAAAAAGGTCAACTCAAATGAGAAGGTATTGGCAAATAAAAAATGAATTTTTTTCCAAGTAACTTTTCCTCTATAATAAACACAGTAGACACGTTTGGTAATTGCCAAAGACCAGTTTTCTCATTTGGTGTTACCAACATTATATGTATGCATAACATAACAAACTCGCAGTTGCACGAAAATAATGTCAAGGAAAAAACAGCCTTGTACAAATGTGTGTGCTTTCAGATGCATAAAAGGCTTCAGCTGAAGTATTATGTTACTTGGGTGAGAATACATCCCCTCACAAATTTATTTATACTATCAACAGCTCCACGATGCTCGTTGTGTTACCAGGTAAGTGTTTATGCTATCAATTATTTTGAGTAATTACCGATTGGGTTCAGTGCTTTTAACAACAGTACTACTTTTATGACGATACATGTTGTTTTTAAAAATAGACTATTGACGATGGAAACTATTATTAGTGACGTGGCAATTTGTTTTACAAGAACTGAAGGACGGTTGTAGACCAACTTTGCCATAAAAAAGTAGACCTTTTGAGAAGACTTATTATCAATAAGTCTAGACTTCTAAAAAGATCTGTGACCTTTGCAAAAAATAGCTGAGTGTTGAGAACTGACTTGAACGTGGGAAAGAAAAGAGCGAATATATGACAAACACAAACACTGATAACAAAAACTGTGTCTAAATGCTAGAGAGCATTTGTATACACACGCCGGGATGAGGTGTGCATAGGGTCTAGCCTCTAATTGCGACACAAAGAGACTAGGAAATATTATTAGAGCGGATTCAGGTTGCTATGGAGTTATGGTTAGATTCATGTTTTTGTCTCCTTCTTTTGGGGTTTTATTCGTGACTTGGTTAAAAGCATTTGGGTGAAGGCAGCGAAAAGCCTTCCAGACTGACAGTCTTATCAGGTTATAAATAAGCAGTTTTGAGATATGGTGGACACAACCCTTTGACACTATTATTAGGTTTGGGATGAGTTGTATGTATACAACCAAACCAAACAGTGCACTCAAATAGGCATCATGGAGTGGCTTCCCATAATAACAAAATTATGTGCAAATGGGCAAATTGGGTTGCACGGCGTTCTCCCTGAACGGTATGGTCAATGCCATGTTAAAACATTATGAAGACCGTATACCAGTCTAAATTTCCACCAAGTGGACCCGGCTGGCTAGTGGCATAGTGCAGTGTTGAAAAGCATCCCTATTTAATTTCAAATATTAGACACTGTAAACGAACAGGTGGACTAAATTTATAACAATCACGACAAGGGGTTATAGGGGAAATTTCACTGCCCCGACCTCTAACCTCTGTGGACCCCCGGCTGGAACCCCGGACAGCTGCGTAGTTCCCTACTCAATTGGGTGGGTTTTGTTGCCCCCCCGCCTCATATAAAACTAAGGCCGGCTTCTTTTCTAAAAACCACTTCGGGTACAGAACTTTATCACGGTGTGGCCATCTTGATTTCACTCCATTCCAACTTCCAAACTGAGGCTGGACGAAATAATAGTCTGGTGCCATGTTGGCGCAATGAATGTTAGCATTTATTACTGTTATAGAAACAGGGATTATCACCAAGATGGTGACAGCGTAATAAAGGTCTATTCAAGTTAAGCCGGTTTCATACTTCATACGAACGCGAATCGAATTATTAGTTGCGAATTATTTTGAGGCGTCAACTTTCGTATTGCATTCAAATTTGCAGGAAGTATGAACCAGGCTTTAAACTTCTAAACTTGATACTCTGATTTCGATACCAGACAGACGCCAACAAAATACATCAAAATAGTACAGGCCACAAGCAGGTGCTTTTTGAAAAAGAAAGTGGGCGGGAAGCACCTTGTTGAAAACGTTTATAAAATCATGGTATCAATTTCATTCCGACAAAACGAGAGTTTCTAAGGGACCTAGTTCAACAATGATCTCTTTTGCTCGAATGTGTTGACGTTATAACCATGACACGACATGGGGTGCCCTATATTATTTGCTTGCAGTGTTCACACTAACAAAACACCAACCCCCCAAATCCTGTACTCTTTGGCTTCATGGTGTACATGTTCCCACTTGTGTAATAAGGAGTCTTTTAATCCTTCAATGCACCCGTAATGGACCAATTGACACAATTCATACAGGGCTAAAAAGCAAACTTTTCAGATTTCGGCTGCGATAAAACTTTTTTATTATTTTCCACCAGACAGACTTTACAAAAAGAAGGCAAAAGGGGAAAGGAGTCACGCCACGTTTAACGCGAAAACAACCCGTTAAAAGCCAATAGTTAACACCGACAGAGAATAATCATTAATAAACAATCGTAGTACAAATTGTCCAATTTGAACTTGGGGGGACTAAACACATACACACCAAGCACGTTCTTCCCTTTTGTCGGTTCAAGTCAAAATGAAATTCTTTGTGAAAGCTGTAAATTATTTTTCACGCTCTGCTTCTTATAACAACTGCTTCAAACACTTTCAGCATCAGTGTCGAGACCTACTTTTTGTATACCTAAAATTGGCGGTGCACAGCTAACTTTACTGTTAAGTGCTCCACTGCCCCAATAATTAATATTTCTAAGCAACCTATAACTGTGGAACTGGTTTTCTAAATGTTGCCTTATTGCCTTCTTGTTAAACCCATCACACTGCATGTCAATGGGTGGAGCTACGAAAATGGAACAGCTTTTTGGTGTAAAGCGAAACTAGGACTGTTCCCGCGTACTGTTCATCGGCAAAAGGACAAGATGCTTTCTGAATTTTAAATTTAGAGTTAAAGAGTTCAAAATTGTGAGGGAATAACCCCACAAATTGCAAAAGGACTTTCTTGTGAAATATATCACAAACAGTAAGTTTTGGTTGGTGTTTGCTTTCAGTAAAACCAATGATTGTTATTGTATTGCAGAATGATGATTCTCAGCGATTTTGGCAAAGTTTTAAAGTAAAAAAAATAAAATAATAATATTTCCAAAGGACTTTATTATGGAATATAACACAAACAGTTTTGGTTGGTGTTTGCTTTCGGTAAAGATACCCTTTCTACTATTTGCAGAATGTACGACTCTATACGGTCGCGTCCCTATGTAGTCACTTCAAATATCACTCAGTTTGCTACAAAGTGGACTGAAAATACCTCTTGTGCATTCCTGTCAGATTCCTCAATAAAAAGGCAAGAACAGAAAGAGAGAGATAAAAAAGGAGAAGGAAAGTGTTTAAAAATATTGAAGGACGTGTCGGTCTCCAATCGAGGGGATAAAGAACTGGGCCACCCGAGACACTCAAAGTACACAATACACAACCAGGGATGGACCAGGGACCCAAGGTGTTTGTCAGAAAAGATACATTGTAGATACTTTTTAAAGGTTGTTCTATAATCTTCTCGCATGTAATAATGATGTGTTTTTGTTTATTTCCCTCGACACGAACTAAGTGAGCACATTTTCATGACAACTTTGAACAAAGGGCCTTACTCCTCTAACTGATGCCCACTTCTGACAAACAGAACAGTAGCTTTGGTGGAAAGAATCAGTTTTGACAGGGAGGTATTTTGGGGATTTCTTGAGGTGTTGGTACAAAAAAACTGACAAACACATCGAACAAAAATAGTTGATGGCCATTTTGTCAAAAGGGGTTACCTGGTTTGGGAATACAATGCCTCTCAATCGGGTGATTCTCCCCCAAAGGGGGCATAAGCATTTCCTGGTTGAGGGAATCACATTTCTCTGTTCCTATAAAATAAACGCAATGGCTAGAATAGCATAATCCCAACTAATCAAATCCTTATGATTCTGTTGGTTTGCATTAGGGGGAAATCATTGACACACAAACTATACATTCTCACAATGTTGTATATACCACCAACAGCTCTCGTTTTTTCATTACCAAGTATGTTTTATGCTAAAAATTATTTTGAGTAATAACCAATGGTGTAGTGTCCTTAATGGATGACAACTTTGCGTTGGGAAACTTCAAATTTGGACGCAAAATTTATGACATGGGGCAGTGAGAGGAAAAACTCCCCCCCCCCCTCCCCCGTTATCGCCTCTCATATCATAAAAAAATTACAGGGCCGTGTCTATATAGCAGACAACAAAAAGTCAGAGAAAGTTCCAGTCCCACTTTTTTCCCATTCAAACCAAACGTCAATCGAAATTCATTATTATCATAATAATGTGCAGTCGTGCATAAACAGGTCATGTTGGCCTACGTGCGAAAATTAACACCTGAAAAATTAAAGAAGAAAAAAACAACACTAAAATGATATCATTTTGTTGATTTTATAAACTACATAATACCATACCACTTAGGCTATACGTCATCCCCAATAAAATGTACGAATTGAAAGAATGTTTTGGTTAGTGACCCTATAAGTTTTTTTCAACGAATTGCTGATATTGAGAAGTTGAAGGAAAAATTACAAAGAAAGAAAACCGCATGTTAAGTTTTCAGGAAAACAGGCCGCTGAGAATAGAGCAAGGAAATAACTCTCACGTTAGTTTTAAGGTGATACGTGCTTTCCTGCACGCCCCTCTACCGAGTACTGTAGTCAGGCCTGATACTTCACGTAGGCAACGAAGGCGATTGCCTCCATGCCCCCTGGTCATAGGCCTTTTTGAGATATGGCGGACACAATGCTACAACACTATAAGGTTTGGGTAAATTTGTGTGTATACACCCAAACCGTACACTCCTATCACGTCCTCCATACCTTACAAAGGCTTATTGCCTTGGTGCCCTTGAAATGCTGCAGTAGATATTTACAATGTCCTCATATAGGGTGCCCTTTAACGAGGAGAATATGCACTGGTGCCCTCGCCCTTTCACGCAGCATACATGCCCGCTAAATTGTTGCAGTACCCGCTACTATACTGAAATAGGATTCGAACTGCTTCTAAAGCCACCGGACAAGGTGCTCCAGTGGTAAGACATTGGGTAGAATGGCAAATAGGTTCGATACCTGTTGATTAGTATTCACAGGACTCGGGAAAGTACTGATTAGTAGTGCTTTAGATACATCAATGTACTTATAACAAAATTGGGTTAACTGACGTATAAGGGTCAATTCAATTCAATTCAATTCAATTTATTTATTTCATCACAGATAACAAGTAAAAAGTGAAACAAAAATTCCCTGTGTACACTCACAAACTTGTGCTAAAAAAAAAACCTAAAGTTGTACAGCGAATTGTAGGTAGAGCTTTTTAAAATCACAATTTATTCCACCACCTTTAAATAAATGTTATTCAATCACTTTGCTTTAACTTTCACAAAGAAAGGAAACAAAGCATGATTACACACACTCATATTGCTTATCAACAACATCCTTGACTATTTTAAATCATCACAAGCCTAAAAAAAGGGAGAGTTAAATAATTTGTTATCCCCCCCCCCACCCCGAAAAAAGGATAAAATTGCCAGATTTGGGACTCGCGCGGCGGCAGAGCGGAATAATAATGATATCTTACGTTCTAAAATTTAGTTCCAGTTCTGAACAATACACCACCCTTATTCTATTGTAATAAAAGTGAACAAAATTCCACCCAGCCCACTTTTCCCCCTCATTTAAGCGGGAACTGTCAACGAATTCCGCAAATCAACACATTAATCTTGTCTGGGAGAGATTTTAATGGCACTAAGTACGATGCCAAAAACCCACTATGTCAAATAGTGTCAACTGGTACAAATATTCCTGTATTGAAAAAGGGTGACACTAATTCGTTCACACATTGTGAATAACACATGGGCGTGGTTTTAGAGTGGGTGAGTGAGTGAAGGGGTGTATCGGTGAGGGGGGGGGGGGGGGGGGTCAATTTCGTGCCATGTCATGCCATTTACCCAATGTGTAAGGGGTTCAACTTGAGGTCTGTAATTCACTGGGTTTTTAGTCTGTAATCCATTTCTCTCTTTTTTGGCAGACTTTATTGTGTGGTGTGTGGAAGTATTTCCCATGAAGTGTGTACAAGAAAGGGCTATGGCGTGAATGAAATAGCAATCAGGTTAAAAGTGATAAACAAGTCCACACACCTGTCATTTTTTAATGTGTAGCAATCATTTACCCTATTATAACAAATTAAAAAATAAAATAAAAATATATAAAAAAATCCTCTCACCTGCTTTAGCTTTTACAAATCGAGAATCTTGAAACCCATACACAAACATAAGTCAAAGCCTCCATGTTCTATAAACTGGGAGTGTGACTGATTTCCTCCCAAGTGAAATTGGTTTCTTAAAGATACGCAAATCCAAAGTTGTCTAGTTGACAAAATTTTGTTTTTCACCAAAACGTATGTCTAGCCTAACTATTCCATTGACGAAGGCGCCATTTTGAAAAAACAACGACTCACATGCTGTTCCAAGGGATCTAGACCCCACCTTTAAATTTGTCATTTAAACCTGTCAGGACTTCACCATCTATGTGTATCTTGTAAGTTTATACTTCACCATCACCATTTACTTCACCATCTTTGTTGTAGATCTTGAAAGATCTTACCTCAGTTCTCTGTACCACCATACATGAGAATTATAACCACACCCAAAAGTGCAATGACTACGGGTATACTTGTACGTGCATTCTGAGACATTTACATCACCAAGAGCCCGGACCCAGAGCCCAACCATCCCCCACTAATCCAGGACACCCGTTAAGCCTCCTGTAAACGTCGGACCCCTCTTCCAAGGTCATCTCTAGGAGGTGGCACTCTATCCAAACTATAATTGCCCACTTAAGTCGAGCCCAAATGTGTTTAACGGGAGATGAAAGACACGCGGGTTGGAAAAACAAGGATGATCAATGTGTACACATTTGGTTATATTCGGTTAAACAACATTTACATGGTTTGCCCTTAAAGGCACCGGACACGTTTTGGTAATTTGTCAAAGACCAGTATCTCACTTGGTGTATACCTCCATGGTGTATATCACAACATAACTATGCATAACCTGTGAAAATTTGGGCTCAAGTTGTCATCAAAGATACAAGAGAATGAAAGAAACAACACCATTGTTTCACAAAACATGTGTGCTTTCAGATCTATACTAAAATGCTTCAGCTGAAGTATCTTATTTTTTTGAGTGAGAAAATACCTCTTTCTCAAAAACTATGTTACTAAAGAGGGAGGCGTTTCTCACAATGTGTTATACTACCAATAGCTCTCTGTTGCTCGTTACCAAGTCAGTTTTTATTCTAACAAAATGTTACGAGTATTTACCAATAGTGTCCAGTGTCTTTAACTTTCCGCAGGACTAGTAAGCCTTTATTATGTTTTAGGTAGCCATCAGCCTTTTCACTGCTCCATTTATCCTTTGCTGCTCGTGTGGCCAAGATTTAATGAACTTCCCCCTTATTTAACACTCTCTTGTCCCCTACTGTGGCAAGGTTTAAAGGGTTTGTATACGTTTGGCACGACTCTGACGATTAATGGGTGCGTTCGATGAGCGACCCCGGTGTGTGGCGTTTTCTTTTTCCAGGACGAACGTGTGCAGATAATTACCCACGTTCGTCCTGGGAAAAAAAAACCGCCACACACCAGGTCGACCCAGGGAAGCTAAATGAACGCACCCATTGGCTATACAAGTTACTTGGTGAGTCTATGTCTTCCTCCATGGTGAGAATAACATAGTTTTGGATTAGTGTGTTAAACCAAACGTATATACAATCCCTTTAAGACACAGAATTTGAGGTTTCTGGTCTGGGCTGGAATAAAAAAAAAAGGCCAGCTAAAAAAAGGGGTCTATTATTTTGATAGGCGAGTCTCTTTATTATTAGGATAATAATTACCAATAGTCACCCTGCTAGACTATATATGAGAAAGGTTAGACCTACGGCTGAGAACAAACTATGGGAAAACACCCTGGAAGGAAAACAGAAGCGTAATCATCAAACACAGCATGATGCCTGGTCAAACATGACAACTGGGCAAGGCACACTTTAGAGCATACATGTTAATGGATATTGGTGTTCCTTGACCATACATTGGGGGAAAATGGCAGAGGCAAATATTATAAGGGACTGCGTCCAAACATGAAGGTAATCCCTAATCATAAGAAGGAGGATGACTTCATTAAACTTTCTGCTGGTAATTCTGTTGACAACATCTGAAGGAATGCTTTTTACTCGTGTACACGAATTAAAGTCCATCGTATTGATAATTAGAGTGTTCTGTTCCGTCCCCACATGGGGACACATCTTTCGTGTTCCCCTTTTTTGGAGGGGGGGGGGGCGGGTTCAGTGGATATACAATTTAATTCGTGCATGTTTGCTTGATGAATTCTAAAAGAATATTCTTTCAAAGGTATTCAAGTATTCTTACAACAGGTTTCTCCTCTACCATTATGTGGCATAGTCCAGCACCTGTACACAATACACCATCATCATTGTCCAACATGTGAGCTGAAGTGCACGGTGTGTTAAGACATCGGAAATGGTAATACAGTTTTGACACCAAGTCCTGATGATCACGGTTCTCACTGCAGTATTTAACATTATTTCAATATTTGATAGACTTGGTTATGTCTTCCCCTACGATCATTCCGAGGCTACAACTTTTGCATGGCTACATACATGTACAGTGGTTGGTCTTTATATAATTCTTGCATGGTATATACTCTAGGTCCGCTGTTGGTCCTTTGATTTAACGCACCACAAAAGGGTAACCTTTTTTTAGAAAGATACTAAAAAGGGAATGAAGAGGGAGCCGTGGAAACAGTACCTTTTAAGGTGTCAACTTTTAAAAGAGATTAAAACCAACGCTTTTAAGGTTGATTCCAGCACCACCATAACCAACAGACTGAAGTTCTTATTCTTTAACAAAACAACAGTGACACCTGTCTTCTGATTGAGTGCTTCTGTATTCCTTCCTCCATGGTTAGACCATCCAGCAAGCTTGTTTCTATGGTTAGAGCCCCTAGGTGAAGAAGGCACTTAACAGATTGTTAAATCTCCAAATGGGTCTAATGTGATAATTGTAGGTCTAACTGAACAACCCCCCATTATTAACCACTCCCAAAACAAACCATTCAGGAGTTATCAAACGTTGCTTTACAGCCCTAGGGTGTCTGTGGGATCCCGTGGGAAGCGTTGGACAACTCGACATTCTTGAAGCACACACAACTTGTTCCAACCAGAGACGACGTGGTGTTTCTTGTATAGTCGTTTGTGTATTGCTTCTTCTTTTTTTGCCATCTTTTGTTTTAATTTTCACTACAATTTTAGATTAACTGTGTTATGTATAGTACATGATTTTTTACTCTTTTTATGAGCAAGGTCTGGGAGGGCACATCTTTTTTTATGACAATTTGTTTGTGCTTTGGTCCTTTCCCTGGACGGCTTTGCTTGTTATAATAAGTATTGCATGGTCCGAAGAATTAAAATAAAAAAGTAAATAAATAACTTGATGGTTTACCGTCTTGTGTCGTGTAGAGTACATGGTTTTACGAAACTTTAAATGTGGGTTCTTAAGTTGTTGTGATGCATGAAGTGATAACGTTTTACACATGGAAAAAGCTTGTGTTGTGTGGCCTTACATAACAAGTGAAATAGTCATCGAAACGTGTAGTAAACTAACTTTTAGTACACTAAATTATTATTGTGAATAAAATAATGATGGTTGGTATACATACAACCTATCATGTAAATGCATTACAGCGCCCTCTTGCTTTGGACATAGTGGATGCCATCGACTCTACTATATTTGTGATATTGTGCCCCCCCCCCCCTCTCTATCTCTCTCTCTATGGATAAGGTCTGACAAAAACTGCCAATCCAAACAAACAAGTTTAGCAACCCCACACAAAACAAAAGAGAGGATAATATGCGAAATTCGACAGTTGGTTAAAAATAGCCGAATTTTCTAGTGGCTGACGACTGGGGAGCCCAGCACAGTCTAGCAACCGCCTATTCAGCACGAAATGAACAGTAAACAGTGCAAAAGTACGCACTTGAAAGTGTCCCCCGTTGTCCTTTTTTCACCCTCGACGAATGGGTTCAAAGATTGGTCCCCGTTGGGGGTGCATGGGCGTCCAGACTTTGGTTGATAAACACAATTTCAGAAAAATTGTGGCTTATTATCGTGTGCCCCCTCCCCTCCCCCTGAGTATTAGTTGCAAGAGCCACCGAACTATTGTAAACCAATCAGCACATTTCAAACTCGTTTTCGTATATACGCTATGTGTACGCTCCATTCCATTACTTCCTTCATTGTATAGCTACGAAAATTGCAATTATTCCTTGAAACCACTTCCAATTTGTGATGGGGCTTAAATAGGGTTATCCCCTTTAAAGTGTGTAAGGATGTAGGCATAGGTGTCATCCACTTGGAGCCTGGTTTGGAAGAGCAGAATGCACTACCTTCCTAACCTTTTACAAAGCAATTATGGGTACAAAAGTGTCATGACCGGGATTTGAACCCACACTCTGCACTGCCGACAACTCCCGTGAGCTTGGGTCCGGTAAACTAGAACACACTCACGACACTAGTCACGACACTCGACGAGTGACAACTCACTGTTTAGCAGACTCAACTCTCAAAAGTACAACAGACAACTCCAGACAAAACTCAGACATCATAAATCAGAAGACAGAGGAGGAATGCTTCAAAAAATCATTAGAAGAAAACAAAAAAACCAAGTCTCAGATCCATTCCAAAACATATTCATCACTAGCGCACTGAAACCCAATCCAAGAAAATAAATACATTGATAATGAATGGAGGGACACTTGTATGATCAGTTTGCATGGCTTTGAGCGGTTGGGGGTAAAGCTGTCAATTTCTTTTCTTTTTTTCTTTTTACTTTTTTTTTTTTTTTTTACCGGTATATGAGTGAGTATTTGAAGAGATACTGACACATAGCTACAAAGAAAATTCACCGGACAGAAACGTGACAAATGTCTAAGTTTTCTGGCCTACTGTACAAAACAAGTAACAAAATGGATACAAAAAGGGGCAAACAAAGTTCATAGAGAAAGAACTTATTCAACCGTTACTTATTTAAAATCAACAACAATTCGTGCAATAACAATCCTACTGGGAAAACAAATGATCCAAGTTCATGGTGCTCTGCCGAAAACGGACGCTAAAGGGTTTGTATTAAAAAAAAAGTCAACAATAAACACTGATTTAACTTTTACGGACCACGCTTGTTGGTATTTTGTCAAAAAGCGTATTTACAGATCTGTAACCCCCCCCCCCCCAATGTTTAATCAAAGTCCCTCAAACGCAATTAACTAAAAAGTGTAATAAATTGAGGAAACGATGGGCTGATCGAGATCAAGATTTAATTGCTCAAGGCTGGTTTAAACATAAACCGTTCATGTATTTCACATTTATGTGTTAATAAAATGATATCAATGCTCAAAGTAATCATCTGAGATAATTTATCACAACACCAGACCAGTTTTTATTTCTGCACTTTAAAAGATAATTAATATTAATGTTCAAGATAATAGAACATGTCAAATTCATAATTGATAACAAAAAAATGTACAAACAAATGGCGACAAGAAGTCTAAACAGAGAGTGTTAAGAATAAACAGAAAATATCGACATTGGACCAAGTAAGACGTTAGGTAAATTTGTTTATCGGCCTTTGAAAGGTTGGCAACGAAAAAGAAAAGAAAAGAAATATAGTTTCATCTGGGTCTATTAACAGCGTGAGGCTACTAAAAAAGATACTGACAAACGCAGACCGTTAACCCTGGTAGATTAGATGGTAGAACCCCTGCATTAAACCATGGAGGTCGTAGGTCTAAATCCTGCCCTGGTCATTTGTTTGTTTTTTCTTTGTTTATTTAAAAGTTTCTATTGTTTGTTGTTAGACGATCTACCCATCAAAAACTAAGCCGGCAACAGCCAATCTCTCATACAGTCATTGGATTTAAGGCAGTGGACACTATTGTGTCAAAGACAAGCCTTCACAGTTGGTGTATCTCAACATATATGCATAAAATAACTAACCTGTGAAAATTTGAGCTCTTTCGGTCACCGAAGTTGCGAGATAATAATAAAAGCACCCTTGTCACACGAAGTTGTGTGCGTTTAGATGGTTGATTTCGAGACATTAAGTTTAAATCTGAGGTCTTGAAATCAAGTTCGTTGAAAATTACTTCTTTCTCGAAAACTATGGCACTTCAGAGGGAACCGTTTCTCATAATGTTTTATACTGACAACCTCTCCCCATTACTCGTCACCAAGAAAGGTTTTATGCTAATAATTATTTTGAGTAATTACCAATAGTGTCCACAGCTTTTAACGTCTATGATTATAAGGTGCACGAATCATATCATCATAAGAAGTTGTTATTCAGTAACTAGATAACAATAATATTTATTCTCGCCATTGTGAATCCAGCTGTTAATTGGGGATTCGAACCAAAACCTTGTGGTTGCAATTCCTGCAGTCTAACCACTATACCACGCCGTATCCTTTCTGTAAAGCATATATGATCGGCTCAGCGAAAAATAAAATAAAATAAAAGGGCAATAAGATTGAACCCGAATCCACAAAGTTTTCGGCAGAATGTAGTCAATTACCGGCATATCAGGAAAAAATGGTCCACTTTTGAACCCCGACGCGTCTGGGGCTTCAACCGATTCCCTTTACGCACACAATCCCATGTGGGAAAAGGGAGACGATTTATGGGTCGCAGAACTGACATGGGTTTGAGTGATACCGCCATCGCATGACTGTCAGTCGGGTATACGAAACCACTGCCAGAAACAACCAAACGATGATTGAGTTATAAGGCCCTTTTCGAGTCCAGGGCTTCTGCTTTTGATTCGGCTTCAGGCTCCGTCCTCTCGTTTGAAGCCCTGAGCGCGTACGCACAGCACGCGCAATATTATCAAAACAACCGCGGGGCCATGCTAGCCTGAGCCGAATCTGGAGCCGAAGCCGTGGTTTTGAAAAGGGCGCTTCTAGCATCATTTGACTAAGCGCACAAAAAAAATCATCTCGCGTACAAAGGTTAACCTGTCTTGACCTCTGTTGACCCCAGGTCGTCACGGGGGTCAAACGCAATGTAAGTTATGTCTTGGAAGTGGCTGGTTTGTGGTTGGGGAAAGAATTCAATCCTTATTTTTATTACACTTGTCCTAATTTTTGGACAAGGTTTTGGTTTCAAGAAATTAGTTCAAATATATATAATCATAATTGGTATGGAAGTGAACCTAATACCCTACTAATGAGAAAGCAAGTCCTTACAGCTACATCAATGTATTAGTGCCAATGCTACACCCGTAGGAGATACAATTCATCAGCTTTTGGCAGAGACACTAAACCGCTTAAATAAAGACCCGAAATAGTATATACACGCAACCAAAGATTTTCCAAGAAGGTGTATGACGTCAGAAGGTAAGACAGCGCCCTCACTTGGGTTAAAGGAAGATCAATCATTGACTGATAGTAGTGCGTGGCTCATTTATTGACCACACACATCACATGTTTTCATATAGCTTTTTTGAGATAATGGTTGACACTGAAGGAGTGCACTGTTTGGTTTGGTTTTGGTGTGTACAGACAAGTTTACCCAGACCTAAACAGTGTCATAGTATATTGTGTCCACCATATCTCAAAATGGCTCATTGTATAACTTCAGTGTCGATGTAATGGGGTTTAAGATTAATTTTTGACAAAACTCATGAAACCCGAAGCAATAACAGGCCAATAAAAAGCAATAATTGCATTACAAATAAATATCTACCTGAGTTTTATAAGCACTTCCTAAAATAGATATGATGCATTGAACCCGGAATAAATGGAGATCTCAAAATGCCTAGTGTTTTTTTTTTTAATCCAGAGTCACCCTTAAAGTACAGTATGCAATGCCCATTATCTGAAATTGGTATCAACACAATTTGCGTTGGAATACGAGCTTTATAACGAGGTATTACGAGTTGCCGTCAAAGGGAATCGGAGTTGCTCTTTGAGTGTTTTTACTAGAGCTAATTGGTGTTTGCCCTGCATTAAACTATAGGTGCTAAGAACCCATAAACCAAAGTCTAACTGTCGTGTTGAGCGTAACCGACAGCTAAAGCCCCCCCCCCCAACATCCCCATATCACCAGAGGGGCATCATATTATTGTGTTACATTAGTCCACGTTTTAAGCACATAATTGAAGAGAGAGGGTATCTGATATCCATGTGTGGATTTTCAGCTGGTCAAATATTGGCAACATTAATGTACGTGACGTGCGCGCTAAATTGGCCATTGAATCACACAACATTTGAGGTGGTACCAAGTACTGACTACGGAAGCATTATTTTGTCAGCGTTCTCTTCTTTTTAAAGGGCACCGAGGAATTTCTTCCAGGGTAAAGGGCACCCTATGAGGAAACTCACCCTACGAGGAAATGGTAAATTTCTACTCGGGCATTTTTGACGGGCACCAAGGCAAAGACCAGGGGGCATTGAGGCAATCGTTGCCTCTTTGAAATTTCAGACCAGTATCTCGTACTCAAAATTACATTCTTGAAGCATGTTAACCCAGTCAAATAAATTCATTTGTTTAACTGTTCTTCGGTTCGTCATCACAACACTGTATGACAATAAAGACACCTGTTCCACGCCATATTCTCAAAATTAGAACCTCCAACAACAACGAAACAAGAAACGAAAACCATTTTGATCAAACCCCCTAATCCCTCGGGGCTACTTGTCGATTATTTATTCTCTTAACCAAGCCAAAAAGCGAGTTGGAATAAAAAGAAAACCAAATTCCCAACTCAATTTTTGCCATCGGGGTCACATTTCAGTAAATATGTGACCTGCCATTAAAACGTCACAGGGTACACAATGTATCACCAATTTTGATAAATATGACGTTGTCATGCAACGATCGAGTCCCTTCCATTTTGTTGCCTCTTTTGAAGCTAGGCATTGGATTAATCTAGGGGGTTAAATGTCTGCGGTTTATTGGCAACTCTCCAAACCATGTCTGTTTACGACTGGGGTACAAGGTTAAAAAGTATGTTCCACCATTCCATCATGTTTCGCATTCACAAAACAGAATAGTCAAAAGTGAACTATGAGGAAAGACTTTGAAATTAAGGGCTGTTGAACCTCAATATTATTTGGAGATTTCAACCTTTTACCTCATAATAACAATAAAAGCAGTATTTGATTTATTTTCATATTCTAATAAAATAAGAACAAGAAAACCATTTGATTTATTTTCACATCAATTACTGACAAGGAAAACTGGTTCATTCCTTTTTTGAATGATCGTCCGGTTAAAGCCATTATACACTTGCGGTAAACAGTATTGTCCAAGTCCCACACTTCGTGTATCACAACTTATATATAAAATAACAATTCTGTGGAAATTTAGGCTCAATCGGACATCGGAGTCGGGAGAAAATAACGGGAAAACCCACTCCTGTTTTCGCGCGTTTCGCCGTGTCATGACATGTGTTTATAACAAATCCGTAATTCTCGTTAACGAGAATTTATATTGTTTTACCGTTTTCTCAAAAAGTAAAGCATTTCATGGACTAATATTTCAAGAGAAGTCTTT
Organism: Asterias amurensis; assembly: GCF_032118995.1. NCBI lineage: Eukaryota > Metazoa > Echinodermata > Asteroidea > Forcipulatida > Asteriidae > Asterias > Asterias amurensis. The sequence continues at coordinate 15,417,556 of NC_092664.1, read as the reverse complement.
CACCATTACCTTTTGTAAACCCTGTAAATTATTTGTAAATCTGTGAACTTTTTTTTTTTTCTGTACCGAAAGGGTCCAATGGCTTTAAACCATCGTGTCATGTCAAAAAAGGTCGTTGACGGAAAAACAAACTTGCGTATGGATGCTATGTTAAAATTTTGTCCAAAACTCCCTTCGCTTTTAGGTTAATGTACCAAATATGTCTTTGGTCTACCCCCCCCCTCCCGCCAAATTCAAGAAAGTGTACAACGTTTGTGCTTTGAAATAGCGTTCTGTAACACTGTTTACGTGTGGACGTAACACACTTGAGTGTAAAGTCTAACGTAACATGGTTGCGTTCTGAATACACCGTGCATTACTAAACACATCTGCTTTAGGGTTGAGTACACTGTTACGCCCAGACGTAAATACAAGAAGTACACTGTTGACGTCAAAGACGTAACACAGTCACGTTAAACTTACGTCAGACGTTACGTCATACGTTATTTACGTATTCCTTTACTTTCACAAACGTAGGGTCGATTTCACAAAGATATAGTCTTAGGACTAAAGGATATATTTAAAACTTAAGGCTTAAGTCCTAAAGTTAGGTCGAGTAACTCGTCCTAACTCGAGCTCAGACTAGCCTTAACCCTTTGTCAAATCTACCCATTAGTTCTTCTTGTTATTAATGATAATCGTTGTGATTTTGTTCCCCAATTCTTGTTGACGTGTACCCACTATTCAGTTTGTAACTGTAAGCAAAGTCAGCACAGCCATGTATGTTAATACTATCTGAGGGTAGGTACTTCACGATCAGATAGTATTCCCACTGCAAGGTTTCTGACCTCAGCAACCTTGGTCAAAATATGTGGACATTTTGACGTTTAATTGGGAATGTAGGTCGAAGCAATCAAGCGGAGGTCAAAGTCTCACTATAGCACTATAGAGAGAGATGACTGCATGGAATAGACAGTGCAATGACAGTGCACCTTTATTTAACGTGTTTCAATTTTGATGACTTGGTCCATGCTTGGTCTAACAGTTTGACTATATTACCTCCATGATTAAAGGCCCTGGAGACAATTGGTAATTACACAAAATAATTGTTAGCATAAACACTTACTTTGTAACGTGCAATGGAGAGATGAGGGGGGTATAACACATTGTGAGAGACGGCTCCCTCAGAAGTCACGTAGTTATTGAGAAAGAAAAGTGTCTCACTCAAATTTAAAGACTTAAGCTGAAGTATTTTAATACGCATCTCAAAGGATACATGAAACTAGGGTGTTTTTGTCTTTCACTATTTTCTTGCAATTTCGATGACCAATTGAGCCCAAATTTTCCCATGTTTGTTATTTGATGCATATGTTGGGATACACCAAGTGAGAGTACTGGTCTTTGACAATATTACCAAAGGTGTCCAGTGCCTTTAAGAAATTACCTCAATAAGAATCGTTGCTACCCAGCTTTTGTAATTATGACATTTGGCGTGAGAAGTGCAACCCGCTGTCAGTCAAAAGTGCAATGTGATTAAACAATCAAGCAGGGCTTTTTTTAATTTATAAGGGGACGGTTAAGCTATTAGTTGAATGGAATGCATTTTTGATCTATGAAGGTATAATTGTCACTGACACATGCTTTGTGGTAGTTTATACTTTATTAATATTTGATTTGAAACATTTTACAAGATTTATCATAAACAGGATAATTCAACCAGAATTCATTGAAAATTTAATGGGATTATCAAAGTTTTTGGAAACTAAAACGTTACCAATTTCTGAAACTTGTTTTAATGTAACACGCATTTGCAGCAGCTTCAACCATTCTCAATCGGCACTAAATTAAATTGAATTTGTGTTGTCAAACAAAAAACCAATGCAAATATCGCCTTTACACAAATACAGACATGATTTGTTACTGTACATGAAATACAATAACAAATGACAGCAAAGTATAAACACTACATCGCACTGCTGTATCATGCAATGAAACCTTCTCCCGACCTACAACAGAACTCGTTTAAAGGTATCATACACGATTGGGACAACACTAGGGTTTAATTTTAGTGTGAAAGCCTACTAATTATGAAATTTATAAGAACCATTTTTTACATGTGAAATATTTCCCTCCGAAATGGAGTAGGCCTAGTATTTAGAAAACTATTTTAGTGAAACTTAATATATACAAAAAACGCTGTTTGGCTGTTACAACCAAAATTAATGACAATTTGTTAGCTGAAAATTGTACTTGGCTCTTCACTGTTTTATCTTGATGCACGGGACTACGGCGAAATTCTACATGCTTCTTATTTCATGTTTTGTTGAATCACGCAACCGTTTTGTCAGCTCTAGCTAATCCTTTATCTTTAAGAACTACCAAACTACATTTGAGATGCTGTATTGTTGCTGCTGCCACTACAAAAACAAAAGAAAGCCCACCGAATCCCCCAAAGCCTTGTCAAAACAACTAGTTTTCTTATCATGTGTAAATTACCCAAGATGAGGCCTCCACCCAAATAAGGCAATGGCCGTGTGTCACACGGGGCTCCTTCTCGCGTGTAATCACAGTGTGTAGAGCTCAATGGCACACTCCACATGTACTTGTTCAACATAAAGCATGCTGACATGAAAAACAGCATGGGGCCAGATGTACATATCTGAGAAGTGCTCAGGGAGGCAAGTACGAAGGAAGTCCGGATAATTTTAGCATTAGAGCATGTGGTAATTAGGTATGCTCAATGTTATTAAAAACATGGATGTAGAAATAGATCATCGACCTCCATGCTTAATAGAATAAGACAAAAGTGTACAAGAACAAAAAACATGCATCGTGTAAGATTACTGGTCAACCTCTATGTGTCTGGTACTTCAGCACCCTTTATCACATGTTTTCTCAGGCTTGCGAGCTACAGTGATTAATTAACAAACTTTATACGGTATTCCTGGTTGCACTATACGGTGATCATAGAGGCTAGTACCTTCATCGTCAAGCAGTGATCTTCCACCACACGCCATTGGACCCCGAGGTGGGGACCCCGAGGTGCGAGGCCATCATTAATAGTAAAAACAATCATTACACATACCACCCATAGTGGCTGGTCGTTATCGGAAGCCTCCTAACACCGTTTGTGTTGGATGAAGCTTTTATCTCATATCAGCTTTGAAGGAAAACATCAGTGGCAGGACAAAAGAATGGTGAATATTCCCCAACTGTGGTGTGTATATATATAGGAAGGGATATCAAGAGTTTAGAAAGCATCATGTTAATTTAGAAACTTGAGAGTGAGTATGGGGAGGTGGAGAAACGAAAATAGACCACAAACTGATGACTCAGGCTACGGTATCGTACTTTGTCTGAGAGAAAGTACGCTCTCTTGGCCCAATTTCGAAGAGCTGCTTAAATAGGAAATAATAACTGCTTGTAAACATTGTTCTGCTAAGCAATAAAACACTAACTGATGGCTTAGACCATGGATAAAGTATGCTCTGGAGGGCTCAATTTTATAAAGCTGCTTAAGCAGGAAATACTGCTTAAACATTGTCTGCTAAAGCAAAAGGAGCAGCATACAGTCCTTAGTTAACATTTTTGCATTGAGTGAACACACAACATAAGCTATACATGTAATAATATTAGAATACTAAAATATTTTATTTATCTGGAAATGGGATATCCACTTCAAAGATAACATTTACTTAAAGATACACAAAGAATCGACAATGACTGTGTCTTTGTTTTCATGGGTTGGGCAGAGTTTCTTTTCGACAGTCGATACCTTCCTGCCACCACAGATCAAGGATGACTTTGTTTTTGTCATTTAATATAGTTTGTCAAAGAGAAGTCAATTTCCACCACGGTGGCAAACCTAATAACGTTTTGCAAACAACTCCATGTTTAGTCGGTAAATAATGTGGTCAGTTTGGTGTTGAGAGGGTCCATGGTTTGTGGGCCAGTGGCCACAGTGACTGATGGTCAATAAGGGTTGGACAGTAGTTCTGGGTCCCAAAACCCAGCAGCCTTCACCACACTAGTTCCCAGTGGGACAAATATTAGCTTTGTGGCTCACAGTAACTGTCAGCTCACACCAAACCGGATGAGAGGGGATGTTTGGTTTTAGGACCATGCAGTATCCGAGGGTCACACATTGTCCACACACTTCCCCCAGCACCCGAAAAAAAAATCACCGGCAAACTTCATTATTTACAACCAACAAAGGCCTTAATGGTGTTTGACCCCCCTTTTTGTGTACCTTCATAATACTTTTGGCAGCGTCTTTTGTGGGTATTTAATTTGACGTGCAAACCAGTAGCAAAAACAGGGTCTTCTGAAGATATTCGTTTCGGCATGTATTGTCTTTACCAAAACTCAATCATTCTGCATCGGGTGGTGGGGTGTCGGTTGGGGTGGGAGAGGGAGTTGCTGTTCGGTGATGCTTTGCTAGCCAGAGGGGTAGTGTCAATCAAACCGTGATCAAACTAGCCCGTTTCGAAATATCGCAACAGACCCTATTTACCCAAGATGGGCATCCTTGGTGCTGGATCGCCAACACAGTGTCCGATCGGGGTATTACTTAAACCAACTCTCTCATCTCTCAATGAGGATAGTAACTCAGTCTGAAGAGGGGGTTCACATGGTTGACAACAACAAACACTACCTTGTTTACCAGAAACTACCCGAATCTGAGTATGGGCAGTTTATAGGAGAAACATCACCACCGTCTGTGATCAGTGCTGGTTCTACCCCAATCAGGGTATAGTCCTTCCCTCTTTACCCACTAGGTGAAGCGTCGGGACATAATCCTAAATCAAATGGTCCCCATGAGAGAACCCCTTTTGGGTCCGGGTCGGGTTACTGAATATATCCCAATCAAGGGGGGTACAGAGCTCTACATAGGGGTACCTTCTTCCCACATTAGTTCCTACAGAAGGTTCCTACGTACAAGGGCAGCCTGGTCAAAAAAGAAAAAAAAAAAAAAAACAGCACCTGTCACAGCTTACTTAAACATTCCTTTACCATCAGGTGATACATGGAAATCACAGCAATCGCGTAAAAATTCAAATTCTTTCTCCCGATTCTTAAAAACACCTTTCATTTTAGTAATCCTTTGCAGTAAAACACCAACACAAAATAAAGCAGGGGAAAATGCCCCAATAGTGCACTCACACTTCCACTATTATTAGCTGTTTCAAGGGGGCTCAAAACACGCGGTCATATATCATTTTTTTTAAGAGACCACAAACCTCTTCTAAAGAGTTGAGGTTTGAAGAAAAAAAGTGCTTGAAAACTGAAGAGGTCCATGATACCACTGACGGACGTACAAGTGGATACGGCGGCTTTTGTCTGGGGAAGATTTTCCATCGGAGCTCCCAGGGTGTGGGCCGTGGGTGGTGGTCAAAAACTTGGTATTTGATGGAAGTTTGTGTGTGCAAGGATGCTACAGACGGTTGTGCTGTTCAAGTACCATTGATTTGACAATGGGAGGTAATTTTAAAAGTAAAGTTTTTTTTCACTTCAGGAACATGCTCCTATTTAAAAGGTAATGGCGGAGCTGTTAAAGGTAATTCAAGTGTACCTCTACGAGGCTATGCATGAAAGCAGTAATTACTTGTCTGATTGAAGTAGCTTCTGAACACACCTTAGAATTGACGATCTGATGCATTCATAATAAGCCTATGCTAGGGGAGGGCATGCGGTAGAGGGTCATTGACTAAAACCGGGATTCTAAATTTGGTACGTTAAAAATGATGGATTGTCCACTGTTTAGTTAGGTTTCAGGGAAGGTTTGGCAAAAGTCATATACCAAAAAGCATTTGCAGTGATCGGAAGCAACAAAATGGGGTTCGTTTCACAGGGCATAAGCCTATCAACAAAACAGAGTCAATGTATCCAGTTGTAGGTCTCACTCCTGCCTTTGGCAAGGGCCACAACAGCGAGAAGTTTAAACAGATAGTTCGGTGACTATGCTTTAGGTGACAAGAACAACATACAAAAAAGGTGAGCCAAACTGTTTCCACCTTTCATCTTTAGTGATTTTTGTTCACGAGTGACTTAAAAACTTCCGCCCGTCAGTCACCGTTAACAACTCAATTAGAGAAATCAAAAGAAACTGCCCATTGGGTTGGGTCCACAAAATGAAACACTTGGGGGTTCTACACCCAACCTGGGGTTTCACTATCCCCCTTCAGTAGGGCCTTCACACTACATCAAGTGGCATACTTTCCTTCTTCATATAGGCACTTCACACCTAGGTGACAATCTGGGATTATCACCTAATGGAGGTGTCTTGTATGACGTTAGGGTCACGCCCGTGCTCTCCTTCTTCTTCCTCTTTTTTTGTAGGGGGGGGGGGTGGAGGGGGATTTCGCCTCCATGAACGTTGGGAAGGTAACCCCTAATTATAAACGAAATACTGTTTTGTTGTTGAAGGCAGAAAGAAAGGCAGTGAAAAGTTCCTCGATGGGGCGCCTGGTTCTATAGGCCGCTTGTGCCACAAATACACCTACAGAAACCCAATAATTGTGTGATGGTGTCCTAAAATAGGGGAGAAAAAATGATTTCACTCGAGTCGCGCCCGTTTTTTTTTTTTTTTTTTTTTTTTTTTGGGGGGGGGGCATGGCACCTCTATTAACGTGGGGACGGTCACCCCTAATTATAAACGTAATACTGTTTGTTGTTAAAGGCAGTAAGGCAGTGAAAATTCCCCTTAATAGCCACACGGATGTTAACTCTGGAATTCTTTCGTTAACAATGGATGGAAAAAGGGCGAATTTTCTCCATGGGTTCATGTTGTAGTCGCGATTACAGGCTTGGCGAGTTCGTGTCAACACCGCCCATAGAAAAGTCAGTATCCAACAAGGCGAACGTCGAACGAGCCTAAAATAAATACGAATGATTTTAAGTGTTGTATTAATTTATTATGCACGGTTTGGTCGCCACATCAGTCATTTCTGCTCAACCCCGCATAGGAACGCATTTTATAAGGCTATTAATAGTTATGTTCGACAGGAACTTTGCAACACACATAAAAGAAAAACAAACAGAGTTATATTCGCGTTAAGATTCTCATTATTAACACTTGGGTCTTGGTGGGGGTGGGGTCGTGGCTCCTATCCACGTCCATCTTTCCACTTTCTTACATCAGCTTTGGTCTGCGTTATTTTAAAGAGTGGAGGTTCGAGTGCCAGTGGTAGCACTTGTGTCATTGGGCAATATACTTCACCATCGGATTGGACGTTTAGCTGTAGCCGTATAGTGAACTTTACCGGAACAAATGTGTGGTGGAAGATGGTTACAACCCCCGTGTTTCTGGTTCACATAGAAATCACCCATGCACAAGTTAAGATAGAACGGGTACCGGAAATCCCTGGAAACGTTTTTGATTTTTTTTTTCACAGGCTGGTTTTGGCATGGAAGGTTACGCCCCTATGTTCCTGACTCTTACCCCCATCCTAGCATATAGATGACGAGGACCCATCAGACCATAGGGTTGTCGAACCGCAGAAGGGGGTGGGGGTAAATCAACCCATTCTACAAAGCAAAGATGTAGTCTCCTCACTTACCCATCCAAGCCATAGGCCAGACAGGAAGCAAGAAGAGTCGGCCCCAAAAAGGAGAGACTTCACCAATTGTGAGGAACTTGAAAGAGAAATGCCGGCTCAGCCTAAGGGGAGAGAATAACACCCTGGACAATACAACCAGCCCTGGTTGAAGAGCACTCATCCACAAGGGCACACAAGGTGCGCCTATGTAAATACCACGGGCAGCAAAATGGTGGTCATTGTTACCCCCCCCCCCCCCCTTTCCAGAAGAGGGGCGGAGGGGAAGCTTCGGACCCCTGGCCCAGAGGTAAACAGCACGGTGGGGTTTTAAATTGGTTGAGCTTGCACTTTTTGGAATCTTGAAGGGGCATGTAATTGAGTTAGGTAATTGTGGGGACAGTGGAATGAGTTAAACTCCCTGCCTTTACTACTTCAGATATTTACAAGAACATCCACTTGTTAATTGGGAATGCATATTTGCATGATGGCGTATTTGCATGATGGATGTGCTGAAGTGTCACTGTACTGAAAAGAACCAGGTACAATGGTACTGTATAGTGAAAGTGATATAGGTGAAATGTACATTAATTTGGGGTTTTCATTCAATGCATTCAAGTTAACATCTGAAGTCGATTTTAGTTAATAACAAGATCACTGGGCTGGTCAGATTTTCCCTTTTTATATCAGGAACGTTATAATAAGAGGACAACAACAAAAACAAACATAAAGCGGTAATGAGATTTGGTATTTCAAATTGAAGTAGAACCTCTTTACAAAAAAAAGTTTGACCACATGCCCTTTACGGAGGCAACACGCCCCATCATTGCCCCTGGTCATTGCCTTGGTGCCCTTAAAATGCTTCAGTAGAAATCTACCCTTGCCCTTTCATAAAGTGCGGAGTGTTACCGCAAAACCTCAATCCCACAGACACCTCAGGATTCTTCTTGAATAAACAAGTCATTTATCAGTCTGATTATCGTATACATCTACTCATCAGACATCACTCGATACGGTAAGTATCCCGGGCTCATTCTACCATCAGTGATTAGGATATGTCAGCTGCTACTAAAACATCAATGATGGTCTGGCTCCCGGAATGCAAGTCACTGTGTGCTCTTCTGTTATAATCTGGCAGTTTTCAGAAAACCATTTATATACACATTACAGCACACACAGATAATTTCTCTGCTACAACAAGAGATAGAGGCCCACGTGTACACTCTCATGACAGCTGATTGATATAATTGGAAAACAACAATAATAACAACACAACAAAAGCAACAACAACAAAAGCAACCGCAACGAAAACGACGACGACAACAACAACGAATACCGTTGATATGATTTTTATCAAGTCCTATTTTGGAGAAACTCTGCAAAAAGGCACATGCTAGACATACATGATTCGGTGTGACTCGAACATATGACAAACCGAGAACCAGACTAGTACGCCTAGGTACCACACCAACTTAATGGATGTAATAATCGAATAGGGAACACAGAATCATAAGCCCTACGTAAAAAATTAAGACCTTACCAGCTAGCTCTTGACAAAGCTTTAAATGTCTTTAAAGGGAGACTGAATGTGGAATACCAAGGCTGAAAACAATGACAGCTACTGCGTCTAATAAGTGCTTCCTCTATGGTATAACCATATAAAGAGTTTCTGTTTGGTCTAACCATGGAGGAATTATCTTCCTCCATGGTCTAACCATGAAGCAGGTTTACCCATTATCTTGCTTGCAAGTATACATTATCCCTTTCAGATGTTTCAATTACCCCCTTCCCCAACGTGCTGAACATCCCAGTAGTTTCTAAACACCCACATTCACACCTTACTCTATGTTCACACCTACCACCTATTAAAAGACCATGATCCAAGTACAGCCTTAAGGCCTGTGCTAACTGTCAAAATGGGGTTGGTGTGTATTAAGATGCCAGAAGTAGATGACAACTCCATTAGTAACTGTTTCACTGATTACGGAGTGGTGGGTGTGTACACATGCCATCCGACCACATAAACAGCCCCCCAAACGATCCAATGGTTCGTAGCACCATGGAGCAATTGCTCCATGGTAGCACATGTGCCCAATTAAATAGGTGTTAGGACAATGTGGAGAGCCATTTGGCCATGCGATGTTTACTATTAACCAAGAAGCATTAAGGACCAGAACCCTATGTCATAATGCTGCTTTGTCAGAAGGTGATGCTTACAAATATTCTGAGGTAATATGCCGAAAAGATTCCTGAGAAGTGCTGCGTTCGGTACCCCGGGACGAGTAACTCGGCCTAACTCAAGATAAGACTTGAGAAAGTTACAAGCTTTCATTTGAGCCACTGCTCGAAAAAGTCCGCCAATTATTAGTAGCAGTGAAATAAAGAGCTAAAAAAAAAGGTTTTTGTCGGGATCCCGACAATATATCACGTGACCAATTCTGATGTGTTTTAAAAGAAACGTTTTAAATTTTTGTCATGGCTCCTGTCCATTAAAAGTGAAAGTTAACTTTTTTTTCGTTAGAGCGGGTGATACTCTTTGAAATACCATTTTTTAATGTTTGGCCAAAAATCTGACATTGCATCTTTAACTCTGAATTCTACCCCCATCAGTGCTAACTGAATGTCATCTTCGCTTATAATCCTCTTACAATAACACACGAGAGCACGTGTAGGTCACAATATAATTAATATTTAATCTTCCTCGTTGTGCTTTTTTTGTTAACTGATGGCATTCACATCCATTGATATGTATGTAACTTTATGTACAATTCATGTAACAACATGACATAATGTCTAGACCATATCAATGGTAACTAAGCTCTACTCTGTGTTTAGGAATTCACACTGCACTCGTCACACACAAGCATCGTCGTAAACATGAACTACAACATAAACGCATGTCTGTGATGTTGACCGACCTCCCTTCGGTTTGATTACAAGACATGCCACATGCGTGCACTGGTTGGACCTCAATGGTAGTTTTTTGCGGTTTTGTAGTCGTGCAGTCTCATAACAGTCACGCCAGACAACTGTGGTCCAAACGTACATTTCATCTACATGTACAGACACATTATTATGTACAAACTCCATTGTCGAAATCTGGATACTTGGTCATTCCATTGCAGTCTACCCGGTTCCAGTCTGACCCAAACGGACCAGGATTATTTCCCCCATTGGAGCATAGCATTTATAGACGCCAGTCCCGGCCGGATTTATTTCCCCCATTAGACTTTAGACTAAAGCCATGCAGGACCAAGTATGGACATTCTTGGGACAGGTCCATCATTTTGACCCGGAACTCTTGGAATATCTGACAAATAATTAGACGATGGTTTTAATCGTCATGTCGGAACGATCCTAATTAACGTTCAAACTAAACTCCCTATTAATAAATATGGGAGTTCAATAAACCAGTAATTCCCAATTTGCCTGATTAGATCTGATGGTTTATCAACAGCAATTAACATCATCTTGAGAAACAAAATGAAAAACACATGACCTTCAAGACGTACAAGGTTTGTTAAAACCCGTTTTACTCTGATATAGCCGTGCTGGCATCTGCAGCTTGGCTCATATCAACATGGAGTCTCAGTGTCTTACTGGTATTGACAAACCTAGGCTGTCAATTATCATGAACTGTTCGTTTCAAAGTTCTCCTGACTACTGACAATACATTGCTCTACAATGCGTAGCATATAATAACGTAGAGCATGGACCAGATATGATTTTAATTTATACTTTCCAACTTGAAGTATGACGTTATGAAATGCAAAATTTATCTTCATAATGGTTCTTAGATTTGTAAAAGGGAGAAATAAGAAATGATTTTGGCGCGTTTTTTTTTCCTTAAAAGAAAATAATTAAGAAAAAACAGTTCATTGGCACAGTGACTAATCTTATTTATTTGTTCATTTACTTTTACACTTGTAACTATATTACTTTATTTATTCATTTATTGATCTGACTTTTCTTTCATTGGGAAGATGGGTCAGAATGTGTGACTTTCTGTTTAATTCAATCACTAGAACGGCAAAGAGATTGGCCCAATTTGCTATGGTACCGTGAACTAGCAATAATAAATGTCACATCCACGTCATACGTCATTGCTTAGCATCATCATCAGAGAAGCTTAAAGGATGTAGTCAACCCCCCCCCCCCCCCCCCTATCCTCCATCCCAGGGGTCCAGTCAGGCCGGATTCTGAACAATGTGGAAGCAGGCTCATATAACCGGCGTCGTGTGAAGCGCATTTGTCGGATATCATGTTTTCATTCATCCATACTTTGACACGCAAGGGAAGTTTTCCCCCTACTTCCAATCTTCCCTCTGAGTTTGTCCAAGTCTTAACTTTCATATTTTGTACAAAGAAAGAAGAAACAAAATCGAAAGATGTGTGGTGTGGAGAGGCAGCAGCTGCCATCGACGTCAAGCAGCCGAGGGTGGCTCTTCTAGATTCCCCCTCCTCTCTCGTAAAGGCACTAAACACTATTGGTAATTACTCAATATTCTCTTGCAACTTCGATGACCAATTAAAGGCACCTGGAAATAGATTTGTTTTTCTTTCAAACATAAGAGTATATGCTTACGAACAATAAAACAATTTTTTTAGTAATTGTTTGTCACGATTTATATGTTTAAAATATATATAAAGTTGTTTGGGGGCTGACTCCGCCTACCCCTTTTGTGACGTCAACAGAGGCAGACTTTGCCTGCATCGGTATAGTAAACACACGTGCAAAGTACATGTACGTCCAATTCGTGAGTTGGTACATTTCAAAAAAGTTTTTTTCTGCATTCAGCAGCAATACACCGGGTCGGCATTGCCGGAAAAAACAAAAAAATCTTTTTTTTGAAATGTACAAACTCACGACTTAGTCCGTACATGTACTTTGCAGGCGTGTTTACTCTACGCATTGCAGGCAAAGTCTGCCTCGATTGACGTCACGAACAGCGCCCTCTCGGGTCGGGGTCTAATCTTAAATTTGTAAATAACATAAGAACTAATTTTTTAAAACCTTAGTTAACTGTTTATTCACATTCCACTCATCAAAACACATATATTAGTGACAAAAGCTTTATTTTGAAAAAATACCACTTCCAGGTGACTTTAAGTCATAGTTCTCACAGATGTGTTATGTTATTCATACGTGAGCATATTACACCATAGAGTATTACACCAAGTGAGAATACTGGTCTTTGATAGTTACCAAACGTGTCCAGTGCCTTTAAGCAACCTTAAGACAAAAATAAAATTGTTTCCCTAGTTGCCAGCTGTTCCAGCACTCACATTAGGGATAATGAGTCAAACACAGGCTACAGTTGGGCAAACTTAATTTACTGCCCGGGTCGGCAAAGGATAACGATATCTTACTGGTATTTCGTGAAGTTTCTTTTGCTTTACCTTATTTTGCGACCTCTCCCCGCCCCCCTCCTCTCTCTCTCTCTCTGACCACTCTCGACCTTTTTTTACCCATTTTGACATTTTAAGCTTACGGTTTGAGGATGTGTAATCTTTTGATATGTGGAAGTTCACGACACGATAGGAAATATTTGGCACTGGAGCAAAAGCAGTAGTAAGGCCAAATGGTGTTTGTAATTGTCAAAATGGTTAAACTCGATCTTTTTTCTTTTTCTTTTTTTACATGCAAGACCGGAAACTTTAATACTGGTCATATAAGTTTCCGCTCGATGGTGCCTTGTTCTCTAAAAAAAAGTTCCATTTCTGGCTTAACAGGTTTTTTTGGAGAAGGTTCTTCACCTGGAATCTCTCCGCTGGGTGGAGACATGAAGTTGCTTCATAAAGGAGGTTAACTGCACATGATAAACTGCCAAGTTACGTTTGCAAAAGTTTACTTTACACCACTTAGTCTACATCATTTAACCTTCCGAAGGTCTAGCACGATATGTTCACAATTTGTTCGTAACATCGCCAAGCCGTCCAATCCCAAAAGATGAGCACCTTGATATCCAAAGATCCATCCCTCAACATAACTAAAATATCCATCCAGCTTGGACCAGTTGCCAGCTTCACTCAGCATCCAACCCGGTGCCTGGTGACCCCCTGATGGTTAGACTTGGCTTTGCATCCTGGCACGAGTCTCCTGCTCAACGGCAACCAATATTTAAAGGGACTGCTGGATATTTGGCTTTTAGATGAGTGTGAATTCATTCTATGATGATTCAGTGAACCTACATCAAGGAAGTTATATTGTATATATCAAATTATTGCATACGTCAACTCCTTCTACAAGTTACAATGCCCATCCACTCTAGGGTTAAATGCACTGGACACCTTTGGTAATTGTCACTTGGTGGTGTATTCCAACATTAATTATGCATAAAATAACAAATCTGTCAAAATTTTGACACAATTTGTAATCGAAGTGGCAAGATAATAATGAAAGAAAAAACACCGTTGTTGCAGAAATGTGTGTGCTTTCAGATGCCCGATAAACGGCTTCAAGTCCTGGAGTCTTTTTAATATTGTTGTTTGAGTGAGAAATAACCTCTTCCCCAAAATTACTTTACTTTAGAGGGAACCGTTTCTCACAATGTTTTATACTACCAACAGCTCTCCATTGCTCCTTATCAAGTATTAATTTGAGTAATTACCAGTAGTGTCCAGTGCCTTTATTGCCTAGTGTCAAGTGCCTTTAACGCCGCAGGGAAATAACAACTAAGATATCAAAGTATAGCATATTATGACAACGCAAAATCCTTCTACATTTTCAATCGTGAACACACTATACAACTTGGCAGCAATCGCCAACCCTTTTGGGTGTTGTAGCAGAGCATTACTACGACTCGAAAACCCGAAAGAAGTAGCACACCACGAAATAATATTTGACTAAAAAACTTCACCACAACAAAGCTGTCCACTGTTGTTGAGCAAGCAGGATTGATATGTTATTCGACATTACACTCCGTCTCCCCTTAAGGCATACATTCTTTTAGGTTTGAAAAGAAACCTAACTGAAGTACCCCGAAGAAAAGAATATTAACACTGGTAGCCCAGTTGTAGATCTACCCCCTTAAACATGCCTTCAGAGACAAGGTCAACAGCAAAGTGTCGAGAGTTAAAAGCACCCTGCAGGCGACCGGTGCAAATTGGTTTATAAGCCCCGGCTTCCCTCCATTGGTGAATCTCTTATCGGAGTCGTGTGCCACTTCTAAATAAGATACATCAATCCTTGAGATACGCTGAGGGCCCCCCAGGCGTGATTGTGAAGGGTGTAAGGAAACGACATGGAAAATGGATTATAGCTCGTCAAAGGCAACTATGTTTTGGGTGAAACTTCACACAAACAAGATCCCACACTGCAGAAAGCTGTTTTGGTTCTTGCTCATATGGTTTTACACAACTGAATAGAATATGCCCCTTTCCGATCTGATGAACTTCACAGGGGCAACGAAGGCTCCCCTGGTCATTGCCTTGGTGCCCTTAAAATGCTTTAGGCCGCCTTTATCAAGGAAACCATGCATCGGTGCCATTTCCCCTTTCAAAACGAAGCTTAAAAGGTCGTCTGCCCTTTTTGTGGAGGTATCCAGAAAAAAAGCGGGGAAATTCATGCCAACAAATTACTAATATTTATGTACAATTGGTGGCTAAGAACCAATAAGAGTAAAGTAGTGGGGACAAGGGATTGTCGTTATGAGAGGGTCGATTACTGGGGTCGGTTTTACAAAAAACTTTAAGGAGGATATCGTCTTTAACTCGAGATAAGACTAGTCTTAAATCTTTGTGAAATCCACCCCGGACATACATTATAAAAAGACATATACCCATGAGTGCTATAAAATTGACACTGTTTTCTCTGACCTTTGAAAATAGGCACAAATGAAGAGCCGATCGAATGTCCATGGTTTGTCGAATGCTGCCCTAGGGTATGTTCGTCACAAGCTACAAAAATGTTCTCGTTGAAAGAGACGCAGTGTGTTTTTTCGATCATGAAAACGACTGATAAATTCATGCCATGTGTTTGTCTTCCATGCTACGTCACTGAAGATCAACATTTTCTAGGGGCTGATGGCGAGTCTTACTCTCAAACATGAAGATCAGAAGCTATGCCAGTTTGAGCTTTTCAACAAATCTGATTAAAAGAATCATTTAGGAACCATATGGCACTCAAAAAGTCATGCAGAACCAATGACAAAACTTGATGGGAGTTGTCCACACGTCCTTAAAAAAAAGTGTTGCACTTAACTTCTTAATCGATGAAGAGAATACGGTTTGTGATTTCAATGGAACATCAATGAATCTCGAATCATTCTAAAAAATATAAATCATCACTCCCTTCAAAAGCACACTTTTCTGTGTCACACTCTGTGGACATTAATTAGCTCTGTGCATGTTTGGGAAACAAAGATACCCTTCAACATTGTTGAAAACACGGTGTGGATAATGTATAGGTCCACACCGTGTTTCAAATCCCAACATTGTCCGGACCTTGATACTGACGAGTCCACACTACAACACAACATATGCCTAAATCTATCTTGCTTTTCATACATTTTACATTAAATAAACAGAAGGCCTACAGAAACATGTAGGTCTTACAAACTAGCAGGCGCTCAGACTGTTGTACGTATATGATTTTCTTGCATGGTGCTCTTGAAACGGGGCCAACGTCATGCGCACATGGGAGAAAAAAAATATTCTGCCATGATACACCATCGCTTTTTATAAGAACCGATGACATCTGGCGTTACGTTGATTGCATCAAGATAAATCTATCTAGACTGAAGAGGGTATAAGTTAGAACTGATGAGTGTAATTGGCACCTCGGACAGCCAATCACCAGCAAGGTGATAACAGACGGTCTTCTGATGAGATAAAAACTCATGTAGCGAAGAGGAACCGAGATTCGCAAGACGGAAAGAAGTCTGTACTCCACCGAAGAGAAAACTTCAGCGTGCCCTCGGCTAGAAATTCCTTGACTTGTTATGGATTGTGAGTGCTTTATTATAAATACCATGACATTTGCATCCCGGACAACCTTTTAAAAAACACCCAACACCACTATCACACGCGTACAACCAGTGTAATAACAATTAGGCCCGTATGCTTCGTTTTTTAAAGGGAAAGGGCACCAAGGCATTTTCTCCTTGGTAAAAGGCACCCTATAGGAGTAAATTGTAAATTTCTATAGTATCAAGCCTGAATAATATCTACATTCACAAAGTATCAGTGAGCATAGGTCTGAATTTTTTCTCTCCGAATTTTTGGCGTTTGGAAACCGTGAAAACCCCCAGACAACTAATGGAGAATGCCACCTTTTTAAAGCCATAATCCAAAAGCAAGCAGGAAGAGACACTTGGTAGCAAGTAGAATTAAAACGTGTGTTTAACAAAATCTAGCATCAATTTAGCGAGGGATCATTGCTAAACTTCTCTACACGAGAGCAATTTAGCAAGGGCCCCTTGCTAAAATGTAGCAAGGTTGTTAAACACACGTTTATTACATTTATAATGCAAGCCCGTTTCCAGTTGTTGGCGGTTCCCATCAGTTCAACCACTAACACCAAGATTGACCCCTTGCTTTCCCATCCTCAATTATTGTAAACCCCACAATTATGACATATTAAATATAATGTTCCAGCTACTGCATTACCCCCATCACAACCCAATGTTTTTATCACCTCACACAACATGGTATAGTACCCATTCTGTGTACACATCACCATAATTTTAACCCAAATTGAATTCTGGACGCTATTATTGACACAGAAAACTCCACACACAGTCACTGTGTTGCCAAGTCCTGTCTGGAGCACTGTATTCTTTCCTGGATTTTTTTTCCCTATCTTTATCATTCCTCTCTGATTACGAGTGTTTGCTCATCTTTTGTCCGCCGTGCGATAACCCATTTTCGCCCCACTAATGTCCCGGCTCTGGCATGCTCTACTGGCTGGAGTGTCAGTTTGTTAAGCAGCAGTCACTCGGAGCTGCTCCGAGCTGAACTGGTTATTGTCACGCAACTTGAAACAGACCATGATTGCTACTCCACTTTTGAAGAAGCTCCTGATTTTTTTTGAGGATCCAGTGGTGCTGTGTAGTCTTTGTCTAACAGAGCAAATATTATACTTGACCAGAAAAAAACCCTGATGCCCTGTTTGAGAGGGGAAAAACAGACACAAAAATGCTGACTGATATAAATTGCTGTCCGCCCCGCCCCCCTTTTTTTTGGGGGGGGGGCTGTTTTGTTGTTGGGCTGGAGGAGGGACTCTGTGTTTGAGAAGACCATTTTCCACCAGCATCTGTAACTGCCAGTTATCGACAAGAAATGACCATCTATGTGTCTTATACACCCTGATTTAAAGCCTATAAGCGTTTTCAGTGTTAGTGCTAGTGTCATTCAAAAAGAGAGACTGGGTGTTTTCTGGTACGCTGTTTCTCTGGGTGAATGACACTAAAACATTAAAAATAGCTTCACCCTTTATACGGTCCGGGCCATTAGCTTGCTTCCACGGCGTCCTTGGTTTCGTTACCCTTAATATATTAATCATAATGACAGAGATAATTATCGAATATTGCTCGAAAACCCCCACAAGAAGCTGTTTCCCCCACCAGATGTAACTTGCCCCAGGGAGGCGGCACGGTCTGTAGATCTGCTTTGAAGTCATACAAGTTGAATATAGAAACAGTTTTTATTTACATTTCACATTGTGCCGTATTTCTATTTATCACATAATATTGTGAAAGCGCCGATCCTGGTGCTAATATGCTTCTTTATGAACGATTGACTGGAGTTGACTTTAACAAATCACTCAGGTTCAATGACATTTAACACATTGGGAAAAAGTTACTGCATGGAAACTATATACACGTCTCGAGTTTAGAAAAGAGTAAAAAGATGTTTTGGGATTTCTACAATTCCATTGCCCCCAAATAGTGATGGGTTTTTTTTCAGTTGTGTGTTTTCAAGTGTTTCGAAACCATATATTATTTTTATGAAACTGAGCTGCAATTTATTTGGATTGCAAAATGCACCTAAGTCTAAATGCTAATTCACATCACTGGTGAAGGCTTTCTGCATTCAGTTTTTCTGACATTTCTGACTTTTCTGTCATTAAGCAAGCCCAGCCCTAAAAACCTTTTAACAAATTATGTGAATAATTAAGGTGTTACATATTTTAGGAACAAGATTCGGGCTACCTTTGGGAACGCCAAGAGTGGGTTATTCAGGATCTAAATGGGTATAAGTTACATTTAGGTACAATATCGTGGGCTACGTTTACCACGTTTAGGTACATCGTACATGGTGAGGTTCATCTGGGCATGTACAAGATTTGGATTAGGCAAATTCCGGGCTTCAGTAACGGGGTTTCATTATGGCCTCATTTAGGTTCAACATTGAGTCGTCGTTCATGTTTGGGCTGCATGGGTCTCAAACTACATGTAGAAGCCGCAAAAAAACAAACGCAATGGGAGCTTTGGTAGTTTGGTGTGTACAAAGTTTTTACCTTCAATGTAAAACGGTAACATTTCAAGGGGTTTGTCTACTGAACCGTTTGGCGCCTTCGCTACCTTTTCGACAGCATGTAAAGCTTCTGCAACAAAGCACCAAATCCCTTCAAGTAAATAAAGCACGACTTGTTCAAAGCAATTTATAAACACTCTACTTTCCCAAAGAATGTGATTCCGTGTATATAGAGGGCGATTTGCATGAATTAAATAAACAGGAGTTAACCCGTAATGACCATTCATTCAAGCAGGAAATCAACACTGTGACCTCTTCAAACCACTTGACCATATATGGTCGTTCCAATGAAACACTCCATTATACCGTACGTAACACTAACAGACCTGATGGCGAATGAACATGTACTGTATTGAATACATACAGTGCAAAGCTAAATATACCTGACGCTAAATATACCTTTGAATTCAAAACAATACAATTTCTTTGCACCCACTTACGGTATTTCCTTGGGTGCTGGTGAATAAAGAAACCAAGAGTATAAAACAACAGGTTTTAAAAGATGTTTCGTTGTACAAGGGCAATGGCACCAAGGTATTTTGCCCTTCGTAAAAGGACACCATAAGGAAATTGCAAACCGGAGCGTTTCATGGGCTCCAAGGCAATGGTCACGCGGGGCATGGAGGCAATTGCCTTCGTGAAGTATCAGGCCTTGGTTGAAACGTTTTGAGTAAAGACTACGCTTTTAAGTTCACCTAAAAATCAGTATGGCTGTGCGTCTGTGATTTCAATAATCTGATGACGTCACCATTTCAAGACCAAATACGTGTGTTATTTATTGAAACATTTCAGGGTTTAACCATCAATAAGACTTTCATATCTATCACACAAAACAGTGAAAATAAATCACAGCCGGACATTAATTCCATTTTTGACATTTCACCAACAGTATTGAATTACGTCTACACGATCGCTGCACTGGTCACACTCTGACCTTAAACATGTCCGTCGTTAATATGCGCCAGTAGAATAAAATCACTGGTGTTTTCTCAAGACCCGTGTTTCTTATAAGTTTCTTTATTATCAATGGAGAGACGAAGAGGGAAAGAAGGATGGTGTATAATATTTATTATAATTATAAACAGCAATGGTCGTTACTCATTCTTGAGATAGCTGTGTGCTGTTTTAACGTGTACGTGATAAATGACAAGCTTTGGCTGTGCTGGTGATTTTTTTCTTTTTCTGCTTCGGGATTTCTTTTCCAGGAAGATAAAAACCTCAATATTGGATGAAGTTGCTATTTTCTTAGAAATTGCTATATATACTGTTCATAAATCAAGATACTCGATTTCGGTAATCGTTTGTTTTTTTGTCAACCATGCTGATTTATATAGGCAATGAATAGTCTAGAAAGATACAATAAAAGTTAAGAAAACATCAACAAACTACCACACAACGGTGTTTTCACTAAATTTATCTTTTTATCTTCTCCATTTTTGGAGGTTTTGGAGAAATAAACCAATAATAATAATATGCACCCAATCCAAACCGTGCACTCCTAGTGTAGTGTCCACCATACTTTAACAAGGCTAATGAGGTTAGGCCTAAACATGACCAAGTTACTGAATATAACAGGATGTGGTGGGCTTAAGATTACTATATCCATGATTATAAAAATATGCCACTAATGTAATGCAATCACTGCCTGTTCTAATGCCTGTGCATGGCCAGACTGTGCAAAAATGAAGTTCAAACTCTACCCAAGGTTGGAACTATTATAGACGTCCCCCAATCCGTAATGCAGTACATCGGGTTTAGAAAATGTCAACGATTTCATTCAAAAAGCATCAAATGAGTTATGACAAGTGGCTGGAGAAGAAGAATACGACAGATCTCAGCTTAACAATTGAAATAATAGGATGACCTTTTCTTCCTTCATTCACGAATGTATATTCAATCAACATTCTACACGTGTACTAAGTACCCGAGTTCTGACATGACTTATTGTTCGGCAATTTTTTTCGGTATGGATATTATAAGTGGGATGGCGAATGCATCTGGCCTGGCACTAAGACTGTATGGGAACCAGCGGAGAGTATAGACGTACATGGTGTCCTCATCATAAGGATGCTTAATACACTACACTTGACATTATACCACACACTCTATCCTATTATGTACCCGTGTCAAAGGTCATAGGTCAAATTCCGATGCTATGCTTGGGTTCAAGATGTAGCAATATACTGTACATGAGATGTACAGTATGTACATGATGTGTTTGTACACATTGCAGCTGCAGCTATCTTGTGTGGTACCATGGAGTAAGAATGTTCCTTCATCCAAATGGTACACTCTGTAAGGAATAGGATGCTTATGGGTTGTACGTGTAGTCCACACCCATATAGGTGCTAGGAGGAAAGGCAGCTTTGGGTATGTAGACCAGTTGCCTCGTTATCCCAAATCAATCAGCTCTCGCCGTGAACCAAGCCTAGCAGTTCTTACAACTGATCTAGATGGCAAAAGAATAAGCATTAAATCCAGGGAATATAATTCGTCGCCCCAAATTTTGATAGCTTCACCATAGGCAGCAGGGGCCACAGCAGCACAACATGTCGGCATCAATCAGCGGGGGAGATTTCCAGCCCACTTCTGACGGAATTCCCGTCTAAATTGGACTCAAATATCCTGCCACGTGCCGGCTGAATTGCCTTATTTGGTATTAGAAACCGAGATAGAGGTTGAAAGAAACATGCCTGTAGCTATAGCAGGATGGCTGTGTACACATTGTATGTGTGTGTGTGGGTTTGATGGGATGCTTCGCATCAGGAGCAATTGGCACAGTTTGTGGCCTGCAGGAGGAGGGTTTATGAAATAATAAAAGTAAAACTGAAAGGGGAATGCAGGCCTCTGACTGTGTGCAGCGTAATTTGTGGCATACGACAGGGCTGGCCCGGGACACGTGGATGACGCACGGTATTTGATACCCTGCACGACGGGGGGAAGACCGGCAGCATGTAAAGGACAAGCGTGCGCCGGAGCAATTCACGGCCTGGTAGGGGGGACCCCGTCACCGTCAGTCCTTCGGGGTCACGGCCAGTCAAGTCACGAGGATGGGACGGCGGACTGGAAAAGACACAACACAACAACCTCGAGAAATCACCCAGGCTCATGAAAATGCTGCTGTATGGGTGCACTCCACTAAATAAGGAGAAAACAGTAGGCCCTCAAAATGGTCTATATAAGACAGATTTGGGAGGATTTTAGTGTAAAAATGTTGACCAATATTGTGACCTGGGGGTTGTTGACTTCCAACTTGAGGGTGCACCTCACTACTAAGTATCATAAGGAGAAAACAGAGTGAGTGCATCAAAATAGTCTAGAATATTAGACAGATTTGAGAGAGTTGGTGTTTCAATGTAAAACAAAAAAGGCCAAATTGTGACCTGGGATTCTTGACTTCCAACTTGAAGTATTTTGGATGGCATAAGCCCAACAAAATTGAAAGTTTGTCCTATTTGCTGAGAGGTGTTGGGGACATTTTTCAAGAATGATGCTCGGTCGTTTGGACAAATTACTTTGATGTAGAGGCGTTTCAGCTTGGAAAACTCGTCAGGCCCAAGGACTCCCCATTTCAAATTGAGCAGAGGATTAATGTTCAAGAGTCCATGAATAATATTGACCCTTTACTGCATAAAGCTGTCAGACTTCCAAGTATTGCTCGTGTATTGTTTTTTACATTTAGCATTTTGAGCAGAGGATTAATGTTCAAGAGTCCATGAATAATATTGACCCTTTACTGCATAAAGCTGTCAGACTTCCAAGTATTGCTCGTGTATTGTTTTTTACATTTAGCATTTTGAGCAGAGGATTAATGTTCAAGAGTCCATGAATAATATTGACCCTTTACTGCATAAAGCTGTCAGACTTCCAAGTATTGCTCGTGTATTGTTTTTTACATTTAGCATTTTGAGCAGAGGATTAATGTTCAAGAGTCCATGAATAATATTGACCCTTTACTGCATAAAGCTGTCAGACTTCCAAGTATTGCTCGTGTATTGTTTTTTACATTTAGCATTTTGAGCAGAGGATTAATGTTCAAGAGTCCATGAATAATATTAACCCTTTACTGCATAAAGCTGTAAGACTTCCAAGTATTGCTCGTGTATTTGTTTTTTTTTAACATTTAGCATTTTGCATTGTATGCTATGAGGGTTCATTTGTGGGGTGCACCCATACGAGAAGTTCACGAAGAACTGGGACATGGAATGATGGATGGGGGAGCATTGTAACTAACCAAAACAAAACAATTGAAGTGTCCTTTGTTTCACCAGGGCGGGTTTCATGAATGCTACGGACAGGTTTTAAATGGATTTCTTTTTATGATGGCGGTGTTGCTCATTTTAAATGATCGGCTCAGTTTTCTCTTTTGTGTATCATGTTTCAATTATGTGTAAAACGGTTATTATGTGGTTTGGGGATAGCCAAATTTCTATAGGATATTTGTCTCTTTTTGTATGCCCTTTTATAACTAAAAAGTGTATAGCTTTAACGAAGTTCATTTTGCTCTCGTGTCGTTCGTGCCGAACATGACTCGTGGCACAGTGCGGCAACATGATGAAACCTTTGTTACATCATCACAATGAATAGAAATGTCAACCTGTTTACTCCTGCAAGTCTGTCTTTCCAAGGTAAATGTCCTTTCTTGCCTTAGGGTGATTCCACAATGGGTTTATCCCATAGAGCAAGGACATAATACCTCAACATGAACTGTGTGCTCATGTTTTATGATTGATTTTTCACATTAAAAAGCACAGTAATGTTTAATAAATGTTCGAGTGTAATTTTTGTGGCGTGTCATGGCTGAGCGGATAAGAGGCACCGAACTCAAGCTCTTGTGTTTCAAATCAGCGGGGTGAGGGTTCAGGTCCCGATCGCGGCACTTGTGTCCTAGAGCACATAACCTTAATCGGTTTGTCCTTGGAACAGGACATTAACCCGTATGTCCTGTGTACTAGGATTAGTAGTGCACGTAGGAGAACCTACTACTTATCGTTGGAGAGTGTCGGGGGGTTAACCCCTGTGTATCGGAGTAACATAGCAAGCACACGTGTACTGTGATGTCCATTTTAAGGCACTGAACATTTTTGGTATTTACTTGCAATGTTGATTAGGCATTTGAAAGCGCACACATTTTAGCAACAAGGGTGTTTACTCTTTTATTATTCTCTCGCGACTTCGATGACAATAATTGAGTCAACGTTTTGTTATTTTATGCACATGTTAAGACACACAATGGAAGAAATTGTTTATCATGGACACACCAAGTGACAATACTGGTCTTTGACCTTTGCAAAACGAGTCCAGTGCCTTTAATTAGAGCGGCTACACTCTCACTTGTTTCTGAGCTTGCACCTGTGCTCAAAGTGCAAGACATTTTTTTCGCACTTTTATTTTAATCCAATTTACACCCGTTGTTGTTTCACCAGCTATGCCAGCCTGTAGCCTTATCAACTAGCGCTGATCCCATTAGGACAGTGACGAGTATCTTATTACACTCCTATTATGATTTATCGCAGGTCTCAAGATTACAATTAACCAGATAGTCTCACCGACGACAGGGAGGACGATAATCTCTACAAAGTTCAAATATCACTTTGGCATTTTAAAGTAAAGTATGTATTGCTTTGGCCAATCGGCTCATCAGGCCGGTTATATTGGCTGCTAAGAGTTCAGAATAGCCTTTGACAGGATACCAGCCCACCACAGGCTTCTACAAGCTCTCGCTGGTATCCGTTTGTACTCCTGGGTATAGAGAAGCAATTATGAAAAAGTGCCTTCCTTATTTTATCAAGGAAGGCGTGTTTTATTTTTTTTATTTTATTTTTAAAACACACGTGCCCCAAGTGACCAGGTCAGCATTCGAACTGTCCACCGCCCCAGACCGCTTGGTCATTTGACTATGTTAGTTTCATTATTAATAATGATCCAGTGCCCCTAAAGCATGAGGTAAAAATAATTGTCAAATGCCCGAATACCGGCACTGCGAAACAAACTTGGGAATATTCAACTCTCAATCGATCATTGGAGACCAAGCAGTTGAGCAAGTTTGAATAAAAACTTGTATCGGTAAGAGAATGGAGTAAGGAACCCTCCCCAATGGTGTGAGTGACATTAAACGACTGCAGACAAGTTTAGGCCCAGCTTAAAATAAGCAGTAGGCCTACAAGATATAAGCAATCACAAACTAGACAACAGGCAAGCCTAAGTCGTTTCTTAGTTTCGTACTGAGTATGCCCTCCATTCCGTTCAATTATGTTGCCTGTTGCATAATCTCACTGTAAGTTCCTTTTTGCTTGAACAACATTTGAGTTTACTTTCAGGCGTAAAATGTAGTTTTTTTGTCTGTGAATTATCTATATTGTTGTCTAATGTGTTGTTTCCATTCTGACTTTGTTTTGTCAAGGCATTAGATCATCACACAAACCCGGCTCTATTTGGGGATTTAGTCTTTCCACTCTAATATTTTCGCTGAAAGTATTACACCACTTTGTGCGTGAGGTGGAACTAAGAATGTTAACAATGAATGGAATCGAATCGACTTCTGCTCTTGTAACTTTTGGACAATCGACTCCAGCGGTTCATGACGTGTCATATTAAAAACCACATGAAAAGACGTCTGTGTGGATGGGTTGTTACCCTGCATGAATGAATGATGAAGCTCCAATAATCCTCCAACTTGTTTTGCAAGAGAGAGAAAAAAGAGTAGCTAGTAATACTGAAAAGGCCATGCCCCTTAAAGTGATAGAAAAAAAAGCTGAATAATTGATGGCCGCCCTCACATGTTTCGCCATGAATTATTTTATGAGCAGAGTCACTGACCACGTGTTCAACTGGTGATATGGCCAAAGTTTGGAAACGAATCAATTTAAGGCTAGACATATTGAAAGATGCTGCGGTGTAGGGCTTATATCAAATCCCTCTTCTGTGTTTTTATTGTTTCTCAGAAAACCTTGGGAAGATCATTGTTGGAGGCATTGAACCGAGGCCACGTGGAACTTTTCAAATTTAAACATTTTCCCAATAACGGGACAACACCGTCCCGCCCCTGACATTTATAAAAACCCATTTGTCTTCTCCTGAAGTGACACATCTTCGGGAGGCAGTTTGTGATACAGTTATTTGTATTACGAAGAATTGGTAAGGATTTTAAAACACCACTGTTTAATTTTAACTGAGTTTTAAAGTTCATATCTGTTACTACATAGCCTATTTGTGTGAGATGTTTCCCGCTCAAATGAAATCGTATTCGAGAAAACTGAACACAACAACCTATTTCGGTTGTTACATGACTCCAAAATTAAGGACATTGAGTTTGTTATGCAAATAAATGTGTATGGGTTTTCAATCATTTCTCCCGACTTAATACACAGCGAATTAAGCCAACATTGTCACAGGTTTGTTGTTTCGTGTATGTGGTTGACCCATGCTGATAACACAAAACATGAAAACTGTGTGCGACTTTTCTGTCAGACCACACCAAATACTGTAAAATAAACTGAAGTTATGCACAACAGGAAAGTATACGCTTCAACGACTGGTAAAATGACTTTAATTGACGGCACCCTATGCCGTTCTCCATGGTTTTGCAGCAGCAGAAATCCATTGACAAATAAAGTCATTATAGGATACACAGCAATGTTAATGTTCAACAAACCAGGATAGTGAATAGACTACCCGCCGAGTGGGGGCATCCCTGGAAGATTAGCCTGTCATGCTCCAAAACTCATTTTAATCCACATCAATTTGAACGGTTCCCTTCTTCTCTCCATTGATAACTGATCACTTCCAACGAATTGCCATCAAGAGGATCGAACAAATGGCCACAGAAAAAAAACACGTTCTCCAAGGAGGCCTTGAGGGTTTTCTTTTCTAACAAACATTTTCTGTGCCGCACACCTCATTCAATTATTCATAAACAAGGTTCTATAATCCCAAAGCAAGGAACTGCCAGCTTATATGGGTGAGCCGTTAAACAGTACACGACAATGGCGAACAATGTGACGTCCCCCGGTGAGACGATAAACAAGGGTTTTTGTGTTGGCCAGCTTTTGGATGTGTCTGGGGAGCCAATTGATCAATACGTAATCGATGCTGGTGTGGCTATTGTCGATTTAGAAAAAAAGTACGCCCTGATCTGAGAAGATAAACTGTATCAGATCAGAATGATGTTGATGGTCACATGGTACACAGATCCATGGCCGACCATACATTCCTTATACACCTATAACTACAATGACCATCCCGCTAGTAAATACAATCTACGTGATGGGTTTTTAATGGCACAAAAACAAGTCTAATGAAAAGGTACGAAAAGATATAATCGGTTTAGGGGATGATGATCTCCAATTCAACTCTCTGGAATTCAATATAAAAAAACAGCACCAAACAACCATACAACCAACGTGTGAAAATGTCACCAGGCTGTGATGTGTTTTTGCCACGGGATGTTGTGCACTTTCAGGATGTTCTTATTTAATTTAATTGGAAATATTATGCGAGGAATCGAAGGTTCATTCGACACAATGCCCGTAGTCCATAATACCAATTTTGACAGAACTATTGAGAGTACAAGTGTTTATCAAAAGTAAGCTTAGAGATTTAAAACCTGGATCATTGCCAAACATGTCAATGTATTTTTAATAGTCGCAAAATGTGTGGATCTGAAAGAGGGATACTCTACGTTTCAATCAGTTTCCTATGTTGGTCGTCAACAGACTGCCTCTATTCCAACAGGAGTACTAAGTACTGCAAGTAGTTAGCTAGAGCACTGGAATATGTCCGGATCTGAAAAAAGCGACAGGCCCACCCTACGTTTCATTCAGTCCTCTGTTGGTCATCAGCAGACCGCTGTATTCCAACTGGTGTTGAAGTACTAAGTACTACCATATTGCTCTATGGTACTACAGTGCAGGGTTTTAATGCACATGACGAGTCGTGGCTGAGTGGTTAGAGCATCGGACTCAAGTTCTGGTTGGTTCGAGTCCCAGTCATTGCACTGTCATTAATGAAACAGGTATAGTGACACGAACATCAAAGAGTAAGGTACTACAGCTATATCAACACATAACAATGTTGCTCATGATTTTCACCCAGGCAAGCTTGCGTAACAGAGAAACAAATAATCGAAAAAAGAAGGAAAGGAATCAGTGAGAGGGGAGCAGGAGAAGAACAAAAAATCTTGTTTGAGAATCTAACCTGCTACCTTGTGTTTTTGCCCCACTACTTTCCCAATAAAAATGGTTAAAGTTGTTCAATTAAATTCACTTCAATTTTAATCAAATTCAGTAATCACTGCAAATCAAAATTTTTGTTTTCTTTTGTGCACGGCATAAAAAATGATGACAAGTTAAAAATCAATCCACAAAATGATTATATGATGAATTAATTGAACAGACAAACCATGCTTTGCCTCGCTGTGTAATGATCATTCAATGCCAAACTGAACTCCAAAATCACTACACATTTTTAAACTAAAGCTTCACTAAATTTAGCTTTTTCGGATGAGTTAAAAGTCATTGATTCCGCTGATTTGAAAAAAAATAAATTGCAAAATGAAACAAGCCTTTACATTCCCACTCCAATCTGTGAACAACATCCAGGCATCGTCACAATCACATAAAACCAAACCAAAACAACAGCAGCGTCACACCATCTTTGCCAACCTTTTTTAGATTTTGAGCTTTCGACGTTTTGTTCCCCTGCCTTGGCGCCTTCTTGGGAATGACCTTTGACCTTTAACCAGCACTGTGGGGAGAATGTTTCTCCTAGTGCGTGGCTGATGATGGTGTTATTTTAAGTAACGAGCCTATAAGATATAAGCCAAGGAAGTAAGAATAATATTATAACATGAGAATCAAACTCAAGGAAGTGTATGAGAAGTATAAAAGGAAAGCAGCATGAATTGAGGTACCGTAAAGTAGTTCATCAGTTCAGTATGCTATCTTCAGTCGATAGTACAACATCAATTCATCACTACAGAGCAAAACGAGCAATGGATTTTGCTATTTAACGTATGTAGACCGATTTAACGACGGGTGTCTGTTTGAGATACTAAAGTATAAATAAATAATACCCCAAAAAACCTCTTTTTAAAACGTTTTCTGTTTGTACAATAAGACAAATAAACCTCTGTTTAACAACAAAGTTCAATCATCATGGAAATATGCCTGTGATTTTGTTCACAGACCTTGGGAAAGTACTGAGTATACAGTGACACATCGGTGTACATGGGTAAAACCTAAACAATTTGCAAAGTTTAAGTCAAATAAAACAAAATGGAAGCTGAAGTAACTTCCTTTGGTTGAATACCTCCATGGTCAACACATAATAACAGCGCTTTCAAAATGCCTCTTTGTCCACGTCTAACGCGGGATTTTGGCCTTCAACATTCTGCGCTTTGTAATCGGGATAACATGGTCATGTTGTTATTGCAAAACTAAGTGATGATAATATAACATTTTAAGAATCTTGATTAAACTCCATCACTGACTATGTAGGAGGCATATACGACATAGGAGCACACAGTGACAAATCAACATGCGATATAATGGAGGACGAGTATACAACAAAATGGCATGATGTCCATTCTCTGTGGGTCCCGTTATCAAACAGGCACGTGCGGGCAAGCTGAGATAACTTCCACAGCTGGTACGATATCGCAATAAATTAAATCAATTACATACAGAAGAAAACTTGTGACAATAAACATAACCCATGTTAAGTTGCCCCCCCCCCCCCCAATACAAAAATAAGGTGTGTGGCTGCTTCAACCAATCACTGGTCCTTGCTGTATGAACCAATGCAGTAAGAGACAGCAATATACTCTGTTTCTCTTCTGCATAAAATGCAGATTTTTATCTACTTCCTTCGGGCATCTTTAAAAACAAAAGTCTGGCAATGCCAGACGGGACGGGTTCTTACATAACGTAAACTTTGACAAGAAAAATTCACTGATATGGATAAGAAGAAAAATAATCTCCACGCAATCGTTGAAACGAAAGCCAGTGAAGTCAATGGCTTAATATTACTTTAAGTCTTTGGTGAAGAGGCAATATGAAACTACATAATAAAGACTCCATGTGTTGTACAATAACCATTGGAATGTATATTACATTGTTGAAAACAACATGTTGTACAAAACCGCCGTAGATCAAGTGAATGACTAATGTTACATAATAATATAAATCCACCAATGAATACTCTCAAAATGCCCAGGTCAGCATTGCTCGATACATTTATTCTATTGACAGTCGACCACTGAGAATGAAAATGATCGATAAATTTAGGATGACGATGGCCATATGCAAATTAACGGCTTTGGCTGTAACTAGATGAAGGCCTATTCTTCAACATTGTAGCTGCAGCCAAGAAACAAGAAGCCGTAGCCGACGCAGCTTCATTTCGACACATCCTTAAGTACACGTTTCGCATTGGAACTTTGGCGTTACAAACGTAAACTGCGGACTGACCGATAGAGCAACGGTTTCTGTACGGCACCCCCAACAGCCATTTCGGATGGTACTCGAACCCATGACGTGTTCATTTATATTAACAGTTTATAACCATCACTGTATGAATAGTCGTACACCATGAGCATTGCTTGTGCTTAGCAAACATACATGCTAAGCAAGATTTGACATGTCAGTCAGCACGATTTTAAAAACGTTTCTAGTGGACTGAAAATGCACCTATCGCAGTCCGTGAAAAGTTCTCGTGTCGATTGCTCACCGTAACCAAAACAACTTCGATATCACGTGTATGTGCGTGTTACGGAGCCCTCGAAGTGCCATCAGGCTTCTTGATAGCATTAGTTATCTCAGGTTATATTGACGTATTGATATGTTTGGAGTGCTGTCATACCCAGACATTAATAGTATGGCTCGAGTTTTACATTGGACTCTAGGCCAGAGACCAGTAGGTTTAGTGTTTAAGAACTGTACATAAATCTTGTTGATATTACGTCTTTAAATTTAGAGTAAGTTCACATAAAAACAGTGTGCATTTTGTTAACTGTTCTGACATTTTTAGAACTATTCTGGGCAAGTAACTATTTTGAGCAACAAGTCCGTTGGTCTTGTGGATTCCCCAATAAACTGAGCCCTGTTTAGCACAGGATCCCATGTAGTCGAATGCAGGGTTCCGTATTACAATAATGAGCGCGCAATGTAAAGAATGTGCACTTACCCATACGGGGTGGAGGCTAGGGTTGGTACAGCGTGTCCAGCATGTCCGCCGTGGTGCGCAATCTGACTAGCTTGTTGCTGCCTGGCTATGGCGAACTGGATCTGTTCTGCTGCTGTCAGAATAATCACAAACAAACATATTAATAATGACAAAAAGAAGAACAAATAAACGTCTCCATAATAACAGCTTACTGTGCACCATCATGCTTGACATAGGCCTGGCGTGTTAATTTGTCTTGCGTGTTAACTTCTTGAACCAAAATTCTCTAGCTGTCTTTGTTAAAATTTTCTTTAAGTTTCTGTCTTTATTCAAAACTTGAGAGCTCAGATCCTTCTGTAAACTTAAGTGTAATTTGTAAATTACGGGCATTGTCTTGAAAATATTGTCTGAGTAATTTTTCCTTCGTCCATGTTACAATACCTTGGTTGGTTGTACTATGGGTGTACTAAATGTTTGTCTGTCCATTACATAGGTTATGATTTGTACAGCTCCCATTGAGTCAATTGAAAGTATAACCAGGTTACTTATATGTCATTTTCTCCATTTGTCCCATTTTCCTAGGGCGATAAAATCCACTGTCAGTGGTACATTTTTAACATATTGGTTAAACGACTACGTATGATAAAACATAACTTTCGGACTGTCGGACACCTTTCCTTTCTTTCTTTACCCGATGACGTACCTACTCATGAATAATTCATTATCTTTACAGACTTGTGATGTCATTTAAAAAAGAGAACGACGAAACAGCGATTTCTAAGAAGCTAATGATATATTCCGCATTTGATGAACCAGGTCATTTTCTCCCAGTGGACACATTTGAATAGCGAACCTTGAAGAAAAAAAAAGTTTCGCATGGGAACTCAAAAAAAAAAAAAGTTTGCAGAACTGAAACTCTTTACGCCGGTAGCTGCAAAACATCCACTGCTTAAATTCCATGTTTATTTAGGGGTGGAGTATAATGTCATTCGTAGCTTGCTCAGAAGCACCAAGGCCGCTTGTATTCTGTCCCTATTTTGTAAATAATGAAGCCTATTATTACTCAGCTATTTTTGCACTCCGTGATTGACCCCTTTTATTAGGATGGGTATGCCGTCTTAAGTCGAGTAAACACGGCAAACATTTTTCGACCACTCACGCACAATGTTGAAACCAGACTTAGCTCGAGTTTGTCAACCTCTCGGAATTTTTTTTTCTACCTAGCAAATACCACTCGTGTGTTATGTATCTACCTTAATTATACTATTTACACGCGAAAACTAGTTATTTGCTTTTGTAAAAGACACGGGTCGCCTATATACGGGAGTAAGGTTAGACTTGATTCAAGTCCCGTTCTCGTGCGAGAGATCCGCCATCAAAATGTATAGCTATTGGTCCCGAGACACATATGACTGAAAATAAAAAGGACTCTGACGGGATCTGGACTTGAATCAAGTCTAGAGTGAGTTGGGCTGGACACGATTTTGGATTTTCTGGGGTTGGTTTTTGTTCAGTGAGGTTTTTTTGTTTTTGTTTTCATTCAGAAGCTCCGCCGTATTCGGACTACAGAGAGCATTACTGTAGCCTACGGCACTCTTTGCTCGCGAGGTCACACGGCCTGTGTTTTCTGGCTTCTCGGTATGGGTGTTTCAATTGTTGTCAAGTGTCGAGATCATTCGCAAAATCTTCGCTCATCTGCAAGCACCGTGTTTGAGTTTTGTCACTGGAGTGGCTATATTATGGGCCACACCCTGTCATACAAAAGGTAGACACTTAAAAAAGCTCGAAGTTATTTGAATTCAAACCAAATACTTATATTAAACAAATAAAATGTATTATATTTCTGAGTGTCAAATTAAATCCTTTTAAATTTGCTGTATATTGCTGTAGCCAATTGACTCTTGGGTTCGTTGTAGTAATTGTAACTTTTAAATATTTAAATGCATTTTTTTTTTTTTACTTTGTACTTTGAATCGATTTTGGCCGTTGGGCCAACTGTTTCAATTTTAATGTGCTAATAATAAACAGATATACCAGCGATTAAATGAACATTATTTTGAAACTTTCATTGGAGTTGTTTTCCTGCTCTTTTTGGTCGGTTCAAATAATGTTCAACCTAAAGGCCATGTCACACAAGGCAATTTACGAGCAACCAGTGCTAGGCAATCTCAAAGAAGAGAACCAATTCACATTTAAATAATCACATTACTTTCTTGGTGATCGAAAGACATTATGTTTACTCATGTGCTACCAAAGTGTGGTCATGTAACATGCACTGCGTTGCCTGCAAATGTTGCCTGCAAAAGTTGCCTCCTGTGGGGGTCTGATGGCGACGTTTAAACAACAACATAAGCACCATTCAGAGCTGGGCTACATTTTCTTACATTTTGTAAGATTGTCTTCATTACTTATTCCTCTGCTCTTTTTCTTCGAGAGGGGGTGGGCAACAAGGGGTGCCACGCCCTTCTAAATATCGAGACCGATAACAACATCCAATCAGGCCAAATTTGTTTCTGAAATTAGTTTTTGACAAACTGAAATTGGCGCTTGAAAAGTTCTTTGTAATATTATCCATAATGCCCAGGGGCTAGGGGCATAATGTAAAGAGTTCGACGAGACAGACTTACGCAGGGGAGGTTTCTCGGATACCCAATTTGTTCTACCCCCTACCTGACCATAATAATTGTGTTTCCTTTTCGAACAGTGTAACCAACAAACCATATTATTTGTTGTTGCATTCACAGCCAAAGAAAACATCAAACAATGAAACATCCCGGGGGAAGTTTTTAAACTCGGCTTTGACCGAGTCTGAAAGGGGTTATCGCTCTTATCTTTACGAAACTACAAAATAAAAAGAAAGAGATTCTGCCACTGCAGTATTAGTAGGCCTAATTGGTTACATGGCCACCTTATAGTAGCCGGGGTGGTGGTGATTGTTGTAGTTGTTGTTGTTGTTATTGTTGTTTTGTTTTGTGTTTGTTTTTTTGTTTTTTTTTTTTTGGGGGGGGGGTTGGGGGTGGCAGTATATTTCGTTTTTGAATAGGGCAAGGGCACAAACACATTTTCGCTATTGTAAATTTCTACTGAGAGTTGGAGCATTTCGAGGGCACCAAGGTAATAGCCAGGGAGCACTAACTGGGGCAACATCATTCGTTTCCTCCGTAAAGTATCAGGTATGAGGGGGGGGGGCAATCGGGCTTCAAGGGGAGGGTTAACACTTGAACTCAGAGCCCAATTTCATAGCGCTGCTTAACGGTAAGCAAATTTTCGTGCTTACTGTAACAAACAAATTTGCTAAAAAGGTGTAAAAATGTTTTTCACAAGTTAGCAAGAAAATTAGGCGGCCAGCTTGTGCGTTCACCGTAGATTGCCATTGTTTTACAATGATCATTTTCATGCAGTAAGCACCGAAATGTTAGCGCCTTTTTGTGTGCTTACGGTTGGCAGCGCTATGAAATGGAAATCGTTAGACAGTAAGCACAGTCGGCCGTTATAAGCAGCGCTATGAATATGCCCTTGCAAAAATTACCAGCTGATGTTATTATTGAACCAGTAGATATAAACAAAAGTACACACTGATTGGACATGGCGAAGAATAATCAATGAAATCAACCGTTGACCATCTTAAGTTGGCAGTTCGACTTGGGCTTCAAAAGGCACCGGGAACCCAAGCGTGAAAGCTTTGTTGTAATTCCGGGGCACTTTGCTTATCCACCACCCCCGCTAAGGCAACGAAGGGAAACTTCGATTGTCAACTCTCGTCAAAAGAATCCCATCTTAAGTTGAGCTAATTTTGTCAATAAAAACATACAATGCAATATTGTACAAAACAGTTTATATGCAAGCTAATGCGATACACTAATACATCAACAACCACTGTTCAAAGTTACGGAGCATTGGAAGTGCCATCCCGCGGTATCTTGAGATAAATTTTCAGAGCTCCATGCCAAATACAGACAGGCAAGGCGTTAGAGAAGTTGCCTAATAACGGATTTTACTAAAAAAAGCGGGAAACTATTTCCGCTTGATTGGTATTCTACATCTTCTCAGATAATAGATTTCGTTAAAGGCAGTGGACACTATTGGTAATTGTCAAAGACTAGCCTTCACATTTGGTGTATCTCAACATATGCATAAAATAACAAACCTGTGAAAATTTGAGCTCAATCGGTCATCGAAGTTGCGAGATAATGAAAGAAAAATATCCCTTGTCACACGAAGTTGTGTGCGTTTAGATGGTTGATTTTCAAATTCGTGGAAAATTACTTCTTTCTCGAAAACTATGGCACTTCAGAGGGAGCCGTTTCTCTCCCCATTACTCGTCACCAAGAAAGGTTTTATGCCAATAATTATTTTGAGTAATTACCAATAGTGTCCACTGCCTTTAACCATCAATTTCTTAATTAACATTGAAGTTAAATAGCGGCAACAGGCTCTTGGTCCAAACGGTTTTATATTCGTCGCTGTCGAAAGTTCCTTAGTTCTAACTTCAACTAACTGTCTATACCCCAACCAACTCACAAACACATTGAAACAGTAATGCCCCTTTTATACAAACGCAGTAAAGCACAATAAATTGCAATATTATACGCTTTCCTCGAATGCAGTTTGAAGCATGTCAAACCATAAACTGTTCAGCCGAAAGCACAAGCAATATAAAAGCCCACGGGAACAGTGTAGACTTTTTTCCACATTAAAATCAATTCCGTGAAACTATACAGCTGTCGAACTCACCCCACGAAGTTTTGGCAATGAACACCATACCTTCCATGTTTTGTGAGGCATTTTTCTTTTCTTTTAACACACCCCAGAGGGGTCCCCGCCCCAACATGTAATGTTTAACAGCTTTCGCACGTGCTTGTCCCCGTTTCATGTCCAAAATTGACAAAAACTGTTTGGGCACGAACATTGCGGAAAGGGTACAACGCGCTCTATTCATGTACATACAATCCATAACATGTACATCAGCGTGTTGTGTGTTTGGGCGCGTCCGAAATGGCAAAGCCTGGATCGCCTTGCCACAAACCATGCGCCGAAGTATAGTACGCATTTGGCTACACCTTTTAGCGACAGTCGTAGCCGTGCTGTAACCTCCATTTCTGGTACGGCCATAGAGCATAACAGTGTGTCACATTGGTATTTGTCAAAGACAAGCTACACTTGAATCATGAAAGTTTAATAACCACAATCAGCCATTGAAGTGAACAAAATCTTAACGTGTCATTTTGTTTTCAAACCGTTTGAGTTTTGGACTTGCAAGATTCAGACTGTTTGTGTTACTCATTTCTCAAAAACTATTGCATTTCAAATTGCATTTGTTGTGTGCAATTCTGTGAACATTAATAATGTTTACTTTTACCAATAGACCAGTGTTCTCACTCGGTGTATCCCATCATAAGCATAAAATAACAAGCCTGTGAAAACTTGGGCTCAATCGGTCATCGAAGTTGCGAGAAAATAATGAGCAAAAACCATTTTTGTAAGAGATAGTTCCAGGGAACGATTAAAAGAAGGAAAGTGTGATCTTAACTGCAACTCAATCGTAGTTGCTAAGTCAAGTGTGATATCACGATACCAATCACTATGGTAATAAAACTTACAATTTGTCTTGCTATGAAAATATTGCTATAGTGTGTCATTGTTTAAAAAATAATAATTTGTTTCGTTGTTTATGGATTGCAGTGAATTATAATACTAAACATGACCAGTGGAGAGACATAATTTCTTCCTTCTATCATGAAGACACCAGACGATTACTCTAAATGACACCATTTCCCAACTATTTCACACCTTTTCATTTCACCTCTCACATAAGTCATAATAACAATTGACACTGTTGATAAGCCCAATACAGAAATCCCACCACTGTTTCTTTCTAAAACGCAAACCGATCCATCACTTCAACCCCAGGTGATGTTTTTACAGCAACCAACTACAAAGCAGTCCCTCCGACAACATTTTGAAAGAAATATCGCCGGAGAATTCTAAACCTTCCTCATGGTTAATTTGTTTATATATTTTATGGCGGCCATTAAACTTGCAAAAACTTCGATTTATTACCATTAGCGCGGACTTGTCCAATCATAGGTGTATAATACACGTATTTAGTGTAAACAATTTGGTAGTGTGTTTATTTGGTTTATTAGCACGGCTCTGTATGGCAATAATATTTCAGGGGTCAGACAGTGTCACCGTGGATCGTGCACACGTCTTAATACTGTAGTATGAAAACTATTGATGTGTTAGACGGGAGTATTTTATGCATGATGTGATTTATAATAGTTAGTGGACGAGGTTGAGATGTGGCAGCATCAATTTTGTCTGTAGTCTGCTGGTGGTTTTACGGCTGGGTGTATTTGGGAGACGGGATAAAGAACAGCAGAATTCTTCAGGTGTTCAGAGCGAACCGTAATATTAAAGGTACTGGACACTATTTGTCATCCCAAAATAACTGTTAGCACAGAAACTTATTTGGTAACGAGAAATGGAGAGTTGTTGATAGTAAAAAAAACATTGTGAGAAATGGAACCCTCTGAAGTAACGTAGTTTACAAGAAAGAGGTAATTCCTCATTCAAACATGAAAAGAATTCAGGCCTGGACCTTTTTTTCGGCACTAATTGATAGCACAATTTGGCGCAACAATGGTGGTTTTTTGTTCGATGATCGGTTGAGTCTCAATTTTCACAGATATTTTATTTTATGCATGGAGCTACCAATGTTGGGATACACCAAGTGATGAGAATACTGGTATTTGACAATTTCCAAAGGTGTCTAGAGAATTTCAAGGCAACGTTTACCTATGTGATTACCAAACGTATACCTTGAATTCCCTTTAAAGACTAGTAAGGGTGAAAACGGCAACAAAGGATCTTTGCTGACATCAGTGAAACTTTGCATGGTGGAAATACGATAAAGTATAAATGTTTGCGGTAATATCATGTAATGATAATCTCTAAATAAGTTGGGGTGGTTTTGGCAAGAACATTTGGTTTCAACCCTGAAATCATACATAACTTACATTCAGACACACGTGAAAACAAAAAGTATCACTTCAAATAACAAGCCTATAGCAATGAACTATAGTGATCACCAGTCACATGAAATTTTCAAATCTAGATTGATTGAGTTGCCTTTTGTTTAACATAATTTTACCCTGGCTGCGCCCGTGTTTTCTTTATCGCTTATGAAAACAAAAATCTACAAAAATGGCCAAAGTTCAAATTGGCATTAAAGGCAGTGGACACTATTGGTAATTACTCAAAATAATTATTAGCATAAAACCTTTCTTGGTGACGAGTAATGGGGAGAGGTTGATGGTATAAAACATTGTGAGAAACGGCTCCCTCTGAAGTGCCATTGTTTTAGAGAAAAACGTAAGTTTCCACGAATTTGATTTCGAGACCTCAGATTTAGAACTTGAGGTCTCGAAATCAACCATCTAACACACAACTTCGTGCGACAAGGGTGTTTTCTTCAAATTTCCACAGGTTTGTTATTTTATGCATAATGTTGAGATACACCAACTGTAAAGGCTAGTCTTTGAAAATTACCAATAGTGTCCACTGCCTTTAACGAGAAACTACACTATATTTTTTCTACTGCACTGTGTACCTATTTGTGCAAAAAAGCAACGCGTCACGAATCCTATCAAAACGAACCGAAATCACACTCAACCCAACAACAACCCTGTGGAAAGAACAGTTAACCTCATTTTTTTTTTCTCTCAGTCCCCACCACCTCTTCCACTTCAACAATGATGACATCGAAATATTCATATCAAATCTGGCGCGCCTGGATGCATATATACCTCCCAGGGCCAACAAGTGAGGGTCATAGGTCATTCGTACAATGCCCTGCAGGGCGTCGGGTACCATGGTTACCTGGCCACGCTAACCAAGCAGCTGATT
This sequence comes from Asterias amurensis, assembly GCF_032118995.1. NCBI lineage: Eukaryota > Metazoa > Echinodermata > Asteroidea > Forcipulatida > Asteriidae > Asterias > Asterias amurensis. The sequence goes on along the minus strand of NC_092664.1, from coordinate 15,378,494 downwards.
CTACTACTGTAGGGACGTGAACGAAGGTAACAAACACGTGAGTCATGAATAGGTGGTACAAGGGTGGATTTTGTCGCACCCAAAGTTGTTGAATCGCGGATTTCGGCTAGGCGGTGTCCCTGTTTAGTAGGGGTAATACAATAACAATACATTAATTCTTAGAAAAACGAGAGTGGTGTTATCCCTGTTGAAAATAAGAGTTCGAGCCAAGTTTGTTTTCAAATCAATGTTTTTATCAGGTTTGCAGTCGATTTCACAAAACTCTTCCTAACTTAAGACTAGTCTTAGGACTTAGGACGAGTCCAAACCCTACACTGTAGCATGCAGACCTTAAGATTAATCCTAACTCGAGATAAGACGAGTCCTAACTCTTTGTGAAATCGACCGCTGGACTCCTTGGTGAATGGCACCCTATGAGTAAATTGTAAATTTCTACTGGACTGGAGCAGTTCAAGGGCACCAAGGCAATGACCAGGGGGCATGAAGGCAATCGCCTTTGTTGCCTCCTTGAAGTTTCAGGCACGAACAAGTACAGTTCCAACCTTTTAAAAAAAACCACTCACAATAATGTATATTTTGTAAGCACAAACCAACATGACTGGTTCGTGTCCCACAGTTGGTGGGTTGCACCAGGTTGCACCAGGGTGCACTGGGTTAACATTCAACTCTATAAGGAGGGTGTCTCAATCGACACGTCCATCATGGTCCGATCCGAGATCTGAGATATGGTATGGTTCCTAGTTGGGAACCCATGTGGTGACCCCATGTTCACCGATTCTTGTTTATTGGGTTAGCACAATTTTCTGAAAAGGATGTGTAGAAGTAAAACACGTTTAAACCATGGCGACAGTGTGGGAAAAAGTGGCATTAGGGTTTGGCAACTGTGTTGGTTGTGATTTTGTAACTGTAACTTTGTAGTATTTTGGGGGAATTTGTTATTATCTTTTAACTTCGTACATTGAAGCGATTTTGGCCGTAGGGCCACCTGTTTTAATTTTAATGTGTTAATACAGGTAAATTATACCAGAAGTAACTTGAGGCACCGAGGTTGATTGTCTCCACGCCCCCTGGTCATTGTATCCTCGCCCCCTGGTCATTGCCTCGTTGCCCTTTATATAAGGTGCCTCTATACCAAGGAGAAAAGTATGCCTTGGTGCCCTTTGCCCTTTAAAGTATCAGACTGTGCTATTGTTATCATTAATCCTCTTCAAGCTCTGAATGTCTAGATCCAGATTCCCACAACAGCAATCCAACGGGGGTCCCTTGCTTAATTTTAGCATAGTTGCAAAATGTAGCAATGTTTGACAATATTTCACAAGGGAGAGTACAACAATGTTCGTCATTTTACACAAGGTACTTTTTTCAAAATTTGTACAACCATGCTACAATTAAACAAGGGACCCTTGCTTAAATGCTATATTTTGAAAGGGACCTAGTTATTCCTCTTCATCGTCCATTTTTTTTTTTACTCAGCATCACAAACAGTCTGGTAAATGTGACGTCTGATAGCTGTTGACACCTGAATGACTCCCTTCTGTGTGTGCTGAAAGGGAGACCTATTATAATGTTAGCACAAAGGGCACCAGACTGAAACCTTTATGCATAGTGTTATAAACACATAGTGTGATGCCACGTTCCTGGTGTGGTGCATGTGACTGCATGTGATCCTCACTCTTTGATCTCACGGACTAAACTCCCATAGCATGCAGAGCTACACACCAACAACTAGGCTTCATGTATCACAGGACTTTTTTTTTTTTTTTTTACAGTAAAGGGGTCTCTTTAACTGGTATCCTCTGCTTAACCTGACATCGAGAAGTCACAAGGCCCGTCGAGCTATTCTCCTTACAAATAAAAAACACCCCTAAAACCAGTTTTGTAAATTTCCAAACGTCCAAGCAACATCTTGAAAATACTCCCTGAATTTAGAAAGCAAAAGAATTTGGAAAGCAAAGATTCCGCCACGTTTCGTCCCTTTTAGCAAACAGTTGTTATTAAAGGCATTGGTAATAAGTCAAATTAATTGTATACATCATAACTAACTTGGTAACGAGCAATGAAGTGCTGTTGATAGTTAGTTGCTCCATGACAAAACATTGTGTGAAACGGCTCCCTCTGAAATAACGTAGTTTTGGAGAAAGAAGTAGTTTTCACGAAAATATTTGAATTGATTTCGATACCTCAGCTGAGGTCTCGACATCAACCATCTGAGAGCACACAACTTGTCCGGCAAGGGTGTTTTTTCTTCGTTGTTCTCTCGCAACAGTCAATTGAGTTCAAATTTGTACAGGTTTTTTATGTTATGCATATGTTGAGATACACCAAGTGAGAAGACTGGTCTTTGACAATATTACCAAAGCTGTCCAGGGGTGGATTTCACAAAGGTAGTCCTAACTTAGGACTAGTCCTAGGCAATGCTAAGAGATAGGACCAGTGCTAAGTTAGGACCAGTAATTCATCCTAACTTAGGACTGGTCCTTTCTCTTAGCATTGCCTAGGACTAGTCCTAAGTTAGGACTACCTTTGTGAAATCCACCCCTGGGCCTTTAAAAATTTGACCGGAAACAGGTCACAAAAGACACCCAAAAGATGCACGTGAATTATACTTGCAGTTCGAAACCTCTGAACAAATTGTTTCGCTGCAGCAAGGACGATCTTTGGTATTGGTTTCATTGTTACAAAAAGAAGGGAAAAATATCCTATTTCGTATGGTTGTAAACAAACTCTAATCGAGGAAGCTAATTCATTGCCATCTTATATTTGTTGTTCCCCTTTGTTTGCATCAAATCTTACCCAGACCGAAACGGGGACTTGATCGTCATTTTAGAATGAGACAAAGGTGTCATCGGAGCATGCCATTTTGTTTAGTACCGTCGAATAAATGTGAACCATCTCGAAGCGGGAAGTTTTAGTCTGTACATGTTTTGATATGTATATAAATATATTTTTATTCGTTTTTTGTTTGTTTTTGTTTTTTGTTGTGTTAGATGATCTTGCCGTCAAGGGAACTTTGGTTGAACGTCCATGATTATGATTTGCACAAATCAAGAAATTGTGATTCGATTCAGCAACTAAACGACAATCCTTATTCTTTCTAGTCGTTGTGGAATCGGCGGTTAGCTTGGGAGTGGTTCAAACCCTTATCCGTGTAATAGAAGTCTTGCAGTCTAACCAATGGGCCACGGCGATGGTACTGGCAATACTGGTACTAGCCAGGCCCGACGAAGGCAACGAAGGCGATTACCTCCTTGCCCCATGGTCATTGCCTTGGTGCCATTGAAAAACAGGGTGCCCTTTACCGAGGAGAAAATTCCGTGCCCTGTCAGAAAACGAAGCATAGGCACACAGGCCCGATATTTTCGAATAACAAGTTTAAAGAGATAGTAAAAGAAAAGTATGTTGAACAAAATCCTTGGTTATTGTGAATTCCTGTACCGTAATTCGCGAGTCGATCCAAGTCGCTTCCAGACACGATTCAGCCAGATGTATTCAAGACAATATTGTTGCGTCACGGACTTGTCGATTGTGTGTGTCTTTTTCTCTTTCATAATAGGGGCTAGAATTGAAGCAAAATCAACATCCGAGAGAACCCGAAAATTTAGCTCCAAGACTTTTGCTGCGTCACGGCTTATTCGTATTTGTGTCCACTTTTTCTCTCTGCCATAATAGGGGTAAGAACTGAATCAAAACCAACAAACCATGATAACTGTGTGTATCATGTACAGTTACACACCATAGTGGTAATTCAACATATTTCCGGACCCTTCTCTGCACGAACAATGCAACAAACCAGCGTTAAACGACCGCCTCCTTGGAATCGCCCAGTCAGGTGTATATGGCCACCTGATGTTAATGAATAGAAGGCAGTCTTGCCTCTCGAAAAAAAACCTTAGTGTTTCCCTTTTACAGTAGTGGATCATTCTCCAATGCTTGTACTGTATAGAAACGACCACCATGCCCTCTTTGAGTGTAACAGATGTTATGCAAGACTGAATGGGGGACATTAACCGTTGCTTCGCATCAGAAACTTCACATGGTGTACAGATGTATAGTGTCCATCGTAGAGACTTTTATTCCTGAACACAATTATAAGTTTCATCACTTCAAACCTCACCCATTGAGCCAGGCTTTCGATATCAACGTCATCGGTAGAAGGTTAAGCCAGGCAATATGTTCATCTTTCTAGCAATGGTGCTACAACCACAGGAGAGGTAGAGGTTTTAGTTCGGAGAAGAACTGATATGTGGTCGCGACGTTTCGGAGAGTATACTCTGATTGGCAATCGGTAAATCACTCTAACCGTATTTTGTCATGCCACAATAACAAACTCTTGTTAACTTGCGGGTACAACTTTAATAAAACTATGTTGGGAGAGGTGTTGGTTCTGGTGAGAACTAGTGTGGTCTCTCAACGTTTCGAACAGTACACTCAGCTCGTCTTCAGGAGAAAGATGAGCAGATCCGTCTTTCTTAGAATTTACACTCCTCCCAAACAGAGTTACATGCATGGTTGCACCCACAAGTTTATGATCCACAACATGCAAAGTATCCAAACAACACTTGGTGCCATGCCAGTTCGGCCCCTAAAACCTAATTACGGACGTTGTGATTTACGCTGTTGCGGGCGTAATCGAAGTGTCTTGTTACCGGTGCTGAATCTTGTCCGACTCGAATTGAGTGTCATTGCGTTCGCACTTTGTGTTTGGGGAAGGGAAGTTGGGGAGAAAAGGAAAATGCAACCAAGTCTTGAAATGTTGCTTACCGCTGTGAGTGGCGTTGTTCCTGGGCTTGGCGCCAATGATCGCCAGGTTGACATTGGCCTTTCGTCCGTCGATGATGGGATTTGCATCTGCACATGCTAACCTAGCGGCATCCTTGGTTGCCATTGTAACCTGTGTACGGAGAGATAGTGAAAACGGAGGAAACTATGGTAAGAGTGTGAAGAAAACGATCGTGGACAACTTAGAGACACAGGGCAGGATTATTAGAAACTCCTCCTACGACTACTAGCCTACTACTGGTTTCTTACATACCACTCTCACAAGCTTGTATTAATACGCCTGCAACCGTGGACCTCTTACTGTCCCCCTATCCGTCTCTGAGTCATTATAACACAGTTTTGGGTCAGTTTGACACAGGACCCGGGTCATCTGACCCACAACGAAGTCTAGCCTCTTTAACAATGCTGCACATCTTATTTAGAAAAGTGACCAGTATTAAGTAGAATGTCATCACACTGAGTGCGGATTTGTAACGTCATTATACCATGACCTCAGAATGACGACCGTCTGTATGTGTTTTCCTGTGTTATATAATTTCTGTCGACACCTTCTCATTCCATGTTACTTCATGGTTTGTTTACCATGGCAGATTTCTCGATGTGGTGTCTCCTGGTCCCGAGGCGGATTCCCCATGGTTTTTCTATATAAAGAGACAGGACACACGACCTTGCTCCAGGCTAGGCTGGTTTAAGCTTACACTCTCAGGTAATACGTTATGGTACTTTTCCCTTCACCATGGGTGACATTACACGTTTCAGATGTGTGTACATTCTTGCCTTTCATTGTTGTGTTTTTGCTTTTCATTGGTGATAATCAAGGAAAGGCTGTCATGTCTTTGTAAACTCCTCTCAGTAGTACAGTTGTACTAAACGAAACAAAACTTCTCAATAAGGATGACATTTTGTACTCAAGGCTGTCACTGAATATTATACAGACGACGGTATGGCGATAGTGTCTTCAAAGGTTGTTAGAATTTTAATTTTGGTTTTTACCCATACACACCGATGTATGTTAGCACTGTATACTCAGTACTTTCCCGAGTCCTGTGAAAAAAACATCACAGGCATGTTACTCGGGTGGGATTCGAACCCACGACCCTTGCAATTCTAGAGCAGTGTCTTACCAACTAGCCTACCGAGGTTGCCTGGTAGCTAGAGGCAGTTCGAATCCTATGTTTTGGCAGCGGGTACCGAATTTGTTAGAATTTGTATAGCATTATATAAGACAAAGAGCATCTCTTCTCTAAAGTTCACCTAAGATCAGGCTCTGCCTCACATTGTTTTCTGTGACTGGTTTCCTTGCAAAGTTTTCGCCTGAGACATTAGGCTCTTAAACGTTCCGGACCAAAATTTATCCGGACTCCATATATGTTTTTTTGAGGTATGGCTGACACTCATAGGAGTGCACTGTTTGAGTTTGGTTCAGACAAATTAACCCAGACCGTGTCATAGTAAATACCTTTATCATGCTGCCTCCATCTTGGTCATGGTCCTTGTGTCGAATAACAACAATGAATGCTAATAACCATTATGAAAATAGGAACCAGACTATTTCGTTTCCAGCCTCGGTTTGGTTACATTGTTATCAATGGGGGAAATTGAAGATGGCTGCACCATGTTTTTTTCAGATGTCGGGTCACCCAGAACTGGGTCGATACCCCATGGGACCCCGATTCGGTTCAACCGAATTCGGAGTGAACACATGAAAGGTAAATTGTTTTTGTTATGAGTGAATCTAGGGGGAGAATGTGTGTTTCCGATTAAATCTCTTTCATCCCACAAGATAACAACCTCACAGACCTCCAAACCTGAACTACACATTATTATCCTTTGAATGTTCCTTTTTTTAGACTGCACACTACTCTCTTCGCCATTACAATGTGTATATGTATTCTGTAAAATGCTGTTTTCTTGATAGTATGTGAATAATTATGTCAACGTAATTGAACACGACCCTATGTTTTCTTCCCAACTGTTTTCTTTAATTTTAAATGAACTCATGATTTTGTTTTCTCTCAATCTTTTTTAGAAAATTTCAAGAGGGCAAGGGTGACTTTTATTTTAGTCTGGAGAGACCAGTTGAAACACCAAAGGTGTCCGGGAAATGAACTCTCTAGACACACACACAGCACGGGATCAAACGGTGTAAAAGCCCGGGCCAGGGCTAAGTATTGTCGGGGACAGGTTGGGTCTCACTGCGGGGACCTGTCACCGGTATATGAAAAGATCAACAACGAGTCACAGCTTTTGTCACCTTGTGAAAACGAGTAATCTTAACCTCAAGATTGATTTTGCTGCATTTTTGTTTTTGTCATCAGGGGAAGGTAGCGGGAGTTGTTACATCACCAACTGGGATGCAAGACACACAACAACCCCGTGTATTTGGGGGTCTGTGTTATGGTGATATCGAGCGCCAAGTCCGACGGGAATATCAGCAAACAAAGCGGGAATGGGAACCAAATTTGCACCTACTTTACCTGCACAAGACAGGGTCCATTTTATAAAGCTGCTTAAGCAGTTGCTTAACAATAATGTCTGCTAAGCAGAAATGAGCAGAGGATACCAGTCGCAACTTGTACATGGATGCGCCATTGTAGTTTGGCTGGTAACCTTATGCTGGTGTGGCCCAGGTTGAAAAACTCCCAAATTGTTTCACCCTTTTAAAAAAGGTGAACCATCAAAGTGCCTAAGGACATACAAAAACATAACTGTGTAGACATTTGGGGTAAATTTGAGAGGGTGTCGGATTCGGCTTTATAGTCTGAACTCAAATTGAAAATCATTGGTTTAATGTTATCTTTACTTACTCTGCGTAATCTTAACCGTACATTGACTTAACAGTCAGAAGTCAGGTTTCAAATTAACCCTGCTGCGCACGGGTGCGTATAAATCGCTCTTGGTTTGGCCAGAACATAATATTTCAGAGCATACATGGCGTCATTTCATTGGCTAGGTCATCCTGCGATTGGGATTGGTCAGAACATAGTACGTCAGGGCATACATGGCGTCATTTCATTGGCTAGGTCATCCAAAGTGAACAACCACTTTCGATTTAGCTACAGTGAGAAGTTTAATTTTGATAGGAAAACTCGTTATTAGAAACTGGGAAGGTGTTTTTGTGACTTCCTTTTACAATAAAGACTTTAATACGTTATAGCATTGTTGACATGAAGTTGCAACGGTCCAGTAAACAAACTACTGGACAGGTAACGGCAAATCTCAAGTGAACGATTGTAATACTGTGCTTTCACAAGATGAAATTGTTTTGGGAATTCAAGATCAACAAATACGAAAAAGTTTGGTTGACAACGACCGCAAGAATCTGTGAACCGAATTACCGGGTCTAACAAAATCGATCGAATGATAACAATATCGAACGAGTCCAACTCCGAAGCAGCCATTTTGGATATCATGCCCTCCTGGCACAAGCTCGCACTCAAACTCATTCACTATTTTCAGTGACCTGGTTGAATTTCACTAAAGAGTTAAGACTGTCTTATACATGAATTGAGTAATATGACGAGCTACTCGTTCTAACTCAGGACTAGTCTTAAGTTGTTAATAACTCATATACGACTAGTATTTTAACTACTCCAGAGTTAAGGACTGTTTTTGTGTTACCTCAGAGGTGGGTTTCACAAAGAGTAAAGACTAGTCTTATCTTGAGTTAGGACGAGTTACTCGTTCTAACTCAGGACAAGTCAATTAAGACTCAACTAGTATTTTGACTACTTAAGAGTTAAGGACTGTTTTTGTGTTACCTCAGAGGTGGGTTTCACAAAGAGTTAAGACTAGTCTTGTCTTGAGTTAGGACGAGTTCTCATCATAACTTAGGACTAGCCAAGCCTAAGTTTGTTTAATGCCTCATTAAAGGCAGTGGACACTATTGGTAACTAGTCAAAATAGTTTTTAGCATAAAACCTTACTTGGTAACGAGTAATGGGGAGGGGTTGATAGTATAAAATGGTGTGAGAATTGGCTCACTCTGAAATGACTTAGTTTTCGAGAAAGAAGTTATTTTCCGCGAATTTGATTTCGAGACCTCTGATTTAGAATTTGAGATTTCGAAATCAAGCATCTGAAAGCACACAACTTCGTGTGACAAGGTTTTTTTTTTCTTTCATTATTATATATCAACTTCGACCACCAATTTGGTTAAATTTGTCATAGGTTCATTATTTTATGCACAATGTTGAGATACACCAAGTGAGAAGACTGGTCTTTGACATTTACCAATAGTGTCCAGTGTCTTTAAGAGTCCTAGTCCCAGCCCTAAGTTAGGACTACCTTTGTAAAGCAAATCGGCCTTGATTAGTCGTGGTGCATGCACATGTACATATTTACATCATTCCACACAAAAACCCAAATTCATTCTTCATCGTGGTTTTTATAAAGTCTACATTGTGGACCGAAAGTGTATTATAAAGACAGTAACACAGGCAAGGACTGTCTCTTTTTTGTTCAAGGGGATTTCATCCATTCTAAGGGTATTAAAAGAGAGAAGACTGTATGAGGACTTAGCAGGGAAACCCTACATCTGCGCAAAGCTAAGTACATACCAACATGCTTGCTGTGATACTTAACACCGTATTCAGAAGCACAGGAAAACCTACTAACGAGAGTGCTATAAATACGGACAATAATAGAATACTGAATCCATTCCCAAAACAAGAAGTAGAAAGGGGGCAGGAGGGACTACTTGAAGACGGTTGATGCATGGGTGGAAACTTGTTTATGTTTCATACGCTCTAAGCTTCATACAAAGAGCCAATGCATGTTTTCCACTACAACACCCCGACCCCCTCCCAAAATAAGGGGGAAAGAAAGAAAGAAACATACAATAACAAATAAAGCAGCTAAATTTCTTGGGTCAAAATTGACCCATATCGAGTCGGGAGCTGGTTCATTTTCTATCAATTTTTTTTTATTTGGTCAACTTGACACTGGTACCTTTGTCAAACATCGACTTTTGCAGGCCTGTGTATGCTTTGTTTTTTAAATAGCAAGGGCACCAATATATTTTTTCTAAAGTAAAGGGCATCTAATGTAAGGCATCTGTACATTTCTACTGGAGCCTTTCATGGGCACAAGGGCAATGTTGCAAAGCCTTGATTTGAAACGAACTCGGTTCCAAAAATAGTAGGTGAAGAAAGTAAGTATTTAAAAAGAAAATGTTTATTTTTGCCTTGTTGAGTCAGTGAAAAATGGCTCGGGTTTAGACTCGAGTCAGTGAACACTGGCTTAGGTATAGACTCGAGTCAGTGAACACTGGCTTAGGTTTAGGCTCTAGCTAAGGCTTAGCCAATAAATGATGAAAGCGTGAGTGTGTATACAATACACATTGCCAATGCAAACATTGGTACTGTCAAAATAACAGTACCGTATTACATTATTTTATCAATGCTGTGCATTATGGGGCATCTGTTTTTATGGTAGGGTATAGGTCACACATTCTTCCACCTAGTCGACCATGCTGAAGAGTCTTGCATCCAGTCCACCATGCTGAAACGGCTCCTTCCTCCATGTAATGGTTGATTAAATATACCAAGGATATAATCGCAAACTTACTATTTATTTACAGTTTCTTCCTATTTATCTACACCGTGCAAAGCCTTAATCAAAACGCACTTCTTGGTTTTGATCTAAGACTTTGTGTGCCAACAAACATCCGAGATCGGGTTCTCTGACAACATTATAAACCAGGCTTATAGGACTTCATTTCCATCACCTTGTACACAAGGGAACACTCCACGTGTTCAGTCCTTCCCAATAACCCCCTTATAGCCCATCTTGAGTTCTTTATGCTCTATATCAGGCAGCTTAGCTCATACAAAAAACCATACTGCGAATAAAGTCTCGATTATGCAAGTGGTCGTGTCCCCTGTCCCCACACGCGGCTTAAGTGGAAGACGTTCTTAGGAGGACGCCAGGCCTCTACCAGGTGTGTCAAAATGTGGGTAGTCAGTCCACGAATGCGATTAAAAAGGTAAACCTCATCTGAGCCTCTTACGGTTTATATCCGATCAAGGGATCGGGTGTACGTCATAGATACAATTATATACTTTTTTTTTTCTTCACATGTAACCGATGAGTAATGAGGGGACCTCACCATAGAGTGAATACCGAACAATGGAGGGGCAACCAGCAATGGTTGACCTCCAGTCACTCCTGTATGAGTGTAATAGGACTAGAGCTGTAGATTAATCGTATGCAATGAGCAACCAATCCTACTGTTACAGCAACCTTGTCAGACGTATATACAAACATTACACCAATATGTTTTTAACACTGTTCCCCCATCCAGCCCCGTACTTTACGTTGCACTGCAGTAAAAGTACAAGTAAAAAATGGAAGTCCTCCGGGCTATGTTTCCAAGGACAACAGAGTATACATTAAAACACACATAGTATCATGTCTTTGTTCTTGATTACACAAAATGGGTGTACTTCAAAGCCGGGCCTAATTTCACAAGGTTTGAACCAGTATAGACACAAGCCGGGCCTAATTTCACAAGCTTTGAAGCAGTATAGACACTATTGCTGAACCATGAACACATCCTTGAAACAAAACTGACTTCAAGTATACCAAGGCATAATATGTTTTACTGTGCTAAACAGAAACTGTGCGTTACGTTTGCAGGCTTATACTTCACGGAGGCAACGAAGGCGATTGCCCCCATGACCCCTGGTCATTGCCTTGGTGCCCTACGAGGTGCTCCAGTAGAAATGTACAATACGTTCCTCATAGGATGCCCTTTACCGAGGAGAAAATGCATTGGTGCTCTATTGACCTTTAAAACACGAAGCATTCAGGCCTTCGTTGCATGGATCAAATTGTTATCCTGACCACAGTTTCAACCACATTATCAGTGAACATTCTGCTACCAAATGCAACCACAACAGAACGCAAATCCTGGATAATTCGAGGCCACAATGAGGAGGTTTACCACCAAACATGAGGCAGGAATGTATTCAGACCAAGTACGATCCGAGACCTTCACCGAAGAAGAGACTGTTTTCACCCGTCATGCTGGGGCGATCATCCCATTAACCATGGAGGTAGGATTAACCTCCATGCATTAACCATGTACTCACAAAGAGTGTCTAATACAACACAAAGTCATGACAGAATGGTATAGTTCTAGGCCTTTGAGAGCGTTATTCACGCCTCAGCAAGACACCACTTTGTGCACAAAATAATGTAACTTCCCAAATGCATGAGACCACACGTAGGGGATCGAAGCTCGCTGTCTCCTCACATGATGTAAGAAGAAACAGGGTCCAATTTCATAAAACTGTTCAGCAGAAAATACTGCCTGAAAAAAATGTCTTTGCTAAGCAACAATTTAGTTGGGCACCAACCACAACAAAACAAACTTGATGTAATTTGGGCTGGTAGCCTGTTTCTACCAGGCATTCAGTGCTAAGCAATTTGGTGTGCTGGCATGCTTAATGAGATTGGCATCAGAATGGTCCCCAAGCAAATCAAACAAAGAACCACACACGTCTTTGCCCCCAGCACTTTTTAATATCATTCTTCCATGGTCCTCAAAATCCACAAAATCGAAGAAATTAGAACTGCATTATACGACGCGAACTCACTGCAACATGTGGCGATTCGCAAACTGGGTTCCCTGAGACTCCGGTCCTCCTGAACTTTAACACTGTCTCAGTACCCCAACAGGGACTGCTTTAAACTCTGATGAACCCCAAATAGCTACCCCCACCACTCTTGAATCTCTCTCAACGAAAACTGGGACTCGGTGGTCTTTTTCATTTCAGTTTTAGTCGGACACGGATCCATAACTTTTTGCTGTAGGACACAATTACCCCCTTTGCCACATCGGCGCCGAAACATGATTGATAATTTCCACAGAAAAGTTCCACTATTTTTATCGGTTGAATATTCCACCCAGGCCTCAATTTATTTGTTTGTGTATTCCTGGTTAATTTTTAGTGGTAATCTTTTGTTCGGTCCGACGCAGCCTACGGCCATTTGTTCCCCCCTACAAACAGCAAACAGCCTCCCACCCGGATTTCCGAACCTCCTGAACTTAGGACCTACTTTTTTCATGTAAAAATGTGTTGAACCTCCTATCCAATTCCTGTGTATCACTGTTCTCCATCCCATGGGTGGTAATTTAGGGAGGCGACGAAGGCGATTGCCTTTATGCCCTTGAAATGCTCCAGTAGAAATTTGCAATTACCCCATTACCTTAACCAAGGAGAAAGGGGCCATTGCCCTTTTAAACACGAAACACACAGGCCTGCATCTGAAAACAGTTATACAGATACGTGGCAGTGTGAGGGACCATGCTTGAACTAGAACCGTAGTTTCGAAAAGGCTGACATCTTGTTTAAAACTTACTTTATAATCAATAATAAGCAGATAGGAACAGGCAAATAAGATTACCCTGACTTCGTGCCGAAATCATTAAAGGCACCAACTATATTTTGGCGGTCATTTTTTTAAATTTCGGTACCAGACTATATACATGAAACTGTTTTCCAGATAATTGAACAGGCATAAGGACTGATACTTCACAGAGGCAACAAAGGCGAGTGTCTCCATGCCCCCTGGTAAATGCCTTGGTACCCTTGATATTCTCCAGTAGAAATTTGAAATCTCCTCATGTATATGCCCTTTACCAAGGAGAAAATGCCTTGGTGCCCTTACCCTTTCTAGCAAACAGGGCTGAGTCGTGAAACAGATCTCTCAAGAAAAAATTACAAACACCTCGCCATTTTTACGAACTTCCCCAGACTCCTTGGTATACAGGCTTTACAACAAGGATTACAACCCAACTGGTCAGTCACAAAAAAAAAAAAATGGATCCCACTTTCTTTCAATTTCGGCCTAGTGTTGATTGGACGCATTGTGTTTACTAAAGAAAACAAGCCCCGTAGCCGTAGGTAGTACGTAGCTGTACGTAGCCCCGCCCATAAAATACACATGGATGGATGGGGGGGGGGGGGGTATATTGAAAGGATTCTTGTGTAACAAACTCTGACAACATTTTACGGGACAACACAAAAACATGGCAGAGTCACCGTAAAGGGTTCCAGAGAGAAGCACTGCCGGCCATACAAGGGATGGAGCTTCCAATCTCTCAGGACTTTAATTGACAACATCAACTTATAAGCACAATATTGACAGCACAAGAACAACGCACAAAATGGAATTTGCAACCCACCCTCTCCAGGACAGCAGCAAGGCTTGAAGGAGAGGCTACAACTCCAGATGCAAAATGTATAAGAATACACTATACAATCAATAGTAAACTTGCGGGTATCAACCATGTAGTAACTCTCTTTTGACGGAGTTTTTACTCTGAAAAGAGCCGGTTTGGTCTTGACGTTTCCAACGATATATACTCGTCTTCTGGAGCAAGATGAAGTTTGCTTTAACTATGTACGTATTGACAACAGAGACAGGTCTGTTCACAAATGCGAATAGCAAAGTGACGAACGCTATGGTATACAGAGTACCCGACCGAGCTAGTAACTTGCATAAAATGATGGCGTATCAACAGAAGCAAAGCATGTTATCGTGTTGCAACAGAATGTCGTGTATTTATTCAGATTATGCCATTCAACAATGTGGAAAACACAGACCATCCCGAGCAAAAAACAAATCCATATTTATTTGACACATTCGACCCATGCCAGCAACCACTCAACACGCTCATTGTATGTGCTGTCAGAACCCTTAATCGTATGTTTTCAAAGGCCCAAGGCTGTAAAGGCAATGCCGAGATATCACATTTATTTTTAACGGCTAAGTTGCTGTTTCAACCCACTGACTTTGGTCAATAAAAGATGACAGAACCATAACTCCTAAATTTATAGATAGTTTTTTTTAAGGGATCCATGGTGTATAGATCGGGTTGACTTCGGTCATTTGCCCCCCCCCCCCGCCCCCTCTTCCCGTCCCCGTTGGCGACGGGTCTGACACAATACAAGTGGGCCATAATCACAAATATGATGAATTGGGGAGTTCTTGTTCGTGTTTTCAAATCATCCCCTTTTATCTCTTTGAGGCTAGGGTGATGACCCGATTGACAAAGAAACTCAAGAAATTATACCAATTTCGACGCACGTTTTTGTCCCCGGTTGAAAAAAGGGTGAGCGTTTTATTATGCAGACTACTCAAAAGAGTTTTATAAATGGTGCTACCCCAAACCTCACCCGACTATACTCCCACCATGCAAAGTTTCAAATTATATTTATATTATGTGGTTTCCTAGACTAATGGTGTACGACTTTTCTTTTTTTTCTTTTTTAGCAACACCTATATTATTTGACCTCAATAATGAAAAAAACGTATATCTGCACCTCCTACAAACTTTCCATTTACTGTAGATATTTGTTTGGAAAGGAAGAGCGAAATCATACATGTAGCCTGCAGAAAAAAAATTGTAAATAGGGAAGACAGTGTAGCGAAAAATACAGTTCAGACGTGTCTGGACTCAAGTAAAGGAGAACCAGTGTACAGTTTTGTCTGACTACACCTTTAACAATTCCCGGATCAAACTTGACCCGGATTCACGGTTCCGGAGAGGGTCTGATCCATTACCAGGTCAGTTTGGCCCAGAGTCCGTTTCAAAACCAATCTCTTAACAAATCTCGGATCAGAATTGACCGCGGTTCCGAGAGGGTCTGATCCATTTCTAGGTTAGTTTGACCATAGAGAAAGGT
Organism: Asterias amurensis; assembly: GCF_032118995.1. NCBI lineage: Eukaryota > Metazoa > Echinodermata > Asteroidea > Forcipulatida > Asteriidae > Asterias > Asterias amurensis. The sequence goes on along the minus strand of NC_092664.1, from coordinate 15,363,018 downwards.
TTGACCCATAGTCCGTTTAAAGTGACCAGAAACCGAACTTTTCGCGTTCCTGGTCACATTATATTCAGATTGAACCCAATTGCGGATCGCATCAAAACAGATTCCGGGTCAAACTGACCGAGAAATGGATCAGGCCCCTCTGGAATCCGGAATTGATGTCAAATTATATAACATGGAAGCTTTTGAGTCAAGCAATGTAGTTTTAACACAATTGCTTGTCATTGCTCCCTACATTGCATTTCCAACCCTTAACAATGCTGATTTTGTTTCGATGTTACTTTTTAAAATAATTGTTCTTTTCATTGAGTGTTTAGATGAGGTGCTTAGACGTATAGTTGGTATCAAACATCGAAATTCAAGTCTCAGAATCGATTAATGATCACATTAAAGACACAAGTGTTTTCCTCCCACAGTTGATTATACAGTAGAAACCCCCCAAAAATCAACACTCTTAAAAAAATATTACAAATCTGCATTATGAATAATTATTTCTTGCTCACTAGAAGTCTGCACCTTTGTACATAAGCCAGCACAATGCTCGAACGGCTAAAGGGATTGATACCTTGAAAGTTTTGATAAGTGACAAGCAGTTTGTGTGTATAATGAATGCCCTTGTGTCCTGTCTCGCTTTGCAAAACCTTGCGGTCAACCTGTCGAATTGTAAAGTATCGGTCAACTGCACCAGCCTAAACCAACTATGTTAAGATAACAAACTGTGACTATGACCCAGACAGATGTGGACTTAGTGTCATATGGCCTCTACCAAAGGAAATTTGGGGGTTAGAACCGTTTTCGTTCAAATGTTCACTCGGTACAGGTCAACAGTATACGGGGCCACGGAAGTTTCACCCACTTGTGATTTCTGGAAATTATTTTCTAGAATAACGGCATTAGGCGCTGCACAGTTGACACCTTTGGTAATTGTCAAACAACAGTCTTCTCACTTGGTGTATCCCAACATATGCATACATTAACAAACCTGTGAAAATTTGGGCTCGATAGGTCATCGAATTTGCAAGAGAATAAACATTGAAGAAAAAAGCCATTGTTGCACAAAACTTGTGTGCTCTCATAAGGGGGAAAAAGTGCTTAAGGCCTGAATTTTTTTTTTTTATGAGTGAGAATTACCTCTTTCTCAAAACTTACTTTTTTGGGGAGCCGTTTTCTCACAATGTCTTTTACGATCAATCAGAAGCTCTTCATTGCTCGTTACCAAGAAAGTTTTTTTTTGCTAAACATTTTGTTGAGTAAATATCGCATGCATTTAAGCCTACCCTTATAACCTCGGTTTGACCGTGCGAGTTTGTATGAAGAAAAAAAAAACCATAATGATACTGAAGATTCCCTTGAGTCTAGAATCTTGTACTATGCTTGTACCGTAAGAATAACTCCGCCTTATAGTAGTAGAAGCAGCCTGGCCCGGGGGCATTCTATGCCTTATTTAACTTGGTGAGGGCACTTCACGTAACCACGGACGCCGTGCAGTTACCAGTCATGCTGAGGACACGACACCCTTTTGTGTATTGCGCTGTGGGGCTTACGGGGTTTGCACCATTACCATTGTTTGTTGGGACACGGTGGTTAAAGCCATGGAGGGAAACAATTTGCCTTGTGTACATGAATGTGCAAAGTATAAAAGAAGTGATGCATATATACAATGTTTAGAATTATGCATTAGTATTATGATATAAATCTACCTCCATGGTCCAATACTTCTGCGATTGTTTTTTTAATCGTTGGCTTATATAAACCCGTTTGTTCTGTTCTATGCCAGCAATTCATGTAAGGGCCTAGGACTCTATGGCAAAAAATGATGGGCAGTCAGGATTCAGGAACTGTGAGCGATTGTGAGTTAATAAAACGATTGGTCCCAGAGGTACCGAGTTCTTATGCGACTTGTTTGAAAAGTTGTTTTCCTACTTGTTTTGGCTTCCTTTTTTTCAAAAGTACAAATGTTGTGACTGTTTCTTATTGCAAATCGCTTCAATCGTGAAATGTTTTCGCCCTGTTTTTTTTTTCTTTCTCCAAGAACGTCGTTTTGATAGTGTAAAAATAAATAGTAATAAATAAAAACAAAATAATAAATATAAAAACACCATTCCGTGTTTAAAAAAACACATAAAGGGCCTAATGGCTTACCTGTTGATACATTTGTGCGGATTTTATTTGATACTACGTTATACAAAAATTGTTGACAGAAAAACACCTCACAAAGCTTTTTCTCTAACTGTTGCATTATTATCCCATTTAAATAAATAACAAACTATTGTGTTCCTTAATCAATCTTCAAGTACAACTTATCATCCAGGTTTGTGGGTACACGATCATTGTTGGCCTATTTTCCCCCCTTTTACAACATAATTTCTTTTTAAAAGTTACATCTCTTTAGATGTCGATAAGAATCAAAGATACAAATTCACCAATACGGCTTGGGGTCGAGTAGCTACTCACCGGGCCACTTCGTTACTGGCGCCTGTGGCTTTATTTACTAGGTCGAAACCTCGAGCCCAGAGATTACGTTGCACCCAATTCAACATCTTCCAACAGTGTCGGAATTAAACACCTTATGGTAATAGTAGCTGGTATAAGAATGCGCCAATTATAGGGTTTTTTTGTGTTATACTAAAGACACAACGAGTCTTTTATGTAGGTTGGATTTGAGGCATTTCAGTAAGGTATCAATATTGGTTTGCGGTAACACCATGTGTGTATGTACTTGCCAGGTAGCTTATGTTTAGCTATATACATGAAACTTTAACTCTCCAGTGCCGCATGGATTTCCCACCTAAAAATAGAGCATGATCAATGTTGCATTGTTGTAGGCCTACTACTAAATGATATCCTTTTCTTTGAGAACGAAAACAGCATTGAAAGGTTTAGAGTTTTACACGTTGTATTGGCAGCGGAAATGCCAAGAGTTCAATTGCATGGATTTCCTACTATTTTTTTGCAATAGAGCACCATGAATGTTACAATTGAACAAACAACTTATATCCTTTTCTTTGAAATCGAAAAAACATTCCAGCTTAAAAGGTTGAGAGATTTTACATGTCGTATTGGCACCACAAATGCCCATAGTTGTATGGATTTCACACTTTTTTTTAAACAGAGCAAAGTGATTGCTACATTGTAGTAGGCCTACTACTTATAGCCTTTTTCTTTGAGACCGGAACAACATTCCAGCTGAAAAGGTTTAGAGTTTTTACATGTCGAATTGGCAGCGCAAATGTCCCATAGGAATGGGCATTCCAGTGTTGTGTGCATGTGGTGTATGCAAGAATCATGGATGTAGAATTCTACTCCATGGTGTATGCATTGCAAGCATGGATGAAGCAACTATAGTACAACCAACGTTAGTAATCCAATACCATCTTGCTCTCTATACCATAGAGCAAGGACCTGGGCCCAATTTCATAGAGCTGCTAAGTACACAAATTTGCTTAGCATGAACAGTTCTTCCTTGATAAAAACAGGATTACCAGCCAAATTGTGATTTTCAGGATAAGCAAACAACAGCTGAATACCAGTAACAAGTAATATGCAACCAATGGAAATTTTGTTGGTAACCCTGTTTTTATCAAGGAAGAAATGTCATGCTAAGCAAATGTGTGTGCTTAGCAGCGCTATGAAATTGGGCCCAGACAACTGCATGAACTTCATACTATACTGCTAGTAAGCTGCTGTTTTCTTTTTAGTAAGCACAGTGAACAATTTCCCTCGTTACAAAAAAATGTATCAGCCACTACTCAAAAATCACAATTTACTACTCAATATTATTAGCAGTCACTGTGCACAACAATTTTTGTTTTATTTGTTTCGCTTTGCAAAATTGTTGAACGAAATCGTTCCCCCTGAAATATTGTAATATATGTAGCAAAACGAAGTTATTAATGGCCTATAGGTAATTTTGATTGGGAAATCATTTGCGAAAGCCAATACTAATTGCCTTACGTCCTTACTTAAGGATTCTGCCGAGTATCAACGTAAACGTAAACGTAAACGTAACATAGCATGATTAATTGGAATGGTACTTACGAATCCGTATCCTTTGCTCTTTCCAGAATTCCTATCAGTTATTACAACTGCCTCCTCGATCTCACCGAACGGCTCAAAGACTTCACGTAGCCTTTCATTGGTCGTGTTATATGGCAGTCCACCAACGAAGATTTTCGTCAATGTGGTATCCTTTTTACCTTCCATTTTGTTTTGATAAGTCTGTTCTCCCTCTCTATAAGGTACAACAAAAAGTTACTATTTAGATTTTCGTTTTAGCTGGGTTTTAGTTGCCGGAGTTGGATGTCATCTGAGCCCGCTATACCTCCGGTCTTGAGTGAGACGCTGAGACGGGTTTATTCCACGGGAGGAGGATTATGGTTCCTGCCAAAGTGATACACCAAGAGTTCCACACAGTAGCAGATGGGGAGAAACTGGTAGTTCCGGTGATGAAGCAAATCCGGATTTTTGAAGCTCGGATCAGGAGGGGTTACACTCTAACAAGATTGTCTGTCGGACTCCTAAACCAGAATGACAAAAGCTGCGAGCAGACAGTGTTGGTAGCAGACTGATGTTTGTTAGTCCCAGTGTGTATGTACTTGGCTAGCAGAATGTACTTTTTACGCGGTTAAATAGGAGCCTGTTATGGATACACAACCTTCCACTCTCAGCGGTTACCGAGTACTAATCTGACAGCTAGCTATGATGAATACCTCACTACTATGCGTCCTTCGACAGGCAGAAAAACAGACCTATGTCCCCGCCCTTCTCATAAATATGCAAGAGCTTGCAACAGGCACTTGATGCGCATACACTGCACACACTGCACACGTGTGTGTGTGTGCTGCGTGTTGAGTAAGAGGCGGTTGGTAAACAACTTTATGAATATTCATGAAAGGTGATGTGCTCAGCACGTTATCATGAATATGCAAGATGGGATGCGCTCAACACGTTTCAAAGATAACAGGGGAAAAGTCGATGGGTCACCGGTTGTAGGTGCCTGGTTTTGTGGCCGGTGGGCGGAGTTAAAGTCTATGGGGCACCTACCGGCAAATGACTCGTGTGTCACACACGAGTGCCTAGAAGGATCCCCTGGGTTTTTGGGGCCGGCAAATAATGAGGTCCACGCTTGGTCTTTTTTTTCTGCTGATTGCTTCGCAGAGAGGGGAGACCCTGTGTGGGGAAAGTGACCAGCAGACCATCCAAAAGATCATGGGGAAAACTTGCCTCAAAAGGGTTCCTCGTGGAAGCCCGCAATTTTATAATTCTGATTTTGTACATCTGCAAATAAACATAATAAAATGATAATATTATAGGTTCTTATTTAAAATGTTAAATTTGCATCTGAGATAAAGAATATTAATTTTGCTTTTACCCATATACACCGACGTGTGTTAGCACTGTATTCTCAGTACTTTCCCGAGTCCTGTGAAAAAAAAACATCACATGCATATTACTCGGGTGGGATTCGAGCCCACGACACTTGCGATTCGTAGAGCAGTGTCGACATACCAATAAGTTCTTATCCAACGCAATCCATATAGAACACAGAACTATGTCAAACATCGACCATCATGAGCTAGAAGAATAGTTCCCAAAAGTTAAACTGTTGTTCATGTTGACAATGACAATTGAAACACGCGGTCGAAACAAACAACAGTGAGTTAAGTTAAAAAGAGATGGATGTCATATAACTATAGAATTCTCAAAGATAATTAATATCGCGTGTAATTAACATCCTAGCCAACATGCAGGGCAAAAAAAGTGAACACTCCAGAAAAAAATGATGATCTATAAACAAAAAACAAACAGATTTTGCAAAGTTGTAAATAAGTAGGCCCTAAATGCTTGAATGGTCCCAAGCAATCTGACCGTAGAGGGCAGTGAGTTCATTTGCAAAGTCTAGGTATAGTAACAATGCTGTCACCAACGCAGAGTTGTTGAAAACATTGCCAACAGCAGAAGCAAACCTTGGATAGTACCGTACCGGTGTCCCATGAAATTCTGTTCCCCGTGATTCTGTCCCCATACGGGAAGTTAACAAGGGTTAGATGAGAAGGATTTAAAAAGAGGGCGCTGTCAGAAGAAGTTTGTACACAGTTCGTTCGCCATATTGGGTGCGGAATCTCCAGCCCGGCACAGAATACCTTATCAACAGTTTAATGGTCTTGGTACCTTTTATGGCTCAGGTTTTTGGTCATGACATGAATCCCTATCTGTGAATGAAGATGTCGTCAATAGTCGAGTTTCGAGAAAAAAAGGGAGAATCACAAAGCAATGTTTTCAGGAGAGTCGCGAAATCCGTTGTACATGCTTAATTATTTGTTGTATTTTTTTTTTTTTTTTGGTGTATTTTTTTCTCCATGAAATTGTTTTTTTTTTTTTGGGGGGGGGGGGGCAAAAATATCCAAACTAATGACCTGCCAAAAAATTGAAAAGAAATCTCAAGTAGTTGAGACAATTGTCCACAAATACGTTTGATTGGTTTTCAACAGGCTTGTTTTGCAGGATACCAGTGACAAATGGTGCACGTGAAATTGTGTTTTGGTTGGTTACCTTTTTGTGCTTAGAACACTTCTGATGTGCTTAGTTTCTTTTTGTGCTTTAAGATGCTCCATGTAATTGGGTCCAGGAGTGCCGAAAACGTTGACGATAATTCAAGCCACAGTTTTAACAGTAGGCGGCTATAGGTACATGTTTTGGCCTATACGGGCAAACTATACTGTCGAGTTCTCAGACTGCCCGATTCACCGGTAATATGAATCTGAGCCTAAACATCAGCCTAGATCGGTTTATTTGCACCAGGCAGTACGGTCTTGGCCAACAGCAGGTGACCCTCCCGTCATGGACACCCGGGCATCGCGGAGCGCAAACCTACCCACTGATGACGGATTTTGTCCGGTGCTCACAATGTGACTCTCGTTCTTGTCGAGTGAGCTGTACTACCCTCAAACCAGGCAAGACCACTGAACAGTAAACACAAAATGCACAGAGAGTAATAATACTCAGCTCCCATGACGATGCTTTACGTGGCAGTTCAATCAAATGTATACAGCGTGAAAGGCACTGGGCACTATTGGTAATTACTCAAAATAATTATCAGCATAAAACCTTACTTGGTAACGAGTAATGGGGAGAGGTTGATAGTATAAAACATTGTGAGAAACGGCTCCCTCTGAAGTGACGTAGTTTTCGAGAAAGAAGTAATTTTCCACGAATTTGATTTCGAGACCTTAGATTTAGAATTTGAGGTCTCGAAATCAAGCATCTAAAAGCACACAACTTCGTGTGACAAGGTGTTTTTTTCCTTTCATTATTGTCTCGCAACTCCGACGACCAATTGAGCTCAAATTTTCACAGGTTTGTTTATGCATATGCTGAGATACACCAAGTGAGAAGACTGGTCTTTGACAATTACCAATAGTGTCCAGGGTCTTTAAAGGAACACTACCGAATTGTTTTTTTTTCTAACAGCATATAGTAGCTGTCAATGTAATCACTTTATGTAATCCACCATATACATAAACCGACAAGCCTGTAGAAGTTTGAGATCGATCGGCCATCTCGGTCATTACAGAAATGTATGTACAGTGCCGTCACAAATTACGGAAATTATGTACAGTGTCGTCTAAAATTACGGACAATAGTTACAGTGCCGTCTAAAATAACGGACAGTGTTACACTGCCGTCCAAACTACGGACAGTTTACAGTGCTCACACTGTCGTCAACATTACGGACAAGAATTATACAGTGCCGTCCAAAATTACGAACGTAAGCTACAGTGCACATACTAATTTCACCATGGAGTCATTTCTTCCTCCATGGTTACACCCCGTGCCCCCTGTCTGACAGTTGACCTTGAACCGCCATCACACCATGGAGGCATGGTGACACCATGCCAAGATGCTCATCATAAGGAGTAAACTGTCCAAGACATATCTCAGACAGAAACACGCGACTGACTGAACCATAAACCTGATTCAAGTTCAGCCAAACCCCCTGAGAGGATTTCACAAAGAGTTACGACTACTCTTATCTCAAGAATGGACGAGTTACTAATCCTGAATTAGGACTAGCAATCGTAGCATTACGTTTTTAATATCTCCAAGGACTAATGATTAGTCCTAAGTTATGAGTTGTCCTATAACCCTTTGTGAAATCGACCCCTGCTGCCTCAAGTCAGCCCAGTCAAACACAAACAGTTTTCGAGCAAAGATATAGAGTCTACCTTGTATTAATGGTCCGCAGGCCAACTGCCAGCTAAAACACACGAAGAGTTTCTCCAAAAATGGTCCCACCGGCAAGTTCAACGTTAAAGAATCGTCTCCTTTTTTTGCCGTATGGTTCAAAATGCACTAATGTTGAACCAGATTTTACAAAGGACCTTTGAACCTACACAAATTGCGAAACTTGTATGAATGGAAAACCTTTGCTACCATTTAGCAAGGTACCATTGCTAAACTGTCCTCGTGTGAAAGGGCTTATTTAAAACATCTTTGCTACGAAGCCATTTTGTTTTATTGTATCCATACAACGCCCGAATGTGGACAACATGATTTAGCTCCAACATTCATAACTGATAGACTACATACCAGCAATATAACAAAAAAGGTCATAAAACATGGCCTATACGCACCCATCTGGGCCGACGTCAATTTTAGACCCAGTGTTTGGCACCCGCCATAACCTCTTTGGTCACGGTTATTCAATCCTGGTATGTATGTTACCTCAGCACCCTCATGGCAATGCCGTTGGTTTGTCCGTCAACGGCTCCTACCCCACAAAGGTTACAAACAATTTGACAAACTTTTTCTGCACGTAGGCCCTGTGCCTACACAGAATTTTTCCATTAATCTGTTCGGCTCACAACCGGTGTCTCCACCATACACAGCTAGCTCTCCAAATGACCGAACCACCGAAGTTTATTTTTCTTTTGAGAACTCGCGCCCCTTTGACGCGATAAATCAACCTGTTTAGAGCCACTTGTAAGAGATTTCCTCGAAAAACCCTTTTTTGAACAACATCCGTCATAGCCTGGTTTCGAGTCTACTAGATTACATAAGAGTAAAATTTAAAATGTTGTTCTGAACCTTTACAGGTACCGAAACATACCAGTTTGATGAAAGTCACTTCAAGTTTAGTGTCTCGGCCAATGCTCACACGCCCCAGGATTCGAACCCACGCCCATATGGCTCGGCCATCAAAATACAATTTAAAAAAAAAGCCGATAAGACCAGCACAACCAAACGTATTAAACTTTCAAATTATATTTCTCCTTCAAAATGCATAGTTAACCAAGAAAAACAGTTTGAACAAAGCTTACGCTTGTCCAGTAAACAAAACTGAATCTCTCTGAAAACAGTCCTGTCCTTTCAGGTAAGACGTCAAACCTGTGAAAGAGTCGATACTTTTGATCAAGGGTTTGCAAAAATATATACATATGTATGTACAACACTTAAAACGAAGAAGAAGAGGAAGATCCGAAGAAGAAGAGAAAGAGAAACATGATGTTTTACACTACTTTCTTCCGACCTAATCAACGATTTAAGCTAAAAGTTCTTTTTTTAAACATGAACACCGTCTGCGACTATTTTGTCAGCTCTCAATCACAACTTTGCGTTTGTTCTCAGACGACCGGCAACATTATGATTCGACAAACGGGGGTCTACATTGCATGTTTCTCGACAAAAAGTACAACATTATCTGTCACTCAAAAGGGAAGGAGGTTGGTGGCGAATGTTCTGGGGGGATTATCATTCAAACGATGTACAGATACACTGAAGTGCATGTCACATCATCTTCCAAAACAAACACATCACGCACAGAAAGAAAAATGTATAGGGGCGAATCAACTTATCAGAGTGCGAAGCTCTGAACTGTCACACAAACCAACAGTCCCATTTATATTGTTACAAATATTTATAGGTGTTTGCAACTCCTGTGTACCTAGGACACTTCAAATCTCAGGCCCCCTTCTTTCATGTGAGTTAGTAATTGGTTACCAAGTGGGCATATCACACTGTTTTGTATACCCAGCCCTTTGGAGCACTCCTCCTATATAGGGCGGTGTGGCTAAGGGACGTCTGAGTGGCACACAATGGGGAGATTGTCCACTCAAACAAAAGAAGACTTCTGAAGATAAAGACTGATGACTTTTGATTGCTCTTAGCTTTGATTTCCCATCGGTCTATTTACGGTGATAAACTGTAATCTATCTGGAATGGTTTGATCACACTTGCAAAAATATAGTTTTTGTTTACAGATGAGACGAAAATGCCAGATTGCCTGTCTGGTGGATTCTGTGGGGGGTGTGGTTTTTCTTTCATAAAAGTCATGCACTTTCATGAAGTGCTGTGCAAATAAAATAGTATTAATTATTATTACAAAACATTGTTTTCCACATATACATCACATAGGAGCTGTACAGTTAAAAATTTGCCGGTTATTAAGAAGTACAGATAACAATCACTTGAACAAAAGACAAGTTCTGTACACGTATAAATACAAAACAAAAAAGTTGTTCATGGCCATACACCACCAACCACCGTAAATTAAAAGTATAACATTTCTTATTGGAAATACAGATATAAAAAGCACTGAAACAAAAGACAAGTTCTTTTCAGGTAGCTGCAGGGAAGGTCTGGAGTAGTCAACCAAATTACATTAGAGCAGTCCAGGCAACAGACATTCTCAGAAAAGACTTGAAAACAAAAGATTTTATGGAACATTGTTCCCAATTCCATGCAACTTCCGCAGAGGGACTTCATTATTTGTTGAGCATGCGCCATTATGGATGCCGTCGCAGGAGTAAAACGTCATTATGCCTAATTCAAAATTTATTATCAAAACAATTCAAGTTTTTAAAAAGTAATATTTAAAAAAGGTGTGCTTCTACGGACGTCAAATTCTATTTGGGAGAACGATTCTTCATTTTCAAATAATGTGAACCAATTAAAGCTTGTAAATATTGTTGCACGTGCTGCATTTTTCAATTATTTCTACTTTTGCCTGATGAGTTGCTCCCTAATTGGCTGGGGTAAAAAAAGGGCTCTTAAAATTGTTCAATGTATGCCGCCTTATAAAAAGTAGTTTTTAAGTCAAAGGGGGTAAAAGAAAACGTCACTGACCTAACTTCAAACAGCTTGTCACGCTGACTGTTTGTTATCTTTAAAGCTCAGTCAAACATTGTACTAAAACATATTTTTTTTATGAAAACCATTTCTGTTTTGCTTGCGATCGTTCACTTCAAATCAGCATCAAACCCGATTAGTAGTGAACGGGAGATAGTGGACAAGTGAGATGCTTGACTTCACATCGACCCCAATGCACCAAATCGGCTCTAAATGGTACCTCTTTGTGACCTAACCAAATGTGAAATGCGAAACTCACCAACAAAAAATGAAAAAAACTCACAAAACAGTCCCAGGTTATTAATTTTTCTACTTTTTGAATTATGGTGATGGGGATTAGTCACAAATGAAAACATATCGGTCGCATTATATGGCAGTAGTGTTTTGCCGTCGTTCATGCAGAAGATAGACTCATAATGCTGTTTTCAAAAGAAATCCTGAGTTTTACCTCAGCCCCAAACAATTTTTTTATAAATTCATTTTTAGAGGGTGACTTTGCAAATTGGTAACCCGTACTGAACGGTACCTTTTGGCGGGAATTTCTCATCAAAATGCATTTTCTGTCAAGCTGCATCAATGGGTAAAGTAGGCCAAAAAAGGTTTCAATTTCAAGAGCAATTCTCAGAGATTTTTTTTTTTTTTTTTTTTTTTTTAAATAATCGTAGGCCTAACCCTGGGAAATTGTTAGAGGTTTGGCTATCTTTTCAAAGTGTCAATTTCGGTACCGGTGGTGCTTCATTAGTTAGAGGGAGGGGGGGGGGCAATTTTTATGAGGTACCATTGCAGGGCAGGGGCTACTCGTTTAAGACACGAGGGTATGGGGCACATTTCTATTTTGATAATTTGTATACGTAGAAGGTATGTTCAGGGTTACCTTTAGTTAAAGTGTTGTGCTTCTTTTATAGGTTTAGGGTTGGAGCCTATCTCTAGAAAGGATTAATCCTAGCAGATTATAAGGCAATTACTGAAAGGTTGGCGTTACATTCATAAGGGACATTTTTTGATTACATTTTAGTGGTTTGGGCTAGATCTACAAGAATCATTGTTCAGGCATAGAGTAAAGACAGCAGGTTACATTCATGTACATGGTTGGTTCTACCTTTAAAGGAACATTACAGAGTTGTTGTTTGCTTACAAAACAGTTGCTTGCAGTGTAAGCACCTAATGTAATCCACCATATGCATACACTGACAAACCTGTAGAACTTTGAGATCGATTGGCCGTCTTGGTCACAAGAAATAGTGAAAACCGATTACAAATTTTTGCATTGCATCGATGCTAAAATAAAAATGAATAAAACGCTCACTGAATGAACGATAAACTCCAAACGCGAAGTTAGATTATTTATTTCTCAGCAAATATAACATTTCAGACAGAAATATTTCAAGGGATGTTTCAACTATCATCATCATTAGACTGTTTAAGTTGTATGTAAATTTGTGATCTTTGCGATTTTTGTTTCTTACCAATTCCTGTAACGTTCCTTTAAGTTATATTGTCATTCGTGCCTGTATCTAGGGTCCCTGGATCTAGGTCATCGGTTCCGCAGGTTTCATTCCTCACATATTATGACATACCCTCGATACAATGCACTAGCACTTGGAGAACATAATACAAACAAACATGATATTAATTGTGATAATATTTCAAACACAAAAAAAACATTTGAGAACCAAGTTCCCCGCAGTAACACCAAACCCGGAGGCCACAAAACCGACTGCATCGCAATAACTCAAATTTCAACACCTCTAATTGATCTCAAACGACCGTGACGTCACGCGATTTAACCTCTGACCTCTAAAGGTGATTTTACGCCAGACCCGGTAGCGCGTGATCGAATTCATGAGTTCAACATTCGTCACATTACTGTCGGGACATGAAAATTGCTGCGTTTTGTTTTTTATCAAACCACAAAAAAGAAAGAAGAAGAAAAGAACAATCCCGAATGTGCAACAGTTGGAACTTGGGGCAACAGCTTTGACAAATCACGTTTTTGTTTACAGCAAAATGACATTTGGGTTATTTTGTTACTCGTAATTCACTATTGACATTCATTTTTCCAATTGATTGAACATTCCTTTCCTAGTTCATCTTTCGCATTCACAAGTTCCGAAGTGGCAGTACTGGAGAAAGGGCAGTTAGCTATAGACTTGACCAGTGAATGTTTGCCTACCTGGGATAGCAGCGTAGCAGTGGGTCAGTTCCCTATTCACACATAAAATATCGTCGCGTCAGTGCAATGAGGTGTTTGTACGACTGAGGAGTACCGTTTTTTGATGGTAGACTAGTATACTGGTTCTCGAATACTACTCGAGTACTGTTTTGCACTGGTACCCAAGTACTTCTCGGGCACCATGTTGGTGGAACAGATACTTGAATATTACTTGAGTAATTTTGATGGTACGAATACACTATGTGCTTTCCTTAGTCCTAAAAAAGACATATTCGGACGGGATTCGGACCACCAATTCCCCGTTTTTCGGATACGGTTCTTATTAACGCGGCCTTTTGAGCAAAATTATCCTTAAAGACTAGACAGGGTACAGCATTGCCTCCTCATACAGTTCAGTTGTTCAAACTCAATAAGAAGGCCTCTAACAACATTTTATGTGATGACGTTACATGATACAGCAAGGGGAAACAGGGCAATATTCCTGTTCTCACCTCGTAAATAAAGAGCCGGCATATTTATGGCAAAAACTTGAGAAAGGTGAAGGGAAAGAAATGAACTACACCGATTTCTGGTTGTGTATACAATTGAGAAATGTTGAGAATCAGACATTATGTCTCCTGTGAAACACAGTTTATTTGTTTTGATGTTTTGTTCTTTCTTCTGAATACCTATTTAACGACAGTCACTTTTGTTTTTGTGTGGTTTCGAGTATCCGTTTCAGAGATTCAACAACACAAGAAAGTGGCTGTGTTGGTTTTTGTTTGCCTTTCAATGGAGGGGAACACTTTCTACAAACAATCTGGGATTCGTTTGTATGTCATAAAGGAACAAAATCTATACAGCAACTTAGATAAAAGCATTTGAAATGAGGCTCGACCAAACTTTTGAAATCCTTCCGGAAGTCTTGTTTGTTTTTCCAGGATTCGGTTACCATGGATATCGTCCACGCGTCTTTTCATCCATTCTTGATCACATTGTCAGTTAAAAACAGCTTAGTCTGACAGATACTGTGGTTTTCATCTTGGATTTCAACCGATACGACCAATTCGATATTCATGATTGTTGATGTGTTTATCGAAGAACAAATGCGGATCAGCCCTTCTCGAAGTGAGAAGGGGAACGCCGTCCAGAGCGTCGAATTGCCGGCAGAAAGGTCACCCTCCGGTTAAACTCAAGTTTCGGAGTACGTGTGGATTTCACTAGGTTCCTAACACGAGGGCAAAATTTTGATACTTACAAACCAATACTTTGTCTATAGTTATTTTATATAAGGGCTACACTTCTTCATTGGCACAACATCACAAACATAATTTTACTGGTTAATAAAAACTTTAAAAATGTATTTATGTATATATATGTACATAGTGAATTTAATGAGTAAGGTAGATGGCCTTAGCTTCTGATCGAAACCGGACCTTCTTCAGAGGCAATATTAATAGTTACATACATAAGTGACATACAGATTAAAAACAAAATTTATTTTATTGGGTGACAAACAAATCGCTAATGAGTGATAAGATGGAACACCCATTATACATAGCCATCCTACACGGTTGAAGGAGAAGGGACGAGGTTGAAGGAAGAGCTTGATAAGGTTGGATGTGAGTTTGAGTATCCATCCTACCACGTTGGAGGGGGGGGGGGGGGCTTGTGGAAGGAAGAAGGGGAACGGGCGAGGGGAGGAGGAAGCAAACTGATTGAAAGAATTGGACTACAGAAAAGGCTCTCCGTTTACCGGTAGCTATATTGCACAACTGCAGTTAGAATCCTAAGTGAAAACGCTGACAGAATAATTATTAGCATAACACCTTACTTGGTAATTAGTAAACGGGAGAGGTTGATAGTACAAAAAATTGTGAGAAAAGTCTCCCTCTGAAGTGACGTAGTTTTTGAGAAAGAAGCTATCTTCCACGAATTTGATTTCGAGACCTCAGAATTAGATTTTGAGGTCTCGAAATCAAGCATCTGAAAGCACACAACTTTGTGTGACAAGGGTGCTTTTTCTTTCATTATAGTCTCGGACTCCGAAGATCAATTGAGCTTAAATTTTCACAAGTTTGCTATTTTATGCATATGATGGGATACACCAAGTGTGAAGACTGGTCTTTGACATTTACCAATAGTGTCAAGTGTCTTTAAAAGACGTCATGAATAATAATCTAATCAGTGAGGACATCAAATTTGAGAGGATTTCAAGGAGGACCTCAACCGTCAAAACATTGTCCTTTCACACGAAGTGCAACTTGAAAAGCATGCTCTAGTTAAGCAAATGACCCCTGCTATTAAACTGTTGTCGTGTGAAACGGGCTAAATGGCTCTGGATCCTGCCTCCCCCCCCCCTTCGTCTCACTCTAGATGCAGTTTACGGCCTTGCCAGACAGCTGGGCTCCACGCTAGACTAGAAGACTAAACACTGTACCCTGTGGGGCATAGCTGACACCCCAATTGCCTAATTCGCAGGGGTTCAATTGCAATGGTGACACCGCGGAACAAGTGTTCACCTTGCTGGCGATACCTACACGGCCAGAGACCCCGAGAGAGACGATTTCTTTGTTTTAAATCGAATTAAATACCGATAAAATAAAACGGACTTGGAAGGCACACGGCCTTGGGTATGGAAAGGGCATGCACCACGGTTGATTCGCGGGATTACTTGATTTATTTTTGGTGGTAACGAGTGTGAAGTATGTTTACCTGCGAGGTTTGGAGGTGAGAACACATTTTTTTAAGCCGAGTTATTGCACTGTTATGACCAGAGGTCAGACCTGGGGATTTGTCTGTTGCAACTTCTTGAGCCTAAAAAAAGGTGACATGGCCGAGAGCGTCAAATTAAAGTCGTCTGGGTATTGGTTCGAATCCTTGTTATGACACTTGTGCCCTTGAGCGAGAACCTCTGTAAATCCTTCTCTTCATCCAGGGGAAAATGTGAGGGCAGAGATGACCCGATTTTGACCAGTTTTGGGGTCGAGCTGACATAGAAACGGGTCAAGATCCCTGATGGAACTAAGAATCCAGTACCCGATTTTTTTTTGATCGAGTGTATTGACTTATCGGATCCAGAATACGGATCAACTCTGACCCGGATTGTGTTTATAGGGGCCTGGTATTACTACTAGTAAAGTGTATCTATATTTAACTGTACCTTGCCAAGTTTAAAGGCAGTGGACACTATTGGTAACTACTCAAAATAATTATTAGCATAAAACCTCACTTGGTAACGAGTAATGGGGAGAGGTTGATAGTATAAAACATTGTGAGAAACGACTCCATCTGAAGTAACACTGGTTTAAGAGAGAGAAGTAAATTTCCATGAATTTGGTTTCGAGTCCTCAGATTTAGATTTTGAGGTCTCGAAATCAAGCATCTGAAGGCACACAACTTCGTGTGACCAGAGTGTTTTTCCTTTCATTATTATCTCGCAACTTTGACGACCGATTGAGCTCAAATTTTCACAATATAAGATGGCAATGAATTAGCTTCCTCGATTAGAGTTTGTCTACAACCATAACGAAGTTTGATATTTTTTCACGTCTTTTGTAACAACCAATACCAAAGATCGTCCTTGCTGCGGCGAACCAATTTGTTCAGAGGTTTCGAACTGCAAGTACTATATTCAAGTGCATCTTTTGGGTGTCTTTTCTGACCTGTTTCCGGTCAAACTTTTAAACAGGTTTGTTTTTTGTATGCATATGTTGAGATACACCTAGTGAGAAGACTGGTCTGTTGACAATAACCAAAGGTGTCCAGAGTCTTTAAGTGTAATATAACTATACGTCAAGTTCAGATCGCGATTGTTTTTCCAAACCTAATATTCATCATCATCATCATGTTATACCATGGAGGTAAGAGAATGGTTTATGAATCAACATTTCTATGCACCGCTGTTGCCTTATTGCAAACAAACAGCTTTAGTAAAGTTCATGTGGTATTCACAGTGCACTATCGTTCATGACGTGGGTATACCGGGCGATAATCAAGGAATGATGATTAACACAACCTAATTTATCTCCACTTAATTTGACGGATTAACAGCTGTCCGGATCATTCACTGAACAATGTAGAAAAGTGCGCCGTCCAACTGGTTTCAAGGCACCCAATCCTTTGATAAATTGTCTTCAAATACCAGTTCTCTCACTTGGTGTAACTTAACATAATTATTTGCATAAAATAACCTTGGACTCAATTTGTCTTCGGAGTTGCAAAAGATATGACTAAAGAAAAAACAGCTTTGTTTTACATTATTTTGTCTGCTTTCAGATGCCTAAGAACGGCTTCATGCGTGATGTCTTTATTTTTTAAATAGATTATACAACTTTAGGATACCATGAACCTAGGTTTACGATAATGTATGATTTTGGTTGTTCTTGGGGGAAAAAAACACGAAAAGAAACACGATTTTCACCACTCTGTGTATACCAACCAGAGTATAAAACTTGAAGAGTTACAAAAGAATTGTGGGTCATTTGATGAAAAAGTACCAGTGAAATGGAATTAGAAAAAGACAGTTCAGCAGAATGAGGTCAAGAAAAAAGGTTTGTAAGAAACACACTTTGTTACCGCAAACCTCACTGTAAACATAAAATGACGATTTAAACTGAAGAAGGGGGAAATACTTGAAAAATGAAATGAGCTGGAGTGTCTTTTGCCGAAAATGGCATGGAAAACCTACATTTAAACCAAAATCCATGCAATTTTCGCAACAGGCAGATGACAAATATTAATTTCATACTGTTCGTCGTATAATTAGTTTAATCCCCCAACCAACGCACTGAAAAACATGCAGGAAACTGATGAAAACGACTGGTTGCCTTATGAACTTCACCCAATCCTTATCACCGCCGCATCAGTACCTTTTATAGTCATGGCCAACCCCAACAATCAACGCGTGTGCCCATGGGGGATATCACCCTGTCGAGGCGGGCTGCGTCGTCGTGTGCCTCTCTGAGAGCCCAGTGGGGGAAATGCCGAGCTCGAGCCCGGGTAATTGGTGTCGCAAGCTGCTCGGTGTCGCCTTACAACAGACCTGCACGAGATGCTGAACAAAACGGATGCTACAGTAGCCTTTATTTATCTCTTGATCCAAAGAGGGTCATTGGGGGTCGCAGAGGATCCGTAACTTATGACCGGTATTTATACGTTCTCATAACCTGGTAAATAGCCGGAGCTGAGTGCCCACCGCAGCAGAAGGACTTGAAGAAGGTGGTGTGCCTGGCCAAAAAAGGGAGCGTATGTCGTTTCTAAAAATGCGCAACCTTCCAGAAAGCCGAGTGTGAAAGTTTGACTTTTGTTTGTTTGTTTGTTTGAATGATCTTTCCATCAAGTGAACTCGGCAAACTCCCACAAAGGACACAGACGCTTTTGTTTTGTCATTAATTACATTCCGTAGGGTAGAGGCAAAGTCTTGTCTTTGGATTACTTTAGTTCTTAGAGCAAACAAACCACGGCTTGGCTTTGGCTTTGGGCTATGGTTTAGGCTCCGGCTTAAACTATGCCAGTACTTTGTATAACCACATTAGTCAGAAGTGAAATGTTCCTCCAAACGTGCTTCATACTATCCAGAGCGGCTGCAAAGTTTTAATTGCGATTTATGTATGCTGAGTGATTAACTACAGTTTTTTTTTTCTTCTGGAAATTAAAGACACTTAACACTATTGCCAATTGTTAAAGACCAGTCTTCACACCTGGTGAATCTCAACATATGCATAAAATAACAAACCTGTGAAAATTTGAGCTCGATTGGTCGTAGGACTTGCGAGAGCTATGAAAGGGGAAAAAAAAACATCCTTGTCACACGAAGTTGTGTGATTTTTAGATGCTTGATTTCGAGACCTCAAATTCTAAACTTGAGGTCTCGAAATCAAATTCGTGGGAAATTACTTGAAAACTACGTCACTTCAGAGGGAGCTGTTTCTCTCAATGTTTCATACTATCAACCTCTCCCCATTACTCGTTACCAAGAAAGGTTTTAGGCTCATAATTATTTTGAGTAATTACCAATAGTGTCCACTGCCTTTAAAAATCAATTCGGGAAACATCCGTTGCAACCTCAACAAACGCTTTCAAAATTCTGGGTGGAAACGAAGTCAAGTGGTGAACATAGTGTCGTTCACTTTCTGCTCCACATGCCTTTTGATAATATTTCTCGGTGATGATAATAATAGGCCAAGCCTGATGAGGAAGAAGGAATGCCACATACATTTCCCATCAAACGAGATAATCTGGGCCCCCCGGTTATGAAAGGTCACATGCATAAGGTTCCGGCTGTATGGTTAAGTGAATTACAACCAAAAGGCTTTGGTGATGTGCAAACACTATGGTACCAATTTGACATGGCATAATTTCTTCTTGCCCCCATGCCTTGCTGAAGATGGTCTAGTTCATGTTTCACCTCAAATCACATGGCACACTTATACTGAGAGGGGTGTTCTGCGGTTCATCCCTCTAACGTCTACACGGGATACCCTTCTCGACTCGGGCTCAATTTTCTCAGAGCTGCTTAAAGGCATGGCCACTATTGGTAATTACTCAATATAATTGTTAGCATAGAAACCTACTCGGTAACAAGCAATGGAGAGCTGTTGGTGGTATAAAACATTGGGAGAGACCTCCCTCTTAAGTAACGTAGTTTTCGAGAAAGAAGTATTTTTCCACTAACATGTTTGAATTTGATTTCGAACATCACAATTAGATTTTGAGGGCCCGAAATCCTGCATTAATTTAAAAGCACACAATTTCGTTTGACAAGGGTGTTTTTTCTTTCATTTTTATCTCGCAACTTCGACTACCAATTGAGCTCAAATTTCACAGGTTTGATATTTTGTGCGTTTGTTGAGAAGACTGGTCTTTGACAGTTACCAAAGGTGTCCATGTGTTTTAACGACACTGCAGCCGATTTCACGAAACGCTAAGATATCGAGCTCAAGGACGAGAGTTTGGACGAGTAACTCGTCCTAAAACTCGCATTGAAACTAGTGAGAACATGGTGAACGCTTCATGAATAATAATATTTGTAAACCAACAATGTTTTTATAAAACCAAAATCAGAAGGTCATATTTCTTACGGATTGTTGAAAAAAGGTCCAATGAGTGTGCCCTGGGGTTGTTGACTCTTAGCCTGGAGCATTTGTGAAGCGTAACAAGCCCCTGGAAAATATTTGAGAGCGTATTTCTCCAAAGCTGAACAGGACAATTGTTTTTGAACATACTGCTCTTTTTAAACCTTAGTTACGCAAGACTTTGAATTTAAGTTAATTGCGGATAAATAGGTAAACGAGAACTAGCTAACACATAGAGTGACCCTTATCAAAGTTCCCCTTTCTTTTAATACAAGATATATCGAAGCCGCGTGGGGCGAAAAGTATAAAATCCCTATACACAACACTCTGTTATAACAAGGTTTAGCACATTCATAAAGTAGATATGGTATATTGTACATGTTCAAAGGTGTGATTTGTGTGAGTGTGTGAATGAAGAAAATAGAAATCAAAAAATGAGAGTGAGGAAAAAAAAAATTCCCATCAATGTCAAATTAGTTCTGGCGTCTCGCACACATTTATATCCTAACGCTTCGTCGCACCTTCACCGTCAACAATAATTTATAATGAATATAAACCACTAATCTGCTCATAAATTGGATGTAAACAGACGTTAAACCGGTAGCACCTCGCGCATAAAAGACCAGAGAATACGTCAGTGTGCTGGGCATGGAGGCAGCGTGAAGCCATTCAGAGGCGAGGGTTGATGGGTGTGTGTGTTTTGGTATCGAACCATGCATCATTTAATGCGGAGTGAATGGGACTGGGGTGAAATTCCTCGGTGAATACATGAACCCGGCACATATTATGTATGCTTCGTTCTTGAAACGCACCAAGGCATGTTCTCCTTGGTAAAGGGCACCCTATGAGGAAATTGTTAAGTATCTACTGGAGCACTTCGTAGGACACCAATGCAATGACAAAGGGGGCATTGGGGGCAATCGCCTTCGTTGCCCCCATGAAGTATCAGGCCTGCCAGCGGAAATCAAATGTTGCAATTCCCTTTTTATAAATGTCTGTAACCATTGCGTGACACACCTTTGCTATTTACTGCACAGACGAAAGACCCCACAAGGTATTGCTCGTTCCCTCCACGGCAAAGCAGTAAAAAGAAAACATTTTTAAAAGAGCAAGTTAAGAGATAAGCTTCGTAAATTAAAAACAGGATGATTGTTTAAAAAAGGCCTTTTCACACTGCCTCCATTTCGAACCGCGTTGAAACCTACCCGGATCCACTCCGGTTCATCCTCGCTTCTTTTGGACAGGGATCAGAGAAAAGCAACATTCACACTGGTCTTTACGTGATCCGGTTATAGGTGAACCGTATAATGGTGAACCATTATACAGTTTCGATCCGGATTGAGAATTTCAACCCTGATCTTTACCAGGGTAGATTTCAATCCGGCTAGAGCATGTTACCCGGATCGGAGGCGAATTGGAATGTTTACAGTGTGAAACGGGTTGAACAAAATCTCCGGTTCGGAATCGGTTCCGACCCTGAGAATTTGGACAGTGTAAAAGGCCTAAAGAGACCGCGCACATCCATACATAGTATGCGTGTGATACTTTGAAATGAAAACAACACCCTACATTTTCCCAGAATTTATTTTATGTAAGAAACTAAAGTTTTCGAGAAATATAAATAAAGTACCAATTTTGCGGGTACAGCCAGTTGTATAAGATCTCTTATAAGTGAGTTTTGGCTCTGAAAAGAGCCGGTGTGGTCTCGACGTTTCGAACGGTACACTCTGCTTGTCTTCAGGAGAAAAGTTTTCGAGTTAGCCATGGAAGGGCGGAGCTTACTCCAAGGGATCGAACTACACGACAGAAAATAAACCACATTGTACAATCACTACGTCACAAGTCGAATGAGTGCTGATGCGAATTGAAGATTAGTGTCAACTTCATGATCATCAAATCTCAATACTTGTCATTACAGGTCATGAACATTATTTACTTAATAAAAAACTAACGATTTGAAAATCTTGTGGTTATGTTGGACTACTTGTTGAGTCAATATGAAATTGCAACATGCGTCGGTTTATTTAGTGGTGGTATTTTGGCGTGATATCATGGTAGAACAGCTCTTTATAAACCACATGGAAGACCTGGGGCGATTTCAATCTGTCACATGGGGCCTTTGACAAAATTTGGCTCCGGGCTCCGGGCTCCATACTTTTATGTTCAATAGCAAAACCATGCATCGACCACATACTTCAAACAACTAACATCATAAAAAAATGTCATTTAAATTATGTAGTCACACTAGTCACATTATTTTGTGTTTTTTTTCTAGTTACGATTTACGTTCGCAACTTACACTCAGCTGCATGGCTTGGATTTGTTAACCGAAGGCATGGGTTGCTTTCTATTGTGAATATGGGGCATGTTCCCCCTTCGGGGCAAGTTCCCCCCCCCCCCCCTGGGGCACCACCTGTATATCTAGGTTTTGTTGTGCAGTGATGTTTTTTTAGAGGGTTGAACGTGCCCCATCTAGTTTTACGCTGCTATGACCTCACATTGTGCCCTTTTAAAGACACTGTACACTTTTAATAACTGTCAAAGACCAATCTCCTCACTTGGTGTTTCTCAACATTTTTTATGCAACAAAATTACAAACCTACGCAAATTTGAACTTAATTGGAAGTCGAAGTTTTTAGATAATAATGGAAGAAAACATACCCTTGTCACACGAAGTTGTGTGCTTTCAGATGCTTTTTGGGACCTCAAAATCTAATTCCGAGATCAAATTCATAGAAAATTACTTCTTTCTCAAATACGTTACTTCAGCGGGAGCCGTTTCTCACAATGTTTTATACTGTCAACAGCTCTCCATTAATTAATAGTGTTCAGTATCTGATATCATGTCTGAAATTTCTCATCCATTCACGTTTACCGCACCAGCTTTAACTTTTTGATTAACTATTTTTGGAACTATCGTTTCTACCCCAGTGTGGACTTCGGGCAAACAATTTGACTGCATGACGGACCCCACTATTGTCACTTCACACTCTCAACTGTCAAAATATTTTCATTTTTATTGACTCCACAAAGGTCTTTCTCGTACTACACAAGGGTGTTAGAACGCTTTATGCAGAGTCATCGGAGGTGAATGAAAGAGAGTATTTTTCTCCGATAATTCATTTTTAATGATTTTTTGGTTATGGTTAATTCTGGTCGGCACTTCACTAAGATTGAATGGCATAGGGCGTGTCGATGAACTTCCCCTAGGGCCCGATCTAACAAAGCTGCTTATGCACAAAAAGTAGCTAAGCACAATCAAAATACGCTCTGAGAATAAAATTACCAGCCCAAAACTGCTATGTCACATTTACAATTTCTGACTGGTAATCCTGCTTTATTTCTGCTAAGCAGAAAAGTCCTAAGCAATATTTTCTGCGTGAGCAGCTCCATGAAGTTGGGCATTACACGCCTACACGCAAACAGGCGATTTATAAATCAATTAAGGTAGATATGATAACAAATCACTGTAGCCTGGGGGAAAAGGGAAACATAAAACCATTTCTCTCGTCTTAACAACAGATGTTGAAATGCATGTAAGAAAAAAAGGAGTTCTCTGTAAGGATTAAAAACTCAAGTTATTATTACTATTATTACAACATATACCCGTCACGCAATTCATAACGGTTCCCAGGTGGAATAACAAGGAAAACAAACTATTTTGCGAGGGTTAGCGTAACACGCGAATTGACCCGACAGTTCAGATTTGAACATAAAAAAAACTCATCTAGGTTATTGCACGAACAAAATATGGTGGGTGTCAATTAATATTTTGTGGCCCAACTACTGGTTAAGATTCTGTCTTTAAGGCAGTGGATATAATTGGTAATTGTCATGGACCAGTCTACTCACTTGGTGTATCTCAACATATGCATAAAATTACAACCCTGTGAAAATTTGGGACTCAATTGGTCATCGGAGTTGCAAGAGAGTAAACAAAAACATCCTTGTTTATCCAAATTTGTGCACCTTTATCAGATGACTAAAAAAAGCTTCAGCTGAAGTCTTCTAATATTATTTGCGTGAAAAAATAACCTCTTTCTCAAAATGTATTGATACGTTACTTCAGAGGGGGTCGTTTCTCACAATGTTTTATACTATTAACAGCTCTCCATTGCTCTCTACCGAACAATTTGTTTAGTAGTTACCAATAGTGCCCAGTGCCTTTTCACGCACATCAGATATATGAACACATGTATTGCCTTGTCCACGGCATGAGTTTACAAGTGTGGCTGTTCGTTTTGAAAAAGCATCATCTTGCAAAGTTCATTCACAGAACACAAACCTTGCAAAAAAAAACATCCTTTTTATCTAGGCCTTCCAAATTTATTCTACGAGATGAAGAATCACGTTACCCTATACATCAATATTTGCTTAGTGTCAATAAATACAACGTATTTCATTACAATTGTGTAACCGAACCGGGTTATTACAATAATGCTACGGGGTAGAACAGAGCCCCAACCCCCCTCAGCCTCCACCCACCAATAATATATTTATTTTCTTTCTCGTGTTTGTTTACACATAATTGCTGTAATATTTTAGGTTGTCATTCGTGAGTTACGGATAAATGATGTAGCATTGGCGTAAACTAACACCTCATATAAATGTCACATATCTTCCCCACATTGAAACAATGGTGTCTACGTGCAGATTTACTCTGGGGTTGTTTTATCTTTCTCTCTGTTGTGTTTTTGCAAACGATTGCAGTGCAATTGCAGCTGTAATTTAACCGTCAGCCGGTACCGGTTGGTGGTCATTAACAATCCCCAAAGGTGAATCGAAGGGCATGAGTCAACCTTGTTCTCAATGGCGTACGATCTCGTCGCGCCATTTTGTTTTCCTCCCGGAATGCTTCGCTAGATCGTCACCCACCATGGGTAAGAGGTTAGTGATGATATGTATCGATAGGGCGCTGACCATGGCAGTGAGGCTGAAGTTTAAGACCGTTTCCAAATAAGTGGCTACGGCTACGGCTAGATGTCCACGTCATCACGTGTTTAAGTATAGGACGTCCTTAGCAACACATATAGCAACAGCCGTAGCCGTAGCTGTAGCCGCCAATTCGGATACGGTCTACTCCGTGCATAACGCGCATTTCACCGAGATCATGCAAACATTTTACGCTGTCGTCCAATGATCTGCCTCTTTCTGCCTCGATAGTGGCGCTGTTTGAAAACATGACGTCATTATACAGAAAGTGACCCGGAGCAAAAAGCACATAATCTTTCAATTGGATGGGAACATGGAGCGTGAGGGATGATTGTAGACAGTGCTTTCCACACATTAAAATCATTGACAAATGTTTATTTTGTTGTCAAAAAGGCATACAATATTGTTTTTAAAAAAACGGCTGTGATTTTGTTTCAAATTTCAGTTTTGACAACCATGTGTTTGAGTTGCTACCGATTACAGGTCAACTGGAGAACCAACCACCGTCACCACCGATAAACAATAATTTAGAAGATTTTGCCTAGGCCCTTGCGTCAGCAGCTTCATATTACACACTAAGATTTATGTGTAACCATAGCATGCCCTAATTTATATATTTATTATTTTTTATAAATCAAGTTTTAGTACCCATAAGTCAAATAAAAATGTTGGCTGTACACTTGCGAAGTTCAATCTCGTCTCTTAACGATGCCCGCTTTCGGACTCGGCCGAGTGACGAGATGTCTCCACCCGATGCGTTCATTCATGAAAGGTTTATTAAACTTTCGCGGCATCAGCCGAATAACATAAGTGTAAAAATACAAGTATTAAATTTTTAAAGAGATAACACAAAATCCAGGTTGTTAAAGGTACGTGGTTAATATCACAAAGAGTTAGGACTCGTCCTAGGAGATATTAAAAACGTATGGCAAGTCCCAAGTTAGGACGAGTATAACTCGTCCTAACTCGAGATAAGACTAGTCTTAACTCTTTGTGAAATCCACCCCTGGACACGTCTGGTAATTGACAAAGACAAATATTCTCACTTGTTGTATCCCTTGCATACAACAACTACCAAAAACTGTGAAATTGTAAACGAGGTTGCAACAGAATAATGAAAGGAAAAACATATTGCACAAATTTGTGCGCTTTCAGTTCCCTTAAACGAGCTTCAGGCCTGTATATTTGAGTGAGAAATAACCTCTCTCTCAAAAAATACGTCACTGCAAAAGGAGCCGTTTCTCACAATAATTTATGCAAGCAACAGTTCTCTATTGCTCGTTAACAAGTTTTTGTGATAATTACCAATGATGTCCAATGCCTTTAACAACGTTACTTGGTTACGTTCTAGAAATCGTAAACGTTCAAGGGTTCAATTCCATTGTTCAAGCAATGTACATTTGCTAACGTTATTCTAGTAATTTAGTCGGACCCCTTAGTCGGACTACACCAGAGCTGAAGCTTTTTTTTGGGGGGGGGGGGGGTAGAGAGAACATGGGTTTAAACATCCACAATCACATCGTACAAATTGAAACGAAAGTTTTGTTACCAAGTTCATTCCAAACAACTTCTTCACCGTTTATGGTTTCACGTGTAATAAGCGTACATAATCAGTCCGCCACACTGCACAACTCATTTGATACGGTTTTAACTTTAGAGTATAATGCAAAAATCATAATTGGTCCGGCGACTAGTGAGTAACCCGACCTCCATTCGGATGACTGCATGAACGACATGTTTATGAGCTCGTTAAAAAATTCTGCGATTCTGTAACATGGGTGATGCTAGAATAAACCGAAGCATGTTCATTGACTTGTAAAAATTCACATCCCATTTCGACTTTTACACACTACTTACAACTCTATAAGGAGATTGTCGTGATTAAACTTGTTTTTCAATTAGTTGCCACATCATTGGTTTTGTGGAAGAGTTCATTGCATTCATTGCCTCTATAGTTTCCATATTGACGCACTGCGCAATATACCACGGCCAGATTTCATACAGCTGCTTAAAGCCATTAGACACTTTCGGTAAACAGTATTGTCCAAAGACCCACACTTCGTGTATCACAACTGGTATAAAAAATAACAAGCCTGTGAAAATTTAGGCTCAATCGGTCATCGGAGTCGGGAGAAAATAACGGGGAAAACCCACCCTTGTAATTAAAATAAATCCGTAATTCTCGACAAAGAGAATTGATAATATTGTTTTAATGTTTTCTCGAAAAGTAAAGCATTTCATGGAATAATATTTCAAGAGAAGTCTTTCACCACTACCTTCTGTAAGCCCTGTAAGTTATTTGTAAATCTGTGAACTTTTTTTTTTCTGTGTCGAAAGTGTCCAATGGCTTTAAAAACGACAACAGTATGCTTATAGAGACACACACTTGGACACCGACTGGAGGAAAAAAGGTCGTATACCACCTCGAAGCGCCACACAAACCAAACTGTCCCAAAACAGAAGTTGCTGCGCAGCGCAGTTTATGCAGTGTCAATCGCCGGAGAAGGGCATGGAGCCTTGTGTCCCTTTTTCCAGACCTCCCCGTTTTCATAACTAGTCTTGAGATTTTGTCAGACCACAACATCTTCCAATTGCAACCATAGAATCTATAAAAAAAAAAAAAAAAAAGACATATTGTTCCGTAGTTATTAATGGCACTGAACACCTGTGATAATTGTCTAAGACCAGTATTCTCACTTTGTCCAAACATATTCATCAAACCTGTTAAAATTTTGATAAATTTGTCATCGAACTTGCAAGAGAAAAAAAAAACACTTTGTTGCATTACTTTGTGTGCGTCCAGAAACTTTCTTACGTAACATCAGTTACGCTACGTTACGTTTCCCACAATAATTTATACTCTCAGCAGCTCTCCATCGCTCAGTACCAACTACATTTTATGCTTAGTAATTACCAATAGTGTCCAGTGCTTTTATTTTGTAGCTAAGTATTTGAAATGCGTTTCCAATATCGATATATTAACTGATATCAATTATTCCATTACGCAGCGTGTATTCAAACACCTGTTTAAAAAAAAATCAAATAGAAAATAAAATGGGTCAGAAAAACGCCTTCGTCGGTTCCGTATGAAAGACCCCCTCACAAGGCACACTTTGACACCGTAAATATTATTACTGTCATAATTTATCACACTTCCCCTCAGTAATTTACCCACTTATTTATTGCATCGCAGCCGCCACTGGTTGGGTCCCATGGTAACGAGAACAAATCGCGCCCAAAAAGCCCTTGTCACCCCAGTCCCCATTTTGTTCTCTTACCTGTAAGTATAGAGTAACCATATTCTAAATGTTCCTGATTTCTTTTTAGGAATCCGTTCTTTGAATCGATTTAGAAAGAAAAAAAAATCCAAATTGAAAAGCTTTTCATTTTTGTTTCATCTGTAGTATAGAATTGCCACCCTCAAAAATTGTCCTGGTATTTTTTTTTAAGAATTCCGTTTTTTAATCGATTTGGAAAACAATAATTCCGTCTAGCTTAATTTTGTTTCCGTTAGTTCGGCAAAGAGTTTTAAATCTTCACGATAATGACGGTTTCTTTGTGTGTTTTTTTGAGTGGTAACGTAATACGTCAGTTGACATAATCCGTATTATACAGACAATCGATTTCCAACATGTAAAAATAAAACTGTCAAAAATGTTTTCCCTTGGGTGGATTACGTATTGATTAACATACCGGATTAATTTGACGAACCGACTAATTGATGGCCCTTCTTTTAACTGTCTGATTGACTGATTAATTGGTTTGATGGACAGGTTCAAATAAATCACTGACCGGAACAAATCCAATCACCAATACTCACTTCAATAACCCAGTTGTTTTGTCTATTGAAAAAAACACATTATACACGGGTTATTACGTCTGTTGTGTCACCGTGAAAGAGCATTTACCATTGGATTAAAGAAATGTAAAAGTCTGCATTTACTGTGTCAAACAATTGAAGACAATGTGATTATTACTGCTTTATAATTCATTTGAGAAAGAGACAGCGAAGAGGATCACAATCCAGTATCTAACTTCATCTTTTCGGTCGAGTGGATCTTGTTTTTTTTCTGTGGCTGG
Organism: Asterias amurensis; assembly: GCF_032118995.1. Lineage (NCBI taxonomy): Eukaryota > Metazoa > Echinodermata > Asteroidea > Forcipulatida > Asteriidae > Asterias > Asterias amurensis. Next base: position 15,333,654 of record NC_092664.1, on the reverse strand, counting down.
CTTCGCGAAGCCAGGCGGTATTGTTCATTCCGCCCCAGACACATGGAATTACGTTTTCATTGGAACCAACGTGTTGTTCATCCCCCTGTTGTAACACTAGGTCATCAAACCCTTGCAGTGGTCAGGTGGAAATCAAAAGACTAATCCAGGGCCCAATTTCATAGAGCTGCTTAAGCACAGAATTTTGCTTAAGCAAAAAAATCCTTGCTTAGTTTACCGGCCAAGACTCCACTCAATTGTTATGCTTAGTAAACAACAGCTAAATACCAGTCACAAGCAATATATGGCATGAAATTTGGGCCAGTAACATGTGTAAAATAAGCGAGCTATTTTCGTTTTAAGCAGCTCTATGAAATTGGCCCCAGATTGTGTAATACAGATATTTATATAATGCCAAATTCTTTTTGAAATTTGTTTCCCATTGAGGGGGGTAATCCCTGCGAACGTACTATAAGCATGGAGGTAGAAATATTTGTACCTCCATGCTATAAGTTTCCCGTACCAGCTAATGCGAAATGCTAAATATTCAAACAAATGCTAAGAAATATCTACATGGAAAGGTTTGCGGTAACCCCATGTCATGACTATCTCTAAATGATTTGGGGTGGTGTTAAAAAGAACCGTTGGTTTCAATTTCTTTTGAAATGGCAACCAGTCCAGTCCGCGATGGTACAGACGTGCTCGTTAGTGCTTATTACAATATAGTGCGCTGTTGTTTTGAGCAACGTTTTTTTTTCTGAAGACAACTTAAGTATACTGGTCGAAACGTCGAGTCCACAAACCAATTGTAATAAAAACCACAGCAGCTCGTTCGAGGTACGCAATGGCGTCAGTAGGCATCGAGAGCAAAACTCATTGAGGTTCCTATAATTAAAAACATGATGATGCATACAGCAGTGAAGTGAAGATAATTTAAAATGACTAAGACAACTTAAAATGTGGCTTGTTTGTCATGTTTGTCATGTTTGTATTTTCATGCATCAATCGTAATGTCAGTTGACAAGTTGAATGTGTTCGCCCACCCCCAACCACAACCCCAATGAAATGACTTTTTAAGGTTCTAATGGCGTCACCGCTTATATTCTTTACTATATTCTCCGATATTATAGGGTGAATATGACACGATCAAGAAGGAGTTCAGTTGTACATGTGGGAGAAAGTTAAAATCTCTTACGCAAGTATTAATATATTTTTTTAAGAATTGTACAAGAAAACACAACAATGTTTTAGTTTGACCTGAGCGGTTATGGAGCACCAAACTCAAGCTATGATGTACTGACCAGCAGAGTGTGGGTTCGAGTCCCGGTCGTGACACTGTGTCCGTATAAGCAAGACACTTTACAACTATTGCTGCGTCCTTCAGATGGGACGTAAAGCTGTAGGTCCTGTGTGTTGTTATAAAAGCTATCAACGCACGTAAAATAGCCCAGTACACACTAATCGCAAAGAGAAGGGGTTTGCCTCTGGCAGTGGGTGCGTTTATCTTCAATCACGAAGGCTGCACTAAAACAAAATGAAGTTTCCAGTCTTGTGCATGGAAGAACGTGTATCTCTTTATATCTAGGTTCACATGGCAAATGATTATAATGAGCTGTTTTTAGAGAAATTGCAGACTGAAATAAATAAATTGTGCACTGTCCTCCGCCTATCTACGGAAGCACATTGCAGCCACAAGAATAACATTTATTTTCTCTCTTGTCGTGTACGTTCACGATAACGTACACGATACGAGAGAAATATTTGTTTTTCATGTGGTGGCAATAGCTTCCGTACCTATCACCATAATGGAGGCAGCAGACATCGCATGATTCAAATCCAACTTGACAAGATACAACTTGTACGCTCCACTAATAACGAGAGTCCGTCAACTAATTAGGTATCCCTGTGCAATTCACCTGCGTGTACTACTCAGAGACTTGTACGACATCTATAACGTCATCGGATTAGGTCTTCCCCGTGCAAGCTAGCTGAGTAGAAATAACATATTGGACGGCTGGATTGCTCGAATCTTCTTAGGGGTTGGGGTGAAGGCAAGAAAGAGTACTTGAAGATGGTGAAGAAGACATGAGGCACATAGGCTCGTCGTGGACAAGAAATGTACATTCTAAACACTTCCTGAGTAAGATGTCTCATGGAACCAAGGGGTGGAGTTCACAAAGAGTTAAAACTGGTTCTTTACTCGAGTTAGGACGAATTACTCGTGCTAACTTAGGACTATCCATACGTTTTTGATATCTCCTAGGACTAGTTAAGACTAGTCCTAACTCTTCATGAAATAGACCCGAGGTCTCATAGAACTCTTGACACACTTTGGGTGGGAACCTGACCTAGTGCAGCATCTAACCTGACCTATCTCGAATGACTCTGAAACTGTTTATTATTTAATGGGATTTTGAATCAGGATCTTGTGACACGGGCACCAGACCTACAACACGGCAAACATCATTACTGTGACATTTACAAACCGAATATACTTGTATGTTGCAAACTGCTTCCCCGACAAAATTATCTGTTTTAAAATCATGTAGTTGTTAATGGCCTGACTTGCAGCCGTCAAAGGTTAAAATTACAACACACGTATACAAGTATAGATTCTTTACCAACTGAAAAGTGCTGCAAAGTGAATAAGGTTATGAAATCAGTAAGAGTTCATGTAGTGTTTTTTTTTTTTTAGTTTGCATGGCAAACTGCTCGTGACATCGTAGGTCACATGGGACAAAACCCACACAGGGTCTCAACGAGGCCAACTCTTGCTTCACGCTGAAGCCATACAACTCAAAGAGAAAAAGCTAATCTGACCAAAGAGATCATTGACAATTATACCGTGCAAAGACAATAGGAAGAGACAATCTCCGAGAACATGCTGACGCATCTGCAACCCTCAGTTCGTACCGAGAAATGCATCAGTTCCCCCGTACACAGTTGTCTGCAGCAGTGATCAATAGAAAACGATTACCGTACCTCTTGTTCTTGGCGTTAATCCACGACCTTAAAAAAAAAAAACGTCAAATCCCCAGCGATTGTTCACCCTGTCAGACCCAACGGCTTCCCCCATGCATGTGTGTGGTAAACACACTTTACAAAAAAGTTACAAACATCTCTTTCAGTTTCGTTGCCAACCGTAAAATCCTCCGTTTTCTGAGGAGATTTAAGTTCTGGTTTGTTAAAGCACCAGCCGAGGGCACAAAATTCCAATGCTTCTTATAAGGCCATCAGCTCCTCACTCGCATACAATTCCTTCTTTCTTCTCGATGTTGTAAAACATGGACTTTGAGTTTTGTCTCCTAATCTGGAAACAGTTGAGGTTTTTTTTCTTTCGTGAAACCAGTATCAAACCCCTGGCTTTTATCCCCTTGCTTTCTTGTGGTTCCAGGGGGAGCGACAATTGAGGGATTTTCTCACCAATGAAAAGGGTCCGCAAGATAAGATTACAATAAGGGATGAGCCACTGATAAATTGAGTCCCATGAGGAAAATCGGGAAAGGGGAAAAGGGATAACTTTACTAATTAGAACGAGACGATTTGAGAAAGTGTTTTCTAATGAATGAGACAAGATATGCACGTGTTTGTAAAACGAAGAGGCACAGAGCAGGGGGATCATCGTGTGTTTTAGGTTTTCGCGGTTACACCACGTAAGCCTAAACATGACAACTTTCCAATGGTTGTGGGGGTTCTAAACAGAACTGCCGTCGATTTCACCAAACTCTTCCTAACTAAGGAATAATCTTAGGACCAGGACGACTTAATATCCATATCCACAGACGCTAGGACGCATTGGACCCATCCTTAGGCTAAGTTAGGACGAGTTACTCGTCCCATGCTCGCCCTTACTCGAGATAGGATTAATCCTAGCGTTTCGTGAAATCGGCTTCCAGTGGGGTAAACAGCTCGAAGTTTGGATCAGCACACTTCGGGTCCCGTTGGGCCTAATCCATTTCTGGGTCAGTTTGACCAAAACGTCCAAATGACCCAGAAATGGATCAAAGTGACGCAGAATCCAATTATTTAAAATCAAGAAAAGGGGCTGGGGACACTGGGAATATGAATCCGGGTCAAGTCTGACACGGGAGTTCGTATGGTCTGATAGTCTTCAGGAAGAAACCGAGGATTCTGAAGGTTTTTTATTTTGTTTTATTTTGTCAAGTCGCCAGACACACAAGCCCGAAGGCCACTTCAAGGTGTGGACTACAATTATTTGTTTCCAGAGGCCGTTGCCCCCTACTCCTAGGGCTGAAACGGGGTTACCTCTTTTAAAGTCCATACTGATGTAGGCTTGGGTATCATCAACCCGAAGTCTTGCCGGTAGAGCAGAAAGCACTACCTCCCCAATTTGACTGAATTACGAGTATATAGGGGACAGAAATACGACCAAAACAGCCCTTTGGAAGCAAAAAGGGCACGACGGTCAAGACACGGCAAAAGTGGCCATGATATTGGCTCATTTGCAAGGGGTGCATCCTGGCCACTTGAAGGGCAACGACCGCCCGTGAGTTCCCTTTCTCACTCATCTTCCATTCTGTGCACACGCTTGCTTTCAGTGCACCTTTTGTCACGTCTTCTGGGGCCCTTCACTCACGTTCCAAAGGGCAACTGAGTGATATTATAATATTCTGTTAGCTTTTCCCTCACACTGCTGCACTTCTGAACTCCCTACCTCTATCTTGTATGTCCATCACCTTAAAGACCCTGGACACTATTGGTAATTGTCAAAGACCAGTCTTCTCACTTGGTGTATTTCAACGTGTGTATAAAATATCAAAACTGTCAAAGACCACAACTCTCAAAAACTACGTGACTTCAGAGGGAACTGTTTCTCACGATGTTGTATACTATCAACCTCTCCCATTACTGGTTACCAAGTAAGGTTTCATGATGATAATTATTTTGAGTAATTACCACTAGTGTCCACTGACTTTAAAATATATTTAAGTTCAATTCGAGAACTGCAATAGGTTAGTCTATTTCCGCCTCTGTCCTTTCGTCGAGGGATTGAAAAGCCCAATATCACCAAAAGAAAGTACAAGGGGTCCAAAATACATCTACACAGTTTCAGTACAACAGTGTGTAAAAGTATAATATTGTTAATTGGTATAATATATTTTGGGGTAATGCAGTTTGTAATCGCGTATAGAGTATTGCACAAACACCAATCGAATTCCCAGAATAAAAACACTGCACGGCCAATCGTGTTACATCAATTACTGTTGGTTGATTTAACACCAATGCTAGGGGAAAACACCAACATGCACACCATCCATGCGTCATACTCCTTTTAATCCTTCATTCATTGCAGACTAAGAGAGCAGAGACCTGTATCCTCTTTGTGGGCCATTGGCTTTCTTTGGAGGCACATGTTTCTAGTCCACGTGTAGCCCTTTACTGTATTGCCATGTATTGTAATGTAAACCCTCCTGTGCTTACTGTGCAATGTCTGTTTCGTAGCGTTGCACACAAAAAGGCATCTTAAAGGAACACGTTGCCTTGGTCCGGTCGAGTTGGTCTTTGAAAAGCGTTTGTAACCGTTTGTTATAAAATGCATATGATTAGAAAGATATTTCGAAAGTAAAATATAATGATCCTCACAAGTATCACTCGAAATTGCATGGTTTTCCTCTTACCTCGTCAACAAACAAGGTCGGCCATATACGGGAGTCAAATTTCTGACTCCCATAAATGGCCGACCGTGTTAGTTCGCAAAGTTGAAGGAAAACCACGCAATTTCGAGTCAAATGTGTGTGGATCATTGTATTCTACTTTTAAAACATCTTTCCAACCATATTGATTTTATAACAAATGGTTACAAAACACTTTTTATAGACCAACTCGTCCGATCCAAGGCAACGTGTTCCTTTAACCTTCCGGTGTTTACTGCACGAAAATAAATGACGTCACAGTGTAGATCCACTGTAAACACGCAAAATGGCCGCCCATTCTGCTAAATACAAGGCTTAAGCAAATTGCTTACCGTTAATATAAGCAGCGTTATGAAATTGGGCCCTGGTGTGTTTTCTCCTTGTGTTATTCAAAGTGTGCTTTATGCCACTGGAAGACAATACGCAAAGGTGTACATCATGATAAATTGATGTCTTCTTGTTGTTGAACTCAATAGGGGTGTCCAAACATTGAGGTGTCGGAACACAGGGGTGTCAGAACGTGTAACTGTTGTGTGTGGAGAGGGGTTTGGGGTGGGGCTACGGGGGTTTGGGGTTGGGCTACGGGGCTTTGAGATGGGGATGAGGTTTGAGGCTCGTACAAACAGCACACGACAAATGTCGGTTGGTTAGGATACATTGATGGGTGGGGCAGCTTTAGTTTGGAGGATCATGCGTGAATTCCGCACTCTAAAATCTATGTTGGTCAAAATTGACCCGGATCCGGGTATTGTAGAACCTGACCCTATATGGGTCACTTTGACCCGAAGTTTGAGTCAAAATTAAGCAAAATTCAGAGTTGATATCAAACTTTGTTAAAACCACTTTCCGGGTGCGGCTTGGCTCGAAATCTTGTTTGTTCGTTGTTTGTCGGGGTGTTTGTTTGTTTGTTTGCTTATATAGGTGAGGTATGCTGTAGCACTCTGTGCGAATCCTGTGAGTAGGCGTAGTGTTGATTCTGAAAGAAATCGGTGGTTGACAACTCAACGTTTCGATCAGTATGTTGTGATCGGCTTCAGGAGAATGATGGGTCATGTTGCTAGTTGCTGTTCATTTTTTGTTTATTTGTGGATTCGTCTGTTGAGTTTTTTGTTTTTTTTTATGGGGATATTTCTTCCATAATACCCTTTTACTTTCCATCTAACGATACACTCTCGCCATCACCACAAAATACACTGTCACTACTGCAGCAGCCCCCCATCTCCCCTCTTCGTCAAACTCAAATTACCAACATACAAATTAAATGGCAAAAAAAGTCAACTGCGCAAAACACTCAGCATGCAACACATAAGAAGATTTGAAGTATTACCAAAGATTAAACTCATCCTAAATCATCTATTATGTATTAGCGATTTACAGATAATGCATGTTGACTGTTTGGTGTTAAGGATGTCTCGCTTTTTAGTTCTCCCTGAATGATGTTATCTCTTCAGGCCAAATAAAAGAAAAAACATGTTAAGCGTCCTGCCTTTTTGAAAAAAAGAAGGAGAATGGCCTTGTCCCCCTTTTTTCAAAGTGGCCGCACGACACATTTTTTTGACAACCGGCTAGGATTATTTTTATTTGTTTGTCTTCCTTTTGTTTCGTAAGAAATCGTTTAAATGTATCCTTTTTATGTAAAATGAAAACAAATACAAGAGTAATTCCTTTCTCCTTTTTGTTCTCATAAAAAAAAATACGAGAAAAAAAAGAGGTGGCCTCTTAAAATGAAGCGGGCGCGGACACTAAACATGTTTTTATTATTACTTGGCCTTACTTTGCCATTCATCATCTTCTTCAGAGGTCACTTGGTTTAATCCCAAACGTCTTCAGTACACCAAACAGGGCTTAGCAATTAATGGACAAGACACGGCTTATGGTATCCAAACTTTTGTTTGCGAAATATTGATCCAAGAACTTGGTGCATTTTTTTGTAAGGCTTCCCTGTTGATTGTTGGGGCATGGGATGCACGCTTGGTTGAACATGGAATCAAAGAGAAGAGACCCCGTGTCTGGGGTCAGGAAAGAGAGTAGGGGAGACAACGGAACATTCAAGTAGACTGAACTTTGTTTGTACATTTCGACACACAAATAATGTTTGTCTATTTGAGCGGCTAACTGATAAATTGTGCCCTTTCCCTAAAAAAAACATAAAACTTTGCACATGGTTTAAGCATTAACACAATAATTTGCACCTCGTATGGCGGCCATCTTGGACTGCTAAATGACCGCAATTATGAAATCCAAGATGGCCGCCATACGAGGTGTAACTATGGAAGTGTCGTGGCCGAGCGGTTAAGAGCACCGAATTCAAACTCTGGTGTTTCTGATCAGCAGTGTGGGTTCAAATCCCCAGCCATGACACTTGTTTCCGTAAGCAAGACACTTAACCATTGCTTCGTCCTTCGAATGGGACGTAAAGCTGTTGGTCCCATGTGTTGTGTAACGCATGTAAAAGAACCCAGTGCACTTTTCGATAAGAGAAGGGGGTTCGCCCCGGTGTTCCTGGTTGTGGCTGCTTAATGCGCCGTAGCACCTTGTAAACCCTTATATGGTGCTAAATAAATGGGTCTCAGAATCCATCAATGCAATAACCTATTATTCTGAAAGTTTGTATCTACTCAGCGCCTTGAGTACCTTGTTTGGTAGATACGTGCGCTATGTAAGACTTCGATATTATTATTATTGTTATTATTATTGTTGTTAACTTATGTTGGCCCCTGGACTAAAAATTGTTGTATTGGTTAACCATGTTTGGTGCTTAAGGGGAAGTGCACAATCGACCTGTTCTTTTTAGCTAAGCCGCATATCTGAACTAAAAAGGAGGTTTGCGCTAACACCATGCGTGGATATCTCTTTAGTGTTGGTTCTGGAAAGAACCGGTGGTTAACGAACCAACGTTTCGATCAGTATGCTCTGATGGTTTTCAGGAGTCTGGACTAGGTAGTCAAAATCTTCTCCGCGGCAATATTACTAGAAAGCATTACAATAGTTATAACCGGAACTACGGTCCACCTTTTTGTAAAACCCCGATGCTTGTAGTACTCGGCAAAACTATAGTTAAAAATGTTAACGAAAACTACGCAATTTCGAGGAATTTGTGCGGATCAGTTATACTCTATTTTTAAAATATCATCCCGATCATGTTCACCTCATTAAAAACGCTTTGTATAGCCAAAAGCCGAATCCAATTGCACCACGTCATAACAGCGACAGATATTAGGTTTATGTGGGAGTTATAGTCAGTTCAAGTTGAATGCATATGTTTTAAAGCTACGTCAACGTTCCCTTTGTCAAGGCAGCTACCTGTGTTGTCCATTAAAGGCACTGGACACTATTGGTAATTACTCAAAAAAAATAATACCTTACTTGGTAACGAGCAATGGAGAGCTGTTGATGGTATTAAACATTGTAAGAAACGGCTATACCTCTTAAAGGCAGTGGACACTATTGGTAATAACTCAAAAAGGTTATTGGCATAAAACCTTTCTTGGTGACGAGTAATGGGGAGAGGTTGATGGTATAACACATTGTGAGAAACGGCTCCCTCTGAAGTGCCATAGTTTTCGAGAAAGAAGTAATTTTCGACGAATTTGATTTCGAGACCTCAGATTTAGAAATTGAGGTCTCGAAATCAAGCATCTAAAAGCACACAACTTTGTGTGACACGGGTGTTTTTTCTTTCATTATTATCTCGCAACTTCGATGACCGATTGAGCTCAAATTTTTACAGGTTTGTTTTGTATTTGTTGAGATACACCAACTGATAAGGCTAGACTTTGACAATTACGAATAGTGTCCACTGCCTTTAACTGACGTATAGTTTTTGAGAAAGAAATACTTTCTCAGTTAAATATTTGAATTGAATAAGAGACCTCAACTGAGGTCTCGAATTCAAGGCATCTGAAAGCACACAACTTGTGCGACATGGTTTTTTCTTTTTTTTCTTCCATTGTTTTCTCGCAACTTCAATGACCAATTGAGTCTAATGTATTCACAGGTTTGTGCATATGTTAAGATACACCAAGTGAGAAGACTGGTCGTTGCCAGCTACCTCCATGTTGCCAGTGTCCAGTGCCTTTAACTGGTTTGTTGACAGGCTGCCTAGTCTAGGGTGGGATTAGTCATGGGCCATTAATGTTAAAATAGCATTCAAAACATTTTGTTGTTGGGGTGGGATAGTGCAAAATTCATTATTTGTAAGCTTAGGTATGCAACTCATCACAATAAGAAAGACCATTGACACATTTTGAATGTGTCCAGGACTATGATTGGACGCCATCATAAAACTGTATATGGTTAAGTAATATTTGTGTGAAGTTACATTGGCATATGTTCCGTTTTGCAACATAGGGGTCTAGGCCTATACTGCGTGAACCATGGAGCTAACTCAATGCATGATGAAATACCTCAGAGAACGTAACAGGGTGTCACTTGAGGTACACCAAGTGAGAACACTGGTCTTTGACAATTACCAATAGTGTCTCTCCCTTTAAGTCCAACTTTACAGTCAAAGTGATTAAATGATCACAATGTTGTACGCTGATCAATATAGATCACAGCCTTGTACATACTATGGTAAGGGAATCTGCCGTCGATTTCACTAAGAGTTAGGACTCGTCTTATCTCGAGTTAGGAAGAACTCGTCCTGACTTAGGATTACTCTTAAGGTCTGCATGCTACAGTGCATGATTGGGACTCGTCCTAAGTCCTAAGTTAGAAAGAGTTTTGTGAAATCGACGGCTGGCTCTACATAACTTTAATAATAAAAACTAGCTCTCTTACGTGGATAACACACCCACTGAGAAAGAACAACATCCTGCATAACATGGCATCCTACATGAAACCAAATATCATACAGAACAAAAGAAAAGAAAAAAATTGTGGTGTTTTACTTTACAAAGTATTATGCTATCTTATATGCTGGGTGGGATAACACATCTAGTACGAAAGAACTACATCCCTAATTAAATTATTCCATTTGTATCAAAGTCCAATTTTACCGTCAAGGTGGTTAAGAGATAATTGATATTAACATAGAGCAGAGCCTAGTGCACAATAGAGCAAAGGGATCTGGCCTACCTATACCTTAACCTTTCAACACAAATTAGCTCTCTTATATAATGGGATAACACACACACAATGAAGAATTACATCCCAAATTGAATTATTCCATTTGTATTAAAGCCAACTACAGTCAAAGTGATTAAGTGATCACACTGGATGATACTCATCCTCCTGTGAACTTCCCCTGTCACAATCATCTCCTTTCAGGGTATGTTCAGACAGCGTGCTAACTTACAATCCCAAGTCTGCAAACTATCTTACCACAATCCCTTAATCTGCTAATCCTACACGAAACATGTACACCGTACTCTTCGCCAACCTCTCGGGCAAGGCCACGCAAACAGAAATACCAGTTGACCGTCCGGGTTTTTCAAAAAGAGGAGGATGAGGGCTTTTTTTTTTTCTTTCACGGGCGGCCGCCAAGCATTTAAACTCAAATTGGCCACCAATTCATCAGTTTGAAATCACCCATTACTCTATGTAGTTACAATTTGTCTTTTTGACAAGACAAATGTACATAATTTTCAAAAATAGGCGCCGCCTTTTTTTTGGGGGGGGGGGGGTAAACTCCAAGTGGGTGTCTTTACCAGACCTCTGTCAACGTTTTGAGACAATTTCCCGCGCGTTACAAATAATCACAAACAAAAAACTCTCGCCAAGAAACAAAACAACGATTTTCCAACCAAGTGACAAATTCATCAGACACCATTCAAAGGGGAAAAGGGATTAGGGATTGAGCTACCGCATCCTTAGAATGGTTTATAGAGACCCCGTGTGTAAGCTTATAATCATTTAATCTGATCAGCTTCCATTGATGTCTTGCGCTTCCTAAATTCGTTATGATGAAAGAGAAAGCATGAGAACCGAGGCAGCCCCTACAAGAACAGCCCCAATTAAACAACATAAAATACAACATGTGCTTGGCAAAGAGGTAAGGGTCGATTTCACAAAGAGTTATGACTATAGTCCCGTGTGGCTAGTCCTATATACGTCCTAACTCGATATAATACTGGCGATAATATCGAAGTCTTATATAGCGCACGTATCTACCAAACAAGGCGCTGAGTATTATACAAACTTTCAGAAAGATAGTTTATTGCAGTGATGAGTTCTGAGACCCAATTATGTAGCACCTTATAAGGGTTCACAAGGTGCTACGGCGCATACAGCAGTCACAGCCAAGAACACCGGGGCGAACCCCTTCTCTTTTCGATAAGTGCACTGGGTTCTTTTACATGCGTTACACAACACACGGGACCAACGGTTTTACGTCCCATCTGAAGGACGAAGCAATGGTTAAGTGTCTTGCTTAAGGACACACGTGTCACGGCTGAGGATTCAAACACACACTCTGCTGATCAGATTAAATTCGACGCTCTTAACCGCTAGGCCATGATCAGCTTCCATTGATGATTATGCGCTACGAGTACTTGTATTAGCGATGATCAGCTTCCATTGATGTTAATGCGCTTCCAAATTCATTAAGATGTTCAAAGATTAAAGCAGAAAGTCAAAGAGATCATTAAGCATGATAACAAAATGCAGCCCTCACATGATCAGCCCCAATTAGCTGCTACAACATGAAACACAACATGGCGCTCGGCATAGAGGCAAGTGTTTGTAAGCGATGATCAGCTTCCATTGATGTTTATGGGCTACCTGAATTCATTAATTTTCAAAGATTAAAACAGAATGTCAACAAGAAAGCATGGGAACAAAATGCAGACCTCACAAGAGCAGCCCCAATTAACTGCTACAACATTATACATAAAATACAGCATGGTGCTTGGTATACAGGTATGTATTTGTAAGCGATGATCAGCTTCCTTGTATGTCATGTCCTTCATAAATTCATTATGTTCAAAGATCAAACAGAAAGTCAAAGAAAAAACATGAGAACCAATGCAGCCCCAGTTAGCTGCTACAACATAAAATACAACTTAGCACTTGGCATACAGAGGCAAGTGTTTGTAAGCGATGATCAACTTCCATTGATATCATGCCCTACGTTAAAGTTCATTTCACAAATTAAAGCAGAAAGTCAAAGAAAAAGCATGAGAACCAATGCAGCCCCACAAGAGCAGCCCCCAATTAAACATGGAATGCAATATGGTGCTTGCATAGCAAGTACTTGTCAGACTAATATTAATAAGCAACGGGGGAATTCGGAGGGTGTCTTTAATCAATACATTGTCTTGGCCCAGCCAGAAAGAAGGGACGAATGTTTTACATGTGAACAAAATAATGTGCAGTTTAAAGCCTTTGGACACTTTCGGTAAACAGAATTGTCCAAGGCCCACACTTCGTGTATCACAACTGCTATATAAAATAACAAACCAGTGAAAATTTTAGGCTCAATCGGTCATCGGAGTCGGGAGAAAATAACGGGAAAACCCACCCTTGTTTCCGCACGTTTCGCCATGTCATGACAAAAATAAATCCGTAATTCTCGATATCGAGAATTGATATTGTTTTAATGTTTTCTCAAAAAGTAAAGCCTTTTATGTAATAATACTTCAAGAGAAGTCTTTCACCATTACCTTCTGTAAACCCAGTAAGTTATTTGTAAATCTGTGAACTTTTTTTTCCTGTACCGAAAGTGTCCAGTGGCTATAAAGACCTGGGCTCAATTTCATGAAGCTGCACAAACACAGAAACAGCTAAGCACAACACAATTATGACTAGCAGAGTAAGGTTACATACAGCCAATCTACCACATCACACCCGCAATCTTTGACTGGTATCATGCCAACGTTTGCTTAGCACAGAGTTGCTAAGCAAAAATTGCCTGCTTAAACAGCTCTATGAAATTGGGCCTTTTAAAGCCATTGGACCCTTTCGGTTCAGAAAGAAAAAAAGTTCACAGATTTACAAATAACTTACAGGGTTAACAGAAGGCAATGGTGAAAGACTTTTCTTGAAATATTATTCCATGAAATGCTTTACTTTCTGAGAAAACAGCACAGCAATATAAGTTCTCGTTAACGAGAATTACAATACAAAACGAAACGAAATTCTGTTAAATCCAGGTTTTAAGACGAAAATATTACGGGTTAAATACTCCGAAAACTCCGCATACTCCGAAAACTCCGGGATCATAATATTGACCCGGATTCTGCCTCCCATGTGGCCGGACCCGTTTCCGGGGCAATGTGAAAATGACCCAGAAACAGACACAAAAATTAGGGCTAGAAATCTATTTTCTAAACCCGTTTGGTAATTGTCAAAGACAGGTATTCTCGCCTTCATACCAACATATGCATAATATAAAGAACGTGTGAAAATTTGGGCTCAATTGGTCATCGTAAAGTTGCATAAACAAGGGAAAAAAGCACCCTTGTTGCATTCGTTGTGCGCTTTCAGATGTATAATAAAAGGGTTCAGCTGAATAATTTTGTTATTGTTTTTAGTGAAAGTAACTACACGTTACTTAAGCAGAGGGAGCTGGTTCTCACAACATTTTAGCGTTCGAGAAAGACTCTGCTAGGGTCGAAACGTCAGGCCATTAACTATTTTGTGCAGTGTGAAATGGAACAGTCCAAGTTTTATCTTGCGATAATATTCCTCCCATTCCACTCTGAGCCACTCAATATTTGTATACTACAGCTCACCATTGTTTATTACAAAGTAAATTTGTATGTTAACGATGATTTTGAGTAAAGTACCAGCAGTGTCCAGTGCCTTTAAAGACATTGGACACTATTGGTAATTGTCAAAAACTATTCTTCACAGTTGGAGTATCTCAACATACGCATAAAATAACAAACCTGTGAAAATTTAGGTCGTCGAAGTTGCGAGATATTAATGGAATAAAAAACACCCTTGTCGTACCATGGTCACACGAGGTTGTGTGCTTTCAGATGCTTGATTTCGAGACCTCAAATTCTAAACTTGAGGTCTCGAAATCAGATTTGTGGAAAATTACTTCTTTCTCGAAAACTATGTTACTTCAGAGGGAGCCGTTTCTCACAATGTGTTATACTATCAATAGCTCTCCATTACTCGCCACCAAGTAAGGTTTTATGCTAATAATTATTTTGAGTAATTACCAATAGTGTCTGTAAGAAGATACAACTTCGTATGTTATGATTATAAGTCAAGCTTAATTCCAGATAATGAGAATTGACTGTTACATGCGGGCGGCCATGTTATAAGGTGATACAATGCATTATGGGAAGTAAACACTAGACTTGAGTCAGTCTGCTTATGGCATACTGCTACAGTGTCCACTGCCTTTACAGATCAGTTTCGTATAGCGCTCACCTCTCACCAATGTGCCCCTTGTTCGATTCCCGGCTTGCATAACAATAACAACAGCTTAACAGCCAACATTGTAATTTAAGTTCACAATGTTGTGACTGGAGCCCAACTCATATCTGCTTAGCAAATTAATATGTTTTCAGGAGTATTTTATGCGAAACAGCTTTATGAAATTAAGCCATGAATGTCAAATGGCGTTATGGATGTACCAATCTTTCCGGACAATGCTAACTTTACCTGTTCAAAGTGCCATGCGGTCAGAACTTGATGATTCCATCGACGCGTGCAAATAAATATCGGCAAAAAATACAGAGAATTTGAATACAGCCTATTAATAGATACAGATCGATATCAAACAACAAAGGGCGAAGCCCAGTGTGTATCTTTAGATGAGATAGTAAATAGCCCCATCTTTCAAGACCTACTCCAGATGATATAACACATTTTGTTCACCAATCGGACAGTGAGACTGTTTGCCATTCCGATTACACGTGTAGGGTGGCAAGTGTTGACAGGCCGGCAGCTATACTTATGTAATGGGATTGAACAACATTTGTATCGCCTGTGGGAGTTTGGTGTGTATGCCACCGTCACATTCCCTCGAAAGTTACCCTTGATTGTAGCTACAATTTCGGTCATAGGCCCCGTGCGAAACCACGGCGTCGGGGGTGGATTCGGCTCATCAGGCTAGCTTGGCCCGCGGTTGTTTTGACAAAATGCGCGTGCTTTGCGTACGTACTCAGTCTTGGCTTCAGACGAGCCTGAAGCCGAATCCAAAGCCGAAGCCATTGGTTCGAAAAGGGCCATAGATACCAAGGGATCTTACAATTAGTTACAGCAAATCTCACTTATACCTTCAAAGAATAACAATGTCTCTATTTTTGATAATGCCGAAATCAAATCTGTGAACACTTGGACTCAATCGAAAGTTGCAAGAGAATAATGAACGAAAATACAACCTTGCACGAAATTGTGTGCTTTCAGGTGCCTAAAACGGCTTCACGATATTGTTCTAAAAGCTACGTTACTTCAAAGGGAGCCTTTTTCTCACAAAGTTTTATACTATCAACCGCTCTCCATTGCTCTTTCCCAAGTCAGTTTTATACTAACAATTATTTTGTGACAGTGTCCAGTGCATTTAACTACATATTTGTCTTCTCTTTTACTGCCTGTCCCCCTTTTTTATATCTTGATGTATCTCCCTTTTTAATGTTTTCCAATCCAGATGTATATATTTACATATTTAATGTTTTTAAGAGTTTTATCCTTTACGCATAAATTATTTGTATTTTTGTATTTTTTTGTGAATTGCCAAATAAATAATAATAATAATAATAATAATAATAATAATAATAATAATAATAATAATAATAATAATAATAATAATAATAATAATAATAATAATAATAATAATAATAATAATAATAATAATAATAATAATAATAATAATAATAATAATAATAATAATAATAATAATAATAATAATAATAATAATAATAATAATAATAATAATAATAATAATAATAATAATAATAATAATAATAATAATAATAATAATAATAATAATAATAATAATAATAATAATAATAATAATAATAATAATAATAATAATAATAATAATAATAATAATAATAATAATAATAATAATAATAATAATAATAATAATAATAATAATAATAATAATAATAATAATAATAATAATAATAATAATAATAATAATAATAATAATAATAATAATAATAATAATAATAATAATAATAATAATAATAATAATAATAATAATAATAATAATAATAATAATAATAATAATAATAATAATAATAATAATAATAATAATAATAATAATAATAATAATAATAATAATAATAATAATAATAATAATAATAATAATAATAATAATAATAATAATAATAATAATAATAATAATAATAATAATAATAATAATAATAATAATAATAATAATAATAATAATAATAATAATAATAATAATAATAATAATAATAATAATAATAATAATAATAATAATAATAATAATAATAATAATAATAATAATAATAATAATAATAATAATAATAATAATAATAATAATAATAATAATAATAATAATAATAATAATAATAATAATAATAATAATAATAATAATAATAATAATAATAATAATAATAATAATAATAATAATAATAATAATAATAATAATAATAATAATAATAATAATAATAATAATAATAATAATAATAATAATAATAATAATAATAATAATAATAATAATAATAATAATAATAATAATAATAATAATAATAATAATAATAATAATAATAATAATAATAATAATAATAATAATAATAATAATAATAATAATAATAATAATAATAATAATAATAATAATAATATTGCTACCAATCAACACATGTTGAGTGAAAGGCCAGGCAAATGACCTGCCTAAATGACGACTAAAGACTAAAAAAGGGCAGGAGAGTTTCAACTCTGTGAAGTGACTCTCAAAAGAAATCACCAGCCACTCTGGGTGAAATGTCACACGAAGTTGTGTGCTTTCAGATGCTTGATTCGAGACCTCAAACAAATTCTAAATCTGAGGTCTCGAACACAAATTCGTGGAAAATTACTTCTTTCTCGAAGACTATATTATACGTCTCTTCAGATTCAGAGGGAGCTATTTCTTACAATGTTTTATACTGTATCAACCTCTCCCCATTACTCGTAATCAAGACAGGTTTTATGTTAATAATTATTGTCCACTGCCTGCAAGTCAGTGGATAAAATCCTTGGTTCTTTTTCATACCAGTAGACCGTAAAGGCTTTCCGCCTTTGTACCATAGATACAAATATTTATCGAGCAGTTTTTAATGTAAAGATACACATGATAATCATTTGAAAAACATTGCAAAGATACAGATTATTTGTGAACAAAATAATGTTAAGATCTGACGCATTTAAAAATTTGATTAATAAATTGCCTCTTTCTCAAACTTCAGAGGGAGCCGTTTCTCATTTTACTGTATACCAATTAAGTTTTTATGCTGACAAGTATTTTGAGTATTGGGCGTAATTATTGTCCAGTGCCTTTGAAAATTGTTGCTTTACATTTGATGTCAGCTGTAGTTAAAACGATCTTCTTTAATCTGTCTACCGTAAGAACTCAAACAGTTACATTTTAATCCATCCCTTTGTGAACCCATTCATCAAAAAAGAAAGTTACACAAAAAGCACCACAACACCCCCAAGGTTACCAGTCTCCGGTGCCGGGGACCAGAGAGATTAAAGAAGCTGGACACTATTGGTAATTGTCAAAGACCATTGTCTTCTCACTTGGAGTATCTCAACATATACATAATATATGTATAAACCTGTGAAAATTTCAGCTCAATCGGTCTTCGAAGTTTCAAGTTAATAATGAAAGAAAAAACACCCTGGTCACACGAAGTTGTGTGCTTTCATATGCTTGATTTCGAGACCTCAAATTCTAAACTTGAGGTATCGAATTCAAATTCGTGGAAAATTACTTCTTTCTCGAAAACTACGTCACTTCAGAGGGAGCCGTTTCTCACAATTTTTCATACTATCAACCTCTCCCCATTAATCGTTACCAAATAAGGTTTTGTGCTAATAGTTATTTTGAGTTATATTACCAATAGTGTCCACTGCCTTTAAAGGCCTATCAAATATTGATGATCAGACCGGTGATTGGTGTGTGTCCACAACCCACACAGGACAAGCTTTTGATAATGATGAATAAAAGAAAAATGAGGAAAGGGTTTGGGATAAGGGAAGGTGCTTGGGAACTGAACCACATGGGGGACAATCCTTAAGTCTTCGCTCCAATACCACTGACAAGTTTGCATTGTGTTGTAAAGACACCAAGTACCCGTTCAGAAAAGGTTGTTCATTAAAACACTTGGACACATGTCTATCCCCTGAAGACAAAGTGTACATGTAAGCTACGTAGGCGCATTCATTGCGTGTAATGCTATGCAAAGTTGCAAACTACTTCCCTTCAGATGAGGTTTTGAAATGTGCACATACAACTTTCAGTCTGCAGTCACTGTGGGAAAGCAATACGCCAATCGGTTACATCTCATCTTGAACTTTCAGGATGACAGTTCCGAAGGCGGGAAAAAGCAACGATCCTCCATGGACGGACAGTGTTGGAAACTATTGCATTGTAAATAGCACCCGGGTGCCCAACTACAATTTTGTTGAGGGAGGGGGGGGGGGGGGGGTGAATGTGGGGCCAACACATTTTTATTTTGGGGAAGTCGGATATCCGAGATGTGAACACTAAAGGGTTTATTGGTAGTAACAAAAGAAAACTTCAACCGCAAGACAGCTAACATCAATGCCATCATGTAGACAGAATAGCACATAATACTACTGGTGGTTATACATCCACTAGTGATTATGCAATGTACACAAACACGTACATACTATAGTTAGCACTGAGTCACTAAATGTGTGCACATCATGTGTACAGTTTGAAGCTTTACATCTAATAATAATATCGAAGTCTTATATAGCGCACCAGGTATAATTCCTCCATGAGCACACGTATCTACCAAACAAGGTACTCAAGGCTCTTAGTATATACAAACTTACAGAAAGATATGTTTGTAGTGATGAATTCTGAGACCCAGCCAGGAACACCGGGGCGGACCTCTTCTCTTTTCGAAAAGTGCACTGGGTTCTTTTACATGCGTTACACAACACATGGGACCAACGGCTTTACGTCCCATCCAAATGACGAAGCAATGGTTAAGTGTCTTGCTTAAGGACACAAGTGTCACGGCTCAGGATTCGAACCCACACTCTGCAAAAATTTGGGTAAAAATTTGGGAATATTAGCACACGAGGGTGGTTGGTATTCAATTGTGTTTTTCGATTTGGTGGGCACAAGAGTACACAATTTTTATCAGGTCTCAAAAAAGTTGTTTTTCTGTATTATATCAATACGACACCATTGTTGAGTGAAGAACCAAGTGCGCACGCGCAAACTCACACACGCCAGGTCGCCCATTGTCTGTATAAGGTATGTGGGTGATCATGAGGTGTCGTTAAACGACCGCGGTACCACGGGTTCGACTTTTGAAGTCCCTTCATTAGAGCTCCTTCTCTTCCTTCCTCCATGGTCCATCGTAGATAGACAGCTCCCAATGTGCTGCGCTAACAAACCCAAAATACATAGTTGTCTATGAAATAATTATGTCAACACAATGTGGATTCATTTGAAAACACTGTGTGACATTTGTCACACCAGACGTGTGCGGACGTGTTTGTTTGTATTTAAAATAAAATAGAGAACTTTGAACAAGAGCGAATTGTGTCACCGAACTACTGGCATAGGGCCTATTATTATAAGGCTATAACAGAAGACACAATAATATGACAGCACCTAGCTATCATTATGGTGTCAATTTGAACTCCCAAGTTTGCAGTGTGGGCCATTTCCCTAGCATGGCTCAGAAAGAATTGAGATTTACGTGTAACCCAAAACAATGCACAGACTATATGCCTAGGTGTTAACATTAACAACATGGGTGTTGTGTTGTCACATACCCGAAGAAAGAATCACAATAAAGATGTTATGATGTTAAAATAAGACAAATAAATTGGTTTTGCAGGAATTAGTGTTAGTTTAACACTCTATTATGGCAAAAGTGTTGATTTGTTTGGATCATGTGACAACACACATGTCGTTCAATTTAAATCCCTATTAATTTTTGCAGCATTTTATGTATCGGTGTAAGGGCAGAGATAAGCAATAACAATTAGGTAATATCTGAGTCGGAATTCTGGTTATTGAATTATCTGAAAGTACGACAATTAAAAATGGTAGCTCTGTACCTCACAAGTTGAGATGGGTGGTTCGGTGATTTCAGCTCGGATGCCGATTTTAGTTTCGTATACCAGCACGCCCCCCCCCCCCGCCCCAACCCTCACACCACCAACTCTGTCAAAATAGATTTGATTGATTGATAAAAAGAAAACAGTAATAAAATTTCACCAACTGCGTCAAACTTGACAAACCGTATACACAAAGGAGAACTGGCCTGAAAATCCTAAACTATTCTCGTAAAATATGTCAGCATTTTGTTTGTCTTTTCTTTTTCATGGGTATACAAATTAGCTAGGAAAAGGTAACGTCATAATGTGCTTTTATCTGTGCTTTAGGCTAAACAGGATCCACGGCTCTGCGGTGGCAATAAAACCCAGCAGACTGTGAGACGTGAAGGGTTTTGTTTTTGTTGTTCCTACAAAAACACCTACATCTACTGTATAGAGATCAGGGCCCAATTGTATAAAGCTATTAAGCAGAAATTACTGCTTGACAAACTGATTGCTAAGCCAAAAATATTGGTCGGGCACTAACTGCCCCATCACTTTTACAGCACAAACAAGTTTGTTTTTTTAAAAAAAAGATTGGTTCATGACAAAAAGTCAAGCATGATTTTATGACCCTCAAATTAAAAAAGAGTTCCACTTGAGAGATTCGCAAAAGACCCCTATCACATGTACAACACAAACAAGTTTTTAATTTCTCTTGGCCAGGAAAGAGATCATTCACAGGTTACAAAAGCCCAGGGGAGACCCTTCCAACAAACCAAATGGACCTGTCATGACTTGATGAATGGCTACATGCACGGCTGGGACAAAATCATGAATGATTTACAACCACATACACATCATGAATATTCATGACGACATTACCATATGACTGACAGCTGCGCGTAAGGCGGGTTGAAAGTAAGTTTTATTTCAATCAAGCTGGGTCAAAAGGCTAACGTACTATTACCCCCCCCCCCCCCGCCCCCCTCGCACCCCAATCTGGCCCAGAGATCACCATTTGCTATTTATTTTGTTTGTCTATAGACATAATGATAATTTATTTTCAAAATTATCAGGTTGTTTTCATCAAAAGGGAAGAAATAATACATTTTGTTTATTCAATGTAAATTTGTCATTGATTTATTACCACAGTGTTGGGTGCAGCCGCACACAAACTTAATCTCACTTCACTATACTAAGGAATGACGTTCTGAAACCCGGTATCAAACTGAGGTTGTTGTTACTATTAACTTTATTTTATCATTATTTTAAATCTATGGTAATGAAACCTTAATGATCACTGTATATAGCAGGCCTGAGGAAATTCTGTAAAATAGATGCTTGCTATATGAACCAGAAACACAGATTTAAAGGCAGTGGTCACTATTGGTTATTACTCAAAATAGTTATCAGCATAAAACCTTACTTGGTAACGAGTAATGGGGACCTGTTGTAGTATAAAAACATTATGAGAAACGGATCCCTCTGAAGTAACGTAGTTTCTCAGAAAGAAGTAACTTTCCACTAAAACTTTTGAATTTGATTTCGAGACCTCAAGTTTAGAGTTTGAGGTCTCGAAATCAAGCATATGAAAGCACACAACTTTGTGTGACAAGGGTGTTTTTCTTTTAATAATAATCTCGCAACTTCACAGAAGACCGGTCTTTGACAATTACCATTTTTTTTCTTCTTCACAGGACTCGGGAGAGTACTGAGTATACAGTGCTAACACACATCGGTGTATGGGTAAAAACCAAAAATTAATATTCTTTATCCCCGATGCAAATTTAACATCTATTAAATTACCAAATGTGTTCACTGTCTTTAACCCCTGTCTTCCATGATGAGTGTTCGTGTGCTTTTACACCACCAGGACTCGAACCCGCACCCTGATATGAAACACCACCAGCCGTCGATTTCACAAAGAGTTAGGACTCGTCTTATCTCGAGTTAGGACGAGTAACTCGTCCTAACTTAGGATTAATCTTAGGGTCTGCATGCTACAGTGCAGGGTTGGGACTCGTCCTAAGTCCTAAGACTAGTCTTAAGTTAAGAAGAGTTTTGTAAAATCGACGGCTGGACCCAATTTCACAGAGTTGCTTAAAAAGCAGAAGATATTGCTTGATAAGAAATCCCTGCTGAGCAATAACGAGCAGGAATACCTGTTTGTACATGTGACATGGAGTTTTGGCTGGTAACCTCACTCTGGACAGCACATTACTTTGTTTGCTTAGCTTATTTGTTGTGCCTAAGCAGATCTATAACATTGGACCAATGTCTCAATATCATAGAGCTGTTTTTAAGCAAAATATAATGCTTAGATTTTTTTTGCTAAGCACAACTAAGGAAGACACCAGTTTTGCTTAGCTTATTTTGAAGTTGGGCACAATGCTCAAGTCTGGTGATGTTAAACCGCTTAGCGAATATTTTGTGTGCATTTGTCTGACATTGGTTGTAATTGGTCCTTTCTCTACCGCGTCTGCACAGGTGTTCTGGGGCAAACAAGAAGCTGAAGTGTCGCAGAGTGTCTTTTATCTATGTGGACCAAAATTCAAATGACCCCTTGACATTTTTAATCTTGTCCAAACCTCATGAGCAGTCTATTAAAATTAATCAGTCACTATGTACCAATACATAACCTTCCACGAGAAGTTCATGGGAGCGTCTATATGGGTTGAAGCTTTTAAATTTGCATCAGGGCCCATTTTCATAAAGCTGTTAAGTAGAAAATACTATACGCAAAATGTCTTTGCTGAGCAAAAATTTAATGGGGCACCATTAAAAACAATGTAAACTTAATGTAATTGTGGCTGGTCTGTTTCTGTTAACTATAATTTCTGTGTTAAGCACGTTGTTGCGCTTTACAGGCTTACGACATGGTAGGGTCTGGGTATTTTTTGTAGGAAAAAAAACAGATTTACATAAACTTACACCGTCTGAAGATAATAATGGTAGAAAGTTTCCCTTAAAATATATCTTGCTGAGGGGGTATAGTTTTTGAGAAATGAGTAAAACAATGGCATGAAAATAATTTTCGTCTCAGTGGTCATGTGACAAAACTATTCTATCATGTCAAAATTGAATTTTTATTACATCGTTTTACTCATTGATAAAAAACTCAAGCACCTCAGCAACGCTTTCTACTATCATTATCTTCAAACGATGTAAGTTTAATGTAACTCTGTGGACATTGTATTCTGTGTTACAAAAAGTACCCAGATCCTTTAAGAACCAAAAGCAGCTAAGCACATCAATGTTATGCTTATCACAATTAGGTTAACTGCCAAACTACCATGTCGCACGTACAAATTGTGACTGGTATCCTGCTAATTTCTGCTGAGCAGGAATTTGTTAAGCAATATTTTCTGCTGAAGCAGTTCTGTTTATGGAGGCTCTAGTCAGAGCCTATTTTCATGGCACTCCTTGTAATACAATAGTTTTAACTATTGTAATACAATAGTTTTAACTATTGTATTACAAGCAGTGCCATGACTGGGCACAATCATATAAAGCTAGTTTATCAGAAAACATACTGCTTAGCATGGCGTGCTAATCAAACAGTTAGTGGGGTACGAGTTAAAACAAGTTGAAATTCTAGCATGTTTGATAGTAACCTGTTTCGGCTAAGCATGGTTTGTCTGTGCTTACCAGTTTTTTTTTGTGACCGTGGACCCTGTCATTCGGGGCCTAATTTCATAAAGATGTTCAGCAGAACATTCTGCTGGACAAAAATCTTTGCTCAGCTACAATTTTGTGGGGCACCAGTCACAGCAATGTAAACTTTCGGCTGGTTACCTGTTTATGCTTAGCAAAACTCTTCTGTGCTTAGCAAGTTTATGTGCTTACAGGCTTTATGAAATTGGGCCCGGTTCGTAGAATTTTCAGGGTGCCGTAGTGCCATGCAACTGGGACCATATAGTTTTCTGTTAGTTTACTAAATGACATTTTCATCACGATGGTTGAATATAAAGCAAGAAGGATTAAGTGGTGGGAGGTCCTCCCCAAGCAAGCTTGTGTAGAGAGGGGAACCTCAATATTTGTGTTTTATGAGAGAGTGAACACTGCAAAGAACTGCACTATAGCATAAGTTGACACAAATTAGGGTTCCTTATGTGAAAAGCCAGAGAATAAACACAGTAGATTGCGTATGCACACACACTGCGGGCTATGGAGTGGCCCACTGCACGACGAGGGTTAAACAATATGGATAGAGGGACATTATGATGAGTTGTCAACTTATGACTAAGTCTTTAGTATTAGTAGTCCTATCTGAACAATCAATGGGCATTCATTGTACAGATTTATGGGAATGTTCAATATCCAATATCTAAAAAAGCAACATCGACGACGGCCAAAATATAGACAGAGAGATATGATGAGTTGTCAACCACAGGTTCTTTTCAGAATCAACAAGGGAGACATTCACTGTGCAGATCCATGGGAATGTTCAATATCCACTTTCTAAAAAAGCAACATCGATATTCGTTGTACAAACCTATGCACTGCAGGCTATAGCGTGGCCCACTGCACGTCAGAATATGACTGTTATGATGAGTTGTCTACCACCGGTACCTTACAGAACCAACAAGGGATAAACATTCACTCTGCAGATCTATGGGAATGTCCAATATCCAATATATAAAAATCAACATCGATATTCGCTGTACAAACCTATGAGAATGCCCAATATCTGGCTCAGACTGACCCAGTAAGTGGTTACGAAAAATGTATTATCTAAATCGGATGGTCAAAATATGGGTAGAGCCTAATCATGAGTTGTCAAACACCGGTTCCTTTCAGAACCAACAAGCCAGACATTCATTGCACATGTCTATATGAATGTTCAATATACAATATCTAAAAATCAACATCAATATTCACTGAACAAAACCTATGAGAATGTCCAATATCTGGCTCAGGCTGACCCAGTAAGTGGTTTCGAAAAATTTATTTTCTAAATCGGATGGTCAAAATATGGATAGAGAGATATAATCATGAGTTGTCAACCACCGGTTCTTTTCAGAACCGACAAGGGAGACATCCATTGTGCAGATCTATGGGAATGTTCAATATCCAATAATCTATAATAAAACAAACAGTGAAGTTCAAATATTTACAGGGTCAGGTAGCCGGTTTCAAAAAGTTGATTCTCTCCAATTTGATCCCTTTCTGTGCCATTTTGACCAGAGTCCTGACCCCAAAATGGGTCAGTCTCCACGGAACCTGGATCGGGATTCTGACATGGATGTTGTATGTACTGACCGGAACATCCGGACTCTAATAATGGAATACCTTGCCTCTTGAAAAATTAAGCAGGCCAATAGTTCCGGCGGCTTTCATTAGTTTGCATAAACCCTCTTGGACATTGATGATGAATACAACAGGGGTAGTTGTTTAACAGTGGTCGTCGAAATGCATTAGCCTTTAAGCCCCTGTCACACCATAACAAAAACCGTCGGTATCACTTTATTTGTTGGCACAGTTCTTCTGTTAACTTCATGAATTTTTAAGAAGGTGAAGTAGGGCCGGGGCTAGGGGAGCAGAAAGAAAACAAAATCGATACCCGCCCTCCCCATTTACTACGCTGTGTAAATTTGTCAGGACCCTCTCAGGGTAGTTTATTGTGTGGCATGAGATGAGACGTGTGGGAAAAACTTCTACCGGGGACCGATTTCATATAGGCCTTATTTGAGACCTGGGCCCAATTGCATAGAGCTGCTAAGCACACAATTTTGCTTAGCAAGAAATTTCTCCGTTGATAAAAACAGGATTACCAACCAAGTTTCCACGTGAATTTCAGGATAAGCAAACAAACATCTGAATACAGTAACAAGAAATATTCAACAAATGGAAATTTTGTTGGTAATCCTGTTTTTATAAACGGAGAAATTTCATGCTAAGCAAATTTTGTTGCTTAGCAGCTCTATGAAATTGGGATCTTGGCACGTTTGGTAATTGTCAATAGACCAGTATTCTCTCTCGAACTTGGTGTATCCCAACATTTGCATAACATAACAAACCTGCGACAATTTGGGCTCAGTTGGTCATCAAAGTTGCAAGAGAATAATGAACGGAAAAAACACCCTTGCTGCTGCATTACTTTGGTGGTTTTTTTCCATCAGATGCACAAAAAGAAGTCTGTAAATATGTTAAGTGAGGATTTCCCCTTACTCAAAAACCATGTTACCTCAGAGGGAGCAGTTTCTCACAATGTTTTATAATAACAACAGCTCTCCATTACTCAAGCACAAAAATCAGCTAAGCACAACAAGATCATTCTTAACGGAATAAGGTTACTAGCGACACTGCCCTGAGTCACGTGTGACAAGTATCATAGAGCTCTATTAAAGGCAGTGGACACTATTGGTAATTACTCAAAATATTTATTAGCATAAAACCTTACGTGGTAACGTTTAAGTTTAAAGGCAGTGGACACTATTGGTAGTTACTCAAAATAATTATTAGCATAAAACCTTTCTTAGTGATGAGTAATGGGGAGAGGTTGATGGTATTAAACATTTCGAGAAAGAAGTAATTTTCCACGAATTTGATTTCGAGACCTCAGATTTAGAATTTGAGGTCTCGAAATCAAGCATCTGAAAGCACACAACTTCGTGTGACAAGGTGTTTTTTTCTTTTTCTTTCATTATTATTTTGCAACTTCGACGACCGATTGAGCTCAAATTTCACAGGTTTGTTATTTTATGCTTATGTTGAGATACAGCAAGTGAGAAGACTGGTCTTTGACAATTACCAATAGTGTCCAGTGTCTTTAAAACGGATCCAGTGCCCAATGTCATTGAGCTGATTTTAAGCACCAAAAGCCGCTATATTAGCCCACAAAAATAATTATGCTTACCAGAGATAAGGTTACCAGCCACTTTACAAAGTCACACATACATTTTATGATTATTATCTTGCTCATTTCTGCTAAGCAGAAATATGTCAAGCCGTACTGTTTAGAGTCCTACATAGAGATAGTCTGATGCAAAAAGTACACCAACTAAACACAACTTTTCACCCGTAACGAGGATTGCTGATTACGAAGTGCTGGAGCTGTGGTCTTAAGTCAAAACAATCCAACGTCTTAACACATATGATAGGGCACTCTCCCACGCGACTCGTGTAAGCCTCAAACACTATTTTGTTTTCTTTATGTACATCTCATAATGGATTAATGAGCAAATTATGCTGTTATGCTTTTGCTTTACTTAACAATGGACACTCAAATATTATTGCCGACGTTACTTCAGAGGGAGCCATTTCTCACAATGTTTTATACTATCAACAGCTCCCTATTGCTTGTTACCAAGTAAGTTTTTATGCTAACAATTATTTTGAGCAATTACCAATTGTATCCAGACCCTTTAAAGGGAAGGTACACGTTTGGTAATTGTCAAAGACCAGTCTTCTCACTTGGTTTATCCCAACTTAACATAAGCATAAAATAACAAGCCTGTGAAAGTTTGAGCTAAATTGGTCATCGAAGTGGCGAGAAAATGATGAGAGAAAAAAACACCATTGTTGGATGAATTTGTGTGCTTTCAGATAGGAATAAAATACTTCTGGCTAGAAGTCTTTAATTATTTTAATGATAAATTACCCATTTCTCAAAATCAATTATACTTCACAGAGGGAGCCGTTTCTCACAATGTTTTATACTATCAACAGCTCTCCAATGCTCGTTGACAAGTCAGTTTTTAAGTTAGTATTTGTTTTGAGTAATTACCTAACGTGTACCTTCCCTTTAACTGGAAGGTTAAGCTATCTGAACCCTACACTTGAACGGAAGAGTAGGGCAGCTTACTGAAAATGCCCCCCTAGTGCTCAAGTGACAAAGGTTTTTTTTTCCTTTCCTTTCACAGCCTGACTTTTTGAAAACTGTACAATGGAGCAAATCTTTTGATCTCTTGTGTGTGTGGGGAGGGGGGGGGGGTCGATGGTAGGCATGTATGCTTATTGTTTGATTAATAATTATATTGATTAAAATGTTGCTAAAATCAAAGAGCCCACAGTTTTGTACCTTTTGGGGGGGGGGGGGGGTTAATGCGAGGTTGCCGTTAAACAGGTACAAATTAAATGAATGGTACAACTGGCAAAATAAAATTATAATGTGTTTATTGGAAATGTCATAAATTGTGTTTTTCTCACTAGTTTTTTTAAAGATACTAGACACTATTGGTAATTTGTCAAAGACCAGTCTTCTCACTTGGTGTATCTCAACATATGCATAAAATAACAAACCTGTAAAAATTTGAGCTCAGTTTGTCGTTGAAGTAACGAGATAATAATGAAAGAAAAAAACACCCTTGTCACACGAAGTTGTGTGCTTTCTTGATTTCGAGACCTCAAATTATAAACAAGGTGTACAAAAAAAAAAACGATAACGGAACAGGTGGGATTTGTTATGGATGGAAATAAGGGACTGTTTGTTCAAAATATAATTAACAATTGAAGTGTTACTGCTAATTGAAAGTGAGAAACTGAAAGGTTTGTGAAAAATTATAACCTTTTGAGAGTATGTGTATTTATACAGGTTTCATTAACTCATAACTGACCTCAAAATGGACAGACTTTCAACAGTGAGCTTATAGTGCGCCCTCTGTTGAACTAAGAATCACCCAAAAAACTGCAAGAGCAGATCATCCCCACTCGTTGCCAAGACCCAAATTAATGTTAGGAAACGGCAACTGTTTGCTAAATGAAAGAAAATGAGTGGGGCACCAGTTGTAGCAATGAAAACTGTATGGAATGGTGGCTGCATGGTAACCTACATCTCAGCAAGATGTTGTTGTGCCTATGGCATGTTTGTGTGCTTATAGCATTTACGATGGGCCCAATTTCAAAGAGATACTACTACTAGGCAGATTAAGGTTTCAATGATCAAAACATCCGTGCACCTAACTATGTGACTGGTATCCTGTTTATTTTTTATGTTGGAACAGAAAAATAGTTTTTATTTTCATTCATTCATTAGTCTCTTGCAACTTCGATTAGCCCAAATGTTCACAGGTTTATTATTGTATGCCTATGTTGGGATACACACCAAGGTAGAATACTGTGGTCGTTGATAATAACCCAAGGTGTCCCGTGCATATAAAGGAGACTATTTACATTTTGATGTCCTTCTAAATGGATTTAACACGTGTGATGTCTGTCATCACTAAAGCCAAGCCGCAAGCCTGCCCCCCCCCCCCCCACTTACACCACAAAACATTTTAATCTAACGCTTCAAGCTAAGTTTGTCCACCTGGACCAAGAAACCCCACATACATCTCTGAGACGAAGACAACAAAAACAAGAGGAGGCAGGAAAGAGAACATTATCCAATTTTAATTGGCAAGGTGTACACTTTTGGTACCGTGAAATCTTATGTTGTAAAGAGCGAGAAAGGTAATGGATAGCACTTAAAGACAGCTAAAAACATAAGAAATATGCATTAACTTTCGTAACAACAACTTCTTCATCAGATGCAATGAAGAGAGAACAAGCTTAAGAAGAGCATTATTAGATGAGATTATACAACATTGTTAAAACGACCCCATTTTTGAGTAATAAGTTAAGGGGTAATTTTCACAAAACCTTTTGGATCTGGGAAAGCGTTTGGACACGACCATTTGTTCAGGCATCTAAAGCACACCAATCTTATCGACCAGGGTGTTTTTCCTGTAAATTATTCTCTTGCAACTTCGATGACAAATTTAGCCCAGGTTGTTATTGTACGCATATGTTGGGATACTCCAAGAGTGTCTTAACCTAAACCAACCTTTTCAGGGGAAAAGTACACTAGTTTTTTGTTTTTAAGTTTTCTTTACATAAACATGTACAAAATAATTTCGTTTGGCTGCGTTTTTGAGATATCGACTAAAATCCGTAGCGAGTGTGCCTCCACAGGATTCCCGAAAATAATTACACTATCTGAAAAACGTTACTCACAGTAATGCTTCTCAGATTCAACTTTTGGGCATAAAAACTGAGATCTGTTTACAAACCATATTACTTCGAAGTTAAATGTCTCTCACAGTGTTTATTGACCAACAGTTTGTAATGCCATTAATTTTAATAGTAATACCAAGCGTATACACCTCCCCTTTAAAGCAAATGGACACTTTCGGTAAACAGTATTGTCCAAGGCCCACACTTCGTGTATCACAACTTAAATATTTCTACCTCCATGATATAACATAACAAACCTGTGAAAGTTTAGGCTCAATCGGTCATCGGAGTCGGGAGAAAATATCGAGAAACCCACCCTTGTTTCCACACGTTTCGCCGTGTCATGACATGTGCTTAAAATAAATGCGAAACTCTCGATATCGAGAATAATTGTTTTAACGTTTTTCTCAAAAGGTAAAGCATTTCGTGGAATAATATTTCAAGATAATATATATATAGTCTTTCACCATTACCTTCTGTAAACCCTGTAAGTTATTTGTAAATCTGTGAACTTTTATTTTTTGTTCTGTACCGAAAGTGTCCAATGGCTTTAAGGCACTGGACACGTTACATGCTTCTAAAAAAAAACGTTTGTATTGCCATTAATTTTCAGAGTGACTACCAAACGCTTCCCTTTAATATCAACGAATCCTAGCTACACTTCTCAACGGTGTTCTCAATGTTTGTGCTAAATATTTGCACGAGACACAAATGCCTTGCCAGCCCACACAAGGGGGATCCGCGGGACAGTCCGAACAAACAAAAGGTGCTGTTAGACACTGAAAAAGAAAATGTTGATTCTTTTTTTTCTTTAAAGACACCATTAAGGTGCGAAAAATTCACATTGTAAACCAGTTAGGCACACAAAAGCTCACCGTGTGCACAGGACACTTAGCCTGTTGTTGGTTTTTGTTTGTTTTTGATCTAAACCTCCTTGCCCAACGAAAGGGAAATAATTTGTTCTATTTTGCTTTCTGATCACAGATACAGCAAGAAGGAGGTGGGTTTTTTTCTGCAGGGCTGTCGTGGATGGAGTGGGTAACGAAATCCAGTGTGTGTTGATGTAACTATTGTGTAGGTTGCTACGGCTGGCTGGCTGGCTGCTCTTATGTCTGTTTCTGTGATAAATTGCAAATGAAAAGAGTTTTTCGAAATAAACACCGCACTCTGCCTTCCCAGAATCCTTTGTCTCGCTAACTTTGTATGAGAATAATAATAATAGCTAATTCTATACCAAGTCTTGTATGAAATGCCTTATTAAACAAAATACTGGACTTGAGTTCAGAACTTAAGTTACAACAGAAAAACAGCCAAGATCGAAACAACAAACAAACAAACAAAGAAAACGCTAAGGCAACGGACACTATTGGTACTAAAAATAATTGCTGGCTGAAACACTTACTTGGTAACAAGCAATGGAGGGCTGTTGATTGTATAAGACATTGTGAGAAACGGCTCACTCTGAAGTAAAGTAGTTTTCGAGAAAGAGGTAATTTCTCACTAAAATATTTGAATTGAATTCGAGACCTCAGCTGAGGTCTCGAGTTCAAGCATCTGAAAGCACACAACTTGTTTGTTACAGGTTTGTTAGTTGATGCCTATATTGAGACACCAAGTGAGAAGACTGGTTTTTCACAATTACTAACAGAAAAACAGACAAGAAGGAAACATGACAAACAAACAGAACAAGAGGAAGATGGTAAACAACACCAAGAAACTCAAAAAGGTAAAGGATGAAGGGGATCCGCCGTATAAACTAATGGCATACAAACTAATGTTAAAGGCAGTGGACACTATTGGTAACTGTCAAAGACTAGCCTTCACAGTTGGTACATCTCAGCATATGCATAAAATAACAAACCTGTGAAAATTTGAACTCAATCGGTCATCGAACTTGCGAGATAATAATGAAAGAAAAAACACCCTTGCCACACGAAGTTGTGTGCGTTTAGATGGTTGATTTCGAGACCTCAAGTTCTAAATCCGATGTCTCGAAATCAAATTCGTGGAAAATTACTTCTTTCTCGAAAACTATGGCACTTCAGAGGGAGCCGTTTCTCACAATGTTTTATACCATCAACCTCTCCACATTACTCATCACCAAGAACGGTTTTATGCTAATAATTATTTTGAGTAATTACCAATAGTGTCCACTGCCTTAAAACTTAAAAGGCATTAGAAAACAAAAATTGCGATTTAAGTTGTTTCTTGGACTGCTCAATGTTCTTTGAAGAACGTATATGTATTTTTTTTTACCCATACACCGATGTGTGTTAATAACACTGTATACTCAGTACTTTCCCGAGTCCTGTGAAAAAAAATATCACAGGCATGGTACTCGGGTTGGATTCGAACCCACGACACTTGCAATTCTAGAGCAGTGTCTTACCAACTGGACTACCGAGGTTGCCCGGTAGCTAGAGGCAGTTCGAATCCTATGTTTTGGCAGCGGGTACCGCAACGACATAAGAGATGTTAAATTTGCATCGGGGATAAGGAATTTAAAAAAAGTTTCTTTTTAAACGACTCTTATAACGTATATGTAGCTGGGGAAGAGAGTTCCAAAAGTTGGGGCAGCACTGGAGAAAGTCCTTGAACAAATTATTCTGTTTGTACGGCTGGTGTACAAACAAGTATACAAACAAGTACTCATGTTGATGTGCATTACAAGCCATTACACACAACAAAACCTCACCAAACAAAACAAGACCAGACTGAATGAACGAATCTCCCAAAAAGGTTTGAAATATGACACAGGCAGCGTGGTCCGCTCTGGAAATAATAACTATTTTTACCAAGAGACATTGTGAAACGCGTCATGCTTTACGGTCACAAAACAAAAGGTTTCTGAAGTTCACGGCGAAAACACCTCCTGAATTACATAGAGTGACAAAAGCCGTTGTTCCCCTTTGAACACATTTTTTACAATCATTGTACTGTTTAACAAGTGAACATTATTTTTTCTTTAATGTGTGGTTCAGTTGTTGAAAATCTTGTTACAGAATCTGCTTGGAAATTATTAATAGAATGCAAGCCCCTATAAACTTCCAGTTCCCGCATCCCGTGTGGCCAGGGCCCAATTTTACAAAGCTGTTAAAACATAAAATACTGCTTGAAAAAAAATATTTGATTTCCAAAAAACAAAAATGAGTGGGGCACCAGTCACAACAATGTAAACTTGTCTGTTTCTGTTAAACAATACTTTTCTTTGTTCAGCACGTTTTGTGCTTACAGGCCTTTGCTGGGTTGGTATGACCGGCAATGTATGTCAAAAAGACACATAAATGAAGCAAATGACGTAGAATCTGGGTCAAAAGCCCATTAATTTTTTGTGCAATTTATGGGTCTACCCTGACCCAGATGTGGGTCAACAGTCCGGAATCATGTTCAACCCACCCGGGAGTTTTAAGATTATAACTTCACGTGAAAAGATAAAAGAAGATACATTAAACCAACATCAACCATCAAGGCGGTCGGGTACAAAAATTTACTGGTTGCCCAATTTTTTGACGGATGAGAACCTATTTAAGAAAGAAATCAAGAGTGTGTGATATTATGAAGACCATTACATCGAAGAAGTTAAGATGGGCAGATCACCTTGCAAGGAGGTAATGACAACAGGTGGGCATGCAAGACAACCAACTGGACTCCAACCAAACTGAACAAGAAAAAGAGGGCGACAAAACAGAAGATGGAGAGATGAACTAATATAAGTACGTATTGCTTGGCAACATACAGCGCGCGTAGGATAAAGAGAGAATGTTGTGAGGAGGCAGTGGAGAATAGGCTAGGGAGAAAGAAGGGGAAGTGCCGGGTTGGTCGGGTTATGGTGGATTGGGCAGGGTGGATTTGATGGGAGGGGTTGCGGTGTGCATAAAGGTGGCTAAGGTGGGTTTATTGGTTGGGATAAGGTTTGGTGGCATGGGTTTTGGGTGAGTGCGGTGCATGGTGGTTGGGGTTGTGGTGTGGACAGGGTGCGGGGCGTGGATGGGGGGAGGGGGTCAGTGATGGGGTGGTGACTGCGGTGTGTGTGGTGGCTGGCAGGCTGGTGGTGATCGGGGTGAAGGGAAGAGTAGGTTGGGTGATAAATAGTCAACTTTAATTCTATAAAACATTTTTAAGGCACTACGCCCACTACGCCCATAGACTCAGTTCTTAACTGTGATTTCCTGTGCGAACAAAATTGTAACCATGCAGCGACGTTGTATTTTGCCAACTCATCGCCGCCTCAGTCATACAAAACAATTTTTGTCAACACAAAAAGGGTCCATAAATATATTTATAAACGATAATTAAATAAGACCCGGCAAAGAAACGGAAGCAACAAAAGGAGGGGCGAAATAGAGAAAGGAGAAAGATTAAGAGTTGAAAACAGGAAACGCAATATGTTTGTACTGCAGCTTACAACGTTGAAATAAGAGATTTATTCATTGTGTGTGGATGGCACACACAGTGTAATGTGATCCTGAGACTCTCTTGTCAGAAATAAATACTCGGACCATTGATGGCCAGCTAGGATTTCTGTTTAGTCTCTCTTCAAGGAACTAGTCTTCTTTCAAGATCTCTGCTGTGTGCGTGCACTAATTGGGGCGCCTTTTATTAAAAACAGTGAAATGTGGTCCAGCGACTCTCTTGTCTTGTCAGAAATAAATACTCAGACCATTGATGGCCAGCTAGGATTTCTGTTTAGTCTCTCTTCAAGGAACTAGTCTTCTTTCAAGATCTCTGCTGTGTGTGTGCACCAATTGGGGCGCCTTTTATTAAACACAGTGAAATGTGGTCCAGCGACTCTCTTGTCAGAAATAAATACTCAGACCATTGATGGCCAGCTAGG
Source organism: Asterias amurensis (assembly GCF_032118995.1). NCBI lineage: Eukaryota > Metazoa > Echinodermata > Asteroidea > Forcipulatida > Asteriidae > Asterias > Asterias amurensis. The sequence continues at coordinate 15,298,089 of NC_092664.1, read as the reverse complement.
ATTTCTGTTAAGTCTCTCTTCAAAGAACTAGTCTTCTTTCAAGATCTCTGCTCTTTGTGTGCACTATTGGGGGCGCCCTTTATTAAACACAGTGAAATGTGATCCAGCGACTCTCTTGACAGAAATAAATACGCTGACCATAGCGTCTGCCAACTGGAGTCTTTCGTTACTGAACTAGTATTCTTTCCAGTGCTCTCTGCTCTGTGCTAAACTCATTAACTCGTGTCATGCCGATTGGTTTGCTGATTAAGTTTCTGGGTTTTCTAATTGAGTTCCCAAAATATACATTGATACAATTTGAGAAAAGAAAATGTTAAATCATTTAGACAAATGAAGGCATTGCAACTCTTTTGGCAGAAACGAGTGTTATTTTGTGACCCTATTATGGTGTAAAATAATGTTGATTTTTTTTTTGTTGAAAACAAATGTGGGCCTTTATGTATGTGGCAACACCCATGCTGTCAAACCCCCGTTTTTGCAGGTATATACTAAGAGAAACAAATCAAATCAGAAAAGATGTGGGAGGAAAACCCACACTCAAGGCATCAGGTTCGAAAGGGGGATTTCAAGTGAACCGGGTTCCACTGTCACACACGTGAAAGTTAGGTTAAAGTAAATTTCAACACCCCTGTTTTCAATTCAAGAATATTCAATTCAAGGTAGAAGTAAAAAAGAGAGAAAAAACTCTCAGATACAGAAGCGGGGGGGGGGGGGGGGAGGGGGGGAGGGGGAGGGGGGAGGGGGAACCCACACTCAAGGCTCCGGGTATCTAAGGGGGATGTGAACCGGGTTCAACACAAGTGAAAAATAGGGGAAGGAACCACTATTTAAAAACAATCCCCTGAGCATTGTGACATATGAGACCTCAACCCTCCAATATCCACCACTCATATTATGTCACTTCTCACCAACATAATTGGACTTGGCGGGATCTTTTCAGACCGAACACTCCTGAAGACAATCAGATTATACTGATCGAAACGTTTGGTCGTTAATCACCGGTTCTTTTCAGAACTACTCAAAAGAGATTTACACATCATATGGTGCTACCGCAAACCTCGCAGACGATGCAAAGTTTCACATCCTACTTGGCAAAGATCGGAATGCATGGCCCTATCGTAAGTACTGGACTTGCAGCCCTCACTCCTTCTGAATCCTTCATTAATTTGGTAAAGACTCGAGCCAGGGATTTGACAATGATTTGGTAAGTGTAGTGTAGTCACTTTAAGTCGTGTCTGCCACTTTAAGACTTGCGCACTCCCTATTTCTTTCATGTCTGCCACTTTAAGACTTGCGCACATGCTACTCAGTTGTTACAACTAAATCGCGTCTGCCACTCTAAGATTTGCACATATGGTACTCAGTTGTTGTAACCACATGTAAGTGGAGTTTGCCACTTTAAGACTTGCGCACTCCGTTGTTGTTACTAAGTCGCGTCTGCCACTTTAAGGATTGCGCAAGCGCTACTCAGTTGTTGTAACTTGTAACCAGTTTGGAGCAAAGAAGAAACGTACTATGATGCATGCGATGTCATTATTTAGGGATAGACCATTACAGTAACCAATCAGCCAACAAAGGTGCCTGTATTAGACAAGGTATTACTGACAGTTTCACTAAAAAAATACACAAACTTTTCTAAGAAAAGTAATAAAGAAACCAAAGACTAGGAGGTCTTAAACATGTTACTTTATTTCAAGCAAGGTTTTGTCTCTGTGTGCTTTTGTTTTAGCATGCAGGTCTCCTTTTCAAAAGTGTTATGAAGACTGTAGATGTGAAAGGAAATTATCCAATAAATACCTATTATTTAAAACACAGATTTTGTTACTATCTTGAGAAACATGATTGTTCACACATACTGCGAGAAGCAAGCTATGATGAAATCGCTTGATCATCAAAAGAAGCACAATAACATATCAATGTATCATAAACAAAACTTCAATAATTATAGTGCATCACACACAGGCATGTACCTGCAACCATAGAATCGAATTCTGCTGTGGGAAGCAGTGTAGCACCCTAACTATGGCTCCTGCTCTTGCTCTGGGCTCCCTGTGAAATTCACCCTGTTCCAAGCTAAAGCAAGAGCCTTAGCTGGAGCCAGAGCCCAACCAAAGTTGAAGCCAGAGCCAAAGCCAGAGCCGAACCCAAGCCAGAGCCAAGCCTGACCCCCAAATCAGAGCCCAATCAGAGTCCAAGCCAAAGGCCAAGCCGAACCCAAGCCAGAGCCTGAGCTCAAACCAGAGCCAAGCCCGACCAAAATCGGAGCCCAATCAGATTCCAAGCCCAAGCCAAAGCCAGAGCCCGACCCGAAACCAGAGCCCAGCCCAGAGTCGAAGCCCAAGCCAGAGCCCAAGCCAGAGCCAGAGCCAGAGCCAGAGCCCAAACCAGAGCCAAAGCTGGAGCCAGAATCCAAGTTTGAGCCGGAGCCGGAGTCCAAGCCGGAGCCAGTGCAGAAGCCAGAGCCCAAGCTTAGCTGGAGCCAGAGCCCAAACCAGAGCACAAGCAGAAGCCAGAACCCAAGCCAGAACATAAGCCAGAGCATAAGCCAGAGCATAAGCCAGAACCCAAGCCAGAGCATAAGCCAGAACCCAAGCCAGAGCATAAGCCAGAGCCCAAGCCAGAGCATAAGCCAGAGCATAAGCCAGAGCATAAGCTAGGGCCCAAGCATGATTTCAAGCCAGAGTCCAAGCTGGAGTCTGACCCAGAGCCCAGGCTGAAACCAGAGCCTAAGCCTAAGCCAGAGCCCAAGCCAGAGCCTAGGTTTGGGAAAAGCCCCTAGTGACGAACATTGAATGGCAAACTGGTGCAAGTAGTACAGCGATATTAGTAAAATAGGCCTACATGTGTGCAAACAACATTTTGTTATTACACTGTCGCATGTTGTATACCATGTGCCCTTCATGCACTTTGCATAATGCGCCATCCTTATACATCCTACAGATAACTCAGTAGGCTACGTCATGTGCTTATAGGCCGTGTCCGAATTGGCAACTTCGGCTACAGCTACGCCTAGGGCGCACGCGTCTGCTATTCTTCAACACTGACAGACGCGCTGATCTAGCCGTAGCTGTAGCCAAAGTCGCAAATTCGGACACTACCTTACATTTTAATGCATTGCGCATCACCCATTACACAAACAGCATGTACACAAACATTTCTTCAAGAGTGCTTGAAGAAGCCAATAGACGAAGCCCTATACTTATTAAGTAGAAAAGCGCATAGATATAGCCCCATAAGAACACAGTATTATCATTTCTATAACGCCTACATTTTAATACCCTTAGATTGGTCACTGCTTTTCTGTACATTTGTTGTATTATAAATTGCTATTTGAATTAGATTTTTTTTTTGTATCCCGGTGAAGTGCCTTGAGTCTCTTTTTAATCAGCCTTTGACGCTTTGTAAGATTCAGTCATTTTTTTAAAACTAATTATTAACAACCATTTACAAACATTAATGCCAACACGAATGCAAACAAAATCAAGGTGCTATCAGACCATGAACTGTGTGTAGAAATAAAATGTCACAATTAGCCGAAACAGCGCCCTCAATGAAGTCAAAGGAAGACCTCTCATTGGCTGAGAGCAGAGCCGTATATGGGGAGAGTAATGACAACTTGCGATTAGAAGCAATTTTTTGCCAGACTAGTCTGCCTGTTGGATTGTGCTTCATTTGGAGACTAAATGGCATCAAGCAACCATGTGACCAAAGTAAACTGGTCCCTATTTGTCGCAATTCTCTAAAAAACACAGCCGAGAGTTGTGAGTGGCACCGCGCACAACGCACGTGCAGTTCCATTGTTTGACCTTAGCAAAGGTGGACCAAGCAAGGCAGTCTCTATTCACTTAAAAAGAGTACATGCAAAAAGTGAAGGGCGTCTTCTGTGAATTTGCAATGTAACATTCTACCTTTTATGATTCCAGGGGTCGATTTCACAAAGAGTTAAGACTAGTCTCATATCAAGTTACTCATCCTAACTTGATAGGACTTGCAATACATTTTATACATCTCCTAGGACTAGTCCCTACTCTTTGTGAAATCAACCACTGGGCCCAATTTCATGAAACTGTTCAGCAGAAAATACTGCTTAGGAATATTCTTTGCTTAACAAAAACTGAATGGGACACCAGTTGCATCTATGTAAACCTCATTGAACTTTGGCTGGTAACCAGTTACTGTTGAGCAACACTTTTCTGTGCTTGGCAAGTTTTTTATGCAAAAGTTAGGTAATGGCCTGACATTTCAACCCTAGCAGAGTCTTTCTCGAAGGCTAAATATGCCTTTGAGAAAGACTCTGCTAGGGTCGAAACATGCATTAACTATTTGTTTGCATTAATACCACTGGTCCATTTGGTTGGTAAGTTATTCGCAACAGCTAATTCTATTTTTTTGTATGCTTACAACCTTTATGAAATTGGGTCCTTGATCTTGATGTTACGCGATTCATGTTGAAAATTTAAACTGAACCAACAGGGCCCAATTTCACGGCTCTGCTTACCGCCGAATTCTGCGCTTACGATCATGATTCCCCACTTATGTGAAAGCGCCGAAATTCTGCGCTAGCCTTGTAAGCGTAGAATGCCTAGTGACGTGGAGTACGCACGCACAGAAGCCAAAAGTTACCGCTAACCCTTGAAATATGCTTGCTGTAAGCAAGCACAGAATTCCCTGCTATCATAAGCGCCGATTCTGTTCTTACAGTTAGCAGAGCCATGAAATTGGGCCAATATAATTCCAGTAAAATCACTCTGGTACATATATTAACTTAAAAAATTAATAATAAGATTAACTAATAAGAGAGAAGAGATTTTGCCTTTAAAAATAAAAACAAATAAATACAACAGGTTAAACAAAATCAAAAATACATCTACTGTATGTATCTACATTATCAGACAAGAGCGAAAAAAGAGACTAAAATAATGCTCTATATTTAATAGTTATCTAAATTGAGACACAATTTTTACACATCGTCGAGGACAAACAAAAAAGGAGGCTTCATCATTTTGACTTTGATAAATTTAAACATGATGAAAGAGGAATTTCATATTTCTTGTTGACTACAAAATAAAGAGCTGGTAATTACCGGGGGAAAATTCCAAAAAAAAATTAATATAAAAATACATAAAGATTTTAATCTCTATTCCTCACTGATTATAAATTCACTACCAGTACCAGCTTTCCACAGAAATATTTACAATCTGATGTTTGAAATCAGTCAAAGTTGAGGAAATCGCAATTGAAGACTTGACAACAAACATTATGTAATAAAGAACATACTCATTTTGGGAGGCCAGTTCGAACACATGAGGACCAGTCAAAATTCATTCAGAGTGATCCAGCTGCCTAGCTCGGTTTTAAAAAAGATCCCTATTTAAATATGAATTCAGTTAGTAATTGTCAGTCCAGCTTTCTTTGGTCCTCTTTATTGTTAAATTTAATTTTTCACTGTTTCTATTTTTTATTGATTTATTTCTTTTGTTTATATCTGAGGAATGGGTGTTTTTTTTTTAAACTGAGGGGTGGGTGGTTTTTAACTGTGGGGTGGGTATTAGGGGACATTCTTTGTGACAGGACATCTTTGTAGAGGTGCTGGTCACCTGTTCCTCCTTGCCACCCACTGGCTTGGTATTTTAATCTATTTTGTTTCTTTGTATCGTTATTTATCTAGTTATTTATTTTGATGCCAGTGTAAAGCGTAATCAAACTAAGAACAGGTACAGATGCCGACACGACGGAACAGTAAACTGACATATTTCTTGATCCTTAAAAAAATTGTGGGCAAACCCTGCCTAAATTAATGCATACAAACTATTACAAACTAAACCAAGAACCACAGCTGCATCTTTAAACAACTATCAACTCAGTTAACATTAACTCATAAAACTATCTTAAAATCAGACATGTTTTAAAGTATAAAATAAAAAATAAAAAAATTATGCAGGAAATAAAACTTACCAAAGAAACCGCCCCCCCCAGGCATAATACTTATAGGTGGCAATTGCAGTTATTGCCTCCATTGCCCCCCATGTAATTGCCTGTGTGCCCTTGAAAAGTTCCAATATAAGTTTACAATTTCCTCCAAGAGGTCCAATTACAAGGAGAAAAGGCTGCGGTGCCCTTAATCTTTCAAAAACTGGGCATCAGGCCTGCCACAACTTGTGACCTACAATGTAGTAACAATACATCATTCATGCCAAAAAAGGTGGCTGAAATACACCAACAGTTTGGCACAAGTTTGGAGTCAAAAAAACAATATTGTAGAAAAAAGGCGTATTTCTGTGAGATCATCAATGAAGGTCAACACACCCCCCCCCTTAAAAACTAAATAAAAACTAAAAAAAAAACAACAATAAAATAACAAAAATGAAAAATTAAAAAAGATTAATAATCCATGCTGCCAATATCGCTAAATTGAGCCTCTACAGTTTAGAAAAATAACTCTGCCTACCTGATGCAACAAAAGGAAAACAAAATAAAAATGGGTTTGTTTCATCTGCGTGAGCCACTGACCATGTCTATAACTAAATCAGACGCGGCCCACAACTCCCACTTCTGTTTCCCAGATTCTTCATAATGCTGACCAAACAATAAACACATACAGAGGACATTTTATCCAGACACTTATAAAACTTTCACATGTGGCGTGTCATGGCCGAGCGGTTAAGAGCCTTCAGGCCTTGTGTGTCTGGCGACTTGCATAAAAAAAAAAATAATAATAATAATAATAAAAAAATAAAAAAATGAAAGCTCAATACATGTACTTATACATGTACGAGTGATGTACGAGTGATGTACATGTTTGTACTTCAAACAAAGTACACAACTCACAGCATAATCCCATAAGAAAATATCTACATATGTGTACCACCACAAGAAACTGCCACCATCTTTTGTTTGAAGTTTTTGATCTTGTTGCAGCCTGTTATAACAAATCTGAAAACTTCCAATTCAATCTAAACCTTTAGCAGATCCATAATATAACTCTAAACAATAAACCTACATGTACCTTGAGGAATCCATAAGATTTTATCGGTAAATCTCAGTCTTCAAAAAGCAATGGATTCCCCCCCGATTCAGATCAGTTACGCCAATAATTGCAAATCATGGTCGCTTCACCTATGGAGTACTGAATCCATCTTAATAAAGGCAAAACCAATATTTTAAACAGCTTTTTTTATATTATTATCAGTTAATAAGTAAGGATTAATATCAGCTGGATTTACGTTCCCTTTTCCCACGGACGGAAGACACACCACATGAGTCGTCCGTAGACACAGAGTCCTAATCCATCTTAAGATTTCTGTAGATGTAGCGAATGAATTTCAGCGACGCGAAAAAAGACACCGTGCCAAGCATGAGGAAGAACACGTAGCACGCGAGAAACGTGAAGCCGAAAAACTCCACAGTCTGCAGAATGCCGGTCATGCTGGAGCGCTTCACAAAGTAGAAAATTGCGTAGATAAAGACAAATAAGCCCGTCGATCTACGGAATGGGAATAAAAACCAACAATATAGATGGAAACGGGTTAGTGATGAAGTCGTGGATGATGTATTAGTTGAACAAAAAATTAACAATGTTTTTAACCCCCCCCCCCCCCCCCCCCACTTTAGCGAGTTGACCAACAAATGTTCAAAAACCTTAAATCACATGCGTTTTGTTTGGACATTCGTTTACTCAGTGTGTAGTATGCATTGACCACATGATATGCCTGCAGGCTGGCATGTTTTAGTGCATCAATTATTCAAAGACAATGAGACAAACATCAACTGGTCAAACAGCGAGAGGGTTAACATGAAGACGAGCAGAGTATACTGTTTGAAACGTCGTGACCAAACCTGCTCTTTTCAGAGCCAACACTCACACAAAAGAGATTAACACATGGTTGTACCCGCAAGTTTACTATTTATGTAAAGTTTCTTATTATTTCTCAACACCACGCAAAGCTTCAAACAATACTCAAGGTTGGCTATGTTTCGTACATAAATTGTTCAAAGACCATGTGGAGAGTATTGACTGGTCAAACAGTGGGAGGGTTCAGATGAGCAAAGGTACTTTTTGAGATAATGTTGTTTTTGCTGATATGATGAATTCTTTCTTAAAGAGGTCAACACTATCCTCCAAATTCCAGAGGGTAGCTTAAACAACTTCTTGATGAAAAAAGGGGGGGGGGAAGACAAACAAAAAACTCACCCAGCACTGAAGATAGATCGCCACCACCACCGATAGTCCTCATTGGACAACTGGAAGTATGTGAGGGCGACAGAGATGCACGCCGTCACACTGAGTAGGATGCCGAACACTACAAAGAGGATACCGTAGAGCGTGTACATCTCACGTCCCAGATGGTGGCAAAGATGTAGTAGAGCTCCACCGAGATGGCACTGTGATAGGACCAGAGAGTAATTATTGATATGGTTTTACCCTTAAACCGATATGTGTGTGAGCACTGTATAATTATACAGTTATTTTTTTAACTTTTATGCTCTCCTGGGCACCCCACTGTTGTTTTACTTTGTTTTCTTAAATATTTTTAATGTATGTTTATGTGCTTGTAAATGTGATTGCCCGAATAAATATTATAAAATATTATTATAATCATTTATTTCTTTGTGTCCTTTGTGGTTGAGAAAATTACAATCCATTTTGTTAAGTGTTCTCATACCCTCACAATGACCCCTGTATGTGTTGATCATAGAGTTATATATAAGAACTAGAGGGCGCACTGATGATGCTGCTTGAACAAACGCGACGGGACTGCAAGGAGACAAGCGCCATTCCAAACGCGCGTTGAATATGAAGTACACGCTGGAGTTTGTTTTTAATGAAAGCTACGCAATGCTTTTTTGTCAACTTACAAAATGGGCGCACACACACAGGCTGTGCGATTCTGTTTTGTTAACTGGCCAGTGCGCCCTCTAGTTCTTATATATAACTCTATGGTGTTGATTTACTACAAGTGTTTGAAAATCATGCTGTGTTGGGTCCGTTTGTAGCACGTTCATCCCATTCAAAGACAGACCCTCCTCATTACGGGAATTTAACTGACTAGGGTCACATTACAGACATTGTTCGACCAAAGTTATCCGTTCTTTTAGAAAAAGCCAGACCAAACTGTTCTGCGATTTTTTCTTTAAGACGGGTTGGGATGTTTTGAGAACTAGTTTAGGCAATATTTGAGTGACCCAGCCTTTAGATAGATCTGTGGGGTTTTAAATCAGCCGTGGCATGGTTGGCTTGTGCGTAAAGCGCTCACTTCTCACCAAGGTGACCCCGATTCGATACACTTTCCATATCTGGCTGTGCTCCATGGTCCTAATGGGTTGATGTGGCTGGCAGCCAAAGGCGCCCTTGCATGCCAACTTCTCAAACACGTTGTAGTCGCGTTTTGTCGCAATTCAGCTCTTAGCTGCGAGTAAGGAGGATTAGCCCCCAAATTATTTAGGCCAGTGCGCCCTCTAGTTCTTATATATAACTCTATGGTGTTGATTTACTACCAGTGTTTGAAAATCATATGTGTCGGGTCCGTTTGTAGCACGTTTGTAGCATATCTGGCTGTGCTCCATGGTCCTAATGGGTTGATGTGGCTGGCAGCCAAAGGCGCCCTTGCATGCCAACTTCTCAAACACGTTGTAGTCGCGTTTTGTCGCAATTCAGCTCTTAGCTGCGAGTAAGGAGGATTAGCCCCCAAATTATTACTACTACTATTGGTTAAGCAGTTTTATAAAATTCAGCCCTAGGGGCTTTTGAATCTTACCTGAAGGGAAGGAAGCCTCCCACCATGCAGTGAATGAAGCCAGAGCGGAACCAAGGAACTGATGGGATCTCTCTGGAGATATTCTTGGTCCTGCAGGGGGCGTCAAAAGAATCGGACATGTTTTTGCCCATAATGCCGCCGATCACCGTCAAAGGGTATCCAACTACAGATGAAAACAACAGATGGAAAATTTGGGTCATAACCTTTCTCCTTTGTCTAGTCATTTTTTTGTTTTTTTACATTTAAGCTAATCTCAAAAGCTTGAATTAGACAGTTGGAAAACTATTTTCACTCCTTCCTCTGTGCTATTATTTTGCTAAGCAAGTAATATTTTGTATTTGCTACATGTATATCTTGAGAAGAGTAGTATGAAATAAATGTTGTGCAGAAGGCCTCAGCGATGACAGACCAAACGAGGCTACTCTACTCGCAGCAGAACCAAAAGCCCTCCCAAGTGAAGGGCTCGCAATCGAAGCGCTTCCCCTAGTACAGCACCAAGACGAGAGAAGAATAGGAGACTTTCTGAGACGATATGAGGCAGCAGACTTACCAGGTAAAGCCATTGTTCTCAGAACTATGCGCATGTTCAGAACTACGTAAACAATGGGGATTTACCTGGTAAGTCTGCTGCCACCTAGTGTTGTAAAGTCTCCCATTGAACTGCAATAGAACTTGAAATAGAACTATCTAAAGACGGACTGATACTTACTGAGTATCCAGATACACATGAGTAGGAGAATGGTAGTGAAGGGAAGGGCCTGGGTGGACTCGTTGTACCAAGCCACTGAGTTCACCACGCTCCACACCAAAAAGAACGGCACTGTAAGAAAATAATAGTAATAATAATAATAATGGATTTATAGAGAGCCTTAAATGTATGTACTGTAGGCCTCAAAGCATTACATTATGTAATTACATGTACTGAGTGAGTTTCCCACTCTTGTAAACAAAATCTTATTTCATTCATTCATTTCTTTATTAATTAATTTATAACCTTATTATTTGAAAACTGCTACCTCTAAAACTGCCCTGTTTTTAAAGTCAAAGCGCTTCACAGTAAGTGAAAGTATAATGTAATTACTGAGTGAGTTTCCCACTCTTGTAAAAAATCTTATTTCATTCATTTATTTATTAATTTATAACATTATTATTTGAAAACCGCTACCTTTAAAACTGCCCTGTTTTTTTTTTAGGTCAAAGCGCTTAACAGTAAGTGAAAGTAAAATTTATAATATAGACAATTATTGAGTAAGTTTCTCACTCTTGAGAAAATCGTATTTCATTAATTTTATTAAATTTATAACCTTGTTTTGAAAACTGCCTTCTTAAAAACTGCCCTATTTTTAAGTTTCAGAAAAGTGTTTACAAGTACATGTATTCCTAAGGATATAAGCATAACACCAGTAAGGCTGAAACAATAAAGATTCACAAGTTTGTACATAACTTGTTTGACATGGTATAAAGATAGTCATGGTGGAAGATTAACAATTGCTGTATAAGAACATACACAAATACATGCATCAACAAAATGGAGTAACAATTCATTGTTGAAATATCAAGATATATTACAATGACAAATAATATGATAGCATTTTACAAACACAAATATGAGGAACAACTGAATGATATAAGTTTAGGCCAAGATAACATAAGTACTGCAGTGAAGACATTAACATGAAACAATGGAAATGACAAGTTGATAAATAGAAGTACATTTCATTGTAAATGGCACAAAGGCAATCCAGAGAAGACAAAAGGAAGAAATGCAAAATACAAAAAGCAAAACATGTTTTAGTAAATACAAAATTTAACAGTAAATATAGAGCAAGACAAAAGATAAAAAGCACACAAATAAACAAATTACACTTTTGCAAACTCATTCAATCAGGTACATGTAATAATAAAACAAAATCGTTTTTTATTTTATTTATACTTTGCCAATTCAAGGCAAACCTGTTCAAAGGCGCATGACAATGAACGATGAAAATATTCAACCATGAAACCATCTAGGAAGTAAACAATAAAACATAAAAATACACAGCGTTTTAAATGCAGAAAACCATAAAAGTTAGAAAAAGAGACAACCAAAATTCCAGGCTCAAAAGTGACGGAATGCAACACACATCAAAGGCGCAATGAACAATAACAAGTAAACCATGTAGGGACTGTAAAAACTCAATCCTCATACAAGGCTCTGAGGTTCAAGGTGGGATTTGAACCAGACGTCCACAGAGGTGAAAGGGGGGGAAAAAAACCAAACAGCCAACCAGGGCCCGATTTCATAGAGCTGCTAGCACAAAAATTTGTGCTTAAACATGAAATTTCTTCCTTGATAAAAACAGGTTTACCAACCAAATTTTCATGTGATTTTCAGGATAAGCAAACAATAGCTGAATACCAGTAATAAGCACTAAGCAGCAAATGGAAATTTGGCTGGTAATCCTGTTTTTATCGGAGAAGAAGTTTCATGCTTAGCAAATTTGTGTGCTAAGCAGCGCTATGAAATTGGGCCCTGATGCTTAAGTCAAAAACAATATCCCCCAAGTCCTAAGACTCGCCCAGAATCCTATGAGTGCTGGCGGATCATTTCTTGGGGGCGTTTTGGCAGTCATAACCGATAACTGTTTCAGTTGAATTGCCCATTGGTTAATCACTGACCAATGACACCAAAATAGTTATTGGCTACGACCGCCTAAACCCCGGGTCAAGGGCATTGGGAAATGCATTTGGGCTGTTATAATTTGAATGAACTACTTTTATTTTACCTGAAAACATGCACGACGTCAGGATAATGTTCCAGACCCAATTCTCTCCTCCTAGTTTCTTGTAGAAACTACTGGACACGTATCCCGACACACCTGTAGAGACAAGCAGAAATCGAATGATTGATTATCAATTAAAGGCGGTATTTCAAACTTTGAATAAGGGAATCAATGTGTGGTGAAGAGGTTTTCAACTAGTGCTTTAATCCCAACGAGGCCTGGTTCTTGATTATTTTACCGAGACGAAGACGAGGTAAATTATCAAGAACCAGGCCTCGGCAGGTTTAAACCACTAGTTGAAAACCGATTCAATAAATTTTTATTCCCATTCATAAATACCTTTTCGGTGTTCGGTATAACAAAATCAACACTTTTTGGTAAAAAGTAAAATAAACGCAAAAATTATAATTGTTCAATGATTTCTTTCAACACAACATCCCTCCAGCTATGAAATGGTAAGGCCCTCGGCCCGATGGGGTAACCAACTCCTTGTAAGGAAATGCTGTGCGCGTCGTGCATATCGCATGATGTGGCACAACTGTCCCGGCCGTTGCTCTCAACCAATAGGAATGAAGAAACTGTCTTATAAGAACAGGTGCAAGCTCGCGTGTCACGCTCATGTTTTCAACACTTTTTACTGGTCATTAACAAAGGTTTATACACATCCACGTGACGCGCTCTCCACCAATAGGAATAGCAAAACTGTCTGAGGTATTTATGAATGATGGATAAAGTTTACATGCAAGACCGAATTACTTGGAAAAACCATACTCAAGCTGCCTGTGGGCGACCAAGTGAGTGGGCGAGTGAGAAATACTTACATGAGGTGAGAGCATAGAGTAAGATGGCGGCAGTATTCATGGAGCCGTGTCTGTGGACGTTGAACATACCCAGCAGGGCCATGATGATGATAGCTGTAGCTAGGGCCAGGAACTGAGAACCAACACCTGCAATGGTAAAACCATCAATTCACTTTCATTCAATTTGCTGAAAACATTAATTCCATTTCACAAATGTAGTATTTTGCCAGCCATGAAAAGCCCTTGACTGTGGTTACACAGCGCCACTCTTTTTGCTACAGTAATGGTTTGTGCTTGCGTGAAAACTTAATCACACGCCAGAATGTGTCCAGACAAAATTAACCTCTGTGGTAATCTACAATCTCAGGTTATCAGGTTTTTCATTTATCGGTTTTTTTTAGGTTAAATCTTATTTGTGTAGTAACTTTTGGCCAACTTTGGATTTCACAAAGAGTTAAGACTAGTCTTATCCAGCGTTAGACGAGTTACTCGTCCTAACTTAGGACTAGCCATACATTTTAATCTCCTAGGACACTTTTTTTGAAATCGACCCCAGGTCTATTGACAGACAGACAGCAATCTTACCAAGCATGGAGCATAGCAGACTTCTCTGTGGTGGGAAGCGGAAGACGTCGGTGTGGACAATCTTCCAGCCGTTCTCCTCTTGGTCCAATTCATCGGACTCCTCATCGTCCAGATTGTAACGGGCAAAGTCATTCTTCAGAATGCGCATCTACGTTGAAAAAAAAAAAAAATTAAACCTCTGGAAGTTCAGCTCACAGAAACTCCCAAAGATAAACCCTCTCAGTATTTTAAAGGAGCAAAACAAACTTGCAACTCACTGAAAGTCAAACCCTAGAGGTAAAACATTGAGGGACTCGAACCCACACTCTACTGATCAGAAACACCAGAGCTTGAGTCTGGTTGTCTTAGCCACTTGAATGATGTTGATTAAACCAAAAAAGAATCAAGTTCAGCGCAGTTCAAACTTCCTGCGAATGCGATGCAAATGTTGACGTCACAAATTCGCAACAAACAACCCTCGAAAAGTTCAGCTGTGCTAAACTTCTAAGAAACATTTTCAGCGAAAACAAGAGACGGACGCCAGAATCCAGTGAACGATTTCCCCTGTATCGCATCGCAATTTGCGATGCAATTTGGATGATTTGCTATGCAATTTTAAAAAGTGCATCGCAAATTTTGCGATCCAATTTGCGATGCATATTTTGCAACATTTATGCTTGATACAAAAATATTGATTTTTTATTTTAAACCATTCATATTTAATCAATTTTCCCGCAAGAAAACGATGCTAAATTAATAAGAAATCACCGCCGACGATTAACGTTATTTTCCGTGATACTTTTACCCAGTGCTCTGGCAGTAGGGCAAAATTGACCAATGAAAACATTCGTTACGCGCTATATGGAAATTCAACAGCCAATAGCAAATGATTCCTGCTAATATTAATAATGTGCTCGGCACAAAATAATACTTTAGCGACAATCGCAGTACTTAACCCTCCCTCTCCAACTGAATATCATCGGTTCAAAAACGATATTTATACATTGTACATGTAGTTCATGTTGTTCCATTTATTATAAAATTGGTTTTAAAGTTGTCTCCTAATTTTGCACACATTTATTATTCTTAGTATATACTATCCTATTTATTATTATGAAAATTCTTGGTTGTCTGTATCCAAAGATCCTTTCAGTTTCAAAGTTTCAAACTTGTGTCTGCCAACTTGTGTCCTCGTTGATTTTCATTTAATATTGTGATTTGTTTGCGTTAATTAAATTTCGCCCTAAGACTTTAACCCGTTGCGCAAATATACATATCTGCAATTTAAGCATATTTGTTAATTTGCTATGCAAAATTTATGGACTGCTATGCAAAAATTTGAGTTTGCTATACAAAAATAAAATTTGCATAGCAATTTTGCTATGCAAAAATTTTGGACGAAATCGTTCCCTGGAATCGCTTTGCACAAAGCATTCACAGAAAGTATGAACCAGGCTTCAAACAAAGGTGATGAGATTGAACTGTAGTCGAGTGTCTTGACTACTAACAAACACAAGAGTCTGGTGAACTGGGCCCAATTTCATAGATCTGCTAAGCACTAAAATTTGCTTCTAGCATGAAATGTTTGCCTTGATAAAAACAGGATTACCAACCAAATTTCAACGTGATTTCCAGGATAAGCAAACAACAGCTGAATACCAGTAACAAGCAATATGCAATAAATGGAAATTTGGTTGGTAATGCTGTTTTTATTAGGGTAGAAATTTCATGCTTAGCAAATTTGTTTGCTTAGCAGATCTATAGAATTGGGCCATGGATAGCTTGGCACAACATGCTGATTATAATTAAAGAGTTTGTTTGTACTAACCAGGATGATAAGGACAAAACCAAGTAGCAGGAACACAAGCACCATGGAGTTGATGATCGACAACCAGTGAACCTAGAAATTAAAATGTAACAACGAACATAATAAAACTCATTGCTTAGAAACTGTAAATTATTATTCAGGTTGTAAAATCATGGAGGGTTGCACATTCAAATTTTATCATTAAACCAGGTAAGATTAATGTAAATCTGTGGCCCCTATGATGAAAGACAAGTGCTGGTTCACAATTTTTGCATATTTTTAATATAAATTATTCTTCATGCTTGTATCTTGTTGTATATACATGTACATGGCCTGTGTGGGTATCCTTGTGCGTTGTATCTTGTGCTATTTTTGTATTTGCCTGTTGTTACTTATTTATATTTGTAGTGCTTTTTAAAGGTAGTGGACACTATTGGTAGTTGTCAAAGACTAGCCTTCACAGTTGGTGTATCTCAACATATGCATAAAACAACAAACCTGTGAAAATTTGAGCTCAGTCGGTCATCGAAGTTGCAAAATAATAATGAGAGAAAAAAAACCTTGTCACACGAAGTTGTGTGTGTTTATATGGTTGATTTCGAGACCTCAAGTTCTAAATCCGAGGTCTAGAAATCAAATTTGTGGAAAATTACTTCTTTCTCGAAAACTATAGCACTTCAGAGGGAGCCGTTTCTCACAATGTGAATATACCATCAACCTCTCCCCATTACTCGTCACCAAGAAAGGTTTTATGCCAATAACTATTTTGAGTAATTACCAATAGTGTCCACTGCCTTTAAAACTTGTGTGAGCAACGTAATTTCTCCTTTTGGAGACCAATCAAGTTTTATTATGTCTTCTTATGTCTTTTGTGTCATATAAAAAGTGCCCAAACCCTTTCACATAAACACAAGTAATTTTAAACGGGTTTCCTCTCACCTCCAGAGTTCTTGGGAAGAAGCTGCTACTCTTCAGGATCTTGACGTTGCGTTGATCATGGGTCATCTTGGTCTCCTTCCACACTACTGAGTAAGAGAACTGAACCTCAAGGGGTGCCACAACATCGTCCAGATTCAACGGCATCCTCTCCCTGGTCGTAATATTGGAATAGATAATCTGAAAACAAAAGAAGTAGATCACAATCAATTTCACGGAATGTTTTTTATTAAGTACTTTATTTAAAGGCAGTGGACACTATTGGTAATTACTCAAAATAATTATTAGCATAAAACCTTTCTTGGTGATGAGTAATGGGGAGAGGTTGATGGTATAAAACATTGTGAGAAACGGCTCCCTCTGAAGTGCCATAGTTTTTGAGAAAGAAGTAATTTTCCACGAATTTGATTTCGAGACCTCATGTTTAGAACTTGAGGTCTCGAAATCAACCATCTAAATGCACACAACTTTGTGTGACAAGGGTGTTTTTTCTTTCATTATCTTGCAACTTCGACGACCAATTGAGCTCAAATTTTCACAGGTTTGTTATTTCATGCATATGTTGAGATACACCAAGTGAGAAGACTGGTCTTTGACACTTACCAATAGTGTCCACTGTCTTCAAAGGCAGTGGACACTATTGGTAATTACTCAAAGCTGTTGCTAGTATAAAAAATTGTGAGAAACAGCTCCCTCTGAAGTAACATACATGTAGTTTTTCGAGGAAGAAATTATTTTCCACGAATATGATTTTGAGACCTCGGACCTACCGTATGTTACAGCTCCAGGAGTGTCACTGAGTGACTGACATGTGCGCTATATAAGAAGCCACAATATTTCTATTATTATATGGAAGGCTATTATGGCTGGTAACATTAATCCAGTGTCTTTGCCAGGAATTTGGAAAGTGGGAGTGCAAACTGAAAAAGTGGGAGTGCAACCTAAAATCACTACAAACAAATAGAAACGTGTGCGTAGCACACAACACGAGCACACAGCGCCAAGTCTGTTGCATGTGAATTCGCCTATATCATACCACGCGTGCATGGAGTTCATGCTGCCTGCTGATGACGGTCGATGATGACGACTGACTGTTAAAACGAAGTCTGCGTGTCTCGCTTGCGTTGTGTAATTTGCACGTGCGTTGTGTAATGTGTGGTTTGTGCGTTGTGTTTTTTGTGGTCGCAATGTGGTCAGCGTTTTTGACGCAACTTCGAGTGATTGTATGGTTGCGTCGTTGAAATTTTGATTCAAAAAGAAGAAGGAAATCTGGTAAAACCAAATCTAATTTTACTCACTGCTGTTTTTAAACTGTTCAACAACAAAAAAATAATAAAAGAAGTTCAGTTATTTTCACTGAAATTATTAGACAGCACGGCTTCACCCAAGCCGTGCATCAAATTTTTGCCCGTGATTTCAGCCCAACTGGCCGTGCTAACATGGCGTGCACGGCTCGCTAGCTAACACGGTGCCTTAATCTGGCTGTAGAATGTTGTAATGCTTAACTCCTTTTCGTGCTCAGGCAAGTCTTGTGGTACACCAGAAAAAAAAATCCCTGGTAACCAACGAAATTGCTTGACCAAAGTGCAGACTTCCCTGCTTCCGTAAGCGTTGACTTCTGCTTTTGATAAGCAGAGACATGAAACTGGGACATGGTAGTTTAGCTGGTGAACTTATTCTGGTAAGGATAACTTTGTTATGCTTAGCTACTTTGGGGCGTAGGCAGCTCTATGTACTTATTGTAACACAACACACTTTGTCCACAGCTTTACATTAAACTTAAAGAGTTTAAAGATAACGATAGTAGAAAGCTTCCCTTAAAAAAAATTACTTCCTGAGGTGCTGTAGTTTTTGAGAGATAGGTAAAACAATGTCTATGTTTTACATAGTAAAATAAAGCGATAAAACCTTAGTAAGAAATATTTTAAGGGAAGCTCTCTACCATCATTATCTTCAATCTGTGTAAGTTAATGTAAATCTGTGGATATTGTGTTTGGTGTCCTACAAAAAGTACCAAGACCCTATAACAGTAAGTTCTGCAGACTATCTGTCTGCAGTGAATAGTTCAGTACCTGATCGCCGTTGTACTCTATATGGAAGGTATGATGATGCCACAAGAAGAGCTTGTGGGTGTGAGGGATAAAGGCACCCTCCTCAAAATGGCCGACAAATCCTCTCAGGGGAATGTCATCTGTATTCAAGACAAAAACAAGTGATTAATGTAGGTGTCAATGTGGTGTTATTCGTGGGTAGGAATGGCACGTTGGATTCGGGTTCAATTCATTAGACCGCCCACCGAATATTCAATTGGGAAAATGTCCAAGAACAAACCATCCTTAGTATTCAAAACAGAACTCAAAAATTATTATGTCATGGACGAATTTATTTCCACCTGTAACAATAAGTTGGCAAGTTTCTATCATAAAAGGGATCACTATTCTGTTCTTTTCCAAGATTAATGTTCTAAGGGTTAATTCTCTTTAAATATGCTGTGTCTTGCTTTCACTAATACTGTATGTTTGTTTTGACGATCTGATGTACTTTTTTGTGAAATATTGTGAATAAACCATTATCCCCTGGGATATAAAAAAAAAAAAAAAAAAAAAATTCAATTGGAATGTCAAAGTACTAATTATGCACATTGGATTGGACTCCACCAATCATTTTATCCGTGTATAAACAGAAAAATAATACGCTTATTTGTAACATTGAGTAATCTGGTGAGGTATGGCACAGGACCGTTTTTAAAATAGTTTGAGGTGAAAGAGTAGTCATTGACGACCCGGGTTGATCTTAGGCTCATAGAGTGGGTTGGGAACTATTACATAGTTTCAGGGGGAAATTATCTGAATCTACCGGTACCCGAATTGCAAGTTTTAATGACAAATTTGGGGCAAAGAGAGGTTTTTCTTTCATGGAGGAGTGTCAGATCTGCAAGTGGATAGGCCTTTATCATAATGAAAGTGTCGCGGCCGAGCTATTAAGAGCACCGAATTCAAACTCTGGTGTTTCTGATCAGCAGAGTGTGGGTTTGAATCCCCAGCCGTGACACTTGTGTCCTTAAGCAAGACACTTAACCCTTTGCATGCTACCATTCATCACACACACTATTCCCTGCCCGCTGGAATCTTTTTGCACAATCATTAAAATTACACACATCTGTACTCGAAAACATTTTTCTGTGTGAAGGAACTATTTTATTGCAAAATGCAAAATAAGATAAATGTAGAGTATAATACAGACAACCAGTTAGTTCAAACAGAATTGAATTCGAGTACATATGTTATTAAGTACACACTTCCAAAGGACGGCGAAAAATGTCCCCAACACCATGGACAGTTCTACCCTGTTTCCCTTCTTGCATAGGAAAGCTGCCATCGCCATCGTCAGATTCGGCCCCATCTTCCATAGATATGTGTCCGTTATCTGGCCCAATGTCAATAGACATAACCCCACTGAAGTATTATCATCTCTATCGTCTCCCAAACATCGTTAGACTCTTATTTTCCAAAGCTAGAATCCGCGAAAATCTTCCAGAATGCTGCCTGCGGCGTTCATTGTTACTCCATTTTGTTTTACGGTGAAAACAGTCACCGAAAAACTCGGAAAATACAAGATTTTTTCATGAAAAACTGTCGCGTATTCGTTCGTAACATGTCCTCTGTGTATCGAAGTGTATAGAAAAGTACCCGGATGGATGTCAGGGGTCAAAAGAAAGGTCGATTGTGTGCAAAGAAACAGCACGTTGTGTTGGGCGCAAATATGCACCTACAGCAGTGAGGGGATAAACATTGCGGGCGCAAATTTGCGCCCGTAGCACGCAAAGGGTTAAACACGGCTTCGTCCTACGGAAGGGACGTTAAACAGTTGGTCCCATGTGTTGTGTAGGGCATGTAAGAGAACCCAGTGCACTTATCAAAAAGAGAAGGGGTTTGCCCCGGTGTTCGTGGCTGTGGCTGCTGTATGCGCCGTAGAACCTTGTTAACCCTTATAAGGTGCTAAATAATTGAGTCTCAGAATTTAACGCTGCAATAGCCTATCTTCCTGAAAGTTTGTATATACTCTCCGCCTTGATTACCTTGTTTGGTAGATACGTGCGCTATATAAGACTTTGATATATTCATCATAATGGGTCTGGGGTGATAAGATGCAGTTACATACAGTTTCTGCTCTGCTTCGTGGACATAGGAAATAAACAGTTCACCTTACCCAGAACAAACTCAAAGTAGTACAGGTCCTCTATGGCTTCCTTCAATTGGTAGATGTCTTTCTCTTTTAACGTCACGACACAAAGTTGTTTATTCATTTCATTTTCTGGTGTTAAAGAGGAGAGAAAAATCATTGGTAAAACCAATTTCTTTTTAGCAGCAAAGCTTTCCATTCTCAATAAAAAATTATGCATTATTGTTTACCATTGAGAAAGTTAGCAGAGTTGCACACAAATTACATCAAGTAAATGTTCCTAGTAATTAGATGGTCGTGGTGGGAAATTTTCCTTAAAAAGCTATGCTACGTACTTTCTGAGAAATGAGTAAAACAGTAACTTGTCCCTTTGAGTTCAAAACTTGATGCTTGGAAACGGTGAAAACATAAGTTTTTTCCCCACTACTTTCTCTGGACTTCAATGACTGATTGAGATTTAACTTTTGCAGCTTTTGTTATCTCACGTGTTGGCTTATAATATTAATTGATTAAGTTTGGATACTTGGCCCAATGTTGAAGCGCTAGTTAAAGCCATTGGACCCTTTCGGTAAACAGTATTGTCCAAGGCCCACACTTCGTGTATCACAACTTCTATATCAAATAACAAACCTGTGAAAATTTGGGCTTAATCGGTCATCAGAGTCGGGAGAAGATAACGGGAAACCCACCCTTGTATCCGCGCGTTTCGTCGTGTCATGACATGTGTTTAAAATAAATCCATAATTCTCGTTAACGAGAATTGATATTGTTTTACTGTTTTCTCAAAAAGTAAAGCATTTCATGGAATAATATTTCAAGAGAAGTATTTCACCACTACCTTCTGTAAACCCTGTAAGTTATTTGTAAATCTGTGAACTTTTTTTTTCTTCTGTACCGAAAGGGTCCAATGGCTTTAACGGCTAATGTTGTGTTTACTATGCACTTTCCCATTTCACAGCCAAGCTAACCATAAGCACATGACAGGTCACGCTAAGCTTCCTATACGTACCGTATGAAAATAAATTAGTTTACAATGCAAAATGTGTAAGCTGGCTGCCTAATTTTCTTGCGACCTGAGAAAAACTAATACGCTTAACGCTAATAAAAGTTTGTCTGCTGCAGTTAACATAAAAATTGGCTTACTGTGAAGCAGCACTAGGAAATTGGCCTCTGGAATTTAACAACACTAATAGGAGACTTTTGAGACGCTGGCGGCAGCAGACAAAGCAGTTGTTTTTTTGTGGCTCCGAGTGTGCTAGCACATGCTCAGTGTTGCGCACGCAGGTCTGAGTACGCGCACTACTGGCGAGAACTGTGAAAAAGGACCGTCCGAAAGACTCCCATTGTTGTCCATGAAGTTTTAAGAAAGTGATGTGTGTTCAACAAAAGTCACAACCAAGTCAGCTTTGTATATGGTTTTGAGAAAGACATGGACACATAACCATACCTTTAAATTTAATATCATACATTGAGATGGCCATGCGGTCTCCATCTAGAATCTCCCCCAGTGTTAGACTGCGTGTCTCCACCTGTGGATTGACAAGAAGTGAAAAGAAACGTCAAATGTGAAGTACAGAATTTGTCAGAGGAAGCACGTTGAGGATAATCATGTTGGGAAGTCATTGTGTCACAGAGCGCGTCATCAAGAGAACGGGTATAACTGGTGTTCCTGGTTTGATTGGCTTTATATTCCGCCAAAGCACCTTGTAAACGATTACGCACTCGATTGGTTGAATTGCTCCACGCAGATTACGCCCACTCTTATGCAACCAATCGAGGGCGTGCATTTTGATCATTCTCGTTTTCGTTCTCGTTATCGGGGCTTACCTTCTCTGGTCGACACACAGGGAGCTGATAATAATGGTACGTCTCATGTGGATTGAAGTACGGTCCGACTTTGTTCACAAATACTGTGACCTGTTGTCGACACAAACATAAAAATACAGTTGGCTTGAAAAATGTTCTTTGAAAATTTGACGAACTAGTTCAACAATAAGAAAAATGCAATTTTGAGTTCATCATAAATCACATTCCAAAAGGACACAGGAGGTGGAGGCCAGAGAAAACAGCATTAGAAGGTGCAAAGTGTCTTGTAAGGGGGGGGGTATTCATTAAATTTTGGTGGCGTGACCCTGTACTGAATAGGTACGAAGTGTCTTGTAAGAAGGAACAGCGTGGAAACGGTGGGTACAAAAAGCCCCCGAGGACAAGGGTTATTTTGGAGAACACTGGTCATCTGGCCCCCTAGCAAGCCCCCCCCCCAACAAAATATCAATGATTCGAACCCACAATGCACTGCACATCTGTGCACAGCAAAAAAAAACAGTTCTAGATACATGTCATGAAGAGATGCTCAAAAATCATAATTTTTTAGCCGGAAAAACTTCTGCGAGTACAATTTCATGCTTTGTGTTACATCTTAAACATATGGAGAGGCCAGTTGGCAGTTTTGAAGGTAATTAGTTGGGTATTTCCGTCATTTTGGGGCATTTTTGGTGTGACATCCATGAAAATGTTGCCTTACCTTAGACTCAGGGCGATAGTAAGACAGATCATGTCAAAATTTCGAAAAAAAGGAATACAGCACCCCAGTTACTGGGTCTACAAAAAGGATATATCTCACTGAGTGAATTAAATTTAGTATTTAATATCGGATGAAGTGGTGGGGTGTAAGGAAACTTTTCCATACTTGGTTCAGTTGCG
Organism: Asterias amurensis; assembly: GCF_032118995.1. Taxonomy (NCBI): domain Eukaryota; kingdom Metazoa; phylum Echinodermata; class Asteroidea; order Forcipulatida; family Asteriidae; genus Asterias; species Asterias amurensis. The sequence continues at coordinate 15,274,580 of NC_092664.1, read as the reverse complement.
CTAACGTAACTCTCCTCCAGGTTTATATTTTGAACCTGTCGCATCGCTTTGCAAACGCTTAATTTTTTTAGTTGGACTAAACCATTCTGTGAAAGGGGTGTTACAAGACAGTGCGTGCGCGCTGTCCGTACATTTCCCGCCATTCACTTATCATAATCATATGAAGCGAGTCTGTCAAAATGGCAGTTATGTAGAAACGCATCTGTTTGTGTGTAAAAAGTAGCTGTAAATAACTTTTCATTTGTCAACGTTAAACTTGTCCAAATCAAACAGGGATTCAGTTTTCCAGAAGAATAAAGATTAATAACTCCATAGGCCCGCCATTCACTCATCATAATCATATGAAGCGAGTCTGTCAAAATGGCAGTTAAATGTAGAAACGCATCTGTTTGTGTGTAAAAAGTAGCTGTAAATAACTTTTCATTTGTCAACGTTAACCTTGTCCAAATCAAACAAGGATTCAGTTTTCCAGAAGAATAAAGATTAATAAATCCATAGAAAAGAAAATCTTGAAAAAAGCTGCAGCAAAATTGTGAAAAATTAAGTTTACTTTTGCGTTTTCAGGACCAGATAATGTCTTGTAATGACGTGTCTAAATTTCTTACAGCCATTTTGTCGACTGCCACAAGAACTTAAGAAGTATATTTTCAAGGACAAGAGTACTGGACTTGGAGGGTGCTCCTTATTTCAAAATAATGTGAGAAACCAAAAAAGTACATGAATGAATGTCAGCTTTCCCATTTTGAAATAATTCACGTAAATAAAAACGTAATTTTTGCCCAGTTTTTCGAAAGGTAAGTTTTTGTCCTTTTTTCAAAAATATTTTCTCAAGCTGGCTAGGGGGTGAGATGACCAGCCCCCATTTTGGATAGTGACTGCAGCAACACTGTGCAAAAAACAACGAACACCACAGCCACCGTCACACGCAACGCAAGAAAAAAGTCAACACTTTCACTACAAAAAAAACATCTAACTTAAATCACAACTTCCTCATAAATTGTACACGATATACAGATAAAGCGCACTACCTTGTCTCCGTCTTTATAATGGTTGCCAGAAGCTTTGCAAACTGCAATAAGTGCAAATGCAAAGGCAAGATGAAATGCCAACTGTACCGTCGCCATCTTGATTTTTAATTAGACTGACACCCTTGTTCCCGAGTTCCAACTTCGATTATCAACCTGTGTTGTGTCACTGCGAATAGTTTTGCAAGAAGGCTCTACTACTTTGTGGGGACGAGTGCATCAAGTAAACGCCAAGTAAAGGAGTGCATCAAGTAAAGGACGAGGTTGCAATCACTCGGCTGTGCTGCGCGCACAATCTTTACAATTTAATTTGTTCAATATTTTGTCATTTTGCGCATTGTCGGCTCATCGGCTGTGTAAACTGTGACCGTGCAAAATGCAAAATGCTGCAAATTCAGGAGCCAAGTCCACTGACACGGCCTATGGCTAGAGCTTTAGACAACCGCCATGGGTGTCGATCTAATCTTAGATAAATAGAGATGACAACAAACTTGTGAACATTTTGTTTCAAAAGATGATGGCCACTTAGTTAGCCGAATCAGTTTATCACAGGCGCCCAAAATGCCGACGGCAGCCTTCAAGGAGCGTCAAATCTTTCGCTCTGACTTTTGGCATTTCTCAAAAACGCGACCGTGAAGTTCAGTTAATAATACGTAATAGAAGTATATCTAAAAAAAAGTAGACTCTTTCAGAAACGTTTCTCTAAATTAAAATCTTAGCTGCAAGCGCGCCGCTCGGCGATGGTAAAGTTGCCTCGACGGTGTAGCCTGACCTCTCTTAATATTTATGCATGACGTCATAATTCTTACCAAAAATGAGGCTATGGGCGCACGTCCCCCATCACTAACTTGCAGTGGCTGCGCCCATCGCCTCGTTTTGGATTATAATTGTGACGTACCTCATGCATAAGAAAGGCGTATATCCATCCCCATGTCAAGAAATTACAGGTCTCGAAGGTTAGTACATAAATATTATACTTAATCTCTGAGACTTGGTAATATTAATGTCCAATAGAGTTCTGTTTTAAAGCATTATCACCATTGAAAAGCGTTACGACAGTGGCAATTTTGGTGTACAGAATTTTGTTGATGGTGTTGTTTATAAAACCTTTCCCATTAGTTTTAGTCGTCCTCCACATTGATCCCTTTTACCCCCTCCCCCCTCAAAAAAAAAAAAAAAAAAAACCCTCAGAAAAAACTACAAAATCATTCCTTGAGTTATACATGTAATCCACAATCCATCACATTGTCAAAACTTAATTAACATGAAGTCACACATGATTAATGTTTATTCATGATTGAAAACGAAGCAATGGCCCGCTGATCAACGACACTTTTAGTTTCAAGCAATAATTATACAATAATCAAACGTCAGAAAAAATGACGTCAAAGTATACATAACCAAATAAATTAATATGAAGTCGGTAATAATAATATGCAGGATCAATACGGTTTTATTGTATTGTTTTTATGCACTGGACTTATTTCTGAACTTTTAAAACAAAATCAGAACGGGTAAAAATATAATGCAATGTTAAAGGCGTTTTCGACAAGAAATCCCCAACAATCGTGGCCAACCTTTCTTTATGAGATTGTACACATGCAGTCGATCCTTCCAAAATAAACCAATAAGAAACAAACTCTTAAGGCCCTGCAAAAATAATGCATTTTTTTATCAAGAGCGATTGAATTTTTTTTCATGTTATTTCAGCAAACAGTCAATTAAAACAAAAGTTGTTTACTGTGATCACGTGGTAGCCTACCCAACTTTCGGCTCCCAAAAAGTATAAAGCTGCTCATTTTTTGTTTTACAAGTATGAGCCCAGCCTATATAGGCTTATAGGTCAACCACGTGTGAAATTATCCTTATTCAAAGTCTAGTAATAGACGATGTGACCTGTGACATCACATGTTTTCAAAAAGGCCACAGAACCTGGACTTCCTGCAGGCACGATGGAAGAAAACACAATCTTCATATATTTTATGGAGATTGCACTGTCTAATGCTCACAACAATGCTCTCAAGTGGCTTCAATCTTATTTCACCAATCGCAGTCAGTCAGTAGTAATTGGAGATCAGATATCATCAAACCAGTTCCCTCGAGGCTCCGTAATGGGTCATTCCATATTCACGCTCTATTCCTCACCCCTGGAAGATGTGATCAAGTCCCATGGAATGTCATACACCATGTACGCTGATGACACCCAGGTTTACACCATTCTCAATCACAACACTCAGTCGACTATCATACCAAAACTTGAAGCTTGCTTAAATGACATCAAAGTGTGGTCTTCAAGAAATGGCTTAAAGTTAAATCAACAAAAAACTGAGTTTCTCCATCTTTCATCCAAATTCAGAAGCAAGAGTTCACTCCAACCTATCACCATAGCAGATTCATCTCTTGATCCAACTTCACATGCACGGGACCTGGGTGTCATCATCGATGATCAACTCACCATGGCAAAGCATGTCAGTAATTTGTGCCGAGCATCTTCTTTTGGTTTGCACAAAAACGGAAAAATCAGACAATATCTTGACCAATCGACAACGGAAAAATTGATTCATGCTTTTGTAATGAGTCGCATTGACAATAATAACAGCCTCTTATACGGATTACCAGAATGTCAACTTCATAAACTCCAACGCGTTCAAAATTCAGCAGCCAGACTCATCACTAGAACCCGATCACTTGAACCCATCACCCCGATCCTTCGCAATCTCCACTGGCTACCTGTTAAATCACGGATAGTTTTCAAACTCCTAACACTCACCTACAAATGCAAAAACGGATCAGCACCAGACTATCTCCAGGATTTAATTCAACACTATCACCCTCCGCGAAAACTTCGTTCCAGTTAAAAAGGTCTTCTCATAGCAGCTCCAGTTCACACAAAGTTCTACGGTCAACGTTCCTTCCAATATGCTTCACCTAGACTATGGAACTCCTTCCCAACAATCTCAAAGACTGTACCACACTAGAACAATTTAAATCACGACTTAAAACCCATCTCTTCAATCACAGAAGCGCTTAGAGACTTTATTTTGTATTATGCGCTATATAAGAACTGTTTATTATTATTATTATTAATTCTTTCTTATCAACTTTTGATATGATGAATCAAAGGGGCACATCTCAAAACTTGACCAGCTTTTACTTTCATAACTCTTGGATTTATGTGGAAGTTGTGACACAAAAAATAAATGTCAATGACCATAATTATGTGAGTATCTTGCCTGCCACAATACCCAAATAATGTACAAGGGCACATGGTTGTGCATGTTGTGCAGACTACGTACTAGTCGTTGAGCTTGGCTCAATTTCATAGAGCTGCTAAGCACGAAAATTTGCTTAGCATGAAATTTCTTCCTCGATCAGGATTACCAACAAAATTGACATTTGTTGATTATTGTTTGGTACTTGTATTCAGCTGTTACTTGATTATCCTGAAAATCACGTGAAAATTTGGTTGAGAAATCCTGTTTTTATTAAGACAAAATTTCATGCTAAGCAATTTTTTGTGCTTAGCAGCTCTATGAAATTGGGCCCTGGTTTAGGAAAATCCATCTCTAGATTGCGCAACACTTGATCGCGCAGCTCAAATCTGGAGATGTGTTGCACATTTCGGTAGATCCATACTACACACACACCGCGGTCATTGGAGGAAAAGGACTGGGCTGTGAATATTGCACTGTGTCTTCAGTCTTTATTTTCCTCGTCGAGTAAATGCTGTGTAAACAAGAATAACCCAATGGCTTTTACAGGTATTTGATTGATCAAGGGATTGTGGATTATGTGTACACATCAAATGCGATGGTAAGTTAATAGTAATAAGACCATGGTAAGACTGAAGTGAGGCCAATCACACAATTTCCCCACAATTTGATTCACATTTTGACTTACCCAACGCAATGAGTGACGTTACGGAAGACTGCACCACACTGCACACAGCGTAAAGACCACAGTGAACAGCTGTTTTTATTCATCCCTGTGTCGTGATATCATATATTATCATTATCATATCATGGAGGAAGGAATCATCGATCACGGATCCATGATCATACTATGAATATCTTGCTGACCAGGGCTTTTTCTTATTTAGTAAATTGTTATGAACTTCACCTCACTTTCTATTTTAATTTGTTTATTAGTTTTACTGTCTATGTATTATAGTATTTCTCTATTATAGTCTGATAGTATTGTTGCTGTATGGTTTAGCTTTTTTTGCAATATATTTTGTATGTCTCATAAAACTAAAATATTGTCTCATTTTAAGTTGTGGTGATATTTTTTTTAAAGTAAAACCGTCCGTATGGAATGATGTCAAAGTAATTGAAAGATAAAATTTTAAAAAAGTGATTGAATTGTCTCGATCTTCCTTATGCTACAGACAGTCCCTTTTAGCTTTAGGGAGAATGGAGTGTTAGTGTTACAGTAAATCACAACTAAAACTAACAACAGTCTTTATACAATTATACAGTGTTGCTGTAATTCAATTGCAGTTCTAGATATTCAATTGCTGTTGGTAACCCCATCATAGTGCCAAATACTCTCTGAAGAAGAAGTAGAGAGGCACTATTTATTGGGCTACTGTATCCATCAATTGGCACCTTTTGAAAACCCATGTTTCCTCATGATTTTCCTGCCGGATAAACAATAAATAAATAGATAAATAAGCAGTGAACGTTGTATAATACTCCCAGAATTATGATGAGGATCGTTCGGCTATTGTGGAGACGATGGCCAAACGAACCTCATAGTTCTAGGAGTATGTTGTACAGTGCCCTCATTGACAAGTCTGAGTAACCTACAATTATGTTTAATGTACAAACCATTTTAACGATTTAATTGACTGTTTTTGTTATTACTTTTTTTTTATGATTTAATACAGAAATGACAGGTCTCTGCAGAAATTCCTTGATTCTTTTGAGATTACCTATGACCTTTGAACTGTAAGCACCACATCGTTGCATTCAACCCCTGATTGACCTCATCATGGCAGTGAATATAAGTACGCTGTCTCTAGTACGAACTCTTCGTAATAAGCTGACTGTGGACCCTCCTCCGCCACAAGAAAAGGTAAACTTTCCTTCAGGCCTGATACTTTACGGAGGCACTGGAGGCGATTGCCTCCATGCCCCCTGGTCATAGCCTTGGTGCCCTTGAAAATGAAACGTTCACAGTAGAAATTTACAATTTCCTCATACAGTCATAGGTCGCCTTTAAAGGAACACGTTGCCTTGGGTCGGTCGAGTTGGTCTTTGAAAAGCGTTTGAAACCGTTTTTTATAAAATGCATATGGGTAGAAAGATGTTGTAAAAGTAGAATACAATGATCCACACAAACATGCCTCGAAATTGCACGGTTTTTCTTTTACCTCGTCGACTAACACGGTCGGCCATTTATGTGAGTCAAATTTTTGAATCCCATAAATGGCCGACCGTGTTAGTTCGCACAGTAAAAGGAAAACCACGCAATTTCGAAGCAAACTTGTGTGGATCATTGTATTCTACTTTTAAAACATCTTTTCAACCATATGCATTTTATAACAAACGGTTACAAATGCTTTTTATAGACCAACTCGTCCGATCCAAGCCAACGTGTTCCTTTAAAGGCAGTGGACACTATTGGTAATTGTCAAAGACTAGCCTTCACAGTTGGTGTATCTCAACATATGCATAAAATAACAAACCTGTGAAAAATTGAGCTCAATCGGTCATCAAAGTTGTGAGATAATAATGAAAGAAAAATAACCCTTGTCACACGAAGTTGTGTGCGTTTAGATGGTTGATTTCGAGACCTCAAGTTCTAAATCTGAGGTCTCGAAATCAAATTCGTGGAAAATTACTTCTATCTCGAAAACTATGGCACTTCAGAGGGAGCCGTTTCGCACAATGTTTTATACCATCAACCTCTCCCCATTACTCGTCACCAAGAAAGGTTTTATGCCAATAATTATTTTGAGTAATTACCAATAGTGTCCACTGGCTTTAGCTAAGGAGCCTTATAAATTCCCCTTGCCCTTTTGAAAACGAAGCATACAGGGTAGGGCCTACAGGCCTGTTTCTTTGCTTTGAAAACATTTTTAAAATCAGTGTTTTTTGGTGTTTTTCTAAGTACCACCACTTAGTTAGTAACTTTGCTCGAAGCAATGACATTATGGTAATTAAGTAAAAGGTCAACAAACTTGTTTATGTTCAGAACACAAATCTAAATCATTGATTTTGTTTAAGCGCTCAGAGAATTAAGTGTTAGTTATCAGGCGCTATATAAATCGAAAAGTTATTATTGTTTTGATTGGTCAACTCATAGCAACAATACATGTCCTGGTGTTATAAATTTTCACTAGGCCCATAATACGCTGCTGATGCCCTGTTGTTGTTCAAACTCTACATATTGTGCTGTTTTTTTGCAAAACGTGCCGCTTTTCTAACTCCACAGTTGCGTTAACATGCGCTTCAAAATTGCTTGTTTGAAGATAAATTTGTCATCACACATGTGCTCAATACAGAAGAAATAGTGCGTCTGCATCCCTATTCCAACCCGGCATTTGGCCTTGTTTGATTGGACCCTATGGGATGCAGAGAGGGCTACTTTTTCCCTACCCCAGTTGTGCCTGTGTGATTGATAACTCATAAATTCCAGCAAATTTACAATTATTAAAACCTGCAGTTACCATTTTTAAAGAGGGGGTTGTAACATTACTTTCAGAGATCCCACTTTTTTTTTATTGGAATCACGCTAATTTCTCTTTTGTTGTTTTACAGGTTCTGAGGATCCTTCAAAAACTGACTAGATTGCCCATCTCAATAGAGGTTCTCACTGTAAGTGATAATAATAATAATACTTGGGTTTTACATATAGGGCTCTGAGAAGTAAAGAGTGAAAACCAAATAACATCTTAAATTTATCCTTTTTTTCCTTAATCTCAGGAGACAGGAATCGGCAAAGTCGTGAATGGATTCCGCAAACATGACGGCGATATAGCACAAGCTGCCCGGGGTCTGGTACGCCACTGGAAATCCATGGTTCATGAAGCTATGGATGAAGAAGCCATGAAACACGAAGGTGCTCAAGAGCAACAGCGGCAAGCCAGCAGCAGCGACTCCACGATACATCACAAGGCCATGCCACGGGTTGAAACCACAACATCGAGTCCATCCAGGGGCGTGACTAAGGCAAGGTCTTCGGAGAGTCTGCCCAAACCAAAACCACTTGGATCACCAGAGACTCAAGTACTCAAGTCGCCGAATCAATCTGCCAAACCCAGACTTGAGCCAAAGTTGCTGGATGCATCTCCGGGAAGCACATCAACAAGGTTGGTTGATTCTCCCAAGCACAAGAAACAACCCAGGGATGACAGCTTGAATGATGATAAATACACACGCCTCAAAGAAAAACAGTCTTCTCCTTCCAGCGGGAGCCCGGCTAAAAAACTGAAAAACCATCATCAACACCCTGAAAATGGAATGGCCAGTGGTCACTCTAAGCGAGAGAATGACGTCTCAGCAGAGCCGACTGAGTCTCGGAGCTCACACGGGCAGAAGAAACCAGTTAAGGAGTCTGAATTGCACGTGAGATTGCATGACAAGTCACATGCTAAATCACATGACAAGTCACATGATGATAGATCACCCGACAAGTCAAATGCTAGATCACATGACAAGTCACGTGATAGATCAAACGACAAGTCACGTGGTAGATCACATGAATCAAAAGCAACCACCAAAACATCTCAGTCCAAACCGCACTCAAGTGCTAGTTCCGCACCTCACGAACAACATTTGCCATCCAAGGTCTCAAAACCATCTCATCCAGACAAAGGTCTTCCTTCGCAGAGAACTGAATGGGAAAGCAAAAGTCTCAAACATGAAGGTTCGACAAGTATCTCCAAAGACAAATCTCCTAATAAGACATCTTTGCCTAAACCAAAGTCAGAAGTTTCTCCTGAGAAAGCTGCAAAACAAGCCTCTGTAGAAAAGACAGTTGGTAAAGACTCTCACAGCAAATCAGTTCAGCAAAGAGGCAAGACAGACTCGAAGAGTAAAAGTGTCAAAGTAACTTCCCACGGGGCATCCTCTGATAACCCGTCGCCCAAAACATCCAGCCTGAAAAAGGGTCATAGTTCTAAGTCTAAAGGCAGTAGTAGCGGAAAGAGGGAGAAGCCAGTTGACAACCATCTACCAGAGGAGCTCCACGATGTCGAACATGAAGACCTGGAGGGGCAGGACTTCAGGTCTACTGGTATGTCGTTTGGCGATTGTCTTCTAGTTCCTCCTGTTGTTTCAAAGGTGAAGAAAGTTGCCAAGAATAAACCCTCCAACTCTGTGAAACTGGGATCTTCAGCAGCTAAACCGAAGTATAAAACCACTCGCACAACGACTTTGGACAGCCAGTCCAAGGTCAAACGAAGCAGTGCCGACACGGTCAAGGGTGAAAGTTCAAGGTCAAGCCATAAAGAAACCGATCGAGTGAAGGATCGGAATGATGTTAAACCCAAGGAGAGGAAAGCTACGAGTTCATCTGAGGGTCAGAGTTCAGATGGAGGTCATGGGTCGGATGTTGGTAGGCGAAACAGGAAGAAGCGAAGTATCAGTCAAGAGGACGAGGAGGCTATGGCTGCCAAGAGGGTAAGAAGCTGATTGATTGATTTTCTTCCAAGGCCTTTAAACCTAGCAGCATGTTTTGGGCAGAGTACAGTATTTGGAGTTCATGAAATCTGCCCTGTTATTTATAACTATGTTTATATAATGCATTTGTTTTGGTTACAAAGCACTGTTTTTAAAAAAAGTTTTAAAAAGTAAAAAATGCCGGTTTGGAACCGAAAAAAACAAAACCCCCACTAGAACACTGTTATAACTCCTACCAGTTCAGGCCAATCTTAGCAACATTTATTTCACGGTGGAGGCTACACTCAACTAATTTAAGTTGTCAAACCAAATCAATAAAAGAATTTAAAACTAATGAAACAATGATTTTATTTCGTTCACAGTTGAGACGAGAGTCTGCCGATGTAGCAATTAGCCTACCAGAAATCCAGCCGGACTACAAACCAATGCGTCAACCGGAGGTTGGAGGATCTCCTCTCAAGAAAAGAGGTTTGAAAAGTTTTACAAATCAACCCCTAAAAAGAAAAGGCTGCTTCTTTCAAGCATGATCTGTCAGTGGTTTGAATAGGGTCTGGTACAATGACTTGCTTAGTTCGCAAGTTACAACTTAAATTTGACAGTTGCTATACATGTCACTTAATTTGGAGCAAGATTTTGCACTGTCCACATGTAATTGGGGGGGGGGGGCGTGTTGGCTAAGTGGTGTCTTTCCTCGCTTTCCAGACCCTAATTTTGAATCACGCCGTTGGCTCCATGCGGACAAGGTTTTCAGTCCCTACCTGACTGCATGGGTTTCCCCCAGGAATATTTCTCTGGGGTTTTCCTCCCACATCCTGCTGCATACATGTAGTCGGTGATTTAGTTACGTGTTTTTTCTGAGACTCCGTGGCTTCACAACCAGAATTATGAAATGAATATAGTTTTTGAATGATGTATGGATGTTGGTCAACAAAATTAGTACAGATCCCTCATTACATTGATTTCACACACATGATTTTACATGTACCGTCAACCCATGGTGTTGCCATTTATTTTGAAGACAAATTGCATGTGAAGATATTTTGGTGCCGCAAAAACTGGCATAAACCAGGTTTTATTCTGGGTGTTGACATCACATAAATTAGGTCAATTCCTTCAAACAAACATGTCCTTGATGATATATTTTTTCTTTATTTTTTTCTCTTTGTTTTGGGGTTGAACAAAGAATTGACTAGAGTGGGATTCGAACCAATGACCTACGGTTTAACGTGCCGGCGCTCTATCAACTGAGCTATCTAGCCCTATATTGGCGGTGTCCCTATTTTGTCAATATCTTTGTTTGGGGGTGCCAGTCAGAAGCCATACAACCGTTAACTAACTGCCGTGTAGCCAGGGATCACACCCAAATTACGATACAACCTGGGAAGCGGCAGCCAGATGATCAAGGGGTTGCGACTTTTTGTTTCAGATATCAATATATTGATTTTTTTTTCTTTGCAGTTATGACGTCTGAAGAGGAGAGAGCCTTTCTTGGCTCCAAGCAGGGAAAAACCAAAGTCTTCTCAGGGCGTGCCAGAGTTAATCGCCTCACAAGTAAGACTGAAAATGTCATTTGTGTTTCCAACTTCTTGTGGTCAAACCGGCCATACATTCTTGTATGCCACAGCATTAATACAAAAAGGGTAAAGGGACTTTAAAAGCATTATTTCCAGTACCCTTTGTCCCTCTTTGTGCGGTTGAAAAGAAGCGTAGCATGGTAGGTGCATGCCTTTGAGCTTTACAGACTGGTATGTTTGGGTGACATGTGAGCCGTCTGACTGACTGCAAAATTGAGGGGGCTCTGAAGTTGTTTCAGTCATTAAAAAATGTCCACCGTAAGCCAGTCCAGAAAAATTTTGCTTGAAACACATCACCCAACAAGAATAGGTTGTAAAGATTTTGTTAGCAAAAACCAATTCTGTAATGTTCCTTTAAGGGCCTTCTGAAAATGTGTGTACAATTTGTTTTAATATTTTTATACTTCTTCCATAGGTGTGCCGAAACTCTATGACATGTGCATGGATATATTATGCAAAAACATTGACGGTGAGTTATATAAGGTACTTATAGCCCTCAGCTCTCAAAAAAAAATTAATGTCATACTTGCTTTCCCCTGACTTGTCAAGGGAAAGCCAACAAAGGTTCTTATAAAAAGTAATAGTATTTGATGTTTTTTAGAGAAACATTAGTCTTTATAACTAGCCATCTTTTGATTACGAAGTAATTGATTTTATCTTTTGGGTAATTACCAATTCTGTACTTAACATCTCAAACAAAATATTTCTGTTTAACTTCATCAGCTCTGGATGAGGTTGGTGGGGTGCCCTTTGACATTCTTCACCCCGTCCTAGCAAGGTGTTCTCCTGCGCAGTTATTCCATCTTGAAGATTGCAACCCGGTAAGTATGTGGACATAGTTTGTTATGCGTATAACATTCAAGCCATCATGCATTTTTTTTTTTAGATGATCTTCCCATCAAGGTAAAGCCCGGTTCATACTTCCTGCGAATGCGAATGCGATACGAATGTTGACGTTACAAACTCGCAACGCACAATTTGCAGCACTCGAACTCTGCTTGACTCACTTGCGAGTATCTCTGCGAAAGGAGGGTTGTGACGTCAAATTCACGTCAAATTCGCTACGCATTCGCATGAAGTATGAACCAGGCTTAACTCTGCAAAGCTCGACAAGGGGATATGAACGCCAAGCTGGCAACAGCCAATCTCACTTACATTATACAAACATTGTTTTAACATCTTGTGCCATGGTGGTACACGGTGCCTTGCTGTGGTGCCCTTTGTAAAGTTCCAATAAAAAATTCCATTTATTCATAGAATGCCCTACCTCTTTACTAGAGGAAAATTGCCATGCCTCTAAAAAAAATTGCAGTTCAAGGTCTGTTAAATTATCATTACTAAACGTTTTTTAATTTTAATTTTTAAAAGCATTTTCTGCAGGATAGTGATCCGCTTTGGCAGAAGCATGCTCAGCGAGACTTCAAGGGAGAGTGGCCCAGTGAAATGGAATCCTGGAGGGAGCTCTACATAGTAAGTTACTACAGGATACCAGATTTTAAGCAGAGAATTCTGCTTAGCAAGTGTGACATGCTGAGAAATAATAGTAATAATATTAATTTTGGTGTTTACCCATACACCGATGTGTGTTAGCACTGTATACTCAGTATTAATAATAAAAATAAAAAGATATCTATAAATGACAAATTGCCATAATGGCCTTAAAGTGCTTCGTACAAAGATACAAAGCAGTTACAGCATTACATTACAGGGGGTTTCCGAAGAATAAGCAGGGAGCCACTTGCAATCAGTGCACTTTTTATGGCATTTTTATTCTGCTAAGCAATATGTTGTTATTAAATGGTCAGACAGTAGGAGGGGTGTCTGTGTACTGTGTAGACGCATTCATCACATGACATCATAAACTATAATATTCAAAACCACAGTGGGTGATATTGAATGGTCAGACAGTAGGAGGGTTGACTATGTACTGTGTGGATGCACACACCACATGATATGATAATGCAGGCTTGCATAGTTTACCAATCATTCTATCCACCACTCAACAGAGGAAACACGATGAGCGAGAAGCCAGACTCAAGTCCATCACAGCCAATATCTCAAGACAGATGGCAGAGAAGGATCCAGGTAGGCAAAACATCAGTAAATCCGATATCAATGCCCCTTTTTTTTTACCGCGTGAGGGCACTCTCGAAATATTGTTATCACTTCTGGGGTATATTCATTCAAACCCAAAATAACTATTAAAGACTGGAACACTTTATACCACCACAGACATCATTATAATCACAGACAATAAGACATTTTAAAGGAGTCGTTATAACCCACCTCAAAATCAACTTAAAACTATGGGGCACAGAAGTGACAAAACGCCAATGATAAAACTGTGCAAACGAATCGCGTATACCCTGGAAGTCATACAAACCATTTAGTAAGGCAAGTCCGTTAAAGTCGACTGAAACAAACCAAGATTGCTTTGTTCTAGCATAAAGGTTCATGGAAGTGTCGTGGTCAAGCAGTTAAGAGCACCAAAGTTAATATGCACGAAAAAAACACAACAATAAAATTAAACTGTGTTCTTTCTCCTAAGGTCGCCTCACAAAAATGGCATTCGTCGATCGACCGGCGAAGCCTCCACGGAGCGTGATGCGTCAGCAGCTTCGGCATGGTACGGCGTCCGGAGCGTTCATGCCAGAGAAGCGTACCCACAGCACCGTGCAACCAAACAAACTGTCCAGGGTTCTAATCAACTCTAGCGGGGCTGATGTTTCTTCGGTTCAGCATCAACGGCAGGCAAGAAGTAAGAAAGCAATAATTTGGGTTTGAAGAGAGTAAAATTTACTGGAGCAGGATTTGAACCAATGCTCTCTGTATTGACATACACGTACTATGTATAGATGCTCTACCAACTGTAGGGGGCTCCCTTTGTTCGAGGTGTCAGTCGTAGTCATATCACCTTGAGCTGCCGTCAAGATATGACATGAACATTTTAAATGTTAACAGAAATTCACTCATCAATGAAACTAACAAATATATGTCACTTAGTATTCCATACACATAAGGGTATTAGTAAGTACCTTAGCTCAAAAGAAATGTTCACTTCAGTGGCCCTGTTGTATCAAAACTATTATTACCCCCGTTAGTTGAGCCTTTAGCATTACAGAAACCATCTCATGTTGTTCGGAGTATGCAGCAGTCAATGACTCTTACTGTACACCAAATTTTTGTCTAAAATTATTACTTTTTTTTTCTCTCCCTTTTGTTTTACCAAACCTGTATCAGTTCTTCAATTGGAATTTGATTATTTATAAAATCTTTCTTTTTATTGTATTTTTTTTTCTTATAGCAACAAAGATTGTGGCACCCATGATGATGAAGACACTGAGAATGATCAAGAAGCTACGTAGATGATGAAAGACCTTTGAACTTTGACCTGAACTTTAACCCTCGACCTGTTGCACCAAACAGGGCTCAAATTTGGGAGGAATATCGACTCAAGATGACAGGGCTAGTAGCGCAAGTTTACTGGACCAGAATTAATTTTTCAAGATCAGAAATGAAATCAGGAAAAATAAAAGCGCCTCGACTGGTACAGAGTTTCATATTTTTGATTTGAAAAGAACTAAGACAAGATTGATCTCATTTGTATTATATGGGTACGTAGTTCAATACTCAATAGAATTGAGGGAATTCATAATTATTTATTCACGATTTGATGAAAAAAAATGACCGGCTGCTGGATTTGTCTTGTCTTGAGTTTACTGGCCCGGAGTAATTTTGAGCCGTACTGAATGCTATGTTAGATCGCTACTTCAGTAACATGAATGTGGGTCGTTGTTTAAATTAACCTGTTGTGGCTTATATTGTACTGTGTACATGAATTGAGTCAATATATGGATGAATAATTCTCGGTATAACATCTTCCCATTTTTCATACTTGCTTTTTGAATAGAATTTATAATATTATTAAAAATAAATTACGTATTTATGAAATTAGACTTGATATTATTTGCAGAGACAGTTGAGCTTGTCTTTGATGTTTTGAGGTTGTGGAACTTCTTGCAATCTTTACTCCCGCCTGAAATCAATTCTGTTGCAATTGAAAGTGAGTGCAAAGAAACAGAGATATTTCGCTATTTATTCTGCACCTTTTTGAAGACAATGGACACTATTGGTAATTGTCAAAGACCAATCTTCTCACTTGCATATCTCATATGCACAAAATAACAATCCTGTGAAAATTTGAAGTTGCGAGATAATAATGAAAGAAAAAAACACCCTTGTCACACGAAGTTGTGTGCTTTCAGATGCTTGATTTCGAGACCTCAAATTCTAAAACTGAGGTCTCAAAATCAAATTTGTGGAAAATTACTTCTTTCTCGAAAACTATGTCACTTCAGAGGGAGCTGTTTCTAACAATGTTTTATACTATAAACCTCTCCCCATTACTCGTTACCAATTAAGGTTTTATGCTAATAAATATTTTGAGTAATTACCAATAGTGTCCACTGCCTTTAAAACAAATTATTATTATCTGTTATACATGTAATAATATTTTTATGTTATCAGTGACTGATTTCCGTTGCATAGCGTAGCAAACTGCTCTTGTAAGAGATGCTACTAAAAAACCATTTACTGAACTCGGTATTATTGTTCTTGTGAAAACACTGTTGAAGTTTATTGCTGTTTTCTCTGCAAATAGAAACTGAACTTTTAGCCGACACTTTCACATTTGACTTGTATTGCTGTTTTCTCTGCAAATAGAAACTGAACTTTTAGCCGACACTTTCACATTTGACTTGTATTGCGCCTTTATGATTTTGCCTGTGAATCAGCATCTATTATATATTGCTGCCAAAACATAGGATTCAAACTGCCTCTAGCTACTGGGCAATCTAGGTAGTCTAGTTGGTAAGACGCTGCTCTAGAATTGCAAGGGTCCTGGGTTCAAATCCCACCCGAGTAATATGCCTGTGATATTTTTTCACAGGACTCGGGGGAAAGTACCGAGTTTACAGTGCTAACACACATTAATAATCAGCATCACGTTGACAAACATTACTTTATGATTTGATCAGCAGCTTAAACAAATTGGGCCCCTCTGACCTCTTAGTTTTATGGAATCAGTACTGCTCAGAAAAAACACTTACCATTTCAAATTTGTCCCCAAAGTGATTGGTAATCATTACAAATAATATGAACATTTTATAAAGACTCCTTTTACATGTTTTATGATTTAGAAATTGGGTTTATCGTAATGATTATATAAGTTATCACACAAGCATGAGTGGAATACGGAAAAATATAGCTCTTCGCACTATATTTTCAGTATTTCCTTGAGCGCGCATGTGATAACATATTTATCTTCAAGCAAACTTGGCGCGTGACATAGAACACACAAGACGCATGGTAGTGATATTAGCCGTGCAATACAGGTTTTTATCACCACTCCATTCTGCCAATCTGATTGGAGGATTAGCGCGTACTTGAAGATAATAAGTGTTATGCAATCAAAGTGGGATTTAAAGCACTGTACAGTAAGGTATCAATGTATATTTGGTTTCAAAAGCACCATGTGTATAACTACGTCACAAGTTGAATTATTACTGTATTTTGTGGGTATTTCTTACCCTCCATATTTTGTTTTTAGCTTTCAGCTTGCCCGGGGAAGTGTCCAATTACTTATTTGTTGAGTTTTTATGAAATGCTTGACGAATTTCAAAGCTTATTTTCTTGGGTTTTTATTTGGCTCCTTTCAATTTTATTCACAGTAACGCTACTAAATTTTATTTTGATTGACGTGTTGCCTTGCATTGATTAAATAAATCTCAGAAACGTCTGTCCAATAAAGCAAAACTACCCTGTACTATAGAAACACAATTGAATTAATTAAAACTGTAACATTTGTTACTTAATTTGCAACTGTGCTGCTTACATTCCTTTTCATATTTCTGTTTTAATTGGTGTAGTGAAAGACACTAGACACTAATTGGTAATTGTCAAAGACCAGTCTTCTCACTTGGTGTATCTCAACATATGCACAAAATAAACCTGTGAAAATTTGAGCTCAATTGGTTGTCAAAGTTCAAGATAATAATGAAGATAAACGAGACCCAATTATTTAGCACATTAAAAGGGTGTACAAGGTGCTACGGCGCATACAGCAGCCACAGCGAGGAACACCGAGGTGAACCTCTTCTCTTTAAGAAAAGTGCACTGGGTTCTTTTACATGCGTTACACAACACATGGGACCAACGGCTTTATGTCCCATCCGAAGGATGAAGCAATGGTTGGACACAAGTGTCACGACTAGGGATTCGAACCCACACTCTGCTGATCAGACACACCAGAGTTTGAATTTGGTGCTCTTAAAGGAACACGTTGCCTTGGATCGGACGAGTTGGTCAAAACAAAAGCGTTTGTAACCGTTTTTTATATAATGCATATGGTTGGAAAGATGTTTTAAAAGTAGAATACAATGATCCACACAAGTTTGCCTCGAAATTGCTTGGTTTTCCTTCTTATGTGCGAACTAACACCGTCGGCCATTTATGGGAGTCAAAATTTTGACCCCCATAAATGGCCGGCGTGTTAGTCGACGAGGTAAAAGGAAAACCACGCAATTTCAAGGCATGTTTGTGTGGATCATTGTATTCTACTTTTACAACATCTTTCTACTCATATGCATTTTATAAAAAATGGTTACAAACGCTTTTCAAAGACCAACTCGACCGATCCAAGGCAACGTGTTCCTTTAACCACTCGGCCATGACACTTCCGCTAGACTAGAGCTACCTAATGTACATGTAAAGGGAATAAAGGGATAGTGGTGCCATGGAACAAAAAACACACTATAATTGCGATTGTACATTTATGGGATAAACCCATCAAATTTTATTCTTCAATCAGTTATATAATGATTTCTCAGCTTGTCCTGGGAAAACAACTTTGAAATGATTGAATTCGTCGTCATGATTTTAAATACTAGGCAGTTCCTTTTGGATCCGGACTGATTTGTTAACGATATTCTATTCATACTTCTTGCGAATGTGATACAAATTTTTACTTTCAAAAAAACCGCAACAAATAATTTAACATCATTTGAAATGTGCTCAACTCCTGCGAAACATTTGCAGCAAAGACAGGGCGTATTGCATTCACAGGAAGTACGAATCAAGCTTAATAAAAGGTTTAACACGTAACTGAACAAGTTGATAACCGAGTTAAAACTTTGAATGGTAGGGGAAAAATAAAAGAAAAAGTAATATATTGATAGTTCTTGATATAACCGAAAATGCCATACCCTCTTCCTAAAATGTATCTGCAACATGCTGCGTTCATTTTGGAGTATATCATTACAATTTCAATATTGAATTTGGACTAATTAAGTCATAATTTGGGGGTTGAACAAAGTAAGTTTCATCAATATCTTCTTATTAAGTCATGTCAGTATAAAACAAAGATGGTTTAAAAAATAACAGAAAACAACTTAGAAAATCACTATTTCATAAAAGGTTTGGCTCATCATCCACATGTGTACAAATAAAAACAACTGGAATTGTTTATAAATATAATATTCACCAATCATGCAAAACAGTAATGGAACCTGTTTCAATATAAATTAGTATTAGATAAATTAGATGTATAGTTTGATTTAATTGTGCTGAGCTCCTGTTCTTGCCGTTTTGAACATGTTGAATATAGTCTTCTCACTTGGTGTATCTCAACATATGCATAAAATAACAAACCTGTGACAATTTGAGCTCAATCGGTCCTCAAAGTTGCGAGATAATAATGAAAGAAAAAACACCCGTGTCACACGAAGGTGTGTGCTTTCAGATGCTTGATTTTAAGACCTCAAATTCTAAATCTGAGATCTCGAAATCAAATTCGTGGAATTTGACTTCTTTTCCAAAACTACTCAGCTTCAGAGGGAGCCGTTTCTCACAATGTTTTATACTACCAACCTCTCCCCATTACTTGTACCAAGTAAGGTTTTATGCTGATAAATGTTTTGAGTAAATGCCAATAGTGTCCACTGCCTTTAAACCATCTCAGCTCCCTGGGGAGTAACAAGTGTACAAGCTGAAATCATTTCATACTGGAAAGTCTCTCAGATTGAAATGTTTTTCAATCCCTCCCTCTCAAGACATGTCCTTTAGACATGTTAGAAGGAAATCGCTATAACGTTACAACAGCTGCAGGGCTTGTTACCAATGTTTTTTGTGGTCATTCATTTTTGAAATAATTACCTTCAAAGTTGCCGTCATAAAGACGCCATGACAGCAATTTTCTCTGACAACACATTTCAGTAAATAATGATAATAATATAATAGTTGTGGCGTCATATATAGCGCACATGCCCGTCACTCAGTGACGCTCCTGGCGCTGTGAAATAATTTGATATAAATTAAGAAAATGGAATGGGGTGGGTGGGGTGAAAAAGACAAATTAAATTAATTATTATTACCCAGGGCATGCATATACATGTATATTTCTTATAATATGAAAAAACCTCTTACATGTAGGAAAAAAACAAACTCTTGAACCCCGAAATGATTGTATTTTAATATAATAACAACTTTGACCTTAGATGCCGTAAATATAAATATGACACAATTGTATATCATCTGCAATACTTTTTACAATTCCGAGATAAAACTGTCAAATACGCCGACTTTAAGAATGAAAGTTTTCAAAAAATGTCCAAAGTGGTAAGACTCGACGCTATCAGTATTTATTTACTTGTTTATTTAGTATAATCGTTTGTTTATTTGTTTTCTTTTTAATTTTCCTTTTTACAACATACATACATTTCAATGTTTTTTTTTTTTTTACACTCAATCAAATATTATTACATGGACGTGGTGAATATTAGGTCGGATCAGCACATAATTTTATACATTTCATTTTTTGGCTGTTTTTTTTTCTTCATGTGGTTCGTTTTCTGTTTTCTTCATTTTAACCACTTCAAATCGAGCAACAAACTAAAGGCCTGGTTCCACTGCAGCGATAACGAGAACGATAACGATTACGACGCAAAGAGAACGCATTCTATTGGTTGAATGAGTGTGTGCGTATTCTGCATGGAGTGATTCAACCAATAGACAATGCGTTCTCTTTGCGTCATGATCGTTATCGTTCTCATATCGCTGCAGTGGGACCGGGCCTTAAAACCACGCATAGGCATGGAAAAAAATCTTTTAATATCGATGTGAAGTGGTTAAAGGTACTGGACACTATTGTTAATTGTCAAAGACCAGTCTTCTCACTAATTGTATCTCAACATTTAAGCATAAATAACAAACCTGTAAAAATTTGAACTCAATTGGTAGTCGAGATTGCGAGATAACAATGAAAGAAAGAAAACACCCTGGTTGCACAAACTGTGGGCTTTCAGACGCTAGATTTTGAGACCTCAAAATCTAATTCTGAGGTATTGAAAGCAAATTCAAATATTTTAGTGAGAAATTACTTCTTGCTCAAAAACTACGTTACACTCAGAGGGAGCTGTTTCTCACAATGTTTTATACTATCAACAGCTCCCCATTGCTCAATACCAAGTAAGGTTTTATGCTTAGAATTATTTTGAGTAATTACCAATAGTGTCCACTGCCTTTAAAACTCAATCCAGATATTTCAGATTATGTGATCATCACCTCCAGGGCTGGACGGTACTTCCACGACTGGCCTACCCTCTTGGTGAAAATGTTATCTTCCTGGATGACTATGGGTCCCATAGCTGGACCCTGATCTACATGATCTAGCTGGGAAGGTTCCATTTCTGTGCAGGTGATGTTGAACTTGACTAGGCCTGGGTAGAGGAAGATAAACGTAGACGTGTGCTGAAGACACTGCTCAGCTTCCAGCTGCAATTTTTTAATTTCAGATGAAAAGATAACATATCAAAATTATTTTCTTTTCCGAGTTGTCAAAGGTACAGAAGTATGGTTCTAAAAACATTAGGCAGTTAGGACTAGAAAGGTATCCCTTATCAGCAAGTGGTCAATATAAGCCCAAAAATAACTAGAGCCCAACTACAAAGCCCAGAGGCACTTTACCATGACCAAGTATGTACTAAAGTGAACATGATCCTGTCTGACCCATCCCATCCTATCCCATGTACCCTAAATTTTGGTTAAGTCGCCGGTGGGAGGATCACCTTTTACAACGTCGAACTAGGACACAACGCTACAACAACTCCTTTGTCCCTACTGCATTTCGTTTTTACAATGGCCCTTAAGTCTGCTGTGTTTTATGCGTTGTCGGTTTTAAGGACCTCTCTTGTGTACATTTTACCTTGTTTATAAACCTTGCTGTGCATAATTTTTAATCCATGCAAGATACGTACTTTTATACCTGATATCCTTAATTATTTTTTTTTATCTCTCTGTTTATTGTTTTAAATTCAATATTTAGTGTTTTTGTCTGTACTGTTTGAATCATGGCCAGTTTTAATTTCCCCAGTGTGTGATGATAAAGTTGTTATCTTATCTTATCTTATCTTATGATTTCCTAAAATAAACATATTGTGATGTAAGCTTTATATATCCGTGTTATGATTGCTAAGAGGTGATGCAGTGTCCACTTGCACTTTCAACAGTCTGCACGCAGCATACTTGTCAAAATGCTGTGTACATTATGTAGTGTTGTTTTATTCACAATGTTTTAATTCATTGTGTCAAAGAAGTTCTAAGGCAGCATCACCAACGAGATGGAAATGGAACGTACCTTGTCACTGTTAATACTGCAGCTACCGGAACAGACCACTTTATCCATGGGGTTGATATCGCGATTTCCATTTTGATGATCGATGTACGGCTCTACTAACAACTGTATTCTACCAAGAGTTTCATCTGAAAACAAAAATAAAAAGAGTGGGAAAAAAGAAAGGGAAAAAAAATCAGAAAATATTATTAAATAAACGTTTTAAAAAGTCTCTTGAAAGATTTCACGATAACTGCACAGTTCAATTTTGATTTATATTAACAACAACATCATTTATAAAGAGCATTTTGAATTACAAATTCCTCAATGCGCTTAACAAAAGAAAAAAAAACTGAAACATGAACACGGATAATAAATAAATAGGCCTACATTACATTAACATATTACAAATTATCCTACAAAAATGTCAGGTTTTTTTGGTGCAAAATATCCTTCAGTTAAGCTTCTACAATAAACACACAAACAGAATAGAATAGCAATTTATTTGCAACCTTAGTAAACAAATGGTTGGATTAAAATACACTTGAAAACAATGGTAAAAATTACTTAAAACTATAATACAAAAAATTAAAGTGTACAAATTTTAGAAGCATTGAAAAAAGAAACCAGGCAGGGCAAAAAGCAACAAGACAAATAAAATGTACAAAAAACCTCAAAAAAGCGACTCAAAAATTGTTTAAAAAAACATAAAGTCAATGGGCACGGAATTAACAACAAGACATATAATAATAAACAAGTGAAAATGGAAAAAATAACCTCTAAATAATATTAATTTATTGACTTTAGACATCAGACGAGCTACGACCGTTCAAAAGGCTAATAAAAAGCACAGGAACAGGTGCCCTGTAAACTGGAAATACAAAGAAAAAAGTGCATCCAAATGATTATGTACACAAAGCCACATGCAAGGAAAGAGGGAGGTTTGCAGTAGCACCATGTGTAAACAGTTCTAGGGCTCAGACCTGATACTTCACAGAGGCAATGGAGGCCCCTTGCCATTGCCTTGGTGACGTTGAAATGCTCCAGTAGGAATTTATATTTTCCAAAGAGAAAATGCCTTGGTGCCCTTGCCCTTTCATAAACGAAGCATACAGCCCTGAGGGCTATAGACCATGTGACCTCTGACGTCACTCGAAAACAATAACATGATTCACGCGCATACCGTCGGGCAAAACCTATGTTTTGGCAGCCAGCTAGAAAGTGTATGCAGTATTTCCATGACTACTGCTTTTTGCCGGCGAAACATGACGTAAACAGTGTTTTGTCAACAGGGCGGTTTTAATGTACATGTTCATGTAAACATAGGTCACATCGTCTGTATACAATTACAAGAAAAACCACTAAAAAGCGATAAGTATCTGATGTACAAAAAGAAAATACCTGGTGACAGGCTGATACAATTTATAATTAAGGGAATAAAAGGGTAGAGAAGAGTTCTTAAAGACAGGGTCGTTGCCATGTGATAAAGGCCAGAGCCGTTTGAAAGTGAGATTGTGGTGTGTTATTGTACGAGGGATAAATGAGGATGGGTAGAGGTTTGTCGCACAATATGGCACTCGCATACGACCAGACCTTGGGAACAGCTGGCTGGCAAGCACATCATGAAGCCGAGGTCCTTGGCTAAAGAAAACTCACCTATGAGGTTGGTTACTGCTAAAGAAACTCACCCATGAGATTGCGACTGCTAAAGAAACTCACCCATGAGATTGCGACTGCTAAAGAAACTCACCCATGAGATTGGGACTGCTAAAGAAACTCACCCATGAGATTGGTGACCGATACCTGGATGCAGAGTGGCTCTCCAACAGGGAAAGTGGCCGGTCCATCATTGTGTATCGATCTCTCATTCAGCTGCACCTCCCACTGGATAGGGCAGATCTTAATGTGATCCAACATGGCCGACGTCAGCTCCAGATGGTCCAACATTGCTACGCCCGACTTCTTCAACGCTGGGTGTGGAAGGTTAAGGGAAGCTTTTCTGTTTCAGATTGGTAAACAAACTCATTTGGTGGCAACAGCTACGGCTATGACTAGAATTACGCGTCATCATGCGTTGTAATAAAGTATACCCTTAGCAACAGTCTAAGTGGCCACCAAATCGGATGCAGCCTGACAATCCCAAAGTATGATTTACACTACAGACTCTGTTTTCAATATCCTATTATTGTTTTATTCTTGTAAAACTAACGACCTGTCTGTCCCCTAACATGCCTAATGAAGCACTGAAGAGTGGGTAGGTACATGTATCTGTATATATCTTTAACGGTAGCGTAAACTACATAATCATCATTCGGCAAAGACCTGCGTCCATGGCCGCCTCGTCCTCAAATAATATCTAAGCAGATAAGAGCACCAGACTCAAGCTCTTGTGTTTCTGATCAGCAGAGTCCTGGTTTGTGTCCCGGTCATGACCCTTGTGTTTGTTTTATAATTATACTCTTTATTCCCAATGCAAAATCTGTGACAAATATTTTGAAATGAGCAATAAAAATCCTGCCTAACGACATGCCTGGTGTATTTAAAAGGATATGCAGGTCCATCTGATGTCAACCATGGTGGCAAGTTGCTCTGCATACAGTATCTCCAGGCTCTTTCCACTGACGGGCTGGAGACCCACGCTGAGGAGATCGCTGCTATGCGAGGAGTGCACCTCGCCGTTCCTCCACGTCGGATTGCCGATGTTGCTGTTGCTGTTGTAGAGGTTGATGCCTTGCATGGTGCTGTCTGTAGAACTGCTCTGCGTGGGTGGCCGGGGTTGGGCGACGGTGTAACGGTTCACCATCACTGCTAACCTGGGGAATTGGGTTCGAAAATAAGGGTGTATTGGTGTTAAAGAGTATGGGTACTTTTTGTACGACACACAACAGAAATGTCCACAGATTTACAAATAGAGTGTCTTTTATTTGATTTATTTTTATTAAATATAATTGTTTAGATTAACCAAACACAAGGAATAACAGACATGTGAAAAGTTGGGCTTACCCCGTCTTGTGAGTGAGTAAAATTAGTGAACATTTTTTTTCAGTGTTAAGACACTGTCCTAAGTTTTGGTTGTAACAACGGAAGTCAGCTGTTGCATTTTCCTAGGTTTTCAGATGCAGTTTATGACTTCATTTCAGACAGAAGTATTCCACACAAAAAATTTTACAGTATGAACTCCATAGTTCAGTTAAAAATTAGACCAAAGATTATTTTCAACATTACTACCTTTGTACAATACCTTTAAGTCAATGTCAGAGACGCTCAAATATTTACCGTTTGCTCTGTTGACTGCCGAGTATTAGCGAGGTCTGGTCTCCATATTGCACTGCTAATTCCTGACTCGTTGCATTCAACGTATCAAGCACCAGGTGGAACTCTTTGGGACTGGTAAACAAAAATACACAACAAGGTTTAAAATATTTGCAACAACACAGAAACTGAATCCTTAGATTTGTTTTTGACCGAATTTCAGTAGTCACTATTTAAATTCAAGTGTTATTCTTAGTTATTTTGTCACTCTGTCCTGTCAGGAAAACTGTGTAAATCATTGAGGAAGACAGTTTACTTTGCATCAAAAGTAAAACATTTTTCATGTGTACAAAACCTTGTGCTGTCAGCTTCAAAGCAATAGCCCTTTATCAAAGTGCAGCCATCTTGAATTTCTTCCATTGGTACCAGTAATACCAAAACCAGGCTGGAAGAACAAAATAGACCATGTAGACTGGTTCCTATTTGCCAAACGATTATTAGCACTCACTATTGTTATTCGATACGAGGAACATGACCAAGATGTAGGCAGCATGATAAAGGTCTAAAGCGGCGCAGCCAGCAAACCTTGAGCGTGCGACCCAAAATAGAACGGTCGATAGTAGTAAGCACTTACTCAGTGGCAGGTATCCACTGGGTGAACATAATGGATGGTTTAATAACAATCCTTAGCAAGATACTGGCTTCTCTATGGTAGTCTTCCTCCGTGCCTGGACCACCGGAGTACGATAACTTCAGCATGGCTACCTCAGACTATACTATTATTATATTAGTAAGCACTTACTCAGTGGCAGGTATAGCACTCCACTGGGTGAATATAATGGATGGTTTAATAACAATCCTTAGCAAGATACTGGCTTCTCTATGGTAGTCTTCCTCCATGCCTGGACCACCGGAGTACGATAACTTCAACATGGCTTCAATTGTCTGTACAAATCAACAACAATTATTCATCAATTCATCTAAATTATAATTAAATAACAGTAAAAATAAAAAACTATAAAAGCGCACGAACCCATAAGAGTGCTCATAGCTAAATCCAAACAATAACATGCACTGAATCACTGTACAACAACAACAATTTGAAAAGTAAACCTAAGCTAAAATGGTACAGAAATACAATACACATGCAATATCTTCCAAAACATTAACGTTAAAAAAAAATCAATTCATCAACAATAATAAATGAAATGAAAACTTATAAAAGCGCACAAATTCATAAAAGTTGTCATGGCGCTAAATACAAACAATACCATACACAGTAGGCCCTAGTACTGTACAATAACAACAAAATTGAAATGTAAGCCTAAGCTAAAATGGTAAAGAAATACAACACAAATGCATTAAGGTAAAAAACGTCAACGGTAAAAAAAAAATAAAAAAAAAATACTTGAATTATATTTAACAACCTGATATACAGTAGGAAATAATATATAAAAAAACATGATTTATACAAATAATCTTTTGAAATTATAGCATTTTTATAAAATACATACAATTCAAACATGTTTAACAGGTTAGGCCTAAGAAAGTAAAAGAATACAACATGATGATGAAAAGTTACAATTGAAGTTAAAGAGCATATATAAATATTGAAATGATCAATCTTATTGTGCACAGAACAAAAGAAGAAAATGGGGGGTTGAACCTTCAGCTAAAAACTTCAGGCACACACATTTTAAATATTAAAATTAACGACAGAAATAATAATCCAGAGGCCTAAACAAGTCAATACAGCTTGATATGGGAGTAAATATATTCAAAGTTAGCGTGGTCCTGTGGTTAGACTGCGGAGCCCAATTTCATGGCTCTGCTTACCGTCGAATTCTGCGCTTACGATCACGATTCCTCGCTTACGTGCAAGCGCCAAATTTCTGCGCTAGCCTTGTAAGCCTAGAATGCCTAGTAACGGGGAGTACGCACGCGCTGAAGCCCAAATTCGCCGCTAACCCGTGAAATACGCTTGCCGTAAGCACAGAATTCCCTGCTTCCGTAAGCACCGGTTCTGTGCTTACGGTAAGCAGAGTCATGAAATTGGGCCCAGGACTTGCAACACAAGGCTGTGGGTTCAAATTCTTCCAAGGTAGCTGCTGATATCACATCTGACTAGAATAAGTATTGTCATTTATTTACTGAATCACAATTTCTTGATTTGTGCAAGGTCATACAGTTGAAACATGTAATCACGTTAATAAAGTAAAAGCAAACGATATGAAGATGAAAAAGAGTAACTATTAATATAAATATGAATATTACACTTACGGGTACAACCATGGGTAAAATCTCTTTTGAGGGAGTGTTGAGCCTGTGTTGTCTTGACGTTGCAAACAGTACTCTGCTCGTTATTCCTGAAGACAAGCAGAGTATACTGTTCGAAACGTTGAGACCAAACCGGCTCTTTTCAGAGCCAACACTCACCCTAAGAGACTTACACATGGTTGTACCTGCAAGTTTACTATTCATAATTATATTTATAGTTACTCTTATTTTCCACACCATGCAAAGCTTCAAACACCATTTATGAAGATGAAAAGTTATAGTTGAAGTTACAGAGCACATACAAATAACAAAACAAACAAACAAATAGTACTGTGCACAGAAAAATTACAAAACAAACAAACAAATAGTACGGTGCACAGAAAAATCGAAAATCAAAATCATAAAAAGAAAATAGATTTATTGAGGGTGAAACCAATGTTTGTATGAGACAAATCGGCTGCTGCTGCCAGCTTGGTGTTATATATCCCCTTGAGGGGGTTTGTCAAGCTCCCTTGATAGAAAGATCATCTAATTAAACAAACAGGCAGATACAAAATGGGTGCCACCTTACCCTTTGTAAACTGTCTAGTTCCACCGCCTCCCCGCTGTCTGTTTTACATGTCTCTAAGAAGGAAGAGGACGCTGACCGTTTGGGTGTACTTTTAGGAGTACTGTAATCCATCGCTCTGCTTGGGGTGGGTGTGACTGGAATGTCTGGGGCAAAAAAACGGGTTATGGATGTCAATAACAATAATATAAATAACTAATTCTTATATAGCGCATTTTACAATAATACCAAAATTCTTGTATAGCGCACGTATCTACCCACAAGGTACTCAAGGCGCTGAGATACAAACTTTTAGAAAGATAGGTTATTGAAGTGATGGATTCTGAGAACCAATTATTTAGCACCTTGTACGGGTTTACAAGTTGAAAACTGAAGGACGAAGCAATGGTTAAGTGTCTTGCTTAAGGACACAAGCATGAAACACAAGAGTTTAGTGCCCTGGTCATTGGGCCAATAACACCCCCTTTAATCAGCTCCCTGGGGAGTATATAGCCATGAGCTACCGTTATCTAAAGGCTTTTTATACACAATATCAACCTCTTCCCTTAAAGGTACCCATTTTTACCCCTGGATAAAGAGAAGCAAATTTTGACACCCTTTTCAATACAAAATCATGGCTAACACCTTGGCTACAACATAGCCAAACCTAATCCCCTCGACAGATCGTTAACAAATCAGGCCTGGAATTTTATCTTGGCGGGGGCAAGGCCATTTTAGCTTTGAATAGGGCATTTCCATAGACCTTATGCACATGACGTCATTTCAGTAGGGCACCCTCACCTAAAGGTCAAAAGGAGGTTGTTCATTGGCCAATACTGTGCGCCGCGCGTACAAATCCGTGCGTCTCGATTGTTCGTCACCGTTTTTCCTCTAAGATGGCGGCTGGATGACGTCAATGCATAAGGTCTATTGGAAATTCTTGAAGTCTATGGGAACTTTTTGAAGGGGCACCAAGGCCAAGACAAGGGGGCAATGGATAGCATGGCCTCCATGTAGTTCCAGGCCTGAGAAATGCTTATGACTCACCATTGAGGTTGTTTTTCTGTTTGTTAATGAATGTCCCTGTTGCCTTGATATAGAGAGTGAACATCATTTGGCTTCCTGGCTGTAGAGGGAGCTGTGTCTGAATGTTCTCTTCACTCCAACTGAACACTTTATCTGTTAGCACACCTGTAGACAATGGAAGGCAAACAGGTTCATCGACAGGTGCACATTTATTAATAATAATAGTAATAGTATGGATTTATAATGCGAACTTCTCCAGAAAACTGATCAAGGCGCCTACACAAAAAGAAAACATTAAACAAAAGGAAATGAATAATAAACATAATTGAACTTAAATAAAACCTAATGAAAGTCTAAGTGAACAAGTGTGTTTTTAGTTCCCGCTTGAAGTTGTTGAGTGATGTTGTTTCGCGTAGTGAGACATGGAGCTTATTCCATAGGGCAGGAGCAGCTTTGGCAAAAGCACGGTCTCCGTATCGGATTGTTCTAGACCTTGGCTCTACCAGCAAGTGATTAACTGTACTACTGCGGAGTCAGTTCTCGGGTTTGGTCTCAACGTTTCGACTAGCTTGCTCTAGTCATCGTCAGGCGACTGAAGAGGTAAGAGATAAGTGGGCTTAGTGGGCCACAGTACATGTATGTATAACATTACTGCTGTTTAGTGGAGCAACAATATTATTGATAAATAAGAGACACTTACCTGATTCTGATGTCAGTTTTAATGAGAGTGATTCAACAGGAATTTTCCCGCCATTTGTTAACGTCACAGCACATTCAAAACTG
This sequence comes from Asterias amurensis, assembly GCF_032118995.1. NCBI lineage: Eukaryota > Metazoa > Echinodermata > Asteroidea > Forcipulatida > Asteriidae > Asterias > Asterias amurensis. The sequence continues at coordinate 15,244,803 of NC_092664.1, read as the reverse complement.
CAAACAAAGTAAAACATAAATTAGGTAAAATATCATAACTCAGGGAAAAAAGCCTCTTCTTATGTATTTGCCCCAAAAATGGTTTGTGGCGTGATGTTTCGACCCTAGCAGAACCTAGGAGAGGAATAAAAAGCAAGACAAGTTCGCAAAGAACAAAGTCTACACAGCAAAATAGATCTTCACATTGTACGTTGATAATCCCTGGTGCCTCGCCATTAATGCGAATAGCCTACGTCAACAAGTACCATTAAAATAAAATAAAAATCAACAACTCACCTTTCACCTGTATATAAACTAAGAGCTGCGCTGGTGTTGGTCTTACTGTCCGAGGGGTCTAAGCTGAGGATACTCACAGCCTGCGGGAGGGAGGTCTTCACCCTTAGGAGGGGTAGGGCGGGGACCACTTCCACCTCGTAGAAGTTCTGCGGGATTGTTTTGATGTGTTTGAAGCGGCAGTGGCTTTCCACTCCAAGGACGTTTGTGGTGTAACCTGGCGCAGAAATAGTGATTAGCTCGTTTAGATATCGACACTATTTTGTAGTATACATGTGTAGCCCATCATGTCAGTGAAAAAAAGCTGTTTGTATGTTGATTTTACGAAAAAGCTGTATCTCTCATGAAAAAAATCCTCAAAAAAACCTTATATCTCTACGTGTACTTGCTACGTGTGTACCAAACCAAATGCTTCATGCAACAATGTTGTATTTCTGCATGTATTTGTTTATGTGTACACTCAAGCTATTTTAGGTGAGATATAACATTTTCACATTTTCAAACTCGCGTGTAAAGTGACATTTTCGGAGATACGCTTTGACATGATGAGTTGACTGTGGTACAATCATGGACAAAGTGTTACTGAACAGTGTTCAAAATGTAAAAAGACTTGCATGCAAGAATGAGAGTTGACGGATTTGAAAATGGCTCAGAGGCCTAAGTTCCACCATATTCTAGACCCAGAACCCTAACCATGCTAAAGAGGTTATTTTGTTTGGATTCCACTTTGAGCCACTCCAATTCTACACTTGATTACAAGAAACCCGTACAAAATGCACTAAAAGACGGGTTTCTTTGAGAATATGGACTTGCCTTCCACTAATTTTTTGCAGGTAAACATTCAAATTGCACAGCTTCATTCCAATCTCTTACCTACTATAGTCAGGACCCCCGTCCCCTTGGGTGTTCCCATAATGGAGACACTGTGGGGACCAGACTCTGCTGGTAAGGTCACTGTGGCTGGGATGGGGTCAAAGTTCAACCCTTCAGTTAGAAAGCCCTGCAGTGAAAAATCAAAATACAAAAAAATAAAAATTTGTACAAAACCATAAACTTTCTCAGCCCAACAAATACAACACTGTCTCACACCTCCAATATCACATTCATAAATACCTCAGACAGTTTCGCTATTCCTATTGGTGGAGAGCGCGTCACGTGGGGTGTACATGTATAAACCTCTGATAATGACCAGTAAAAGTGTTGAAACATGGGCCTGACACGCGAGCTTGCACCTGTGCTTATAAGACAGTTTCTTCATTCCTATTGGTCGAGAGCAACGGCTGAAACAGTTGTGCCACATCACGCGATACGCGCGACGCGCACAGCATCTCCTTATAAGGAGTTGTTTACCCGAGGGCCTTACCATTTCATAGCTGGAGGGGTGTTGTGTTGAGAGAAATCATTAAACAATTATAATTTTTGCATTTGTTTTACCTTTTGACCAACAAGTTTTGATGTTTTTTGACCGAAAAGGTATTTATGAATGGGAATCAAAGTGTGTTGAATCGGTTTTCAACTAGTGGTTTAAACCTGCCAAGGCCTGATTCTTGATAACTTCACTCAACTTCGTCTCGGTAAAATTATCAAGTCCAGGCCTCGTCGCGGGTTTACACATTGATTCCCTTATTTATGCACCTGGTGCCTGGATTAAGAGAAGTAATTTATGGTATAGAAGTGTCTCGCTCAAGGCCCAGGAGTGGAACCCACACTCTGCTAACTTAGCCATCCATCAGACCATCCAAGACCATAGAGTTATACATACCAGAACTAGAGGGCGCACTGGCCTATACACGCCCCGCCATTCGCGCAGGCCGCCATTTTCTAAGTTGAACAAACAGGCAATTGCTTAGCGGCCATTTTGTAAGTTGACAAAACAGCATCGCATCAGCATTCAATCCAACGTGTACTTCGCATTCAACGCGCGTACATAATGGCGCGCGTGTCTCATCGCGGTTCCGTAGCGTTTGTACAAGAAGCATCACCAGTGCAACCTCTAGTTCTTATATACATGTATAACTCTATGTCCAAGACCAACATGCTATATGTACACGTACATCTCTCGGTCACAACATGCCAAGAAACACTTCAATCAATAGTAAGAAATTACTAAACAAGTGAAATAATTGTCAAAAAATTGCCTCAACATACAAGTCAAAGGGTCAAAACATTTTGTAAAAAGTACACGTTTAAAAAAAAACTTCATTCTTCCACACACAGATTCTGGTTTGTTTCTTACCAAGTTTGAGACTCTGAGTTCAAACGGTAAAGGGTTGTAAAAGCTGAGAGACATCTCACAAACGTCTTCTGCCACCCACTTGAAATCTGCAAATGAAAAAAAAAAAAACATGAACCATTAGTTAATGAACATAATGCTGAAAAGGCTTTGACAAGTAGCTGGATAGATGTAGATGTAGATGAACCAGTGCTTTATCAACTGAGCTACGTGTATCTCGCCATAATGTTGGCAGTCTCCTAGCCTGGACATCTGATGCCGCACTTTGAGGCTCGTGAATTATGCTAGAGATTTGCCTCAAGCCCAAGTCCATTCCTCTCCATAATTCCCCTTTCTTCACCTACATTCATTTCACATTAGTTAGGAATTAGTTTGATTTATTTCTTATAAAATATAACATTTCAGACAAAAATATTTCAAGGGATGTTTCTACTATGATCATCATTAGACCGTGTAATTTTTATGTACATCTATGATCTTAGACAAGTTTTTTCTTATCAATTCTGTAATGTTAAGATAAAATGTTAGACTTACCAACTCTTGGCTTGAGTTTCTTCTCTTTGCCAATGCGGTTTTGTATCGGTGAGTAGATGAACGGACCGAGCGATTCACTCGACGGACTTGTGCTAAGACTGGATTTGTGAATCAGCGGCATCAGTTGCCGTGACAACGCTATCAGCTTGAAGGCTCTGTGTCCGGCAGATGCGAGAAGATTGGGTGAACATTGAATATGTTATCTTTTTACATAATCACATTACTTTGAAGTGAAATAGTTTTTGAAATGTATTTTATGCTATCAGAAGCTGCTACGGCTTCTTACCAAAGCTATTTAATCTAAATTAATTTTAAGAATAACTACCAAATGTATACCTTCCCTAAAAGGTGAAACTACGCTACTTCAGAGGGAGTCGTTTCTCATGATGTTTTATACTCAAAAGCTCTCCATTGATCGTTAACAAGTAAGCTTTTATGCTAAAACTTTTTGAGTAATTACCAATGGTCTCCAGTGCCTTTAAGCATATCTATGAAATTGGGCCCAAATAAATATACATAACTTACTTTACTGTTGGGAATCTTGTGAATGGTACAGCAGGGATGATGGTACCATTGTCCCTGGCTATGGGGTGCGGCACACCGGCCACCTTGGTGGTCAGCGTACCCAGTGAGATGGCTATCTCCCTCTTCTCAGCGCCGGACAGCATGTCATGCAGAACGTGCATCATGAACGATAAAACCCTGAGGAAATAGACACATACAAATAATATCACTAATACAGAGCATTTATGAACAGAAAAGATCCGTCAACGCCGCCTCAAGCTTGCTGGGCACTGTGTCTGCCACTCGGAGCTTGCCACTTGCCCAACCATCCTCTGGGAGCCCACCGAAGGTACGGCTTCGCATGGGAGAAGATGTCTCTCCTTCCTAGACACCCTAAAACGAGACACCGGCTTGGCCAGCGATGAGAAACTATGCTCCTGCTTGCTGGACCGGAACATCTGGAGAAAAATCACTGGGCAGGCTTGAGCTTCTAGATGGCGCTCGACTTGATTATGGTACACAATACCGTTCCAGGACCCTACATGTATTTCTATTGGAAAATGAATGCATCACAGACTCGTGCCTCACAGCATGTCATAAAGAACGTGCATCATGAAAGATAACACCCTGAAGAAATATACACACACAAATCATAATCAATAATTCAAAGAATTTGTTTAACCGGTGGTTCCCTGTACATTAACATAACTCTTTGTTCAACCCCAAAAATCATTTCAAAATTTACCCAGTCAGTTTCCCTTGAGGTTTATATTAATATCTGAAAAAAAGTCGCATCCCCTTAAGGTGATCCCCTGGCTGCCGCTTCCCAGGTTGTATCATAACTTGGGTGTGATCCCAAGCTTCACGGCAGTTAATGGTTGTATGGCTTCTGAATGGCACCCCCGAACAAAGATATTGACAAAATAGGGACATCGTCAACATATGGCTAGATAGCTCAGTTGGTAGAGCCCCGGTACGTTAATCCGGAGGTCGTTGGTTGGAATCCCACTCAAGTCAATTCTTTGTTCAACCTCAAAAATCATTTCAAAATTTACCCAGTCAGTTTCCCTTGTGGTTTATATTGATAAAAACAACTTTGAAAACTGGTTAGTTAAGTTTGCTCTTATGAGAGACTTCACAACCAGAATAATTCAAATTGGTGCAGGGCTAACCCCTAACCTGGAGTATAGTTTACTACATTACCTTATAGCCAGTCCGTACTCTCCCATCCTCCTTGCTGAGAAGACTAACTCATGTAGTATTCTTGTCTGTAGAATCGGCCATCCACACGGACGATCTACAACAGCAAATCATGCAATCAGTGGATATACAAAATTAATTCTAGTTTAGACTTTACCCATTTAGGGACCATTGCGGCTTCAAGTGGCTATTACCAAAATGCCCATAGCGACCACAAACCACCCCAAGGTTTGACATTTTTCCATTAAAGGCAGTGGACACTATTGGTAATTGTCAAAGACCAGTCTTCTCACTTGATGTATCTCAACATATGCATAAAATAAAAAACCTTTGAAAATTGGAAGTTGCGAGATAATAATGGAAGAAAAAACACCCTTGTCACACGAGGTTGTGTGTTTTTAGATGCTTGATTTTAGGACCTCAAACTCTAAATCTGAGGTCTCAAAATCAAGAAGTTGAGGCCCCGTCACACAGGCCTCGATAACGAGAACGAAAACGAGAATATTAACAATGCGCACCCTCGATTGGTTGAATGAGCGTGGGCGTTTTCTGCGTGGAGCAACTCAACCAATAAAATGCGTTCTCTTGAGTCATGATCGTTATCGTTTTCGTTATCGCTGCAGTGTGCCTCGTCCTTTAGTGTCTTTCTTAATGCTCTCACTACCGCAAGTAAAGGAGTCCTCACCTGTAGGGTAATCCCTGGGGTCAAGGGTCAGCTTGTAACCATTCAATGCCTCCATCAGTAACTGGTTGCACTAAGGTGGGAAAAAGATATTTTAATATAATAATACTTTAATACTTAAAAGTATTATGGGGAAATGTAGAATGATATCTTTAGAAACTCGAAAATTCCCCTAAAAAAATACTGCGAAGAGGCACAGCATATTTGGGGGAATACTGACTCACAGTGGTTAGAAGGGCACCAAGGCAAGGACCAATTGCCTCTATTGTCGTCATTAAAGGGTTTAGATACCTTTTGTAAATCAAGTTTTTGGCCATGACCTGCATCCCTACTCACTGTAAATGAAGATGTTTTTAATATAATTTAGAAGTTTCAGCTTCATTAATGTTTGAGAAAAAAAGTGAAAATCACTGACCAATGTTTTCAGGAGAGTGGCATAAATACGTTGTACACGCTAAAATAATTTTCGTCTCAAAGACAGAATTTTTGTTTAAAAAAATACATCACCTCAGCCTGTAATATTTTAAGGGAAGCTTGCTACCATCATTATCTTCAACCTGAGTAAGTTTAATATAAGTCTGTGGACATTGAGTTTTGTGCCGTACAAAAAGTACCCAGACCCTTTAGTCTAGATCAAAACCCGTCTTTATCCTTGATGTAGTCAGACAGGGTACCGATTTTTTGGAGTGGTTCCCATTCCCAAGCCCCACACCCGTTTGATGTCACAAACCAGGCACTCACCATTGTCCACGCAGGGTGTTGGTTCTGTGGGGTGACACACTGCATGGCCGCTACCCTCTTGAAGAACGCAGCCTTGCGGTGGAAGCCGATGAGTGAAAACAGCCTGGAGAGGGCGCTGTAGCGTTCCACTTTCTCCTGGTCGCTCAGATTCACGTTTATGTAGATCACGTTTTGAAGAAATTCTGCAGCCTCCAGAGTTTTCTTTAGAAAATTACATGAAAGAAAAAGTCATTAATTCGTTCGCTAATAGATGCCTCTTGACATCACCAAAATGGGAAACTTGTGGTTATAAAGCCATTGGACACTTTCTGAACAGAACAAAAGTTAAAAGTGCACAGATTTACAAATAACTTAAAGGGTTTACAGAAGGTAATGGTGAAAGACTTCCCTTGAAATATTATTCCATGAAATGCTTTACTTTTTGAGAAAACATTAAAACAATTATCAATTCTCGATATCGAGAATAACAGATTTATTTTAAACACATGTCATGACACGGCTAAACATGCGGATTCAAGGGTTGGTTTTCACGTTTATTTTCTCCTGACTCCGATGACCGATTGAGCTTAAATTTTCACAGGTTTGTTATTCTACATATAACATTAAGTTGTGATACACGAAGTGTGGGCCTTTGGACAATACTGTTTACCGATATAGTGCGATTGCTTTAAAACAATACACAATTCAAAGAAATTCTGCAGCCTCCAAAGTCACCCAGGGGTAAATGCCTGTGAGAGCAGTGATGGCTCTTGTGATTGATTGAGCTTGGTACTTTACATGTGTGTGTGTCTACATGTTCTTGGCAGCACAGGCTGCACACAACCCAGGGAGCTGAGATGGTTTGAAGACTAAAATAAAATTCCCATTGACCAGGGTAATAATGTTAATACGCCATGCGCATCAAAATTAGCTGATACCAGCGCTATAGCCAAGTAAATTATTATTATTATTATGACTATCAATGTTCACAAAAAAACATCACTTTGATATCAAGTTTTGATTGATTAAAAAAATTAATATCGTTAAAAATGAAATGACACAAAGGTGAAAATGACCCCAAAGAAAGCCAGACAACTATGCACAGTCATCGCAGACCCATCTAAAAAATAAAACAACATTCACAAATTAAACACCACTGCCGTGACTGAGATTGCATCAAAGATCATCTAAGACAACTGAACAAAAATAATATAGAAAACCATGCCATACATGATGAACTTAAAACCTACAGCTACAAACATTCCAAATACATGTAAGTCATTGGGTGGGGGGGGGGTGGGGGGGGGGGGTCGTAGGGGCCGGAGGATAGAGGTTTAGATTGTAATCAGGAGGGTTGGGGAAGCGACCCATCCCTTCCTTAAATCCACAACTCTGATGCCCTGGGCCTGATTTCATCAAAGATCATCTAAGACAACAGGAGAAAATAATAATGAAAACATGCCATACATGAACTTTAAAGCCTATCAGCTACAGACTTATTTTGCGCTTGGGATTAGGGGTTGGGGTCAGAGGATAGGGGTAAAGATTGGGGGCAGGGATCGGGATGGTTGGGGAAGCGACCCCTCCCGTGTAAATCTACAACTCTGAAGCCCCCTTTAACCACAACCACATTGACGGGTGTATAGGCCTGATACCAAACATGTATGTGGATATGCTAGCACGGGCATGGGTTGAACCCTACCTCGTGTTTAACTAGACAGCAAATTGACTTGTTATACCTCGGTAACAAACTGTGAAGTTTGATTGGTCGAGAACCAATCATGTGACGTGCAAATACGCATGCTACATGGCTCCACGGGCCGGGTAACATGAAAAGTGATGTACACCGGTGTACATCACCTTGATCGTTCCCAGCATTGGTCGATTTCCAGCGATGTGTACGAAACAACTGCAGGTTTGATGGAATTGTTTCTTGTTCGTCTGCTTATTAAACAATGAATAGTCCGTCGTAAAAATGTTTGAAGATGACAACAGAACTTCGAGAAGAGGAATAACAATTATACAAAGGTATAACAAAGGGGGGGAAATGTCGAGGGGAAATGGCACCCTCATCAAATGGCACCCACATCGAGGGGGGAAATGGCACCCTCGGCTTCACCTCGGGTGCCATTTCCCCCCTCGAGTGTACAAAACGCCATGGACCCCGTCACAACAATTGTATAATGTTTGAAGGCAATGGGGTAACAGGGACACAAATCCTAACTGTACCACAGCCCTGCAGTAGCTACAAATACTTCCATCGTTCACGGCCACGTTGAACACAACGACCATTGAAAATAAAAACCAGAAGTTTTTTATTACTCAATAGAAGTATGTAGTAGACTTAAGGTAACATTTGTTTCTGCAGTCTGCAGTGACAGTGAGTTATTATTCTTGAATGGGAAATTTTTGGGATGCTTGGTGGCAGCAGACTTACCAGGTAATATCCATTGTTCTCGGTCACGTGCGCACGCTCAGAACTACGTAAACAGTGGAAATTTACCTGGTTAGTCTGCTAGCACCTAGCGTCCCAAAGTCTCCAATTGAAAAAAACACAAGACTGCAAGACTTTAGTAGTCACAAATTTAGTGGCCCGATGTTCCAGTGTAAAAAGTGAACTACAATTTAAAAACTCAAGCCGAATTCAAATTCAAGACACTACTATGCAAAATAAAAATCTACACAATGCAGACATGCTCACACATCATTCATAGTTCATTATAAGACAGTGTAAGAAGAGATTCTGAACATGTGTACCTTGTGATTGCAGTAACAAGCCTGTGGGGGTTTGGTATAATGGACCAAGTGGTTAGTAAAATTTAACGATAATTAAAACAATGAGATTGACATACACAGCAGCGCTGATATGCTGAGTGTGTTTCAATCATAGAGCTATATATATTGACTAGAGCGCTAACTTGCTCCGCGTTTTGAAGCCACCCTGAGCGCAGACATGTTTGATGTGTTGCGTGACTACGGAACGATTTTAATTTCAAGAGAACACACAATGCCGCGATTTTTTTTTATTCGGCATGTGCGCTTACGTAAGCGACTGCCCATTCGCGTACGTCAGCGCAACGAAAAATCGCAAGTTCGACTTGATTGACGTATAAAAAAAAATATACGCGCCTTTTAAACATGAAGTACATGACGCTCGCATTTTTGTACGCTCATCAGCAGATTGTGCGTTCACATTTGTTGCATTTTTTGGTTCGATGACACATAGAAAAGAACAAACGCACTATCATGCAAATAGCCGTACAATTGCCGGACAAAATTTCAAGCTTTTTTATTGGTTTGTACATTTGCGCCCACACGGCTTCAAAACCTTAGTGCGTGTATAATGGGGTGTTAGCGCTCTAGTCAATATATATAGCTCTATGGTTTCAATCGCAATGTTGCAGAATACGACCCTGCTGCACTGGCACTGCATACATTTTTTCACAAGAAATCTGCCCTTTTCCCTTTAGATGTTAGAAAACATCCTAAGTTGACAGGCATTATACTTGGCTCTTGGAAAATTGTGCAAAGGCAGGCCTACATAATGGTACAGGCTTCCATATTTATAGTTTTCATGCTTTTTAAAGACAGTGGACACTATTGGTAATTGTCAAAGACCAGTCTCCTTACTTGGTGTATCTCAACATATACATAAAATAACAAACCTGTGAAAATTTTGAGCTCAATTGGTCGTCGAAGTTGCGAGATAATAAAGAAAGAAAAGACAACCTTGTCACACGAAGTTGTGTGCTTTCAGATGCAAGGTGATTTCGAGACCTCATCTAAATTTGAGGTCTCGAAATCAAATTCGTGGAAAATTACTTCTTTCTCAAAAACTACGTTACTTCAGAGGGAGCCGATTCTCACAGTGTTTTATACTACCAACCTCTCCCCATTACTCGTAATCAAGAAAGGTTTGATGATAATAATTATTTTGATTAATTACATGTACCAATAGTGACCACTGGCTTTTATAACCACTTTGCTGATCTTGTTGAGGTAAATCAAACTCAAGTGAGAAAAATATAATGTCTGTAAAAGTTGAAGAGAAGCCTTGAATTAATGATGTAAAAAAACAATTGTCTCCAGACAAGATATAAAAGATACGTTGGGAGCATGTCCTCACATCACAGTGCATTGAAAGTTTAAACTGCCACTAGTACAAATGTTGATTAAATTTTTTTAAATGAAAAGTACGATTGCTTTTCGCATATTCCAGAGACAGATTTGAGATAAGAGAGATGTACATGTACTGACCTTTTGTTGGACGAGTACCTGAGTTGCCTTGATGCAAGCTTCCATCTCCACAATGCCCGCATTGGTGTACTGTAAACAAACATAAAACAAACATCAATGTTTATCAAGTCTGTTGAGTAAGCCTGGGCAACTAGTGCGACCAGTGTTGAAGTCGCGACGAGCAACTAGTGCGACCAGTGTTGAAGTCGCGACGAGCAACTAGTGCGACCAGTGTTGAAGTCGCGACGAGCAACTAGTGCGACCAGTGTTGAAGTCGCGACGAGCAACTAGTGCGACCAGTGTTGAAGTCGCGACGAGCAACTCGTGCGACCAGTGTTGAAGTCGCGACGAGCAACTAGTGCGACCAGTATTGAAGTCGCGACGAGCAACTAGTGCGACCAGTGTTGAAGTCGCGACGAGCAACTAGTGCGACCAGTGTTGAAGTCGCGACGAGCAACTAATGCGACCAGTGTTGAAGTTGCGACGAGCAACTAGTGCGACCAGTGTTGAAGTCGCGACGAGCAACTAGTGCGACCAGTGTTGAAGTCGGGACGAGCAACTAGTGTGACCAGTGTTGAAGTTGGGACAATTGATTGCTTGGTGGAGTCGCAACTACCGTTTTTGAATTACTAAGTCAATCATGTTGCAATGACTACTATAAAAATAGTTGCGACTACATGTACCTGTTTGGTGAACCAATTGTGTCGTTTGCGACTATTCACAAACATAATTTATTTACGAAACAAAGTGTCAAAGTCAAAGTCGCGACTACTGTCGAAGTCGGGACTATTTGAGGCGCTACTCGTCGAGTGGTAAATTTCAGCGGTCACTTCATCTCTCTGTGAATCTCACCTTACTGTAGTGACTGATGGCCTCTTTGTATTTCTCGATGATGTCATCGGAGGACAGGCAATTCCGGGGTCGCTCCTCCGAGACAAAGTCCGGGAGACCGTTGGCAACATCAAAGGAGTCTGATGAGAGACAACATCAAAATGTAACACAGGATATCAAAACTGTAGGGCGAAAGACATTGCCGTCCACTAACCCTAGACCTTAAACTTTCAATCTGTCCTACTTTTCCTGCATTGAACTTTTGGCTAGACAAATTAAATAAACATTTTATAATAAGCATGTGTACACGATGTGACTGAGTTCAATGTGCCCAAGTAGCAATACAATCAATAGACCCTTTCCATGAAATATGTAAATAGCATAGCGAATGCACAGTAACATTTTGGTGGGCAAAATCAGGAAAATCACACAGTTTTATATGCGGCTAACGGCTGCTTAACACAGCCGCGATTGAGGGTCTGTCTAGTGCACATGTTTATGGCAATTGCCAATCAACACGGCCCACCATTCATCAGCCCATTCCAGGGGCCTTGAATGAGACAAGAGGGGGTGGAAGGCGGGGCAGCAAACGTTCTTACCTGATCTGTGTTTCCTCTCTCCACCAATGAGGGCGTTGCCACCGCTGAACGAAGCATTCCGGGGGATGCCACTCTTAGGTTTCGGCGGGTACATTTGAATGATAGACGCAGCACACATACCCTCCCAACATGCTGAGGGTAGGATACAAAAATAATAATGAGTTTTCAGATAAAACATGTAAAAAGTATTACAATCTGAAGTTATAAAGTTGTATACAGTATTAACACCAAGTAATAACCACACTTGGACATGTTGGAAAATGACTGTGTAAATGTTTAAAGAATTTGTAGCTGGAAAAAAAAATGACAAGAATATATACAATTAAAGTCATAGTTTGGCCCTAAAATATTGAGGTCCCGAATTTAAGCTTCCTGTGACAAGGGTGTTTTTCTTCCATTATTATCTCGCACATTTTGACAACCAATTGAGTTCAAGTTTTCACAGGTTTGTTATTTTATGCATGTTGAGATACACGAGGGAAGACTGATCTATGACAATTACCAAAGGTGTTCAGTGTCCTTAAGGACAATATAAAAAGAGTAGAATTTTACAATTACATACCTCCCATCCACAGCCAGTCATTTGCGCCTCGTAATATTTCCAGCGCCGACTGGTAGTGACCGTAGGCCTCCTGGGTCAGCCCAGCCAAGAGGTGCAGGTCAGCCAGGTGTTTGCGCATTCTTCCCTGCACTTTGCGCTTGAAAGTTCTGGCCAATCAAAACAATTTTGAAGAGTGATTTAAAATGAGATGCAAGATATTATAGAGGACTGTTAAATTCTGGCGGGTGTGATATTGTACAAGGTAGTACATAAAAATTGCACCAAAATGTGTCAACAAAATGGTTCAAAGGTTGTAAATTAGCTTTTTAGCCTTCGAGAAAGACTCTGCTACAGAGGGCCAAAACGTCACTCAGGCCATTAACTATTTATTTGCAGCTTTGAATGTGCTAAGCAGTATTTTCTGCTTTAACAGCTTTATAAAATTGAGTCCAGGTGTTTTTATTGATGTCCTGCATGTCCTATTCATCCTATTGTTTGCGCTTATTGTGCTGTTGAATGAAAACAAAATAAATGAAATCAATTAAAAAATTAATGTAAAAAATTAAAATGTTCTACCTACCGTGTTTCTGTATCAATTCCCACCATGTCTTTCCTCTCAAACGGTGCCATCAGTAACGGTAACTTGTCGCTCTTGTCGTTTTTCCGATCGAGCCTCTTAGATTCCAGAACCCAGAACAGCGACGAAGCAAAGTCCTTCACGTGATCCTCCAACTGCTCGCAGTTGTCGAAACCCGAGTAGTAGATGACGTCGGGCCGGCTACCGGAGGCGGTCTTCTCCGCATCTGCTTGGGTCATCCCGAAAAGGAAGCAGCGAGCGTCAAAGAGCGTGTAGCGGTACGTCTGTTTAAGGGTCTCAAAGTTGGAGTATATGGTGGCGAGTTCAATGTCGCATGATGCCTTGCCTAGGCAGATGACCCCTGCCACTCTCCTATGGGCCTGATGAGGGAAAACAAATTTCCTTAGTCCAGTAATAATAATAGTAATAATATTGAATTCTTATATAGCGCATGTATCTACCAAACAAGGTACTTAAGGCGCTGAGTATTATATACAAACTTTCAGAAAGATATGTTATTGCAGTGATTAATTTTGAGAACCAAGAACCTTCTAAGGGTTTACAAGGTCCTATGGCGCATACAGCAGCCAAAGCAAGGGACACCGGACTCCACAGCAATTTCAAGGGAAACTTTTGAAGGGGCACTAAGGTCAAGACCAAAGGGCATCAGAGGCTCTAGCCTCCATGTTACTCCAGGATAACTTCAGGGGTTACATGCTCTTTCATCGATAGTATTGGTCCGAGACAACACTATCTCATACTGGTTACGTCACTTAACGTGATAGTCCGACAGAGGGCGCACTTTTCTTCTTACGGTTGACAACTGTCTGTAGTAAGCTGGAAATCGAACCACAACCCAAGAATAGACTTACCAAAAGCTAGCAGGCGATACTGCGCACTGCCCATGGTAGCAAGAATAGACTTACGCAAAGCTAGCGGGCGATACAGCACGCTGCCAATGGTAACTAGAATAGACTTACACAAAGCTAGCTGCCCATGGTTATTGAGGCTGGGAAATAATCCATGCATATGTCTTGATTCCAAGATTACTTTGTCGGGGGAGGAGCTACCTACCTGAAACTCTCCCCAATCATTATTCTCCAGGTGCATGTGTTGCTTGTATCTGAGCCACAGACTTCGCTTGGAGTCCGGAAGCTGGATGTACGTCACACTCGTTGCGCGATCAATGATGCGCGAGTATAACTTTGTCTTGAGTTGGATGATCGGCTTGACGAGCACCAGCAGGCATTGGTGGTCCTCAGCCCTCTGGTTGTAGTCGGCAATACTCATGGCTTTACTGGATATTCCTGGAGGGTGGTGTGGAAAATAGACTTTGTTAAGATGACTCAAGAATAATACATAGTACGATCATCACAACAAGCCCTCGACTATAGTTTTCATTGCATTCAACTGGCTTACTATTTTCGACGGGTTTCCCCCAGCGTGTAGATTCAAAAACACGTCCTACAAAGTTGCAAACAATGTTTGTACCACATTCAAAATATCATGCTTGACACATGCCTGATGCCATGCAATTAATACTATTACTAGTGTTGCTGCCCTTTGAGGGGACTAACTTCTAACTTGGAAATCTTCAGTCAACTAGACATGCTAGACAAGCGGTTTGTCAACGGACAAAAACATAGGGAGGCTTTGGCCGAATCGAGAGCTACAGCTTTGGCTACAGCTAGATTTCTGCATCATCATGCGTTGTCTGAGTATACATGTATAACACAGGGGTCGAAATTAAGTGTATTTCCATGGTAGTCAGCATGGCTAGTGACCAATAATTTTTAGTAGCCCTGATTAGATTTTGGTAGCCCGAAAGACACATTATGTCTCGCGTCACGGCTCAAACTTTACAATACACCAATAACATAGTTCTTTATTGTTTGTGATGATGATTTTTGCATTATTTTTCCACTAGCCCGTCGGGCTATCAAACTGGAAAAATGAGTAGCCCGGCTGTAAATCTGGTAGTCCCGGGCTAGCGGGCTAGTGGCAATTTCGACCCCTGATGACATCCTTAACAACCCTGAGCAACAGTCCGTAGCTGTACATGTAGCTGTTATGCAGCTGCCAATTCGGATACGACCTGGCATGCAGGAGGAACGATTGTTATTGAAAAGACAACAACAACGTGTCCAATTATTATCCAACAAATAAAAAACCACAAGGTAAACTGGCTGGATAAATTGGTTCACGCTACCAGAGAGAAAAGTTTACTAGAGAAAGAAAAGTTTACTAGAGCAGGACTTCAACTTGTAGAGTGCCGGCACTGAAATCCAGAGGTTACAGGTTAAAGTCCCACTCTAGTCCTGGTTTTTCTGTGTTCTGTGTTCAAAATCATTGTATATCAATAGAATCAGTTGCTTTAAAACATTCCAGAAGCGTACCATGAAAAAAGCTAAATGGATATAAATGCCTTGATTGCAACTTTCAAAAGAGTATCAATGTATGCTGCGGCAAATGGCTTATTTATGATGGAATGGTAGGCCCAAAGTAAACTTCCTCAGCTCAGTGCTATAGGCCTATTTAAGGTTATTAGTTGAAATTTCATAGGGGCCTACTCATTTTAAAGAGAGTGTATCAATTTGAGAACAAAACGAATCAAAATCAACAAATAACCGTTTTACTAAGTAAATGAATGTTTCTTGTTGTCAAACAAATGCTTTGAAGACCACACTTGTTTCAATAAATTCCATTTTAGCAGGTGCTCCAAAATATGCACATATTTTTATCTTGTAAGCAATTTGATGAAATTCATACAAATTGCACAATAACCCAATTGATGCAGTTCTGAGCAGACAGGTTGTCAAAGTGAACATACACGCCTATACACCATGTACACATGTATTGTTACCATGGACATTATACTTTTGTGAACTACCGTACATGTACAACTACTTACATTGTAATCATGAACATATTGTTTTCACACACTTACATGTGTAGTGCACGTGTATGTGAACTTCACACGCTTACAACATACATGTACATACTGTGGGTACGTTTGTGTGCGCACTTTAAATGCTGATGACACTCAGCTGTGTTTAAACCTTTTAGACCTGACCAGATGTATGCATTGTAAATGTAATGGAAAATTGCATCAGGGACATCCGGCAATGGATGTTGCAAACGACAAGCATGATTTATGACTACAGACGAGACATGACCAGATGACAGAGAATGATTTGTTTATCAATGTTGATCACTAGATCAAAGCAGCAGTTGAAGAAAAATGAAATGTTTTCACAAACATACACATTATGTACATTGTGCATGTATTGTGTTGATTGTAGGCACTACCATGACTGCTATAGTGTTTTCCTAAATCATCTCATACAGTGCATGTGTTTGCAATTTTGTGGTCGTGCAATCATGGTTTGATTCTGAGCTTGCAATGAACACAAAAATCAGCAAGGCTTGTTCGACAGTTTCTTTTCCATCTTCACAATATCAAATGCTTTATACTTCTAAGCATCTTTTACTTGTACTTTTGATATTTTTGCTTTAAAGACACTGGGCACTATTATACACATATTGACTGGCAACGAGGTAACTAGTATACGTCTATTCCCACGAGGGACTTTGAGTGACCAGAAGAGCGACCTATTTCCCGAGGCCGAAGGGGGGAATAGACGTACACTAGTTACCGAATCAATCAATCAATATGTCAAATAGGAACAATAAAAAGGGTTTTGTAGTTGTTCACGGTTCAAGTCAAGAGAGGGCGCTGTTACCGCTGGCACTATTCAAAGACTATTGCCCGCTCTGGTACTATTCCCGCAAAACACGCGCACCCGATCACTAGCCTATATTAGTTCATCCCACGTGATCGTGTTTCAGCCAACCAGAAAACAGAACAAGCAAGAGGTGTGTTATAACATTGGTAATTGTCAAAGACCAGTCTTCTCACTTGGTGTATCTCAACATTATGCACGAATTAACAAAGTCGTTGAAGTTGCAAGACAACTATGAAAGAAAAAACACCCTTGTCAGACAAAGTTGTGTGCTTTCAGATGCTTGATTTCGAGACCTCAAAATCTAATTCTGGGGTCTGAAAATCAAATTCATGGAAAATACTTCTGTCTTGAAAACTGTCACTTCAGAGGGAGCCGTTTCTCACAATGTTTAACACTATTCACCTCTCCCATTACTTGAGACCAAATGAGGTTTTATGTTAATAACTATTTTGAGTAAATAACCAATAGTGTCCACTGCCTTTAACACAAAAATCAGGGCAAAGATTACAAGAGACGAAAATGTTAACACAAAATGTTCACGCAAAAGTCAGGATCAATCAACCACAAGAGGGCGCTAGACTGAACTAGCACTCTGCTTCCCTCATTCATTTAAAAACATACCAGTTAACAGCCCACACCAAAGACTTGTTATTCATAAAAACTGAACAAGATTGAGGGTGAATGAACAATTGACCAAATTCACCAGAAGTCATCACACAATAAATTAAATTAACCAGAGTTACCAGGGCCCAATTTCATAAAGCCTGTAAGCACAAAGTTTTGCTTAGCAAGAAATTTCTTCCTTGATAATAACAGGATTACCAACAAAATTTTCATTTGTTGCATATTCCTTGATACTGGTATACAAACGTTGTTTGCTAAATCCTGAAAGTCACATGAAATTTGGTTGGTAATCCTGTTTTTATCAAGGAAGAAATTTCATGCTTTAGAAGCAAATTTGTGTGCTTACAGACTTTATGAAATTGGGCCCAGAGTATAACATAAGGTACAAATAGGGCTGGAAATTGGCACTTGACCAAAGGCCCTATGCCAGTGATTTCAGTGTTGGGCCAGTAAACTGATTCACTAGAAAAGCGCAGCGGTCTTGTTTTTCCAATTGAATAATAAAACCACATTGTGTACTTATTAGAAGAGAAAAAAGTGATGTTTTAAAATGTTGACCTTGAGTCTGATAAAAATCATTTAATTCTATCACAAAGACAAACGAGATCTTCTCTTAAAGGCAGTGGACACTATTGATAATTACTCAAAATAATTATTAGCATAAAACCTCACTTGGTAATGTGGTAAGGAGCACTGGGAGCTGTTAATAGTATAAAACATTGTGAGAAACGGCTCCCTCTGAAGAAACGTAGTTTCTAGAAAGAAGTGATTTTCCACGAATTTGATTTTTAGACCTCAGAATTAGATTTTGAGGTCCCGAAATCAAGCATCTAAAAGCACACAACTTCATGTTACAAGGGTGTTTGTTCAATTATCTCACAACTTTGACGACCAATTGAGTTCAAATTTTCATAAGGGTTGTTATTTTGTGCATGTTGAGATACACCAAGAGAGAAAACTGGTGTTTGACAATTACCAAAAGTGTCCAGTGTCTTTAAGGCGTAGTGCTTGTTAAAAGTAAAAACAGTGTGCACGTTAATTTGTTCTGGGGTCGATTTCACAAAGATAGTCCTACATGTAACTTAGGACTAGTCCTGGGACTCATAAGGAGTTAAGACGTAAGACGGGCCCGTACCTATTTAGATTTATTCCTTGCTCTTTGAGTTAAGTAACCTTCATGTGTTGTCATGTACAGTGTACGTGTATGGCACATATTTAGCTAATGCATCAGATCTTCGTGTGACAAGGGTGTTTTTTCTTTCATTATTATCTCACAACTTTAACGGCCAATTGAGCTCAAATTTCCACAGGTTTGTTATTTCATACACCAAGTGAGAAGACTGGTCTCTAACAATTACCAAAAGTGTCCAATGTCTTTAAGGCGTTGGCCTATGTCTTAGTGCTTGTTCAAGTAAATCATGTTCATTTGTTCTGGGGTCAGTTTCACAAAGATAGTCCTCGAACTTTGACTCTTTAGGAGTTATTAAAAACTTAAAACTGACCCTAACTTGTTAGGATCTGTTCCTTGCTTTGTCATGTACAGTGTACATTGTACACATATTTAGCTACATGTACATGTACGTGTATGCGTACAACAACCAGTACACATGCATACCAGAGCACTGTATTCTGAGCCTTCACTGAGCTTGACTACATGTATGGGAAACAAGTTTACCACTTTCGTCAGTTCGAATCAGCATAGGATAAGACACAGCCTGCAATTTCCCACTGCAGGACATGGGAATATTTTAGGCAGTCTAGCCCAGTTCTTGTGATGTTAATTCAACAAAAAATACCAGCAAGTGTTTGGGGAAGACATCTATTAAGATTATAATGTGTCTGAGATGAAGAGAGTGGGTGACTCATGTCATATGAGACTAGCCAATCAGTCACCTAGCTGCATTATCTTAACCTGTAACTGCATGCAAGGTACATTTCTAGTACTAGAGGTCTAGAGACAGATATAACAATGCGAGTGCTGTCAAATGAAACTGCTTGGCCGCATGCGCCTGTTTTTAGTGTCCCTTGGTGAACAACAGATTCAAAGCATGGACCAAACATTGTTGCCCATTAATTCTAAAATGATTCTAGACAATTGTCTACACAATCTCTACCATGTCTACAGTACAGTGATCTACAATCAGATGTAAAATTACGTGTGTTATTGTAATATGATCGTGTTGTCAAGAAGTCTTGGTGTCACTCCAACAGAGAAATCTATTGTGCATCCTTTTCATGCTGATGTAGTTGTGCACACACACAAAATTACAATACTCTGCCTATTTTCATGGGTTGATTTAAAACTACATTCATAAATACCTCAGACAGTTTCGCTATTCCTATTGGTGGGTGTGTATATGACCAGTAAAAAGTGTTGAAACATGGGCGTGATACGCGAGCTTGCACCTGTGCTTATAAGACAGTTTCTTCATTCCTATTGGTCGAGAGCAACGGCCGTGACAGTTGTGCCACATCACATAATACGCGCGACGCGTGTACCCGAGTTGTTTACCCGAGGGCCTTACCATTTCATAGCTGGAGGGGTGTTGTGTTGAAAGAAATCATTGAACACCTAAAATTTTTGCATTTATTTGCTTTTTGACCAAAAAGTGTTGATGTTTTTTGACCAAAAAGGTATTAATGAATGGGAATCAAAGTGTGTTGAATCGGTTTTCAACTAGTGTTTTAAACCCGCCGAGACATGCGAGGCCTGGTTCTTGATTATTTACCTCGACTTCGTCTCGGTAAAATTATCAAGAACCAGGCCTCATGGGGATTAAACCACTAGTTGAAAACCTCTTCACCACACATTGATTCCCTTATTTAAGTAACTAACAGTTTGTTGGTGTTATGATTATATGTACAAGGCGACTGAAAAGCCAAATCTGCACTTAATTAAGAAAAGATTAATGAAGCGTTCAAAATTCAAAAATTCACAATTTACGATGCCATTTTAACACACACTTCTTAGGTTAGAATCACGCAATGTTATGTTGTTGTTAGTCACAGTTCTTGAAAAATACAACAGACAGTAGGAATGTGAGTAAACTAAGCACCCTTCCCTAAAACAATGATACACACTCTAGATACATTGGCCCAGTGCATCAGATGACATCCCAAACTGTGCCATTGTGGGAGCTGCCTTGATGCCTATGAAATGCTCTGCAGTAAAAATGTACAATTTCCTCATAGGGTGCCCTTTACCAAGGAGAAAAAGCGTCGGTGCCCTTGCCCTTCCAAAAAAAACCAAAAAAACTTACAGAACTGCATTAGCCATGTCAATGTAAGGGGTCAATATTAACTATGATTATGGTAGTGAAAAGATGGAATGATTCTGTTAGAATGGTTTATTAAAGTTGATTGATGACAAGCATGGATTGTTGGAGATAGTGAAAACAACCAACTGATCAACCAAGCTCTACACGTAAAAAGAGAGTTTTAGCTGGTACCCACTCGCCTTTTATTATACCAGGAGTCCTTTTATTTTGGGAATGGTTAACAGCAGCCATGAAGAGTTTATCTAGAGCTAAACTGCACTGGCTAGCCCTCCGGAGTTCTGTGGCTGAGAAACACATTTCAGATCAAGAGATTTTTATGATAAAAATTAAATTAGTGGGTAACAGGCTTACTTTGAATCTAAACAAGGAACCTTGAGCACTGGATACTTGTGTGTATGTTTATGACGTTAGGGGTACATGTACATGTTCCTTGGTCGGACGGCCTTTGAGGTTCAACAAAGGAGTCATTCAAAATACAGTTTGATAAATAACATTTTCAAATTAAACATTGTTATGACCCAAAACCCAAATGAATGACTAGGCTATTAAAAAACAGTTGTTTAGCGTGGCCTTCAATTTCTGCAGGGCTGGTGTTGGTTTTCTTTCTCTTTTGCCCTAGTCTTGGCCTTGGTGGCGCTTCAAAAAATTCCTATCGATTTTCCAAAGTAATTGCCCCTTTGCAAAATGAAAATGGCCATGCCCTCTCAAAGATCATACTCCTGGCCTGAAATAAAAACATTTAGGTCAGCAGGCCTGGCATTTCATCTTTGAGAGGGCTTGCAAGGCCAATTTTCATTTTAAAGGGCACCATTGGAAAACCTTAGTCTATAGGAAACTTTTGAAGGGGCGCAAGTCCAAGACCAGGGGCAACAGAGGGCATGGCCTTCGAGGCCTACATGTACATGAAATTCCAGACCTGGGGCCGATTTCACAAAGATCTCAAATTGATCGTAACTTCAAATCAATCGTAGTTGCTAAGTAAAGTGTGATGTCACAATACAAATCTCTATGGTGATACTGAAAATTTGTCTTGCGATGAATTGTATTGCTTTGTGAAATCGGCCCCTGGTAAGAGGTTTTTTTATGATTGGTTTGGGCAAGGATGCTTGAAACAACTGTTTTCAGTGTTGTTACTTATGGCTAGTGCTGGGCGAATAGTGAAATTTTGTTATTCAGATACCGCTGGCCAACTATCCAAAATTAACCGGATACTCGAATAATTTTTTTCACCACGAGAGGGCGCTATTTAAAAAAAATGTAAAAAAAAAATTTTTTTGCCAATAGAGGGCGCTGTTCGTTTGTGAATGAGATCTTTTGGGCGGATTGATATTAGTTTTAGACAGTGTCACTTGGTTCATTCATAAAAATGACCGGATCTAATTTAAAGATGGCGATTTGCTTTTTCTTTTGATCGTAATTGACTCTACGTGAAGGAAAACTTGTGTAATCTTTGGACAAATTACGTCAGAAATGTCATTGTTTTAACTCGTCACGGAGGTGAACATAGTTAAATACTTAATTTATACTGTTTTATGCTGTCTTAACAGAAGTTTCATAAGGATTCAGACGAAACATTTATATCCGTTGTCGCCCGACGTCCGCGGATATTCGGATAGTTAAAGAATATCCGGTTACTCGGTTGTTATTACAGAATTATCCGGTTTGTACAGAGGTATTTGCGCCCTAGATGCGGATATCCGGTTAAGAAAAAAAAGGCATTCGCGGTTACGGATAGGAAAACCTATTCGCCATTAACCGGATATTTGAATAATTCGCCCAGGCCTACTTATGACCGTACTGATCCAACATGCCAAAATGAAACCATGAGTTTATGTACGTATGTATGATGATCACGAGTGTTTCTACCCTCATACCACCAAGGCAACGGAAAAGCAAAATACTCGGTACTTTCCTGAGTTAGGCCCAAGTGTGCAAAAAGCACAGGCAAATCACTCATGTTTGTTCACACAACTCTGGAGAGTACTGAGTACATTGTACATGCAGTACATTACTCATATGACTTTTATGATGTCAAATACAGTACATAATGCTTTTCGTTTCGTACAGAGGTGTAACCAGGGTTAAAAAAAAATATATGTATTTATACTCTTTGCAAAACCATAGAGTAACTCTATGGCAAAACTAACATCACAATTAAGTACAATTAGTAGGCCTATAGGTAATGTAGTTTTAGTTTTAAGAAATTTACGGTAGCCAAGACCAAAATGAATTAAATACTAGGTACCTCATTTTAAAAATTTCATGGAAAAGTATAGTGGCACTGCTGGCACTTGTTCGTTGACATTGTGTATGAGGCAGAAGATTTAACGGATAATTGTTTCTAATTCTGTCAGTGTCTGGGAAATCATTTAACCATGTAAACAAACAAACAAAACAAGAGCCAGTACTGGGATAAGTTTCCGTATCATCATGGCCACCACTTTTTCACTCAGTTTTACGAAAAGGGACCCGGACATAATATATAAAATCATGATAATTGAGTTGAGGTAAACTATTTACAGAATGAAAACGTGGTGGCATGATACAGAAACTGAAAATAGCAAATCATAATACTGAATGGCACACACCATCACAAAATGTACAGACCATGCATAAAAACTGAATTTTAAAATTACACACAACAACATTAAAAAAAGTCCGAGTCATTTTAATTGTTTAATAAAAATTAAGAGTCGAGAACAGTAATAAATCCTCAGATTTAGAAGTAAAATAAAGCATACAAACCTCAAAGTTTCTCACACATGGATATCACGAGTAGAATATGTAGTTGCAGACATTCTGTGATCTAACTGCAGATGTTCTGGAATTAAAGGGAACGCCTACATTTTTAGGAGTCCAAAAACAGCCAATTATTTAGTGCAGATTTAGTCCCTAATTTCTGTAGTTTACGTTCTCGACCTCAATTCACCTCGCTTTGATCAATTCGCTCGTCCCCGTGCTTGGATTTAACACTTTATTCCACGTTGTCTACGTCGAGGTAACGATTGCTAATCAGCGGAGAAAGAGGTTGCCAAAAATTATTTACCGTGTCCGTTCTTGAAAAACTTAATAAAATCCACTTTTAGATAAGAACCAACATTTCCCTTGAAAGAAATTACTTATGCTTTCATTTTGGGGTTCAAATAATCAGTAATTCTTCAGTTTTAGACAATTTTAGAAAAAACATAATTAGGTTTCAAATAGTCGGGTACACTTCCCAGGTTGTGTAGAAAACATTGTAGTTTTACGTGGCTGGTAAAACTAAAGAAGTCTGGGTATCGTCAAGACTGAAAAAATGGCGGATAAATCAACGAAACTTACGCTCTTGCCTGTAGCAAGAATACGAACTATCATGAAAAGTTCACCAGATGTGACAGTTATTGGACAGGAGTCATTATTTATGATAACCAAGGCAACGGTATGTATACAAATTTATGAAATTAAGTCTGTGATGTTGACAACTACAACAAAAATGACCAAACTGAATTATGAAACTCAAGAATGTTCTTTCGTGCTGATTGATGTTGCGCGCTATCTTTGGAGTTGTCCTTTTTTCGAATTCGCGCGTTGTGTGCCATATTCTGTGACGCCGCAAACTTTGTTTGTCAATTTTAAAGATTGCGCCCAACACACAGACACACTGAACTGAACTGAGAGAAAAATTTTCATATCCTTCACTATTTTATTTTTTAATCTTTATACACAACTACTAAATACATGTGGATGCTTGGAAAAGTTTCCGTATGGCGCCACCACTTTTTCATTCGATATGAAATAATATAGTATCTAATTTACCTCAATGAATGAGATATCCCTTTTTGTAAAAATTAGTGAAAAGGTGGTGGCGCCATACGGAAAGTTATCCGGATGCTTTTATAGGGAATGTACCCCAGTGCCAGTGTTAGTAAGTAGTGCCATAAAAATTAAATGTTTTCCCAATTTTTGTTTTACCAAAAATGGACAAACTGACAAACCAAAGGACTTACTTAGTTAGCATGGTTAGGGCTTAGGCTACTTTTATATTAATTAAAAGTTCTAAACTAAATAAAAATGACTTATTTGACTTTGACTTTGACTTGAGTAGGCCTATACTACAATACCCACCGGTAATTTTTTTTAGTCCCCTAATTTAAACATTTAATTATGCTAGCCTAATATTAATAATATTAATGAAAATCAGAATGAATTGGATCCGATTTTTGTTTTCATACACGTCCTAAAATAACAAATGAAAAAAAGTGGTGGCAGCAGTCGCAGGAGGATGCAGAGGTTTTTTTCTGTAACTCTACCACTAGTTACAACTAGGTAACAAGTCTAGGCTAGATTCCTAGCCACTAGAATGTGCGGTTTTTGTAACAAAATACTAATTAAAAGTAGGTGGTCATGCCCAGACTAGTGCCATAAATTTGGTCAATAAATCAGGACAGTAAGTAATTAGAATCTAAATTGACTTGCGACGATTAGCCTTGATTGGTAATTATGACAAAATCTAACTAAGACTTGGTGAAAGACAATGGCAAAGTTATTTTCATTCTTAAAGTCAAAGGGAAACTTCTGAAGGGCACCAAGGCCAACACTACTAGAACTATGCGGTTCAGTTTGCTATCGTCTGCATTCTCGGGGAACAAATGTCATTATAGTTCTAGGTGAGGAGTAGGCCAACACCAGAGGCAACTCTACAGAGGCCATGGCCTGCGTGTAATTCCATGCCTGCTCTACTGCAATGTATGCTTTGATGTTTATCCTGGTTAGTTTCTTTATTCTTTCCTCTGTCTTCCTCTTTCCAGGAGTTGTTTGTGGAACACATTGCCCAGCAGTCATACCAACGGAGTCAAAATAAGACAAGTGTAGTGTATGGCAACCTAGCCCAGACTGTTGAAGAAGATATCGCATTCCAATTTCTTGCAGGCAAGTACATAAACCAAGACTGAAGACAGTGACACCCCCAGAGGCTGGGGCCCAATTTCATAGAGCTGCTTTTAAGCACAAAAGAAGCTTAGCTAAGTATAACAAAATTGTGCTTACCAGAATAGGGTTACCAGCCAAACCCTTGTTACATGCACCTTTTGTGACTGGTATCCTGCTCTTTTCTGCTAAGCAGGCACTGGACACCTTTGGTATAACAAAATTGTGCTTACCAGAATAGGGTTACCAGCCAAACCCTTGTTACATGCACCATTTGTGACTGGTATCCTGCTCTTTTCTGCTAAGCAGGCACTGGACACCTTTGGTATTTTGTCAAAGACCAATATCCTCACTTGGTGTACATACCTGTACATCCCAACATACATGTAATGTATAAATAACGTGAGATGAGAGCCATTTCTCACAATGGCTTATACTATCAACAGCTCTCCATTACTGTCTACCAAATAAGTTTTTATGCTAACATCATTTTGAGTACCTACCAAAAGTGCCCTGTGCCTTTAAGCAGCTCTATGAAATTGGGCCCAGGAAAGAGCCTGTAGACGCTTTCCCTAAATCTTTCTTCCCGTCACACAATGACAATTTCCTCTCATGTAACATTAACATGCTTATGTTTTTGACTCCTCAGATGTTCTGCCCCAGAAGGTTCTTGCAAGAGACTACCTCAAGTCATTAGAGAATAACGACAGCAGATAGCTTCATCCCTCGGACTAACTTGTGATTCCAAGAACTTGCACTCTTTTCCTTTCGTTAGGCTGTGATGAGGAGTGCGTTTTGGCGACCCTAACCAGAAACATGTTTGAGCGTTGGTCATTGGTTGAGTGTTTTCAAGAGGTTCGGTGATGAACAGCGGTGACGAGGCGTTGGCTCGGTTAGGCTTGGTTTTAAGATGGCAAACTCTAAAACCTTTAGAAAACTTACAATGGCATTCTTTTGAAAATGAAATAACACTTATAACAATGTTGATAAAATTTCAAGAACATGAATTTCAAAGAGATGTACATGTACCTATGTCATAAAACTGTTTCTAGTTATGGCCCTTTTTTGCGTAGCCCGGCCTCGGACATTGTTTCAGTCTGTAAACTTTACGTTAGAAACTTGTTTCCAGTCATGGTCCCCAAAACACACCCTAGAAGTAAAGACCACAGGCAGTAGTCATATTAATCCTGCTCCAAGAATACCTCTGATGTTTTTCAAATGGATTGTAGCGCCTTGAATCCATGGGTACCAGCCTGGAGGATAGGCTGCCTCACTCCGGACATCATTCATCTGCAGCTGACATCCAACGATAGAGTCAAGCCGGCCTTTTGTGTCAACAATACATCCAATGGAGTTGAAAATGGTCTTATAAGGCCTAGTTTGTAGTCACACTGCAGCGATATCGGAAACGATAACGATCACAATGCAAAGAGAACGAATTCTATTGGTTGAAATTCTCCACGCAGAATACGCCCACGCTCATTCAACCAATCGAGGGTGTGTATTGTTAACATTCTCGTCGTCGTTCTCGTTATCGAGGCCTGTGTGACCAGGCCTTTAGTCCACGGTATGTGAGGGGGGGCCGAGTGCGTTTTGTTTTGCTCCCTAAACCTATGCCAGCATGTGTGTATATTAAAGCCTAGGCCTGACACCTAAGTCTATGATTGCGAAACGACATCCAACACGAATGCAACGCTTCCAGCATGAAGATAAAACGGTTATCTGTGTTTATACGCTTCTTGCTGTATAATCCTCTTTATAATGTCAATCTTTACAAACTGATATTGAAATATTTTTCATTTGATAAGCTAGAATTACCCAAATAGACCACTAAAAAAGAATAAAAATGTGTACAGATAAATTATTTGTTGCAAAGTTCTCTTTATTGATAAATAACAAAGGCTTTGAAAGTGTATTCACAAATACCTGAGTTAGTTTAGGCCGATAAAGATAGAACTGAAGCTGTCATTGCGCATTCAACGCCACTATCATATCGCAATCTATTAAAGGCACTGGTCACCTTTGGTAATTGTCAACGGCCAGTCTTCTCACTTTGTATACCTCAACATCTAATGCATAACATATAACAGGTACATGTGAAAATTTGAACTCAATTGGTCGTTGAAGCTGTGAGAGAATAACGGAAGAAAAAACACTCTTGTCGCACAAGTTGTGTGCTTTCAGATGCTTGAATTCAAGACCTCAGCTGAGGTCTCAAATTCAATTCTAATATTTTAGTGAGAAATTACTTCTTTCTCAAAAACTATGTTACTTCAGAGGGAGCTGTTTTATTCTATCAACAGCTCTCCATTGCTCGGTACCAAGTAAGTTTTTATGCTAACTTATTTTTAGTAATTACCCATAGTACCCAGTGCCTTTAACGAGTGCATAGACACAAATAATGATGCAAATTTACGAGTAATGCAACCTACATATAGGGGTGGGGGGGGGGGTCTGATACTGGTTCTGATGAATTGGCAAACAATGGAAGAATTTGGGGAGGCTGGGCTAGGTGGCAACAGAAATACTGGGTAAATCCACTGGAAACATCTAAGCAAGTTTGTTACCTAGAGGTTGGTTGATGACAGCGCATGGGCCGTGAAAGTGAAGTGCGATCCAGACAATTTCCTAACAGGAATTTGGGAAATTTGGGCCTGTTTAAAGGAACATTACAGAATTAGTTTTTGCTAACAAAACAGTTGCTGGCAGTGTAAGCACTTTATGTAATTCACCAGTACATAACTGAGAAACCTGTAGAAGTTTATAATAAAATGCTCACTGAGTGATAAACTCCAAACGCGAAGTTAGATTATTTATTTCTCATCCAACTATGACATTTCAGACAGAAATATTTCAAGGGGGGTTTCAACTATTAGACCGTGTAAGTTTTATGTAAATCTTTGATCTTTACGATTTTTGTTTCTTACTAATTATGTCACGTTCCTTTAAGTTTAGAATGCACAACCTTTAAGTTTAGAATGCACAATTAAATGCTTTACACAGACAGTACAAAGTGGTTTCAAAAATAGCTCAGGTATAGAATCATTTCATGATTCAAAATTATATTTGCATTCTTAAAAGTCAGCCATTTCAAAACGTTTCATTTATTCTTGCTGATTTCTCTGGCTTTGAGAACAGCGCCCTCCATGGCATCCATCATTGCGCCCCTTACGCCCCTCTGCTCCATGACGTGTACTCCGCAAATTGTCGTTCCTCCTGGTGAGGTGACATTGTCCTTGATTTGTGCCGGGTGCACTCCAGTCTCGATTATAAGTTTCGCTGTGCCCTGGATAAAATATTTATAATAACAGTAGTTAGTTCTTAAAGTCAGCGGACACTATTGGTAATTACTACAAATAATTATTAGCATAAAACCTTTCTTGGTGACAAGTACATGTAATTGGCAGAGGTTGATGGTATAAAACATTGTGAGAAACGGCTCTCTCTGAAGTGCCATAGTTTTTGAGAAAGTAATTTTCCACAAATTTGATTTCGAGACCTCAGATTTAGACCTTGAGGTCTTTAACTCAACCATCTAAACACACACAACTTCGTGTGACAAGGGTGTTTTTTTTATTTCATTATTATCTCGCAAGTTCGATGACCCATTGAGCTTAAAGTTTATTAGGTTTGTTATTTTATGCATATATGTTGAGATACAGCAACTGTGAAGGCAAGTCTTTGACAATTACCAATAGTATCCATTGCCTTTAAAGGCAGGATATCCTTTTGGTAATTGTCAAAGATCAGTATCCCCACTTGGTGTGCCCAAACATAATCATAAATAACAAACCTGTGAAAAGTTGGTCTCAATTGGTCAGCAATTTAAGCAATCGTACAGTTAAAAAAAAAAACTACGATTTCCCTTAAAAGCAATTTTGTTTACTTATGATTTTGTAAACAGTTGGGACCTGGTATTTTGGCTGTTGACCCACTGTTGCGAAGTAAATTTGTTTGCAGAAGATAAACGTTGTTGGTTGAATTTTTTCGTTGGAACGAAGTCCTGGAATTTCATCTTTGAGAGGGCAAGGCCTTATTCATGATGGAAATATTTGAAGGGACATAAAAACCAAGACCTGGGCACTAGAGCCCATTGCCTCAGCAGTGACAT
Organism: Asterias amurensis; assembly: GCF_032118995.1. NCBI lineage: Eukaryota > Metazoa > Echinodermata > Asteroidea > Forcipulatida > Asteriidae > Asterias > Asterias amurensis. Next base: position 15,215,209 of record NC_092664.1, on the reverse strand, counting down.
ATAGATACAACCATACATACAACTAAATATTTGTAAAGCGCCTTTACATCAAGATTAAAGAGCAAAACCAATGGAACTATAACTACGAAATGTTTACATCTGATACAAGTGAGTTTTGAGAATTTTTTTGAACAATGTCAAAGAGTTCCAATTTCTGATGTGTACTGGGAGGTTGTTCCATATTCGCGGAGCAACAAAGGAGAAAGTCCGGTTGTGAGCTGATAAGAGTGTTCTGCTGGTTAGGCGTGTTCTGCTGGTTGAGTGTTCGGTTAGGCGTGTGGTGTCAGAAGCTGATCGCAAGCTTGAGCGTGGCGGTTGGTGGACCTTTGTGGTATTCCAGGCCAGGGAATGTCAGATATAAGATTTGAGGCATTGCATGGTGTGGTATCAATCAGATTTGGTTTGCGATAACACCACGTGTAATTGCTGGGTAAGTTATGTTCTTTTGAGAACTTGTCTTGCTTTATATTCAACAAGATTTTTTCGGAATTCAGGGGGGCTTCTTTATTACCACAGAGTAGATTTTTGGTATTCGGGAGACTTCTCAGTTGTGAATAAAACTGTCCTGCTTTTTTAATTACTACCTGGGCAGAAGTTAGAAAATCGGCAGGGACTTCTACTTTGCTTTAGAGATTCAAAGGAACTTCTTGTTCTTAACTTCACTACAGCAGAGCAAGCTCTTAATTGGTCTGAACGTTTTGATTAGTTGACTACAAAGTCCAATACTTACCAATAGTGAGTACGGAGCGAGTTTGTTGGCTAAAACACGGGGCAATCCCATCTTGACTGCACCGTCTGCAAGAGCCTCGATGATAATAGAATTCTGTCAAAATACAAGATACAACATTTTATAACCAACATGTGGACTGATACATGTAGGTGAGCTCTGTTTTTTTTTGAAGCCTTACCAATTAATTGTCAGTGTAAGGGTAAAATTCAAACATTGTGAGCAGATACGGGCATCTGTGCCCGTGAGTCATTGAGAACATACTTGGCATGTTTAGAAAGCCATGACCAAAATAGAGTCTTAAAAAAAAAAAAAAAATTCCTTGAATATTGAATACTACAATAACTTTGCATTGGTAGGCCCTATGGACTCCTTGCACCACCTGGAATTTTTCTTACTATTTATAGGCTCAAATATGTGCGTATGTTACGCAATTCACGCTGATCAGGCCAATACACCAGCTTGTGCATGTGGGAACCCAGCATAGGAGTGTTGGTAGGTCCTCAGAGGAGGGAAAATTTCAAAACAGAAACAAAGTTGAAGGGAACTTTCATTGTAAATGTGGAGTCATCCAAAATTACATATTTCTGGCAGTGAAACCAAGAATGCCTCATACGTATAGGCGAACTTAATCTCTGTAGCCCGCAGGCCTGAGGAAACCTGTAAACAAGGGTGCTTGCTATGTGAACCAGAAACATTGGGGTTGTAAAAATGATAGTGTTTTTAGGTGGACTACAATAATCCAAATACCTACCCAGGCACAAGCAGCCCCTCCAAGCTGGGCTGTTACATCTAGTAGGTTCTCCTGCACCGGCTCACAGCAACCCAGAGGTTTGAAGAGAGCCTCCACGATGTCGACGTCCTGAGCGGTGGCATTGATTGACTTTGTGTACATGGCTATACCAGCTGCAACTTCATTGGGAAGGCTTGGCATGACTCGAATAATGTGACACGTAGGTAGCCCCTGCAAGAGAGAGAGAGAGAGGGCGAGATATTGCAGTAAACCCTGGTGGCTTTTTTGCCTGAACAATATATCCATTAATTTTGGCTGAAGCCTTAAAGCCCAGTCACACTGCAGCGATAACGAAAAATGATCACGATAACGGCGCAAAGAGAACGCTTTCTATTGCTTGAATACCTTCACGCAGAATACCCCCATGCTTATTCAACCAATCTAGGGCATGCATTTTTAAGGTTCTCATATTCATTCTCGAACTGCCTCTAGCTACCGGGCAACCTCGGTAGTCTAGTTGGTAAGACACTGCTCTAGAATCCCACCCGAGTAACATGCTTGTGATATTTTTTCACAGGACTAGGGAAAGTACTGAGTATACAGTGCTAACACATCGGTGTATGGGTAAAAACCAAAATTAATATTCTTTATCACCGATGCAAATTTAACATCTATTATATCGTTGCGGTACCCGCTGCCAAAACATAGGATTCGAACTGCCTCTAGCTGCCGGGCAACCTCGGTAGTCTAGTTGGTAAGAGACTGCTCTAGAATTGCAAGGGTCGTGGCTTCGAATCCCACCCGAGTAACATGCTTGTGATATTTTTTCACAGGACTAGGGAAAGTACTGAGTATACAGTGCTAACACACATCGGTGTATGGGTAAAAACCAATAATTAGTATTCTTTATCCCCGATGCAAACTTAACATCTATTATATTCATTCTCGTTATCGAGGCCTGTGTGACCGGGCCTTTACACCGATGTGTGTAAGCACTCAGCTGTATACTCAGTACTTTACCCGTAAAGTATGACTTAGCATGTTTGTTTACACTGAATGCTAACATTGAGAAGCTAATTCTGATTTTTGAGTAGCAAATAATACAATCTGTGTAGCACTTTGCTTTGCTATACAAGGGAAATGATTCACTGTAATTATCTATTAATAAGGGAATAAAAGGGTAGCGACGAGTTCAGTCATGGCCATTTAAAACAGCCAGGGTCGTTGCCGTGTGATAAAGGCCCGGGACAAATTAGTCCAAACCATGCCTTTAATGCCCGCTAGTCCAGTCAGTCCAGCAAGAAAGGGTACAAAACGCAGTTCAACATTGGACATGGTCACCAGTCTGAAGAAGCTCCTAGCTTAGGAGTGAAACGTGAACTAACTAAAAATAATATGCGAGTAACATCTGCATAACTTTGGAATGATCTTTTGAGCCTAATTCATGATTATCAACAATCCAGATGAACCTATTTAAAGTCACCTGGAAATAGGATTTTTTTTCTTTCAAACATAAGAGTATATGCTTACGAACAATAAAACAATTTTTTTAGTAATTGTTTGTCACGATTTATATGTTAAAAAAATATATAAAGTTGTTTGGGGGGCTGACTCCGCCTACACCTTTTGTGACGTCAATCGAGACAGACTTTGCCTGCAATGCGTATAGTAAACACACGTGCAAAGTACATGTACGTCCAAGTCGTGAGTTGGTACATTTCAAAAAGTGTTTTTCTGCCAGAATTTTTTTTTTTTTTTTTAAACTTACAAACTCACGACTTGGTCCGTACATGTACTTTGCAATTGTGTTTACTCTACGCATTACAGGCAAAGTCTGCCTCGATTGACGTCACGAACAGCGCCCTCTCGGGTCGGGGTCTACTCTTAAATTTGTAAATAACATAAGAACTGATTTTTTAAAACCTTAGTTAACTGTTTATTCACATTCCACTCATCAAAACACATATGTTAGTGACAAAAGCTTTATTTTGAAAAAATACCACTTCCAGGTGACTTTAATGATCTGTCACACATGTTACCTGTTCAAATAGCTCCAACTTTGTGCCAACGCTTATCGGGACAACCAGCTGTGCATCTTGAAGAAACTCCCTAATTTCCTCCATCACTGCCACCATATGGTATGGTTTACAAGCAAGGAACAAAACGTTGCTTTTCGTGGCAACCTCCCGATTATTGTTCGTCACTTTGATTCCCAATTCCTGTGAGAAAAATTAAAAGCTTTGGTAAACTAAAATACAATTTACCCGGGTTAAGGTTTCCTTTTATTACTTTATATTTAAAACAAAAAGTCGGATCCCCTGGAGGTGATCCCTTGGCTGCCACTTCCCAGGTTGTATAGTATATTGCAGATACAGGTTGAAAGGCTTTGGTCATTGTCCACTAAGCACATGGCAAGGCTCCCCACTATATCTCTGGACTACTTCAAGTTTACATTCCATCAAGGAATCTTTGATCAAGTTCCATGCTTCTTCGAACCCAAGTCTCGACACTCATGGGGTGACAGGTCTTTCTCTTTCTGTTCTGCATCTGAAATATTGCTGCTTGAAATGTCATATTTAATAAGAAGTAAATAATTTAACTTTGCGTTTGGAGTTTATCGCTCAGTGAGCGTTTTATTCATTTGTTTGTTTGCCTATGCAAAATGTGTAATCGTTTTTTTACTGGTTCCTCGTGACCCAGATGGCCGATTGATCTCAACCTTCTACAGGTTTGTCAGTTTATGTACGTGTATAAAGTGCTTACACTGCCAGCAACTGTTTTGTTTGCAAAACCAATTCTGTAATGTTCCTTTAATTAAAAAATAAATAATAATTCATTAGTGTTCTGCTCAAGAACATAAGTTTCATGACTAGGATTTGAACCTGTGTGATCATGACTTTGCCGTTTACTCCTGGGTGTAGAGAAGCAATTATAGTTACACGGCTTGCTCAAGTATTGTCAATTGTGACCAGGATTCGAACCACCATCCTAATGACTACACCACCAGAACAATCCTAATGACTACGCCACCAGAACATGCGCCTGGTGAACTAGACCACTCATTCATTTATTGGACATCTTTGTTTTACTCATACCTTAATTTTGTTGAGGTTTCTGTCACTTGGTGCACTGACATAAAACTGTTCAGGTTTCAAAACATCTGTGAAATGTGGAGACAAGATTGACAAAGGTGATGAATGGTTGGGTCATCATTCAGTTTTTTGTCAACGCAACGCTGATTGGTACACAAAACTATCACAAATTACAACAAAATTTATGAATAATAATAATAAAATAATAACACAATTTAGAAAGTTTCTTTAATTCTAGTCACAATGTTACCTTGACATTATTGGGTGGAGGGTGGCAGATTCACAAATAATTTACAGGGTTTACAGAAGGTAATGGTGAAAGACTTCTCTTGAAATATTATTCCATGAAATACTTTGAGAAAACATTTAAACAATATCGATTCTCGATAGCGAGAATTACAGATTTATTTTTAACATGTCATGACACAGCGAAACGAGCAGAAACAAGAGTGGGTTTTCCCGTTATTTTCTCCCGACTCCAAAACAATTATCAATTCTCGATATCCAGAAATACGGATTCATTTTAAACACGTCATGACACAGGTTTGTTATTTTATATATAAGTTGTGAAACACGAAGTGTTGGACTTGGACAAATACTGTTTACCGAAAGTGTATAATGGCTTTAACAAGAAAATGGACACATCTAGAACCATGCAGTTGATAAAAGTTTGTCTTGTGGAGACAATATTGCTCAAGAAAACCTCATAGTTTTAGAAGTAGTACATCATACATGGATGGCTTTTCAGCCGAATGAATTTTGCCAGTTCAACCTTAAAAGGTTTAAAAACAAAAATCACTAAACTTGACCTGGTCCTCCAGGAGTCACACAGTACACATACCTTCTCTGAGAAGTCCTTTGATGATTGACTGCGCCATGTTACCTCCACCTATGAAACCAACCATCACGGATGGACTCATTGCTCGGGACTTGCTCATGTCTAGTGCAAGTTATCTGTCAATCAATGAACAATGCAAGCAATAAGGTCTATGGAAGTGCCCTTTGCAAAATAAAAATAGCCTTGCCCTCTCAAGAATTAATAATAATAGATCCAGTTATAGCCCAGTTCATACTAGTCCTGCGAATGCGAATGCGGAGCGAATTTGATGGAATTTGACGTCACAACCCTCCTTTCACAGCGATATTTGTAAGTGAGTTGAGCAGAGTTGAATTGCTGCAAATTATTCGTTGCGAATTTATGACGACACCATTCGTATCGCATTTGTATTCGCAGGAAATATGAACCGGGCTTAACTGGGGCATTTTTTTTTTTTTTTCTTTCTTTTTCGAAATTTGGAACTGGAAGAAGAAAAAATCAATTCAAAGGTGCTGGGGCCAACTTAGCCCACCTTGTTGAGCTGTTAATGGCTCCGCTTTTAACTTCAGTCTCATCACTGTCGCCATTAATAATGGCGACAGTGATGAGACCGAAGTTAAAAGCGGAGCCATTAACACATAACAGCTGTAATAATGGCGACAGTGATGAGACCGATGTTAAAAGCGGAGCCATTAACAGCTCAACAAGGTGGGCTACAGTGATGAGACCGATGTTAAAAGCGGAGCCATTAACAGCTCAACAATAATTAATTCAGACAGTGAGTGAAGAAAGAGATCTTGGGGTAATCATCCATCAGTCACTAAATGCAAGTACCCACTGTGCGAAGGCAGTCAAAAGCGCATACAGAGCCCTGGGGCTAATCAACAGAACCATTACGAACAAAGACAAAACAACAATCATCAGACTGTACAAAGAACTGGTTAGACCACACCTAGATTACTGTGTACAGGCGTGGAGGCCTCATCTTCAAAGGGACATTGACCTAATAGAAAGAGTTCAAAAGAGAGCATTGCGAATGATTGGAGGTCTATCTCACCTAGACTCTGTTAACAGACTCAGGGAAGTGAAACTGACCACCCTGGAGTGCAGGAGGCTGCGAGGAGATCTTATCGAGACCTTTAAGATACTCAGGGGCCTTGAGGGCCTGAACCCTGATCACTTCTTTGATTTGTCAACCGTGCAGCACAGGGGTCACCAACTTAAACTGTACAAATCAAGATCCAACCTTAACCTCAGGAAGTTCTGGTTTAGCCAGGGAGTGGTCAACTACTGGAACATTCTCCCTCGAAAGGCAATTGAAGCTTCAAGTGTGGAAAAGTTTCCGTATGGCGCCACCACTTTTTCATTCGAAATAAAATAATATAGTATCTAATTTACCTGATTGATATATCCCTTTTTGTAAAATCGAGTGAAAAAGTGGTGGCGCCATACGGAAAGTTATCCCAAGTGTGAACATTTTCAAGGGACATGTGGATAAATTCCTAAAGAACGTCGGGGGGCTCTACATAAGCTTTTCTAAGCTGTCTGCCCCAGTAACCAGAACCACCGTCTCCTCCCCAGTTGTGTGATGGCGTCGGTGGATTCAAGTAAGTTGCAAGTAAGTTCAAGTAGGTGGGCTAGGGCCAACTTTCACGCACAACAAACAAAGGGATAGAGACAGAGTGGATTGGACCAATTTGAAAACCCCAGCATGTCCAGAGAATTATTCAAAACCCACCCAGTCAGGTAGGGGCTGACGGAAATGAAAGTGAAAAAACCGATCCACATTAATAATTAGTGCCCCCGGTAGGATTCGAACCGCTATGCAAACCTGACTTACGACGGTCACGCCTCCCCATCGGACTTGCTCTTATGGTTGTGTCACGTGTGGCAGATGGTTTAGATCTCACGTTACTGTAACTCTTATATTTAATTTAATGAACAATTCAAACAGTGAACTCAATTTTGCACAAAATGTCTTCTAATTTACTTACCTTCCCACATAAACCACAAACTTTACACAAACGGACTGAAACTTTAGTTTAAAACTAACAAAAGCTGCAGCAATCAGCGGGTGGACGTGTGTAGTAGAAGAGGTCTTGTATGCCGCCCTCCATTGACCATAGGCCAGCAGCACTTCTCGCGCTCGGCCCATGCACATGCATCAGCGGCCTGATCGAGTCTTTATCCCAGGACTTGGATTAGCTTTTCAATGCCTCCACTAGCCTCTACTTTTCTGCTACCTGAAAAGCAGATTGAACGTATTATGAAAACGCATTTTCTACTGTTCTACATTTCTGTTACCAGATTAAAAAGCAGGTTTTACTTTATCTACCTATGCAGTGGCGGACGGCGGGCCATTGCAATGCCTTTCAGAATAGATTAGTAGAGCGGCAGATGAATAATTATTAGACGTTTTGTGAAAACTGCAATGCCTAAAGCAGATTTTTCTCTCTTCTGCGAAAAGTGGCCGTCTCCTTTTCTCCGTTCAGATCCCGGGAAATCGTGACAATTTTAGTTTTCTTTGCTTCAAAAGGACCGCCCGTGAAGGTTTTAGTTTCATGGTTTATTGAACCGCGTCCAAACTTCGTCACCCGTTTCACCACACTAATCGTGTTTTTTTATATTTTGTTATAAATTAAACATCCTGCTTGTCTGATCAGATCTGATCACTCCTTGTTGCTTTCATAAAAAGGATTAAGGCAAACAAAATGGTGACTGATGAAGTGAAGCTCAAAAGCACTGGAAATAATGTTCTTATCCATAAAAGGTATACTTAAAATGGCTCGACATCACCGGATACACTTCTTTTCACTACAACCCCAATTCCACCCTCCAGAGTATCCCTCCCCCACCCCTTTATTCTTCCGTTTTGATATGCATTTAAACATCAAACATGGTATGTTCTAATCATTGCTTTGATGATTATTTTTATTTTGAAAAACCACAAAACAACATCAAACAGTTAGAGGGATTAGTTTATTATACCAGAGACCACACCGATTCTTTTTCAAACCCGTGACCCCCCCCCCCCCCGAGTGTCACCGGGTTTGCCCCCCTCTCAGACGTTGGAATTTAAAGAGAGTGGACACTATTGGTATTTGTCAAAGACCAGTCTTCTCACTTGCTGTATTTCATCATAGTATTAAGTAACAAACCTGTGAAAATTTGAGCTCGATCGGTCATCGAAGATGCGAGATAATAATGAAAGAAAAAACACCCTTGTCACACAAAGCTGTGTTCTTTCTGCTGCTTGATTTCGAGACCTCAAATTCTAAATCTGAGGTCTCGAAATCAAATTCGTGGATAATTATTCCTTTCTCGAAAACTACGTCACTTCAGAGTAGATGGAGCCGTTTCTCACAATGTTTTTTTTTTTTTTTGTTTTTTTTTTACTATCAAAGAACCTCTCCCTATTAGGCGTTACATGCAAGTAAGGTTTTATGCTAATAATGATTATTTTGAGTACTTTTAATGCCCTTTTCAAGCTACAATGCACAATTTCTTGCTTTCATAGTTATTGTACCTAAAAAACATTTCAATAGCTTTGTATATAATTATTATTTGTGCATAATGCTCAGACAGCGTTTCATCCCTATCATCACCAGCATTGTCAAGGGTGGGATCAAGACATGACACGTTAGGGGGTTCGGGTTGGTGGGTGGGGCAAATCTATTAAAGATGGAGTATAAAGCGGAACCGTGACGAAGCCTTTTACGGCCTGAGGTCCTGGCCCGCCTAAGGACCGGCGACAGTTTTGCATTCTAGATGCTTTGTTATAGTTTTGCACTGACGTCCCAGATAATACATTATATTATACGTCAATATTATGTGTAAAAGACGTCTTACACGCCATGTGCCCACTGGGCAGTATTTAGAACCATCCAAATAAATCCAGACACCACGCTGATGAACAAGGCTGTTTTTATACGAGGTTCGGTTGCGGGAAACAAAAACGTTTCAAGTGTTTCGAGTTTTGTATGAATGAATGCTTTAGAAGTTAGAGCAAAGAATTAGAGTGGTAATGCATTACTCGTGTACATAAATTATTATTTGTAGGCCCGTCGTAACTTTTATCCACAATCTACACAAAATAGGTTTTGAAATGCCTGAAGACCATCATCACTGATTGAAAGTAGACCACCGATTGCAGAAGACATCACCGATTGCTAAAGCTATCACCGGTTGCTAAAGTTAACTGACCACCGATTTTATAGGACCATCACCGTTGCTGAAGTTGATCATGACGTAAGACCATCACCGATGACAACATCACGGGGTTGCAAAAGACCATCAACGATTATTAAAATGCCTCTTTGGCGTTCCATACCTTCTGAAAACTTGAACTAAAGATGGCCGGTCCTACTAAAAGCCGACAACAAGCCGACAACGCCGACAACAAGTCCAGAGCGACGCCAACACGCCGCCAACACGTTTTAAATACCTCAAAAATGGCAAATAAACCATATACATTTTAGAACTATATGTGTTCTGTAATATAAACATAAAGTTAATGTAAAAACTTCACAAAAAGTGTGAATTTTTAACCAGAAAAAAACTTCACTTGCACGGAAAGCGGTCGGACGCCATCTTGGCTTAAAAACCGTGTTTGGACCAGACCATTATGATACGGGTAGATTTAGCACTTGTCAACAACAGAGGGCGGGCTTCATTTGAAGACCTTCACTGCAGTGTGCACAGTGCATGACGCCCGCCCTCTATTGCTAAGTCTGACTCACCCGCATCATAATGGACTGGTTCAAACACGATTTTAAGCCAAGATGGCGTCCGACCGTTCTCCGTGAACGTTAAGTTTTTTTTTCTGGTTAAAAATTCACACTTTTCGTGAAGTTTTTCCATTAAATTTATGTTTATATTACAAAACACACATAGTTCTAAAATTTATATGGTTTATTTGCCATTTTTGAGGTATTTAAAACTTGTTGGCGGCGTGTTGGCGGCGCTCTGGACTTGTTGTCGGCGTTGTCGGCTTGTTGTCGGCTTTTAGTAGGACCCCTAAAGATGGCTGCTCTCATGGTATGGTGACGGCGTTGAATTCAGTTTCAGTTTTAGCGGCTACCGGTTGTAATTGTCAACGAAAGGTCTTGTTTTAAAGTTCTCCTAATATTTGTGGAATTTTTCACGTGGTGCAATTTCTCCAATTTAGTAAGTATGCCACGTTCCCCTAATAAAGGTTACACTAATTAAAAAAAACGCAACTTTTGTTGAGTAGGACTGGTTTAATGTTGGGCGCAATCTGTGAAGATGGCCTTATTTTCAAATTCGCGCACGCTGCCCCTTTTTATGGTGTAAACTTTGGCCGCGTCCGAAACGGCGACTTCGGCTTTAGAGCTACGGCTAGATCAGCGCGTCTGCCAGTGTTGAAATTATAGGCAGCCGCGCACGATCTAGCCGTAGCTAGCTGTAGTTGTAGCCGAAGTCGCCGTTTTGGACCACTTCCAAACTTTTTTCCTTGCATGATTTTTAAATTTGCGCAAGGGTAGCGCGGGAGCGCAAACTTTGAACACCGTGCATTCCTTGTCGTTTTTTTTTTTACCGATCTTCACACTTGTTGTGAAATAAAAGCTACGAAAAAAATTCCATGAATATAGTATGAAAGGGTGACCTCAAGTAGCATTAGCCTTGCTCAAGGCAGTCGAATTATTCACTCCGAAAAAAGACCGCCGCTGTATAAAAACCCACCCGTATTTACTGTGCGTAACATCGCACGACACGATGCCCCCGTACACTATCCGCATGCGGAGGCCGTCAGGCCGACAGCCTTGTAGGATCTGTGTTGAAGCCACTGACCTCATTACTATAATAAGCGAAGAGTTCCCACGGTCAGCTCATTACCATAATGCCCGCGAAAGACGAGACATGTTTACCTTACACGCCACCACCACGGACGCATGATAGGGTCCAAAGGTCGTGATAAGGGAAGTGCGTGATTGGACGTCAAAATGAGTAATTCATTTACCTCACATCCTGTGTTGTCTGATAGGTCTGACGAACGATATACATATTCATGAGCTGCATACTAGCATATCCTAGAGCCCCCCCAATTTCGTCCACTATTGGAATTTTTTCAATACAACACATTAAAACGGGAAGATACAGACCCGACAAGGCTGTGGGCCTGACGGCCTCCGCATGCGGTTAGTGGTGTACGAGTGCAATGACTTGTGTGATCAGTATTCGTGCGATGTGACAGTGTGTATATGGGTGGGTCATTCGGTGTGATCGCACACACCATGCACAGGGTATACGGCGGGTGGGTTTACAGCTGCGTCTTTTCGGAGCGAATAATGCGGCTGCCTTGAGCAAGGCTAAAGTAGCATATAAATGATGATGGACTCTAGTTGCGATATGTAACCCTCCTGCCGACGGCGGAGGGTTACTTTATCGCAACTAGTGTCTAAAGACTAAAGTCTATCTATAATTATATAAAACTAAATATAAAAAAAATCTTTTGTTCAAAAACATGGAGAATAAGGTTTAGCGCGAATAGCAAAAAAAAAACGAGATGGCGCTGTTAAACCCACACAAAGGTATACTGTAGGCGTTGCGTGTGCGAGTCGTAGAAACTGCATAGAAACCGCCCCATATTCCTTCCTACAATGCACTGCGGTTCTAAATCGCGATAAACCTTATGTTGTAAAAAAAATACTAGGGTTCCTCATTCACGCCACAAACTGTAAGTAAGTGCCATTGTAAAGACTAAGTTCCCCTAAAAATAAAGTGTATTTTAAGTGTTTGTCCGTAATTGCTTTTTGGACAAGATGTTGTATCGGAATGCCCTGCCTGCCAATGGTAGATTTCCTGAAACTCCTGTGGCATACAATCATTGACAAAATTAATGCCTACATGTATATTAAATTTCTAAAGTTACATAAAAAATACTTAGTTAATTTAAAGAACTAGAAAAATAGAATAAAAAGTAGAAGCTTCAGATACTTTACTAAATAGGACTAGACCCAGTAAACTGGGATGGACTCCTTTAAAAAAAAAATTTGTCATTGTTATCGGTAGTACGACCGATATTGACAAATTTAGGAAAAAAAAGGGAGTAAATTTGGGAAAAAGGGAGCGTGCCCCTGTTACACTCACAACGTGCAGAGTGCAATAGAAAAATTTGGAGTAGGTTTGGCTTATTATCACACTACGGTTTGAGCATACCCTGGTTTGAGGATTTGCGCGTAATGGAAGATAAATATTTTTAACATTTAATTACAATTATAACTGGTTTTGTTTACAGTAATAATGCCGGTATCAATGGCACCCACTGGTGGCCCAAGCTGCTTTGACAGAGTCAAGATGGGTTTCATGATTGGCTTCTGTGTGGGCATGGGATCTGGCGCCCTCTTTGGTGGATTTTCAGCACTCAGGTACGTATTGAAGGGACACTTTTACTTAGATGTTAAGTTTGCATCTATTATCATTGCGGTACCCTCAGCCAAAACATAGGATTCAAACTGCCTCTAGCTACCTTGCTCGGTAGTCTAGTTGGATAACGACACTGCTCTAGAGTTGCAAGGGTCGTGGATTCGAATCCCACCCGAGTAATATGCCTGTGGTATTTTTTCACAGGACTCGGGGAAAGTACTGAGTATACACACTTCGGTGTATGACATTAGTAGCACATGTTGGGATATACTTAATAGAGAACACTGGGCCTAATTTTCAGCAGAGTGTGGGTTCGAATCCCGGTCGTGACACTTGTGTCCCTGAGCCAGACACTTAACAATAATTGCTTCTCTCCACCCAGGGGTAAATGGGTACCTATGAGGGCAGAGATGGTTCTTGTGATTGATTTAGCCGAGTAGCGCATATTAATGTTGCACAGGCTGCATACTCCCCACCAGGGAGCTGAGATGGTTTAAGGAGTGAATTAAGGCCCAGTGACCAGGGGTAATAACGTGAAGCGCTTTGGGACGCCCTCCAGGTGTGAAAAGCGCTATATAAAAACTAGATATTATTATTATTATTAATTTTATAGCACAAAAATTTGCTTAGCATGGAATTTCTTCCTTGATAAAAATAGGATTACCAACTGAATTTCCATTTGTTGTTTGCTGGTATTCAGCTGTTGTTTGCTTATCCTGAAAATCATGTGGTAAATTAGTTGGTAATCTAGTTTTTATCCAGGAAAAAATTTCATGCAAAGCAAATTTTTGTGCTTAGCTGCTCTATGAAATTGGGCCCTTGTCTTTGACATTCAGTAGTCAGTGCACTATACCACTCTGCAACAACTTTCATAATTTTGTTATCAATTTTGACCCAACAGATACGGACTGAGGGGGAGGGAGCTCATGTCCACAGTGGGGAAGACAATGGTGCAAGGCGGTGGGACATTCGGCTTATTCATGAGTGTAGGAACTGGTATCCGGTGCTAACGAAAATTTTAACAAGAACCTTCAGAAATTATGCATCCTTGGAGAGGAAAACACCTTTTGAAAAGGGACAAGTCGAGTGAGAGTACTTTGGGTCCGAGAAAAGAAATCATGTTTTCAGTCGGAGGCCATTCATGAGCATGTCACCATCTGGATGGATTGGTATAATTTGATTGATGTACATTCGTAGGAGGCCCTCGTGTGGTGCTAATTGGTCAGACGACAGGTGGTTGGCAGAAAGAAAGTGCCGGCAAGGACAACTGGTTTTGATTTTGAGTGTATTTTTAAAACCATCAATAGACCGATCCAGTAGGCTCCGCCCATCGACGCACGTGTGAGCAAGAACACGTTGGGCTCTCCAATGCCTTTCTGCACAACTCTTCCGCGCGCGCCAAGATACGCGCACCCATGTCGGACCTTATTTGTTGGACGTTGCGTTGTGATTGGTCAATACGCAATGGGGCGGAGCTTAATGGATCGGTCAATTGGACTTGCATGGAACAATTTGGGATTTTGATTACATGCCCCATGGGATGTAAACTTGAAGGATAAATCGAAATGGTTAAGAAATATACCTGTATTGAGGGAACCTTGACGTTGATGAACATTAAAAAAATATACTGACAAGTCCTTATTAAAAATATTAAACCATGTTCATTGCAAAAGTAAGCAATATTTGAAAGATGTTATTCACTCACTTGACTGTCACCTAAACAATTTGTGTAGATCAAGTTATCGCAAGCCCTATGTTGAAATCCCAAATTGTGTATGATATAAGAAACTTCCAGACGTGCTTAAATGTATGGCAAGAGTGATTGGAGTCTAGTCACCTCTGATCGGTTGTGCGACAATCTTTGTTATTTGCGGACAGAATGATCATTTATTATTTTTATTACATTCAACACAGACTGCTTCAACAATAACGATTGTGCGTCTGCTTAGTGCCCATCTCTATGGCATTTGCCAACCAAAAGTGTATGTACGCATGCGTGAATGTAATTGGCATTTATTGGGATAGGTCAATTGAAGCAGCCACTTACCACTGCACATTCAGATTGTACATTGGGGTATAAATAGCCAGGTAGTTTACATTATAATGAACACATGATAAAATCAACCAATGTATGATGAATTTGGAAAGCTTTAACAAATAAAACAAACAAATTAAACTTTGTTGAGTTAATTTTGTGGCATTGTATTTTGCCTATTTTATTAATGATACTACTTTTCTAGAGTATTTTATTAGAGAATTTTAAAAAGACCAAGTATTTACACCCGATGGAATACCCTTTTATTAAGTAGCATCTGAATAACTACATGTGCGCAGAGCCCAGTTTCATAGAGTTGCAAAAGCTGTGCACACTATTGGTAATTACTCGAAATAATTATTAGCATAAAAACTTATTTTGGTAACGAGTAATGGGGAGCTGTTGATGGTATAAAACACTGTTAGAAATAGTCTCCCTCTGAAGTAACATATTTTTTCGAGAAAGAAGTAATTTTCTACAAATTTGATTTCGAGACCTCAGACTTGGAATTTGAGGTCTCGAAATCAAGCATCTGAAAGCACACACAACTTCGAGTGACAAGGGTGTTTTTTTCTTTCATTATTATCTCGCAACTTTGACGACCGATTGAGCTCAAATTTTCACATGTTTGTTATTGTATGTATATGTTGAGATACACCAAGTGAGAAGACTGGTCTTCGACAATTACAAATAGTGTCCACTGTATTTAAGCAGAAAATATTGCTTAACAATTGTCTTCTAAGTAAAAACTAGCAGGATTCCGGTCCCAAATTGTAGCACAGTTTGAGTGAATTCAACACATTTTCACATACTGGGAAACCTTGCTGGGCAATTTGATTGAACTCTACAAGTTTTCCCATACTTGCAGTATTTTATGCTTTAAAAACAGCTTTATAAAATATGGCAAAGGTCTCATCTTCAGAGTCAAAATGCAGGTGCTGTTTTGATGATGTTGACATTTTGATCAGAGTGTCCAAGCATTTCATATACAATGTACATAATGCAAAATTGTTCACAATCCTTACAAACAATGATGAAAAACAGACATGTTAAATATTGTACCGAAAATAATTATTATGTCTCACAAAAAAGATTAATAATTCAAAGGATGATACGAAAAAGAACCAAGTTAAATTTTGCTTAGAGGGTGTAGTAGGGGCGTTTTTACTTCACGCCCTTTTGATTAATACAGATGTGATGAACGACCTTAAATACCACTGACCAAACGAATGCATCTCTACTGGGCCCAATTTCATAGAGCTGCTAAGCACAAAAATCTGTTTACCATGAAATTTCTTCCCACATGAAAACAGGATTTCCAATCAAATTTTCCATTTGTTGCATATTGCTTGTTACTGGTATTCAGCTGTTGTTTGCTTATCCTGAAAAAAATCATGTGGAAATTTGGCTGGTAAAATAAATTTCATGCTAGGCAAATTTTTGTGCTAAGCAGCTCTATGAAATTGGGCCCTGATGGCAAAACCTTAATACACATAAAAAAAAATCTAACATGCGCATGTTCCATGCAGCACGCAATCTGGAGATTTTTGGCGACACTAGGTGGCGGCAGACTTCCAGGTGAATCCATTGTTCTTGGCAAAAATGCAGTAGTATGCCAAAAAAAAAATGGAAAGTTAACTGGTATGTCTGCTGCCACCTAGTGTTTCCAATTCTCCAGTTTCATAATCGGTGTAATAATAGTATCAGATAAAATATAACAACAGAAGAGAGAAAAATCAAAACAAAAACAATCGTTTACTTTATCAAATTTATCCACAATCTTTTGAAATAAAGACTTAAGAAGCCTTGCAAAAAACAGAAAAAACACATAAATTATTGTGTTCATGATTGAAGCTCACCGGTAATGAGTGTGACAAATTGTATCAATCACCATAAATAGAAACCTACAAGTTTGATCATAACAAGATATGGCGTGTTGTGCAGAGCAGACTCGAGTTCTTGGCCCAATTTCATGGCTCTGCTTACCGCCAAATTTTGCTATCACCATTCTCAACTTAATGTGCAAGCGCAGAATTTCTGCGCTAGCTATGTAAGTGAAAAGGTCTAGTAACAGGGAGTACGCACATGCGCACAAGCCAAAAGTCGCTGCTAACCTGGGAATTGCACTTCACGTAAGTGCAGAATTACCTGCTTCGGCAAGCGCCGATTCTTTGCTTACTGTAAGCAGAGCCATGAAATTGGGCTCTGGTGGCTGAGCAAGGCACTTGAACAAACTGTTTGTTTTAGGAGCTAGACGAACAAAGATTTCTTTGTGTTGAGATCTCAATTTGAGCATGTTGTATCAAATGTTGGTAGATATCGACATGTACATACAGACTAGCAGCCAATGTTATAATGCCTTGCCCAGGTCAATCTTCTTTTGTATTGCTCTTGCAGAGTGGTAGATTAAAGAATCGATCAGACCGGCAACTGTGTATCAAAGATACAAAACAAGAATCAGACATCAATTTTGTTCATAGTCATTAAATTTTATATGTTTTCATGAAATGCATACAATAATACGTCATGTCAGTGCAAAATGTTGAATCTCTTAAAAAAGTGCACTTTACTTACATGTACACGTGAGTTTAAAATTGTCACAACATCTTAAAATTTACCAGATGTACATGTACCCACAAAACATGTCGCGCTGAGATACAACTGATTTGCACAGAGCATTCCAAATCCATTCCTTTATAAGATAAAGTTTCTGTGCTGGGGTGACAAATTTATCTTGAATGACCGAAACACCTTTCATGAATTGTTTTTTTTATTAATATTGCTTTTACTCTTACACTGATGTTTGTAAAGCACTGAATACTCAGTACTTCAACCCCCCCCCCACCCCCCAAGTCCTGTAAAAAAAATCCCTGATTGAACATCTATTACAATCTTTGTTTCTTTTGTAATTTTCAATTCTACGTACCCGTGAAGACTCCTCCGATTATGGCACACACTCCAGTTAAGAAATGCATGAATGATCTGAAAGGGAAAATGAGAGATCAATAATAAAATCTGAAACTATCATTCTGACAACATTTGTTTTCCACACTCTACAATTTGTGTTGAAGGCAGTGGACACTATTGGTAATCACTCAAAATAATTTTTAGCATAAAACATTTGTTGATAACGAGTAATGGGGAGCTGTTGATGGTATAAAACATTGTTAGAAACGGCTCCCTATGAAGAACCTTAGTTTTCAAGAAAGAAGTAATTTTCCACGAATTTGATTTAGAGACCTCAGATTTAGGTTTTTAGGTCTTGAAATCAAGCATATGAAAGCACACAACTTCGTGTGACAAGGGTGCTTTTTCTTTTCATTATTATCTCGCAACTTCGACACCAATTGAGCTCAAATTTTCACATATTTGTTATTTCATGAATATGTTGAGATACACCAAGTGAAAAGACTGGACTATGACAATTACCAATAGTGTCCAGTGTCTTTAATGTCTTTTTTAATACCGGTACATATTGGATATTTTAATTTTTTACATCAATTTTTTTATTGAGATATCACCTAACATCACACCACCAAGGACAGCCACTTCAAGGTGAGGGCTACATTCATCTGATTTCAGCTGTAAACCAATATCAACTGCAACCTACTCCTGGGACTGAAACAGGAGTTAACTTCTTCAAAGTCTGTAAGGATGTAGGCATGGGTATCATCCACTGTAGGAGCCTCGCCGGTAGAGCAGAATGCACGACCTTCCCAACTTTTGACAAGGCAATTATGGTTAAGTGCCTTGCTCAAGGGCACGACAGTCATGACCAGGATTTGAACCCACACTCTGCACTGCCAACAACACCAGAGCTTGGGTCCGATGAACTAGACCACTCGGGCACGACACACCAAGGCCTAAAAAAGTTTTCCGAAATAATACTGTAAGTGGGCATGGAAATTATTTTAGAATAAGGACCCTAAAGTGTCAAAGAGAGTTCTTACATGTATAAGGCAAAATTTTACCTGTGTTTTTCGGTGAATTTGACCATAAGCGGCGACAGCTCATACAGAACAAAGATACCCGGTAGTCCCTGCTCCCCACTCAGGTTCATAATGGAGACTTGTTTCTCATGCTTCGTGATGGAATACTGGTTGGACCTGGTGGCCAGACCATTTACGTTGATGTACGTTGTCGGCACTACCTTCACGAAATACTGGTACATGGTGGAGCCTGTGCACATAGAAAATAGAAATGTTATTTTTTTATCAAAAAATGATCTTTGTTAAGAATAACAACTTAGATACGTTCAACACCAAATGGGAGCCTTTTGTATTGCTATGTTCTAATTAAATGCCATGCATATCATCAATTTCCTGTTTTTGCTATTTGCCAATTCTCTTTTAAGTAGATCGTTGGTTGTACCAGTAGTTTGTGTAGCTTTGTACATTGAAGAATCTTGAATAAAATTCCCCCTCCAGGAAAAAAAATAAAATAAAGAAAAAAATAATAATATGAATGTCATATTCTTAAAAAACAAACAAAAAACAAACAAACAAGCAAAGCAACAAAACAACCACTAGCATAAGTAGGAGTTGAAACTTTTGCATGATGGAAATACGATATGGAAAGTTTGCGGTAACACCATGTAATGACTACCTCTAAATGAGTTGGGGGTGGTTCTGAAAAGAACCGTTGGTTTCAACTTAACGTTCCGATCGGTATGCTCTGATTGTCTTCAGAAAGCTGGACTCTGATGCTATGACGGCATGTTATGTATGCCATTGATTATTAATCCTTTTGCCAGTAATAACAATAATAATAATAGACCGTTTTTATATAGCGCTTTTCACGCCGGAGGGCGTCTCAATATTACCCCTGGTCACCGGGCCTTAAATCATTCTTTAAACCATCTTAGCTCCCTGGGGAGTATACAGCCTGTGCGACAAATACATGTGCTACTCGGCTAAACCAATCACAAGAACCACCTCTGCCCTCACAGGTACCCATTTACCCCTGGGTGGAGAGAAGCAATTATAGTTAAGTGTCTTGCTCAGGGACACAAGTGTCACGACCGGGATTCGAACTCACACTCTGCTGAACAGAAGCATCAACGCTCGAGTTCGGTGCTCTTATCCACTCGGCCACGACACCCCATATCCCATATATTAAACCGATTAAAGCAGTTGGACACTTTCGGTTTTGAAGCCACCCTGGGCGCAGACATGTTTGATGTGTTGCGTGACTACGATTGATTTTAATTTTAAGAGAACACACATTGCCGCTGTTTTTTTGCACTATTTGTGTACGTCCGCACTACCAAAACTGTAAGTTCAACTTGATTGACATACTAAAAAAGTATATGTGCCTTTTAAACATGACGCACATGACGCTCGCAGTTTCTACGCTTATCAGCAGGTTGTGCGTTCACATTTGCTGCACTTTTTGGTTCGATGACACACAGAAAAGAAAAAACTGCACTATTATGCAAATTAATAGCCGTATAACTGCCATACAAAATTTCAAGCTTTTGTATTGGTTTGTACATGGATGCGCCCACACGGCTTCAAAACCTTAGTGGGTGTGTAACAGGGTGTTAGCGCTCTAGTCATTTTATGTAGCTCTATGGGTCTGACATACCTCTACGATCTGTAATAACAGTGTTGTCCAATGGGTTTTCCATACCAGGGTACTCCATTCCAAACGACATATGCTTAATGTGATGTGTCATATTGAACTGTAAGAAAAAGAAGGGAAAAAATACATACATGCACATGTTCAAAAATAATCTTGGGGTTGTGTATACATAGAAAAAAAAAAGGATTATTTTCTTTCCGTTTTTTGTTCTGAACCCATATCCCCCGGACTGGTGACCAGGGCTCGATTTCACAAAGCAATAAAATCCATCGTAAGACAAATTCATCACACTTAATTAAGCAACTACGACTGATTTGCAGTTGCGATCAATTTTAGCTCTTTGTGAAATCGGCCCCAGTGCCAATTGTCATGGCTCTGCTTACCAATAAAAATCTGCGCTTACGATCACTATTCTCAGCTTACTGCGCAAGTGCCTAAATTCTGTGCTAGCTGTGGAAGCAAAGACTGTCTAGTATTGTGGAGTACTCAAGCACTCAAACATTCCTTGCTAACCTGTGAAATTATGTTTGACATAAGCGCAGAATTCCTTGCTTCAGCAGTAAACGCCGTTTTCTTCGCTTTTGGTAAGCAGAGCCATGAAATTGGCCCAGTCCTGTTACTACACGGAGCCACAATGGATTGCCTCTGCTGCCCCAGGTAACGGTTATAGAACACCAGAAGATAAGGCAAAACATGGGTGGCGTTTGTTTAGCTTCCCTGGGTCGACCCCGGTCTGCCCCGGTATGTTCGAATAGCTTTGACGGGGTTCACCCGGGTCAGCCCCCAGTGCCCTGCTTGTGGAGTGGGTCACTTGAGGTGACCCGAGGTGCATGCCGTCACCACGAGAGGGCAATGTGATTGTTCGATTAGCTCTTGTCAGGGGCTCACCCGAGTGAGCACTCCGGGGTCGACCCAGGGAAGCTAAACGAACGCACCCGAAATTACCAGTACAAATCTATCATCGTACTTTTATTCAATGCTGTACGGAAGTGAACTTTAAACAAATGTCAACATCTATGTCCGGGATTGAAGCAAAACATCTATGTCCGGGATGAAGCAACAGCTTTTGTTCCCCAGCCTAGAATGGTGGGTTGGTGTTGAGGACTACTTACTTTATCTCCGCTGAAGGGCTGCAAATCGTGGACGTGAACGTGATGCTGTTGGAAACTCTTGCCCGGTGCAAAATGAAAATTCCCAGCAACCTGACAGAAAGTAGGAAATTTAAATCACTTAAAAGAAATAGTACTTTGAGTACAAAAAAGCAAGAATATAGAAGTCAAGTTTGCGTTATTTAAAAGATATTAGTGACAATAACAATTTAGGGTTGAAAAATCGATTGGATATGTAAAGCTTACATGTACGTCAAAGCACACTTATCCCATGAAATCAATAGGCCTGTGAGACCAGTTCCGATATAACCCTTGCACATATTAGGGGACCAGTCTAATATATTAACATACCTTGTTAACTTCCAGGTAGCCATACATCTGGCACCCTTCTCCTTTCTGTGAGTCCATCTTATCACTCCAGCCTTCTCGTTGACACTGAGCGATCTCGGTGGCAGTACTAAACGCCCAGCCCTTTTTCCTGTACGCTTCCCGCACATCCTCGCACGTATTGCAACATCTACAAATGACAATGACAAGCATGTGAACAGACTCTTTACTTGGGGTTGTCATTAGGCCTAGGTGACTAGTCGCGACTATTAACTCATTGGTCGAGTCACAACAACTTTTTTTCAACTACTCGGTTAATGGTGCTGCCTTGACTACTACAAGAATTGTTGCGACTGCACCTGCTTGGTGAACCAACTGTGTTGCTCACTACTATTCACGACAACATAATGTACTTACAAAACACAATCAGCTTGTTGGCTACTTCACAGATTTGTTATTTTATACATAATGTTGGGATACACCACGTGAGAATACTGGTGTTTTTAAAAAATAACTTTGCAGGGACTTTGAAGTATGTTGTGTTGTTTGTTAATAAGCTGTACGTAATTCTTGTTGGATTTGGCTGTATAACCTTGATCCCTAGAACAATCACACATAGACTCACTCTTGTTCTTTTGACTCTGCTCCGTAACAGCTTTCACATCTCTTTGGGTCTAACTCATCCTTCTTGGCAAGCTGGATGGAGGGAAGGACAAACAAAGCGTTAAGACACAATGATCTCAATTTTGGTTTTTACCCATACACGGATGTGTGTACGCACTGTATACTCAGTACTTACCCCGAGTCCTGTGAAAAAATATCACAGGCATGTTACTCGGGTGGGATTCGAACCCACGACCCTTGGAATTCTAGAGCAGTGTCTTACCAACTAGACTACTGAGGTTGCCCTGTAGCTAGAGGCAGTTCGAATCCTATGTTTTTGCAGCGGGTACCGCACCGATATAATGGATGTTAAATTTGCATCGGGGATAAAGAATATTAATTTTGGTTTTTACCCATACATCGATGTGTGTTAGCACTGTATACTCAGTACTTTCCTGAAACAAGTGTTGTTTGAAGCTTTGCATGGTGAGGATCATTAAACTTCAAAAAGAACCATTTCTAACGATGTCTTATTACTTTAACAACTCTCCACTGCAACTAAGTTTTAATTGAAGTGTTTGTATTTATCATACAAGTATATGCACCCACCACAGTACAACGTACATATACACAACTACCGCTTGCACCATCACTGACAATTCATATCCTATTTTTTGTATTATTGATGTGGGCTGAGAATTAAATCACAACCCTTATTGAGAAATTCAAAAGAGATTAACCCTAAGAGTCTGTTACATTACCATCAACGATGGCTGCTCTGGAGTCACATGCAACACTAACGACCCAACCAAAAGCACACAACTTAATAACCATGGTGGCAATTAACAAAAAATGTATTTAAAATTTGACAAAACTAGCTCAGACAGTTAGGCATACAATTAAAAATCTATAATAAAAGTATACAAAAAATTAACTACCACTTTGTTTTACACACCAGCAGCAAGAACTTTGTGCAAAAAAACACTGCATATCATTCAACTTCTGTTCCATTCCACTGCTGCACATTGGATGCTGCTGTGTGCATATATTATGCAAATTTGTATACATATGGAGTGCACATTGCGTCAAAAATCAAAACATACAAATATTTGCAGCTATTCTGTCAGTGACAGGTTGAGTAATTCTTGGAGTAATTCTTGTGAAGATAATGTTTATAATTCTTTCAGTTAAATGCACTGTAAACCTGTAATTGTCAAAGACCAGTATTCTTATTTGGTGTGTTTGACCCGACATAAAAATGTGCATAAAATAAAGCATCTGTGAAAATTTTGTCTCACTTGGTCATCAAAGTTTGACTAAAAAATACCCTTGTTCAACAAAATTTGTGTGCTTTCAGATGCTTAAAACAGACTTGATGTCTTTCACATTTGAGTGAGAAATTACCTCTTTCTCAAAAACTATGTTACATCAGACGGAGCAGTTTCTCACAATATTTAACAGGACCTACTATCAACAGCACTCCGTTGTCGCTACCAAGTAATTTTTTATTCAAACCATTATCTTGAGTAATTTCAAATAGTGTCCAGTGCCTTTAAGGCCACAGGGTGATTTCTTTCAGCCAACAACTTGCATTGGTAGAAATAATGGAACAAACTGAATATCTCAGCTTATTTGGAATCCGCACCATTCCAACCTGGAACAGGCTCCCGTTGGAAGCAGTGACAGCACCATCAGTCAAGGTTTTTCAGGCAGTGTTCCTTCCGGAGTTGAGAGACATGCGCCCCACCACAACCCATCCACAGCTTTAAGATGATGAGGATTTTTTTTACTCGCACCTTGTAAAATACTGCACATTCACGGTTGCACAACACGAGCACCCCTATACCACACATTGGACAAGCAGGTAGCTTTCTAGGTGTCATCAAGCATCAAGCTAGCACACAATGCCTGTAACGAACCCAAGAGCAGACATTGACAGATAAGGTTTATCGCGATTCAGAAACGCAATGCATTGTGGGAAGGAATATGGGGCGGTTTCTATGCAGTTTCTACGACTCGTGCACGCAACGCCTAGATACCTTTGTGTGGGTTCAACAGCGCCCTCTCTTGATATTTTGCTATTCGCGATAAACCTGATTGAAAAGTGGAATGAAAGTTACCTTTATAAGTTCCTTGGCAGCGTCCGGATCTTCTTCACCCAGTTTGACTGGCTGTACTTTATCATCGATGGGTTCCCCCTTAGCGTTTATCCTCTGTCTGTAAATGTTGAGATCTACGTCGAGTTGATGCTCCCCCGAAACATCCATTGCATCTAGGCTAAGAACTGAAAATAAAAATACAGAAACATGGAGTAATCATCATTGTGAAGGATCATTGTGAAGGATGATTGTGCTAACAGTGTGTCTGACCTAGTTCCTCCAACCAGGATGTTCGAGCATGCAAGCAGGGCCCAATTTCATAGAGCTGCTAAGCACAAAAAATTGTAAGCATGAAATTTCTTCCTTGGTAAAAACCTGAAAATCACATTGAAATTTGGTTGGTAATCCTGTTTTTATCAAGGAAGAAATGTCATGCTAAGCAAATTGTTGTGCTTAGCAGCTCTATGAAATTGGGCCAAGGCTTCCGGCTTCTTCTCAACCATACACTCTTGATTTGCTGAGATGTAGAGTTAAGAGACATTTCCACAGCTTCATTCCCTGCATCTCTCTGGAACTCCTTGCCTGGTGCATGTTCCCCTCCAGCCAACAATCTAGACTGTTTTAAACCTGTTAAAAGGAATATCAATACTATACTTTCACCTTCCTCAAAGTTGTTTTCATCTTAAATGATTATCTTCAATTGTAGCCTGTTGTTCATGGCGAACTTGCATACAAAATAATCAAAAGTGGCTGGAGAATGTAATCTTCAACCACTTCCTGTCGGTAGTCGGCAAAAATTGTTCGTGCCTAGAATTGTTTTACTTCAAAAATACCTTTATTGCAGATTCAGGCCTGTATTCAAGATGGCCACAGAGGACAGAGGCCTCTGTTGCCCTGGTCCTTAGCCTCTGAGCCGGGACCAAACCCAGACACTGCAAGATTTTGAGCCTGGTTCACCCGACACCACAGCAATATTTCAGATGGGAATACTTCATAGAGGCCTGAATTTGCAACAATTCACACTTTACATCAAAAATTATACGATACAAGCTTTCAAAACACTACCCACTATTTATCATAAAAAAATATTATCTGAAACTCTACTTACAGGCACAAGGCATTCTAGGAAAAATAATATCCATATTTATTCTGAGTTTTTCTCCTCTTGTGTTGTCGACAAACAATTCTGGAATAACCTGGAAGAAAACATACATAAATAAAACAAAATCAATAGTTAAAGTAAAAATAAAGCCATTATATTTAAAAGTATGTACAATTTACATCGGGATAAAGATTATGTGTTTTTATCCTTAAAGGGAAGGTACACGTTTGGTAATTGTCAAAGACCAGTCTTCTCACTTGGTGTATCCCATCATAACCATAAAATAACAGCTAGAAGTCTTTTATTATTTTAGCGAGAAATTACCTCTTGCTAACAAACTACATTACTTCAGAGGGAATCGTTTCCCACAATGTTTTATACTATCAACAGCTCTCCAATGCTCGTTACCAAGTAAGTTTTTATTATTTGTTTTGAGTAATTACCAAACGTATACTTATCCTTTAACACACCCAGGTGTGTAAAGTTAAATGTAAACTCGGTTCTTTCCACCGAGTCCTGTGTGAAACAAAAATCCACAGGCATTACTGTTCCATATAATTTGCCATTTGATATTCTCTTCTCGTATGTCTGGTGAATGTGCATGATGCCTGGTAATTTATGATAACTGTTAACTGCATGAAGTAATTCTATTATTGAGTTTGTACTCTGATGTAAAACCATTTTACAATTAAGCCCTTAGGCTGCAACAAATCAATAGTTTGATTAAATTCAGTTCAAGGCTTGAATAATTGAATTAAATCTAATTATTTATTTACATTTTTCAGATTTTGTGCTGTTGTGCCCTTATTGCCTTGAAATTGAATATCTCACTTCTGTTGTCGTAATGCCAGCTTTTATTTATGTAAGCACAGTGGATGGGATTAGAGATTTTTGGAAAAGGTCAAAACATTGAAATGCCATTAGGGGCCGAGGAGGTGGGCTTAAACATGTTAAAGGAACACGTTGCCTTGGATCGGCCGAGTTGGTCTTTGAAAAGCGTTTGTAACCGTTTTTTTATAAAATGCATATGGGTAGAAAGATGTTGTAAAAGTAGAATACAATGATCCACACAAACATGCCTCGAAATTGCGTGGTTTTCCTTTTACCTTGTCGACTAACACGTCGGCCATTTATGGGGGTCAAAATTTTGACTCCCATAAATGGCCGACCATGTTAGTTCGCACAGTAGAAGGAAAACCACGCAATTTCGCGGCAAACTTGTGTGGATCATTGTATTCTACTTTTAAAACATCTTTCCAACCATATGCATTTTATAAAAAACGGTTACAAACGCTTTTGTTTTGACCAACTCGTCCGATCCAAGGCAACGTGTTCCTTTAAAGAGAGAGTGTACATTTAGTTTTTGAAATTGTTTTATTGTTCAAGTATTAGGTTACACACCTATGCTTTCTGATTAATCAATAGTATGTGTTTCCAGTAGTTTATTTATGATTGTGCTTTATTAATTGTCTGTATTGCATGTATTCAAAATGAATTTCCTACATGGTAGGACCTATAAAAATTGAATTGAATTGAATTGAATTGAATTGAATGATCGGACCACACCTAACTTCTGGCACCCTTTGCGTATTTTCCTAACTTCCTAATCCGAACCCTAACATGTAAATCCTAAAGTTTTTTTTAAGTAGGATTTGAAGCTTTGCATTGTGGAAATCTGATATAGAAAGGTTTGCGGTAACACCACGTAATGACTATCTCTAATGAGTTGGGGTGGTTCTGAAAAGAACCGTTGGTTTCAACTCGACGAGTCGATCAGTAGGTGCCCTATGCTCTGATCGTCTTCTTGAGAAAGGCAGCTTTCTCCAGAAGACAATCAGAGTAGGCCTGGGTGAATTATTCGAATATCCAGTTAATGGCGAATAGGTTTTCCTATCCGTAACTGCGAATGCCTTTTTTTTCTTAACCGGATATCTGCATAGGGCGCGAATACCTATTTACAAACCGGATAATTCTGTAATTACAACCGAGTAACCGGATATTCTTTAATATCCGAATATCCGCGGACGTCGGGCGACAACTGATATGAATGTTTTGTCTGAATCCTTATGAAACTTCTATTAAGACAGCATAAAACAGCATATATTAAGTATTTAACTATGCTCACCTCCGAGAAGAGTTAAAACAATGACATTTCTGACGTAATTTGTTCAAAGATTACAAAAGTTTTCCTTCACGTAGAGTCAATCACGATCAAAAGAAAAAGCAAATCGCCATCTTTAAATTAGATCCGGTCATTTTTATGAATGAACCGAGTGACACTGTCTAAAACTAATATCAGTCTGCCCATAAGATCTCATTCACAAACGAACAGCGCCCTCTAGCGGCAAAAAATAATAATATATATATATATATATTTTTTTTTTAAATAGCGCCCTCTAGCGGCGAAAAAAACTATTCGAATATCCGGTTAATTTCGGATAGTTGGCCAGCGGTATCCGAATAACAAAATTTCACTATTCGCCCAGCACTAAATCAGAGCATACTGATCGAATCGTCGAGTTGAAACCAACGGTTCTTTTCAGAACCACCCGGCCCCAACTAGTACTCATTAGAGATTGTCATTACATGGTGTTACCACAAACCTTTCTATAAAGTTTTGTTTGTAGGATTTTAGGGTTGTTGGAACACGGGAGTATCGATACCTAGAGTAGTCACCAAAATATTAATCCAGGCAGTGTGGCATAAAAATAACAGTAAGCTGTTAATGGTCCTTTCTCTGTACCACTATTAGTATTAGTTCTTACCTCTTTTGTCAAGTAATAGTTGAGTTCTGACATAAACAGCACTGTCATTAGAATGGCACTGATGATGGTAACTGAGAAAGACAGAGTACAAGATTCATTATCAAAAGATACACTGATTGTTCAATCGGAAAGCCGACTTTATGTATCTCAACATGCATAAAATAACAAACCTGTGAAAATTTGAGCTCAATTGGTCTTCGAAGTTGCGAGATAATAATGAAAGAAAAAACAACACCCTTGCCACACAAATGGGAAATCAAATTCGTGGAAAATTACTTCTTTCTCGAACACTACGTTAATTCAGAAGGAGCCAGTTCTCACAATGTTTTATACTATCAACAGCTCTCCATTACTTGTTACCAAGTAAGGTTTTGAGTAATTACCAATAGTCACTGTCCACTGCATTTAAGTTCATACCACCACAGGGTTCTCACCAGGAATTTTCAAAACTACATGTATGGGACATTCTGAAATCTGAACCCAACTTTTGTATGTTTGACCAACATGACCAAAGGATACTGTCAAATTGAAACAAATAGGACAAATTATTATCTGGTGTTTTGTTTTTAAAAGCCCTTGTGTGCAATCTGGAGCATTCTCAATGGTTTCATGGCGCAAAGAATATAACAAATTTAAACAACAGTACAGTTTGTAGCCGGCTCAGGTGGATACAACAGAAAACAAGTACAATAAGCTAAATGAATGAAACCAAGACTACAACCCTTTGTCAAAGCTTACACATGAAGAAGAGGTCATTGACTTTCGTAACGCCACCATAGGTAATTTTAATAGTAATCTATCTTTATGGTGATTAATGTGGGCTGAGATATAATCTCTGCCCTGCTTGAGAAATTCAAAAGAGATAAAACCTAAGAGTCTGTGGTAAATCATTACCATACTACAACCAATACAAACTAACAGACCAACCAAAATGATACAACTTTATACCCATGGTGTCGGGAAAAATTATTAAAAGTTTGTCGACCACAGATTTTACCAAATTAGCTGAAAGTTAACGCATTGTACTACACACTTCATAAAAAAAGTATTTAATAACTACCATATTGTATGACACATTAACTTAGCAAGAAAGTTTGTGCAAACAACCAAGCATTTACACCACATTTCAATTATGTTCCTTCCTGATGCAGCGTGCATAATTATGCAAATTTTCATGAGTATGGAGTGCACATTGCATCAAAAATAAAAAAACTAATATTTGTGTGCAGATATTCTGTCTATGATTTTTGTTCTTCTTTGCCACAAACTACATGCCTGGGGAGTAATACTTCCCTTGTTTAGATGGTGTTTGTGATTAATCTTGAGTCACATATTCTTAAGCGTTCAATTTCCCAGAAGGTGATTTTCGTTTGTTAAGCTGAAGATTTTCCAAACCGTCTGTGACAAATAAATGTGTCACGCAAGGTAGATGCACAGTGGACAGGATTGCTACAAGTAGCAACATAAAAATTATGTAATTGAAACAAATTATCAGTGTTTTAGTCAAAGGATAAATTAATATAATAAGGCAAAGTTTGGGATCCGTAATTATTGATTATTGATTTTAATGGAAAGATTGAAACATTAAAGCATTTAAAAAGGAGGGTATATCATATAGTATAAGCCTTTTTTGATATTTACTTATGATTTACTTAAACAAAAAAAAAGAGGGCTTAGCTAACAGAGGCTGGCCTGCAGTAGGTGGTATAGAAATACCTAGTTAAGTTAAGTAACACTATTATTCAAAATCAAATATCTATTTTGTTAGGGCAATAAAAACCTACTTATAAACTTATGGTATTTTCATTAAAATTTGCAACGGTTTGAGAAATGAATTCCTTCAATTTTCATTTAAAGGAACACGTTGCCTTGGATCGGTCGAGTTGGTCTTTGAAAAGCGTTTGTAACCGTTTTTTATAAAATGCATATGGGTAGAAAGATGTTGTAAAAGTAGAATACAATGATCCACACAAACATGCCTCGAAATTGGGTGGTTTTCCTTTTACCTCGTCGACTAACACGTCGGCCATTTATGGGGGTCAAAATTTTGACTCCCATAAATGGCCGACCATGTTAGTTCGCACAGTAGAAGGAAAACCACGCAATTTCGAGGCAAACTTGTGTGGATCATTGTATTCTACTTTTATAACATCTTTCCAACCATATGCATTTTATAAAAAACGGTTACAAACGCTTTTGCTTTGACCAACTCGTCCGATCCAAGGCAACGTGTTCCTTTTAAGACAGTGGACACTATTGGTAATTGTCAAAGACTAGTCTTCAGTGTTCACAGTTGGTGTATCTCAACATATGCAAAAAATTAACAAACCTGTGAAAATTTGAGCTCAATCGGTCGTCAAAGTTGCGAGATAATAATGAAAGAAGAAAAAAAACCTCGTGATTGTCACACTGTCACACAAAGTTGTGTGCTTGATTTCGAGACCTCAAATGCTAAACTTGAGGTCTCAATTTCAAATTCGTGGAAAATTACTTCTTTCTCGAAAACTAAGTCACTTCAGAGGGCTTGCTGTTTCTCACAATGTTTTACACTATCATTATCAATAATCAACCTCTCCCCATTATGAATTGATTATTATTAATATAATAAAATACTCGTAGTCGTAATCAAGAAAGGTTTTATGATGATAATTATTTTGAGTAATTACCAATAAAAAGAATAGTGTCCACTTCCTTTAATTAAGAAATGTGTACTTACTTAGAAAGAGAGATTCAATTCAAATATGTTTTATTCTCACTCTAGTTTTAGCCGGAGCATGATGGTATTTCTACCTCCATGGCCAGATAGAGAGAATGAGAGAGAATGTGTACAAAAATCTCCGTATCCTGACTTCTAGTCTAACTAAGCTAGCCCACCACTTTTTCATTTGGATTGGATTTTGGAACTTACCTGCCGCTCCACCAAATGTCTTAACCCTAAAATCATCCAAAGTTTTAGGATATGCATCGAACTGGCGTAATCTACTTAACACATTCTTCGTATCCATGATGTCGACAGTGCAGTACTATTTAAATTAACGATAGAATTTCAATCACAATTTTGCGTGCTCCGTGTTTCCTCAACAGCCGGCCTGTGTGTATTACCGGCAAATCTTACGTGTTGTTCCAACCGGTGCACCACACTGAATTGACTGCTGAAATAAATACCAAAATACAACTTTCTTTTAAAAACAAAACTAAAATTGCCCCAAATTAAACAAAATATCATTATCTAGATTTAAAAATATAATATTTAACATGTTTTATAGGTTATACAAAATATTATAACATTTTGGTTATATTTTAAGGTGTGCATTTTATTACAAACGCCTATTTTGCAAAGACGACGAAACCTCTGCCACCACTGGAGGGCGCACTTTTAAATTAAAAGCCAAAGTACGAGAGAGCATCCTGTTGTCTGCTGTCACTTTTTAGTCTCCGCAGTTTTCCCCCAGTTTTTACCTTAAAAATGACGGCTGCTATTGCGACCTCGAGGTAGGTGGAAGTATTCGTATTTGTACTTTTGTTTTTGGTTCACTTAAACCTGCAAATATGTAAACATTTGTAGAAATTGCTGCTGACGACTAATGTTTTTAATAAGTAAACTTTTCAAAGTTGCGAAAGAAGAACCCGCCCCTTTTTGCAAAAATGCAAACATGGCCATGTGCGCATTATTTGAACTGAACGTTACCTGGGCTAAACTGAACGTCTGCTTTTAAAAGTACCATTCTGAGCGTAGTGCTAGTGGTAGCTAGAATATAGATGTAGCCCACTACTCTCTGACCATTATGAAGCTCTAGATAAATTATGACAGCTGGCTAAATTATTAGTTTGTAATGTTATTTTGTAAATTTAGTAATGTAAATTTTTACAATGTGTTGTGTTGTGTTGTCTTGTCTTTACTGCACAAACCGCTGCCACTGGGCTATAAACGTGCAGACCCTCATGCATGCATGCTCCTACTCAAATGTAATGTTTACAAGGAGGGACTTAAAATTATTAATATTAGCGTCAGGGGCTGATTTAACTTGTGGCGGGAGTGAGTTCCAGATTGGTATAGTTCTTGGATACAATATTAAAACTTACAAGGTGTAACGGTAGCAGTCTTTGTTTGATGAGATGGTGTTATAATTTAGGGTCTGATTTTGACGAGTTGTAGGTCTGTTCCGTTGGTTGCAGCGAAGATTACTAATGTTGGTTGGAGTTTTATGGAGTGCGTTTCTTTGTAAAGTGTAGTAAGTCTAGATGATGCGGCGTCTTTGAAGTGTATCCCATTTGAGGTCCTGTAGCATTTCCGTTACACTACTGGTCTTGCGATAATTGCTTTTGACAAATCTGGCTGCTCTTCGTTGAACTTTTTTGAGGTTGTTGATTTGAATTTATTGTTGAGGATCCCAAATAGCACTACAGTATTCAAGCTTCAAACAAGAGTTTTATAAGCTATTTCTTTAGTGGCTTTGGTACAGTTCCATAAATTTCGCTTGAGCAGTCCAAGGACTTTGTTTGAGACTTTGAGACTTTGTTTGTGTGTAACTGCTGAGAATTTGAATTGATTTGTTTATATTGAATGTGTAGCCTAAATTCGTAACACTTTTAATTTTAAGAATATATATGTTGGTATATTGCTATTGTTTCTACATACTACTGCTGCGCTGGAGCTGACTGAAGTATCAAATCATACAGAAGGACACGGCAGATGCCTGCTCCTTTTCAGTTTTTTTCCCCCAGATCTATAAATAAATGTTTTATTTATATATAAAAAATTAGTACAGCTGGAAGCATTTGTACAAGAATGATGATGGACAAGAATAGATTTTAAACATGAGTTGAAAAGAATTGAATGGGGCCATAGACATAATGATAATAATCACTGATATATCACTTCGCTATCTAGTAAAGTTAGCAAAGTCCACGAAACGTTTTTTTAGATAAACTATTAGTTTAAGGACATTTTGTATGTTGAAACTGCCATGGTGGAAATTTTGCGTCATTTGGAATCAATTGATTATTTACAATCAATGTTTTTTTTTTCCCCTTTTCTCAGGGAACTCAAGAATAAAGAGACAGGTCTGGACATATCAGTTCCGGAGTATCGAGAAGTGAGTGGAATGCTGACTAAGTATGAGGAGTACCATGTGATTGTCATTACAAGGCTTTCACACTTCAAGACGATCAGGAACAAAACGGACGACACTGTACAGTTTATGGTACGTGTTAGTCTGAGTGTGAAATAAATGACTTGTTTAGCATCCTTCCTTACAGGTGGTCAGTTTGGGTAGTGGTGTCTTGCCACGTCTTTCACCTTTGGGAACCTGGTTCGAATTTCACCGGGGGCACTGTTGATTGGGTTTTCTGTCCATACTTGACTGCGTGGGCTTTCTTTGGAAATCAGTTTCCTGGATATTCATCCCAAATCTTAAACTAAATGTCTTAATTGTTAGTTTGCTCTCTTGTCGTTTGGCTCCTGAAGACGAGCAGAGTATACTGTTCGAAATGTAGAGACCAAACCGGTTCTTTTCAGAGCCACCACTCCTTCAAAAGAGATTTACTCATGGTTGGTACCCGCAAGTTTACTATTCACATTTATATTTATATTGGCCTAGTTACTCTAATAAGAGTGTTAAGAATATATTATCCAAATCCAAAAACAGCAGGTCGCTAAAGATTTCAATAAAACTTTAATATAAATTCCAGGTTACAAAGAAATACGGTGAATTTGAAGCTCTACACAAAACCCTGACGGAGCGTTTCCCAGCGACGATCTTTCCTGACATGCCGCGTAAGTTGTTCATGATGAAGGACAGTACTCCGCAACAGAGGCGCTCATGTTTTGACAGCATCATGCGTTTCATCGCCTCCAACACAAAAGTTTGCTCTAGCGCTCCTGTTCTGCAATTTCTCGGTAATTATTGCTTTTTTTTTCATTCCTGTTCACATGATGTCCCCTCCCTCCAAATCTCCTCTAAAGGGTGTTTTATTCTTGTTTCTTTTGTATTTTTCTCTGCTCTCCTTTTGCCAGATGTCCTCTACTCAATCTTCCCCTAAGTTGGTTTAACTGATGTCCCCCCCATAAAAAAAAATCGCCCTATTTATTTCCTCTGCCCCCTTTGCCTGGCGTCCACGACCAATCCTTTACCTAGGTTGGTTTTGTGCCCTGCAATGTCTACATGTTTTTCTTTTTCTTTGTCCTCTTGGCGGGATGTCCCCTCCCCCTATCTCCCTTATCTAGGTTGGTTTTATGTTCTGCAATCTGCATTTTCTTTGTATTTTTGCCTGTCTGCGTGTCCCCTCCTACAATATTCCCTAAGTTTTATTTTAGTCTTGTGTTTTGTGCTCAGCCACAATCATGGATACACATTTTTGTGTGTCCATCTAATGAATAACAGTTGGAAAACCATTGATGTAGCAGTTTTTTAACATGCTATTTCATATATTTCAATTAATAATGGCAGTATCGATGATGCATAAAAAGACCTTGAGTTTGTCAAAAACAAGATCTGCAGAGAGTTACTCAATTGGTGTTCATTTGTTGTCTTTGTTCTTTGTAGCAAAAAAAAATACCCAAGATTGTGGCTGTGCACTTATCTGCAATCTGTAATCTGAGGTTAAAAAATGACAACTGAGAAAACTATGTAAAGAGGGGAGGAGGAAGGTGTTGCATCCCCACAGTCTACCCAGTTTCTATGACTGGTCATTTTTGTAACTGTAGTGTTTTTTAACGTCTTACAGGTGTAAATCCAGACAAAGTGAATGAGCTTGAAAAGGACCAAGACTCGACTCAAACTGATGAGGCAGACAGTAAAAGCGCAGCATCAAGTTCAACGTGGAAACGGAGTACCGTATCAAGGTACAGCAACATTAACAATCATGAGGCTTAAAAAAGGGAGCCATTTCTGGTGTGTATTGCCCTGCCAAAAGGTGCAGTTTTGGATGTGTGGCAGATGGTAGACTTGTATACAAGCCATGAATGTTTATCGCGGTGATAGTAAAAGTTGTGGTTGTGGCGTAATGATTCATGTCTCCGCGATCGAATACTGCTCTCACGGGATCACTGCTCTCCCGCGAAGCTGCTGGCTGCTGACTACTCCCCCATACAGCCCAGAGCAGTAGGCTCGCGGGGGCCAGCAGTCTTGCAAGATCATTGGCAGTGGTGCGGGAATCGTGGAGAGATTGGGAACGCTATCACCGCGACAAACATTTAAAGACTTGTCCACAAGTCTAGTCGTGTGGTGGTGGTGGAGAAGCCCACTAAACTCAACTTTATTGTATTTTGGCCCAATGTCATGGCTGTGCTTACCATAAGAACTAGTGCTTATGGAAACAGGGATTCCTAGTTGGTTTCATTGTGGGTTGCCCTTGTTTCTTGATAGGGGCATTC
Source organism: Asterias amurensis (assembly GCF_032118995.1). Taxonomy (NCBI): domain Eukaryota; kingdom Metazoa; phylum Echinodermata; class Asteroidea; order Forcipulatida; family Asteriidae; genus Asterias; species Asterias amurensis. Next base: position 15,179,456 of record NC_092664.1, on the reverse strand, counting down.
ACTTATATTTTTCTTGATTTGATTGGTTTTGGGTGGGGGAATGAATGGAAATAGGGGTTTGGGTTGGAGACGTTACAAAGATTCTAAATTGTCTGTGTAAATCTTTTCTCAAGAAACATGAGGCAAAGTGACTGGGTATGTTGTAAATAGCTGGGTTTGAAAACAGAAAAAATGACTGGAGCAGGACTTGAATCAGCAACCTCTAGACTATTTTATCAGTGTTCTACCAACTGAGCTATGCAGCCCTATGTTGGCAGTCTCCCTATTACTATTAGTCAATATCTTTATCCAGGGGTGCCGGTCAGAAGCCATTTGCCGTAACTGCCGTGTGGCCAGGGATCATACCTTTCTTTTCATTCTTAATAAATAGGGTAGATGGCCTTAGCTTTCGATCCAAACCGGACCTTCTTCAGAGGCATAAAACAAGTACAAACAAATACATATCAATTTATAGAAAAAGAGAAGGAAAAGGGATTAAGAGAAGGATCCAGAAAGAAGCAGGAAAATAACAGCCAATGAAAGTTTCTATTTCAGAAACAATCAGTGGCTATGAACTGATAGGAGTAAAGTGGCGAGGACAAAGGATGTTTAGAATGAAAGGATGGACTACTGGACCATAAAAGTGGTGAATGCATTGTTCGATGACAATGCAGGGAAACATGAAAGGATAGAATTAGAGAGCAAGTTGCATCGTGATGCAACTAACAATGGTCAATTAATAAAGAATAGCAAGATCAAAGGTAGGATGGTATTAAAAATAGCTACGAGGGACCTGTGGAAAAAGTGGGGGGGGGGGGTTACTTACATGATTCTTCCATGGTTATAGTAACACATTTATAAAAACAACTTAAACAAATTAATTTATACTTTTTATTTCTTTTTATTCTTCATAATAAAGTTCGGGAAGCCAGCAGTCAAGCTTGTTCAGTGATGACGTAGAGGATGAGTTTGACTTCTTCAAAGAAACGTCAGGAGGACCAGGAAACAGCAATGAGTTGCTCGATGAGGACGACCTGTTCTCCACAAACCCAAACACAGCGTCGAGCTTAGCGGACAAGAAGGGTAAGTGCTCCTGTCAAGGAGCCACTGTGAGTGGTGTGTGAGGAGAGAAAGGCTGTTCAGACATGGCAGATTGGGTTGAATGTCCCTTGTTCTGTGGTATGAGTTGAGCCCCCAAGTACAGATGATGCAGAGAGGTAATGGATATAAGTGGAGAAAAGAATACTTTGAAAAATTCCCAAAGGCTGTTGCAAGTTTGTCTGAGAGGAGTGTGCTGTAAGGAAGCTGTAAGTACGGAAGGTTGACTTTGTCCGAAAAGTCTGCCCCGAAGCGGCGTGCCCTCCAAACCCAACCCCACCCCCCCTTTCTGTTCACACAAATAAATTTTGGATCTAATTGAAATTAAAAAAAGCTTTAAAGCTTATAATTGCAAAGTTATATTTTCAAACACTCTTTTTTTCCCAAGCCTATCAAACTCCAAAAGGTTGAAAAAGTACTGTGTTGACTCGCAGCAAAGCTGTTTTTACAAAGCCTTTAATAGGCTCTTTAGGAAATAAAAGCCTCCAAACTTTGTTGTTTGATGTCCCGACTTATCAGCATCGAAAATCTAAATAACTTGTCTAAGCCGAAGTCAGAGCCTAAGCCAAGACACACAAGCCAGAGCCCACGGCGAAGTCGCAGTTTCCAAAAGGGCCATTTCGTTTTGCTCAAAATCACGATCAATTCATGGAAACTTAAGCTAGACAAACTTGATAGACGGAAACACAAAATATTTGCAAGACAAACAATTTCCTTTATAAACCAGAACCACAAAATCACAATATCATCAAATCAAACACAGTCATTGATCTCAGCCCACCTTGGTTTTCTTTGATATTGAAACATGCTTCAAGGAGATTTTAAGAACTTAAGATGGAAATATGGATAATCTACAGGTAACTTGGTCTGGTCAACACACAGGGGTAAGTGTTTGGTATTTTATTTTTCAAACTGCTTTTGTTTATTATTTATTTTATTATTGTCAGTATCTACGTGAAGCTACCTCCTGTGCAATATTTATTTGAAAAATGTTTATTTGCAGTACAAAATGGTTGGGGGATAAATCCTGTGCTCGGTGAGACAAGTTTTATTTGGAAATTTTATTTGGAAATTTATTTAAGTTGGTTATGGCCTATAGTTGTTTTGGGAGGCATGTGATTTACGTTAATGCTGCGTTCTTTTATAATTTGTGAAACAGGGTTATGTTAAATAAATCTATACAGAAGTGGGAATATAAAACCATCATTCTCCAGAAGACGATCTGAGCATACTGATCGAAACGTCGAGTTAAACCAACGGTTCTTTTCAGAACCACCCCAACTCATTTAGAGATAGTCATTACATGGTGTTACCGCAAACTCTTCTATATAATATAAAACCTGATACCCTTGTTAATGTGTACTATGTTAATGGGTTTACATGGTGTAAAGGACAGCTTAGGCTGAAAAAGCTAATATTTGCCATATCAAATCAATCATAGCCTTAAGACCTGCAATTTTCGCTAAAAAATGGTGGTCAATCGTTTTTCAAATGACCTAATCCTCCTTACCGGTAGACCACAATGGTTGATACAGGTGTCTTTAGGTGAATGCATGCAAGGAATTCCATCTTGATGTTATGTTTTGACGTATGAGTAGTTTGAAGTTTATTGTCCTGTAGGTGGACCTTGGATATGACTTTGAGGATCATGTGATTTTCCAAACTTGTAACTCATCGAAAAACAGAATGCTCCACTCAACTCAGTTTCACCTTATTGAATGGAACATTCCATTTCTCAACTCGTGAAAATATTCCAATCATCGCACTCATTTAAACATTATTTTATTATATTTCCATACTGTAGAGATTCACACAATAAGCACAGTGTTTTCTCCACATTGCTTTCCGTAGCTGATCAATGTACCATTTTCCCATCAGGGCAAAAAGTTCATAATGCCAGAGAATTACAACTTGACTGCATTTTAATGCTGAAGTCATTGACACGGCATTTGAAGTTAGTGTTGAGAGACTTTTTCAACCATGTGTGCAGTGATGTGAGGAGGCCCTCTTGTGTTAGAGGATTGCCGACTCTGGAGAGTTCTCCTTGGTGACTGGTAGCTCTATCGTTACTGAAACCAGAAAGGTGTGTAGTAAAAATCAATGGATTCTTGGATTGAAAATATTGACTTTTTGAAGAATGTTTAAAGCATGTGAATACCATAGGTAATAGTAAAAGACTAAATTGAATGTTTGATTTAAACCAATTAATAAATCCACTGACTGATTGCCATTCAAAGTGTGATGACCTTGGGGAGTCATATTCATTGATATCCTAAACATATATCTAAAAGGAGGCTCATCAGGTCTCAGCAATGGTTTTTTTTGAGGTGCACAAAAACTATTTGCACTCAAGTATTAAGCACATAAAATAGACATGGCCATGTGACTCTACTGGCAATCAGGATAAACTGTCCAAGGTATTTATGAATCGAAAAGAGGAGGGGGGGGGGCATCATAGACGTGCCTTCCAGCCTCGGTGCGGTTATAATTAGCTAGAGTGTACGAGACATACGCAAGGTGGCTGCACCATGACTTAAAGTGTCTTTACACAATGACACAGTTTCCTCTTGTATCCCACTCTGTCGTCGGTAAGAATCAATCAGTCGGTGTAAAGGACAAGGCTACTACTACAGAGTCCTTGCAACCAGTCTGTAGTAATTGGTCTGCGACTGGATTGTTATTGGAACTGGCTGGCGATTGCCACAAAGTCCCCCGCAGTAGACGGGAACATAAATGACAGCAAGTGATACATGATGCGCCTGCTGATGAATGTGCAAAGATACTATGCTACAAATCTTCAGCACTAAACTTAAACATTTTTTCTTGTCTCCTGTCATGCCCCACCCAGTATTGTCTGCATACAAGTGGCCTCATTTTTTAATCAAGGAATCGGCAACGTATGAATCTCAGCATCTGGCTACTGTTATCAGAACTTTGGACAACATAAAGGAGAGAGATCTGGTCTTCACAGGCTTGCTGGGTAAGTCCTATCTTTCAGTGAAATTGTTGTTGGAACAAAACATGGAAATTAAAATGTGGTTTATTGCTCGACACTTCAGATAAAAGTTGCATCCCATAAGGTGATACCTCTGCTGCAGTTTCCCAGGTTGTATTGTAAACTTGGTGTGTTCTTAGCTGTAGAGGAGTTACATGTTCTGAGTGGCACCCTGACAAAAAATATTGGCAAATAGGGAGATCGCAAGCATCAGGGTCAGATAACTCGGTTGACAGTGCCGGCACATTAGTCCAGGATCAATAACCCTCCCCCCCATAACAAAATACTAACAATAATAAATAATAACAAATAAATCAATAAAAAATAGATAATAATTATAATAATTAAAAGTAAATTACCCAGTAAGTTTCTCTTGTGGTGGTTTATTTATTGACTTGAATAAAATAAAAGATGATTCAATGGTTGTCCTGGTAATTGATCACATGGTACCAATTTCTATGCCATTTTCAGTCAGCATAAGAACTAGCCTTGCAAATTTCTGCAACCAGTCAAACGTGATGCACTGTAATTACTGATCGTTATTTAATGATTGTATACAAGAAATCTTCCAAAGATGGCTCCTAACCGATAAATGTGTCGCCACATTGCCCACACAAGTTAGGAAAAAGACTGTTTAAGTTCTGGTTAATTGTGAACGCTGCTTCAAAAAGGACATTACGGGAATTTCGCAGTGCATTTTGTCCAGGCTTAAACGATATCACTTGTAATAAAATACGATAAATTACTATAAATTTATGACCCACAAATCAATCCTGCCAACGATGAAAAAAAGAATTTGCTATAAACATGATAAAAAACAATTAGGTCAAATGGACGGTTGGCTTTAGTTTTTGTAAATTTGTCCCAGGGCAGTATGACGTTGGTCAGTCAAGTTGGGAAAGGTCAGTATCATTAGTCAATGGACTAAATAGAGATACCATGCTGATTGTTATCTCCTTCTAAACATGCACAGTGTGTAATGTGCGTGTTGTGGCCGAGTTGGCATAGTGGTATCTTAGAAGGCAGAGAAGATAAATATCTGTATAAATTACTTTCAGATTGGTTCCCATCTATCATGCCTTCTTTATAATACATTCCCACAAAACATTGTATGACTTATAGGAAAGATACAGTTGTATGTATTTATTGTTAAGTTTAACATGTATACATTCACAGTATACTCCTGGAAGCAGAGAAGAAAACATTGTGAATAACATTCTTTCTGTATAAAAAAAAACCCATAAATAGACGGCTGTCTTTGTTTTTTGTAAATCTGTCTCAGGGCAGTATGACGTAGGTCAGTCAAGTTTGGGGAGGTCATCATTAGTCAGTGGACTAAACAGAGATACCATTCTTGGTGTCTCCTTCTAAACATGTACAGTGTGTATTATTACTGTTGTGGTTTGGTTGGCAAGTGGGATCTTTATCTCGCCTTCAATCTACATGACCCAGTTTTGAATCATTAGTCAATGAACTGACTAAATTGAGGTACCACCATGCTGTGTGGTATCTCCTAAACATGTGCAGTGTGTAATGTGCGTATAGTGTGGTTCAGGTTGTCGTAGTGGTTATCTTATCTTGCCGTCCACCTCTGAGGATCCTGGTTCGCATCATGACAGGTGCCCTACGTGGATTGGGGTTTTAGTCCCGACCTAACTGTGTGGGTTTTCCATGGAATAATTCTCTGGGGTTTTCCTCCCACATCGAAAACTGAAGCCTCCTTCGTTCTCTCAATTGGGTTCTAATCTAGTGTACGGTGATTAAGTTTGATTGTTTGAGAGTCCTTGGTTTTACAACCAGAATAAAAAAAAATGAAATGGCGAACCTTAATGATAACTAATGTATTTAAGATATGGTGAGATTTGGTGCGAAATCATGAGGTAGACAATACATGTATACTGAGACTGGATGTCATTGGATCAGAAAGGATGAGGTTGTGTTTTGAGATTTTATGTAACTAGATGAGATCTGATGAGATTTGCGGCTTGAAACGAGGGCAAGTATTCTTGTCAAATTTCACAGTGCAACATACATTAGCAATGGACCCTACCCATGAAATTATGCTAATCACAGTCACGTACGCGTACAGACCCATTTGGTTGGCAAACGCCATAGAGTTGTGCACTAAGCAGACGCGCAACCGCGTGTGCGTCACACACCCATTAGCTGTTTACAAAACAGCGCGATGTTTCCTCATTTTGCCAACCAAAACTGTAGTGCGCACGCGCCATGTGCAATTTACATATTTAATGGGAAGGGTCTATTGAGTTCACACCCCCACGTAGCAATGGAAAGTCTTTTGTAATGGTGGTCATGAATCAGGCTGTGTTACAATTCAGATTTATTATTACGAAAATCAGAAATTCCAATTACGCAAAATTTGCCCCCACTAATATAATAAACCCATTCATGAGACATTTTCAAGTAGGCACACTTTTATATGTATTATTTCCGCGATGTCGAAATATGTATACTCTACAATTGTATTTATTACTTCTCAGTGGATGAAGGATGGAAACCATACATTTGCTCGCATGAATGGACCAATTTCGAAAGGAAGCTTCAATATACTTTTGTCAAGATATGAATTTATTTTATTCAACCATCGTGATTCAATGGTTCGCTAATCTCATCTGGCTAGGAGGAAGTTTTAAATGTCGTGACAAAAATGTGCACACTGTACCGTCCTTGTACCAACTGTTCAATGTACTGTAGTTGGAATTGTGCTATAGTTATGACGTACACTGATTTGTGCAGCATTGTTTACTCAGGTAGGTTTTAAAACAACTAAACACCACTCCAAATCAAAACACTAGCAAAAAAAAAAAAAAAAAAAAAAATAGAGACAACTACAACGGCACCACAAAAAATTGTAGCAGAGCATCAGCAACATTAACAACAACATCAGCAGCAACAACAGCAACATCCACATCAACAGCAAACAACACCACAACCAAAAACATCACCTGCAGTAGTATCATCGCGAACAACACAAACGATAGCAACAACAATAGCACAAGCATCAACATAATCAACAAAAACAACAGCAACATCAACAGCAAACAGCAACAAACAAGGGCATCAGTGGGCATCTTCCTCATTGTTGAGCAAAAATCCAACAACCGAACGACCACCGAACTCATCCAATATTAAGGCCAACTCGGTTCGTTGACGCGACACGCAGTCAGAGTGTGTAAGTAAATGAGCATGATGACAAACTCGCTCTGCCACAATTATCCCCAGCGAGTTGCGAGTATCTCGTCATCGTGTAAGATGTTTTTTCTTCTTATAGGAGGTCGTACACACGACGATTAACCAAACGGTCCTTGAACCAACCTTAAGATAAATACCATATGTGGGCTCCAGCCAACTCTAAACACTGTTTAATTTCGTTTCCCCATCACTCCCCTCTTCCTCCTCCGATAGAGAACAAACTTTAATTAAAGGGACCTTACATCATTTGTTATGGTTAGGTTCGTTATTTATTTTGGTAAGGGAACACTTATTAAATTCGACCAGTTTGAAACAACAACGTGATCTAAATTGCGGAGGTTGCTCTTGGTTTCAATTTAGGCGGCTGGCGTTCTTTGGCACAACAGTTTAATGGTGTAAAGTATTTTGTTATAGTGATTATGTACAACATGCCATGCAATGTTTTTTTTGCCTTGGCATGTTACATGGAATGATGATAGTGCAGACAGAAAAAATGTATACATTATAGCACAGTAATTGTTGAACTGGTTTTGTTTATGAAAACATAAAAGCCGCCACTCTCTCCAGCAATCGAACAAAGCTCCACCGTACCTTTGATAACAAAACGCAAGGTTTGAAGTTTTCTAAAAATTTCAACCTGAAAGGTTGCCGATTCTGAAGTTCGTAACAGTGTACAAAGCCTCACCCCAAGAGCTTCATCAAAGTCAAGGAACTTGGCGCGATGATATACCAAATCATGGGTATTTTATTGAGATTGCGGCAATCGAAATAATAACGTGTACAAAATTCCCGAGAGAGCCTTGTGGTTGTTTTTCACTTCAAATATTACTTGCCGAGGTGCTGTAAGTAGTTTTTTGAGAAATTAGTAAAACAATGTCAAGAAAATAGCTACCGTTTATACCACAGTATAGTACTGGTGATTAAATAACAGCACTGTGGTCAATTCGTCTCCTGAGACTAAAATTATTTTTTACTAAACTCTAAAAAAAAAAAAATACAGCACCTTAGCACGTAATGTTAGGGGAAGGTTTCTACTATCATTAATGTTTTTAAACCGAGTAAGCTTAATGTAAATCTGTTGACATTGTGTTTTGTACCCAGACCCTTTTAAGCCATTGGACACTTTCGGTAAACAGTATTGTCCAAAGTCCCCCACTTCGTGTATCACAACTTCTATATAAAATAACAAACCTGTGAAAATTTAAGCTCAATCGGTCATCGGGGTCGGGAGAAAATAACGGGAAAACCCACCCTTGTTTCTGCACGTTTCGCCGTGTCATGACATGTGTTTGAAATAAATCCGCAATTTTCGATATCGAGAATTGATAATTGTTTTAATGTTTTCTCAAAAAGTAAAGCATTTCATGGAATAATATTTCGAGAGAAGTCTTTCACCATTACTTTCTGTAAACCCTGTAAGTTATATGTAAATCTGTGAACTTTTATTTTTGTTCTGTTCCGAAAGTGTCCAATGGCTTTAAGACCGCAAAAGCAAAAAAATGTGGGAAAAGGGGAGGGAAGAAAAATAAAAGTAATAAAACAAACTCTTTGAGTGTACGTCACATGCAACCGCTCATCACCCCGTCCCTGAGACGACCTGCCGAAACCTCTTATCAAAATCAATCAATGAGGCAACATTAGATACGGTAGGTGGGAACGACGACACCTCACCGCACGTACCCTTTATATTACGCGCAAACCTGTCTCTGCGCGAGTTAAAAGTGGATCATCCAACAAGCCGTACATTCAACTTTTCACCGCGCGTTTAAAGGCACCGGACAGTATTGGTAAGGGTACTCAAACAATTGTCAGCATAAAAAACTTGCTTGGTAACAAGCAATGGAGAGCTGTTGATAGTGTAACACATTGTGGGAAACGGCTTCCTCTGAGGTATTGTAGTTTTTGAGAAAGAGGTTATTTCCCACTCAAACATTATACGACTTCCGGCTTGAACCCTTTTCAGGCATCTGAAAGCACACAAATTTGTGCAACAAGGGTGTATTTTCTTTCAATTAGTCTCTGCAACTTCATTGACCAATTGTGTCAAAATGTCAAGATTTATCATATTATGCATGTTATGTTGGGATACACCAAGTGAGAATACTGGTCTTTGACAATATCCAAACATATCCAACGGCTTTAAAGCAACGGCTGCAAATGATCGGTTACTCTGGTAACAAATGCCAAATTAACAATTTCAAACGGACGCACGCACAGAAGATTGGAGTTTGAAATGCGGAAACGGTTACGGTGTCGGCACGTTGAAAAGTTCAACTTGGAAGCTTTAAGGGGTAGCAAATTTCTGAAAAGAAACTCTAGTATATTGACGCAGGACGCGGTTTGTATTTATGGCTTTATCACGGGCCGAACGGACTCGTATCAAAACGCCCATTAAAGGAACACGTTGCCTTGGATCGGACGAGTTGTTCTAAAAAAAAAGTTTGTAACCGTTTGTTATAAAATGCATATGATTGTAAAGATGTTTTAAAAGTAGAATACAATGATCCACACAAATTTGCCTCGAAATTACGTGGTTTTCCTTTTACTTTGAGAACATAACACGGTCGGCCATTTATGGGAGTCAAAAATTTGACTCCCATAAATGGCCGACAGTGTTAGTCGACGAGGTAAAAGGAAAACCGTGCAATTTCGAGACATGTGTGTGTGAATCATTGGTTTCTACTTTTACAACATCTTTCCAATCATATGCATTTTATAACAAACGGTTACAAACGCTTTTTATAGAACAACTCGTCCGATGCAAGGCAACGTGTTCCTTTAACGTTTATGACGCTGGGTTTGAACTGTTTGAATAGACTGTGCAAGTCTCGGTATCAGTACTGTGGCCGCACCCATAATGTAAACTGTAACACCCCAGTGTTTGCAGTGTGTACATTATTTGGTAAAATTGACTTATATTAATTTTATTTTGTAAAGCAATGAAACGGCAACTCGTGCGTTTTTGCCACTAGAAACCCCGCCAACTCAAACCTGCAAATTGATGAAAGCACTGTTGTAACATCAAGTGACATGCTCACAAGGATTACGTTTCACTAACGCCAGTTCGTATGTAAATAATGTATTGACTTGCAAACGGATATGGAATTAATGCAATAAAATTTAATCAATTAAACAAGACTCTAATCCTTTAATGTTGTTTCCGTTTTCATTAAAAGGAATGGTATCCAATTTAAAGGGTTTAATACAAACCACAATGTCCACAGATAAAACTTACACGGTTTGAAGATAACATTGGTGGAAAGCTTCCCTAAAAATGTTCTTTGCTGAGGTGCGTTTGAGGCACGAAAACAACTTTCCTCTCAGGAGACAAACATACTTTTAGCGTACACCGTATTTACGCGACTCTCATGAAAACATTACTCTGTGGTATCACTGATTCCTCAAAAACTTGATGACTATGAAGCTGAAACTTCTCCAGGTAAATTATATTATTACATCTTCATTTACATTGAGTAGGGAATCATGTCATGGCCAAAAACGTGACGTGCAAAAGGATATAAAAACCCTCACCACGCTGCAATTCCGCTCGTACGGTGATGTCACTACTCATTTCTTGGAAAACACATGAACATTTCATGATGTGGTTTTCCATTACACACACTTACGCCACAGCGGTTTTCCAACAGTGTGAAATCTTTGGGTAGTGCGTCACATTTATATAATATCTGGCCTTAAACTAGTGGCTGATTCGCGCAATCAAACTGCAGCCTTCTGGCGCCATGTGCGTTTAGTTATTTATGCTGACCTGCATTTGTATGCAATAATCAACGTTGAGCTTTAAAGCCATGCGATACCAGAAAATAAACACGGTACAATTACTTGAACAATCTAATTTCATGCATTGAAACTTTTCAAAACCGTTCTCGTGGTTTTATCATTATTTGTTTACTAGAGACACGTTGTAGGACTATGTTAAAGTTAGAAATGTCGCTAAAAAAACAAGATTCCACCGGGCATGCAATATTTTGAGTCACACGGAATTACGGCGGGTCGAGGTAGATAGATATGATTTTTAAAAAACTGTCCTTGCAGCACAAACGCTGAATCACTGCAATATAGAGACGTGTGGCCTGGTACCTAGGCGCGTGTAGTTAGGGACCAGACTCTTTTTGCCGACGATATGTTTGACTTCCCGACGTGACGTCAGTGAAAGGGTGCGGTAACAATCCACAAAGGGGGGAGCATGACTTTTTCGCTAATTACGCAAGTCAGATATGTCGGGAATAAACAAAACACATTTTATTGATGTTCAATACATATTTGAGAAATAAATGACAGCAAAAATAACTGTTTTATTTGAATTCAGTGCAGCATCCCTTAAATAAGAGGTTTGAAAAGGACACTATCTCTTATAGAGACAGGACACTATTGGTAATTATCAGAGACCAGTCTGCTCACTTGGTGTATTTCAACATAATATGCGTAAAATAACAAAACTGTGAAAATTTGAGCTCGATTGGTCGTCGGAGTTGCGAGATGAAAGAAAAAACACCCCTGTCACACGAAGTTCCTCAAATTTTAAATAATATGAGGTCTCGAAATCAAATTAATGGAAAATTACTTCTTTCTCGAAAACTACGTCACTTCAGAGGAAGCCGTTCCTCACAATGTTTTATACCATCAATTTCTCCCCATTACTCGTCACCAAGAAAGGCAGTGGACACTAAAAATAATTATTAGCATAAAACTTTGGGTTGATGGTATAAAACATTGTGAGAAATGGCTACCTCGGAAGTGCCATAGTTTTCGAGAAAGGAGTAATTTTCCACGAATTTGATCTCGAGACCTCCATGATTTAGAACTTGAGGTCTCTAAATCAACCATCTAAACGCACACAACTTCGTGTGACAAGGGTGTTTATTCTTTCACTATTATCTCGCAAGTTCGATGACCGATTGAGCTCAAATTTTCACAGGTTTGTTATTTTATGCATATGTTGAGATACACTAACTGTGAAGGCTAGTCTTTGACAATTATCAATAGTGTCCACTGCCTTTAAATGAGCCTCAACTTCAAGCATTAATTTTTATTTTATTTTTTTAATTTTTGTTTACCCTTGCACCAATGAGTAGTATGCACTGTGTACTCCGAACTGCTTTACGTTTCCTGAAGGGGGAAACGTGATGGAATTCGAACCTACGGTTCCTTTTATCTAGAGCAGATAATGTCATCGCTACACACCGAGTATTTGACGAGAGACCAGTTCGATTCCTGATTATTCGGTCATGGGGTCGATTTCACATAGATTTGGAAGTTAAGATCGATTGGGAGTTTTAAGATCAAGTTTTTAGCCCTAGTTTGACATAGGAGCTCTACACATAACTTTGTGCGCCCAAATTCATAAAGCTGTGGTAGCACAAAATACTGCTTTTAAGCAAAATTTCAACTTCACTACTAAGCAAAAATTCAGTGAGGTACCAGTCGCAGAAATGTAAACTTTATGGATTGTTGGTGGGTAACCTGTTTTGCTAAGCAAGATTTGTCTGTACTGAGCAGGTTTTTGTGCTGAAATTGGGCGCAGAGCGTCACACGGAGCATTGTCCGGAGAATATACGAAAAATAAAGTAATTGTTCAACCGTTGAAATTCAAATCCTTCGGGTTGTCTTACAATCAGTCACTCGACGCTAATATCCGATTGCTGATGATCCATTATTGTCTTGATTGGGTCTCACTTGACTAACCACAGTTCTAGTAAAACAGTCGTCGGACGGTGCAATTCTGTATGTATGGTCACGTAAGGTGGTGGGTAAATATAGGGGGGGGGGGGGGTCTTGGAGAAAAAGGTGCGTCAAGAAAATTAATTGAGCTGACATCGATAATAACAGTGACCCCGAATGCTATTGAATGCCTTGAACAACTGTGTTTTGTTAATTTCACAATATTAAGTAACATTTGTATGGGAAGGGTTTACACAAACGGGAAAGCTAGTGACACTTTTGGTAAATACTCAACATAATTATTAGCATAAAACCTTTAATGAGTAATGGGGAGAGGTTGATAGAAGTATAAAACAGTATGAGAAACGGCTTCATCTGAAGTAATGTAGTTTTCGAGAAAGAAGTAATTTTCCACGAAGTTGATTTCGAGACCTTAGATTTAGAATTTGAGGTCTCGAAATCAGGCATCTGAAAGCACACAACTTCGTAAAACAGCCTTTCAGTCGTCATGCACATGATGGAAGTTATGTCATCTTTACCCATAGAACTTTCCCGACAGTTTATCCTTTCTTTTTTGTTATATTGTCAAATTGTCATCCTCAAAAATGTTCCTGATTTCTGGTTAAGGATTCTCTTTTTTGAATCGATTTAGAAAAAACAAAATCCCGCTGAAAAGCACTTCGCCCGTGCCAATTTTGATGTACAGAAAACAAAGTTTCTCCCCGACAAGTCAATTTGATCCTGGCATCTTCTTCACTTCTCGAACCAAGAAACCAGATCGTCCCGTCCTGGATTGTCTCTAAGTTAGGATCACGATCCTCTCGTATTTTAGAAACATTTAACATTGATTGCCCATCCACTCTTGGTATTTGTTAATTGATTTGTTGTGATTTATACGCACGCAAGGCTCAAGTTTTTGTTATGGCTCGCTTTGCATGTCTGTGGATTCAAGTACTCTGTCATGAATCAATAAGTTGTTTCAGAAGTACCCAAGTAGCGAACCGGGAGTGTAGCGAACCCGAGTGTTCCATTCAAGAGCTTTAAAGGCAGTGGACGCTATTGGTAATTACTCAAAAGAATTATTGGCCTAAAACCTTACTTGGTAACGAGTAATTGGGAGAGGTTGGTAGTATAAAACATTGTGAGAAACGGCTCCCACTGAAGTGGAGTAGTTTTCGTGAAAGAAGTAAATTTCAACGAATTTGATTTCGAGACCTCTATTCAGAAGTTGAGGTCTCGAAATCAAGCATCTGAAAGCACACAACATCGTGTGACAAGGCTGTTTTTTCTTTCAATATTACCTCGCAACTTCGACGACCAATTGAGTTCAAGTTTTCACAGGTTTGTTATTTTATGCATAATGTTGAGATACAGCAAGTGGTAAGACTGGTCTTTTACAATTACCAATAGTGTCCAGTGTCTTTAAAAAGTTCACACTCCTCGAAGGATGAAAAGTAAATAAGTGTACTTTGTTGTATCTTTATAAATTCTTAGGAGACACGGAACACTGTACTTTGAAAAAAGTTACAGCGCAATAAAATGAAAATCCATAACATGTTTGAAATAACTTAAACACTATATAACTGAGGACTGGATCAACATGCCAATACATCATGAGACAAGAAGACATGGTGTGGCGTCTATGTGCTCCTAATAAGACATTATAGTCGATTTGATTAGCGGACACAAGATCCCATGGGTTTACATTCTAGAGAACTTAAGACGTGGCTGGAAACACAAACATGACAGTACAATCAATGCCCATCAACGCGAGACAGCTTTTAACTTGGTTTAATGTAATATGAGAACGGTAAAATACAATAAAAACATCTGTATAAACAGTATATAGTATGAATACACTACAATGGCAACAATTGGATTTTAAAGCTGTTTAAATATAGGACGAAGAATCATACAAACACACTGTCCGACAGACAAACTATATCCAGCAATATATAAGATACGAATTTGAACTTAATTTTCAATGAGATAGAAAGCAGGCGGGTGTGTGTGTGTGGGGGGGGGGGGGGGGGGGGGGGGGTGGGGGGGGGGGGGTGGGGGGGGGGTGGGGGGGGGGTTGGGGCTGGGGGTAGTGGTGGTGCTGGGGGTGGGGGGGTGGTGGTGGTGGTGTTGTTGAGGGGGGGGGGCTGATTTAGTTGTTTAATTTTTCTTTATGCCTGTCATTTAATGGGTTTAATTTTTCTGTACACCCGTCCCCTTATGGGCTCCGTACAATGACCTTTTTTAGAATCCTACGGGTCAGATTTCGACCCGTGATTTTCCAGAGTGCACGGTGTCATTTAGAGTCCGCCCCTTAAGGGACATTCTACTAAAAATCATTTGAATTGATATGTCGTTCATTTGGAGTGTCACTCTCTAACTTTATCGATCACCAGGTGATCATTTGTGTTTTAGAGTCTCTTGCGTACCCATTCACTGTAAGATTGAGCTGCAAAGCTTGGTATTCTGACATAATGATACAAAATTAAGCTATCAAAAAATGTTGTATAACCGCAGATTGTGACTTATGACATCAGATGTGCGTAAAAACCCACAAGGGTCGAGAGTTCAGTGACTTAAGCGAGTCCCTTCAAGACGAAAACAAATTTGTAGAGGTAGTTTTCCCAAGATTTTCAAGATTGTCGAGTATGTTTTTCAATAGGAATTGGCACTTAAGTTGTTAATCGTTACATTCTAATCTGACACACCAACGTGACTATAAGCGGTTAAGATGATACATCGAATCATGCTTTCAGGAAACTCTATGACAAGTTGACACTCGTTAGTAATTTATGGAATTTTCTACTAAATTTTTTGACCAAAAAATAAATTTTCGGTTTGGTGCGACTTACATTAGTCGAAATAAGGGGGCGCACAAACATACACAAACTTTAGCATGTGCCATGGACAATGCTCAAAATAAATAATAATAATAGTAGTATTAAAGAGAAATTTATAAAGCGCAAAAACAATAGCAGAAAGAATCCGCCTCAAGGCGCTGGAAAAGAACAATTCAAAAAAATCTAGACCAGACAAAATTTATACAATCAGAGTGTTACAGAGTAAAGTAATTTAAGGAATCTAGATACAGAAAGCTGGCAAAAAGTTAAAAAGTTAAACAACCACTTTAAAAAGATGAGATTCCCAATAGTTAAAACAATGTCAAAATACACGTGATGTGCAAAATAACTGTAAGAGAATGTTGTGATAGCAAAATTGTAATACATTTTAATTGGCGGAGTGTTTTAGCGTGCAATAGGGCAATTACCTTTAATGAACTTTGATTTTTTCTTTTAAATTACAACAAAATACTACAACGATCTAGCATCTTTAAAGTGAAACCACTTTTGTTGCTCTCTCACTCTCTCTCTGGAAATGAAAAGAAAATAACAATTAATCCTATGAATATGGAGAACACAAGGATGTCTATTGTTGGAATCAGAATATGGATTAAGTAAACTACATCTGCATGGATCATTTGACCTTGTCTTCCCAGTAACATTAAAACTTGTTCTCATGCGACCTACATTTTACCCGAGGATGAACGAGACCAAGGTCTATCACGACCGTTTTATTTTGTGTAGTATGTGCATTTTTTTCTTCTTTTCGAAGCAGCCTTTTGCTTTCTTTTGAAACATCATAGGCCGTGATTCAAAGTGACTACAACATTCACCTGCTTCTTGCTTGCCTTCATGTGAAACTGTGGCTACTTGTGGTTTGTTCATCTCTTAGTCATTGGTGGTAACCAGCTTGAAGTCTTATTGAGGAACAACCCTTTCTAGTCTTGTTGAGAAACAACCCTTTCGAGTCTTGTTGACAAACAACCTTTTCGAGTCTTGTTGAGAAACAACCCTTTCGAGTCTTGTTGAGAAACAAATCTTTGCTAGTCTTATTGAGAAACAACCCTTTCGAGTCTTGTTGACAAACAACCCTTTCGAGTCTTGTTGAGAAACAACCCTTTCGAGTCTTGTTGAGAAACAACCCTTTCGAGTCTTGTTGACAAACAACCCTTTCGAGTCTTGTTGAGAAACAACCCTTTCGAGTCTTGTTGAGAAACAAATCTTTGCTAGTCTTATTGAGAAACAACCCTTTCGAGTCTTGTTGACAAACAACCCTTTCGAGTCTTGTTGACAAACAACCCTTTCGAGTCTTGTTGAGAAACAAACCTTTGCGTAGTCTTATTGAGAAACATACCAATCTTGTTGATAAACTTACTTTTTGAGTCTTGTTGAGAAACAAACATGTGGAGCCCTCTTGAGAAACATACTCTTGGACTTTGGTTGATTGAGAAACATACGTAGTTTTGTCGAGAAACACAATGGACTTTTGGAACATTTATGGTAATTTTGTTTATCCTTTTTTTTAACGGTGCTATGTGTGGACCTGTCAGTTTTAGGTAATGTGGCATACCGACAGTATTTTCGTTGCTCGTGTGAAACAATGTATGCCATTTTGTGTATTCATTTTTTTTTATTGTGTTTAGTGACCCTAATGTTTCGTTACATTTGGTACATCTAAATCTAGCCGAATTTGAGCATTTTAGCCCGTTCGATGCAGGCATGATATTCTTTATCTAGTCTGATTTCCGATTTTTTTGCTCTTGGAAAAACCTGAAAATTTGTGATTAAGTAGCCTGCATGTGAGCATGTAGGTCAGCCCTCGTTCTCAACCAAATAGTAAAATGTTTGTTTCAATGACCATATTACATGTCTGTGGATGCTACAATGGATGGTGAGTGCGTAAAGGGATCGCCTCTCACCACGTGGCATTGGTTCTATTCCCAGCGAGACCCATTAGTTATATGATTAGAGTCATGTGTTGGTTTTCCGTTATTTGCCACAATAGATTTTCTCTTGACCTTCTCGTTTTCCCTCCCTTCTGGAATAATCAAAAACTTTCGATCCCTGTGTCTGTGCCCCGTGTTCATATATGTGTCAAAATGGCTGGCTGCCGTAGGCACGAGTCCTTGTTAGCCGAGTCCTTCGCAATTCAGCTGCAAGCTCATAAAAATTACATCCATGTAACCAGTTCCAGACTCTCACCACGAACGCAATATATTTATATATAAACGTTTACATCATTTTCCCTTGGATAGTGCGACATTGTAAGAAAACTTGTGCCAATGAAGATCTCATTTTTGTAAGCTGTGTATAGTTAGTGTTCCGTATGGCCTTCAAAGGCACTGGGCACATTTGGTAATTGTTAAAGACCTGCTTGAACGAAAATGTCAAGTCGTGAACTTTGCTGAATTCCACTTAAAATGTTTTCGATGAATAAGGAAATCGAGTCATATGATTATAAATAGGTTCAATTGTGTAAAAAAAACAATCATTTTGTATGCCCTTATCCACAGCTTTTCTGGAAGATTTGCGAAAAGCCCTGTTACATAATCACTCTCAAAACGTTATAAGTAGATAAAGCCGCTTTGTTGCAGCGTGGATGTATAACAAAGCAAACTCCCACAAATGACGTCAGCGGCATTGTCCTTTGACGCCCGCTCTCAACGGCAGAAGTGTTTTTAGTTTTTCAAAAAACCTTTAGGTAGGAGCCTGATTTTTTAATCGATAATTAAGAAAAGTTCAGAAGTGTACACATATCAAAATTACATTAAAATAGTGAACAAGTGCATTATAAAAAAGTAAAAATACCATTTCTGTTGAAAACATTCCGCTCAGGTAGTTGTTTAAAGACCAGTATTCTCACATGGTGTATCCCAACGTACGCATCAAATAACACGCCTGTGAAAGTTTGGGCTCAATTGGTCACCGAAGTTGCAAGTTGGAGAATAGAAACAAACCTTGTTGCACAATTGTGTGTTCTTTCAGATGCATATAATATGCCTAAAAGGCTTCGAGTCTGAGAAGAGCCTCTCGTGCATGTGAAAGCACACAGTTTAATGCAACACGAATGTTTTTTTCTGTCAATATTTTCGTGCCATTTTGATGACCAATTGAGCCCGAAATCCCACAGGTTTCTTTATGCATTATGTTGGTTGGGAGAGATCAAATGAAATACTGGTCTATGACAATTACGAAACAGTTTCACTTTAAGGTTTTGCAAGTCAATAATCTGCCACTGCTTAGAAGCACTGGTAGTTTTAATTAAATCTAAAAAATATTTATTGTCAGGAACTCGACATGACGTCTTGTAATATGTTTGCTCGTTTGGAACAGTATCAACATGTCAAAATTCGTTCGAAGATCTCGTTTGTTTGAGGAATTCATTCAGCGACATTCAGGTCATGTAAACAAGTCCGCAGAATTCAGAAAACAATACTGAAAAGCACCCTTGATGTTTTAAAAAACCTACACACTTAAACCCTCAAACTCGGAGGTCTTTGCAGGATCTGTGTAGGGCATAGAGCTTACGAAATAGTTGCAGGGAAATTGCATGTTTTGTGTGATCTACCTTAACAAAACATGAAATTATCTTATCCTCTGAGAATTTGGGCAACATCCGTTGTGTTAGTCGGAGAAAACAATTGCGGAAACGTTTTCGACGACGGATGGTTCTGCGACGGTAAAGATGACAATTGGCGTCATCTGCGCATGCGTCGGCTTAGAGGACGGTCGTCCCTCAATTTCTATGACAGTACTTGGGATGAATCTTCGTTGTGCTGAAAACGACAACGTTTAGCTGAACAACCGTCGCAGAACCATCCGTCGTCGAAAACGAAAAGTCCCTATTGCTGTTGTTGCGATTGTTTTTGTTTTGTGACTTGTCGAATATGCCTTCATTTTAGAAATACATATTTAACTGAGTATTATTATTCATCAGTAAGCTTTCAGACTGAAATTAAACACTGTTTTCTGTCATTTCAAAAGCAACTTCTACGAGTCATGAGTTCCGTAATCGTAAAGAAACCTCCATCAAAATAGCAACCTTGCCATCATAAAAAAACACATCCCTGTTTGTTCGTTTTGCAATTTTAATTTTGTACTATGTCAAAATGGGTTGACGCAAACGAAAACAATCTCTGGACGGTATCATCGTCACACTGTTCATTTATTTCAACCAAATCGTACATGCTGTTTAATTTACGTGAAATGTTAAACTCATGAGACAGTAAACTTGAGAAACAAGTTTTTCATCAGACATTCTTCTTTTGCCCAAATCCACCAATATCCAAGGATGTCAGTTCGTCTGTTGATTTAAATTAAAGTCTGTCTTTGAAGGCAAATACTGCAGTCTCTCTGGCAGCCCTTTTCTCATCATGTTCATTTCCCCCAATCATAATATTTACATTCTGTGAAATTTTATTGAAGAAAATAACTTAGATTCGAGATGTTCATTTGACATTCTGCTTTTGTCCCGATCGACGAGATTTTTAAAAATTCAACTTTTGGATAAGAGAAACATGCAGACAGAATCACTTTCTTTGACGGCCTTTTTACCTCATACTGTTCATGGTTTCCCTCTACTCGTATAGTTTTTTCTGTGAAATTGAATGGAACGAAATTACTTCCCCTCTTGATATTGTCCTAATCCACCATATTGTGAGATTGTCAATTCGCCTGGCAACATTAAGTTAAACTTTGGCATAAGAGGAGCACTCTGTTTGCTCCACATTTTCTCCACCCATAATGTTTATTTTGTAAGTCTGAATAGAACAAAATTATTTCCCCTTTTAACGCATAGTATGTTGTTTACCTGACACTGTCCCGATCCACACAAGTTGAGCTAGTCATCATGGCAACATTAAACTGCATGTTGACTACATCCAGACAGAACTACTCCTCGCTTTGCCCCCACAATGTTTAAGTTTTTGCCCACTCAGATATTATAATATTTTTTTCTGGAAACTGAGTGAAACTTTCCCTCTCGATTCATACGATGATGTTCATTGGACATTTTGCACTTTCCCCGATGAATTCATGCTTGTCAATCCGCCTGGCAACGTGAAATTAAACGTTGTCATAAGAGGTACACGCAGACAGAAGCACTCAATTTACCCAACAATCGTAACTTCTTCCACTCATAATTGTTTGTTATGTAAAACTGAAAGGAACAAAATAACTTCCCCTCTTTATTAATTATTATTAATTGTTCATCATACTGACATTGTCATGATCCACCAGAAGTCGAGCTTGTCAAGTCGCCTGGCAACATTGTAATAAGAGGTACGGAAGCACCTCCTCTGCTCAAAATGTTCATTTTTCTCGCAATGATAATGTTTATTCTGTGAAACTGAATGGAACAAAATTACTTCCCCACTTGATTCATATGATGATGTTCATCTGACATTGCGCTGTTGCCCCGATCCAGCAGAATTCGAGCTTGTCAATAATGTCTAGCAATATTAAATTCAACTTATAGAAGGTGCACGCAGACTAAAGCTCAAAACTCATATTGTAAATTCTGTGAAATTCAATAGATGCATTATGGTGCATTCATGAGTCATTCTTCTCTTGTCCCGATCAACAATAATGCTTTTCAGTTCGTTTGGCAATAATATACCCACCCCATCCAATCTAAAGATAAACGCAGATAAAGCAAGCCTTAAGTGGCTTAAGCTTTGTATAACGAGAAAGCCATAATGAACATTATGTATGTTCATAAGCTTCTAGCTCTCCAATATTCGAATTTACTTGAAATAACCATAATAGACGACAGACGCCATATTCAACCATGATGCATCTACCATGTAAAGTTATTTGCAAATCTGTAGACATGTATTTTTACCATCATTGTGTAGTTAAAATAGCTCTGTGAAAATTTGTGTTTATTTATTCCTTTTTTTCCGCCCTTGAAAAATAATGTTTAAAATAATTATGAGCGGATTGCAGTTTGCACCCTCTTCTACCTGTTGTGTTTTGTCTAGATATTAAACCAACCTCTTACGTGTAATAATATTCCTTCAAAGTATTATGATATTTGGGCTTAGCACGTAGTTGTCTTAGCACGTGAACTTCAACATGGGCCCTTAATGAGCATAATATGTTGTTTTTGTTTTTTGTTTTGTTTTTAGGGGGGGGGGGGGGGGGTTATATATGTATATAGTGTACGGTGTGTATATATGGTTGGCTGCAGATGATATTGTCCGTACATCTTGTAAACTGTACACTAGTTTCTTAATGGCAATAACTGTGTGAGGCGCAGGTCATCAGTGCGTGATAATGACCGAGTTGAATGTATAGAATGGTAACCAATTAGTTTGTAACTGTGTCTTCGAATGTTTGATACTCGGCTCACTTCCACTTGTTGATAATAAGGGAGAAGTTAAACAAACATACTCGTTTGTGCAACTATTGGTCGTTAAAGATCTTCAAGTGCGTCATTAAAGCTCAAGGTTTCTATTATTGGAGACTAATTATATAAACAAGTCACCGCCGCCATTTCCTTCTGCAAAGCTTATATACCACACACATGCAACCGTTTGTCATTTAGAGTGTCGGGTGCCTGATTTCTGTTTGATGCTGTATACACACTAACCTCATTTAACAAGAGGCTAAACATCCAGGGCTATGGAATCTCAGTAAAATAACTCAGTACATTTATACACTTCTCGTAAATGTTTCTGGCATGTATGGCTGCAAACTTTACCGCTTCACTTTGCAAACTTATCATACAAGATGCTTTTAACAAACTGATCTCATCAATCAAACTTAGTCAAACAACTTGTTATTAAAACATTTAGTACTCTGAGACGCCCGTAGATTACGGGCTAGATAAGAGCTGAGCATATTGATATTGTAGTAAAGCGTATAACAGCAACCGCGCGCAATGGACTATACAATGACAAAAACAAAGGAGTAATGAACTTGAGTTCAATGTACAACGAGGAAATCAAATCAACTCTTTTTTTGTGTGTGCGTATTCTCAAAAATGCGCAGATTGTGTGTTGCGCACATAAGAAACATAATACAAAACATTTACTTTAACACCAACTCAAGTTCAGTACTTCCATTTAACGGCGCTTTTCATTTGTAAAGCTCGTTTAGTTTGGTTCTTCAAAAGATGCTTCGATTTAATATAAACACACTAGGTGCCACTAATAAATATTGGAGCAGCCGAAAGAATGGTCCTTGATATTGTGATAGCGTAGAAAAATAACCGCGCGCCATGAACGAGGTTTATTATAAAGACAAAAAACAAAGGGGGAACGAACTTGAGTTCATTAAACCACGAGGAAAGAATTAAGTGTCCAGCCCTCTTTGAATATACGCCAAGGAGAATGTTGTCAGTGTATAAATCGATGGACCTTTCACCGCCCCATTAACAATGCTTTTAGATGGGCAAGTCGCCCTCTCAGTCAGTAATTGTCTAGTTAATTACCAACTGTTGAGATATCAAAATCAATTCTTTTGAAGCTCGAAATCCGTTCGCACGCCCTTTATTATTTCGAACCGAGCACACGAAATGATTTCGTGTGAGCACAAAATGGTTTCGAGCGCACAAAATAAAGACAAAAATATAAACGTTCACTAATTTGCGTTTTTTTTATACCCTGTTCCTTATAGGAGCCGTATAGGTTGATAGTATAAAACATTGTGGAAACGGCTCCTTCTGAAGTGATGTAGTTTTCGGTAAGAAGTAGTTTTCCACGAATTTGATTTCGATACCTCAAATTTAGAATTTGAGGTCTCGAAATCAAGCATCTGAAAGCACACAACCTCGTGTGACAAGGGTGTTTTTTCTTTTATTATTGTCTCGCAACTTCGACGCCCAGTTGAGCTCAAATTTCCACAGGCTGATTATTTTATGCATATGTTGAGATATACCAAGTGAGAAGAATGGTCTTTGACCATTACCAAAAGTGTCCAGTGTCTCTAATACAACGAAGTTAAATAGAGGAAATTGAATATCACATACATACCGAGTGTGAATAACTTTATCCGTGTTATTACTGTATGAATTCAAACTATACCGCCGAGAGTTGTAACTTAACGCCCACTAAGTAAATCAATGGATAGATCACGCGCTGTCATCTCGTGTCGACCAGTGTGAGGTGTTATTCCTGAAATGCACCCACCTTCAAATAACATTTTGAATATGTCCCTGCGGACTGGCGAGTTGAGACTTGGGCATTTTAATCTCTTCCTCTTGTTGTTTTGTTGTTGCACAATTTATGCTCATTTCCCTTTCAATTACTGATGATTATTAATACAAAAATTCCCATCTGTCAAATTTATATGGAAATGTTGAAAGAGGATAGTTTGCAATTCTTGACAACTATCAACTGCTCGTCTTATTTAGTGGGTAAGATAAACATTACTGTCGATTTGGAATGGGATTAAATCGGTAATTGTTTTTTTGTTTATTATAGATCTCCTTATTTTACTTGGTTGAGTTTTTCAATATTAATTGTCCGGGATTGAACCCGTGTTCTATACCCATTTATCGTGTTTGTTGTTTAAAGTAGGATTTGTGCAGAGGCGTTACTCCATGTCTTCTAAATGTAGTATTTGAGGTCTCGAAATCAAGCATCGGAAATCTTGATGAGAGAACACAAATTTACTCAATTTCTTTTCGGGGTCATTACCAAACAGCCACACCTTTATCAACATTGCGTAACACGTTGCGTTTCACCGCACAATTACATTTGTTGTTTTAATCGCAGTTGTTAGAGATTTGATCGAACACACTGAGTGTATTGCCTCATAAAACACTTTCTCTTGTATTTTCTTTTCACATACAAATCTGATTCCACACTATCCGTGTAAAACATCGGCTGTTTGATGTGCGTACATGATTGATGCGATAAAGTCAGTAATCTTCCTCGAGTGTTTAATGGAGTAGACCAATTCCATTCTGAGAGATTCTTCTAAGGAATTGCGGTTCATGCAATTGACCTGGTTTCTCTTCTCTTACGACTCCGACTTTCCCGAGGTAAAAAAGCTCATCTCGGCTTTTTAGAATGAGCTGCTCGGAAAGTATGTATGGGGTGCCGTTTGTCAATTAATTGTTTAAAGGAGATGTTAAATTTGCATCGGGGATAAAGAATATTAATTTTGATTTTGTGTTTACCCATACACCGATGTGTGTTAGCACACCGATGTGTATACTCAGTACTTCCCCGAGTCCTGTGAAAACATATCACAGGCTCGTTACTCGGGTGGGATTAGAACACACGACCCTTGCAATTCTAGAGCAGTGTCTTACCAACTAGACTACTGCCAGGGGCAGTTCGAATACTATGTTTTGGCAGCGGGTACCGCAACGATATAAGAGATGTTAAATTTGCATGGGGGATAAAGAATATTAATTAATTGTTTAGCACTTTCATCGCCATGATTTATATCAGTTAGGTGTAGGCCTACATTATAGAAATTGTTGGCAAATCCTTTTTATGGTTAACATACCAGTACAATATTGTTTGTGTTTTAGTTTATGGTTTACAAACCATGAACATTAAATAACATTTACAAATCATGGTTTTATAAACCACGAAAAGAGAGGCATCTTAGTAACATGAACGTTTACGCATCCTTTAATCATGGTTTGCAAACTATGAAAATTTAACCATAAAAATCATGGTATTCAAATAATTGACTATAAAACCATGAAAATTGAGGCACCTTAGAAACTTAAATGGTTTAGGCCTATATTATGCCATGAAAATTGAAGCACCAAATTATTGGTTCGCAACACTTTCTATATGGTTTACATTTTACTGCTATAAACCATGGTAAAAACATGCCAGAAAAGTGCCAAACATTTAATTGAAGGCACGCCATACATATGGAGGCAATTTACACTGGATCTGTTTGAATGGCTAGCAGACTTGGAAGCGGATCAGTGGTGGATTGTAGCCTTGTCACGGACTGTGGCTTTATATATAACACGCTGAACGTGGTCAATTTCAATTTCCCGGGCGCCTTGTGATAGTTTGATGATGGTCGCGTAGCAGAGGAAGTCAGCCAAGGCCTCCATAGATCCATGCTCTTCCACCCCCCCCCCTCTCGACCCCTGAGGGGGAGGGGGGGGGGGGGTATCAGGAATAACGACATTATTACCGGGATAGTTTACGGAATTGTACTGATGATGACTCCATCAATCACGTGCTAGCTTTATACGGTCACTAGCAATTGCTTATTACGGGTCGAATCTTGCGGGGTTTGTTTTTTCTTTCTTCTCGATGTACCGAGCGTGAGATTTTCAACCTAGCGTGAGGTTTTTCAACCGAAAAAAAAAAAAAAAAAAAAAAATCAAGGGCTTCGCTGGTCAGGCTGTAGTATTATTAGCTCTCGTGTTTGTGGAAGGAGGGAATGGCCTGTGTAAATCTGAATGGATTGAGGGGTGCCGTCAAATAACCTTCTCGCTCCCCCTTTTAAGCATGTTGGATGATATTTTCGCATGTCTGTCAGTTTAAATTAGCTACACTCTTACATGTCGACTCAGTTTACCAAAGGTGTAAGGCCTGACGAGTCAGGTGGACTGTAAGTGGGGAACAACATCCCAAGTACCCATTATAAATTGTATAACTCTTTGCCAATATTAAGAAAAATGGTCTTCTCTGTACAAAGTGTGATGTTCCATTGGTTTGCTCAAAGCGGCGCTTTATAAATGCTCTGATATGTATGTTTGATTGGGAATTGTTTGTGGTGAGTGTGTGCTTTTGTTGATAAGTAGCAAGGAAATTGCACACAGTTGTGCATTCTACGAACAAAAATAAAAATATATTTAGCAAGGCCTAGAGGACCATCAGATTATTATTATTATTATTTTTTTACACTTTTGTATTTGAATAAAATGTAAATCAACCGACAGGCAGTTTTCAATTTCTTTTTAAAGCCATTATACACTTTCGGTAAACAGTATTGTCCAAGTCCCACACTTCGTGTATCACAACTTATATATAAAATAACAATCCTGTGGAAATTTAGGCTCAATCTGTCATCGGAGTCTGGAGAAAATAACGGGAAAACCCACTCCTGTTTTCGCGCGTTTCGCCGTGTCATGACATGTGTTTATAACAAATCTGTAATTCTCGTTAACGAGAATTTATATTGTTTTACCGTTTTCTCAAAAAGTAAAGCATTTCATGGACTAATATTTCAAGAGAAGTCTTTCACCATTACCTTCTGTAAACCCTGTAAATAATTTGTAAATCTGTGAACTTTTTTTTTTTCTGTACCGAAAGGGTCCAATGGCTTTAAATGGCTGTCATTGCTTTTCGATCGATCTAATTTTTTTAAAGGAGAAATCTGCGATAGCCCTAAAGGCAAATTTATCTTTTTATGCCAATTTCCATAACCTACATGCCTTACCATGACCCCATCACAAAGAACCACCTCGCGGTCCACCGAGCCCATATCGCGGTCCAACAGCTCCCCACTCCTCAGACATAGAAATGACCCAGAATGGATTCATTACACCGTGCACCCATTTCCGGGTCAGCTTGACGACCCTTTTGGAAGTCAGTCTCATTAACCAAATTTTCGATGTAACAGCATTTTTTAAACAATTTTTAAAGCCATATAATGAAGGAATAACTGTTGTTTATTTGCAGTGAAGACGCTGGACACCATTGGTAATTGTCAAAGACTAGTCTTTACAGATAGTGTATCTCAACATATGCATAAAATAACAAACCTGTGAAAGTTTGAGCTCAATCGGTCGTCGAAGTTGCGAGATAATAATGAAAAGAAAAAAAAATACCCTTGTCACACCTTGGTCACACGAAGTTGTGTGCTTTCAGCTGCTTGATTTCGAGACCTCAAATTAGAAATCAAATTCGTGGAAACTACTTCTTTCTCGAAACCTACATCACTTGAGAGGGAGCTGTTTCACACAATGTTTTATACTATCAACCTCTCCCCACTACTCGTAATCAAGAAAGGTTTTATGCTAGTAATTATTTTGAGTAATTACCAATAGTATCCACTGCCTTTAAAGGGTTTTGATACCTTTTGTAGATAATGTTTGATTTTTTTTTTTTTTAATCACAGATAATATTTTTCAGGAGAGTTGCGTAAACCGTTGTACATGCACAAATAGTCTGGGTCTCACTGAGACAAAAATGGTTGTCGTAAATTTCCAGCACCATCGCAAGACATATTTTAGGGGAAGCTTTCTATCATCATAATCTTAAAACCTTGCAAGTTTGGCGTGAAAGTTTTGTGTTTTGTGTCCTACAAGAGGTACCCAAACCCTTGGCCCCAAACTACTTCTGATAACGTTATAAATAAATATATAAATATTGAAATAAGCTGCCAAATTAGAAACTTATAGAGATTAAAAAACAAAATCGATAAATAAATAAATACAAGTACAACTCATACTAAACACAAATTAATCAATTAAAAATTGAGAAATTAAACTAAAATAATTATCTAGAACAAGAAAAGAAACAAATAAATACTTCCTTTCTTTTTGAATCCAACAAATTTTCTATGACCGGATGTACGCTGCAAACATACTGTGAGAAAAAGTTTGAGGTTAGTTACAGTTGACGTAGTTAATAGTTGTATAATAATAATTCAATAAATCGATTTATAGTGGACTCCTACCATCTGTTCCATACCAATGTCCCTGAAGAGTGGGACATATTTCCCTCCCTATAATAAATTCATGTGAGATATTTTCAGAATGTTACCAGAGACTTTAAATACACAAACGAGCGTAGTTAATACTTCCTACCTCGTGGGAGAGCTGAACATTCCAGTGGCGTACATTGATGGTACATTGAACATTCTGGTGTTTATATAGGAACGTGTTGGCACTTGGATGGACAGCCCATTCGCTCGGGTGTTTCTTGGTGGGTGACTAGCCTCTTTCTTCGTACTTAAAGGCACTGGACACTATCGGTAATTACTCAAAATAATTGTTACAGCATAAAAACTTCGTTGGTAACGAGTAATGGACACCGTTGATGGTATAAAACATTGTGAGAAACGGCTATCACTGAGGTAAAATAAATTTTTGAGAAAGAGGACATTTCTCAGTCAAATAATAGAAGACTTCATTTGAAGCCTTGACTTCATTTGAGGCCTTTTATATCATACATCTGAAAGCACACAGTTTTGATTTTGTGCAACAAGGGTGTTTTTTCTTTCATAATTCTCTTGCAACTTCGATGACCGATTGAGCCCAAACTTTCACAAAATTGTTATTTTATTATGTTGGGAAACACCAGTGAGAATGCTGGTCTTTGATAATTACCAAACGTGTCCAGTGCCTTTTTTAATAAGTAAGAGTTTCTTTTATCAAACCTTTTAATTTTTTCTGTGATGGCTCGGTGAGAATGGCTGAATTCCCTTCTTTTATTGCGATGTATCAGTCCATACATTATCGGAATTGTTTATCGATCCATTTGCAGCGGCACAGGTGATGACGGACCACCAGGGAGATGTGTATGGATTGATAGGAAAAGCTGCCCAAGGACGAAGTATTTGTGGGTTACCAGTGATATATATTTTTTGCCCACTGCAGACCTAGCAAGTTTCGCGTCCTTTTTAAAATTTGTGGGATCACTTGGGTCCATGGTCTCATTGCTTTAACGCGTGTAGGAAACAATTTCGCGCAGTTTAATGGGTCCTTCGTTCGAATACGCGCAAGAATTGCACAATCAGTAATAACGCCTCTCTTAATATTTATGCATGACGTCATAATTCTTACCCAAAATGAGGCTATGGGCACAAGTCCCAATCACTTGCAGTGGCTGCGCACATCGCCTCGTTTTGGGTTAGCATTGTGACGTACCTCTTGCATAAATATTAAGAGAGGCGTATAGCGTTCCAGTACATGGGCTAGATTTCACAAAGCACACGCTATTATTTTTTTAATTTCACTTATTTATTTATTATTTAGTTTAAACTTAAATATAAAGTGTGTTTTTTCTAACACTTGTTATTGATTTGTTTTCTATAAAGCCTACTTTTTCTTATTTGTTTGTTCTCCATTGCTTACTTGCGTTGATTTTGTTTATTTTATCAATAATGTCAATGTCACAGCAAGGGAATTCATTCACATTTCAGTTTCCTTATTTTTTTTCTTTTTCATCTGGATATTGAGTTAGGCCTACAGCTTGAATAATGTATCTTGTGTTGCAAGGTTGTTCCTTGTATGTTGTACAGTGCAAGTGGTTCCTCCAAGATTCATGTCTAGAATGGACCCTTCCCATGAAATATGCTAATTACATTCACGCATGCGTACAAACCCTGTTGGTTGGCAAACGCCATAGAGTTGTGCACTAAGCAGACGCGCACTCGCGTCTGCGTCACGCAGGCATTAGTCGTGTACAAAACAGCGCGATGTTCCCTCGTTAGTGGGAACGTTAGTACGCACGCGCTATGTGAAATTTACATATTTCATGGGAAGGGTCTATTACACGCAGGCCACGGAGGTCATGGCCCCCGTTGCCCCATGTCCCAGCCTTGTTGCCCCTTCAATGTTCCCCATTGACTTTTTTCCAAATGTGGTGCCCTTTTTAGACTGTAAACGGCCTTGCCCTTTCGGCGATGGAATTCCAGGCCTGAAGATCCATCTCGTGATGAGTTGGACATGACACTATTCCAACCCTCTTCACTTTCAATTTCCCTTTCACATATAATGCCATGGTAAAATTATGGTTAGACCATTAGTGGTGTCTTGAATGATATTCCACTCAATCCATTCAACCGTAATATTTCCCAACTTTAATCAAACAGGCAAAGGCGTCATACAAACAGACCGACAAACGCTCTCAAAAATAGAAGGGAAAACAAAGGGACCATCTGAGTTTTTATAATGTTTCTGATTGTCTTAGAAAGACGTATAGTAGGCCTACAACTTAATATTTAGCATGCATTATTCACACGAAAAAATTACGTCTTTAGTTTGCCAAATAGATGCTATTTTAGTAGCAAGGATAAAGAATATTCTTAGGTGACTGACCTGCAAAGGTCGTGGGTTTGAATCAGTGTATATGGATAAAACCTTTTAATGTTGCCAAAATAATTTGGTTTCTTGTTAGCCTTCTTGATGATATTTCCCCGCAAGTTCATTTGAACGGACTAGCTTGGCAATCAGTCAAATACTTTCAATTGACAACTCTTCATCTTAGCTGAATGTTTCTGTGCCAAATTGCATGTTTGTATTACCACTACAGCTGCCGTACTATCAGCTTTGCAATGACCAATTTGTTTATTGGAAATAAGGTAGAGGGTCTGTAAAAATGTATCTGTGTATTCATTTGCCTCACCTTCAAACCGCGACTGTTATCCAATTGCCATCATTTTTATATTTTCATAAATTGCCCCCCCCCCCCCGTGGTATATGAGATGTATAAATCCACCCTACAAGAATATTTAAATACCAGAAGGTGTTACGACGCATTGCTCTCTTTGTAGCAAACCGCTTTTTTAAAATGGCCGTGTGCACTTTAGGTAATGCAGTACGTTGTCGTTTATGTCAAATATACTTCTCCATCAAAGTGTGTTGAGGGGGAATATTCAAACGATCCCACAACAGCCCGATGGGAATGCACTTTGTAATGTATTTTAAGTTTAAACTGAAATGCAGCGATGTGAATTATAATGTTTTCCCTTGATTATGTATTAATATTCTTGACCCATTTGAGAGGACCTGTGTACGAATCCCCTTGCATTATAGGACTTTGTTAGTGAGCTAAATTTTCCCTTGATATTATGTATGGGCAATAATTCTTGATGCACTTGTGGGAACCCGTGTACAAATCCCCTTGCATTATAGGACTTTGTTATTGAGCTGAAACTAAATGCATGAATTGCATGTTTTCAATTCGTTTGAAGAGATGTTTCAGTTCAAGGGAGGGTATACGGATCGTTCCGAACTTAAAATGTTCCCTGGAGGGGAAAGATTATGTTTGTGGAGAACGGAATAGTTTTTTAATATATGTATTGATTGTCCATTAGCTCCCAAAAGTTCCGGTTCAGAATTGACCCGGAAAATATGTCCATGGGGTCTGACCCATTTCTGGGTCAGGCTGACCCTTAGAATGGTATAACAAACGGGGGTTTATTTAGGAATATTCGTGAGTGTGACCCATTTCTTGTCGAATGTGACACCGATGTCAGGTTATACTGATCCAAAATGGGTCAGGCCCATTGGATCTGTTATCCGGGTCAATTCTGACCCAGGAAAATAGAGTGGAATGATTAGACATTCCTACTATATACCATTGCAATTAGCATTTACAACTGGTAGGCAGTTTATAAATGAACGAATTTCAAGACGTTACACACGTGTGAAATAGTTTGTTGCCTCGCTGATGCTTTTAATTTTTAGTTTTGTGAACACTAACAAGGACACGGAGTTTTGAATGAACTGTGAACAACCTTGTGTTTTACTGTTTCGAAACACTGTTTTTTTCTTTCTTATTTCTTCAATGAGTTGTTTGAAAAACTAAAAAATGTGAAAACCATATGTTTTACTAGGATTTCCCAATTTCTAAAAACCTATAGCACTTTAAACAATGTGTTAAGGGAATTGTCAACGATTTCAATCTCTCTCGTTAATGAAGATGATCAGAACACACTGATCGAAACGTCGGTTTGTCAACCACTGGTTCTTTTCTTAAGCATTACAACTCATGGAGAGAGAGAGAAGAGAGTTATCTCTCCGCCAACCTCATTTAATGACCATGAGATTCTTTGTACGTTATGTGCAAATCAGTGATCATTTACGTTTGTATCAATCGTATCAGTGTTATGCATACCCTTAAAAAATATAACAACACAACCACCGCATTAGCAGTAGCAACAACACTAACGCCAACACCATCACCAATGACAATACCAGTACCAACGTCAACACCAACGTCAACACCAACGTCAACACCAATACAAATACCAACACCAACACCATCATCAACAGCAACGTCAACAGCAACGTCAACACAGGTACCAACACCATCACCAACACAAACATCAACAACAACGTCAACACCAATACCAATGCCAACACCATCACCAAACCAGCACCAACAACCAACGTCAACACCAGTACCAACTCCAACACCAACATCAACAGCAAAGTCAACACCAATACCAATACCAACACCATCACCAAACCAGCACCAACAACCAACGTCAAAACCAATACAAATACCAACACCAACATCATCACCAATACGAACACCAACGTCAATACCAACACCAATGTCAACACCACCGTCAACACCAACGTCAACACAAATACCAACACCAACACCAACACCATCATCAACAGCAACGTCAACACAAGTACCAACACCATCACCAACACAAACATCAACACCAACGTCAACACCAATACCAACACCAACACCAACACCATCATCAACAGCAACGTCAACACAAGTACCAACACCATCACCAACACAAACATCAACACCAACGTCAACACCAATACCAACACCAACACCAACACCAACACCATCATCAACAGCAACGTCAACACAAGTACCAACACCATCACCAACACAAACATCAACACCAACGTCAACACCAATACCAATGCCAACACCAACACCAACATCAACAGCAACGTCAATACCAACACCAACGTCATCACCAATACGAACACCAACACAAATATCAACACCAACGTACACACATACACCAACAACAACAGCAACATCAACAGCAAAATCAACATGTTATGGACAACTGCATGTTTTGTTCAGTTTTTGTCTTAGACTTAGCTTCTCATAACTCATCAGAATATTGCATCATTTGGTCAGCCCCAAATCTAATCCATCAAGAAATAATGATTTTCCAGGAAGTGAAGGTTGTTAGGGTTTAGGATATGGCCACTCGTGCGTGGGTCGGGGAAAGTTTAATTATGTTTGCCTCAACCTCTTCAGATGTTTGACTCTTCCCGTAATAAATAAATCACACAAAACTGATAGGTAAAGATAACGAATCAGCCTCGACCATCGGTCTACACCCGTATAGTCCAGATATTGGTTCATCGAGAACAACTTCATTAAAGGCATCGGACACTATTAGTAATGACTCAAAATAATTGTTTGCGTAACAAATTAAACTTAGAGAGCTGCGGAAAGTCTTGAACACTGCGAAACGGCTCCCTCTGAATGATGGAGTTTTTTAGAAAGATGTAATTTCTCACTCGAATATTAAAATACTTCAAGCGTTATAAACCTCATTCCGGCATCTAAAAGCACACACATTTGTGCAACAAAGGTATTTCTCTCTCTCATATCCTGTTTATTTTTGCTTCGCAGAAAAGGCTTTAGCAATATTTTCTACTTAAGCAGCTCCATAAAAATAGCTCAATGCTAACGGATTAATCAAATTAAAAAATGTTTGGAAAAAAATAAAAAATAAATAAATAGGATATACAAAAGAGAAAGGCCGGTAAATTTACAATAACAACAGCAATATCTTATTATGACCAAAAACTTTTATATAGAAACAAAAACCTTACAAAAAACAGAAAATAAAAATGTATGATCCACAGCAGAAGAGAACAAATCAGAAACAAACTACAACGTCAGAAAGAGGTAATTTCTCACTCGAGTATTAAAAGACTCCAAGCGTTAAGCCGCATGTAGGCACCTTAAAGCACACAAATATTTGCAACAAAGGTGTTTTTTTCTCTCTATTCTCTCGCGACTTCGATGACCAGTTAAGTCCAAATTTCAACAGAGTGGTTATTTTACGCATGTTGGGATACTCCAAAGGGAGTCCAGTGCCTGTAAGGGTGAACAACTTCATTAAGGTAATGACATCGTCATTTATTTGGAGATCTGTCCTGATGTTGATGATTTATTGGTCACTGTCATGCAGCTTGAGGCCAAGATTTTACACGATTTGACCATCCTAAGATTAATTCCGTCATATGAGGTCAGTAGGGAGTGATTAAGCATACGTGTTTGTAGTTGACCTGGATGAAGGTCAACTGCGAGTATTTCACTGGATTGAAGCAAATATAGTGTTCAATTTTAATTGTTTTCTTTCTTTTTTCGTTTGTAATTATTTTCTTAAAGTCACTGGAAACCTTTGGCAATTGCTGTCAAAGACAAGTCTTCTCACTAGGTATATCTCAACATAAGCATATAATACCAAACCTGTGAAAATTGGAACTCAATATTGGTCGTCGAAGTTCTTTTTCGGTTGTAATTATTGTCTTAAAGTCACTGTAAACCTTTGGTAACTGCTGTCCAATACCAGTCTACTCACTTGGTGTATCTCAACATGAGCATAAAATAACAAACCTGTGAAAATTGGAACTCAATTGGTCGTCGAAGTTGCGAGAAAACAATGAAAGATAAAAACACCCTTGTCGCACAAGTTTTGTGTGTAACATGCTTGAATTCGAGACCTCAGCTGAGGTCTCGAATTCAATTCAAATATTTGAGTGAGAAATTACTTCTTCCTCAAAAAACTACGTTACTTCAGAGTAATTACCAAAAGTGTCCAGTGCTTTTGAAAGTATTAGTATTTGCATTGTTGGGTGTTTATTTCCACCCATTTTGTTATAAACTGCCAAGCTTTCACTTGTTTTTATTAGCATTTGTTAGAAGCATATCAACTGGCAAGCTTTTATTTGTTTTTATTAGCATATCATTAACATTAATTTCGAAGTGTCCAGGGTACGATCGTGTCCTAAGGCACTTCGTACCCTGTAAAAGGTACTAAATTAGTACGAAGCGGACACGGTACGAAGTGACCTGCACTATGCCAACTCTCTTTTGGTAGGTGCCCGCGAAAATGACCTCGCTCGACTCCAGCGTCTACAAAACAAGGCCGCTCGGCTAGTATTTGCGTGTGGCCGTGACCAGCCTTCTGCCGGCCTGATTGCATCGCTGCATTGGCTCCCTGTTAAAGAACGTATCAACTTCAAAATTTTCACTCATGTATACAAAATCCTCCACACCCAATCTCCATCATATCTGGTTCATTCCCAAAACTCCAATACTGCTGATGAATACAGGCAACGACTCCGCTCATCAGCTGATCAGACCCGGCTTTCCGTTCCTAGAACTAGACGGAAAGCTGGGGATAGCTCATTCTCCATAGCTGCCCCTCGCCTATGGAATGAGCTCCCCGCGGGTCTGAGAGAGGCGATCTCGTTGCCTGTATTCAAAAGCCTCCTCAAGACATTTCTTTTTCCCCACCCATCCTAGTTTGTTTGTTTTTCTTTTGTTTTGTTGTCATAGTCTCATGTAAAGCGCTCTGTTCTCCGTAGAGCGCTATATAAATGTTTCATATTATTATTACCTGTACCCAATATTCTACTGAGTCACTTATAAGTACCGAATCTTTTTATTGTCAAATTGAGATTTTACAAAGCATAATACACATTTTCTTTACCACTAATTATTGTAATAATAAAGTCTATAATAAAACTTGCAAATCTCTAGGGGAAACTGGGTTGTTTTGGAGTTAAAAGAAGACATTGCTATGACAACAACAGGGCCTCTTTCATTTATAAATTAAAATACCATGTAACATTTAGTAATTGTGACTGCTTGGCGTCGCAGAAAAGGCTTAGAAATAATTTATACTTTAAGCAGCTTCATGAAACAGGTCCACGCTAAAAGGCTCAATTTACAAAGTGACGGATTAATCAAAAGATGAGTTTAAAAATGTTTGGAAAACAAATTTATTAAAAAATAATATGTACAAAAGAAAAAGTCCGGCAATCTTGCAGTAACAACATCAAAAACCCATACGACGAACAACTTTACAGAGAAACCAAAACCTAGGAAAAAATAATTATAAAAATGTGTGATCTACAACAGAAGAATACAGAGATTTCAGAAACATAAACAAAGCAGTTAACGTTAAAAAAACGGAGCAACAAAACTGTACCAGCAATATCAGCACCAACGGCCAACACAGCCCCGTCGTTTTAGCAAGGCGCTGGGGACGAGCGAACGTCGTCATCTGCTCTCCTCAAATACAGTTTATTTCCAGGAACGATCGATCGAACAACCTCATCAAATTCGCCCAAAACAAGCTATAAACTACTTCTTGTCTTTTCACACATCCCCTTTCTTTTTAATAATGGGGTCAATCTCGTCTCTTATTCCGCTCCCGGGACCACTTTCCCGTCTACGGGTTTTATATTCCGTCGGTGTAATATATCTGCAGCAGGTTTTCCGGCCCAATTCCAAACGGATGTTTTGTTTTTGTTCCGGGGGGCACCGTGGCCTCCGACCCATGTTAGATAATATGATTGGTTTGTGGGGCTTGTTGCCAAAGGGGCATGTTTGGTTTTGTTGCCGTAGATTGTGCGGGGTAGAGCTTTATGTTCCAGGGTTCAGGAATCAAATGGGGAACCCGGAAATGGCTGTCTGTCTCCCTCCAGTTATACCTGCAACATCTCATTAATTTGGGTACGACAGGTTTTTTTAATGAAATGTATTCTGCTCTAACTGCTCCAACCGTTTTTGAATGTAGGTGTGTGTTGTTTATCGAAACTGATCGAAACATTGAGTTTTTTTTTTTAGAACTAACACTTCTCAAATGAGATATTCTCTTGGTGTTACCGCAAATTTCTCTTAGTTATACTTCCACCATGCAACGTTTCAAATCCTACGTGCGTATTTTAGTTATTCCTTTCCCAATATGAATTTAGACTTAATGATATTTTGTTACTACTCTGATCTTTGTCAACAATGTATTTTGAATGTTTGGCTAGTTAAGATAACGGATAGAAAACACACAGTAGGCTTGTGTGTTTTGTCCTTATGGTCCTATAGTAAAAAAGTACGTTTCATTGTGGCTGGTCAGTCATTCTGCTGAGCAAAATACACACGTGCCAAAGCAAATGATGCGTATACAAGCTGGACTCAATTTATTCCATCTGAGATATGACGTATTTACTTGAATAATTAGCTCTGCAGTGGTCAGGGTAGGCCGCAACCAAAATGGCGGTTACAGGTACTGCTATGGCTAAACATCGTTACTATGCGTTGAAGCCGTATACGTAACCATCAATTCGGGCACCGCCTTGCACGTATTATTCATACTTGATGGATTTCTAGACATTATATCTGACGAACATAGAAAGTGAGTTCAGTATGTCAAGGTTTCTGTATCTTTGCGCAAAACGAGATTCAGAAAAATGCCGACTAGGATCGAAATACAATCTGAAGCTAAGATTAACAATCAAAATGCCTGTGGTTTTGACTTCATGTCCGCGTTATGACAAATGAAGAAAATAACAACAATAAAGTCCCCCCCCCCCAAAAAAAAAAAAAAAAAAAAAAAAGAAAAAGGGAAAAAGAAAAGAAAAGAAAAGGGAAAAAAAAGGGGGTCGAATTTCTTTCGGGAAAAAAAAAACAGTTTTCTCCTGATGGCGGATTAGAAGAAACCTTGAAATGAGATCTTCCCTGCATTCTGATACATTCAGCGATCTAGCCGAACAAACTCCCCGGTAAAAGAGCACCGCATCTCTGGTGGCTGTACAAGTCTTCCATTATAATGTTTCGGATTATGTGATTCCTTTGCCTTTTCTGTTTCTCGGGTTAAGAGAGTAGAGCTGGTTACGGTACATTGGTCATGTTTAATCAAAGTTTTGCCATGCCTTTGTGCACATCCACTTCATCATTTTGTCAAAATGTGCCGCATTTTGTCACTAATTTGCCGATGGTTTTAACATTCATGTCTAATAATGTATAAAAATGCCATAACATCTGTTGAGTTGACTTTATGTGATGTTTTTGCTGTTATTGTTTTATTAAGTAATTGTTTCATGTTTTAAGTGGTGTTTACGACACTGATTTCTTGCTGTGACGTCACTCTACGGGATTTAAACAATCGAACGGTTCCAAACGCCAAACTTAAACTTTGAAAGGCATTGGATATTATTGGAAATAACTGGAAATAATGGTTATTATAACAACTTACCAGGTAACGAGCAATGGGGACCTGTTCATGAATATGTAACATTGTGTGTAACGGCTCCCTCTGAAGTAACGTTGTTTTTTTAGCAAAGAGGTTATTTCTCACTCCAATGATCAAAGACTGCCGGCCTGCAGCCTTTTATTGGATATCTGAAAGCACACAGTGCAATTCAACAAGGGTGTGTTTCTTTGGCAACATCGGTGGCCTTTCGAGTCAAAGTTTTCACAGATTTGTTATTGTATGCATTTAGTGGGATACACCAAGTGAGAATACTGATCTTCGACGATTACCAAAGGTGTCCTGGACTTCAATTTGTTCCTCTATGACGGTGGAGACACCGGACCCCCAGTGTCGAATGTTACCACCTGTATGTAATGGGAGCTGGCTACCGATTCCAGTTGTTGGACGTTCACCAACTCGCCTCTGATTTCGTGATATGCAGACGGAATGTGCGTTATCACTACTCTATGCTGGCTCTCTCTCCTTCCTACGTAGACGTATAATGTGATTTTACGACTCGATATAATCCCATAGGATACGCTACGATGCTGTTGTCCTTTGATTGAAGGCTCTGGACACTTTTGGTAAGCACTCAAAACAAATATTAGCATAAAAGTTATTTGGGATGAGCAGGAGAGCTATTGATTGGATAAAACATTGTAAGAAACGTGAAATGATTCCAAAAAGAATTGGAATTTCTCACTAAAATTTGTCACCAAAAATTCCTCGACGTATTCAGGTACAAACTATTAATAAGAATTAAACGTTTATATTAAGAGTTATATTTTACATAAAACCTTTTTTAAATGTGTGTGGGGTTTTATCTTTTGAGGACTACGATAAGTCTTATTTTTGTATTATTGTATACTATTTTTTTGGCAAATTCGATTACCAATGGAACCCCCATTTTCACAGGTTTGTTCTTGTATACATATGTTCGGATACACTGTGTGAGAATACTAGTCGTTGCCTTTCAATGTCTTGTTGATGAGAGAGTTGTGATGTGGAAGCTTTCACCAATATTTCACGCATATTTGTTATCGAGTGAAATGTTTAAGTTGAAGTATGTGGGACGTCATCGGGAAGCTTCCGTTCTCAGTGCACAGTTTGTCTTCTTTGTGAACATTTTGAAGGTACCACGGTCACAGGGCCATGGTCACCATGGTTTTATCTTAGCAATGGAATGACCGAAGCCTTTTCAGGCATGTGATTTCACAGGATATTTCATAAGTTCGGGGTTATTCAGTGATCTCATGGTTAATCAGTTATTCAGTGACCTTAAAGACACTGTCTTCTCGCTTGGTGTATCAACATATGCACAAAATAAAAAATTGTGAAAATTTGAGCTCTGTTGGCCGTTGCAAGATAACTATGAAAGAAAAAAAACACCCTTTTCACACGAAACTAAGTGCTGTCCGATGCTTGATTTCGAGACCCCAAGTTCTAAATCTGAGGCCTCGAAATCAAATTCGTTGATTTTTTTTCCCTTTTTTCGAAAACTACTTCACTTTTGAGGGAGCCGTTTTTTACAATGTTTTATACTATCAACCTCTCCCCATTACTCGTTACCAGGTAAAATTTTATGTAAAAAATTATTTTGAGTAATTATCAATAGTGCTACCTTTAAGATTTTCTTGACAGAGGCAAACTTGTCATCACAGAGAAAATACTATGCCCTTGGTATGATTAGAGCTTCGGATGTACATTTGAAATAATTTAGAGAGACTCAACTATCTGTACAATCAGTGAGCTTTCTCCAACACAAAAAGGACATTTTTATCAACTTTTCATTTTTCTTTTCGTTTTTGGACAATCTCATCCCTGCTTTTAGAACACTGTAGCCTAAAGGAGCCTGAGGAAACGCAAGATAACGTCAGGAAAACGTCCCGTTTAAGAACTGATGAAATTATAGAGTGGTATATAAATAAACTTTTCACTCACTCGAGCAGACTCTAAGTGTGCTAACAAAATTCCCTTTTTTGACCTTGTGTAAAGGAGTCTAGAGGACTGTGTACACAGTAACAGTCCTTTGCGATTTGAATCTCGACGGCGACACGTTCTCCCTATGCGTGTTTGTTGGGAACAAATACACCGTGTAAGACGTGCAATAGAAGTTGCTGAGTTGATAACATTTCAAAACATCCGAATCGAGGGTCAGGGAAGGAGTTTGTTATTTATTCCGATCCAGGGCCTGACACCAATTGTCTCGTTGTGAGTTAGTGGACTCGTTGATCTGGTGGTAGGTGGGTTTGTTGGTTGTTATAGTTGGTCATCAACGTGGGGTGGTTGAAGGGCAGCGGATTGACTTTGTACTTGGCACTAGACTGGTTATAAAAAGACAGGCACTGGTTTGACAGGCCAAATGGTTTAATTGGATACAAATATTTAATTGGATAAACGAGCTCTGACGTAATATATCTGCACTGTAAAAAAAAAAATGCCGTAAAATTTACGGTGTTTTTCTTGGCAACTATATGGTGCCAGGTAAAGTGCATTAAATTTCACAGTGGAAGTTTTGCAAAGTTTTTACCCCTTCAAGGCATAATTTACCAAACTTCCACAATACGGTGATTTACGGTGATTTAACAGGCACCCTAGCTGCCAGGTAAAGGACCGTAAATGTTACGGTTTATTTTTACAGTGCGTAGATCTGTGGTATGATTGGTCTGAGTTGATGAAGTGTGTCAGCTTTCACTTTCGATCGTCTGTATGCAGCGTGTGTATAATTCTGTGAAGTTTTTTGTTTTATTTTTTATTTTTGTATTCACACTTGTGTATTATGTGTTTACATGTTCGTGTGATTTGACTGCGAACGTTCGTGTGAATTGAGTGCGAGGTCAAAAGCAACATCTGTCAACATCCGGTCACAACACTCAGGGAAGTACTTCTAATGGTGCTTTGTACTCATTACCATGTATTGGTAACCAACCAAATAATTGGTATGTAGCAAAACTCATATTCATCTCAAACTAGCAGGGTTGGTAGTCGTCCAAGCTAAACCTTTGCTCGTTGGGGGGGGGGGGGGGGGGGGGGGTGGCGGACGAACCCCCATTGGAGGAAAGAACTCACTTAGATATCCAATCCACTGCATACTTTTCTGCTAAGATCGAGTGACACCTATTGCTCTAGATTCTAGACCCATTTGATGAATAACCGACCCCAACAATTTATAACTCATACGGTTCACGACACTGTCTTTATCCTGATAAAATTGTGACTGTATAAAGAAGTAAGTCCCGTCGACATTAACAAATTAAATGAGTGCTACAATTTGATTCCCTGGATGGATGCATAGGGTTTTCGCGTCTAGGCACAATAGGGGTTTATCACTAGATTCTAGGCAAGATGTGGGTTTACCACTAAGTTCTAGCCTCTCTATTTCCTCAAGCATGTGCTGTCGTTCCAGTAACCTTATTCCAACTTGACAAGCTGGTCCACTTTTAGGAGGGGCGTCCATTTCGTCTTGCCATTTACTCAGCAGCGGGCCGCATTTACACCGCAGCGAGGGGTTTTCTACTGTAACACTGTCAAATCCTGTCTTGAGATGAGACTACGTTATTAAAACGCCGTTCAATATGCACACCTTCCCATTGGAGGATTATTTAAAAAAGCATTTAAGAGTCAGTTCAGGTAAATAGTTGACATACTTGCTCACGGTCAAAAAATGAATTTTTTTTATACTTTGTGGGTGGAAGGGCCTTGGGGTGCAAGTAAACAAAATTGCATTTTCAATTCTATATATAACCCGTTGCCATGGTTACGGCTCATTTTGTTTTTTGGCCATTTTAGGCCGATTTTGGGGTCTGAAAAACTGGTTTTTAGCTCATATTTACAACTCCACCTCACCAAAATGCAATATTAATTCAAAAAACCTTTTATATCACTACAAAGTATCATCCTTGGCCTTCCTTGAGAAAAAAATTTGTTGCTTTAAATAACACCCTTGTGCTATTTTTGCATTATGCATTACAGTATGTTTTTAGAACTTGCAAAATCGACATTTTTACCCTATTTTTGGACCCCAAAATGTCAACTTGCCAGGGGTCTCAGAAAATTTTCCTTTCGGCTGTGATTAGGGCCAACATTGGTCTTGCAATATCTGGTGTCAAAAACTTGGGCAATTGTATCCTGTTGTGACAGTACTGCCTCAAAACTAGACTTTTTTCCCCAAAACATGAAAAATGCCTTCTTAAGGGTCTTTTCACATAATATCGAAATACGTGTCCAGGGTAAAAAAAGAAAGAATATTTTTCATTTTTGTGTGGATGGTAGGATGGTAGGGACTTGGGGTCCAAATAAACAACATTTACATTTCAAATCATAATATAACACGTTGCCATGGTAACAGTTCATGTGTGTTTAGGCCACTTTAGGCTGATCTTGGGGTATGAAAAACTGTTTTTTTAGTTAATATTTACAACTCCACCCCACCAAAAAACAAAATTATTTCATAAAACCTTTTACATCACTACAAATTATCATCCTTGGCTTTACTTGAGACAAACAAATATTGCTATAAATTTCACCCTTGTGCTATTTTTAGAACGTGCATTAGAGTATGTTTTTAGAACTTGCAAAATCAACATTTTTACCATATTTTTTGCCCTCATTTTTCATTTTTTTCAGGGGTCTCAGAATATTTTCCTCTCGGTTTTGATCAGGGCCAAAATTTGTCTTTTTTATTTCTGGTAAGAAAAACTTGGCAAGTGTATCCTGATGTTAACAGTACTGTCTCAAAAATAGACTTTTTTCCTCAAACAGAAAAATGCATTTTGAATTGTTTTTTCTTCATATTGAATTTCTAACATTAAAAAGTAATAATTCTATCAATCTTGCAGCTTTTCCTTAGCACTTAGTGGATTACCCAACATTGATCAGGAACTGTTGATGACCTTAATTTTACAATTTGCCCGGCCCAGCCCCAATCATATTTCTTGACATTGCATAAAACAATGTTTTGTGAATAGCGCCTCTTTTTGTGAAAGTGTTCCCTTTCGGTTGTTATTGATGTTTTCATGTCTTCTGGGTAGAAACACTGTGTTTATTGTATCGTGTTGTGACTGATCATGCCTTGAGTATAGTAATTTTTCCAAAAACAATGCATGCTTGTTAAAAATCTGGCACTGTTTCCATGCCCTTTGAGTAATGAATACAAAGTTTTTATTTAAACATAATGGTATCCAACCAAACCATAACCAATGCTTTGCCACTGAGAGTTCTTGATTTGGCTACTTTACCTATTGTACAGGTATGATTCCCATTGCAAGTAGAGTGCGATGAGCATTCTTTACAAGTTGTCTTTAATACAGGGCCTACTCTCCTTGGTCCCTGCCTGCTACCAAATGTAAAACTTTTCTTAGAGATAGAGATCATAAACAATGTAGTTTCTGTGCTTGCGGCAGATGGTTTGGAGCATCCAATCATGTCCAACACAAACGTGGGAAATTAAAAAGCCCGCTTAAAAGTG
The DNA here is from genome assembly GCF_032118995.1 of Asterias amurensis. Classification (NCBI taxonomy): domain Eukaryota; kingdom Metazoa; phylum Echinodermata; class Asteroidea; order Forcipulatida; family Asteriidae; genus Asterias; species Asterias amurensis. The sequence goes on along the minus strand of NC_092664.1, from coordinate 15,135,265 downwards.
TTGGAAAAGTTTGCCAAGATCTTATTAAAAACAATTATACTAACGATTTGCAAGATGAGCGTAAGAGATTATTTAAAAGAAACACGTTGCCTGGGATCGGTTAAGTTGGTCTTAGAAATGCGTTTGTAACGGTTTGTTTTAAAATGCATGGTTAGAAAGATGTATTTGAGTGATACTTGTGTGGATCATTATATTCTACTTTTAAAATATCTTTCTAATCATATGCATTTTTTAATAAACGTTTACAAACGCTTTTCAAATACCAACTCGACCGATCCAAGGCAACGTGTTCCTTTAATGAAACAACATTGAAAGAAGTTGTAAAAACTTGCACCTGCTGAACATAAATAAGTAAGATGCATTTGCAGTGACAAAAGTCTATTCAGGCTAGTTTGATATTTTTTCCATTCACTATCTTACTAATTCATAATTATTATATATGTCTCTGAGAACGATCAACAAAAAACATTGAATTGTTTATCACGTTAAATAAACCAACTCTTTTATTGTTTGCAACAGTACAAATGAAAGGAACCCCACCATAGATGGGGGAACTGCTTACAGAAGGCCAAATCAGGTGAATGGCCATTTAGCCCCGTTAGTCCCTGCACCCCCCGAGTTTGCTGAAATCCAATTTCTCAAGAGTCTTGCAAATTAGTAAATTACTGGAATCATAGTTCAAATTTTAAAAGATAGCCATGGCTTAATGTGTATGCACAATTTTTTACCCTTTCGGTAATATTTGTATAAAAGTTCTCATGGGAACAATAAATGCCTCTCGTTAAACGGCTACGGTAATTTTTATGGCGAATATTTTTGTGCACGGATAAAATGAACACAATAGCTTTTCAAGGCTTTTTTTCTGGCTCAATGCTCATACTGATTAAATGCGAAGGCGTTAATTTTTGACAATATAATAAATGATGAACAGTTTCCTCTTTACTAATGAGCGTTTTATTTTTCGTAAGAGCTAAATTATTTCATCATCACTAGCTTCGACAAGTCAACTGTGAAGGGAGAATTAATAACGATCTATAACAACTAGATATATTAACAAATGCGTAGACCTACTAATGACTATCGAGTTTTCTTTTGATGTTCCTTTTTTTCTACAAACACAAGCTAGCGAGGTTTCCTCGTACCGCATACAGTGTATCGCTATAATGCGGCTGGGCGGTACAGCGGCTACATGGTTAGATACTTTGGATACAGTACTTGCTCACTTTTAGAGCCTCTTTGTTCTGATTGGGATGAAAATGTTTAGTTTGGTAGCGGGCAAGGGACCAAGAAGACTGTTATAAGGCCATGTAAAGACAAGAACAGTAAAGCTTGCTCATCGCACTACTTCTCTTCTTGCAATGTGAATCATACCTGTACAACTAGGTAAAGTAGTTATGACAAAACAAAAACTCAGTGGTTTAAAGAGCATGGAAACAGTGCCATATTCTTTTAACAAGCATGCTCGTTTTTGTTTTTTATCAATTCAAACTAAGGGATAACTTCAAAATGCATTTTTATTGTTTTTGGAAAAATTACCATTTTTGAGGCAGAAGTGTCACAACAGGATACAATAAACCAAAGTGTTTCTCCCCAGTAGACATGCAAACCATAATGATAGCCCAATCAAAACAAAAAGGGAAATATTCCGAGAATCAATAAAACATTAAAGACAGTACAAACTTTCTTGATGTGCAAGGGGAATTAAAAAATGTGACTTTCAAAAAAGAGGCGCTGTTCACAAAACTGTTATTTTATTTTATGCAATGTCATGAAATATGATTGGGCCAGGGCCGGGGTGGGGCAAATTATAAGATTTAGGTCATCAACAAGTCCTGATCAATGTTTGGTAATGCACTAAACCTACAAAGTGCTTATAAAAAGCTGCCAGATTGATGGAATTATAGCTAACTTCTTCATGTTATAAATTCAAAATGAAGCAAATATTTCAAAATGCATTTCTCTATGTTTTCGGGGAAAAGGGTCTATTTTTGAGACAGTTCTGTTACATCAGGATACAATTGCCCGAGTTTTTCTTACCAGAAATAAAAAGACAAATTATGGCCCTGATCAAAACCGAAAGGAAAATATTCTGAGACCCCTGAAAAAATGGAATTGTGAGGGCAAAAAATATGGTAAAAATGTTGATTTTGCAAGCTCTAAAAACATACTGTAACGCACGTTCTTAAAATAGCACAAGGGTGAAATTTATAGCAATATTTTTTTGTCTCAAGTAAAGCCAAGGATGATACTTTGTAGTGATGTAAAAGGTTTTATGAAATATTTTTGTTTTTTGGTGGGGTGGAGTTGTAAATGTTAACTTTTAATAAAACAGTTTTTCATTCCCCAATATCGGCACAAAGTGGCCTAAACACAAATGAACTGTTACCATGGTAACGTGTTATATTATGATTTGAAATGTTAATGTTGTTTATTTGCACCCCAAGTCCCTACCATCCACAAAGTATAAAAAAAAATATTCCTTTTCTTTTACCATGGACACAAATGTCGATATTATGTGAAAAGACCCTTAAAAAGGCATTTTTCATGTTTTGGGGAAAAAAGTCTAGTTTTGAGGCAGTACTGGCCCAACAGGATACAATTGCCCAAGTTTTTGACACCAGATATGGAAAGACCAATGTTGGTCCTAATCACAGACGAAAGGAAAATTTTCTGAGACCCCTGGCAAGTTGACATTTTGGGGTCCAAAAATGTCGATTTTGCAAGTTCTAAAAACATACTGTAATGCATGATGCAAAAATAGCACAAGGGTGATATTTAAAGCAATAATTTTTTTCTCAAGGAAGGCCAAAGATGATACTTTGTAGTGATATAAAAGGTTTTTTGAATTAATATTGCATTTTGGTGGGGTGGAGTTGTAAATATGAGCTAAAAACCAGTTTTTCAGACCCCAAAATCGACCTAAAATGGCAAAAAATTAAAATGAGCCGTAACCATGGCAACGGGCTATATATAGAATTGAAAATGCAATTTTGTTTACTTGCACCCCAAGGCCCTTCCACCTACAAAGTATAAAAAAAATTCATTTTTTGACCGTGAGCAACTATGTCAACTATTTACCTGAACTGACTCTTAAATATAGTCTCCTACTCAAGACAGGAACTTGCAATTTACAGTACACAACTCCTCACTGCGCTTTAACCAATATACGTCAGTGGGCCTTACAGTTTACCAGCTAAATTGCTTTCTAAAATGAAAGTGTGCTCTATGCGAGTACTCCGTTGTGTTGCATATAACGGCACATCCCATAATTATGTCTGACTGTCTATAATAACGACTGTTAAATACCCTGGACAGTGGGCACTATTGGTAATTGTCATAGACCAGTCTTCTCACTTGGTGTGTATCCCAACATATGCATATAATAACAAATCTGTGAAAATTTGAGCTCACTCGGTCATCGAAGTTGCAAGATAATTCATGAAAGAAAAAACACCCTTGTCACACGAAGTTGTGTGCTTTCAGATGCTTGATTTCGAGACCTCAAATTCTAAATCTGACGTCTCGAAATCAAATTCGTGGAAAATTACTTCTTTCTTGAAAACTACTCCACTTCAGAGGGAGCCGTTTCTCACAATGTTTTATACCAACCTCTCCCCGTTACTCGTTACCAAGTAAGGTTTTATGCTAATAATTAGTTTGAGTAATTACCAATAGTCTCCACTGCCTTTAAATTTTGTACGTATTTGCTCAGCGAGCCACATTCCGGTTACCACTATTACATGCCGGCATTGGGTATCAAATTGTGTGATCACGACCACGGTGTCTTTGCGTGTTGCAAACACCCGTGTGGAAGCGTTCGTTTGAAGAGGTTCTCTGTGGGTATTTACATTTTTCGCTTGATGTGAATTGGTTTGTTGTATAGCTCTCTGTTACGCAACGGCTGGATGAAATAGTCTCTCTCGCTCTGCTTTTTTCTCTATGTAAGATGTTAAAAGGAACACGTTGCCTTGGATCGGTCGATTTGGTCTTTGAAAAGCGTTTAGGCACAATAGGGGTTTATCACTAGATTCTAGGCACTATGGGGGTTTACCACTAAGTTCTAGCATCTCTATTTCCTCAAGCATGTGCTGTCGCTCCAGTAACCTTATTCCAACTTGACAAGCTGGTCCACTTTTAGGAGGGGCGTCCATTCCGTCTTGCCATTTACTCAGCAGCGGGCCGCATTTACACCGCAGCGAGGGGTTTTCTACTGTAACACGTTTTTAACTGTTTGTTATAAAATGCATATGATTAGAAATATATTTTAAAAGTAGAATATAATTGTCCCTACAAGAAGCACTCGAAGTTGTGTGGTTTTTCTTTTACCAAGAAACTTACGTGTTAGGTCCAGGGACTTGGTTAAAGTGTTAAAAGCAACACATGTTTAAAGGCAGTGGACACTATTGGTAATTGTCAAAGACTAGCCTTCACATTTGGTGTATCTCAACATATGCATAAAATAATGAACCTGTGAAAATTTTAGCTCAATCGGTCATCGAAGTTGCGAGATAAAAATGAAAGAAAAAAAAACACCCTTGTTACACGAAGTTGCGTGCGTTTAGATGGTTGATTTCGAGACCTCAAGTTCTAAATCTGAGGTCTCGAAATCAAATTCGTGGAAAATTACTTCTTTCTCAAAAACTATGGCACTTCAGAGGGAGCCGTTTCTCACAACGTTTTATCCCATCAACCTCTCCCCATCACTCGTCACCGAGAAACGTTTCATGCTAATAATTATTTTGAGTAATTACCAATAGTGTCAACTGCCTTTAAACGTTTTGTAAGAAAAAGGGTGGCCTGCTCAATTTCCCAATCAACTTTGGACGAGTTCGCCACTTTGTGAAAACGCCGACGTAATCCCTACCTACCATTTTGAGTGCGCTCAATTAGAAGTCTTAAAGCTCCATTAATAGAAATTACCATCTCTTGATGTGTAGTTTTGCCAATATCTAGATCCTAAACCACTCATGGTCCAATTACATTGATTAATCAACTGTGACAAATTGACGAGTGTCAACTAATACAAATTTTAGTTGAACATTTGTGTGTCTGTGAACATGTTTATCCTGTTTACATCATTGGTGTCCTCTTAAGATTGATACACGTGAGGGATTAATCTGAACATCACATGCGCGCAACTCAATGATTTGTAACTTGAAAAAAACTACAGGGTCAACATCGGGGAAGAATAGCGCAACAACCTCTGTAGACTCCCTTTTCCCATAAGGTCGAAAGAGGAAAATGGGTTTGCAGATTCAGAGTCTGCTCGAGTGAGTGTAGAATTTATTAAGATACCGCTTCTTGGTAATTTCATCAGTTTTTAAAATAGAAACGACATTTTAAAATGGCTGTAATGTTATTAACCTAGAGCTTTGCCCTACCCTTAACCGTAAAGCCCCAACCATCACAAAACCTATAACCCAGATCCGAAAATACATTTTTGATTTATTTAAGAAACTGCCATGGCTCATTTTAACAGTTGGAAATCACCCATATATTCGTGCAAGCAGTCCGTGCAAAGTATTGCAGTCACCATTGCGGTTTGACCTCGGGAAATACTGCCTCATAATAGGCTATTTTGGTGGTCTAGTTGGTAAGACTACTGCTCTAGAATTGCGAAGTTCGTGGGTTCAAATCCAACCTGAGTAATATGCTTGTGTTCTTTTCCACATAGCTCTTGAATGAAAAGTGTATACAGTGCCAACACACTTGAGTGTATATTGGTAGAACCAAAACTGATATTGTGGTACATGATGTATGGCTTCATGGTTGTTTATCGTACATAAGTATGTTGAAGTCACGTTTCCAACACTTAATGGGTAAGGTTGTCCTAACTTGAAACACTGGATTGAAAAACCAAGATACTTTAAAGGGGTTTGGTTCCCTTTTGTAGATCATGGATACTCATGATATGAAGATATTATGTAATATAATTTCATATAGTTCATTATGTGTGTTCCAAGAAATGAGCAGTGACGTCATCGTAAGAGTTTTTTTTTTGTAGATTCGGTTTTATACCATGACCTGATTCCCTACTCACTATGAACAAAGATGCATGTAATATGACTTACCTGTAGAAGTGTCAGCTTCATTAGTCGTCAAGTTTTTGAGAAAATAAGTGAAAATCACATAGCGAGTTTTTCAGGAGAGTGTTGTAAATCCGTTGTACATAATTTTCCTAAAATTGTTTTACTAAATTCCCAAAAAGTACACCACCGCAGCTAGTAGTATTTAAAGGGAAGCCTTCTACCATCAGTATCTTTAAACCGTGTAAGTTCAATGAAAATCTGTGGACTTTTTTGGGGGGTATCGCACAAAGAGTACCCAAACCCTTTAATGTTGTTATCGTGTCAAACCTTCCTCAGACAACGAACTGCATCGATACCTCACCTTTGACCTTTTTTTGTGATCCAGAACATTAAAATCCAAGCTGGCTTGGTGGCCTTCACCTTCTAAGGTGTGCGAATATAAAGCTCACACTTGACGCCACATAGTGTTAAGTCGTCAATCTTTTCGGGCAAATCAATCACTTTTTGCAAGCGGCACGCGGGAGTTTGGTTAAATTCCGTTCGTGATTGGTCACTGACCCCACTTGGCTGCGTCGACAAAATTAGAACACTTGACATAGCTTTTCACTTAAAGATGGCGTAAATCTTGGACAATAGAGCTTACATGATGACGTCATCCCAACGCCATACAGAGGTAAAGCCAACGATAAGACAGTGGGAAAAGCACTTATTTGTAGGTGCCCATTGATTAATAAGATCGCCTGAAATCAATTGTGGGAATTGGGAAGAAACTTGGTCGAACCGTGTGACGCGACTTACACCAAATTCTTTCTCGAGAAGACGATCAGAGCATACTGATCGAAACGTCGAGTTGAAACCAACGGTTCTTTTTTAGAACCCCCCCCCCCCCAACTCATGTTGGGATTATCAAAACATGGTGTTACTGCTAACCTTTACTATGTAGCAATCGTAATATTATGTATTTTACGTTACTTGATGTATTTGTATACTTAACATTCACCGATGGGTTTTCAGCACACTGTACCACAAACAAACACCCTTTTGTGTTATTATGCAGGATAATTATACGAATACTAAATGATTAAGCCACTTAAGACAAACTTTAAAGGATCGGGGAAAAACAAAATTCAATCTAAAAACTCACCGATTTTGAAGTTCATTCAAAGGCCAAACCTTAAGAAAATAAGTAGGCATGGCAATGCTTAAATATGACAGATTAGACGAATGTTCAAGTTTAGATGTCCGTACTCAAGAAGAAGGAGAATGTCTTATTGTGACACAACGTATATTTACTAATAAATCTATTTGGAATCCACACCGCCACTTCACTTGGTTCTTGGCAAGCGCGGAAATTGTGGCATAAGTAGTTTTGTAATGACCTTTCGATCTCGAGTGTCCACTCGCACGGTACTCTGGGTTGGTACAGTTTTTAGCACCGTTTCCTGATTACCCATTTGCCCGTCCTGGGGAGGAGGCATTATACCATCGGATACAGAGAAACCCTTCATAATGCCCTTTTCGAAATCACGGCTTCGGCTTCAGGCTTCGTTCTCTCGTCTTAAGCCCTGAGCGCGTGAAGCCAAGCACGTGCAATATAATTGTCAAAAGAACCGCGGGGCCAAGCTAGCCTGAGCCAAATTTGGAGCCGAGGCCGTGGTTTCGAAAAGGGCCGGAGTATGAGAATTGGGTTAATAATCTCAACCTGGAAACTGGAGGTCCGTTGTCGCACGAGGCGATTTACAGGCGATCGGTTCCAGCCTTTCTCTCGATAAGAGAGATGCACTCCTCAGTTTCCAAATCATTTTCATCTGGGTGGTGAATACGTTGTTTTGTGCCGTAGAAGTGTTTTCTTTTGGCGGTGCAGCGCAGTTGGTTGCATTGCCTCCAGCTCATCTTACGTAGTGTGACAGTGCCCTTCGGGGTTTATAGCTTTGATATCCTCATAGTGAATGAGTTATTGCAACGAGGGGATGATCGTTGAAATATGTTGGTCAAAAATACTCCTTGAATCTGGAAAGTTAAGGGTTGCAACGTTGTTATAACGGATAGGCTGTTTGCGGAGCACATACTGAGGTGTGTGTTCTTAATCTACTTCAATGTGAATGTGTGTGACATCTTTTTATTGATGTTCATCTACGTATGGCTTGGTGATGGATTGAAGAGGTATCATGGCCAGGCGTTATATCCAATGGAGATGTGCTTTTTGTGGTTATTTGTGATATCTTTAATTTGAGTTTTATCTCAGTCTGGCTTTTATATAGATCATACTTTGGTGTTTCTGGCGTAGCAAAGTGTCGTAAAGGGGGTTTGTTCGTATATTGTGGTATCTTTATACGAGTATTATCTATGTCTTGCATATGGTACGGCGATATATTCTTGGAGTTATTTGTTTTATCTCTACTTTGGGTTCATCTAGGTACTTCTGCATAACAATTGTTATTGGAACTGAACGGGTTAGCTTAGAACCATTTGTTGTATTTCTAGTTCAAGTTTTGTCTGAGTATAGCCTTAGAAGGATTGTACTTTGCTACGTTGAGAAGGTTGTATAGGACATGTAAGGGTAGCCTTATAATTATTTTGTGGTATCATTTGTATTTGCTCTTTCTCAGTCTAACTTATGAGGACTGCCACAATGAGAAGGTGGTAGTCGGAAATGAGTATCTTACAACTATTTTTGCATCTCTAATTTGCCAAAAGTATCTCTAGTTTAGATAAGTAGCAGTGGGCATGAACAAATTAAACAACTGATTTTACCACCAAGCTACCAAAAATTGTCACATTTTTGTGTATTAAAATAACCCTTTTAAATTGATGTACCTTTAAAAACGTTAATTGTGTACTTTTACGGTGGACCCTTTCTAGAACGTCATTTTCTTTGAACTTGTTTTTTAATATAATCATTGTAGAGAATCCGTGTGATTTAACTGTACCAATCCAATGAAACCGCATGACAGATTTGTAAACACACGTACAATAAAAAAAACGAAGAAGAAGTAGAGAAAAAGTGTTACCACTTAAAGTGCGAGAGTTTTTAGTCAACATATCCGGTTTAATCCTCACGCCTCGTCGCAGTTTGCACAGTCGGGACATTATCGTACAGTCCAAATAAGGGACAGGTCCATTAACTACAAAGCGTATTTTCTCAGTAGTTATTTGGATTGGAACTGCGTTCGGGATGACAAATAGGCCACAGTGCCAGCGGGCCACCTGCCCCGTTGAGCCCGTAGAGAAGAGACGCTCGGAAAGTGCTCCTTTTGTACATAATCCTGAGTTTGCTCAATATCTTGATCAACCATGGCAAGATCTCCGTTTGTTCTAAATCATTGGTTTGATATGACAAACTTTTCAAATTAAAGGCACTGGACATAATCGGAAATCACTCAAAAAAATCGTTAGTGTAAAGATTTACTTGGTAACGAGCAATGGAGAGCTGTTGACAGTATAACACATCCCATTACTTGTAATCAAGAAAGGTTGTATGATGATAATTATTTTGAGTAATTACCAACAGTGTCCACTGCCTTTAATGTTTTTTTCCCTCACTATTCTCTTAAATATTCGATTGAATATTTGATGACCAATTTAGTAAAAAATGTCAAGACTTGTTGGCACACACCACGGGAGAATACTGGTCTTTGACAATATTACCAGAAGTTGTCCAGTGCCCTTCTTATAATGTTCACTCCCAGCGAAATAATCGCCATCATCGTCGTCCACGTCCAGCTTTAGGCCAACATTTATGAAACCTGAGTAACTAAACGAATTTATATGTCCTAAAGGAGTTGAGATATGGCGTATGGTTCATTTTAAAAGACCAAGCGTAACGTTTCCGTTTGTTGAAGTCCATGTTTGTACGTCAATATTTACCATAATTTTTAATGGACAGCAACTTGTAGTTAATGAAAGCCATAGATGTTCACCTTTTCAAGTGCGTTCAATTGAGTGTGGTTGAGCACTGACTTACGTCAGGTTTCAGTGAGTGTTATTAGTGCTGCTGAGTTGTATTGGTTAGGCTTGAGTAAGATGTACCAGTTAAGCTTGAGTTAGTTGTGATGGTTAAGCTGGAATAGTGGCATCAATTAGGCTCGAGTTATTTGATTGGGTTTAGTTTTAACCTAACTATGCCGGCAAACTTTGTCTGTGCCCAGAATTGGCGCTTTAGCTGAAACGCATTTTTGCAATTGTGATCGTCGTAGACGAAAGAAAAGTGTTTCTTTTAATCGACTTGCATAAGTGCGATGACATTTTGACTTAAAATAACTGCGTGACCTCGTGAATGTTTCGTAATTTAGTGAACAGCAGAGAGTCCATAATGAAAGTCCTATGCAAGCAGCGCTTGACCACTCGGCTACACAACCCCTCTGCGTGCAGCGCTGAATCACTTAACTGTGACATCTTCACGGTTCTGCCATTTCACAAATTACTCAATCTTAAAGGCAGTGGACACTATTGGTAATTACTCAAAATAATTATTAGCATAAAACCTTACTTAGTAACGAGTAATGGGGAGAGGTTGATAGTATAAAACATTGTGAGAAACGGCTCCCTCTGAAGTACAGTAGTTTTCGAGAAAGAAGTAATTGTCCACGAATTTGATTTCGAGGCCTCAAGTTTAGAACTTGAGGTCTCGAAATCAAGCATCTAAAAGCACACGACTTCGTGTGACAAGGATGTTTCTTCTATCATTCTTATCTCGCAAATTCGACGACCGTTTGAGCTCAAATTTTCACTGGTTTGTTATTTTATGCATTTGTTGAGATACACCAAGTGAGAAGACTGGCCTTTGACTATTCCCAATATTGTCCATTGTCTTTAAAGGCACGGAACACTATTGGTAATTACTTAAAAATATTTGTTAGTTTATAACAATCTTACTTGGTAACAAGCAATTGAGAGTTGTTGATAGATTAAGACATTGTGAAAAACGGCTCCCTCTGAAGTAACGTAGTTTTTGAGAAGTGTTTTCTCACACAATTAATCGAAAACTTCAGACCTGAAGTTTTTTATTGTGCATCTGAAAGCACATTGTACAGCAGGGGTGCTTTTTCTTCTTTCATTAATTCAATGCAACCATTTGAGCCTAAATTTACACAGGGTTGTGGGTATGCATTATTTTGGGATACACCAAGTGCAAGAACCAAAAGGTGTGAAGCCGATATCACCAAACTCTTCCTAAACTCAGGATCAATCTTAGGACTTGAGACGAATTAAGTCCGTATCGATAGACGATAGGCGCATTGAACCCGTCCTAAGTTTGGACGAGTTACTCGTCCTAACTCGAGGTTTTTTTATATATATATTTTTTTATGCAAGTCGCCTGACACACAAGGCCTGAAGGCCACTTCAAGATGTGGGCTTCAAGGTGTTTTTCAAGAGGCCATTGCCACCTACTCCTAGGGCTGAAACAGGGTTACCCCTTTCACAGTCCATACGAATGTAGGCTTGGGTATCTTCAATTCGAAGCCCCGGTAGAGCAGAAAGCACTACCTCCCCAATTTTATGTAACAAGTGTCACGACCGGGATCCGAACCCACACCCTGCTGATCAAACACCAGTGCTTGAATCCGGTGCTCTTAACCGCTCGGCCAAGACACTGCCAAAATAGGACTAAATAGGACTAATCCTAGCGTTTCGTGAAATCGGGTGCAGTGCCTTTAAAGTAAAATCTGTCATTAAGATTCCTGTTTTATTTTGAGTGACTTGTGTTGAAAGATCCTCCCCCGTCAATAATGCATGGTATGAAACTCCACATGGAATTATATGATTAATTCTGACCGGAGAAAGTTCGCCTGACCTCATCATGAATATTTACAAAAAAAGAACTGCCCTGGAACTAAGTAAACTATCAGATGTGAATGTCCCTCATTAGCCCTACGCAGAGGAAGGTCACTGTATGAGTGAGATTAGTTAACTTACACGGGTCAAATCCATTCGTTTCATAAGAGATTAACTTGCGTTATTTAAACTTAAAGGGGAGGTACACGTTTGGTAATTACTCAAAACAAATATTACCTTAAAAACTGAATTGGTAACGAGCATTGGAAAGCTGTTGATAGTATAAAACTTTTTGAGAAACAGCTCCCTCTGAAGTAGCATAGATTTTGAGAAAGAGGGTATTTCTCACTAAAAATAACAAAGGACTTCTAGCCAGTAGTCTTTTATTCCTATCTGTACCAGCAATGTTCGTAATTAGTTTTTTGAAATGTTTACTACAAGGTTTGCTGGAGTTACAACAACTAAAGTATGGTGTAGCAAGGGGTATGCTGCAGTGAGACCGCAGTTCATGCATATTGATTTTTTCCTCTTTCTAGGCAAAGTATACTTTTGGTTTTTGGAACCCTTCGATTGTTTTAAAGGGAAGGTACACTATTGGTAATTGTCAAAGACCAGTGTTCCCACTTGGTGTATCTCAACATATGCATAAAATAACAACCCCCTGAACATTTGGGCTCAATTGGTCATAGGGGTTGGGAGGAAATGATGAGAGAAAAAACACCCTTGTTGGACGAATTTGTGTGCTTTCAGATAGGAATAAAAGACTTTTAGCTAGAAGTATTTTAGATTTTTAGTGAGAAATTACCTCTATTTCAAAATCTATGCTACTTTAGAGGGAGCCGTTTCTCACAATGTTTTATACTATCAACAGCTCTCCAATGCTCGTTACCAAGTCAGTTTTTAAGTTACTATTTGTTTTGGGTAATTACCAAACGTGTACCTTCCCTTTAATACTCTACAGATATACAATAAAACTACATGTGAACATTTCATTTCAAAGTTTGTTGCGTTTTTGAGAAAAAGTCCGAAGCGGTTATGTCCCCACATGAGGAATAATCTGTGATAGGAATACACTTTCTGAGTAACGTTTCTCAGGTTCAGATTCAAGGACACTGGACACCATTCGTAATTGTCAAAGACCAGTCTTCTCACAGTATCTCAACATATGCATAAAATAACAAACCTGTGACAAAATTGAGCCCAATCGGTCGTCGAAGTTGCGAGATAATAATGAAAGAAGAAAAAAAACACCCTTGTCACACGAAGTTGTGCGCTTTCAGATGCTTGGTTTCGAGACCTCAAATTCTAAATCTGAGGTCTCGAAATCAAATTCGTGGAAAAATACTTCTTTCTCGAAAACTACGTTTCTTCAGAGGGAGTCGTTTCTCACAATGTTTTATCAACAGCTCCCCATTACTCGTTACCATTTATGGTGTTATGCCGATAATTATTTTGAGTAATTGCCAATAGTGCCCACTGCCTCCAAGGGGATAAACACTGAGCTATTTTCCAATTACCACATTTACCTAAAAGTGAAATGACCCTCAAAATGCTTTATTCTTTCGAAAGCTGCTGTACTTCATAACCAATTAAGTTAGCATTTCAATTAATTTTAAGCACCATTACCTTAGGGCACTATGATATGAATAGTTTATTGTGCATGATGGATCAATTATAGTATGGTTGGGGCAGAGAGGATGTTCCAGCCTGCATCATATGATGTTCTTTGTTAAAATATAATTATTTAGATAAATTGAACACAATGTCCACAGATTTACATTAAACTTACACCGTTTGAAGATGATGATAGTAGAAAGCGTACGTTAAAATATTACTTGCTGAGGTGCTGTAGTTTTTGAGAAATTGGTAAGACAATGTCATGAAAATATGTTTTTACATCCTAAAATAATTTTCGTCTCATGATCAGTGAGACGAAAATTATTTTCATGACATTGTTTAACTCATTTCTCAAAAACTTCAGCACCTCAGCAAGTAATTTTTTCAGGGAAGCTTTCTACGTTTATTATCTTCGAACTGTGTAAGTTTAGTGTGAATCTGTGAACATTGTGTTTTTGTCCTACAAAAAGTACATAGACCCTTTAAACAACAGTTAGTTACATCATAGAATGAACACCAAACCTTACTACTTTGCTCCAGTAATTTGCATGCTAGTAATATCCAGTAAGTTGACTTGATGAGGAAATTAACCCATAGATTTTAATGACACCCCGTAATCTCTAGACACCCCTGAATGGGGCGACCGAGGCCCACTGCCACCCTGTGAAAGACTCGGTGCTCAAATCACACATGTAAACCACCTTGTCGGTCAACGCTAAAATAGACGTTGTATACAAGCATAGTATGAATTCGGACTAAGTGTAACTCTTCAGAATTTTGTTAACACATCCATACATATGTCAAAGTAACAACCCGATTCCCCTAAACTGTTCGTAAAATAAAGATATCAATAGTCAAGTTTGAGGTCATAATAATATTCGTCGAACCATGATTCCACAACTTTACAGCTACTCAAGAAACCATGCATAATCAACCGCTCTGTGCGAGAACGAAGTTGACGCAATAATACACCCTCTTACATAAATGAAACAGTCCTTACTTTTTGGACCAATCGCAGTCTACCTAATTTGCATCACTTTAGAGAGTGATCCCGCCCACCTGCCACTTATCACTTTCATTTATGTGGTTGTGGGTTTTTCGTTTCTTCACTCTACAGAGCATGCCGTGTGTAGTCACACACAGCCAGTGTATCTGGAAGCTGAAACATACGCCGTGTTGTCGGAGGAGCTGTATGTGGTGCATTGCTGGAATTCAGGAACTGTTTCTCCCGTGTGGACCGCCTGTGTTTAATTTATATGAGAGACAAGATTGAGGAAAGAATTGTCACTTTGTGAGGATCTGAAGGGACGACAGAGCTGTTTAATATCGAGGATTCTTGTTTGCAAAATACTTTGGAGGTGTGGGAATTTAACGAGCGAAACTGGATAATGATAGTGGTGAGTTGCATTTTTCTTTTCTTGTTTTGAATGGCTCGCCGCGGGCATAATACTACTATATTTTCAGATTAGTTTGATCCGTTTGTCCTTTTGATGTTCCTTATTTTTGCTCGTTGTCGTTGTCGGACTTTTTGCATGGTGAGACGAGGTAACCACCCATGTCTGCGTTTTAATAAAGCGTGTTAAAAAAAGAACAGGACGATTAGAAGCGTTGTGTTTGAATACAGTGAGCGATTTAAAATAAATAAAAGTAAAATACCCTCTTCCTAAACAGAAGAACAAATAACAAACAATCAACAAACCCTTAAACTGTTATAGTCCAAGCTGTACTCAAAGTATAGAATCGATATGCAACTTTGGCACCAAACTGTTGGTTTATAGTCCCCTCTCCCCTAACCCAAGAGCCCAGACGTCGGCGACGGCAAATTACAACGCGAAGTCTACCACTCATCTACCACTCATCCCCTGATCATTCCAATAAGCCCATGTTGACAGACTTCTTCACATACACGTAATTACACAAAGAAAGGATGAGGCAATTGAACCGTCAAGCAGTGAAGTAATACCATTACACTCGTTGTTTCGAACCGCACATTTGCGTACTAGCTGCCGTTTCTTATTTTAAAGGGGCTGATGCATACTCAATTTTAAAGGCACTAGTAATAACTTGAAATAATGGTTATCATATCAACTGGTAACAAGAAATGGAGAGCTGTTGATAGCATAAAACATCATGAGGAACGGCTCTCCTCTGAGGTGTCGTAGTTTTTGAGAAAGACGTAATTTCGCACTCAAAAATGAGAAACTGGTCTTCGACAATTACCAAAGTATACTTTGCATTTACAGCAACACTTTCAGTTTAAATAGAACAGTGTAGTGCTACCCGAACCGTTCGTATAAACTCTACCCAAAAGGAACGAGTGGATATGAATAAATAAAAAGAACATGCCTAAAACATCTTATTTATTACCAATCGGTAATGGTAATGTTGTTGGTACAGTCATTTGACAACGCCTAATCCACAGTATGAATAATGTAGAATTGTACGTTTATTACACTGCATTGGCGATTGCTGTATATATACGCGGTTCATTTCTTCGGGGCACACCGTCTGCTGGACGAGTTGGCGCCTAGGTTGCCGTGTATTATTATTCCGTCAGGAATTATACTTTTTATTTGTTTTTCTTCATCTACGATATAATGGGCGTGGAATGCTTTCGGATATTTTCGTTTCAAGGATATGAGTGTATCATAGGGCATAGGCCGATGCCAAAATTCATGAGAGCGTGGACAGTTTTGTTGGTTTGATGTCTTCAACAAAAAATATCTTTTGTGTAAAGTGTATACCGGCAACTGTCCGTTAAAGTAAAATGAACAGAACCTTATAGGTTTTTTTTTTGAAAGAATATTAACAACACAATTAAGTAACGAAATAAAGAAATAATTAAATGAAATAATGTAAGTTAAATAAAAGTTTATTAATTTTGGTTTTTACCCATACACCGATGTGTGTTAGCACTGTATACTCAGTACTTTCCCGAGTCCTGTGAAAAAATAATCACAGGCATGTTACTCGGGTGGGATTCGAACCCACGACCCTTGCAATTCTAGAGCAGTGTCTTACCAACTAGACTACCGAGGTTGCCCGGCAGCTAGAGGCAGTTCGAATCCTATGTTTTGGCAGCGGGTACCGCAACGATATAATAAAAGTTTAATAAATAAATAAATTAATTATATAGTAACACAAAGAACAAATAGACAAAATTAAACCCAGAAAACCAAGTTTTGATTAGACAAAATTAAACCCAGAAAACCAAGTTTTGATTAGACTTATATCTGCAGCCTCAATTGTAGCCCCAAACCCGAACTCCGCCCAGCCGACTTCTTACCCCAACAATGTACCTCCAGGTGCATAATGTAACCCAGTCTTGCAGCTTAATGTATGGCCTTGATTGTTTTACATTATTGAGACTTCATTTTATGTACTCTTTGGTGGCTTTGGTGACATTCAGGTCCATGCTACCTTTAAGCCTTTTGTACAAATAGTTTCATGCTACATTTAGGCCTGGCGTGCATTTAGGTTTGTGCTACTTCTGGGGCTTGGGTAATGTGGTAAGTTTCCTGCAGCATCTATGGGATGTTGATATACGTAGTTTCGTCCTACATTCAGGGCTTTTTTTACACTTAACTTCATGCCACATTTAGGCTTGGGGCCAATTTCATAGAGCTGCTAATTTTGCTTAAGCACGAAAACAGCTCGCTCATTTTACACATGTTACTGGCCAACATTTTATGCCATATATATTGCTTGTGACTGGTATTTAACTGTTGTTTACTTAGCATAACAATTGAGTGGAGTCTTGGCCGGTAATCTGATTTTACTAAACAAGGATTTGTTTGGCTTAAGCAAAAATTTGTGCTTAAGCAGCTCTATGAAATTGGGCCCTGGTGTGCCTTTAGGTTCGTACTACATTTAGGGCTGATGATGTACACTTGTTTCATGATACATGTAGGTCTGGTTTGCGTTTAGGCTCTTGCTACATCTGGGTCTTGGGTAGTTTTGTGCTTCATTCAAGGATTTGGCACATTCGGTTTCACGAAACATGTAGGCATTGCGTGCATTTGGGTTCGTGTGCATTCTTCAACCTCATGATACATTAAGGCTTAGTGTGCACATAGGTTCGTGATAAGTGTAGGCCTAGTGTGCATATAGGTTCGTGCTACATTCGGTGGTTGGATACTTTAGTTTCCTACTGCCGGTTCGTGCTCCAACATGTGCTCCAATATACCCGCGGTACAATCTTGATATCGAAGTGCATTTAGGGGACGCACAGACAATACATGGTGGTCACAAATTATGCCTATTTTTTTAGTAAGACTATACTTTGAGATGCGTTTACTTCTTTAAAAAAGACAGTTGGAACCTGATGTGAATTTAAGCTACACACTTAGCTTCCACAAGCCCTTATTGTTGACAGAGTAAATCTAGAAGACACGGTTGCTGTCTCTGAGCAAATACAGGTATCTCTATCCGTGCCCCGGTGCATCCTGCAGTATATCGTTTCATCTGGTACAGTGCTTTTTGCTTGAAATGTTACCGTCCATGTTGTAATGAGATTTGTATTCATCTTAAAGCCATTGAACACTTACGGAACAGACAAAAAAAGTTCACAGATTTACAAATGACCTACAGGGTTTACAGAAGGTAATGGCGAAAGACTTCTCTTGAAATATTATCCCATGAAATGCTGTATTTTTTGAGAAAACATTAAAACAATTATCAATTCTCGATATCATGAGTTACGGGTTTATTTTAAAGACATGTCATGACACGGCGAAACGTGCGTAAACAGGATAACATAACTTTTTAAATTAGATTGCTAAACACAAATAACACTTCGTAAAAACCGAAACACACAACCTCAGAACCAAAACCGGAAAGCGAGATTTGCCTGCATCAGAGCCCTGTAAGCCAATGAATATTGAGATAGGCCCACATCACTTAGTAGGGGAAAACGCTGTTCAATATGCGTATCTTTGGATGAAGTGGCAAAGCATGTAAAGTGGAAACACAAAGTGGCAAATCTAGCGATACATTTTGTCATGCTGATTTGTGTAATTATGAAACTATAACTTGTTCATTCCGCTTTCGAACTCAATCTGAGAAGCGTTTCTGCAATAACTCTTCTCAGATTCAAATGTTGGTGCTGCCAACTGATATTACTGGCGAAGCACGATAAGTGGAAACACAAAGTGGCAAACCTAGCGATACGTTTGTCATGCTGATTGTTAGTGCAACTAGGAAACTCTTACCTGTTCGTTCCGCGTTCGTAGACTTGGTAGACCACTTAATTCAGGATTCGGTGCTTTATAGGATTCGGGTACTTTTTCAAAATGTCCACAGATTTACGTTAAACTTTCAGGGTTTGAAGATAATGGTAGTGGAAAGCTTCTGAGAAGTTTTTGAGAAATGAGTAAAACAAGTTTCAACTGAGACGAAAATTATTTGTTTTACTCATTTCTCAAAAACTACAGCACCTCAGTAAGTAAAATTTCAAGGGAAGCTTTCTAGTATCATAATCTTCAAACTGTGTAAGATTAATGATGATATGGAAATTGTGTTTGTGTTCGGAAAAAGTACATAGACCCTTTAAAGGCAAAGTGTACCTTGGGTTTTGGGAACCGTTTGATTGGGAATAATTTAATCATACAATAAATGTAGATGTATATGCAATAAAACTAACATGTGAAATTATATTTCATTGGTTGCGTTTTTGAAATATCACTGAAATTCCGGAGCGAACTTATAATGTCCACGTCGCCAATATGAATACACAATCTGAGAAGCGTTACTGCAGTAACTCGTCTCAGGTTTCAAATTTGTGCGCTGAAAACTAATATATTTTATACACAAGCACATTACTTTGAAGTGAAATGTTTCTCAAAATGCTTTACAGTATAGCGGAAGCTGCTGTTATTTTTAATAATGATTACCTAACATTTAAATTCCCTTTAAACGGTCAGCAATTCCCTTAATGCAATTATAGACTTGCATGATCATTCTTGATCTTGGTAACTTTAAACTTGGAGACAGTGTTATGATGAGTGTAGTAATAATTTGTGCAAAGACCGATTTGCCAAGTTTTTTTTATGGTTGACATGTAGGTCAATTCGTGGGAACCGCCTAATTGATTATAAAGCCGTGACATAGATTGTGAAAGAAATTTTCCTAAAGTACACAATGAGTGTAAAAGTGCAACCACACATACCTATAGCATCACAACGTGAACAAATTTACCATTGTATCACAGTTGTATTTCTTGTAATGTACTTGGATTGTGTCTAAAATCAATAGTGCATGATGAATGAAAGCCGAGCCTAACAAAGTAAATAGGCCACTGTGTGGGGACAACACAAAGTCGAGCGTTGGAAAAACATTCGTCATAATGACTATTGCGTTATACAGCGGTATCGGGTACCCAGTGGCGTATTGTCTGACATGGGGGGTATTCATGTACATGTCCTGGCCTAGTTTACCTTGTATATTGTATACAAACAAGGTTCACGGTAAAGATGTCTTGTTATGTTGAAACTTATGGTAGAGCTACTAGCATTGGATTGGGTAACACCATAACAAAAAGTGAATAGATTTTTTTATATTTTTTATTCTGGAATCTGATTTATTAAACCGTTTTTTAAGGAAAGCTAGTCCTCCAAAGACATATTTCTGCCTGGAATTCCTTCCCAGCATTTGCAAATATTCAAATCATCGTTTATATGATCATTATTTAACCTTATTTAAAACAAAAAATGGCTTGTAGGCTAAACGAAACAAGCATTTATTCAAAACTTATCCCGATTCCATATGTTCTAAATGGATTTATGGCAATTTACTAGTGCTCACTTTTGCTTTTGTGCTTATTTGGTTCGTTTTCCTTATACCGATTTGTTATGAAGCAATGTATAATACACAAGATAAGAAGTTACAACTAAGTTTAAGGTGACGGGAGGCCATTTGAAATCACGCATTTTTTGCACTAAAGAAGTATGCAAATATACTGCAGCGAATCTGGTTTAAAGAAGGTTTGAGGTAGCCATATCGTACAGTAAAAGGTTATGTGTGTTCTTAAAGACATCTCTTCGCTTCCCGTATTTTCAAGTGCGCTTCAACATTTCCTTATCTACTTCAAAAGGGAAAAGAACAAGTTAATCTACCCTTTAATAGCCCATCAGTATGTAGGTCTGAGGTTACTTGCCTTAACAATCACTTTAGAAAATACCCTTATCCTTGAAAGCTATCTCTTTTAAAACCTCGCAAAATGCATATCAGTGCCGGGTATTTACAACAACTTATCTACAATATTTCATTCAAACTTGACAAGGTCGTGGGCCTAAAGGTACATCAAGTCATACGAGATTAGTGTGTTACGTGCAAGCTGATCTTAAAAAACCCTTAAAAACCCCTCCCCGGGAGTGCGTGACCGATGGGCGCCATTTCCCGCCAAACTCCAAGCAAACAAGATTTACCCGTTTCAAAACCAATCTCGTGTACGTCTGAGCGTGTACGTCATGCCGTAAGTTTGATTGAGCGGTAAATCCTAATATTGGTGTAATGAACCTTTTTTTTACATGATTGGTTTTTGGAAGTAGAGCACATTTTATTCAATTGGGATCTACTTTTCATCAGACGATCTGTAATGAACAAACATGCGGTCACGTGGTCAATAAAGCATACACATAATGGTTAAAGTGTTGTGCACGATCACGAAAACATGGTCCTTAATTGCTCATAATGGTGGAGCAAGGGAAGGGACCGTGGGTGAAGACCAGCTGATCAAAAACATTGATCCCTCTCGTACCACGCAGTCAAAAACAAATGATAAAAAATTGATATAAAATAATTATGGTAAAAAAAAATACAAAAAAATGACAGTTCAACAATTCAATGCTTTTTTT
This sequence comes from Asterias amurensis, assembly GCF_032118995.1. Taxonomy (NCBI): domain Eukaryota; kingdom Metazoa; phylum Echinodermata; class Asteroidea; order Forcipulatida; family Asteriidae; genus Asterias; species Asterias amurensis. The sequence goes on along the minus strand of NC_092664.1, from coordinate 15,113,991 downwards.
TTTTACCAGTGTCTTTTAATTTTTTTTTCCATCTGTTTTTATCTTCATTGGTGGTGACCATCATCGTTCATCTTGATTTGGAATATGGTTTTAGAACATCTTAGCTTTTTGCCGTATTTTCGAGTTTCAAACATTATTATAAGTAGACAAAAAAAAACACATAAAACAGACCAGGGAACAGTACAGTAACAGGTACACAAACACACATCGGACATTAAAACAAACACATGTAGTAAGAATACACAAACAGAACAACACACGAAACCCCAATTAAGTACAACAGACCAAAAAAACACAAAAAAACACCAACAACAACATAAACACAAACACACCAACAAACACCCCAACGAACAAACAAACAAACAAACAAACAAACAAACAAACACCTCAACAACAGACAACTTACAAAAAATTAATTTAGAAGTAAACTGACCAAAAATGTTCAAAGATTATCAGATCATCACCGAGAATTTGTTGCACTGAACAGTTTTGGTTATTGCTCAAAATAATTGTCAGCATGTGTTTTCAGTTTTCTAAGTAGAGCGTATTTTAAGCTGTTTTATTATTATTATTATTATTATTATTATTATTATTATTATTATTATTATTATTATTATTATTATTATTATTATTATTATTATTATTATTATTATTATTATTATTATTATTATTATTATTATTATTATTATTATTATTATTATTATTATTATTATTATTATTATTATTATTATTATTATTATTATTACTAATACTTGGTAACGAACAATGGAGAGCTGTTAATAATATAATACATTATTAAAATCGTCTCCCTCTGAAGTAACATAGTTTTTGAGAAAGTGGTAATTTCTCACTCACACATTCGAAGACTTCAAGCCTGAAGCCTCTTATTAAGCATCTGAAAGCACACACATTTTAGCACCAATGGTGTCTGTTTCCATTATTATCTTGCAACTTCGATGCATATTGAGTAATTTGTTAACTTAATGCATCTGTTTGGAATACACCAAGTGAGAAGACTGGTCTTTGACAATAACCAGAGTGTCCAGTGCCTTTAATCACTACCTGACAACAACAAGAAATGGTTTTCATAGATGACGTGGTGATTTCCCAGCAGCGTTTCCAACTATCCGCATCACCTCATCTCATGCCCGACTGTAAAACACATTTTACAGCCAACACTTGTGCCGTGAATCACCAGACATAAGAGGGGAGACAATAAAAGAAGAGAAATAATCAGAATCGACCTTTTCCTTCTTTCTTACAAAAAAGGGGGAGACGCTATCGATGACCAAAATAAAAATCGTCTTACCCAAGCGGAACATGTCGAGCAAAGTGAACCGTATTACAGACCCGGGTTATTATGTATAGAGACTCTCTGCACGACTGTAATGCAATCGAGTAGAGCACGGTTCTTGCACATGAACTACTTAATTACCCAAGTTGTCACTGGAGTATGCATGCTTGCAGTTGCCTAGACCCCCCTTATCGCGATGTTGGTGGGGGAGGGGGATGGCTCATGCCGTGGGTGTACAACGGTGTGGCATCTCACACATTCTAAAAGCCAGGTGGTAAGATGGTATTAGACAGAGAAATTGAATCAGCGACGTGTGGCCTAGAAGTTTTACAGGGTTTACAGGGCGTCGCTTGATGTGAAGGAAAAACACACGTAATCTGCCACGAACAAGTAACTAGCTTCATGTGGTGTTTTTCTCACTCCACGTAAATCTCATTTATAAGAACGAGATTTTGTCTCTGCAATGATTTGTTGGTTATGCTAGTAAAGCGATTCAAAGAGATTAGATACAAACGTACTTGGCTGTATTCCCTCCTCTTTTCGTCTCTCGAGCAGAAGTACACGTACAACTAGCTCAGTGCCTTAAATCTGTTGGCTTAAATCCCGTAATACGTATTCAATCGTGGTTATTTGTCGACGTATACCAGGAAGTACAGTCCTTTTGGGATAGAAAGTAAGTATGCTTTCGATGTAGGCATCGTATATAGGGCGACAATCGGGTACTTGACTGTACTCAGATACCTCGTTTACACCATTGGATGCACGCCATTCAATAATTAATGGGAACCACGGCCAGATAAATAACAATCTACTGGAATCAATGTGATGAAATGGAGTGCAATTAACCCCTCATTAAACAGCAGTTTCTATTTTTAAGAATTCCGAAGAGTGCTCTTTATGGTATTAATTGTATGGATATTAAGTTTTTGTATACTGATAAGGTTAGAGCCTTCATACCTTCGTTGAATCAGTATGTTATGTATATGACCAGGACCATTATCCCCCCTTTTTTTACACGATGAGTTCGAAGACATCTCCGACAATGCATTGGTTTCTTGAAAAACACGTTTCTTGCCGAAAACTGTTGACACATTTTCTTGTCAGGCATCGCGAGATAACCATTAGCGAACCGTGGAATCGTCCATTTTTGTCAAAACTAGCTTTCGTGTGCAACCAATCAGAGCGTAGAAAAGTTATAGAGGTGAGGCCCTGTTCTTTATTATTTGCTACAAAATCATTGGATTGTGTACTGTGGTTCAAACAATTATTACACTTACTTTTTTTGTAAACGAAAAAAAAAAAAAAAAAAAAAAAAGGAGACCTGGCTCATGCAAACTTAATCATATTTTTTATAATCAATGTTGTTTATAAGTCCATATCTATAAAATTTCATTGCAGAGACATTAAGTCAGTGAATTGCTCAGATCTTTTTTTATGATAATGGATAGGTCTACTTAAACAATGCTCATTGCAGCACGTATCCATAACGGCACTTACAAATAACCCGGTTCAGAATCGACCCACTTCTGGGTCGAGACCCATTTCTGGTTCGAGTTGACCTGTTTTCTGAGTGAAACTTAAATTATGGAAATATCCTGGCATGTTTTTTTATTTTATGTTTTATGTTGTGTAAGGAAATATACACTGACCCGCTATCCATGTCTGAGCATTTTCTTTCTGATTGCAGGTCTTTTTGATTCAAAAACGGGGTCATACTGACCCATTTCAAGATCAGTGATGTCTTTTTGACTCGCATGCTGGTAATTTGCTGACAGAATTAGGGTCATACTGACCTTTTCCGGATCGTTTATGCCGTTTTCCTCACTGGTAATTTGTATGCAGAATTAGGGTCACGCTGACCCGTTAAGGTATCAGTATGTCTTTATGACTATGACTGCTGAATCAGGGTCACCGTGACCTTTTTCGGTGTCAGTAATGTATTTTTTATGCCAAAAACAGTATTTGTATCTCTTTGAAACTTCTTGCCTTGTGCATGATTCCCTCCATCCTACAATCTGGACTGTTATAAGAGGATTATCAATTCCTATCCTTTAGTATCCCTGGGGTATTTTTAAATTATAATACATTTGTTCTTGTGGCCCCTCACCTATAATGGATTGAGCTTTGTAAGGGGCAGACTTTCTCCCATTTTTCTCGTTTTCAAAAACGGAGTAGCCCCATTTTTAGTCCACCTTCGTATTTGTGATTTTTTTTTTTTCGTTTAGTCAGTTATTGTGAGTTCTTTGAAGGCAGCCGCTAGTGCCACGACAAGCGTGGGTACTCTTCACGAATTTAAAGAGCTATGTAGCTTTCGTCACAGCCCATGTTTTTGCCAATCCAAGAAAGTACAGAAAACCATAAATGCAAATCAAAAATAGATCACTAAGTTTGTAAAATGTACACAAATATTCAACCAGTATGTTGATTTTGTTAAAAAACAAAGCAACTAATTATGTGACGTATTTTATTTAATTGAAGTTTTGCAGAAATAGGCTAATTTGGTTTATCAACTAAAGAAATGTCGTTAATACTAACTTCACGAGAAAACAGCCGAAAAACTAATTAACCGAACGGCATAGTAGCGTTTTTTGGAGGAGCATATTCCTTTAAAACATCAAACTCTTCAAGAGACCACATCAAACATCAGTACATGCTCACGACTAATGTGATAGAAAATAGCGTAAGTTGGATGACTTGTGGAAGGTATAGTTTATACAGTATTTAAATCAAACCGTGTTTTCAAAAGTCGAAATCAATCTCAAAGATGGGTTCGAGGCCTTTTACAGACCACGCTTCGATAGCTAATAACTCACATACTCGATATATTATTTGAAATTAGGTTATATCATTTTTCACATGATGTGTTCTTTGCAGTTTGTGTTACATTGTCTCTTTGTGTGATACCGATGGCTACTGATGCCGTTCATTATTAGGTTAAATGCAGCTGTCCTTGCCGTCAAAAACGGAAAATGTCAGTTGAATACTCAACATTGTGATCAATAAGGTATAGCATTTAGTGCCCTCATTTTGATCCACTCTATAACCGCACGTGCTTCTCTCCGCCTTGTAGGACAAGTGGGTGAATCTAAATGGGGGGGGGGGGGGGGGTCACTCCACGAAGTCGATTTCTTGCATGTAGAGTGCGGCTTATTATTTATGTACGCCCTAGGGTGTGGCCGTTTTTGGAACGTTGTTGCTTCGCCAACGCTGTGACCAGGGGGCTTTATGCTGATGTTATTGCTTTGTGTACTAAATATACATCAGAATAGTTAGGAGGATTTTGTGATGTCGGCATTTTGATACTTCGAAAGGGGGAAACTTGCATCCGCATGGCATTGTCCTTATTTTACTTTTCTATCAGTGCTGGTGGGCTAATCGCTGTAACTTCGTGTTTCTTGTCAGGGCTGAATTTCACAAAGAGCTAATACTTATCTTAACTCCCAAACAATCTTAGTTGCTATGCCAAGGGTGATGTCACAAAAGATATCACTTTGGTAATGCTTACAACTCAGTTTTGTATTAATGCTCTTAAAAAGTTAGAAGTTAGCCCAGAGGGTGCTTTTATGAACTCACACGTGGTCCTCATGAGAGTAACACATTCGCTCTCTTTCCAACTTGTAGCACCATACAGTCATCAAAAGTTCACGGTCAGAATTCCTCCGATTTCCGTGTCCAAGAGGAGACTTGACCCTTTGCTGGGTCAAACTGACACGGGGCCTGGTTTGAAAAATACGATTTGCCTGGGATTCTGCGTAACTTTCACACAGTAACGGGCCAGTGGCCGACATGGGTCAGAGTAGTGGAACTCGGGACCCAGGTCAATTCTAATCTCCGCTGGAAATTGTTTCAATCATGTTCAACGTATCATGAAACGTATCTTGCGTCGTCCATCCATGATTTAGCTGGACGTCCCCTTTAGCGACGGCTGCTTGCAGAATTCCTAGTATTTGCTCTTTTTGTTCACCCCTTTCCGGGCATTATGACAACAATACCACAACTTCCATTCACCATTCATGTCCTTCTTGATGTAAAATCAGTACTAATTTGTTTCAGCTCTCACTGGTTTGTTACAACTAGCTTCAGTACTTGAGGTTTGAATTATTCGAAATTGTTTGGATCAATTTCCTTGCCGTCCCACATACAGATCCCCGGAATTCACCGTAAATTAACAATTATGAAGCATTTCACAGTCTCTTCCGCTCCTCGCCAGACAAGGCATCACCTGTCGTCGGGTACTTTCCATTTAAAGGTATCAATCTACAATCTTGTCCGGGATCGCTGAAATTCAGTTTTCGTAAAATTCAACTTACTCCTTAATATGCTAGGTATTGTAAAAAACATTTAAATATTTATTGGAACAACAAAAGTACTTCGTCTCAAAAAGCGATTGCTTTATTACCGTCTTGTAGAGATTAATATCTCAATCCAAAAACTCCCGGGCTAGAATTTCGGGTCCTAATGGGTCTGACGTGGTTTAAAAAAGAATGTCTAGTTCATATTGACACAGATTCTGGGTCACACTGACCTAAAAATAGGTCAGGCTCCACGCGACCCGGGTCAATTCCGACGCTGAAGTTGTTTAAGTGCAGTATACTGCTGTGTAGAGGTCTTCCTTTAAAATAGAACCGCTGTTCGATCTTTTTTAGAAGAGATTTAAACAAATCAGGCAACGATCCTCTCAAACAATCAGCGTTTCGAGAACACCCACCTTCCCGACAATTATTTATACAATATCCACGCCCAGCCATTACGAGACAACCGTGGATTGAAACAAAACACCCACGGGTCTGAAGAATGAAGTTAATCATTGCAACAAAAAGCACAGTTACATATCCTGTAAAAGTGAAGATTTAAACCCCTAAATGGGGTTCACAAATCTGACTGTATCTCTCACAGACGTAGATTTAATTACCCAGCTTCAGTCGCAGAAATGCGACAGGTTTTTGTCTTTGAGTGCCCTGATTTAGCCAGGCCAACAGCCAAAATCCATTAGTCCTTTTTGCATGTATGTGCTTTTCCATCCATTCGAGGCAGTAAGTGTGAACTGGTATATTAAGAATGTACGCACGCCTTGCTTCTGATGTATCCCGAGCCGCGATTGATTTCTGGCTCGACAACCTTGGTCACTATTTTTCAAGTGGCAATTCTCGTGCAGTTTTGATGCTGGACTTTTTGATATGGCGGTTACCGTAGACAGAATTGGCTTAATAATATCTCAGGTTTCCAATGTTGTGTTTGTGACGGGGCAGGTAGACTGGCGGTAAGTCAGACTCCTGGATTACACACATTCATTTTAGATGAATGTATTGGGAAATGCTGATTAGGGGGAGCAGCAAATATTGCCCATAAATAATGTGAGTTGTTGTCATTATCTACAATGGATTGTTTTTTTTTTCCTTCTGCTGGTTAACGGCAAATTGCATTATTACAAAGCTAATAGTGCATGGTTCGTTTCATCGTTATATTATTTTATGATGTAAGTTGAAATTGTGCAGTATTTATTGCTAAGCTATGCTAAACTATGCTTTGCTCATATGAACTTTTTTCAGTTTTAATAGCAATACATGACTTTGAACATAGTGTTCCGAGCGCTGGTACCCATTATATGTCCATTTCATATCTTTAGTGTCATATTGTAATAATTTAACTCACTTTTTTTTTAACTTAAAAAAGCTCAATGTGTGTTATTAATTTGGACCTGTATTACATGTACGCATATTGAATTTCCTCCATGATAGGACCAATTTAAGTTGAATTGAATTGAATTAAATTGAATTGAACGGGACAGTAAACATATGTTGCCATAAGTTAACATGAATTGCATATTAATGTTTTATTTCCTTGTGATGCCTTATCAATTGTTGTTAGTGAGATTTGAGTTTGAACAGAATATAATTTGATTAATGATTGGCCTCCTCTTCGTATTGATGAAGATTTGGCTACGGGTATGTACATGGTTGGGATAACATTAAGGTACGGGGTTTGGTCTACATTTAGTTGCACGGTTTGGGTTCCTTGAATGCGCGGAGTTTTGGCTACAGGTATGTACATGGTTAGGGTAACACTAAGGTACGGGGTTTGGTCTACATTTAGTTGCACGGTTTGGGGTTCATGTATGGCGCAGAGTTTTGGCTACATGTATGAACATGGTGGGGTAACATTAAGGTACGGGGTTTGGTCTACATTTAGTTGCACGGTTTGGGTTCATGTATGGCGTAGAGTTTTGGCTACAGGTATGTACATGGTGGGGGTAACATTAAGGTACAGGGTTTGGTCTACATCTAGTTGCACGGTTTGGGTTCCTTTAAGACGCAGAGTTTTGGCTACATAATAATAATACATAATAATATCGTCTGATGTAGGCCCACGTATCTACCAAACAAGGTACTCAAGGAGCTGAGTGTATGCAAACTTTCATTGCAGTGATGGATTCTGAGACCCAATTATGTAGCACTTATAGGGTTTACAAGGTGCTACGGCGCATGAAGCAGCCACAACCCGGAACACAACCAGGAACACCGGGGCGAGCCCCTTCTCTTTTCGATAAGTGCACTGTATGTTTAAGGTTGTGGTTACATTTAGGTACAGGTTTTGGGCTACATTATACAGGCTACGTATGGGTAGAGGGTTCGGTCTATATTTAGGTGCAGGGTTTGGATTGCAATGAAGCACATTGTTTGGGCTACACGTTGGTGCAGAATCAGGGTTACATTTAGGTACAGGATTCGGGCTACATTTAGGTGTAGGGTTCAGTGTGCATTTAGGTGCGGGAATTGGACTTTATTGAGGTACAAGGTTTGGCGACATTTAGGTGCAGGTTTTGATCTGCATGTAGGTTCAGGGGATGGGGCTAAATTTTGCAATCGGCCACATGTATGTATCAATCTGGTTAAGATGCCTGCACTTGTGAAAGGGTCTCAAAAATTGCGTCAAATAGAAATAAGTAAATAATTTGTTTAATGTATAAAAGTGGACAACTCTCCTGTACCAATTACTAGACCTATGATGTGTTTATGTATTAAAATAAAGACTAACTGAATACAAAGACAAATACTATTACGTCTTCGACCAGAGTGAATCAAGGTCGCACAAGGGAAGCCTGGTGCTAACCAGTTAATGTTTAATTCAATTCTTTTAGTGCAATTATTCAGTTGGTGATGAACTCATTAAAAATAGATTGGCCGATACCCTCCGAAATATTCATGTCATAGTTTAGGTCAAGAAGTCACGAATCTTGCATCTGCGACTTCCCACCTTCACTGGAAAGGTCCAGGGAAGTAGGTCGATCTATGAAGCGCCAAATTTTCGTTTATAGAAGTGATGCTTAACATCCCCAAACTGATTTTCAATACTTCCGCACGGATTTTGTTGAACAAGCAATATTCTGTCAAGTCTGCATTTTCCATTGCCAGATATTGATATCCTATTTTTAAGAAGTTTTCTTCTGACCATTATATCTGTCCACTGCTAAGTATTTTATGACACACCAAACATTCCGTCCAAACATTCGGAAGTACTTGAACTGATTTGGACGTTTTGTATTTTCTTCGCGGTGTGTGTGTGTTGGGGGGGGGGGGGGGTGGATGAACAATTCCGTAAAGTCTACATCTGCCATATAATAATAATATCCTCTCACCCAGTAATACCACAGCGTGTTCCTACGGAGCATCATATAACGTTACCAGTGCTCATACTTACAGATACAATTTCTGTCCCATTTCTAGGTTTCAAGTACGCAAACCTCCAGAAAAGTTTTTCCATGGCACACATTTTCCCGGGGAGGTTTCCACTGACCGTTTCAGACATGCCTTTTTCATACTCAAAAGAAAAGAAAACATAAAACAATATACACCCATCTGTACTAATGCTCTATTTTGTTACTCACCGATGTTCCGACAACCCTATAGTGTAATTTCTTATTCCTAATCCTGAGCCTGAACCTAGCCCTAATCCTAATCCTAACCCTAACCCTAACCCTAGCCCCAGCATGTAAACCATGAGGGGTCTCGACCCTAGCCACCTACTCTAGCAAGTAAATCACGAGGGTTTTTCGAAACTTGAACGTGTGGTTATCGAAAAAATGGGTGTCGGGATGTGAAGGTGTCGGAATGTATATATAGAGCAGTCACCGAACATGTAATGCTTAAAGACACTGGACACTATTGGTAATTGTCAAAGACCAGTCTTCTCACTTGGTGTATCTTAGCATATGCATAAATAACAAACCTGTGAAAATTTGAGCTCGATGGTTCGTCGGAGTTGCGAGATAACAATAAAAAAAAAAAACACCATTGTCAGTCGAAGTTGTGGTTGTGGTTCGAGACCTCAAGTTCTAAACTTGAGGTCTCAAAGAGGTCTCAAAATCAAATCCGTCGCATATTACTCCTTTCTCGAAAACTACGTCACTTCAGAGGGAGCCGTTTCTCACAATGTTTTATACTATCAACCCTCCCCATTACTCGTTACCAAGTGAGGTTTCATGCTGATAATTATTTTGAGTGATTACCAACAGTGTCCACTGCCTTTAACGGAAAGAGTCTATCTGGGCCATGCCAGAGTGGAATCCTTAATGCACAAGGCGACAACACAAAATGATAAATGTTTAATTTGTAAAGAAGAAAAAAAAATCACATCTATTTTCACTTCACCTCCTCAACGTGCACTCCCCTTTCGGGCAGGTTTAATCTTGCTATCCATCCAGAGATTAGATTTATTGAAGTTATCTCAATACCGAACAACATCCCCCACCGCTAAGGTGATTTGTTCTTTTAACACGGTACATACTCCCTTTATTGGTTATATCTTTGGTACACATCGACAGAGATGTACTTTTCCTGGGTGGCTTATCATTTTTCTGTAGCGTGCAGGTCGTCTACTCCTACCTCCCGTGTACACTAATTGCCGCGGGCGCTTACACTTAAAATGAGAATTTTATGTACATATAATCTCTCTCTTGTCCCCGGGGTCGCTTTTATTTCACTAATCTCTTGCTCTATGAAATGTGACTTGGTATTTTTTATTTATTTTTTAATTTTTTTATTTAGACCAAGCAGTAATGTGTTTCGTCTGGTTGACCGATCTGGATTTTCGTGTGTAATTGAGTTTAAAAATAAGTATGATCTTTTAAATTAAGTGAAATACGAGCATGCCCGGAAGCAAACACATGGTAAACAACAAACAATATTATTGGAAGACATCGTTGATTTACTTTCTCTTAATTGTATATTCAGAGAATCTGTAATTACAATCTGTAAACACTCCCGGGTCAGAATTGACCAGGATTCAGGGTAAGGTTGACTCGGAAATAGGTTAGAAGTTGGATTTTTTTTTTCACTTGTATTCCTCTGCGTCACTCTGACTTAACTTTAGGGGTTAAAGTAAACCCTTATACTAGGTAATGTTCTTCGTCAGTTTGACTCAGTTCGAGTCAATCTGAAGTGGGATTGAGTCAGTTTTACACAGAGATCAGGTCAGGCTTACACAGGAAATGGTTAGAAATATGATTTTCGACTCATGTTCAGTGTCAGTTTGACTCAGTTGTGGTTCAGTTTGACACAAACTTCAGGACATGCTGACCCAGTTACGGATAGACCTTAATCACGGTGTGGCCATCTTTTTTTAAACTCCATTCCAACCCTTTCAAACCAAATTGAGGCTGGACGAATTAATAGTCTGGTGCCATGTTTGCGCATTGAATGTTAGCATTCAATACTGTGTGAACATTACCAAGATGGTGAAAGCGTGACAAAGGTCTGTAGGGCCTCCTGCAACACGGAATGTGTGTAGTTATTATGTCCTGTATCAATTTGACTTAGTTTCGGGTCAATTTTTAAGCAGGTTTGAGTCAGTTTGACACAGAATATCAGGTCATGCTTACCAAGAAACGAGTGTAGCCCCCTGCCACCCGGAATCTGGGTCAGGTCTACAGTTGGAAGTTTTTAGAGTATATGGAACAGTGTACTCAGACGGATATTATCAGGCCTTTTTTTATGCCCCTTTAATCAAGTTGAACACTTTAATACTTATTTTTGTTTCAACTGTCAGCAGTTTTCATTGTTTTTGTGTGTTTAGCCCGGTTCAATCTTCCGGAATGCGAACGCGAAAGCGAAACGGGCCGATGAGTCTGATTGCAAATGGCGTTCAACTGAACAAATCTCAATGTTGAAACTTCGGGGTGTTTTCTTTGGGCGCTCTCCAGTTGTTTGTTAAAGCGAGATACAGATCTCCAACACCATTCCTCCGATGTTTACAAAATCAACCTCTTTCGTGTGTGGATCAGCGAAAATGTCGAGAGAGACACAATTCTGAAAAGATTTAGGTTGGTTGATGAAGCGCAGTGATTTTGTGTGTTTTCTTTATGAGCTTCTTGTAAATGGTGCGCACACTGAGTATCCCCAAGTGTCTTTCCTTTTTTTTTTTTTTGAGATACCAGAATTTGTCGTCGAATTTAAGACAGTGGACACTATTGGTAATTGTCAAAGACCAGTCTCCTCACTTGATGTATCTCACTATACGCATAAAATATCAAACCGGTGAAAATTTGAGCTTGATTTGTCGTTGGAGTTGCGAGTCAGATAACTATGAAAGAAAAAAAACACCCTTGTCACACGAAGTTGTGCGCTTTGAGATGCTTGATTTCGAGACCTTTCTCGAAAACTACGTCATTCGGAGGGAGCCGTTTCTCACAATGTTTTACACTTTCGACCTCTCCCCATTACTCGTTACCAAGTGAGGTTTGTATGCTGATAATTATTTTGAGTAATTACCAATAGTGTCCACTGCTTTAAGTTAAATTGTTCACATCCCACAAGCCAACTACGATGATATTTTCCTACCGTCTATTGTGGTTTTACGTGGACTTGCTGCGAGCCTATGAAAGTACCTCCAGGAAGAAGATGTTCAGTTCTCAGCGTAAATCCAAACCTAATTGTTGCTGGTCGCATTGCGGGTGTTTTAGGTATTTACCTAGTGGGTGTAGTCTCTTGTTATAATAATAATCAGGCTATTTGCTTTGCTTTTGGCCTGCCTGTCCTCGTTTTCATCTTCATGTGTCCCTGGCCTCATTTCGTTGAGCTGGTAGACACAAAGAGTTGCTCAGCACAAAATGCGCTGTTCCCTAGAAAAGGTTATCGTTTGTGATTAGTTTCCAGCTTAGCAGTAGATCGTTAAGTAGTATTATAAGCAAAAACAGTAGCTTAGCATTGCTTACTAAATAGAACAAGATAACCAGCCAAAATTCCATGTCATTTTCGTGTAAACTATCTGTAACTGGTATTCTGCTCTGCTTAGCAATTAACTTTTAAGCACCCTGTTTTGCTTTAAGTGGCTCTTTAAAGCCCTGGTTCGAGTCACACCTCCTGTTGATTTGGGTCGCCGTCCCTATAAATGACTGCCATGTGCTGTTTGCCCACCCACACTCCACTAACAAAATAGTGCATTTGCTGATTTCTTTTTGGAAGATAACAGTGCAAGGCACTTCGGGCTCAAGTAGTTTCATTACTAGCGGTAAGCAATAGTTCGTTCTTATTGATTGTTTTCATCTGCAGTACCCGAGTGCGTGGGTTTTACTTCTTGGTTATACTTAGCTCAATCTATGTGCGGGACATGGGTGCAATTTTGGCCCCTCATAAAAAAATAACAGTTACAGTTAAAGCGAAAATGTTCTCTCTTCATCTTAAATAGTTTCAAAGTGTTGACAGCCCCAAACAGTGTAGCCCTAACCTTGAAGTTGTATCCCGGCCTTGTACGGACGGTGGTGGTATCACATAAAAACAAAAAAACAGCACACCACAACACCCACAACAACCCTACTAACAAGACCCCAACAACCATTTCAAATAGGTTATAATAGATCTGGTATGTTTAGGATTTCATAAAAGGGATAGTACCTGAAATACCATATTTAGCACAAGCAAAAGACACGCGCAAACCCCCCCCCCCCCGAAAAAAAAAAAGGATAAATAGAATTAATAAAAACAACCTAAAAAATAAATAATAACAATAATAATAATATTAACAACAAACAATTAAATGTATCTGTATTAATTTTACAACTGCCATCCCTGTTACTTCCTGTAACTCCATGTGTGTGTCTTTAACTGCAGCAATCTTTATTCTTGACTTTTATTTGTTGATCAATTGACGAAAGGTGCAGTTGTTGATTAAACGGAATATCAAATCTCCAAATAAATAAACAAATAAAACAACAATGTTATGAATATAATAAAAATTAAAAAAATAGGTTGATAGTTTGTTTGAATACCAGTTTGATATAATTCAGATATAGGTTGTACTCAAGACTCTCGGCAATTCATTTTGCAGGCCCACGCATCCTGGAAAAAGACTGTCAAACGAGATAGCTTTAACGATTTACTGACACGATAGCTCTCCATGACGACTCCTTATTTTCGATTTCTATCTATGCTTGACCCGTTAATTGATAAGCTGAATGCGAGCTAAGCCGTGGGCGCCTTACTCTCACTTCTAAGAGCAAGCCTCCTTCACCTTAAAGGCAGTGGACACTATTGGTGATTACTCAAAATAATTGTTAGCATAAAACCTTTCTTGGTGACGAGTAATGGGGAGAGGTTGATGGTAAAAAAAATTGTGAGAAACAGCTCCCTCTGAAGTGCAATAGTTTTGGAGAAAGAAGTAATTTTCCACGAGTTTTGATTTCGAGACCTCAAGTTTAGACATTGAGGTCTCGAAATCAACCATCTAAATGCACACAACTTCGTGTGAGTGATAAGGGTGATTTCTTCTTTCATTATTATCTCGCAACTTTGATGACCGATTGAGCTCAAATTTTCACAGGTTTGTTATTTTATGCATATGTTGAGATACACCAACTGTGAAGGCTAGTCTTTGACAATTACCAACAGTGTCCACTGCCTTTAACTTTTATAACAGTCTTACACTCTGGGAAGAGGGAACTGGGTGAAGTGGAAACTTAATCATCACCCCGTCAATATTATCTAGACGAAATGCAAATGTATCTTTTTCTTTTTGCTCACATTTCAATCCATTTAATAGTCTGGACTGCTTATTTTGTTTAGTGATGTCTACACAACCTTAAATTGGTTTGTTAAATCAGCCGGATACACGTTGTTTGAGTCCTTAGTGTCAGCGGTTATGCGTGCTAAGTCACTCCAAATCCAGAGTGCGTTTGGAAGCCATGGGCGATGTTAAAGGAAGGCATGCCATTGGATTTTGGAACCGTTCGATTGTTTTTAACACTATCTTTATACATACATAAGCTGTAAAATAACACTTATTTGAAGTTTAGTTTCATAGGGTGATATGCGTTTGAGATATACATCCAAAACTCCGGAGCGGTTATGTCCAGGCAAGACGAATAGTTAGTAATATTGGAATAAACACAATCTGAGAAAAACAAATCAGGGAGTAACGATTCTCATATTCAAGTTTCAGAAATAAAAAACTGACATAATTGTTTCGTGAAAACAGTTTAGTTTTGTGATGCACTCGTTCTGTTATGAGGGACAATGTTACAAGTGGAGAATATACATGTGTACTTGCGACACAAATTGGGTCCTTTCAATACAATGCGAAAGTGTTTGCTTCAGTTAAAATTTCAAAATCAATCCCGGTTTGATTGATTATCAACCAATTTCATGAATGAATTGAAGTTAAACTTTATATCTGAAATATTGACAAAATCGAACGTTTAGGATGTTGACAAAATCTGCATCTGCAGGGTGTTAAGCAAACTGACACTTCACAACGCTGAAAGGCAGTGGACACTATTGGTAATTACTCGAAATAATTATCAGCATAAAACCTTACTTGGTAACGAGTAATGGGGAGAGGTTGATACTAATGATAGTATAAAACCCTGCGAGAAACAGCTCCCTCTGAAGTGACGTAGTTTTCGAGAAAGAAGTAATTTTCCACGATTTTGATCTCGAGCCCTCAAGTTTAGAATTTGAGGTCTCGAAATCAAGCATCTGAAAGCACACAACTTTGTATGACAAGGGATTTTTTTCTTTTATAGTTATCTCCCAACTCCGACGACCAATCTAGCTCAAATTTTCACAGGTTTGTTATTTGATGCATCTGTTGAGATACACCAAGTAAGAAGACTGGTCTTTGAAAATTACCAATAGTGTCCATTGTCTTTAAGGTTAGATGTTGGAGATGTGTAAATGTCACCCAACAATTTCAGAAGGACTCTGTTGTAGAATAAGTTGATCGCAAAACTGACCTTGGAGCCCCCTCTAAAAAAAGGACAGAAAGGAAAAACAAATGTGAACTTTAAGTTTGAATCTCCCCCATCTAGATTGGATTAATCTATTACCAGCCTCCCTCATACTGATCTTTCCAAGCCTTAGTGTCGGACCAGACCGCCTTTGGTAGAAGCTTCATGCCCGCCTGACTAATCTCTCCTTACACCAATAACCTTGGCGAGAAACATGAGGCAGATGTTTTTATCTCGGTGACCCTCTCGGTAAACAAAAATAAAAAAAGGAACTCTCTGGAACATATAATCCATTTGTCAGGCATGCACCACACAGTTCGGAGGGAGTTTGCAGCTGCCATCAAACTCATTTCCACTGTCATTTCTGCAACCCAGTATTATAGCTAGGAAGTGCGTTTTCATCGATACGAGTATCGTGCATGGGCGAGCGAGATGGTATAGCTTTTTTAGGCGTTCATCAAACCATGCATTTTGTGTTCGCAAGAGCATTCTAATGGATTTGTTTGTGATTCCGCATAGGCCTCCTATTAAAAAAAAAAAAATCAAAAACAAAACCAGTGCGTAGTTTTATTTTGAGTTTTACACAAACAAGTCCAAAACTGCATGACTGATTATCGTGAAGCCGATGGGCAGTCATGTTACCACTTCTTAAAGGTAGGGTTACAGATTGGTAAATACTCAAACATCGGATGACCTTCAAAACTTACTTGTAAGAAGCACGGTGAGGGATTAACTACTCTCCTCTTGGTTTATTAACTAAATGATTTTTGAATGAACAACTATTGGTTGAGACTTGTGCCCTAAGCTGCGCCAATGTTACCTCCCCTGATTGGTTAATTAGCAAAGAAAACTCCACCACCAAGAATCACTCGCAATGATTTGTCTTAAACTCCAAGAAAACTTGCCAACATTTAGTTCATAATTGGCAGACTAACCCAAACTGTGATTGGCTAAATTTATGCATAATCCCTGAACGCTTCACTGAAACCTTGATTTGCTTAAAAGCTTTTTCTTCACACAAACCAATAGTGAGATGGCCAATGAACGGATATTTGTGTATTATACAAAAATATGCTAGAGTTTGGGTATTAAAAGGAACATTGAGCATTGTTAAGTGCATCGGCCAATGAATACCTTCCCAGTTAAATTAGATTCATCGATCAAGTTAAGTTGAGACAATCACCTTTTCATTGAGTTATACCTTGCCAAATATATAACAGGATTGTATAAAACCAACTTATGAAAATCTATTATGTTTTGAGGAAGAGATATTAGAGTAATGTTTAGTACAACCGAACAACACACAATGACATATTAAGGTACACTTTGAATTGTGTCCGGTAGCGTTAACAAAGAATACAAGAACAGTTTTAAAGACACTGGACACTATTGGTAAATGTCAAAGACCAGTCTTCTCACTTGGTGTATCTCAACAAATGCATAAAATAACAAACCTGTAAAAAATTGAGCTCGAATGGTCATCGGAGTTGCGAGATAAATATGAAAGAAAAAAAAACACCCTTGTCACACGAAGGTGTGTGCTTTAAGATGCTTGATTTCAAACTCGAAATCAAATTCGTGGAAAATAACTTCTTTCTCGAAAACTATGTCACTTCAGAGGGAGCCGTTTCTCACAATGTTTCTAACTATTACTCGTTACCAATGGTGATAATTTTTTTGAGTTATTACCAATAGTGTCACACTGCTTTCAAATAGTCGTTCTATTACCCATGGTCCCGTAAATTTTATAAATGTTGAATTATAGTCTTATGTAGAGGTAGAAGTATTCGTCGTCCACGCTGCATAATTAACATGATCTGTTTTTGAAATGTTATTATGCAGTTATTAATGGTGGATATCCTATAAATATTTCAATCGTGGCTGGCAAATTTGTCTTTAAATATTGCATCGCAGTTGGTAATGTTTTACCCCCCGATGCGCTTGAATAACCCCCGTTAGGTATTAACAGAACTAGAACGTCATCGTGTCTGGTGGGTCCCGGATCAATATGGGTCAAAAAAATTCATCATCATCATCAATATTAATTATACACCATGGCAACCGCCGTTGGAAACAATTAAAATTAATTAGCTTGTAAGTTGTCATGCGACATTCCCAATCTCTTTCTATTGGTGGATCGATAGTTGCATTGTCATTTCACGAGGCTATATAAAATTAGAGATACATTCTATCATATAGGGCCCCATACTCAATTCAACAGATACCGCAGTATTAAAGGGACCTTCTACGTGTGGTAGTTGAAACCAACTATTTCACCCATGAAGTTGTAGATGGTTACGGGCATTTCATTCCAAAAAGTGGTACCGTTTTGGCGACTTTGCTGAAGATCTTGAGCGGTTATGTCCAAGCATGAAAAAACAAATTCAATTAAGCACAATCTTGTTCCGTAACAACAACTTTAAAAAAATCAAAATAAACATGTGTAAAAAATAGATAAATAAAAGAACTATGGGGTCCTGGGTGACGTTTTTTTTATACCCACAAGTCTTAGTCACCATGTTACACTCATAATATTCCCAATCGCTGAGCTTGTACTTAGTCAATGCATCTAGGGCGGTTATAATTTCTGGTCTAATTCAAACTCAGCTGATCCACATCAAGACATTACAAGAATGAATTGATTGTTTTGATTAATGTCATCACCCTGTTATGAATCTCGTCATCTGTCCCCTCTCATTCTGCTCTGGCTGAATACCAGAGGGTTCCGTGGTCGTCACGATCCCTACGTTTGTCCACACATGTTCAAATTTGCATCTCCGTACATCATTTGTTTTGTCCATTGTCCCATAGACTTTGTACACAAAAATACCTGTGGAGCACTCCGCCGGTCTTTAGAATTTCCATATGGAGTCCTTTTGTTTTACCTTTTTGTTTTGACCTTTGTATCGAATCTTAGAGCAAAGAGGGTGTACAATCTGCCCCCCCCCCTTATACTCCCGCCGTATCGAGTTCTCAGTTGCCGTCATTGTAACTATATGCACCACTCCTCCACGTCGTATTGATTGACGCAAAGAGCCGATGCTCGCGGTACTTCAGCAGACTCAAAGACGGCGCTGTTTGTTTCCTACTTGGGAACATCACAATCAGTGTTGGCGAACGTCAAGCGTATTATACTCAACTGAGATCAGATTAAAGGATCTTCAAGATAGTGTGGAGCCATGAAACCCTTCGATCTGGATGGATGGGGGGGGGGTCTCTCGGTGAGAAGAAAGACATCGGCTCTTTATGACAAATCCTTGTTTAGGAAGACTGTACTCCTGTCCCACAAGTCAGATTCGATTTCCTTTAGCGGTGAAAATACATCACAAGTGCTGGTTTAGAGTGCTGTGGATGATGAGCCAATTCTGTCTAATTTTAGGTCAGAAGCGCGGTGTGTGAAGACAAGTTTGGCACCTTTTTAAAAACACGGTTGATTTAAACGCGGTACCTTCTCCAAGCACTCCTTAATCATGTTTGGAGGCTAAGGCATTTTTAAAAACCTCTTTCTCTATTTTAGCAATGCCGGCAGTTATTTACGGCTCCACCAGCCGAGTTGAAGCGTGCGCTTACATGAGTGCCCTTGTGGGGTATTTGGAACAATGGGCCCCCACGAAGGAATTCTTTGTTCAACTTGGACTTCACATGGGAGTTCTTTAAACAAGGGAGTAGTAGAACAATAATAGCGGGACCCCTTAATCCGAAATCGTAAGGATGTGTGTACGCTTTTATCGAAACCAAAGAACGTGGCCACGCCTTTAAACCGGCGATTTAAAAGAAAAGAATCTTCAAAGATGACCGTACTCGCTTTTGTCTACAAACATTTCCATTGTAAAGTATAGGCATAACGCATTATTTCCTATACAATGAGCAGTGTAAGCAAATGGGGTTTGATACACATAGAGGATTTCTCTTCGTTCTACCATTGTTTTGAATGTACGTCCCGATTGGTTTAGCGCACAAAAGCACTTTACAATGGAAATGTTTGTAGACAAAACCTTGTTATTTTTGCCTGCTGTACACCCGATAATAGGCTTTTTTGCAAAGCCTAATTCTAAATGCGCATGCGTTAGCCGCAAAATGAGATACACTCTTTGTCCAGCTGGCTGCCAAAATTGTCACATAAATAGAACAGCATGGTAGTTTATTGCTACAACCCGTTTCAACCAGTGATGTAATGGCTATTTTATGCGAAGGTCCAACTGTAGGTCAATACATCATGAAATATTTACCATCTGAGGTTCATCAATCCGTTATAATCAGTCACGCAGTTACCAGATTTGGTACTGACGTGACCTACGTCAGACAATTACATGCCGCCATCGTCAAAATCTGTTTTCATTTTCTTTTCATTTTTTTTCGTTTTTCTTTTTAGCCAATGGTTTTACTTGTTATAATTAGGGCCTGGCTCCATTGGCATCGTTCCGAGACGTGCGTCCGTCTGGAACGCGGTCATCCTTATGGGGTAATTTTTTACTTCCCCCTGCTTGACCAAGCAAGATAAATTAGATCGGAACAAATCGAGTAGCCGAAACCAGAGTGACCGTTATTGCTATTTTTATTTTCTGTCTACTTTGACTACTTGAACACCTGTTTCGACGAGATTTGTTCTATTTTGAAAGGGTCGGTTTTATGTTTCTTGACAACGTCCAAATTAAAAGGGATGCACTGTTCCTAAAAAAAAAAAAAAAAACGATGATTACGCACTCACTCGCAAGAGAAAATAATACATGATAAAACCAAAATGAATGGAACGGTGAAAAGTAAACAAGAATTCTAGGTCAATCGGAATATTGCCTTGTTGATTCATTCCGAATTCACAGCGGCATTGGCCTCGTATAAATATGTAAAACCCGTACCTGAGATAGTGGGAAACAAATAGCGAAATCGATTAGAACCCGAACTGGTTGATGACATTAAAATTTCAAAAGGACACTGAATGATACATTAAGGACAGCGTGTACTTTTTGTTTAAAGTAGTGCCGGCCTCGACAGGAATTAAAGACAGTAGAAACACGAACGGGTCACAGTCACCTTTACTCAGCATCACATCCCCATGTCTCAGCAGCTTCTTCCCCAAGGGACGTTGTCTTAACAATATCAAGATACCGCACAACGAAACATTTGACTTGTAAAATATAAAACCCCATGGCTCCTTTGAAGTGGGCCTTCATCTTCACCCCTGAGGATCTCCAAGGACAGGATGATCCCCGTGTCTCGCAACACAATCCGATTAGATCGGATTAGTCATTGTTTTAAAATTCCACACTGTCAAGGAACTCGTTATTTTTAGGGTGGGGACCTCACGCGATTCGATACACGACAGATGTTCTTGACGCCCGTGGATATTTTGGTAAAAAATAAAGGTCATTCTTTTGGATTGTCTTAGCGCTCATGAGATTTTGCACTGCAGTATTCTGTTTTACCATAGAGTCGAAAAAGGTAAATTTTTTTCTCCGGAGTTAAAGGTAGTGAACACTAATGGTAATTGTCAAAGACTAGCCTTCACAGTTGGTGTATCTCAACATAAGCATAAGATAACAAACCTGTGAAAATTTGAACTCAATCGGTCATCGAACTTACGAGATAATAATGAAAGAAAAAAAACCACCATTGTCACACGAAGTTTAGATGGTTGACCTCAAGTTCTAAATCTAGGGTCTCGAAATCAAATTCGTGGAAAATTACTTCTTTCTCGAAAACTATGTCACTTCAGAGGGAGCCGTTTCTCACAGTGATTTATACCATCGACCTCTCCCCATTACTCGTCACCAAGAAAGGTTTTATGCTAATAATTATTTTGAGTAATTACCAATAGTGTCTACTGCCTTTAACAGAAATAACGTATGAGCAACCCTACAAAGTAAAGAAACCCCTGAATTAATTAAAAACAAATCATCACAAACTGCATATAGTTTTTCTTAATATAGCATTAATAACCCTGGGAAATCTGTACATCTGCCCTGCTGCGTGGGTTTGACCATTAAATCTAGTCAGATAGTATACTGTTGTAGGCAATGGGTTGCAGTATGTACAACTATTGATAATTGGCCTAATTGAATTCAGCTGGCCATCCGTCATGGCTGTGGTAATAAGTAAGATGATCTGTTCATGCATCTCATCTTTGTAACAATGTAGCAAACTGTGTGCGCTTTGACCCCATTCACACAAAGACGGCGCTTCTTTTACGAATGAAATGTGGCCGAGAGCGTGGCCAATAGCGGGCTTATCGTGGGCCAAACGTAGGAGGATCTGTATGGGCGTGGTTTGGTCACGTCCGCAACACCACTTATATCGGTCAAGTTCAACGGTTAGTTTTGTTGACGAATTGATGGATTCCGTGTCAAAATAGAAACTGCTTAAAAAGAGGATTTGTAAACTCGAATTCTGCTTTTAGTGTCAGGGTGACAGAGAGTCTTGGTCACACAAACCCCCAATAGGATCGTGCCCCGTGCTACCCTAAATCCGGGTCGATTCAAACCCTGTAGTTTAAGAGAGTAGTAGAACGTGTCTAGCAAACTTTGATTTGATACCAAACTTCGATAATGTGCAACTTTGAAAAGCCAATCATGTCTTCTTCATTGATTCAATATTAACATCATGCATTGTTGGTTGATATAGAAAACAAAATAGCATTAATATAAACTTAATGAATAGTTTATTTTCGTTTTTGAAAAATCAATCGATAACATTATTACAGATGGATTTGCAGATGCCTGCTCGTTTGATGTACGGTTGGCCAACATTCCATTTGGAAACCTTCACGAATTCACTCATGAATGGTTCAGGGTAGGGACTGTCATTGATGGTTTTATTTGTTTTGCAGTATTGATTTATGATTTAACATTCTAAATATACATGTATTCCAACTGATACTTTGAGCAATTCCATTTGTTTGTATCATTTTTGTGCAACCGGTCTTTTGATTTGGATGTATTTTTTTCACATCAGGCCCCGCGGGATATCAAAGCCTTTTGGAGGGTGAGTAACACGTATTGCATAAATGAATAATCGTATAAGTGTAAAAAAAAAAAAAATTCGTGGTTTCTTAAAAGTTCTTTTTTTTTACTCGAGTGATCTGTATCGCGTAAGAGATTTAAAAGCATGTGCGAAATTTGGGTCAGTTGTGCATCAAAACTAATTTTTCGTTTTACCAAGGGAAAGTGATCCCCAATCCAAGCCTGGATGACAGTGGCTTTGAATTGTTAACTCGGCATTCCAGATTGCCCTAAGCTAATTCAAGTACATCTGAAATGCAGATAGTGGTATACATGTAAACTAAACAATTGTAATCTTATTACACGGCCGGAGTGTTTGCTTACGACCAGTGAGCCTGTGTTTCCAGCCTGTGCCACGGACCGTGTGAGAGGTTCCTGCAATCGGGGAGCCAGTTCTCTCCAATTAGACATGTATCAAGAAATGTTATTGCAACAGGGAGCTGGCGGTTTCTATAGTTGGTTTCTACGGCGAGGGGCTTGTGTTGTTGCGATGTGAGTCGAGGGGAATGATCCCCCAGATGGACGGGGGTCGTCACCAGCTCAAGGGCTTCCGACTTGATCGGTTGTGGCTGTCAGTGGCTGAGTGGTCTAGGGCAGACTGAGCATGACGCAGTCTCAAATAATGTTAACTTGTTAGTCTTTTATTTTACAACACTTGCTTGACAACATTCTTGCCCGGGCCTTGAGCTGTATCTAGGCAACTGGAAGGTTTTATTTGGCTATCAGCCCTGGGGTACATAGTCAAGACCTCTTCTTCCAAAAACAAAAAACACGGGAAAACAAAAGGTAGGCATGTGGAATTTTGTATAGACTGGATGCTTATGTTTACAAAGTCTGTGGGAGGATGCTAAAAGTACAGTGAAACAAATCTTCACACCAAAGCTTATTGAAATTGCGTGTTGACCATCCTTTTTATATATATTTTTTTATTGAAAAAAAAAATTCAATTGGCGATGTGTGTCACGGATCACGATCGTCATATTGGATCGGAAAACATGGGTTTCGGTATCACTAAGTGGTAGCTATCCTCTTACATGGTCCCAGGGGTTAATAATCACTGGGCGGCAATGTCAAATCGCATCAGAACACGAATAAAGAAAATATAAGAAGAAAACTCAGACGCCATCGACTTCAGTCTGTGAAATAAAAATGTTAAAGGTTATTGATTTCTTATCTTGCGGTTGCGTTTTTGATATGACAACGATAGATTTAATAGACGTTAAATTTGCATCGGAGATAAAGAATATATATTTTTTTACCCATAAACACCGATGTATGAAGCACTATAGATTATTAGATATTATTCTACCGCGTTGTACAACCTTCCTGGTTTCTCATACGAAGATGGATGTAACAATGAATCTAGCCAAGGATACAAAACACAATCAAAAGACTCGTGGGTCAGAATTGACCTTGAATCCTGGTTTCAGTGGTCCCAGGGGCCCCAAGCAACTTGTGATTTTTACTCAAACACTGCGCATTGTTTGAAGAAAAAAAAATTAACATGTTTTTTGTTCGGAACAGCCCCTATTTCCTATTATTAACTGTACGTGTTGGGGTTGCTGTGGCAGAAACAAGAGAAGGAAGTGAGATACCCGGCATGTTTTCTCCCATATTAATATTGTACTGTGCTTATTTTCAACTACCGTTCACAAGCTAGGTCGTTTTGGTCGCATCCGGTTACAGGTCAAAGGTGTATTTCCCTCAACTTTGTTCATTATTAGCATCTCGTGCCATTGCCAGATTAGGGCCCTGTCCGAATTAGCAGCTACGACTACGGCAACAGACTAAGCAACAGACTAAGCAAAAACTGTAGTCGTAGCTTTAGCCGGGAAAGATTTGTCTCCTAGTTCTCAATGGAGGCGAAATCTGAAATCCCCTCCCCCCCCGTGAACCCTCTTCACGAACGACGGACGCGATGTTTAAAAGGATTGAAGTGCAAATCACATGTTAACTATGTACACGCTAGTCAGCTTCACAGCCCTCCTGTAAAATGCCGACATCGAGGCGTTAGATTAATAATGTATGCTTTAGCGGTTCACGTGTGTGGTGCACATCTTAATCTGTAGTTGTTCAGAAAGGGGTACAAAGATGTGTTGTCTCTGTATTGATTTGTTAGCTATTGTTGCTGTTGTTACCACTGTTCCCGTAGTAGTATTGCTCTTATTGTTCCTTTTTAAAGCTTGTGTTTTCTTTTGTGTTGATGTTGCTGCTGTAGATACTGTAGTGTTCTTCCATGCATTCTTTCTGTAGCTGATATTTGTGTTGTTACTGTTGTCGTCGTTGTTGTTGCTGTTGTAGCTGTTGTTAGTGTTGTTTTTGATACTGTACCTGCGCTGTTGTTGCTGTGTTATTGCTGCCGTAACTGTTGTCAGTGACTGTTCGAGTCTTTATCGGTACAATACATTTGACGTGGATAAACAGGCCAGGTTCAACTAAGGTTAACCCCTTATAGCCGACAACTTATTGCAATTGGGCAGTGAAAACAACATCTCACGTCCACAACACGCCACGTCTACGGGCTGAAAAACAATTCCGAGGGCATCCTCACTTGTGGCGGGGCTCGGGAGACCATATGAAAACAACCAAAGAAAATCCAATTTTGAATTTTGAATAATAGGCAGAGTAGTTTAACGGCAGCATTGGTAATCAGCGTGATGGGGCTTCTGAGAATAGATGTTCTGGCACTTGCCTGCCGGGTTGGAAACTGTTTGAAATCTGGAAGATCTTCTTTCGTTCTAATATAATCTTCTGTTTAGGTGGTTGGTTTGTTGTTTGTGTAGACGTGCTGACCTTTATCGGCTCAAAGTTAAGGGACAACAAACAAGGACGTTCTTAAAATGTGTAGACGAGTCTCTTGCGTCCAGAAGCGAGGGAGCAGTGGAAACTGTAACCAGTGTACCATGTGTATAGAGATTCGAAAAGGGTAAAGTGACAAGCACGTGGGGTAATCCAATATTTGTCCCTTAGCACGAATAGTATGTCTACCTTTGACTCATTCTGGGTCAGCGGGACCCGGTTTTTTTTTGCAATTTGATCCCAAAAGTGTTTCAAACTGACGCAGAATCCGAGTCAATAAATTATTTTTTTTAAACCACCTGGGTCAGCCTGACCCAGAATCGGGTCTGGCCTCAGTGGATCCATAATCCGGGTAAATTCTGAGTCTGATCCGATACTGCTGATAGTAGGCGCACCATCAGGACCAAATAAACATCATTGCCTTTACCAGTGTAACGTTTCAAACCGGATTCTATATCGGGCGTAAAAAGTACAATACCTCGGTAACGTGTTAAATTGAATTTCGCTTTTTTTTGTAACGCGATCGGAAAAGAAGTGATGTTTAAAGACTTCTCAATCGAGCGTGATACAAGATGCTTTCCTAGTCTGCGCATTTCCGAAAAAACTCTTAAAGTGGAGTTTGTTAGAAACCGCACGTGTGTTTGCGTACCAGATATTACATTAGAAGACGAAGAAAGAACGGAAAGGAATGAAGAAGGAAAACAAGGATTGATCCGCAACTACAATTCTTTTATATGTGGTTATTTTCGTTGTTGACAATATACAGGTCAATGCATTTAATTTAATGAGGATATGGTTACCAGATACCGTTCCTATGTAATCTAAACCACTCTTTACCTGGGAATAAAAGCGAGGGAGCGTGGCGCCACGCCGTTCACTTCAATTCCCCCCGTCCGCATTGACCAGTCTTTAATTTCAAAATTATGAATTTGGCAAGACGGTGTGCTGATTGCTTTCTATGAGATTTCAGGTGGATCACACAAATTAAAGGAGGAAAAACACAAAAACAAAATAGTTTGATAGGATTGATAATATTTTGCGGAATAAATTAACTGCCTGAGAACTGGCTAGGATTTTGTGTCCTAGGGGGCCTGACTAATTTTCGGGTCATACTGACATTCTGCTGGGTCAGGCTTGACCCTCTCCCAGGTCAAGCTAACTCGGAAACTGGGTTGATTTGATGTGTATTCTGATGGATTGTTTTATTCATTTCATCTCAATTTCTTGGTTTCTCTCGAAGTGCATCAGCAATAGCAGGAACAATATACATACAAATTAACAAAGAAGTGTTAGAATGTCCAATAAATACTGATACTAGTTTCACATACATGGAGTTACAGGAAATATTACCGAAATATGACTGAAACTTCAAAATGGAAGGGGTATTGTCCAACTACAGCCAAACTCTAATTTAACCATAAGCAATTTGTGTCCTTCAACCAGCTTCCTGATCATACGTTGATTTCATCGATTTTCATGTACATTGAAAAGTCAAGTCTGCTTTTGACACGGAGCGGCGCAGGGATCCCTTTACATGCAAGCTTGACTTTAATCAAAGGGTACAGATTAACATGTATCCCAGTGGAGTTGGCTTCCCTCGATCAGTTTGCAAGAATTAAATCGGTTCAGGAGTACGGTAGTTTTACAGTTACATGAGCATATAATGTTTGTCAATTTAAAGGCAGTGGATACGTTTTGAAATTGTCAACAGTTACAGGCACTGGATGGGTTGGGTAGTCAAAGTCAAGTACTCTGAGTTGGTGTATCCCCAAATGTGAATACAAAGCAAAATGTTTCAAAAATTGGTAATTGTCAAAGACCAGTCACTTGGTGTATGCCAACATATGCATTAATAAACAAACCTGTGAAAATTGTCGAAGTTGCCGGAGAGTGATAAAAGAAAAACACCCTTGTTGCACAAATTTGTGTGCTTTCAGATGCCTAAAAAAAAGACATCATTTATGAAGTCTTTTAGTATTTAAAAGAGTAGTTACCTCTTTCTCAAAAACTCCATTTCTTTAGAAGGAGCCGTTATTCTATCAATAGCTCTATGCACGTTAACGTGAAAGTTTTTGTGATAACAACTGTTTTGAGTATAACTCCAATTGTTTACAATGCCTTTAAACTGATCTTGTGTGTGGGGACTTGGAGTTCCTCAGTTGAGGTTTTAAAGGACCGATCGTAGTGGAAATCATTTAAATACACACTTGGTTCTTGAATAAACATCTATTGCCAGAACTATTTGATCTTTGCTTCTTTCAAAGATTTTAAGGCTGATCAGGGACTATTTCCTCATTTAAGTGTCAAGGAGAAATTATTTAACTCTCTGACCATTTTACAGCCTGCTTTAGCCATTTGCTAATTTTTTGCCCTTGGAAAAAAACACAATTTTATACGTTTTTCCTCGTTTTTTCCTGTTTGCAAATCCGAATTTGCATGTCTGTCACATCTCGTTTCGTAGGTTAATCTTTTTCGGGGTAAATTTTTCGTTGAAAAGATTAACCAAAGCTTTTAATGTTTGATTGATAATGCCTTAACACGTATGATTTCCCCCTTCCTATTCCGGGAACTACGCCGTCTAAAAACATTTATTTGCTGCAAACAGATTATACATAAATTCTTATTTGTTTTTCAGGAAAATTTGAATTGTGGTTAAAAATACCTGCTCCAGGGTTTAAGTGTTCATGCAAGTGCTTTGAAAGACAAATTAATGAGTAAAGTAAAAAAGACATAGGGAATCCAGGAACTTGCGAGAAATAATTAAACTAGGTCTGGGACGGATGTCTTTATGTGAAGTGGATTAATTTGTCTTTAGGTCCTTCCTACATTTGTCAATTATATGTGGAGAGTAATCGTTTTCGGCGAAAGTTGAATTAAACTTTAGCTCATTAAGCACTATATTGTGGGATTTTAACATCGGGAACCGGAAAGGCGGATGTAGTTGTAGGTATAAAGGCTGATCTCTTCTGATGAAGTTATTACTGTATGCGGCCGTGTTGTGTTGTGTTTGCTTCACTGATGTGGGAAAGCAAGTATTTTGGTGTCTTATTGGTGTCTTATTTTGGAGCAACAGTACAAAACGGTAAGAATGTGTAATTTTGTTTATACGAGTGAATTGATGTTTTCACTCTTGTTACACAACTCGAAGTTGAACACAAGGATGACTGCCTTTATACTGAACAGCAAAAGGGATACTATTATGTACCACTATACATTGTTTGCCCTTTGTCCCGATGTTTTGAATAATCGGAAAATATAATTTTTACCTTCACCTGTAAGAGTTTTTGTAAACCGGACTGATATTCTTGCCTTTAATCCGGTCTTGACTTTTGAGAGGTTTAAGCTTCATATTAAATATTGTTGCTTTGCTATCCTTGTTCCAACGATGCATTTATATTAATGACCTATACGCAGGTACTTAATAGGCTTATCGCTTTGAGGTTATGTTATCTGCGCGTAACTCATGCCTTTTGTCGGAAAGTCAGGCTGTATTTATATTTCCAATTTCTTCTGTTATAACGTTGAATTTTTATATATAGTCAGTACTGATACTTTTGCCGATTTTTGTAGTAATCAGTGAAACGTTGTGCTTACTAGCTACTTCTTGTGCTTAAAGGCAGTGTACACTATTGGTAATTACTCAAAAGATAGAAATTGGCATAAAAACATACTTGGTAACAAGAAATGGGGAGCTGTTGATAGTTTAAAACGATTTGAGAAACTGCCCCCTCTGAAGTAACGGAGTTTTTGACAAAGAAGTAATTTTCAACGAATTTGATTTTTGAGACGTCAGATTTAGAATTTGAATTCTCGAAATCAATAACTGAAAGCACACAACTTCGTGTGATAAGGGTGTTTTTTCTTTCTTTATTATCTCGCAACTTCGATGTCCAATTGAGCTTAGATTTTCACAGGTTTGTTATTTTTATGCGTGTGTTTAGATACAGCTGTTTAGATACAAGTGAGAAGGCTGGCCTTTGACAGTTACCAACATACTCCAGTGTCTTTAAGCAGCTCTATGAAATTGGGCCCTGATTTTACTCATCTTAAGATTGATTAAAGTAATATTATTGTCATCAATCGGAGGAAATTGTCTGAGAACTTCATCAATCAAGCCTTTAACTGCATTATTGATGGGGTTCTTCATCTGGTGTTATTTCTCGCGATGCAGCAACCATTGTTTGAACAGAACCGTGTCAATGACCAGAGTGTCAAACGTTGAGTTCAGACGTATTTTATTTATTAATTTCTTAACTCTTTTGATCCAAGATCTTATCTGGCTTGATCAAAAATTCATGGTGATTGATGCATAACAGGGATGCTTCGTGTAGGAGAAATGATATATTAATATAGAAATAAAAATAAACTGATGGGTTGTTTTTGAAAAAGATCACAAACATCGCACACGTTTTCCGCGTGACCCCAACCTAGATCATCCATCATTATGCAGATACCGGAACTATCAGATGTGTGTGTTGATACTGCCATTGGAACACTAGGGACTTTAAAGGGTTTTAATTTCCTGATAGCTAGGGGGTCATTGTCCACGTGTCTGCCCGCTTCAGGACATGGATCGCCGTCGAGAGGCCGTCACCACACCACCCGATTTGCAATCATTTGCTTTTTAGATTACGTGAGTTTTCTATGTGGCATGTTCAGTGACTTGATTGACTCTAGAATCTTGAATTGTTGTTCTCAACAAAAAGAATTGCTGCTGTCCTGGAGAGGGTGGGTTGCAAAATACAATGTATGTTTTGGTGCTTATGTCGTCAATATTGTGCTTATCTGTTGTGGATTGGAAGCTCGATCCCTCTTTTTGCTGACAGTGCTTCTCTTTGGAACCTTTGCAGTTTGTTGCAGTGACTGCAGCCAAATTTTGAACTGCTCCTGGGAAAGGGCTTTATAGGTAGCAGTCAACACTGGCGAATTGTTGTTTGTAGGTTAGGTTGTGTTGATTGCTCCTGATCGCTTCGGCTGATCGACGGTTATCTTGGATGATGAATGGAGGTGTAGTTATATTTATTTGGCCATATTGAATTCTGTAGAGGAATTCAACGGTTAAAGCAAACGTCTTTCGTGCAGGTAGTCACATCCAAGCAATGTGACAGTCGACATAGGCTGTTACGGGTTCTGTGTCAAAACCCCTGTGGGAGTTACCACGCGTTATTGATCCACTGTTAATGGTTCCCTGTAATGACATAGTATCTAACCATTGATACCTGTATACTTCACTGGCTGCAGGGTGAATGGCAAGTCAAAGTCTGCTGCATACAATTGACCATCTTCCAAATTAGTTTTGAAGCCGTCTTATACATAACCATGAAGTTGGTGTCATATTCCCGTACACGCTTATCATGTTCATTATACACAAGAATAAATCAACAAATCCCGCTGAGTAAGTCTTTACAATCATTTACACGTGGTGGTTGTTTGAAGAGAACTAGGTCAGGTTTAAACCTTAGCTTTAGTGAGTCAATGTATACCCATAGTATCAGCATAAGTGATCGGGTCAATTCCTCATTCGCGCGTTAGGGTATACCAACCAGTAACTGTTGATTTTGTTTACATACAGTGGGTATAACTGCAATTTGCTGACCTTACCCGTAACCGTTTAGACGGGTTGTGCACAGTTTTCACCGACGACCCCCGGTTACGTTGAAACACTGCTTTACAAAGTCAAAAAGAGACTCCCGAATTACTTAGAACATGGAAGTCAATTATCAAATGAAAAGTAACAAGACTTAAGTTTTTTATATTGATTGTTTTGTGGTTTTCCTCTCGAAAAATCTGTAGATATACAGCAAGTATGTTTTTGAATGCCTGATGCGAACAAAAATGTAGTACTTTACTTTAAATACCGGAACGCATAGTGAAGTGAAGTTGCGAGGATTTTCACACCCAACCTTCTGTAAGAAATGTCAAAGCAAATTATTTCAAGATGGCGAAGAATCACTCATCCGTTTAAGTGCAATAGACGGCCTGTTGGAAACCGTTACCGAAATGTGAACCTAATGGCCCGGGATTAACATCAGTGATTAAAGAGGTCGCTTAAGAAAGAAACGAACAAAACTACTCTCCCTTTACATTAACAAGTTTTCAAAACTTGTGCCAGGGATTTTGTTCTGCTACTTTCTCACCTTTTAGAGTCTAAATGAAGTTATCTTACTAATTGTGTTAAAACAAATCCGTTCGCCTTCAGATTTGAGATTGTCAACACACATCGTCTTATTAGGATAATTGAGAATAACAACAGTGTTACATTTTTCTAGTCTAAATGCTTTTTGATGATGAACTTCATTAACAAAAAATTTGTATGAAATAATCTCTGAGATAAAGTCATGTTCGAGAAACTGTGTGTTTAAAAAGTATTTTGGAAAAAAAATGAACATGTGATTTCAATTTGTACAACTGTTAATAGAAGGACAGTGTCTAGTGTCTGCTCTGGAATGGTCTGGGTTCGGATCCGACCCTATATATATGCCTGTGTAAAACCACAATTAATATTCCTTATCCCCGTTGCAAAGTTAACGTCTATTAAACGGAAGAGTGTGTTTTCCGAAAAACTGTGCGACATAGTTTTCACTATTAATTTTATAGAGATCCTGCAAACATGAAAACAATTGATTAAATAGTCGATCCCTCCTTTGTATTCTTTGTCTCCAGGTAGTTTATTGCTGAATTCAACTCACTTGAGTGACTTCTTGATCCGACAAAATACTCACCCCTTCGGACCACATTAACACCACAAGAACGTCTTCTACATACGGATTATAAATCAAGTAAGTGGAGCTCAAAGTTTGTTCAATTAATTTCTTAACTTTTTTTTATGACTGGCTTATCTTGTCATCACCGCTATTGCCCATGACGGTACTCCGCTCGACCCCATCGGTCCCGTCATCAATAAAAGGTTCAATGTGTGAGCTGATAGCAAACAGAAACTCTCGTTCAGGATGTGTTAATGCATTATTCATCACTTCATTCATCCCTTCATTAATTCATTCATCGATTAATTAATTAATTCATGCAGTGATTCATTCATTTGACTCGTTCATAAATGGTTTGTTAAAAACAAATTAACAAAATCGCGGCATCATCAGCCGAGTTGCTAGTATAAGGTTAGATTACAAAAGTATTTAACGTATTAAAAAGGGGGAACGGAAAAAGTACAACGATTATCGGAAATAAATTAAACCTTATAACAGAAACGCAGAAAAATCAACTATCGGTAACATTACGGTCAGGTTAAGGCAACGAATTTTGTGTTCATTTCTTATTGGACTGTTTGACTTCCGAGTGGCGCATCGGCCACATTCTTTGAAACGCATACATTAATAATAAAAATACATAAAACACAGCATTTGTAAAGGCGCACTTGTTCTGTATACACATTCATAGTTGACAGCGTGATCAGAGACGATCACACCCGCAGCTGAAGAGTGCACGAAATTGAGGCACGAAAACATGTTTTTGTATCGATATGAAGGGGATCTGAAAAATATCCCCGCGGTCTCACCCCCACCTACACAATTAAATGACGCCACCGTTGGTCACCCCGAATAATTATGTCCACCCACCACCACACACCCCATGGTTACAGTAACAAAATGGCAGATATTAAACTGACATGGGCCCCAACCATGCACCTTGCAAACATTTACTTTTGCAAACCTATGGTGTGAAGTCAACAGTCTTAAAATGTCACTAAATTGGACAGCGCCATCATTTATTCACCACTGAAACAATTTGAAACTGCTGAGAAAGCTTTTAGATTATTTCTTTAGTAAGAAACGTGGGTGTTCTAAACTACTTGTTCAATCCCAGCGAGCTTAAAGACAATCATTTTTAAAAGTGCTTATAACAAACTCCTCTTATATTAAATGTAGGCGTTCTGATGCTTCTTGTTCAATTTTAGCAAGCTTGGAGACAAACTATTTTGAAAGTACTGAGAATCTGTTACGATTACTTCTCTTTAATGAAATGTGGATACTCCGATACGTAACTGTTTGAATTTCATCGTGATTGGCTGCATTGCGCAACAGCACCTTTAAACAGTTAGATGGTGGATGAACTACGTAAAGGAATTGGTCTGGTACCTCCACCAAACCTTGCGGGACGTTGAAGTGCCCTGAGCGCCACTAAACTGACGGATGCGAGTGCTATACGACGCCACAATTTGTATTGTTTTGTTACGTAAATAATTTGGCCCTCTCAAGTTCCAAGATAGGTAAAATTTATTAAGTTGCGATCGAGCCTTAGTTTTGTTTCAAGGCAAAATCATGACAATAATTATTTCCAAAGGTTCTAAAGCTATATTATCACTTCTACCTGAAACCAAACTGACGACTTCAAGAATTATTTCTTATTAGCTTATAAACCCCCAATCTCACTACCACCGTTACAATCCATTCCCTTTCGTACACGACGTGACAAAATCCACCGTCGCCAAGTGAAACGCACGGCTCCAAATCAAAACATGATTACCTTGACACGGGTAAACACAACCCCACAAAATAACAAACCCGCCAGCCGCACTGTTCCTACACTCGTATTGATACAATATTTAATTTACTGGACAAATGTTTGCCTTGACATCCAAGGTAGTTGAGTTATTTTCCAATTCCCAAGTTGTTTAATGTCTTCTAGTATACGGACGCTGAGGCAGACGAGGAGGCTACCCGCAGAAAACAAGAGATACCAACTGAAGGAGATACCAAGTTTTAACCAACCGCTGTACACGTACATAGTGCGACAGCGCATTGTCACAAGAGGCAAAACCAGACAGGTGTGGACGTTTTTGTGTGAACAAACAGTGTAGGCTGACCGTAGGAAAACACATCCCAAGGCACCAAGAGCCGATTGAAGGCGGGGGGCGGGGAAGTATTAGTAGAGTTGGAATATAAATGTTGGTTGAAGTCGTGGATCGATTGCTGACATTGGACTAATTCACCGGTGAGGTTACAGTTGTGTCTAGTCTGGCACGTATGTGGTGGCCACCAATAATCCAAACAGATTGCATTTTCTTTTTCATTGGCTGATATTGACAGGAAATGGGTTGAAGGATGTCGGGATAGGCGGAAGCAGCGAGCTGTATTAAAGGAACACGTTGCCTTGGATCGGACGAGTTGGTCTATAAAAAGCGTTTGAAACCGTTTGTTATGAAATGCATATGGTTAGAAAGATATTTTAAAAGTAGAATATAATGATCCACACAAGTATCACTCAAGAGGGAAGGTTGCTTTATTTGTCTGCCATTTTTCAGTGTTTATTCGAAGTAATAACATGTGTACGCGATTCTCAACCTTTTACGCAATAACGAAACTTTGGTAAGGTATTTACGAAGACAGAGTAAACAACATCACCTATTGTAACTGGAAAAAGATGATTTATAAATTAGTCTCTGAAATGCTACTCCCTTTTAATAATTTTTATTGCAACAAAAGGGCGCAAATAACAAATTTCCGCGAGAAAAATAACTACATAAATTAACCAGTCCAAATAAATATATTTCCCCAAGTCAGAAAGAAAAAAAGAAAGAAAAAAAAAAGACAAGAAAAGGTGTTTTTTTGTGGGTTCAAATTTGTTAAAACCTTATTTAGTCTACAGGTGCCTAGCCAACTCTTTGAATGATTTCCAAGCGGCTCCCCAGTGATTTATCAATTAAATATAATTTATCTCTCCTTTCTCTGCACCGTCTGCGGTGATAAAGGCACACACTTTTAATAAGAGTTGGATTTCTGCAACCCCAGCTGTGATTTCATTTGGTTTTGATAGTTTTTTTGGCTCAGTTGACACGTCACATGCATGGTAGCATTCGTTCTAACCTCTCTACAACAAACAAATTTGAGGTGGCCGGATATACTTGGGGGGAAAAAAGCAATTAGAGGGAGTCAATAATATTCGGGACGTCGTTTTTGTGGACAAGATTTTGCTAAGGTTGAAACGTCAGGCCTTTCAAAATATGTTCATTCATCTATAGATCATTTTGGTTGCAGCCCCCCCCCCCCCCTTCATAAATACAGCTTTACGGACTGAAAACTTTCATTTTATAAAGTGAACAACACAAGTTATTTAATTATGCTTTTCACCCTTCTTAAATATTTTGGCCATTATCTCGATCAATCTGGGCAAAAAGTGCTTAAACTAAGCCTGGGATGAGCCAATACTGTTGCCATGGTGATCTGTATCGTGGCGTCACTATACCTCATCTTTAAACGAATCTTGTGGAATTGAACACAGACAGTGTTCTTGTTTTGTTTTGTCACTTCTATGCTATTCTTTTAACAACGTGACAAGATGTACGAACTCTTTTCAACACCGAGTACGTTTGTAACTAAAAAATGTTTAAACACATCTATGTTTGTTGACCCAAACAAACCGAGGACTTCTCTAATTGTTTGAACTTAACTTTGAACTTGATTTTTGAACCATATCCTTTTTGGTCTTGTACACCAAGTCAAACTAAAGTGAGTCCTTGGTTGCAGCAGGTGGACAAAGACACTCCCATCTTTATCGACTTGTCAGTGTCATCCCATTGTTTGTTCACCTTTTTGTCTTGACATTTAATAGAGCCCGGTTCATACTTCCTGTGAATGCGAATACGATACGATTTTTGACGTCGCATGGTTGTTTTTTCGATACGAATGTTTCGCAGGAGTTGATCACAATCCACTGATACGAATTAATCGTTGCGAATTTGTGACGTCAAAATTGGTATCTCATTCGCATTCAGGAAGTCTGAACCGGGCTTTAATTTTGTGCAAAAAAGCGAACCGAGTGAGCCCTCAGGCCGTCACACAACCCGGAACCTTTTAAAATAAAAATGCCGTACAGCACCTTTAAAGGCAGCGGACACTATTGGTAATTGTCCAAGACTAGCCTTCACAGTTCATGTATCTCAACAAAATCATTAAATAACAAACCTGTGAAAATCTGAGCTCAATCGGTCATCGAAGTTGCGAGATAATAATGCAAGAAAAATAACCCTTGCCACACGAAGTTGTGTGCGTTTAGATGGTTGATTTCGAGACCTCAAGTTCTAAATCTGAGGTCTCGAAATCAAATTCGTGGACAATTACTTCTTTCTCGAAAACAATGGCACTTCAGAGGGAGCCGTTTCTCACAATGTTTTATACCATCAACCTCTCTCTACTTCAAAAGTGTCCACTTCCTTTAACTTCATAAAAACGGCTTTATCTGGTTTGTCCTTTACGCTTGATGAAACAATTTGATCCTAGATCAACATTTTGCTTGGAGGCGATCCAGGCGTAAGAAATGTTAAACTTGACCGAAGCCTGTGATGACAGCTCCAGCTTGAGCTGTGCGGCTGTGATCAATCCCCTTACAAACATGATATGCCGTTTACATTCGCAAATCACCAAGTAATGGGAGCTTAAGGAACTAAGTCCTTGAGATCAGATGCATGCAAGCTGCTTCTTAAATACCTTATCGTGTTTCCCACCTGGAGAAGTAATAATGGTTATCCCATTTGTCGTTTTTGCCTTGCGGAATAAGATTGAATGTTTTTTGGGGAAGTCACTTAAAAAGTTAAAATTCTGCTAGGGTTGAAACGTCATGCCTTTAATACATTTTGCATTTATCCGTAGATCATTTTGGTTGCAGCCGTCCCGGCCTTTCCGGAATGTAATGTTGGAAAGTTAGCTTTCTAGCAGCAATTATAAATCCTTTTATGTAAACCTTTACTCTTCTTGAATATTGTAACCACAATCTCAATATCCTTTTTGGCAAAAAGCCCATACTCTTGGATGAGTTTATACTGTTGTCACGGTATACGAATTGTTAAACTTGACCAAAGCGGGTGATGCTTAGCTTATGTTGCTGTTAAAAGTCTCAAAATAAATGGATACCGTTTACTTTAGCAAAACACCACGTAATAAGAGCTTAATGAACTATGTCCTTGAGAATAGATGTACATACCGCATCTTGCCTCGTTCCCAACCCTGGGAAGTAATCATGGTTTTCACATTTGTCGTTTTTCCTTGCGATTAAAGTTTTATGAGAGACCTCGGTTCGAGGTCCACCTTGGATTTCCAATCGCCCCCAATAATTAGTTTTCGATGGTTTGTTGGTGGTTTTTGAAGATGTGCTCGAAGGTCTGCCCAAATTCTTAGATTCATGTTATTTGATTCATCAAGCGGTAACGGTTGATTGGAACGTGTTTACATATACGCGAAATTCGTCACCGTTTTAATGTAAAGCTACTCATCTTAAAACAATACAAACAAAAAATGATTGTTGAAGAGCCACAGGCCCCTTATATGCATTCTTATAATATTACACACAAGAGCGTAAACAAAAATCAAGTCGGGTTTTCAGGTTTCACGAAGAGTTGATCGTTTTGGCA
Source organism: Asterias amurensis (assembly GCF_032118995.1). Classification (NCBI taxonomy): domain Eukaryota; kingdom Metazoa; phylum Echinodermata; class Asteroidea; order Forcipulatida; family Asteriidae; genus Asterias; species Asterias amurensis. The sequence continues at coordinate 15,076,324 of NC_092664.1, read as the reverse complement.
GTCTGCGCGTGATCACGTGATTTGCGTTGCTCGCCCCTTCCCTATAATAATGTAAAACACGTTTTCGAAATTATTTACAAATTTTCTGTTCTTTCCGTGGCGTTTGTATTTTTTGGGGGGCTCACATTGTGTTGTTCGGGTTTCTTAGAACTTGAAGGTTTATATTGTTTCATGTGGTGCCCTAAATATTGTAGTGTGGTTTGTTTTAGTGCTTGTTATTGACCCGCCGGTTGTGACCCTGATATGGATTCTGTAGTAATTATTAAGATATGATGCCCTTGGCTAATCTGCCGGCATTGTTCAATATTGATTGCAATAGTCATTTTGGGACTGGGTAAATAATAATTGTAATGAATATTTTACACTTTGCAAGGGTGAAATTGATCGCGTTTTCTGGGAGCTCATTAAATGACTGGAACAATACATGCCTATGTATTTACCGTTTAATCCCGGTCAATGAATGTGAGCATTTCAATCCAAATTTGTTTGCTAGTTTGTTTGTTTGTCTGGGTGTTTTTTTTTACAAGCCTTGAGTCAGTCTTTACGTTAGGTAAGCTTTTTTCTTTTTTCTTTTTCAAGGCATGTGTTGAGTATGGTCAGAGTCTTAAATAGTGCCCGTGAACGAATCTTTGAGTTTCACTGTTCTTTTTCGGGACAGGTGTTTTGTTTGCTCACAGCCTTGGTAAAGATATCTTGTTGATGTCGTTTTGCAAGGCTGTCAGTAAGAAGTTTTCCCAAATCAGGGTCCCGCTCCATCTATTACGCATGCCCTAGTTTAACTGTTGACGAAACCGTTCAATTTTGTTGTCAACGCATGAACAAGAGAAGGGATCTTTTTTTCTGGTTAGATACACAATTACATGGTTTTCATATCAAAGTGAACAATCATAACAGCATACCAGACGGGTAACTGTGACGGATTGCTCGTGTAATCGCTTTTCTCATATAATCTAACACGCTATAGGAGACGATGCCTCGTCGTCGACCAATATTATCATCGATATACAGTACCTAAATTGGCCCTTTCCCCTCACAAATACAGCGTTTCTCTTATTTACTCTCTCTCTCTCTCGAACGCAATCAAGACGTTTCCCAGATAGCACAAGTAGAGGAAAGATCTACCATGTACTTGAGAGAGATATAGCTTGTCTTCATGTTGTTAATGGAAACGCTCGAGGGCAATGCTGAAACGGTGATTGGCGATTCCTATTTAATTTCTGCATGTCTTGAGACCACCAGAATCTCGTCAACTCTATCGCTCATTTGAAAAGAGCAAGACGAGGGGGCTTTCTTCTACTTGACATTGGGTTGATCGTATACACTCGAGCTAATCAGTGACAGGGCAGGCACATGTCTCTTACGCTAAGAACTTGACAAGGTCATGTAGAAATAGTTGTTTTTGTCTCTCTAGTGATTCTGATGCTTCGTTGATATTTTGTTTTCTTTGCGTTGTTTGTGTAAGACACACGGCAATGTGAAACAACTGCGTTCTCCCGAAGACGGTGGTCAGCAGAGCACACTGACCGAAACATCGACAAGTAGAAACCGGCTCTGCTATGAGAAAGGTTTGCGGTAACACCATTTAATGACTATCTCTAATGAGTTGGGGTGGTTCTGAAAAGAACCGTTGGTTTCAACTCGACGTTTTGATCAGTATGCTCTGATCGTGTTCTGGAGAATAGAGTTTACATGGTGTCACCGCAAACATTACTTCATTCCACTGGCCCCATACTTTGTGAAAGCACCATTCTGTGCGTTTGTTAATTCCATGTTAAATCCTGGTAGGTCTCTATATGAAACGTACTCTTGAACTTTGAAAAGGACAACAACTGTTACCCAGAAATAGATCATGATTACCATGTACATCGCCTGGATGATTTCGAGTATGGATTTTACTCAAAACCAGTTCCCATATTTCAAAATGCATGAGCATGCATGACAATGTGTTCAAAAAGCCTTCCGAGACTTTTTCATGCAGTATAATTTGTGAAAATTCTGAAGAAACATTTCCGGGGAGCATTAAGCCTCAAACAGCTTCTTTTAGCAAGTACTTAGTGGTTCATCTAACAAAATCCAATTCCCGACTTGCATACCTAGGCGGAGAGAAGCAATGTAACGTTAACATGTCTAGCTCAAGGACACTTGCGTCATGACCGGGATTCTAAACCCACACTTGTGACTGAGCCATCATAACTGGAGTCTGTTGCGCTAGACAGCTGGGCCGCGACACGACAATAAAACTTGCTGTAGACTAATATCAATTAATAATGCCCTTTCAAGTTTTTTATGTGCCCAATGGTTTTTTTTTCCAAATTAAGAGAAAATTATAACAAAGTAGTTAAAATTCAATAGATGGAAAGTCTGCGATAAGTAGATCTTCAACTATAGCATTGATCTGGTCATAAATACTTATTTTGTATTTGGCAATTTCACATAAAATTTCAAGTGAACAAGTTTTTAAAAATTTGTTATATGGCTGTACATGCCTGCTGGTAGCTATAAAATATATAATACTTATTGTTATGGCACTTCAGAGGGAGCCGTTTCTCACAATGTTTTATACCATCAACCTGCATATGTTAAGTGTCACCAACTGTGAAGGCTAGTTTTTGACAATTACCAATAGTGTCCACTGCCTTTAACCAAAAACTGACCAATCATAATATAAAACACACTTCATTAAAACATGCGATTGTTTGGTTTCTAGATAATCCCCCTTTTCGTTCATTTGAATTTAAAGTATCAAAATGAAACATGGTTCAGTCTGAGAATTTTGTTTTTGTCAACGACAAAAGGCTAGAAAATCATCTTCGCATTCACACTGCAATGGTGATATCTTCACTTTATACAGCCAGTCGTGTCTGTATAATACAACAAGCAAGTCATGTCATGTAGAGTGCTGTGAAGATTAATCTAAAAAATGTAGAAGCCTTTATTGTCATCCAGGGTAATCGAAATTGATTTTGTTTGACCTAAATATATTTCCAAGTATCTGATCAGATCCGGGGAAGACGGCATTGTCATGGAGTTGTGATCGAAGAGGGGAGGGAAAGGGGGTACAAAAGCAATACCGAAAAAGATGAAAAGAAAGAAAAAAAATCTAGAGGATTGCTTGACTTATGATGATAAGAAGGTTTATGTAGGATTTGAAACTTTGCATGATGGAAAAATAACTGGTAAAGTTTGCTATAAAACACGATGTGATAATGTGAATATCTCTTTTGAGTAGTGTGAGTTGGTTTTGAAATACTCAATAGTAATTTCTCGATAATCGGTATCATTGTATTGGTGTTCATTTTGATTAACAGGACACTTCATGGTTTCCTTTTAATGGATGGTTGATAACTCTTTAACTGTATAGTGTACACTGGTCCCCTGCATGGATAAAGACACGGCACCGATCTTACAAGCCTATTGGTTTAGTAATGATTTCATTGGATAAAGGTGCTGTGACGTAAGCTTTCCAGGTCTGCGTTATGATTGGTCCGAGGTTATGTAATTTACCAGCTTGCACGGTCGTCTGCGTGTGTGCAGCGTGTGCATATTATTGTGTAGTACATAACACTGTTTCTATCAATGTGTAATGTTTTTGTGTACGTGTGAGTTGACTTCGAATCTTCGTGTGAAATGAATGCGATGTCAATGGTGCATTTGACAACGACCAGTCAGACTATAGTATCTTGGGTTGTTCATGAAGTGTGGCGTCAAAATGCTCAGACAAAGGCTCTGTATCTGGGATACATTTTATCGATAAATGTTATGCAGTGTCCAAGTTGAAAATCTTCATCAGAGTTGTGGCTTTTGCCATTGCGTGACGTCAATTGAACGTGCTGACTGACGTTGCGTTCAGTCAATGCTCAGTCGGACGTGACTACACTGATGATGTGTTATGATGGATGTTATAATATAGTGCAGACAACCACTTATCACAGAATTTTCAAACCAGTTTGAAGCTGGAAGCGTTTCGTTATTAGCTTCAAACATTGTGCATAATAATCAGAGCTTTAATCTTTCATGCAGACCCCGACATGAATCGTTAGTTATTAGTAGAGATGAAGTATGTTGTATCGGTTTATGATCGGGGTAATCGTCAAGTGTGACGTCATTCCACTGTAAGCCACGCCCCGGTCACACAAACTAACTCATTACCAGGGCCCAATTTCATGGCTCTGCTTGCCGCCGAATTCTGCGCTTACGATGATTATTCCCCGCTTACGTGCAAGCGCCGAATTTCTGCGCTAGCCTTGTAATTTGAGCAGGTCCCAATTTCATGGCTCTGCTTTTCGTACGCAGAGAATCGGCGATTACGGAAGCAGGGAATTCTGTGCTCATACGGCAAGCGTATTTCACTGGTTATCGGTGAATTGTGGCTTCTGCGCATGCGTAGTCCACGTTACTGTAGGCATTCTACGCTAACAATGTTTACGAGGTCTTCGATGGTAAGCAGAGCCATAAAATTGGGCCCAATCCATTGTCCCCACTAAGCCACCAGTTTTGGTCTAATACTCGAGCTTTTGAACGGGCCAGAGGATAGACTTGGCGGCTACGCTTTGATTTAGGAATAGTTAGTTTCTCTTTCATGGTTAATTTATATTGCAGATCTGCAATATGCGACGTCACAGTTCAATGTTGTGTTCCCCCTATCTTCCTTCTGAAACGGAGCGTGTTTTTTTTTTCTGTTTTTTTTTTCGCAGTAATTATCAGCAGTTGAAAACTTCTTGATGTTTGCTTTCCATCATTTGCCAAAATGAGTCCCTGTAATGATACACCGCATGTTGACCTGATTGCCGTTTGGATGAATCGTAAATATGTCTAGAGCAGCAAATTAGTGTATATTTTGTTTTTGGTAGCCGTTTCCCTCAATGTAAGAGCAGCGATTTCATAAATCTGACCTAAATGTAGCCCCAAACATGCCCTATATGTAGCCCGGACCTAAATGTAGCCCGGGCTACATTATGGTGCCGCACAGACGTCTAAATGTTCAGTTTGGAAAACTTTAGTTACAACTCAAGTTTTGTTTAAAAAAAAATCAAAATTAATAAACTTCATTGAAGAGGATAGGTCAAACTTTTTGAAGGTATTGTAATTGCTGTTTTTAAAGGAACACGTTGCCTTGCATCGTAGAATACAATGATCCACGAGTTTGTCTCGAAATTGCCTGGTTTTCCTTTTACTGTGCGAACTAAAACGGTCCCATAAATGGCCGACCCTGTTAGTCTACGAGGTAAAAGGAAAACCGTGCAATTTCGAGGCATGTTTGTGTGGATCATTGTATTCTACTTTTACCACATCTTTCTACCCATATGCATTTTATAAAAAAAAAACGGTTACAAACGCTCTTCAAAGACCAACTCGACCGATCCAAGGCAACGTGTTCCTTTAAGTACGATTTGAAACTTTGCATGGTGGAAATACGATATAGAAAGGTTTGCGGTAACACCATGTAATGACTATCTCTAATGAGTTGGTGGTGGTTCTGGAAAGAACCGTTGGTTTTAACTTGACGTTTCGATCAGTATGCTCTGATCGTCTTTTTGTGTTAATGAATTATTTATTCCTTTATAATGAAAAGCCATTAACAAAACACTTTAAAAGAAAATCAAGGCTTACTAATGCGTGAAGAGGAGGTACGAAAACAAAGCATTTTACGGAATGCAGTGTGTTTTTCCGGTCCCATTCTTGATAATGTATTTGTGTAGCCATCAGAATTGGCAATGAGTTTTATGCTTTGGGTCAAAAGAACAAAAGGCAGATAATTGTTCTAAGGAAGAAGACAGAAACGTTTTTGTTTGAGTTGGCGAAGCAATTATTCGCAAGATAAATCACATTGAAAATGTTCACGGCCATGAGGTTTCTTGATAATGTGCCACCCGCGTGTCCAGCCTGGTTCCTCCTGAGGGGGGGGGGGGGGGGGTTATCTGCATTTTCTCTTCTCATCCCTATACTCTCGCCTAGCTGAGATGTGGAACAATGAGCCCATCCTACATCATGTTTTCCACCTATTCGTCTCCTTGAGTATCATTGTCTCGTGCATGCTTCCATGCATATTGATTTTTTTGGAGGAATATCTTTTTCTGTTTCCGTGTGCGAGAGAGTGATTTTCATTTTTGTCCTTACATGCCCCTACTTAGAGTGGGTTTTTAAAACCATATTCGTGGCGAATTTGCATATGATGAAGTAAATCATTTATACAAACACTGCTGTGTATGGGGAAAATAAACATGGTTTTATGTTGGCAAACTTGCATTTGAAGAATTAAATACAACAGTGCTGTGCAGGGGGGGGGGGGATATAATAATATAATTTCAAAGAAGCTTTTACTGTGAAAAAAAAAACCGACTTTTGGAAAACAAATCCGCCTTCTCTTTCGTTCCATAGAACAAGAAGAAAAAAAAGAAGAAAAAAAAGGTATACGTGGGCATGCTTGACACAAACAAACAGACATCAAAATTAAATTGGAAGGAACACTCCAACCATGACATCTAATTTGAACGAGCGAATCTTTTTACCGCTACTTTTATTATTGCCAGTGACAAAATGTAAACGCCACCCACTCCGGCATTGAAGCGAGTGACAGCCACAATAGGTTTAAAGTATCCAAACCCGTGCTTGTCATAAGACCAGCTTATATGTTTCGTGTAGTGCAAGGAGCAAAGGCGCAATATTTTCGATAAATACACTTTTCGCTGAGGTGACAGCATTTCAGATGAAAGTAGATTGTCACCTGGGCACAAATTTATAAAGTGGTTTGATTCAGATTGAGATTCAGATACAGGTTTATTTCCATACAAATAATGACAAGCATATGAGTGAACCAAAAATACAAAAATAAGATGCAGTATGCAAGATAAATGTAATAAATAGTGTATTGAGGCTGTTTTGAAAAGCAGAAGCTTGTATAAAACAGCCAATATGCAATGTATAAGCAAAATATCAGACAGACAAACCAACAAAAGGACGGACAAACATTGGACATGACCACAAGCTGCAAAAGGCACACTGATCAAAGATTATGATACAATGAATTCATAACTAATTTAGCACAATCATTCGCTAATCAATATTTTCTATGAGGAACCATGTGAACAATAGCCCTACATACTTTCACGAGGCAAATGAACAAAAATGAAAAGTAGAGTAGGCTTCTTGTTATCAGCCTGAAAGGGCTGAAAGAAAGAGTTTTGATAGCTTAAACTAATTCTCAAATGGTTCGCAGCAACCCAATTGTAGGGACATGTGTCGAGGAAACTAAGAGTTTGTGTCTATGAAAGACTCTACTCAACTGAATGGATAAGAAAACACATCTTTTGATTGCAATAAGGTGTGGGCCGTGTTCAAATGGGGACGTTTGGAACGCTAGGTGGCAGCAGACCCGCCATGTGAATCCATCGTTCTCAAAGTGCGCATGTTCAGAACTACATAAACAATGGGAGTTTCTACCCAGTTCCTCTGCTGCCACCTAGCGTTTTAGAGCCTCCAATTACTTCAAACCGTGTATCTGTTTTTTGTGTAATCAGTACCGGAAGTGTTCTTGTAATATCAAGGAAACTAGTCATGAAAGCAAAGTGTTAATGATATAATGCCCCGCGTAGGTGAAGCGCGCAGGTAAAGCGGGCAGCCATTTTAATGGCCTTTTTATGCTTATCAATCAAATCCACAATGAGACGACATCAGGCCACTCGATGGATGTTTTCTTTCAAAACATATCGCTTACTGAGAGCGTTGTTCGTGTGCGGTTGCTCTTTCGTCGGGCAAGGGGTAAAATGATGTTCTCCCGCATTGCTTCCTTGGCGACTTGCAGACTTATCCCGCAGCTGTTATGCATATTGGTTGAGGTATGCTGTTTACCCTCTGATGTGACCGTTGGGAATTTAACAAGTTGATTAATATGTCAATGTTTTTTAGTGCAATCCTACTGTGGCTGATCTCCGCCAACAACTAAACACTTTTCCAGTGTGGCGTTATAACGCCCTATACGGCGTTATTACGCCCTATGGCGGAGATCAGCTACCGTACAATCCTGTGTTTTTTTACATGATTGGTTTCCTTTAAAAATAACACTCTTCAGGAACGCCCCAACAACTAGGTCATTTGCTGACATGGCTGGATCCTCAAATGTGACATCAAATGCATTATATAATGGGTGCGTTCGTTTAGCTTCCCTGGGTCGACCCCTGTGTGTGGCGGTGTTTTTTTTCCCAGGACGAACGTGGGTAATTATCTGCACACGTTCGTCCTGGAAAAAAAACCCGCCACAACCGGGGTCGACCCAGGGAAGCTAAACGAACGCACCCAACATATAACCAAGAGTAAAGTAAAAACACGTGTCTGTCATTCCTTTGGAAGACCCAGTCCCAGAGCAATTGTGCTCTGGAATAGCTCAGGATACATTATATTTGATGTATGGAATGGTCGTATGGATCAGTAGATAGATAATTTTTTAAGTGGATTTGCTTGTTGTCCATGCCATTCCAATGTTCATCCCCAGTGCATTTGTCTCGGTGGTTGTCCTTAACATTGACACATGCGTGCATTTAGCACGTCAAAGCAAAGGTAAGCCACGACATCGCCCCAAGCACGCTTAAAGAACGACATTTTTAGATTGAGACTATTTTGATGTGTTTAAAGTGATTTAACATTCACATGTCTTTAATTTGGTATTATAGCATATTTTTGAGATGTATAGATACTTCATGCCTAAGGCCTTTATAGGCATATGAAAGCGCAAACACTTGTGTACGAGGGCTGTCATTTTCGTTCAATGCTCTCTTGCAACTTCGGTGACCAAATGAGCCCAAGTTCATACAGATTCAAATGTTGTGATATGTTGTTTCTTAATATGGTTTGTATCTCAAGGCAAATTCCCATGGATTGAAGTTCTCTGATTCTTTTTCCCTTGATTGGAGAGACCCTCTTGAGTACGGCTTGTTTTGAGGGTTAAAACTGGGCTTAAATTTCCAAGGTTTCCCCCGTACGGTGTTTTTTTCAGGAAATCATTGAGATTTTCTTTATCCACAGGGCATTAAATGGTGAATCCAATCGTCTTGGGGAAGTATTCTGTATCCAGTTCTGTATTGCCCGTGCTTAAAGGAACACGTTGCCTTGGATCGGACGAGTTGGTCTATTAAAAGCGTTTGAAACAATTTGTTATGAAATGCATATGGTTAGAAAGATGTTTTATAAGTAGAATATAATGATCCACACAAGTATCACTCGAATTTGCACGGTTTTCCTTTTACGTCGCGAACTATCACGGTCGGCCATTTATGGGAGTCAACATTTTGACTCCCATAAATGGCCGACCGTGTTAGTCGACAGGGTAAAAAGAAAACCACGCAATTTTGAGGCATATTTGTGTAGATCATTGTATTCTACTTTTACAATATCTTTCTAACCATCTACATTTTACAACAAACGGTTACAGAACGCTTTTCAAAGACCAACTCGACCGATCCAAGGCAATGTGTTCCTTTAAAGGCACTGGACAGTGTTGGTTATTACTCAAAATAATCGTTAACATATAACCTTACTCGGTAACGAGAGAGCTTGATGGAGAGCTTGATGGTAAAACACATTGTGAGAAACTTAGTCTTCAGAAAAAGGTAATTTCTCACTCAGATAAAAAAAAACCTTCAGCTGAAGCGTTTTATTATGTACTATCTGAAAGCACACAAAGTAATGCAACAAGCGTTTTTTTTCTTCCTCTAACTATTCTTTAGCAAATTCGATAACTAATTGAGCCCAAATTTTCACAGGCTTAATATTTTATGCATAATGTTTGGGATAAAGAGTGAGAATACTGATCTTTGAAAACAACCAAATGTGTTCAGTGCCTTTAATATTATCCAATCGTCTTGGGGAGAATATTGTATCCAGTTCCTCATTGCCCAGCGATGTCAGCCTCTGTCGAGCGCTGAAGGGTTTTCACTTCCCCCGTTCATTTTTTTGTGGGCAGTGTTTGTCTTTGATGATTGTAAACCTGTAAACTAATACGTTGTTTCCCGCAAAACACTAGAGAGTCCTGAGTCAAGTGGCTATCTAATGTGCACAGCCAAAATCATGGGTACAACTTTGTTCGTGTCCGTTTTATAAATAACAGTTTGAAAACCACTGATGTAGCAGTTATCTCAATGGTATTTATATATCAATTAACAATCACTGTGTAAATAATAATAACATGTTTTTGAGTTTGTCTTATACAAGATCTGCAGTGAGTTGTATGTTGTTGTTTTGGTGTCACATTTTTTTGTCTTTAACGAGACTGTCTGCATTTTGCGCAGTGGACCTTCTGGATGTCGTTAATACACGCCTTTAAATTAAGATTGTGTACATGGTCTAATAGTACATAGTTGGTGGGTACATGCTCACTGATGGTATATTCACGCCCTTTTAAAATGCAGATAATGTTTTTCGTATGTAAGTCATTGTTGAAAACACTTATGTCATACTTAGTTTTGCTGAGTTACCCCCAGCGATCATTTGAAAGGAACTTCACAAGTCATAGTAAAAGCTTTCATCATGACCATGAACTTGTCTAAGAGACCAATGTCAACCAAGTTATTACTAATATTCAGGCTGAAATTTCAAATCGAAAATGGATATCGGGACGTTCCTCCACGGCCAATCAATGATGTTGCTTCTATCCATTAAGTAAATGCATCCACCCACTATGTCTTAGGGCCATTCAACAGACAGGTAAAACTTTAATTGTATCGTACAGGTCTTCGATTACATGGTGACGTTGATGTAACGGCACAATGATTCAATAAATGCTCATGTGTTCAGACAGCTTCCCACATGGTACACGCATCACAGTGGGGCGAGACTCCATAAACGCATTTTGAGAGCCTTAATTGGGAAATAACTGTGCAATTTGACAGTGTCACTGATCCGTCTGAGCTTCATAATCTACGGTGAATGAACAGCTCCGGTGAAGCGCTGAAGCGCACTGAAAGACATTACAAAATAACTCAATAGTTTGTGTGTTGTGTTGTAATTAAAGGTGTGTCACAACGTCATCGGGTGTTGCAGGAGCAAGCTGATTTTGATCTTGCAGTTTTCAATCAACAAACCATCCAATCAAGCTGGGAACAAAAATCTATAAATTCAGTGGTCAGGGCCGGGTGAAAAACAACTGTTAGGAGTGTTTTTTGGAAGCAATTTGTTTGGTGTTCTCTTTGCGTCACAGCAACATTGATTGAAAAATACTTCGGATGGATGCTTTTATATTTACATGGTGTCACTGCAAACCCTGACTAAACGTGCCTTTTCTGTTTGAAATGTTTGAATTGTTAAGGAATAAGAACACTTGAGTGTAATTTATCACTGGTTTTGTTTCTGTTTTTTTCCCGTCTCAGTTAAAACTAACACACTGAGCTTGTAATTACTGTCAACAAATATTGTTTTGTTCTGTTTGGAATGGGTCAGACTCTATTGAGATCGAGATTCTGGTCAATTCTGACCCAGATGTGTTTGAAGTCAGTAACAAATACTACCAGTTTTAAGGCAGTGGACACTATTGGTAATATTACTCAAAATAGTTATCAGCATACAACCTTGCTTGGTAACGAGTAATGGGGAGAGGTTGGCAGTACAAAACATTGTGAGAAACGGCTCCCTCTGAAATGACGTAGTTTTCGAGAAGTAATTTACCACGAATTTGATTTCGAGACCTCAAGTTTAGAATTTGAGGTCTTGAATCAAGCATTAGAAAGCACACAACCTCGTGTGACAAGGGTGTTTTTTCTTTCACTATTATATCGCAACTTCGACCACCGAATCAGCTCAAAATTTCACAGGTTTGTTATTTTATGCATATGGGATGTTGAGGTACACTAATTGAGAAGACTGGTCTTTGACAATTACCAATAGTGTCCACTGTCTTTAATTTTGCTTTTATATCTTAATATCGAGCCATCCCTTGCCTCGTGATTCCCCTAAAAACGAGCGGATAAATGTTATTCCCGTATTAACAGATAACTGATACTACTGGGACCGTAAATAATGCATACAATAACACGTTGGACATGTTCAATTTAGTTTTTTTGACATTTCAGACAGAATTCTGTTTGACATGCCAGCAAGAAGTATTTGTTTGTGTAATGATGAAGCTCTCACACGTCTTTCCTACTGAAATGTGAGCTGATTATATGGAAGCTAATCAGTCTAATGTGAAATCATTGGATGGGTATACATCCAGTTTGAGTGCAAATTGTTGTTTTCATCAAATCGTGTCGGTTTGTGAGTCTCTTCTTGGAGTGAAATCGAGTACTGCCACCAGCCATCGATTTCACCAAACTCATCCTAACTTAAATAGGATTAATCTTAGGACTTAGGTCGAGTTTAGTTCCGTATCCATACACGTTTCACGTTTGCATTGAACCCCTCCTAAGTTATGAAGAGTTCCTCGTCCAAACTCGAGATAGGATTAATCCTTGTTCAGTGAATTCGTCTGCAGGACCGGGTTTAACGAAGCACCCAGATTCGTCTGAAGATTAGTTGTCAATATTATCATTAGTGGTTTGTATTATGACATCACACTTTCGAAAAGATTAGTCCCAGGAAATATTAAAAGTTTAAACCACGACTACTCGTCAACTCCTTGGGAAATCCATCCCGGTATTAGCCATTACTCCGTCGAGTATTAAAGCCATTGTACCCTTTCGGTAAACAGTATTGTCCAAGGCCCACACTTCGTGTATCACAACGTGAAAATGTAGGCTCAATCGGTCATCGGAGTCGGGACAAAATAACGGGAAAACCCACCCTTGTATACGCGCGTTTCGCCGTGTCATGACACGTGTTTAAAATAAATCCGTAATTCTCGCTATCGAGAATTTATATTGTTTTACTGTTTTCTCAAAAAGTAAAGCATTTCATGGAATAATATTTCAAGAGAAGTCTTTCACCACTACCTTCTGTAAACCCTGTAAGTTATTTGTAAATCTGTGACCTTTTTTTTCTGTACCGAAAGGGTCCAATGGCTTTAAGTGTACTATTTTCTGAAGCACTGTCCCTTCATCGGGCGTGTTTTTCGTTCTCCACCCCCTCAACTCCATCTGCACCGTTTAAGATATCAAGGCCCGAAAATGAAAGCAGGATATGCTGTATCATGCTATTTGACTTGGGGCCCGAGGGCCTCCAAAAACGTACATCCATGCACCAGTATCGTACATGAATCCACCATGGAAAATATATCATTGGTAACCCGGGGCTCTGAAAGGAAGACGGTTCCTGATTGTCACGACCGTAACCCATCATTCCACTGTAGTCAAGTGTGGCAACCCGCCAATCCTTTTATCTCAATCTCATATCGGTAGCCACATCGCTGTAAAACGCTTTGATGGAAAATGTGATTGTCGGTGTGCACCCCCCCCCCCCCCCCCCCCGTCTCATGCGCCCTACCCCCTTAGGAGCAATGGGCAGCTGTACTATTGTATGAAATACACGAAGGAACATGCTTTGAGCTCATTCAGGGAACTTTAGAGTAGCATCAAAATGTGGTTGATCACACGTCAATGTAAATGAAGAGTTTATAGTTTGCCTTTTGGACAAAGCTGTTTTTTGTGGCGTAGGAGTGTGATAAGGTTAGAAAGTTTGGTTTCCGTTTAAAATAGTTTACCAGAAAAAGAGACTCTTTTGTAACTGAATGATCAGTCGATTTATTAATTTTATTAATTTTATGGGTGTATTTGTTCTGTTTTCCACTGAAACGCAGGATAAATGTAATAGCTGTTTAAGACTATTTTATTACTAATTTACTTTGGCATGACCAAACATTTCCAACTGTTTTCCGTTGGGACCCTGCACATTAGCTATACTTACAAGGTTTTATTTCCTGTCTTTTGCTGCCTTTGTTGATCTTTTTGCTTGATTGAGTTATTTTAGCCACTTTAACTGTTGTCGTTTCTGAAATTGTCGGTTCGTGTGGTTGTGTTGTTGTTTTTTTGTTGTTGCGGTTGTGGTTTATATTGTTGCTAATGTTGTTATGCTGGTGTTGTTGCTGCTGCTGTTGTTGTTGGTGTTACTGCTGCTGTTGTTGTTTTTGTTGTCGCTGCTACTGCTGGTGATGTTGTTGTTGATGTTGTTGTTGTTGATGTTGTTGTTGTTGTTGTTTTTGTTTTTGCTGTTGTTGTATTGATGTGTTTTAGCAGTAATAGAAGTACACCTTAAAGCATGTCCTCTCTTACCCTCACGGGTTGCAATTCAGAGGGATAGTCTCATAGTCGAAGTTTTACATGTGCATTTTTTCATTTTTAATGTCGAGGAAGATATTTTGTGAGTTCCAAGATTGAGGAATAATCCCTGAAGATGGTCCTAGGGTAATCCCTTGCTCAGAAAACCTCATACACAAACAGAGACTGATCGTAGATTGTTATATAGCTAACTTTCTCATCGTGTCTTATACAAGAGTCTCGATACCCCAATCTTCCCATGGGTGTTCGGGTTTCTTTTTGCCTTTTGAACAAATCAAGGAATCTTTGTAATACTCCGGTAAGCTTGAATTTAAGTCGCAGTCTGTCCTGCAAAAAAGGCTTTGTGCACTCATTGGTGTGAGAACAAAGATAAAGCGTTTAGTTTGTGTTTAGCTATCTAGTTTTTCTTTAGAATACTTGTATTAAATTACTTCAACAGATGGGCCTATTTAATAGAACCTCAATTCTATGCTGGTTTGTTCGCGCAGTTGATTACCGAAAGCTCGCGATGACGTTACGAGTACGTTGCTGGCGGGCTTCGGGATTTTATGTAAAGTTTGAAGTTTACACATGGAAAAATCAACCGTGGTACATTCAAAGATGTTTGTACAGTCTGACGTTTTGCTGTGGAATGTGAAAGTACCTCTGTTCATTAAAGGAACACGTTGCCTTGGATCGGTCGAGTTGGTCTCAGAAAAGCGCTTTCAACCGTTTGTTATAAAATGCATAATGATTGGAAAGATATTTAAAAAGTAGAATACAATGATCCACACAAACATGCCTCGAAATTGCAAGGTTTTTCCTGTTATCTCGTCGACTAACACGGTCGGCCGTTTATGACTCCCATTAATGGCCGACCGTGTTAGTTCGCAAAGTAAAAGGAAAACCACGCATTTTCGAGGCATGTTTGTGTTGATCATTGTATACTACTTTTACAACATCTTTCTAACCATATGCATTTTATAAAAAACGGTTACAAATGCTTTTTATAAACCATTTCATCCGATCCAAGGCAACGTGTTCCTTTAATAAATTAGCCGAATGCATTCACTTGCTTCGCCCACCAACAAACCTATATAGTACACGCGACCTGTACCAATTAAGCCTCTGTTTTGTGACGATAATTTTGTCAACTGTATCTGTAGTCATGGACCAATGCCAACCTAGTCATTTTCATTTGGAGTGTATCTCTTTAAAATTGAATTTGTAATTACTTCACCAGAAGTTCATCTCTGCAAATTAAATTTTTATGTAGTAATTATATGTAAAGAAATTATATATAATGTGGCTCTTTTATACACAAGTGCCAGTAATTTTGTCGAGTTGCTAATTCTGTTTAAACCTCTCAGTGGAAATGTACTGGTACTGACTCAAGAAAAGACATATGTTTATATTGTTTATTGTACTCTAGACGTGGTTCTTTTGTTCGTGCATGCCAAGGTGCACCAGAACAAAGATGGGATAACTAATAATGTTACATTGTTGTTGTCATTCAATTAAAAAGTAAATGGATATTAATTTTCGTTGATAATCCACATTTCATCAATTTGGATCCATATTGGCTACGATATCTTTGTCATGATCACTGTGAAAGTGCATTGTTTTTTGCAATCGTAATATTGAACTGTCCCAACTCATCTAAATTGAACAAGAATTGTATTTTAAACATATATTTTCACTAAGCTTGGTTCATGAATTTCTCTCTACTTTGCACCAATGGCCTGTTCGACCTGCTCTGCAAAAGGAATGAGGCAAAGTCAAGCATCGTGCATGTTGTGAGCTTTATTTGCAACACTTATAAACCGATTTCTGATTGGCCAAAGTAGCAAAGTCAATGTATAGTTTCGTTAAAACTGAAAACCAAAAGTTGAAAGCGTCTGAACTTTGTCACACACACACACACACAGCACTGATGGGGTGAAAATTGCAACTGAGGGCATTATTTTGTAACAACCTAAGTGGCATGATGAAGTTACCCCTGGAATGTGCTTTTGCTGCAAGCAGTATCATTGTTTTCTTTTAACAGGCGTGTGAGATTTCCTCTTTGAAGCTTATTTCCTCTTTTGGGGTCTTGGTTTTTCTCAATTTTGACTTCACTTTCTGTATTAGTTTTTTTTTAGGAACATTTAATATCATTTCCTCTTTTTTTTTCTTGTTCGGTTTTCCCTTTTCCTCTTCTTTCATGAAAAGCTGCTCACATGCCTGTTTTAACAACTTCAACTACGTCCGCAACAATGCTAATCTGGCTACGTTTTGTTGTAACCTTATGAATGTCAGTTTGTCTGGCAACATCTTTGTAAGCACTAAATGTATAGTTTTTTGTCTTGACAAATATTTGTACTGACCATAGGCCCTATGGTTTGTTACCCGTTTTCGTTGCATGCATACCAAATTTGTGCAGCAGAACCTGTTATAAGTGTGACCTGTGAGCAGATAAAACAAACAACTAACCGCACTCTGTAGGGCAATGTTTTACAATTACGTTGGCAAATAGTGCAGAGATGTCAATGACCAAGTACTGTTAACAAGTTAATCCAATGCTTCAGTATTAAGAATGTTAGTTTACCGAATTAACACTGAGCCAGGTTATATCAATGAAGCATGTACTTTGAAGCCTGCTCCATCTTCAGGCGCGGCCATTCACCACAGCTATGATATGAGGATTTGAGAAGTACGGGGCTAGTGAAGAGAAGTTGTCGCCCACAGCACACGGGCGGATTAAATTAAAATCCAGTTTAATATCTTGACGCGGACGTGATGCCCGTAATCTCTTCTCTCGTGTCTTGTGTGAATAGGGCTCCAGGTAGACCCTTGGTGATGTGAAGGCAGGCTAACTGTCCAACAAAATGTGTGAAGTAAAATAACAGAAATCCAGTGATTAGATTTTGTGAAAAAATAGACAACACATTTTGCTCATCAAGCCTAGTGAACGTAAGTATTTGTCCGATGTTATTGTACTCTGTTTACCGGGCAAATTAATTTACCCAAATCGTAAAGTGCCAATATGTCCACCATTTTCTAAAATGGCCAACTCACCCCATGATATGAACAAAACAAATGAATACATTACTTTTTACCGCTCGTTCATGTTTTACAAAGCAGTTTGGTTTGAAACTATTTCGGTTTTGGCGTACACAGATTAATTTACCCAAACCTTTAAACATCAATATGTACACGATATTCAAAATTGGCTTATTCAACCTGTGTTCCTTTGTACAAAGATTAAACCGGCGCTGCTCATATCCATCGGCTCAACTTTCGCTGCAGCATGCTGCGAGCGTGTACACAGTGATGATTGGTGTGAAACACCGAAGCATCACTTTCACATCAACAGCGATCGTGGCGGAGACTAGTCGCGTGCTGATATTGTAGTGAACGGTGCACAATCATTTAGAATACGCCAACCTTGTGTTAGAAACGTCGATAGCCATTCAGAGCTGTTGTACTTGACCGCTATAATAAACACACTACAAGGCTGGGACCGTTAATTGTATTCCATCGATTTCAACAGACCTAACCAAAACTCATCACTTGCTGTATCGATTAGGTGTGTGTGTGATATTGAATACCATGCTGTTATACAGTAGTGCTTTTTTTTTTTTTTTTTTTTTTACACAGCATAACGGTTGAATTGGGATTGAAATGACGTCTATTAATTAATTGATTTCTCAATCGTGGGTCAGGCCATTTTGAGTTATATCATTTTGTGTGAGTGAAAAAAAAAAACACTATTAAACAGTCGTGTGTTTCTTCGCTGCTACATTTGTGGTCAGTTACGTTGTCATGTTTTCAGAAACTTGTTTTTTGTAGTGTTGTAACTTTAAATTCTTCTTCGGGTAGTAAGTGTGCTTGGGTGTCTGAAGCATATCAACAAAAACATGAAAATTTGTCGAGCTGGCATTTTCACAATTACCTACCTTGGCTTAATGAAAGCCTTAAAGCCATTGGACATTTCAGGTAAACAGTACAGTCCAAAGGCCAACACTTCGTGTATCACAACTTATATATAAAATAACAAACCTGTGAAAATTTAGGCTCAATCGGTCATCGGAGTCGGGAGAAAATAACGGGAAAACCCACCCTTGTTTCCGCACGCTTCGCCGTGTCATGACATGTGATTAAAACAAATCCGTAATTCTCGACAACGAGAATTGATAATTGTTTTAATGTTTTCTCGAAAAATAAAGCATTTCTTGGAATAATATTTCAAGAGCAGTCTTTCACCATTACCTTCTCTGTAAACCCTGTAAGTTATTTGTAAATCTGTGAACTTTTTGTTTTCTGTTCCGAAAGTGTATAATGGCTTTAAACGTAAAATCATACTTTGGTTGTTGACTGTGACAACAAAATGGTGGTAAGCATCATCCATAATCATTTTTTTCTTCTTCTTTTTTTAACAAAAAAGGGTAATGAGCCGCGATTGGCCACTCGCGTAAACTCACGCACAGATTTCCTATTCGAGGTGGTCACATTCATTTCGGCCTGTACTGTAGTAGGTATCTCAAAGTTTCGAACTGTATGCTCTGTTCGCAGTTCTCGAAGTGGAAACAAAATACTGTCAAATCTGTGAGTGACTTCTTTAAACTTTAAGTTGTGTATACGTTTTTTTGTGATAATTTTAGTGAATGTGGTACGATCTGGAATCTTTCCAGGAATAAAACCCCATATGCTCGTTGGTTTTATTATCATATTTTGTTGAGGGCTATGTGATGCATGCACTCGACGCATGTGTACCGGTTGTGCACCAGCAGTCGTGTTTCATCAACAAAAATATAGGAATGTTGACTTTATTACAGTACCACAGACTGACAGACTGGTGTCATTCTCCTATGTGGTTGACTGGTGATGAGAGATGATGGAAGATGATGCGATCGTACACGTGTATATTCATCCTTCGGCAACAGAATGTAAGAAACAAGGAGGTAAAAGCACCCCCTCCGGATTTCACTGAACCCCTGGAACTCGCAGTGGGGGCCGGGTGAATAACACCCCGAGTGCACGGGTCCATGAACCCGACCGAGCGCGCCCGAGTCACTCGGATAGGTTTGCGGGCGTTCGGAGCAGGTGTGCAAGTCTTTTCAATTAGCCACATCGACTATTACCTCCCGCTCACTTGTTTTTCATCGTTTTCTCACTCTGTCTTCCTTCATGGCTTTGAAGCTTTCATCTACCTAATTTGCTGGCGATCGGTCGTGACTTAGTCCTGATTTCTCTGATTGAAGACGGCGGTATGAACTACAGGCGGCCGTTTTTCATCGTTAACACAGCGAGAGAAATTGTAAATTAAATGATTTTTATGTCCCTGGTTGTCCTTTGGAGGGTTTGAGTTGCAATTTGTTGGGCGTTCAAGTTTTCCATTAAAATTTTCTTTTGTGTTATACTTTCTATCCTATTTCTATTTTCATTTCTGTTCTGTCAGTGGATGATAAGTCTGCGAGATGCATTAGTTTGCATCAAGGCAGATTGGTTCGTAAAACATTGTTTTAGACAAATCAAAGAGGACTCGACGACCGTCTACTAAGGTTAATCTCTCTCATTACTGAGATGAAGTCGCATTTAATTTATACCCCACTCATTCAACAGTTGATTTGTTCGCAGAAATATTCTGGTGATACACTGTTTTTTAAAATTCATATTATCTGTGTTTCATGATCACACGGGAAAATACTGTCCTTGTTTATTCCTTTTGAACACCTTATATACACCAATGGTCTCTTTCCCCCGCTTTCCATCTTAATGACCCCGGTTCGAATCACACTTGGGGATTTTATGAGAGGGTCTTCAATCCCCACCTGAACGCATTGATTCGTCCTCGAAATACATATCTGATGTTTTACTCTTACTGCTAAAACTTAAAGGGAAGGTACACGTAACAAGCATTCGAGAGCTGTTGATGGTAGAAAACATTGTGAGAAACGGCTCACTCTGAAGTAGCGTAGAGTTTGAGAGAGAGGTAATTTCTCACTAAAATAATAAGACTTGCAGTTAGAAGTCTTTTATTCTCATCTGAAAGCACAGAATTTCGTCCAACAAGGGTGTTTTTTCTGTTTTTTTCACAGAAAAAATTATTTTATGCTTATGTTGAGATACACCAAGTGAGAAGACTGGTCTTTGACAGTTACCAAATGTGTACTTTCCCTTTAAAGCTTCCTTCTTTGCATTCTCCCGTGGTTTTTGGCTGGTGTAATGGATACATTGCTTTTCTAAGAACCATCACCTTCACATCCAACATTAACAAATAAATATTTAATTGTTATAACGCTTTATTAACTCGGTGGAGGTTGACACTTTTCACGAGTGGACTTAATCACCTATTCTCCTGCCGATGTTCCAGCATGGGTCCCCTCTTGAAGTGAGAAAGGCGCAGCAGCTTTAGTTATTTTAAGACAAGTGTAAAATGCGTCTGGTATGATTGATTTTTCGTCTTGGAGCGCAGTCCTTAAGTCTGATACGCTGAAGCCTAATTGTCCAGTCGGCTTCTCTAACATGTGTCTGATAGGGGATGCGCACAGACAACGGCCCCGAACAACAAGGACTAGGCTGCATTCGCATTGATCTTGGATTGTATTGAGGAAGTAGAGGTGTGCAAGACAGTCTGGGAACAGGCTTAACCGATCAATGTATAAGCTCATCTGAGTTGTAGTGTGGATTGAGAAGTTTGCTGTACAAAAATAGTAAGTCTCCCCCAGTAGTTTGTGCATTTATTAGAATTCACTGGATGTAATGTCATCAGGAGGAGAGTGCGGTACCTCTACGTTTGGAGGGAATAGGAAAAATGTATGCAAATGAATAATAACTCTTTACGCATTTTGACAGTCATTTCCCAAAAGGGAGTTCGCGAGGAAGAGCCACTGTATACCCTGAAGCTATTTTACATTTCTTCAGGATTGTTCAGGTAGTCTCAAAATGTTTTGTATGCAAACAATATTGCTTCATTGGTGAGGAAATGTACACTTTTATGCATTGGTGTACATTACTCCCCATAATGTTTGAACAGACCGTCGGAACTGGTTAAGTTGATCATGGTCAGCGCAGTACTGTATAGTCACAATTAATTTGTACAGATAAAGGGAGATGGCTGATCACATCACATAGTGGGCTCAATGGTATACCATTGGGGGAAATATTATCTATGTTGAGTATAGGCGCTTCCCACTACAGGAGGTATTGTGTTACAGAGTATCAGAGCAAGCAATATGCACGATCGCATCCCCCATGCCCTAAATCAAGTAGACACTTGGTGGTAATGTATCTGTAAATTGACCCAATACATTGTCAAGGGGTCGAAAAGATGTTTGTTGAAATTTAACCATGAAAACGATCGGTTTACTCTGCTCTGCTGCAAAGTGTGGCAATGCATAATTTGTTTGTAATCATTTAAATGTAATTTGCAGTTTATATTACTTTTTTGTCAAGTAACATCCAGTGAGTGAGGAGAACTGTTGATATAAATCCAATGCTTGGTGGAAGTCAATTTGTAAAAACTATAGACCGGCTTTGTTTTGTCTAACAAATTAGACCCAAAAATGACTTCAAATGTCCTCCAAATTTAGAACAGTTCCTAGTAGAAACCATTAAATTATTTTACCGTTTGCTACATAAAAGGTGCTGCACCATATTCAACCATTTAAAAAGAAAAAAAAAAGAAAAAAAGCAAAAAACGGAAGCGCTTATCTTTGATCGCTTTCTTTTACCGTGTATCGAACATTGATAAAAAAAACATGAAAATGGTTTACTCCCATAAATGGCCGACCGTGTTAGTTCGTAAAGCAAAAGGAAAACCACGCAATTTCGAGGCAAATTTGTGTGAACCATTGTATTCTACTTGTACAACACCTTACCAACCATATGCATCTTATAAAAAAAACGGTTACAAACGCTTTTTTAGACCAACTCGTCCGATCGAAGGCAACGTGTTCCTTTGAAGACAGTGGACACTATAGGTAATTGTCAAAGACTAGTCTTCACAGTTGGTGTATCTCAACATATACATAAAATAATAAACCTGTGAAAAATTTGAGCTCAATCGGTCATCGAACTTGCGAGATAATAATGAAATAAAAAAACCTCTTGTCAAACGAAGTTGTGTGCGTTTAGATGGTTGATTTCGAGACCTCAGGTTCTAAACCTGAGGTCTCGAAATCAAATTCGTGGAAAATTACTTCTTTCTCGAAAACTATGGCACTTCAGAGGGAGCCGTTTCTCACAATGTTTTATACCATCAACCTCTCCCCATTACTCGTCACCAAGAAAGGTTTTATGCTAATAAATATTATGAGTAGTTACCAATAGTGTCCACTGCCTTTAAGTGGGTTTAAAATGGCAAACATTGTTAGGGGGAAACCGAACGAATATAAACCATGAGAATGATGATCGTCAATTTACCTCATATATTGTCCTCTGGATCGCAATTAGTGCATTTTAAAAACGGACAACGTTTGCTTTTGGACCTTTCAATTGGCTTACTGCTCGTGCGTGACGTAGCACACTTTACAACCAATCAACGTCTGTGCATCCTCCGTCTTTGTGCCGTAGATGGTTATAGATCTTTGTTGGCTTCCTCTCGTTGTAATATCTCCCACATATGAATGAATGCCAGTCACGCAATCTCGTTAAAGGACGAGCCTGAAGAGACATGCGGGGCTTTCAATAAACCCAGAGTCGCTTTAGGCAACATTAATTCTACGAGAGCGGATGCTGCTTCGTGGTTGAGACAACTTAGGTCTTTATCCACAGCAAAGTTAAACAGCTCAGATCCTTTTAAAGTGATTCCCTTTATTTTGGTGCCCCACGGGTACGGGTTAAGGACGTGGCCCTCATCACGCCTTGGGTGTTGGCGCGCTGCGTGGGACCGCTCCTAGCGAGACTCCATCAGGAGAAAAAAATAGTCCTCCGGTTGCACCTGTTCTGGGAAGAGCGGTGTGCGCGAAGCGTAAGATGCGCAATTAATGGGAACAAGTGCACATTTTAAAGGCAGAAAGGAACCCAATGGGTACTACCTAAATCGCGAACTTGTCTTCTCAACAATCTGATGGGATGCTCAAACTCAGCTGCACCTGCCCCGAGATGAGTTTACCTGATAATCTTCCGCAATTCTAAATCGGCATCATAAGTACTCCTCTACCGAGGGTTAGAGATTAAATGGGCTACGTACCAGGTCTGAAATCGTGCTGGCGTTTAACGCCCGGTTCGGATTTCTTGCGGATTAGAATGTTTGACGTCACATGGAGGTTTTTGCAGCGAATGTTTCTCAGGAGTTGAGCACAACTCAGCTGATGCGAATTATTTGTTGCGAAATGGTGACGTCAAAATTCGTATCACATTTCGCTTTCGCAGGTAGGATGAACCAGGCTTAACTCAACCCAGCCAAAAAGATCGATTTGTTTGGTTAATTTTATTGAATACAGACACCCAGATAGCGTTCTCCACGCAATCTCACCAGCATCTGTTCAACTTCCCTTGATTCACTTATCATTGATCGAGGGGGATGTATCGCCATGATCGTGGATCGCTTAGTGATTGACGTAACTATAAAATGCTAACAGGCTGTCATATCTTTGAGCATCAGTCTCAAAGAACGCGGTATACTAAATTGGGAATTTTCAAAGAAAATAGTTAAAGCTCACAGATTATATTAACGTAGTGGTTCAAGTCAAGGTCGAGAAAGTAATTAGTATAAACCGCAAACACGAATCAGTTTCATCTGATTGGTTGGACACGCGTCACTTGGTATCCTTTATGTTTACCATAATATAAACCAACCCGTACGCGAAAGTGCTGCACGCCACGCCACCGTTGCATAGACTTTTTCGCAAATACCCATTGCGATAGAGGTAACTGTTAATTGAGGTGCGATGAATCCTGATCGATAACTAGACCAACATGCGCTTGAAACTCCAGGCCTAAATGCGCGTACTGAGTATTTGGGATAAGATTATGGACGCTGCTGGCAGTGCGGGGTTCGGTAAGATTTCGGGAAAACCTAGTTCTTTAAAATAATTGTTCTGCAAACTAAGTATCTTGCTTAACGATGTTTACAGTTTTCCCAACACGACAGCACATAATAATGATGTCGAATATCTTTTTGCGTTCCAACTTTTTGTTATACTACATATATAAATATGAGTCAGTTTCTGTTATGTTGCAAATACGTTGAGGAGGACACTTCAATTTTTTGAAGAAAATTTGATTTGAAAATACAATTGTCAATGTCATTGTGTACAAAATAATGCACTTCAAGTGTTCCTGCACCGGCAGAACGCACAGATTGGTCAGTACTAAAGTGACGCTCCAAAGTTAAATACAGTTCTCGTTTGTCCGAAATGTGAAAAGGTCATGTCAGCGCGAAAAAATAGAGACTTAATGGAGTGTTTCACGTTGTTTAAAAGGTTCAAACAAATTATAGTTAAGAGAGTGTGGGTGGACAGCTCCCCTTGGTTAAAAGGTTCTTTATAGTTAGAGAGAATGGGTGGTTGACGATTCTAGCTTTTAACCTATAGTGAAATGGAATAGTTTGGATTTTACCTCCAGATTTCGTGACGTGGCAATGAACTCACTATGTGCATCTGATATTTGTATAATGTTGGCCGCGTGCTTCAAGGCAAGAATGTTCGGTTTTGAGGTTTTAATGAGCCTTTTTGGCGCTTCATAATTACTTTCAGGTTAAGTGATCACATAAAAAGGCCTTCGAGAAGACTTGACTCTCCTCAGGCATTTCCAGATGAAGGACAGAACGTCTGATAAATTCCAATATCCGCTTTGAATAAATTTATTCAATTGCTCATATAATTTGATATACCACAGTGCTACGTACTGCACTGACAATTAGATTTTTTGTGTGATAATATTATAAACGCGCCAGCATGCAGTCTTAAGGATTCCAAACTGAACAAGGCGTTTTCTGAAAAGATGGTAAAATCGAAGAGAAAATAGTGCGACAGAAATGAATATTGATAACATCCTACAAGACTAACACACGTACAAGGAAAAAGCATCGAAATGAAAAAACATCGACAATGACTTGAATCGAAACCGACAGGAACAACGCAAACCATTGCCATTACAAAATGAATTTTGATTCATGACTATTCAATGAGATTTTATAAGATAGGAAAAGGCAAAGCTATCCCATAGTGTGCCTTCAGGAGAAGCACGACCGTTGTTCACATACAACTCGTCTGCCTTTGTTTCTGTGACTAACTTTAAATTTTAGGCAAAAAACAATGTTCGCTTAAAAGCTGTTTCACTTCGAAGTCATGTGGTCATGTACATACAAAATATCAGTTTTCTGTCCCAATATTTGAATCTGATAAGCGTTATTTAAATGATTTCCCACAGATTATTCCGGGACCTTACAGTGATGAGAATTGATTCCAAAAAATCAACCCTTAACTCTTAGACTTTATAAGTTTCTCATCAATGGCGTAGCGTTATAACCCAAAACCTAGCAACAATGAAATTTAAACTCTCTAACCCCTTTCGAATGTATGACTTCGTCTAAACATAGCATCGTTGTCATGTAATTTGCATCTCCTCATTCTAGACAACCGTTTTCAGGCACGTAAGTTCCTGCTTAATTTAGGAGTTCCGTCGAAAATCCGGACGTTCGGGCAACCAGAATGCAATATGTTGTACTTTTTCACTAAGTATACTTTATTAAAGAATCAAACAATGGAGTAATTAGACAAAAGAAAGGAAAACGATGTGTTTGTTTGGGTGTTTGTTTGTTTCTTAGTTTCGTGGTTTTGGTTGATAAATGATTGACTTGAGATTGACGTTGAACCGTTAATGTGATTTACATGTTTAATGAGTAGGGTCTGCGTCTGGCTGTTGAGTTCGTATTTTTTGCCAGTTTGACGGGGTAAGTGTACGAAATAAAGAGAACCTGGGCCCAATACCATGGAGCCGGTTACGCAGGAAATATTGCTTATTTGAACAAGTTTTGCGTTGCAAAAATTAGACGGTTACCAATCTCAGAAAGAACATATGTTGTGCTTGGCTACTCCTTTTGCTGAAGCAACTCTTTGAAATTGTGCCCAGAAGCCACCGTATGACAAATGATCCCAGAGTTTTAGAGGAGACCGCGAGTGTCTTTTTCAGAGCCACTCTAATTTAAATCATCTTTGATCACCTTAAATAATTACAAGGCAATTAATAGTATCACGGCTATGCACACACACACTGTGACCACGAGATAGATGAAGGGTAATCAGGTTTAAT
The DNA here is from genome assembly GCF_032118995.1 of Asterias amurensis. Taxonomy (NCBI): domain Eukaryota; kingdom Metazoa; phylum Echinodermata; class Asteroidea; order Forcipulatida; family Asteriidae; genus Asterias; species Asterias amurensis. The sequence continues at coordinate 15,049,910 of NC_092664.1, read as the reverse complement.
TAATGGGGTAGGTTTTGCCAGAGCGTGGTAAATGAGGCACAAGTTCTGAAGGCTGCCATTAAAGGATGACAGCCAATAATTGGTCTATGATGCGTTTACTTTGTATTTTGTAAATCCAATTAAACTTGACTACAGCCTTGATGATTGTTGGGTGGTGTTTGATTACTAAACGAAGTGGAAATTTGCCCGTTTGTTTACCTGTTTGGTTGGTGACTGAAGCTGGAAAGTATTTTTTTTTCTCGAATGAAATGCATTGACGGATGAAATGTTCATTTCTTATATGCTCTTCATAAATGAAAATGTCATATATTAAGTTGGGTCATAAGCAAACTACAAATCATCAATTAATAATGTCGATGGTATACGGAAGATCAAGGAAATGTTAGTGTTAGTGAGGTGGCATGGGTGTGGTTGACAGTCGTACACACGGATACATCAATAAGTAATGAACAATAACATAAAAAACAAAACAATCAAAAAGTAACTCGAACCATCAACTACATTGATTAAATAAACCCACGAATTAAAAGGATAAAATCAGAGACACGCCCCGATATAGAATTACTTTTTTTAAGATTGTCTGGAAACTTTAACCGTGGTGCAGTGACTGATTCTGTTCACATTATTTCCCTGCTCATCCATAAACCTTATCGTCACAATACATGTCCAATTTCCTTCCTCATCGAAAGGGAAAAGAATCTTATTTATATTGAATTAAAGGCTGCGTGTTGTTCTGTAATTGGCAGCTGATTTCGGTGCCCATGGGGTGTACGTGGTAGGTGTGTTGTGCAACACCGTGTTTTACTGCTGGTAAACCTGGTACATTTGTTCGTATGACTTGACTTCGTGGTTGTAAGTGTTTCTTTGGATGGAATGACCTTGGTGACGCTTTTGGATTTGGATGTTGGTATTTCCTTTGTATGCAACAGTTTCACATAGACTTTGTACACACATTTTCTTGTTGAGCACCCTGCAGCCGATTTCACGAAACGCTAGGATAAATCCTGCGTATTTACGTCTTGGATACGGAATTTAACTCGTCTCAAGTCCTAAGACTAATCCTAAGTTAGGAAGAGTTTGGTAAAATCGACGGCAGGTCTATGAGATTTTCCTATGGTGGAGTCCTTTTGTTGTCTCTTTATTTGTTTTGTTCTTGGTCTCCGTAGCGGTACCGAAAATTAGCGTGTTCTGCCAGCTTTTAATCTCCAATATAGCAATGAACACTAGCACACCTCATACTGAAACGTCAATTCTAAAGTCGAAATGATGAAAACAAAATGGTCCACTGAAGTGTTATTGTATACAATGTATACAATTTTGTTTTGAAGACCAACTGAGAGAGAAATCGAGATATCAAAGTATCTCATTGTCAAGTTGACCGCGTTTGACCCGCCCGGACTCCGTAGAGACTTGCTTACACGACCCCTTCAAGTGCGTGTGTGTGTTTTCTTCTCCTTCTTCTACTTCTTTTTCTACTTTATTCTTCTTTTCCCCTTTTTTAATCAAGAACTTTTTATATTATTCTCCCCTGGAGTCTCATCTGGACCTTAATTGGATCATATTGAGGGGGGGGGGGGGGAAGGGGAAAAGGGACCCACAATCGTGTAATCACTTGAGTATATCTGTCGTATTGTACACTTTAGGGACTCGCCAGAAAATAATGAAATTGCGCGCAATTCGTCTCGGTTCAAGTTTGTGTTTCTCTGCGCTGTAGAAAGTAGGGGTGAAAACTCCCAGAGCTGCGTCGTTGGCATCTGTCAAGGTATGGAGGTACCATGGAGATTGAAAAAAAAAGGTGGAAAAAAGGTTTCTGGTGCAAGTTATACTTCGGGGGTGATTTCGTTTCGCTTGAGGGCCTGTTGCTTAACCTGGGGGAAATATCCCAAAGAGCTCGATCTGTTCCTGCTTGGCTGCAGAAAATCATGGTTTGAGACGTCGAAGCCGACAGAACAAACTGCGAAAAATTTGAAAGATACACCTCGTCCGAGGAGTATAAAGAGAGATTTCTTTAAAAGACGATGATTGGTTGTCCTGAGATTGGACAAGAATGGGTGACATGCGGAGTTGACACTTTCTTGTTGAGTTACAAACACTTGATTTTGGCGCTCTACAAATGACCTTTGATTGATTGATTGATTAACCACTATAGCGACAAATTTCAAGCGATTATAGGAGGATTATTCCAACAAAGTTTTCGAGGTTTGGACGAACTTGAATGGGGTTTAACTGCAATGATCATGCTGCAATACTGTTCCCCTGAAGGAATGTTTATCTCCGTAAATGTTGCAGTATGTTCCGTGCGACTTGACAGAGGGGCCTGGGGTCGATTTCACAAAGAGTTGGGACTAATCATATCTAAAGACTAGCCCTAGGAGATATACAAAATGTATGGCTAGTCCTAAGTTAAGACGAGCAACTCGTCCTATCTCGAGATAAGACTACTTTTATCTCTTTGTGAAATCCACCCCTGGCCTTCAAAACCCTGTAAGAGCGAACGACATGTATCGTTAATCACTAAGCGCATTTTTGAAACTTGTTCCAACTACTGAACTAGAGACTGTATTAACTCACTCATTGTGACATCAAATCGAAAATGGTTTGTTAATTGCAATTCTTTTTAACATGTTGTGGCAAGAAGGAACAAACCAACCATGACTCTACTGTTTGGCTCTGCTTACCATAAAAATATGCGCTTACGGAAGTAGATAATCCCGAGCTTACGTCAATCGTTTTCATGGGTTAGCAGTGATGTTGGTTTGTGCGCGTACGTATTCCTAATTACTATTCATTATACTTTAAACACAGCTGGTTGTGTACTTTTTTTTATCTATTCACTCGCAATACGCCTCTCTTAATACTTGTGCATGACGTCATAATTCTTACCCAAAATGAGGCTATGGGCGCACTTCCCCCATCACTTTCAGTGGCTGCGCCCATCGCCTCGTTTTGAGTTAGCATTGTGACGTACCTCATGCATAACTATTAAGAGAGGCGTATGTTCACCAACGGACCTTCCATGGTCGTCGGGGAATAAGCTGTGCCGTTCAAACTTAATTAAGACAATCAAGACAATGTTTGCAAAGTCTGTGAACCTTCAAATCAATTCGTCCATCCAGCATCTCCAGTACAACAAAACTTGTAATTTTAACATACACAACCCACCACCCCGTGATTTGTTTTCAAATTTTTTAGAAACTGCCACTTTACTTTGGGCGGGGTATCCAAATTGGCAACTGCTATATAATGGTTAATTGCTCTTTGACGACGGGGGACCCAGGTGTGGAGCAAAATACAAATCAAATCAGAGCGGTATTAAAAGGAAGTAAATTGGCAAAACCAAGATGTAGGGATGTTATTGCTAAATCCTGTCAAAACTGCCCTGCCCAGTTCTCCCCTAAACTTCCTTCTCAGTCTTACCCGACAGTCGCTCCCTCCTCGTTCTCAATGTCTCGTTTAGTTTATTGGGTTAGGCCTTACATCGTACAAGGGCAACTAACGCCGTCGTGCACGTATACAGACCTTCCACAGGAAGTGTACACTCCTCTCTTACCAAACATGATGACCCCGAACTGGACAGAATGGAAACTTTTGGATAGTTACCACTTGACGTCATTCAATATCTCGTGATAGGCAATTCAAAACGCACATGTTCTATGCGCAAAGGATTCAGGGTGAAACCCGAGTCCACAAGCAACATCGGCAGCCATAGTGACATGCTGATTTTATAGCAATGCGGAAAACAACTATAAAACCTGGCATAATTACGTGACTACAGCACGGTCCAATATGGGAGCTTGAACTGTTTCACTGTTGTTCTACATGTTTTACTGAACCTAGTTTTCCAACGATGCATTGCAGAAATGTTTAAGATAGCCCTTGTGCATCTCGGCTAGTACGCAGCCTTGCTATCATGGTATAATCGAGCAAGGCAATCTGAGAAAGAAACGAAATGGCGCGACAAGATCGTGCACTATGTGGATTGAGGTTGGCTACTACGATCAACCACATTTACATTTTAAACACATATATCCGGTATGCAAATAGACCGCGTATGGTACGCGGGAGTTTTATATAATTCTTTGCGTGATTGGTCAGTGGAAAACTTGGCTGCATAGAAGAGTTTGAGCACTTGACGTAGCTCAAAGCCAAAACATATGTTGCCGTCAACATAACGTCTATCCGGACAAATCCGTATTCAGAGATGGTGTGCGAAAATTAAACAAACATCGCACTCTCCACAACTCTAACTCATTTTCGATCACCCATGTAGGTGAGTTTGTTATTGAAATTTTCGTTACCGAGCGTGCCTAAATGCAGTTTGGAAAACGTGCACATTTAGGGCTCCGTCGCATGGGCCGGGCCCGCGCAGGATGTGACGGTATCAAATTGAAGATCGGATTCTATTAATTACTTTACCGGGCAGCATTTTAAAGTCCCAATCAATTCACAGTAGGTCATTAGGAGACGCCAAAACATATTGACCGATGAGGACAGCAAACCAAAAAATGCCACTATTTCACCACAGACTCTTTAAAGAGAAGTCGCAACCAAAATCTCATTTTAAAATGCGGGAACACACTATTCCCTTCACAGTGCATGAATATAAACGCTTACTCTCAAAACTGCATTATTGTGGTGGCATTCATGTGTTCTTCCTTCTTTGTCCCTGCACTTCCAATATACTTTGTACACGTATCTCCTCGTGCAGCGCCAAAATCTTCAAAATTTTCTCATTAAATGGAGTAATTTTGTTTGTTTGAGCACAACACTGACAACTCCCGTCACATTACAATGCACGGATGCACCACTGAAAACTCCCGCGCCCCGAAACGCCGTGTTTATTTTTATAAGCGTACAATGTGTTTAATACACGCAGTCACCGAGAGAGGTGCTACCATCACGCTCCTGTTAGCATTTGACGCCTCATGCCGGAATATTTAGCACAACCATCGGTATTAGTTGTTTAGTTTCACCAGCAGCTTGTGGATGGCTTCTAGGTTTAGTTATGTCTTTACCGTCTTTATGCACATCTAAGAAGTTGTTGAGCCGTAGGATACACTTCACTCCTTTGAAATGAAACACTCGACAGCAGTTGTCAATCTTTGTATCGAGGCTCTTGCATGTGATTCTTACAAACAATTGTCTTCTATATATTGTTATATTTTGGTATAAAAGTAGTCTTACATATCTATCTACATGGTTTGTGTCATTGTCTTTTGTGTGTCCTTTTCCTGCCCAAGTCATTGTCTGTCATAGGGAAAAGCATACAAATGCTATACGTCACTTTTTTTCTATATGATTGTGTAATCCTGTGTTATTTAGGGTTCTTGATATTTTCGAAGATTTTGGTTTTTGTTACGTTGTTTAATATGTGTCAATATTTACACCTACATAATATTATACTTGTAATTAACATGTACTTGTATTGAAAAACATTGAATACCCCTGGTCGACTTAAAGCGTAATTTGCGCACACGCGGTTGCAAAGTTCTCAGCAAATATTTGAACTTCTCCCGCAATTTTTTACCGACTGAACGTCACAGGGGTTTCGTTGGATCGGGATGGGGCTTGATATAACTAAAACTCATAAATTTGATGGAAACATGTGTACATTTGGTTCTTTTTGCTGGAATATTGGCTCCGAAAAGAGCCGTTGTGGTCTCGACGTTTCGAACATGTCCTCTGCTTGTCTTCGGGAAAAATGGAGACTGGCGTCTTGTGTCCTCTCATTATTTGGTGCAAAGCATTCCTTAAACCATCTCAACTCGTTTAGTAGTTTGTATCCCTGCCAGCCATTTGGGTGCACAAAGTTTGCTATTAATTTTCATCATTAGTCTCGACCCATCCAGGTTTCCACTCTCTCTTAGGTCATGTATTAATTGCATGTATCGAATAGTCATGTGCTAACCGTTATTTTTCATTCTCTCATAATAATGTATACACGCCTGAAAAAGATAACGGTACTTTACAGTTGAACATGACTACATGTACTTATTTCTATTGTGAATCGCAGTGCCGATAACTCGATTCCCCCTCCAGACATCAGGTGAAGCAGTGACATTTTGTTTATAAGTGCTTCTTTGTGGGATTTATAATCATCAAAGAAGGCAGGACCCAGAGGAATTAATTCTTGAAACGGTTCATATAAAGGCTTTGTGTTATTTCAGATTGTGTTTGGTTATTTTGTTTTCCCTTTTGCCCTGTACGTGACATCACCACGCTGAACGGTTTATCGAATTGGTATACTGCATTATCTATTTGGTACAGGAATTGTTTTGTGTACCATTGCATGGAATGAACAACGCGAACTAAAGACGAATTAACGAATTAGATTGGGCATTGTGCGAATTCGGAATGCGAAAGGGAAAGTACGCCAGTTATAAAAGAAACAATCCTGTGGCACTTTTTGCAATTCTGTCTTTTGTTCCCTTTCATTCTCTTCTTCTTTATGTTTTTCTTGACATCGATAATTTTATTCCAGCTGATGTTGTGCCATTCAAGATGAATTCTGTACTTGATCTAATTTTCAAAATTACCTTAAGAGGTAATTGTGTAATATATTATTACGAATATAGTTTTTATAAAAACAAACAGTAATAAAAAACAGCAAATGATTTCCAGAAGTTTCCATTACGGCGTTGCAGCAATCATCAAGCTGTAATTCGTATGTTACTTCCCTGGTACACTGAGTGGTGCACCGACTAAAAAAAAGTAACGGAAAGCCCTGTATACAAACAAATCTTCGTAGAAAATAATAGTACGTACTCAATAGTTGAAGCTTTGCGTGTTGTGATCATCTGAAGTTTCTTTTGGTAGTACGCTTTAGAGTTTACATGTGTGATTTATATCTATAGGCAAAATAATTTGTTGTTCATGACCCTTTAGGGGCTCCGTACTGTAAGGAGTAGTGTTGCTCTAGAAAGATCCGAACACTGTTGAGTCAACGCTCCTTTCTGTGTACACAACATTGGTATAAGATTGACCAGTTTTTCACACAATAACATGGATTAAATAGTTTCGGGGTTGGAGACTTCTTTTGAAATATTATCGTCTGCTTTAAAGGAAGTTGTTTTTGTTTTGTGCTTTAAAGACACTGGACACTATTGGTAATTGTCAAAGACAAGTCTTCCAACTTTGTGTATATCGACATATGCATAAAATAACAAACCTGTGAAAATTTGAGCTCAATTGGTCGCCAAAGTTGCAAGATAATAATGAAACAACAAAAAACCCTTGTCACACGAAGTTGTATGTTTTCAGATGCTTGATTTCGAGACCTCGAATTCTAAATCTGAGGTCTCGGAATCAAATTCGTGGAAAATTACTTCTTTTTCGAAAACTACGTTACTTCAGAGGGAGCTGTTTCTCAAAATGTTTTTTACAATCAACCTCTCCCCATTACTCGTAATCAAGAAAGGTTTTATGATAATACTTATTTTGAGTAATTACCAATAGTGTCCACTGCCTTTAAAATATGTAGACATGGCTGTACCGCAAGTCTGACTGTACCCGCAAGTCTACTAGACTTCTCATAGTATTGACGAGTAAACTTGACTTTCGTATTTGTTCCCTCAAACTCAATCGTGAAGTGTTTACTGTAAGCTCAGTCTCTGTAGACTGTGTCAGATTCTCTTCTTTGTATGTTAAAGGGGACTCCCTCTGGCAATACATCCGCTATTTTACCTCTTAAAGGCACTGGACACTATTGGTTGTTACTCAAAATAATTATTAGCATAATAACTTAACTGGTAATGAGCATTGGAGAGCTGTTGGTAGTATAAAACATTGTGAGGAACGACTCCATCTGAAGTAGCATAGTTTTAGCAGAAAGAGGTAATTTATCACTGAATTAATACAACAACTTCAGCTACAGCCCTAGAATCTGAAAGCACACAAAGTAATGAAACGAGGTTGTTTTTTCTTTCTTAATTTTATTGCAACTTCGATGACCAATTGAGTCAGAATTATCACAGGTTTGTTATTTGATGCATATGCTGGGATATACCAAGTGAGAACCCTACTCTTTGAAAATACCAAATGTGTCCAGTGCCTTTAATAGATTTGTATTTGTTATTTAAGCAATATAACTGCACACTGTTTCAACAGCTGTTTTAAGGACAAAGTTATACCCACCTGTCGATATCCTATAACAATGTTGCTGGTTATTTACCGACATCCACATTATTTTGAGAGATCACCAGCTGGTGTATGGTGGGAAACCCTTCTAGTGTGAGAGTTCTTATTCATCGAGCCAAAATGGTATGTGCTTTGACATGCTGTCAAACATACATTAAACCAATATCGTATTGGTTGGGTGTTTGTTCCTGACTAATGTTCTATACTGATCAATGTGTGCGACAAATTGACTGCGTGTGTTTTTCACCAACTTAAAAAAAAAAAAAACGTTTCTTGTCGAGTCTCATTCATCCTGTTGTTTGAGCATATGGTTGATGTAGGATAATTGTTCAGCTAGTTAAATAATGTCTATGCCATTACATTTGAAAACAATTTGAGGACCATGTCCCAATTTCATAGCGCTGCTTTAAGCGGCCGATTTTGTGCTTACTGTTCGATTTCCAGTTCATAGCGCTGCTAGACAGAAGCGCACGAAAAAGCATGCCGGTGCTTACCGCACGCAAAATAAATGACGTCACAATGCATATCGATGGTAAACGCGCAATATGGCGTCCAATTTTTCTAACCTGTGAAATACGCTTTCCTCAATAGCAACTTTGCCTGCTAAAATGACAGGAAAAGTACCCTTGTCACACGAAGTTGTGTGCCTTCATATGCTTGATTTCGATACCTCAAATTCTAAATCTGAGCTCTCGAAATCAAATTCGTGGAAAAAATTCTCTCGAAACCAACGTCACTTTGAGCTTTTTCTCACAATGTTTTTTACTATCAACCTCTCCCCATTACTCGTAATCATTTCTGATAATAATTATTTTGAGTAATTGTCAAAAGTGTCCACTGCCTTTAAGATAGTGTGTCCCCCGTATCCACAATGCTAAAAAACGACCCGTGTGTCAAATTTAATTCAGTGGCGAGTTACACTGCCGATCGCTCGTGGGCAAAACGCTGTTGTCATCATCCAGTGATCCTGTGTGTGGATCCGTCGTTTTGATCATCGCGAACCATTTCAAAAAAAATCTGTCATAATATTATACTAAATTAAATAAATATTCAAGCTTGTACAGATTCGCTCCCTTCTCAAAATTAAATTCCGACCATGCCACCTGCCCGCAAATTTCAAACGTGTTTTCGCACCGTGGTTAATCCCGTATACTCTGACGTTGCCTGAGTCAAGATCACGGGCGCCAGTCTAGGCACGCGGACCCTTTTAGAATATCACATTCACTAAAATAATATTGTGTTGGTGACACCTTATCAGTGATCACTAAAATAGTATTATAACGGGACGCGGCATCACAAAGGTATTTTGAACACATTTGAAATTGTCAATATGTAAAGAATAGTTTAATTGGACGTCAAAAATAGTTTACCTTGCACGTAGACCCTTGTAGAATATCACATTCACTAAACTAATATTGTTTTGGCGATACTTGATCAATGTTCCTTAAAATAGTATTATAACGGGACGCGGCATCACAAAGGGTTTGTGAACACATTTGATATATCAAATATTATTGTTAGTGGACTCGGCATCACAAAGGGTTTATCACATTTGATTTATCAAATATATTATAACTGGACGCCACACAATGTTTCCATGCACGTTTAACTTTGTAGAAAATAACATTCACAAAATAATATTGTGTTGGCGACACCTTATCAATGGTCACTAAAATAGTTTTATAAGGGGACGCGGCATCATAAAGGTATTTTGAATACATTTGAAATAATACATTTTTTTAAAGAGTAGTATAACTGGACGCATCACAAGGTTACAAAAAATTACCGAGTGCGCGGACCCTTCTAGAATATCACATTACTAAATAATAATAATAATAATAATTACATTTATATAGCGCTTTGTACTAAAAATAAGTTTATACTAAAATAGTATTGTGTATAAGTGGACGTGCACCACGAAGGAGGTTGGCGACACATGGTCACAGATCACTTAATTAGTCTTTAATATAACGGGGCGCGTTATCACAAAAGTTTTGAAATTATCACTATAAGGAATAATATAACTGGACGCATCAAAAAGAAGTTGTGTATAAGAGGGCGCAACCAAATCAACTAATATAAACAACATTATTGTGTGCACCAAGTTATTTTTGCTACACATTTGAATTGCACACAAGAGTGGTATATAACGACGCCACACGGAGTAATTGTGGACATCTTCGGAACGCATGCTAAACAAGTATTTTGTGATATAAGTGGGACGCAGCAAAAAGGGGTTGAAGCACCTTTTCGATCTACATACAAATGTTTCTATAAACTGGACGCCGCATATATTGCTGAGCGAATATCGTGTTAAGATGAAGGACTGAACCAATTGCTACAAACGTGGTTCTTTGCTTTTTGGAGACATCCACCACTTGATCACCTTCTATTCTGTATTCAATCAATCATGTTTTTATTATTCGATTGGGTGGCAATGACGTATTGATTGATGGTTGTTTGACTTTAACCATTCATTTGTACATGTAGATAATTATTTAAAAATTTTGATGGTTTGACTTTAACCATATTTAGTAAACACCTTTAACTTATCCGGGTCCACATTTTACGGAGTCCCAAAGTGCCACACTACTTTTCCAAAAATAACGAGACAACTGTATCATCCAATTAACAATGTTTGTTGGGGCACGGATGGCAACCTTTTAACTCTGTAAACAAGAGAACCGGAACAGTACAAGTTATATTAAACATTTCTCGGGCAACATGAATTAAACTAATAACAGCGAGTCTAATGTGGGTAGACGATTGCAAATGCAACCCACTTAAAGGTCTATGTACTTTTTCCTAACACAAACCACAATGTCCACAGATTTACATTAAACTTACACAGTTTGAAGATTATGATAGTAGAAAGCTTCCCTTGAAATTTTACTGGTGCTGTAGTTTTTTTTTTAAACGAGAAAAAACAAATAATTTTCGTCTCAGTTTTAGAATGTCAAAACGTATTAACCAGTTATGCTATAATCATGGTATAATATCATAACTGGTTAATGGGTTTTTACATGCTAAAATAATTTTCATCGTCCTGAGACGAAAATTAGTTTGCGACTTGTTTTACTCAATTCTCAAAAACTACAGAGCCTCAGTTAGTAATATTTGTCTCTATAACACATAATAAGTTATACATTGCACACAACTATATATCTCGTCAGTATCCTACAGAGTTTGGTCCATAACATTTTGTAAAAGATTTCCACTATCATTATCTTCAAACCCTGTAAGTTTAATGTCAATCTGTGGACATTTTGAAAAAGTACCCGAATCCTTTATTTGCCAGATTTACCTTCGACAGTCATGCACGAGCACATATAATCAATACGCCCCCTCGTGGTAATAGCTCATAACAAGCTTGTCCGAACATGAAATGTTAACATTTAGATAAAGGGATAACAACATTGAAAAACAACCCCTTTGAAAGAGGTAGTTTTCAACAAATATTTTAATTTGAGAAGGGATTCGCATGCACGAAGCCATTCTCAGCAGCCTGAAAGCACATAAATCCATGCAACGCGGAAGTTTTTCCTTTCATTCACTTGTTACGACTTTGATGTCAAATTGAGCCAACATTTATAAAGGCTTGTTATCTTATACATTTTAGGGGGATACACCAAGTGAGTGATACTATACTAAGTATTTTATATTGATTAAAAGTCTAACTTGCTTTCTAATTGTTGTTATATTGTTATGTATTTCTTTATAAATTTGATTATTTGTTACGCGTGTAAGACCAGCGACTTGGAAAGGCTCCTACCCACTTTTGTGCCTTTTTTAAATTGGTAATTTGGAGCTGAATAATTGCTGTTGCAATTATCACCAGTTCTGACTTACGTTCCATGTTAATCGATTTCTCGCCTCTCTGCTACGAGAGCGTGGCAGTCAAGTGGTCATAGCATGCAAATGGGCTTCATTTGGTAGACCCATTGAAATGCACAAGTGCCAACCAATGTAAGAAGAGAACAAAACAAGATAATTCCTGTATTCAAAGGGTCTGAGTACTTTTTGTAGGACGCAGAACACAATGTCCAAATAGTAACACTGAACTTACACAGTTTGAAGATAATGATAGTAGAAAGCTTCCCTGAAAGTATAACTTGCTGAGGTGGTTTAGTTGTTGAGAAATGAGTAAAACAATGTCATGGAAACTATTTCGTCTCAGTGATCATGAGACGAAAATTATTTTAGCATGAAAAAATGTATTTTTTATTGATTGGCAGCGTATTGGCCCACGGCACATTGTAAACTATTACATGGTGCTAAGTAAAAGGGAGTAGGTCCAATTATTTAAAACGTTGCCCCAAAACACCTTGCAGTCAAATATTGAATGTTGAAGCGCATGGAGCGTCACTGACCGAGGAATATGTGCGCTGTATAAGGAGACATTGTTAAACACTCGAACAAAGGTATGCTTTCCCTTTGAATACGGCAGTTAATAGTTGTGTACCTTTTTTTGATCTGAACAGTCTTTTTGGGGGGCACTGTGAAACTAATTAGCATTTTAGGAGATGCATTATCTGTACGTGCCTCACTCATTCGTCAATCAATTTATATTGCCCCCGTTCCTCAACTTGGCGCCACCGGGCTGTATCGTCCTCAATGCATATTTGTCAACGACTGCAGAAACTGACAGAAATTGTGCTGTAACCAAGAAGTTTTCGCTTATTATTCTATGTCAAGGACGGGTTTCCTGATTAGCTGGATCTGGAGCATATTCTCATCAGAAATACTTAATCTCATTAGAAAATGCTTTACAGAGTAAAACGAGAAAAAAAAATGTTTAAAAGGTGTTAAATTGTTTCGTCACGTCAGGGATGTTGTCGGTGAAAACTATTAGTAGTACGGTTAAATCTACAGTATATCTGTGAGTGAACTAAAACTGAATTTAATTTTTAAAAAGTTAACTTGCGGATACGACCATATGAAATATCTTTTTGGATAACTGTTGGCCTTGGAAAAAGCCCGCTGCAGACTCGACGTATACCCTGCTCGTCTGCAGGTCAAGAGTATGGTATACCCTGTTTGAAATTTCGATACCATACCGGTTTTTTCAGAACCAAAAGTAAAACAAAAAAGGGGAAAGTTTTCAAATGGCTGTACGTATAAAATTATTATAGGTTAGCTTTATCATCTATACCATAGTTTCAAACACCGCTTTAGGTTATTGCTAAGGTTAAAATAAACAGTCACGTTACAACCACTCCGTAAGATATAGAGAGCACCTAATTAGACGGTCAATAGGTGAATTTGATGTTTTATGATTGATTTGGTAAACGTCCGTGTGTGTTTGTTTTGTTTTCTTTAAATTTTAATCACAGAGTCAGGTATAAATTAATTAAGATTAAGGTTTTCTTATTACAAGAGGTATCAATTTCGTAAAATCATCTATAATAGATGGGGGTTATGTGAGAGTTTTTGGGACAATAGGTGGCAGCAAACTTCCAGGTTGTGAAAATCACGCACTAAACCTCATGACAAAAAGGAAACCCACGATTTCTTTCTCATCATCAATATTGTGATGGTCGTGGCTGGAAAGGAATGATTGAAATATATGTGTCCTTGGGGGTTTTTGACTTGCAACGTGGAGCGTTTTGGGTACACTGGCAATTATAAAATTAGAATTTTTGTGTCTGGTTGTAATTAATTTTGAAAATATTCTATTTATTGCGACGTAAGTAATTAGGTAATACTGATAAGTGTTTGAAGCATGTTCTGTCACACGCTAACACATCGCTCGCGCAGAATCCTTTCATTTGATTGAGTTTGAATGTGTTCCAACATCTTGTATTCAAAGAACGAAATTGTGTGTCACAGATTTTATTTGTTTACTAACGTTCATTCAAAGCTCTCCCATTATTTACACCATACTGAAGACTTACAGAGTATATTGATGTAGCACTTAACTGTAAAATAGTTTTGCTAGTGTCAGTTCTAGGGTCGTAGGCGTAAAGTTGAATACTTAAAAAAACAGGTGATCATAGAAAGCAAATAGATCTTCACCTTATTCACTGTCAATGGGACATCTGTATGCATAATGGTTGAGACAGTCTAACTTAAAACGAACCGAGACGTTGTGTACAAAACCAGTTTAATGAAGCTTCAGGAACTTTGTTTTTTAATTCAAAAATTATGGATTGTAATAAAATATAATAAACGTATTGACTCCCCCCTCCATTAAACATGAATAATTATTCTATAAAAAATAATAATAATAAAATAAATAAATATACAAACAAGTGAAACAACGATGAATCAAATAAGTGACTTACACTAAAATCATAACTGTTACAAAGAAAAAAAAACAGTTTTTAAAGATTAAAACATTAAGTAAAATTATGAATGTTGTGTGTTGCCATGGTTAACCTTCGAGAATTACTCTACACTCACTATTGTTGGCATTAATTCCATAATATGTCCTTTTGGGTTGCTTTCTGCAAAAGCTAATTTTATTTTCGCATTAAAATAAATCCTTTCCAACACTGCAAAGAGACACTTGGGGGTAATCACACGTGGGGTCTTCCTAATCACTTCCTCTACAACCCGTAGCTTGCCTCCTTTCCCGGGATTTTCATAACTGTCAATGTGATCTTCAGAGGTGACATTTCACATTTTACAAACACATCTGCTTCTATAACCAAAGCAACAAATACCATAAAATAATATATAGAAACCCCCGTTGGCTCTAATCTGCGCTGGAAAGGTCTTTAATTCCGATGTCACCTTCGGAACTCTGTGTTAAGAAGAGAAAAACAATGTTGAGCGAGTTTAATCGGTGTTCTTGGATTATGTCCTTCTCACTGATTAACTGCATAAGTATTTGCGGATGTCGCATAGAATGCTGAAAGGAGTGGAATAGTGGCACATGTTAGACTCGCCACAAGGTTTTTATAGAGGCACGATACATCTAGGTTATAATGGGTGCGTTCGTTTAGCTTCCCTGGGTCGACCCCGGTGTGTGGCGGTTTTTTTTTCCAGGACGAACGTGAGTAATTATCTGCACACGTTCGTCCTGGAAAAACAAAACGCCACACACCGGGGTCGACCCGGGGAAGCTAAACGAACGCACCCTATAGGTTTCGCGTTAACGTACACGTTGTACTGTTGTACTTACTCCTTCAACAAGAAAGGTGAACCATGGTGAGCCATGAGCTTGGGCTGTCGTCTCAGTGTATAGTTCCTTTGTAGGCAAAACCTTGAATTGGGGCTTTATAACTTATAAATCCACATTTTAAATCCTCTTTCTGAACCCAGGCCTATCTCATGCTTCACGT
This sequence comes from Asterias amurensis, assembly GCF_032118995.1. NCBI lineage: Eukaryota > Metazoa > Echinodermata > Asteroidea > Forcipulatida > Asteriidae > Asterias > Asterias amurensis. The sequence goes on along the minus strand of NC_092664.1, from coordinate 15,034,488 downwards.
GTAAGTTGTACCGTTTCAGCTTTCAGAGTAAAAACGAAAGTTTACACAATTGTTTTTGCTCCTGGAAAGTGCCATTGTTTAAAAGAAAAACAAATGTTTGGATTCACTGCAGGGAATTTTAGTCGGATAAGATTTTTTTTATTTTTTTAAGTGTAAATATTTTGATAAATAATATACATATTCTTCAAAACACAAAACTAAACAATAATTTTTAAAAGGAACAGCGTTACTTAAGCTTCACAATATTGATAAACATGTATGTTGTCTAAACTAAGCTAAACGAGACCTGCATTGATTTAAAACACGTGTTTAAAAGTATTTATTTAAAAAACAAAGCATATGAACGAATAACAGAGGTCACTTATATAACTCTGGATTTGAGAAGACAAGCATCAATGCACCTGTTGCTACCTTCGTTATGTAATATAAGTAATATTAACAGCTGGAATTTATGAAGCGCAAAATTACAGTATAATGCAAGGTGTGGAAAGTAGGGAAACAACCAGTAAGGGGAGATACCAGCTACAGTTTATAGAACAGGTGGTATGTCTGAGGCGTTTTGAAGGCCAAAACACTAGCAATAGTATATGATATCACGTCCGCAAACTCTATTGCGTTTGTTCACTCTGTAATTTTGATGTGTACACTCCTGAATTTTCCGTCATTATCGATTAAAAAAACAGGCCACGGCCCCCAACCTCAAAGTTTTGAAAAACTAAAAACACTTCTGCCGTTGACGGCGCGCGTCAAAATGACAATGCTTTGACGTCATCTCTCGGAGTTTGCTTTGTTATACCTCCACACTGCTACAAAGCAGCTATACACGTTGGAGCTCCCAACTTTGACGTAACATGAGTGATTAACGTAACGGAGCTTTTCGCGAATCTTTATGAAAAGCGCCGGATAGGGGAATTCGAAATTATTGGGTTTTTTTCACAATTAAAATCTATTTATAGTCGCATTACGCAATTTTCTTTCAAGCAGGTCTTCAATCCTTTTGCCCCTTGTTTGCCCATTTGGGTTGTTGACTTTCAACCTGGAGCATTATGGGTGCACTGGCCCTAACAACAACAAAAATGCTCCATTTTGTCAAGGGTGAAGGTTCGTGTTTAGAAGGAGTCTGGCTAGTCTTTACTGTTCAAGTTTCTGAATCTCTTAAAACAAAGCAAATATTGCTTTCAAGAAGTTCAGATACTTGTGAGTGGTTTTAGCATTTAGAACTGATGTTTGTAGGGAGCCCATTTTGTGTGGTACACCCAGCATGCTGATCACAAACCATCTCCCTCCATCATTACAATGTGTACTTGGTTTCCTTGGTTACAGGTTGCGCGAACTCAGCGGGATCGTACGCAGTGCGACAACGCATCAAGTGAGTGAAAAGTGGAGATACCATACATCTTGCGTAGACATAATCTGTGGATGGTTCAAACAGTGTCTGTGAACACGTGGATTCGGAACCTATTAATAGATAACTCCCGACAGTGGTTTGTGCGTTGAAGGATTCTGTGATTGAGGAACACAAGAGGCAAAGGGTAGTAGTAGAGACAAGCTTCTTAAGAATCGGAGAGTGCAAGCTTAATGTCAAGAAGGTAAGAAAACCTTTTTTTTTCTTTTTCCCTTTCCCCACTCATTTCGTTCTTTTCTTACAATAACGGTATGTTCACATATTGGTTGTTGGACAACTGTGTTCAACCAACGAGTGCTCCGTATACATTACATATTTTTTTCATTTCATTTGCATTAATTGTTTTCTTGACCTGTTCTTGACTGAGTTTGACTTAAACAAGTACTTAAGTGGTTAATTATTCTCCCTTTTCACCAAAATGGAAATAAATGTAGATTGAGTTAAATTGAAAACCTGTGACACACTCCTTAGTTCCGGAACAGAAGGCAGTCTGACCACAGGTCGGTGTTTATAGATGAAATGCTCTGACCAATAGCGATGGTGCGACATGGTGATATTTTATGTAAAAGAAGTCTCATAATTCAAATTTATATTAGTCCCACATACATTGCAGGAAAATACTGACTGTTAAAGCGCATTGAGCCTCACTGAGTGACGGATGTGTGCGCTATATATAAGAAGCCACTATTATTATGAACAAGTTTTTACGGTGTGTTAAATGGCAGCTGGGCAAGCATCGTATGCACGATAACTACGCTACGAATAAGAATGACGTAGGCGAGGTATTCTTAAAAGCCTCTTAAATACATGTCTCGAAATTCTGCATCGCTGTGTGTCTATTTGCATGTGCTGAAATACTCTACCATTAACTGTGTTTTATGTGTTCTCTCCTTTGGGTTTTTAACGCGAAACTTCTATTCAAACTTTTGGATGTTGATTATAACCTCTGGTTTATGTTTAACGTGCGAAATATTGACAAGTTTAATAATGTTTATAATTTTGGTAATAAGACCAATAATGCCTCCAATGAATTAATCACCGTTACTCTGAAGCTTAACGGAACCTTTGTGTTTGCTAAGCTATGATAAGTATGAACATCACAGTTGGGATCATTCATGCTTCACTTTTATTTACTGCTATTACACTTTCCTCCCCTGCTTCTTGTCATCAGCGAGCATCCTTGGCTCAATCATATGTTTATACAATTTGAGATTTATGTGTTTTAAAGTATCTACATGTTTACCTCTTTTACCAGCAAGGTCTGGGAGGGCACATCTTTTTATGACAGTTTTTGTGCCTTTTGCTTTTCCCTGGACGGCCTTAGCTTGTTTCTATAATTGTTATAATGTCCAAAGAATTAAAATAAATTAAAATATATACCATGTAAAGTTATCTGCACATCTGTGAGCAGCAATCTCACCGAAGGTTGTACACATTCTTGCATATCGTATATCAGACGTCTGGAAGAGATCCTATATATCTGTTTTCATACCCTTACGGTTCCATGTTACCTAGTTTTGTCAACTCACACGACAGCAATTCCAAAAGCAGCAACTGATGAAAACTGATCAGGGAGAAAACCTGGACTAATAAGAGTACTGGACCTGTGTGTGAACCGAGTGTTTTGAAGATGAGATCCTATATCTATTTCCACACCCTTACGGTATTATGTTACTCAGTTTTGTCAAAATTGACAGCTATTCCTAAAACAGCCATTCCTTAAACGGCAACTGATGAAAACTGATCAGGGAGAAAAGGTGTACGGGACCTCAGTGTGAACCGAGTGTTATGAAGAACAACACTCGTCACTTCCCCCCTAAATGAAGGCAACAAAAAGCGGCACATATATGTTCAGGATACATGACGATATCCATTTGTTTTTAAACGTCAATGTCCTACAACAACACCACATTGTGAAAACAAACAACTTACTGACGCTAAGAAACAAGCTCTTATTTTCTTTGATGCGCAGACAAATACAGGGTCTTATGTGAGAGTTCGTCGGCAATATAAATGCATTTGAGAATAAACATGTCAGTGGTTAATATATAAAAACAGCCTCGTAAAAGTGGCACTGTTTGTTTTTAATTTCACGACTCACAGTTTTCACCTGCTGTCACCGACGCTCTGAATTGTGTTTTTTTCTTGTTGTCTTGCTTGTTTGATTAAATCCTGGAATCGCATTCTTGTGTTTGCTCAAGGAGAAGCCTCGAGTTACACGAGAGTTCTACGTGTCCTGTGAATGCAGCCTCTTTTTGAAGAAACCGATCTGGTTTGCGTTTCCTGAAACATTGTTTGACTGAATGACACTATGTTTCACTAGTTGGTAGATAACAATTTGTGCTTGTTATTATTCGTCTGTTCCGTGCCTAAATACACGTAAAGGAAAGCTGATGTTTGTCTAAAACCATGCACTAGTTAATGTTGGCTCAGTGGTTTGTCTCCTTGACTTTCATCTCTGGACCCTGGTGTGAATCCCACATCAGACCAGAGCTTTGCATTTGGATTAGGTTATCGCTCTCCATTTCAGTACACGGGGTTCCCTCATACCTCTGAACAAATCTAAAAAACGGAACATGCCTTCTCTTTTCCTGTTCATCGCGTTGTCATCGAGGCTAATTAAAGGGAAGGTACAGGTTTGGTAATTACTCAAAACAAATATTAACTTCAAAACTGACTTGTTAACGAGCAATGGAGAGCTGTTGATAGTGTAAAACGTCGTGGGAACTATTCTCTCTGAAGTGACGTAATTTTTTAGAAAGAGGTAATTTCTCACTCAAATATTAAATGGCATCTAGCTAGAAGTCTTTTATTCCTAACTGAAAGACCACGAATTCGTCCAACACGGGTGTTTTTTCTTTAATAGTTGTCTCGCAATTTCGATGACCAATTGAGCCCAAATTTCTACGGGCTTGTTATTTTATGCGTCTGATGGGATACACCAATTGAGAACACTGGCATTACCAAACGTGTACAGTGCCTTCAAACTGTTTGATGTGTTTTAATCAACCTAATTGGAGTTGAGTATCAAATATAAATATCTCCGGTTACGATCATGTTAACTGCATGCACTTTTTGTTTTTGTATACAAATGACCTGCATATATTGATCTCAACGCACTTAAAGGAACACGTTGCCTTGGATCGGACGAGTTGGTCAAAACAAAAGCGTTTGTAACCGTTTTTTATAAAACGCATATGGTTGGAAAGATGTTTTAAAAGTAGAATACAATGATCCACACAAGTTTGCCTCCAAATTGCGTGGTTTTCCTTCTACTGTGCGAACTAACATGGTCGGCCATTTATGGGAGTCAAAATGTTGACCCCCATAAATGGCCGACGTGTTAGTCGACAAGGTAAAAGGAAAACCACGCAATTTCAAGGCATGTTTGTGTATCATTGTATTCTACTTTTACAACATCTTTCTACCCATATGCATTTTATAAAAAACGGTTACAAACGCTTTTCAAAGACCAACTCGACCGATCCACGGCAACGTGTTCCTTTAATGACAAAGTACATGAATACGTAAGCTGAAGCAAAGACTATGTACGAATCATGTTATATGGCGCATGTATCGCTGCATATCGTGTGTTTATTTTAGGCTGTATACGAGTAAAACATTGGTGTAGTGGCATGCCTGTCGTGACATTAGTAAAACAGCGTCTGGCATTAAGTCTAACATGACGTGATGAAGCCTAATAACAGCTGCTCATAACTATCACCTGGTGGAAACATTCAAACAATAGTTCATAAGTACTTTCTGAGTCCATCTAAGTTTCATTTTTACGAGAGTATATGATACACAATCTCGCAAAAATATCTTAAATACAATATTTGGTTTCAACCTTATCAAACAAAACGGAGGGGCGCCAAAGGTAAGTTTCTCTATAATCATGTAATGTTGCGTTAAAGGCAGTGGACACTATTGGTAATTACTCAAAATAATTATTGGCATAGAACTTTACTTGGTAACGAGTAATGGGGAGAGGTTGATGGTATAAAACATTGTGAGAAACGGCTCCCTCTGAAGTGACGTAGTTTTCGAAAAAGAAGTAAGTTTCCACGAATTTGACTTCGAGACACAAGAATGAGAATTCGAGGTCCCGAAGTCAAGCATCTGAAAGCACACAACTTCGCGTCACAGGGGTGTTTTTTCTTTCATTATTATCTCGCACCTTCGACGACCAACTGAGCTCAAATTTCCACAGGTTTGTTATTTTATGCATATGTTGAGAAACACCAGGTGTGATGACTGGTCTTTGACAACTACCAATAGTGTCCAGTGTCTTTAGGGGCCAGGCCTATGATTAGAAGTTAATCCATGGTTTAACATGGGTTAAAAAATGTTAATTGCTTTTCAATTTAACCTTGAAAACACTTGGAGCCGGGAAGCTGATGTGTTGAATTGTATGATGTAGTCTTAAACAATCTTCAAAGTGTATCACTTCTAATAACGCTGTGATTAAATTCGCATAAGTAGTGACATTATTTTTGCCCTTTTTCTCAGCGGAAATTTACTCAGCATGTTTCCATATTAACTTGTTAATCGAGAACCCTTTGATTTAGAGAGTTAAAAGATCTAACCATAAGTGCAGACAGACAGAAAGAGAGGTTTGATAAAGACACAGCGTTAATATTACTACTACGGAGCTCTGGAAGTGCCATCATACATGTTGAGATCCCGAGATAATATACTGCAGAAGAATAACATTATAAACGTAAGATTGCAAAATTCTTGGACGATTTATCTCGGGCGAACCACTTCCCGAAGTTAAGAGGTCTTCTTCCCGTCTCTTCTAGTGATGTCGACATTGTCGACAACTCGATTATTTCAGGATTGACGACATTCTGATCGACTTCCCGAGATATTCAATATGGGGTGATACATGTTTAACAATGTCTAGCACCCAAGATAACGTACAGTGTGAAGACAATGTCCGACTCGTAGGTTGTCGTCGAACCCAGATAAACTAGATTGAAGATGGCAGGATCCCGGATGGCACTTCCAGAGTTCCGTACACTACAGTTGGACATTGCGTCGCGGACCTGTCTGTGAATGAATTTGCTGCACTCTGTGGTTGCGCTGTAAAATGTTGCTCACGTCTTTGGCACGAAGACAGCCGTGTGGTAGTATGCGTGACCAGGGTAAGTATAGCTTTCCTCGCAAGAACTGCTAGGCATGAGTTGAGAAGAGACCCGTGTGTTTGCAAGGTAAACAACAGAGGTTAATGAACCTATAGTATTGGACAAGTCCTTGTTGAACCCGACATTTGCTTTCGCTGTTCAAGAGGGTGTGGACTGTTCTCAACAAAACCTTCCGTACCCCTTTTAAAAAGATCTGTGCAAGTATTACCCTATGATGCCACACAGTTCAGCTTTATTTTATTTTTCTACCAATACTTTGTTGTCTGCCTATTCGTATAATTGGAGTTTTAGTTTTTTTTCCAGGAAAACTGAACATGAACCGTGACATTAAGTACAACTAACATTTTTTTGCTGAAATGAGTCTTCCAGGGGGTCCCTTTTAAGAATCTGATGCATGCCCAGCTGGCAGAGTTTAGCATTTTTTGTTATTGCAAAAAATCACTTTTCCCATATGTTTGTGTACAAACGCTCATCAATGTGTTTTAAATGACAACGACAGAACTCTTCACATGTTTTCTCGACAAGGAATACTTTTAGGTGTTTATTTACTTTTACCTCACTTTGGTGAAACTATGTTATCAATAGGTTACTTTGTTTCTGATCTAACCTTTGACCTGGGTGCAACATTTCGCAACATTTCTATGCATTTATAACAAGAGTAAACTATATAAAAAAAAGTCCAACATGAGTGGTTTACCCTTAAATTAAAAAAATTCGAAAGGGGACAAAAACATGTTATAATTTAACTTAATAATCCAGTCGTTCTGCTTCTCAGTAAAACAAGATACATGCCAATGCATCAAGCCATTACGTGCAGTTGTTGGGGTATGTGTACCTAAAACAAAGTTTTGTGGTGTCATATTTAACTAAAATTATACAGTGATGCAACTATCTCAGTAAACAAATTTAGTCTCAACCAAATGCCATCAACTCTAGCCAAAATTACCATTCAACTGTGACTTCCTTCCTCACCGATGAGATGGGGATGCCATTGTCGGAGGACATTCTGATGAGCGTTTGTTATAAATTTATAGAAATGTTGCGAAATGTTGCAGCAAGCCAAAGGTCAGATCAAAAACAAAGTAACCTATTGAGTACGTAATTTCACCAAATTGAGGTAAAATTAAATACATAATATTATTAACCACGTGTCTGAATTATATCTACGTGTAATATCTGGTTATAGTACACACCTAAAAGTATTCCTTGTCGAGAAAACATATGCCGAGTTTTGTCGTAATAATATAAAACACATTGATGAGCGTTTGTACACAAACATATGGGATAAGTGATTTTTTGCAATAAAAAAAAAATGCTCAACCCTGCCAGCTGGGCATGCATTGGATTTGCATACTAGACACCTTGAAGAACATATTTCTGCAAACAAATCTTAGTTGTACTCCATGTCACGCTTTACCTAAGTTTTGGGGTTTGGCTCTTGGACTAATGGGCAAACTGAAATGAGACTTTGAGTTTAATACATTACCCGAAGGTAATAAAGGTTTGCGGATTATAACATTGATCTCTGTAGTTACGTTCTCGAATTACTAGAAACAAAGTTGCCTCAAAAGGTTTCAGTACCTTTTGTTGATCAAGTTTGGGAATCATTACACGAATCCCAACTCGATGTGAATGAAGATTTAATAATAATATAATGTACATGTATGGAAGATTCAACTTCATAAGTCAGAGGTTTTTTTCAGTCATCATAGTTTTCTGGCAAGTCGCGTAAATCCGTGATGCATGCTTGAGTAATTTTCGTGGAATTGTTTTACCCATTCCTCAAAAAAAGGTTCATACCTCGTCAAGTAATATTTGAAAGGAACCCTCATACCGTCACTAATGTATATCTGTCTTGTTTTGTGTCGTACTAAATGTACCCAAACCCTTCAGTTACGCTGTTTTAGTGACGCGTAGTTTTCTTGTACGCCGATATGCATTGTGTTGTTGCACTCAATCAGAAAACAAATTATGAAAGGTGTTGTATCTTTATATCGACCAAAGATGACAAAGCTGTTGCGTAGGTTGTGTGACATTAGGATATAGTTAGAGAGTATAGGCTCGTAAGATTTAAGCGAAAAGCTGCAGCGAATTTGAAAGCCGTCCGATTGAATTGTTATTTGGATGGCTCTCTTCTTTTAAGGGACACGTCGCCTTTGATCGGGCAAATCGGTCTGTGAAAACTGTTTGAAACTATTTGTCATAAAATGCATATGGTTCAAACGATGTTAATGAGTTAAACAACATGATCACAACACACTTATGCCTCAACATTTTTCTTTTACTTTAGCGAACTAACACGGTCGGCCACTGTTCTGAGTAAAAAATTTGACTCTACAAAGTGGCATGCCGTGTTAGTTTACGACGTATGCGGAACTTTCTACTTTTAAAACATCTTTCTAATATTCAAAAGCTTTTTATGACAAAAGCTTTTACAGACCAACTCGTCCAATCCAAGGCAACGTGTCCGTTTAAATCGCATGAAGTAAAAGTATTGCTCATGCATTAAACGAAATTGAATGCCTGTTTTAGTGCCACTTTCGAAAACCAGGCCACCCAGCTCGATGAAATAATGTGGTTGTGTTTATTTACAAATATGTCATTGGAATAAGACTCCCCCAAATTACAAAGGTTTATTACCTTTAACATTTATTGCTTGGGAGGTGTGAAATTCGCGCGCTTTCATTCCTTGGTGGACAGATGTCCACATAGATATCCAACCTTGTCATCAGCACGGTACAAGGGTATCAATAATGACACTCGATTAAAGTGACTATGTACCATACATGATTTAGTTATGAGCGAGTTTTGAACTTGTTTAAGACAAGAAAACGAAGATTTAAGACATGCGACTTGTGTTTCCGTTAAAGGTCGCAAGGTATTCGTCGAATTGAAACAATGTTTTGTGTTTTCGTCGGTTATCACCCGTAACACTTAAATCTGAAACAAAATAAAATTGAAAACAAGTATGAAAAGTGCTATTTTTAATTCAAATGTGACTCAACAAACAAAAATCGCCATATGCACAAGCGCCGTTTTAAAATCTATACCGTAATGCATCTAAGGAAAACTCAGTAACATTTAAATCCGACTCAAGCTGCCAGTTTTGACGCCACTCTGTGATTACTGTATCATGGTTGGTTCTGTACCACATTCGCTTCAAAACTAACGCTCCAATGTGGTTGCCGGTTTGGCTTGGACTCGCACTTCACTCGGAATTTGTTGCGAACCAATCATACTTACTGGGACTTGCATGGGACAATGGAAATATTCTTCTATGTTATATTGTTTTGTTTGTTTTCTTCTTAGACAAACTTGGTGTTTATTCTTGAGCGAAATGTACAAATATTGAAGTGGCTTCTCTAGAGAAATAAAGCTACTTGTAGAAGAAAACAAACTAGCTAGTTAGTTCAAATACCAACACTCTCATTTAAAGGCACTGGACACGTTTTGTAATTGTCAAAGATCAGTTTTCTCACTTGGTGTATCACATCATGTGCATAAAATAACAAACCTGTGAAAATTTGGGCTTAATTGGTCATCGAAGTTCCTAGAAGATGAACGAAAAACGCCTTGTTTGACGAATTTGTGTGCTTTTAGATAGGAATAAAAGACTTCTAGCTAGTGAGAAATTACCTCTTTTCTCCAAAAACTACGTTACTTCATAGGGAGTCGTTTCCCACAATGTTTTATGCTCTCCAATGCTCGTTACCAAGTCATTTTTGAAGTTTGCATTTGTTTTGAGTAATTACCAAACGTGTACCTTCCCTTTAAAAGCACTTGGCGTAATGCACTATTGACTTTACCCGCAGTTGAACACAGTTGGAGGTATGTTCTTTTATTAAATGAACGTTTACTGGTGAATGCTGTTGATCGTCTAGCCGCCGATGGTATACTTAAGTGTACTACACTTTGATAGGGCTCCAGTTTCAGTGAAATAGAGTGTTTCTTCGGAACAGATACATGATAAATTAAAGTCTGGAAATATTTGGTTGTTTGTTTATTTGTTTGTGTTGATTAGTAAAGTACTCTGACCTGACATAAATACAGTCTGTGAGTAGTTCGGCTTATTCACCAATTGATAGACTCGGTTAAGACACTTGATGTCATAACGTAGTGTGTAAAATTAAACCATTTTGTGAAAGGCTGGTATGCATTGGGGCAAAGAGTATCGTCCACGACTTGCGAGACAATTATTGCGTAAGTTGTACACCAAGCTCACACGACATTATTGGACAAGTGAACTAATGCAGTTGCGTAAAGTTCCGTGAAATCGGCTTTAGATCGTCAACGAATTCGTGACGTTTATAATGACGTATGTGTCCCCTGGTGTGAAGAAATATAGTTCGCTTGCGGTATCTAAACGTGTGCGCGAAAGTGATGAATTTTTAGTGTGGAGAATTTGAGTATTAATTGGTTAAAAGACAAACAAAGATTACCTACTGTGGCATATTGTCTTTTGAAATGTCTCCTAGTAGGCCTATGTTAAGAATCAATTGCGCCCAAACATTATTCTTAAGGAATAATCATTTTTTACTGAAATTTGTTCTTGTTTATTTCATAGAACTATAGACTATCTGCAGGCATTGCAAACATGATAGTGTTCAGCTCGTGATCCTTCATTAATTTCAAACACTCGGGGAATTAAATGAATGATTTCAGCGATCGATAAGTCCCCCTGGTTACTCCATTCAGAAACATTACTTTCATGTTCTCCCATAAGAGATATACCGTGCTAATGTTGAATACCCTGCCACAAACATGTATACATATTTTGTTAAGGCTGCTCCGGGTTATGCTTTGGCCATCTTTGATGAAAACAGGAACTCTGGAATTTGCCACAAGGCCGTGTACGATCGCGCCCCATCCGTGTTTTTATGGTAATGAAAACGGGGAGGGGAACTATAAACGAGTTGGAGCAGCCTGTAAGTAACATCATCTACAAGTCTTAAAATGAGCCACCGTGTCACGTCGATTAGTGGAGACGGTGACGGCACAGCTAGCCTTGATGGTATTCATAGTTGAAACATCCCAGTGATGTGTTACGACGAGCGTCTTCGGGGGATGTCTATAGGTCGGGACGTGTACTTCGTTCTGCAGGCTAAAGGCGGGGCAGTTTGCGGGCCGTTCTTGTGAGTGATTTATAAGGCGAGTACATTTTGGTGCCGTAGCAGTGTGGGTTCTTGTTGCTCCATTTTGGTGATATCTACACCAACTTGTTTGTCGCTTGGAAAGCGAACTTCTAACCACACCTCATACTTGAGCCTGGATTTGAGATGAGCGGCCAGAGCAAGGGATAAAGAGATGAAATTTTACCCAGTACAGGAGGAGGCTGGCAGTTGATGGCATTTGTGTTGCTGAACAAAGTAAAAAAGGAAACACTTCAAGGTACTGGAATTTCTGTTTATTTGTGTAGAAAGTCAGTTTCTTATTAAATTACATTTGCTTGTCCTCTAATTGGAATCAGTCTTAGAGCTGTTTAAGATGCTGGTGGTAGCTTTTGCGAAACTTGATGATTAAGCTGTCCCGTCAATCCAATGCCATATTTTTTAATTTCACCTGGGAGTATTCTATATCGGTATGTTCTTAATGCTGTCGGTTTTGATTTGGTTGCAATAATTTGAGTTGTAGAGCTTAAAGGCAGTGGACACTATTGGTAATTACTCAAAATAACTATTGGCATAAAACCTTACTTTGTAACGAGTAATGGGGAAGGGTTGATGGTATAAAACATTGTGAGAAACAGCTCCCTCTTAAGTGCCATAGTTTGGGAGAAAGAAGTAATTTTCCACGAGTTTGATTTCGAGACCTCAAGTTTAGAACTTGAGGTCTCGAAATCAACCATCTAAACGCACACAACTTTGTGTGACAAGGGTGTTTTTTCTTTCATTATTATCTCGCAAGTTCGATGACCGATTGAGCTCAAATTTTCGCAGGTTTGTTATTTGATGCATATGTTGAGATACACCAACTGTGAAGGCTAGTCTTTGACAATTTCCAATAGTGTCCACTGCCTTTAAGGAGTTGTCTTTATGAATGTTCCCCGGTGTTTATCCTTAAAACGTTTTGACTGTCTTTCGACAGAGCTGAGGCAAACAAAAGTGAAAGTGATATTTCAGAAAGATTTGAAAGTTTATTTCGAATAAACTGGATACCATTTAACTTACTTTCGACAATGATCGCAAATCGCAATAGAATCTGAAAGCTTTTACCTCTTATAAACTATAGATACTATTGCAGAAATCTAATGCTTAAAAACTGCAGTGTGAAAACATATAGCCCCTAGAAGATATCAAATCATTTTATAATTTGATAATAGTGCAAGATTCTGAAAAATACTTTTTTCTTAAAACCCGCGACATGTGTGATGACTGAAAAAAAAATTGAAGATATCCAATCTGAAACCATTTATGTTGGATTATACACAATCAAACACGTTTAAAGGCTCAATCGGTCATCGGGGTTGGAAGAAAATAACGGAAAGCCCACCCTTGTTTCCCCACGTTTCGCCGTGTCATGACATGTGTTTAAATTAAATCCGTAATTCTCGCTATCGAGAATTGATATTGTTTGAATGTTTTCTCAAAAAGTAAAGCATTTCATGGAATAATATTTAAAGATAAGTCTTTCACCATTACCTTCTGTAAACCCTGTGAATAATTTGTAAATCAGTGAACTTTTAATTTGTTGTCTGTACCTAAAGTGTATAATGGCTTTAAAGCCATTGGACCCTTTCGGTTCAGAAAAAAAATAAAAATTCACAGATTTACAAATAACTTACAGGGTTTACAGAAGGCAATGGTGAAACCTTCTCTTGAAATATTATTCCATGAAACGCTTTACTTTTTGAGAAAACAGCAAAACAATATAAATTCTCGTTAACGAGAATTACGGATTTATTTTAAACACATGTCATGACACGGTGAAACGCGCAGAAACAAGGGTGGGTTTTTCCGTTGTTTTCTCCCGACTCCGATGACCGATTGAGCCTAAATTTTCACAGGTTTGTTATTTGATATAGAAGTTGTGCTACACAAAGTGTGGGCCTTGGACAACACTGTTTACCGAAAGGGTCCAATGGCTTTAAACCAAAGATATCTTTCTAACAGATAGTTTATTTCCATCGCGGATACAAAAAAAATAAGGTTTTTTGTTTACACCGATGTGAGTAAATCACTATACACTCGGTACTACCCCGAATTCTGTAGGGGAAACACCACAGGCATTAGTATTCGGTCCCAAGTCATTTTTGTACTAGTAAAATAAAAATCATGATCTAGAAGTGATGACATTGTTTACTATACCTGAATCAAAACATACACCCACCGTCTGCATTGCGTGTTATTATTATGTAAAGTTCAACCTGCGTTTTTATGGCGACCTTGATTGTGGATTTGTCTCCCGTGATAAATTAATTAAATTAAAAGTGCTTCCAACTACATTTTATCTTATCCGTCTTTTAGCTTCACAAGTCCCTGAAGTACTCCAGAAGGCTACCTTCGATCTAAAGAAAACATCACTGAAATTCCCATGTGGTATTTATTATTTCGCTGGTTGCGTTGTGCATTAGGCAACCTAGAATTTTTAAAAGGATGCTGCGAGGAAATTCGTTGAGTGTTGTATAGGGACGCATTCACGGTGTAGACTTTAAGGATCGTGTATGTATCCACTGATTTGAGGATGTTGAAACGGAAATTCGTTTCATTTTGTTTCTGCCCAATGGTTACTGTATTCAGAAAGAAATAGTTTGATACCATTGGTTAAAGTTACACTGATTTTAGTATCTTGGGATTGACAAATTTATTTTCCTGATGGGTTCTCAGAATAAAACCACTGTGAGTTGTGTTGTGAAGGACACTTATCTTCTTTGTTGTATTATAAGGTTAAATTGTGTTACTGTTGTAACCCTAAATGTGTTACAATTTTAAGTTTATACGTTTTAACAAAAATAATTCGCCACTGTTGTTGGTGGATCTTTGCCTTTTACTCCCATAAAATGGCCGACCGTGTTAGTTCGCTAAGTTAAACCACGCATTTTCGGGGAAAATTTGTGTGGATCGTTGTACTCTACTTTTAAAACATCTTTTTAACCATATGCAATTTATAAAAAAAAAACGGTTACAAACGCTTTCCAAAGACCAACTCGACCGATCCAAGGCAACGTGTTCCTTGTACCGCGCTTAATGTACTTATACGGTATTTTATTTCTATGACAATATATCCTTGTGATTGTTATTATTTAAAAAAAAAAAACAATTTCTTTCATGCATACCTCTATTAACATGGGTTAAGACAGTGTTGGTTATTGATTTCCATCGAGTAAATTTTCCCTTGTGAGCGATACAAGCATGAAAAGAAAAATGGCAAAGAGGAAATGTGGAAAGGGGTAAAACAGAGACAGAAACAGATGGCATTGAGTCAGGAAAGTAAAGGAAAGACATTAATAAGTCGCTCGTTCAAAATGTTATCAGCCTGCCCAAGTCGTTTGCCGGCTTATGGATGCAACATTACTGGCACGAGATTGATCACGGCGAGCTCCAACTGACATAATTGTTCAGATGGTCTTAACTGATGCGTGTGTTATCAATGTGTCACAGTGTGCGATGATTTGCAGAATGTGTGAAAATGCGCACCTCGTGTAGTGTCTGTTAGTAACGCGCAACCTCGCCATCAAAGAGGGGCTCCGTGTACGTTCATGACATATCAAAAGTGCCGAAAAGGTTAGATGCCGCATTCAGTACGATCACGTTGGTTGTTAACACTCATTTATTACCGTCTGGGCGTGAGTAAAGTGTTATTGTAAAATAACTTCCCGTCTCATACAGACGTGGAACTCCTCTGTCTGCTTCTTCTTGTCAGTTGTTTCGTTTCTGTTTCTTCTTTCTCTTCCCCTCACTCTACCTCGGCTTCTTAGTTTCCCCCGTACGTCTTCCATCTCCAATCTTCATCTTCCTCTTCTTATCATCCTCGTCTTTATCATTATCTTCCTCCCCTCTTCCTCTTCTCCTCCCCTTCTCTATCTTCCTCGTCCTCTTCCTCTTCCATTTACCTCTTCCTCTTCCATCTACCTGTTCCTCTTCCATCTACCTTTTCCTCCTTTTTCCTCCCTTTCTTCCCTTCCATCTTCGACTTTTTACTCCCTTCCTCATCTTCTTCCTATCTTCTTCCTCTTCCTATCTTATGAAAGATTGACTGTTGCCAGCTAAACATACAAATAATTTAACAAACAAACAAACCCAAAAAGTTAGTACTTTGGCGAAAAAAAAAATACAATACACATATTTATTTATTGGGTTCAACTGGAAAGGTCACGGGCAAAGTCTATGTTTCGAAATGTCAACTTTTGTTGACATACTGGCTGTATAGACAGCGTATTATATTCTACACAATGTTATTGTTAATAGAGATACTTGAGGGTACAAAACATAAGTAGTCATAACTCCCGCCCAATAATACCAAAACTCCCTCGGTTGACAGCTTTCACTTCTGGCCAGTGCCACCGGGATTCTGTCGACCAACTCCCCGAAGATTGATTTATTATTGAATGGATAAAAAACAAACAGCAAGTTAAAGCATGCACGACGTTTGCGTGTCTACACTTTTAATAACGAGTGAACTTGACATTTAGCTGGCCGTAAATTAGCAATGATGCAGACACGCTGTGAGGTATAGTGACCCTTGGTGATAAAATATGACGGTGGGAGGGCAGGGGAATGTTAACCGGTGAATGGCTTTATAAACCAGTGGCATTTGACAGTTTGTTGCAAAACAGACTCCACTGAGGTATAACTTACTGTCATGTGGAGTGCTTGTCTCAATGTAATTGACTCTGTTAAAGGCACTGGAAACTTTTGGTCTTTACTCAAAATTAGTTTAAAGGGACACACCGGCCGAATTGGGCTATTTGGGCTACAAAATAGACTAAGAAATGTATTCAACGGGTTTCCAGGATTAAAGAAGAACAGTCCTTAAAAAAAATCATCAAATTTGGCCGTTTTTGAGCATTTTAAAACAAAAACGAAGGTCGCGTGATTGTTCTAACCAAAAAGTGGTACAAACAATCACGTGACCTTCCGGGCTAATTTTACATCCAGCCGTCTAAAAGTAACTTACCAAACCAAATTTAAATTTTTTTTTTTACAAAATTTTTAACGAGTAATGACGAAAAAGATTATGTATACAAATTATCGCTACAAAATGTAAATAACGGTGAAAAAGCTAACGTAAGATTCGCATTCAAAGAGTCCGTGTAACGGAAGTTTGTTATACGGCCCCACAGCGTGGAGCAATCGGAACGTAAGCCTCGGGGCATATCACGTACCGCATATGCCGTGTCTCGTGGGGGGCTGGAGGTGTAATCCCGGGCGCTATGAACTCCCAGCTTGCGGGTCTCGCCGTGAGCTTGGGATGGGTTGGGAGCCAGACATCAGAGTACATGTTTGTCATCGTGGGTTTGTCAGTCGGTACACCTCGTGTCAAATCCGTTATTTCTTATGATCGCAACGTTCCAATATTATACTCTGTTTTGTTTCATGGCTCCTAATTTCTTTTTGCTTGGAGTTTTCAGGAAACAATAAAAAAAGATTGACGATGTCAAAACGTAGGAATACCGCATTTTGTTATATTGACAGTGTTATTGTGTGAGTAGCTTAAAAAATGTTTTATGAAGAAGAAAAAAAAGGATTAAACAAACCGGAGCCCCCGATCGAAAAAAGAACAGGTGAAAAATAATTTTGTATCAAAGGTTGAAAAAATATGATAAAAAAATTCCCTCAAAGCATAATTTTGTCAAAAAAATATTTTTTAATTATGTGAATGAAGTGTTATTTTTGAGATTGTTGGAGTATTATTTGGTTACGTTCCAAGCTACGCAGCTACTCAGCTACGCTTACGTTCCTTCAAGTTACGCTATAATATAAAAAGGTACGTTTTTCAAGCCCGAGTCAAGCTATGCTTACGTTCCATATGCAGCTACGTTTACGTTCCAAGATATCCAGCTACGCTTATACCTTCTAAAATATGACGTTCCAAGCTACGCTTACATTCCAAGTTTTGCTTACGTTCCTTCTCAAGTTACGCTATATATACAAAAGGTACGCTTTCGATCCTGAGTCAAGTTACGCTTACGTTCCATACGCAGCTACGTTTACGTTCCAAGATACCCAGCTACGCTTACGTTCCAAGATATGCTTACGTTCCAAAAGATAAGATTACGTTCTAAGCTACACAGCTTCTCAGCTATGCTTCAATCCATACGCAGCTACGTTTACGTTCCAAGATACCCAACTATGCTTACGTTCCAAGATATGCTTACGTTTCAAAAGATATGGTTACGTTCCAAGCTACGCAGCTACTCCATATCCATACAATCCATATGCATCATTTAGGTTTCTTATGCTAAAATCAAAAATTACGCTTTCAATCCCGAGTCAAGCTAGGCTTACGTTTCAAGATTTGCAGCTACGCTTACATTTCAAAATACATTCTCACAAGGACGCTTTTGAATCCCTCACGATTCCCTCCCCCCACCCCCAACCCCCACCCCCACCCCCGACCCCCACCCCCCCCCCCCCCGAGATTATAAAATGTTTCACTGTGAATAACAGGGCCCCTCAGTTTCATCTGTTTAGCAGAAAATACTGCTCACAAAACTTCTTTACTATTCAAAAATTTAGTCGGCCACCAGCCACAAGTTCACCAGGAAGTTGGTGCCAGGAATGCTTTATTTACTTGTCACTGTCCCATCATATTCTGGGTTAGTTTTGTGTGTTCCTCGTGACGATCTTTGGATGTACGTCGAAGCACGACTACCTCCATCGTCGAAGGATTTGCCTGATCCGTATATGCTGGTTGTTTATACTTTATGGATAGACTGGATCTTTATGCTGCGTCGTAGTAAAACGTTGCTATAAACAAAGTATCAGTCTACTTGCAATATTGTGCGACGATGTCACGAAGACTTGACAGTTGCAACGGCTGGAAACACGTTTACGCTGGCCTTTTACCGCTTTTGGTTTTCTTTAATCATTTTTCGCTAATTAAGTGAAATTTTGATGATTTCTTTTTACAGCAACCATCTATAAAAACATTATTTATGATTCTACAGCCCTAAACTGCGTACACGGTGAGCCGGTGTGTCCCTTTAAGTATAAACACTTACTTGGTAACGAGTAATGCAGAGCGCTTGATAGTATAACACATTGTGAGAAACGGCTCCCTCTGAAGTAGTTTTTGAGAGAGGGTATACATTTCTCTTTCAATTGATAAAAGACTTCAGCTGAAGCCAATTTATTGTGCATCTGAAAGTACAGGAAATGATGCAACAAGGTTGTTTTTTCTTTCACTGTTCTCTTGCAACTTCGGTGATCAATTGAGCTAACATTTGTACAGATTTGTTGTTGAATATGTTGGGATACACCAAGTTAGAACATTGATCGTGACGGCCCAGTTCCTTTAACCCACGAACCAACTATCAAGATAGGCCCCTATTTTGTAGAAGCATCATAAACAGTTAATGATTGTCTGGCGTTTTATGCGTGTTCGTAACGTTGATTTGCTGATTAGAACATACAAATTGAGACGGACGGGTGAACATTTCTCATTTTCAATCATCTTCGCTTCGCGGGTTTTCTTTGTCCTATATTGCTGTCTGGCGTTTTATGCGTGTTCGTAACGTTGCTTTGGTGATTAGAACATATAAATTGAGACGGACGGGTGAACATTTCTCATTGTCGATCATTTTCACCTCGCGGGTTTTCTTTGTCCTATATGCCTACGCCTTCCACAGTTATCAAGAGTCTGCTATATGTTCATCAACAACAACATCAAAGTCTTTTTCTTTCGTTTCTTTTTCTCTGATTCATTTTCATCAGGCTGTGCTCATGATTCCTCCAGTTTGGTTTCTCCCTCGTTCTGTGTATTGCTTTTTTTTGCAGTTCCCCCACCACAGGGAGAACATTGCCTTGACACAGATTTAAAGTCTACCCTGTATAAATAATACTCATAAATGTTATAATAGTAACAATGGTTTTAGAAAGCCCTCCTCTAGCTGTTTTTCTCGTCTCAGACTTGTCATATATTCTTTGGGTTTTCCTTTTATGTTGTGATTTCATTTTGTCATCTCCCTTGGTGCGGTCTCCCTCTTCTTTTCTTGCCGGTCTTTGATCATGCTACTATGGAATGTATACACCTCTTTCTCGCGCTCTCTTTCCAGTAAGTTATTAATCCACAGTGGTTTGGAGCCTCGTGTATTGAGCTTTAGTATGTCAGTTTCTGGGAAAAAAAACATTGTACTAGTTTTTAGTAGGTCGCAGATAATAATATGGTCTATTCGGTCCGGATGTGTTTGCTCCGCGTAGTTTCCATTTCGAGATGACAATACAAGATCAACATTGCTTTTCATTGCACAGCTGTATCGTATGCTACTTTCGCGAGCAGAACTTCGTAACTTACCTTTTATTTCAAGAGAAAACAAAAATCTATCCCATCCCACAAATCCATGTGTATATTGATACTTTGCATCGAAGATTGTTTTGTAAATGTGTTTTCCCATTCGAGGTTTATGTATACAGTCTTGCTTGCCTTTTTGGACCCCTCACCTGCCAGCCATGCGTTTTCCACAGCCTCTTACATAGTTCACATCCTCAGCCTGAAGTTTGGAAGTTTACTATGTACCAACACTCTTGTTAAACATCCCTCTTCAGTTGTTTCTTGTTTCGAAACAAGGCGCCGTTTATTGACGATTGGTCAACATGAAATAGTTTGAACTAGGGACAAATCAACCTGTCAATTTGTAGTAGTTATAGCCCGGCGATTTGATTTGATCAGCCAGACGTAATTGGGTACCTTTGGAGGGATGAAGATTATTAATGGAAATGATGTTGTCTTATTCTTGATAACTGAAGTCAAATCGCATGCAAACTAATGATTCCTCTTGGCACTTGGTACCATATTCCTCTTGGCACTGTGCTCCTCTATTGAGTCTGGGGGAATAATGAGCACATTTTACGTAGTAATGGTTTTACTCCCCACCACCTCCCACCCGCCGTTTCCTTGCGCCTCTCATCTTGCAATGTTGTAGTTTTAATAAGGACATTTTTGTTTACTGGGTTGACCATAACAGCGGGAAGTGATGTACCATATATCTAATGGTTGTCATTACATGTATACATTTGCACAAATTTACTGAATGGTCTGAAGTTTCAGCCCGAGCTGTCTTTCTCGAAGGCTAAATGACACCTTCAACACAACACAAGATATGCGTTATCAAATTGAATCATTGTAAACTATTTATTATTTGTTTCTGTCCTCTACACTTTCTGTTATACTTTGTACACAAATTTTCCTGTGGATCGCCCCAGTCTTTAGAATTCCACGAATGAGTCTTTCGTTTTTCTGCTAAGTTTTGTCATTGGTTTCCATAAAATACCGAAAATGAGCACTCATAAACGGTTATACAAAAATGTAACAGAAACAGAGGAAAACATGAATAGAGAGAAAAAAGAGCCAGTAAGCACACAGAAACAGCGAGGGCTAGACAATAACTAAGGATTTTGTTCGTTGTGTTTCCAAATTCTTGTAGTCAAAAACGCTCCCTCTGATTCCCTCCAATCCCAACCCACCTTTCATGCCATTAACTACTTGAATATATACCATAGGCCCTTTTGGTTGGTGGTATTTTGTAACAGCTAGTTCTATTTTCTCGTGTAAATAATTTCAACGTTGTTGCCCTGGCAATTTGAAACTGGATTACGACATGGATTAGGACACTTACTGGTAGTTAGATAATACGATTGTAAAGTACGATTACCTCATTTTGGAGCATAATTATATAAAGCATTTTGTCTACTCGGTAAAAACTTCCAAGTCAGAACGCTATCGAACGAGACCTTTTTGTTTTGATCAGGAAAACGAGGAAACTTGTGCTATGTGTTTTTAACTCGATTTTTTTGATCTCGGGCTTCATTGAATGGTAGCGTAGACGTTACTCTACCATTGGTGGTGAAGTTTTGAAACATCGGTCTAGTTTTTCGGAATGCATTTTACATCTGCTGGAACATCGTTGTCATGCCCAGTGAAGATGAAGCTATAACTTTTATTGCATTGCGTCATCATTCTTGCATGACAAACGAGTCCTGCAGATGCACCAATCAAAAGACAAGTGATACTCTCGTTTGGAAAATCTGATACGGATTAAGAATTGGGGTTCTTATCAAGTTCCATGTAAGAACCCGTTTGGTGATGGCTCACAAAAAAATTTGTCTCGGCAGTAGTATTCTTATTTGGATGTTTGGGATTTCTGATGCGGATTGGGAGTTGGGACTCTGATCGGACCCCATTTAAGGACCCATCCGTGTTTAGCTGTTTGGCTAACACACATTTTTTTTCTCGGCAAAACTCTAAAAACGTCCGGGGCTTGTTGGGCCAGTTTGACCGGGAATCATCTATGTCAAAAGGACCCAGAATTTGAAAACAACAAACAAAGTTATTTTGTTTACGAGTATGAACCTAGTTTATTACGATATCGTTTCTAACGCTCAGCGATGTTTACAGCTTAAGATTACCGGAGACCACAGAAGCCAAATTGCTATAGATTAAATTCGTCTCCTGTACGGTGAAAACCCAATTGGTGGCAATACAATTTTGAGGCTGCACTCTTGGGTTTTGCCGTTTGTCACGAGTGCTAGTGACATTGCTTTGGAAATAAACTGAAATTGTTCAACATGGAGGCGAAAATCGAATGATGAATCTTTGCAAAAAGCAAATGCTTTCATCGCAATGTCAAACGATTGTTTGGATAAATTAAATAAAAATAAATATTATTTCAAAAACGTAATATTTTTTCTTGAGATGGTCGACGATGTGACAATCAGTAGAAACGATGACAGATGCAAGATTACGTTTATATTTTCAGACCATGAAATTATTTCGTGACTGAATTGCAGCCAGTCTCCTATGCATATAAACAATTGGGCTAAAAATGTTATATCCTATCCAAGCAAACAGTATTGAACCACTCTGATGTGAAATCCTCAAGCGGTGAAATATGAAATAAACATATTGAAAGTACACATTGTTTAATTAAGGCCAAGTGGCGGAACCCGACATCAAATTTGCAAAGGGTTTGAATTAGAGATGAGTTTATCACGTAGCAATAGTCTTAGTATAGTGAAGTTGACTCAAAAGATTTGTTTTCTTTACAAAAAAAATGTGTTGTAAACTGTGTACAACAACGGCCATCGTAATATCTCTTTACATCAAATTTACGTTGGAAATAGATGAGTTTATCAAGTGGCAATAATCTTTATATTCTGAAGATTTTTTACAATATATGTGAACTGTGTACAACAACGGCCATCGCAATACCTTCTTTACATCAATGGATAAACGCAGTATCTTTACATCACAGAAAGCTCTTGAAGTGTCATCCGATATGAGGTCCTCAGATAGTTTACTGCAGGATGATGACGTCATAAGCGTATTTGGAAACATCCTGAGATCCTTTTATTTATATGTTTTGGCTGTCTGACCCGGATCCACTGATCGAAATAAAGAAATGATTACTCCTCAAATTTTAACCTTAATTCAACCCAAAGTAAGCACTATAAGTGCATGCAATCTCCGAGTTAGGTATGTACTAGTTTAGACCGTAATATATAGGCTGCAGTGAAGGCTGCACCTCTGATATTTGGTTCAACTACCGCCAACAACTTTCTGTGGAACAATTACCTTTTGAAGTCATCACCTTGTACGTTAAATTAACCGTGTCACCCATAGATCACCCACAACTGTTTATAATTTTGAAAAGTTGCTGTCGTTGGACACGACCTCGGCTTCACAAGCACGGCTCTCACAAACTATGTAAAACCATTGCTTACAATACAGCATTATGTATTGCAATTTATACTCAACTGTGCTGGTGTGTTGGTGGTAAACCTTTTTGTAATTGTTGAATGACTGGAATACCGTTGGCAACATTTTACGCGCAATTACCGTACAGCAGAGTCGATGACAGAGTGGACATTTGGGATCATTCTGGTGTGTAAAGGTATTAGAGAGAAGCCCGCAGCTGTACTTGGAAAGTTTCTTTGGTAGACATGGTAGGTATATCTCTTCTGGTCTGTGCTATGATGGACATTATGTGATGCAGTGTAATATCCAACGCCTTCCGTACGCAAACTGTCGTGTTTGAAGAAACTTTATTCATGATATTCGCTTGTGTGTTAAAGAGGAAGCTTTCAAAACAGGCCATTGGGCTGCTTGTAGTTTGCTTTTGGAAAATGTTCTATCCTTTGAAATTGTGACTGTATTGTATTTCCCACGGGGTCTCAGACACGTTCAGCCTATTATGTCGCCACTTCGCTGAACACAAAAGGTAAGCTTGGTGTTTTGATGTGATGGTAAATCTTGACATTGGAAAGCTGCATTTTAGATCAAACTTGGCCATTGCCAATTGTCTGTTTGTGGAACTTGATGCACGCTTTCAACCGAGCTAATTGTTGGGCTGCTGATTACGTTTATTAGAAAGGGCTACTATTCGTGTTGTCTAGTATGGCGTGCAATTGACGCTTGAGACAAAACGTACAATAATACTGCCTCAAGCGTAATAATGATCTTCTCTCATGTAAAAACCATAATAAGTTGTAATTTTGTCGTGAATGTGTGGCTCTACGGTAAAGATATGTCATATTGGTATTTATAGTAGTACGTACTACATCTGTCTCACTGTAACTCCACTTAAAGGATTTGGGTACTTTTTCAAAATGTCCATAGATTTACATTAAACTTACAGGGTTTGAAGATAACGATAGTGGAAAGCTTCCCTTCAAATCTTACTTACTGAGGTGCTGTAGTTTTTGAGAAATGAGTAAAACTTTGTCATGAAAATACGTTTGTAAATTATTTTCATGACATTGTTTTACTCATTTCCCCAAAACTACAGCACCTTAGCACGTAGTATTTTCAGGGAAGCTTTCTACTATCATAATCTTCAAACTGTGTAAGTTTAGTGCAAATCTGTGGACGTTGTGTTTTTTGTCCTACAAAAGTTACATAGACCCTTTAAAGGAATCATGATTTGAAGAGCTAAGAAGATAGTCGCAGACAGTGTTTATGCTGTCTGTGATCAACCAAATAGTATGAAGAAACAAAATTAGTTATCGAAGTTGTGTATTATTGAATTATTGTGAAGTCGAAGTTTTGTTTTAAAGGGCATATAATAATCACATCGAGCTG
Organism: Asterias amurensis; assembly: GCF_032118995.1. Taxonomy (NCBI): domain Eukaryota; kingdom Metazoa; phylum Echinodermata; class Asteroidea; order Forcipulatida; family Asteriidae; genus Asterias; species Asterias amurensis. The sequence continues at coordinate 15,009,702 of NC_092664.1, read as the reverse complement.
TTGGTATGGCAACGATAAGCGAGGCGGTTAAAAGTAGCTGAGTGGTTAGCGCCTCAAACTTAGCTAGGCAGTTAAACTACTGATGTGTTCATTAAATTGAGGTATGGTCGCGGAAGATAGTTCTAATTTAGGACTAGTCGTATAGGTCAGTTATTTAAAACCCAAGGCTGTCTTCATCATCATCGTCAAGTCGAGCGCCATGTAGTATCTCGAGCCTGTCTTAAGTTGGGCAGTTACCCCATCAGACACACACAGAATAAGCGTTAACTTCCAATCATAACAACACTTTTAATAAACTCTACTGATATGTCATCGTAGATATTATATTGTGGTGTACCTTCGTATTTCAAAACAGAACCATCTGTTTGTATGTAGCGGCCAGTCTTGACTTAAAGGAACACGTTGCCTTGGATCGGACGAGTTGGTCAAAACAAAAGCGTTTGTAACCGTTTTTTATAAAATGCATATGGTTGGAAAGATGTTTTAAAAGTAGAATACAATGATCCACACAAGTTTGCCTCGAAATTGCGTGGTTTTTCTTCTACTGTGCGAACTAACATGGTCGGCCATTTATGGGAGTCAAAATTTTGACCCCCATAAATGGCCGACGTGTTAGTCGACGAGGTAAAAGGAAAACCACGCAATTTTGAGGCATGTTTGTGTGGATCATTGTATTCTACTTTTACAACATCTTTCTACCCATATGCATTTTATAAAAAACGGTTACAAACGCTTTTCAAAGACCAACTCGACCGATCCAAGGCAACGTGTTCCTTTAAAGGCAGTGGACACTACTGGTAATTGTCAAAGACTAGCCTTTCCAGTTGGTGTATCTCAACATATGCATAAAATAAAATACCTGTGCAAATTTGAGCTCAATCGGTCATCAAAATTGCGAGATAATGATGAAAGAGAAAAAACACCCTTGTCACACGAAGTTGTGTGCGTTTAAATGGTTGATTTCGAGACCTCAAGTTCTAAATCTGAGGTCTCGAAATCAAACTCGTGGAAAATTACTGATTTCTCGAAAACTATGGCACTTCAGAGGGAGCCGTTTCTCGCAATGTTTTATACCATCAACCTCTCCCCATTACTCGTCACCGAGAAAGGTTCTATGCTAATAATTATTTTGAGTAATTACCAATAGTGTCCACTGCCTTTAATGTTCAGTCTAAACGAGCAAAGTGTGCAAACTGTGCATTGCACCACATGAAACACAATACAGCTTCGCTTGTTTTAATACTCTTCTCTTATATTTAAATATACATAAGTAAAGAATGGTGGAGGTGTTAGGTGGGCGGTTATTTACTTGATGCATTTTACAGGCAACTAACATTAAAGTCAATTATGCAATTTTATTTTGATATTATTTGGGATTTGAGGCACTGCAATGTGAGGATCAATATTTGTATATTTGGTTTGCGGTTACGCCATCTGTGTTTCTACTTGCCAGGTAAATTATGGTATTTTGGGAACTTGTCTTGTTTTATATTATTTCATTTATTTATTTATTAGTTTTTTATTTTAAATCTTGAGACATACACAATAGTTACAAGTTATACAGGGGCTGTCAAGGTTAAAAAATAAGTATAAAAAAAAAATGTCATCAAAGATGTGTTAAATCATATCTCTGCCAAGGATACAAATATAGTTATATAACATAATATAATATAATATAATATAATATAATATAATATAATATAATATAATATAATATAATATAATATAATATAATATAATATAATTTAATATAATATAATATTATATTATATTAAACTAGCGCGGAGTAGATTTTCGGAATTCGGAAATTTCTCCGTTCTGAATAGAAGTGTCCTGCTTTTCGAACTTCTACCTGGGAAAGAGGAAATCGACGGGATTACTAGTTTTGCTTCTGTTGATCTAGTGCACTTCTCGTGATTAACTTTACTACCTTGTTTGCGAGAAGAAAAAAAAAACAAAAGAACAAAAACTGACAAAAAAAATCCAGATAACGGTGTTGTTTATAATTATGGCCAGTAATGCTTTGTATTCACATCGGAACAAGTGATGTATATAAAAGCAAGTACAAACACATTTATTTACCCATTTCACTGCTTAGAGGCATCTGTGTTGTCTCATGTGAGATCTCATCGATCAGCCTGCGTAAATTGCGGTCTCTTAATTACCAAGACCTTCCAAGTGTAAAGCTGAAAATTCCGCCATCTCGGCAAAATATTCAACTTTGTGCGCACTTCGTGTTCTTGTCATTATCATCAAGGCACTAGACACCTTCGGTAGTTGTCAAAGACCAGTACTCTCACTTGGTGTATCTCAACATATGGATAAACACATCTGTGGAAATTTTTACTCGACTGGTCGGTGAAGTTGCAAGAGATTAATGAAAGAGAATTGTTGCTCTCAATATGTGTGCTTCCAGATGCATAACGTTAAACAGGCTTCAGGTCTGAAGTCTTTCTTGGATTTTCAGTGAGAAATTACCCTTTCTCAAAACAACGTTACTTCAGAGGGGTAGTTTCTCATAATATTATCAACAGCTTTCCATTGCTTGTTACCAAGTAAGTTTGTATGCTGAAACATTTTTTTAAATTATATTCCAATAGTGTCCAGTGCCTTTAATGCTACGCGAATTCATAGTGAGCTTTCCAAAAAAATCTTCTTGTCAACAGAAGTGACCTCTTACCACTTAATTATACACAACCAAAACGAACAAAATACATCATTTTTGGTGACTCTAAAGGAAGTATGCATAATTCAACAAGGAAATTGCGCATCTCAGTAAATGCTTAATTGAAAGTTCATTAAAATGCACATTAAACAACACTTTATTGAATTTTCGTTTGCATTTAAATTACCTTGAACGTATCCTTCACATGGACTGTTCGAGGAGAGTGACTAAAATAAATTATTTGACAGCACCTGTAGTGCTAAGTTCTAAGTATATATTGTAAAAATTTGACAAACAAATTATACAAAATAATGTTCGTTTTTCTTCGTTGGTGTTCTCTCTTCCTAATTTTGTTTGGCAATTAACTGCGCACATTGTTTGTTGTACGTAGCATTAAAGACAGTGGACACTATTGGTAATTGTCAAAGACTAGCCTTCACAGTTGGTGTATCTCAACATATGCATAAAATAACTAACCTGTGAAAATTTGAGCCCAATCGGTCATCAAAGTTGCGAGATAATATAACGAAAGAAGAAAACACCCTTGTCACACGAAGTTGTGTGCGTTTAGATGGTTGATTTCGAGACCTCAAGTTCTAAAACTGAGGTCTTGAAATCAAGTTCGTGGAAAGTTACTTCTATCTCGAAAACTATGGCACTTCAGAGGGAGCCGTTTCTCACAATGTTGTATACCATCAACCTCTCCCCATTACTCGATACCAAGAAAGGTTTGATGCTAACGATTATTTTTAGTATCACCAATGTGTCCACTGCCTTTAAAAGTAACATCACAGATTATAGAGCGCCGATGCGGAACTGAAGCTTTATCTTTTGTTGGAACGTGAAATACGCATAAGAGCCATTTTAGCAAGTGTTTTGTTTCCCATTGATAGGAATGGTCATTGTCTGCACTGATCTGCACAGGTCTATTGTTGTATCAAAATAGTTACTTGCAGAAATGGTGTCAAGTGGGATTTCACATTCCAGCCCGAGTTCCGCATATTGCGCCTTGCGGCGCTATATAATGTTTGGTAACATGGATATGGTAAAAATCACAGTATAAAAAAAAATTCTGTGTCTGATTCCGTGGAACAAAACTTTTGCTTCGTTTGAACGAAAACACAATTTCCGTTCGCTCCAAAGAAGATTGTTGTTTATTCGAACGATGACTATTCGAGTAAAAATAGCAATTTCTGATATATCGCACCACAATAACCTTCACAGTTTGCTTAACATTAGTTAATACACTTGTTATTAGTAATGTTCGAATGAAAATATTTCTGATCAAAGTGGTATAATTATTCGTTGTTTTTTCTTTTCTCAATCGAATGAAGGTTTGTTTTCCTCCCCCCTCTTTTTTTATATCAGTCCCTTTAAACTATCCGTAGATTACTTAATATGAAGGGGAAAAGAACGTCATATGATTTCGGTTCAATGTACCTTTAATCCTCAGACATGCAAAGTTTGTGTGGTTTATAGTGTGACATTTCCAACGCTTGGGTTTGCTGGTTACCATTTCCCAGCGACAGCTCAGCGGCAAATAAGCAAATTTACAAAATAATTGTATAAAATTACCGAGTTTCAGGACGTTTAAGAAAACTGCACATGTGGGGAGATACTTTTACGCATGATTTAGCACTCCGTTATTTCTTCTGCATATTACATACGCCGTGCGTAACAAGATCCAAAAGTGTTCCTGTACTAAAAAAGAAGAAGTGTACGCCACCTCCCTCCATCCCCCTTCACTGTAGTAGACGTATCTTCAATTTGGATTATTTGCCTGTTGGATGTTTTTCCACTGCCAATAATGTGGTTAAGTTGTCTGTAAAAACATTTAAAAGGCTTTGGATGGGCAGGATTAATGATCCAATTTAAAAAAAAAAATAAAAAAATAAAAGACAAGCTCTTGGGATGTCTATCGATTCACCTTCTTTCTTGTAAAAAAAAAACAAGAAAAAAAAACACAGCCGCTGATGTGTTCATATAGGAAGATTGATCATGTAAAGCCCTATGGAGATCTGTGTGGACCTATTCCCCAAAGCTATATATAAGTTTACTTCACACATGTGTGGTAGGCTTTTTACTGACCTAAATTCGGCGGGACCCCTGGTATGGTCACAAGGGAGTCTCTCTTAAGGTTCCCGGTGGGCCAGATTTCGCAAAGTGCAAAGGATAATTATGGTGATGACTTTTAATTAACACCTCCGTGACTGTTGGTTTATTTTGTGTGATGGCACGTTTTACGCAGCAATTAAATCCCCCGACTCATCTTTAAACCGATCTTAAGGGGTGTTTTTGTTTATTGCCCCGGGCACAGAGCTGTTATAGATAACCCTCTTAGTAAACAAAATAATAAGGTACATGTAAACTTTTAAGGTATGATCGCACATTTATTTCATGTATTTGTTTATTTATTATATATTTATTTTAAAACATTATGTTGTTTGTTGTCACCGTAGTATTTGGATACATTATTTAGAATTGTCTTTGATGTTGCTGTGTAAAAACGACAGTTGTCATAATGCAAGCACATAATTGTTTAATGTTACAAAAAAAACAGTATTTGTTTCGTACCTTATTTTTCTGTGTTTGCTTTATGGAGTAGACCTACTCTAACTCAAACTTGGAGATTCAAGTATCTGGTACTCGGCTGTTAGACTAGGTACTCAGATAGATGGAAATATGGTACTTCAGTACCATGAGTACTACTCGGCCATCATACAGTATACGTGGTACTCGGATGTTGGCCTTGTTACTCAGACATCAGAAAAAAAGTTGGTACTCAGACACTGGTAGGTCTACTCATACCAAATGGCTGGTACGTATACTCGGCCAGCACATAGTATTTGGGACTCGATTGTTGGACTTGGTACTCAGATATCAGAAAATTTGGTACTCGGACACTTGCAGGTCTACTCGGACTATCTGACTGGCAACTCGTACTATGAGTATTACTCGGCCACCATATAGTACTTGGTATTCGGATGTTGGACTTGGTACTCAGATATCAGAAAAGTTCGTACTTGGACACGTGTAGGTCTTGTACTAATGACTGTCTAGTACTCGTACTATGAGTACTACTCTGCCACCATATAGTACTTGGTATCGATCTGAAGAACTGGACTAATGCACTGCCAATTGAATCCTCAACATCATAATAATTTAAGCCACAAACTCGGAACATCGTCTCTGAAGCACGTTGCTTTAGTCAATTTCCTTCCGCTTCGCAGTATTTTTCTAAGACGAAAATGGAAAACATCGAAGCATTTTTGTCCTTCAATTGTTTCGGTAACAATGCAGTGATACACGTCCGGCAGGCACTTGGGTAATTACGCGGGAGAGTCACTCTATTATAAACGCTCTGCGGTTGTTAAAGGCACTGGACACCTTTGGCAATATTGTCAAAGAGCAATATTTTCACTCGGTGTATTCCAACAAATGCAGACGATAAACAAGTCTGTGAAAATTTTGACTTCATTGGTCATCGAAGTTGCAAGAGAATACTCACAGAAACACCCCTGTTGCACACATTTGTGTGTTTTCATATGCCTAATAAAGAACTTTATGTTTTAATACTTGATTCATTTGATTGAGAAATTACCTCATTCTCATAAACTATGTTACTTCGTCAGGGGAACCGTTTCTCACAACGTTTAATACACTAAACGGCTCCCATTTGCTTGTAGTAAGTTTGCAATTATTTTGAGTAATTATAGTATCAAGTGCCTTTAAAATGCCAGTGATCTAACACAACGATACCAAAGACCACGACACCTTGAAATTAACCAATATGTTTATGCTCTCTTTGAACCGTTGCTGGTTGAACTGGAGCGGAATAAACAGGTTAAATTGTGATGCGTCAAGTGTTCACAGACCCTTTAAAGACACGGACGTGTGATTTGTGATAAACATTTTGAAGAAACATGTTGGTAAATATATAACCAACATTTTTATGCATGAAACAATATCGCCAATAAATCAGTATTTAGGTGCCGTTTCAAGCAACATGTGCCGCACGAACACGCCATAAATTGTTACTAATACCCTTTCATTGGGCCCTTAGCATACATGAAAAACTTAGCTCCTTAGGACTATGCAGCGCCAGCAGCCAAACGTGTGCTTATCGTTCACGTCAAGAGACTCTGTACCTTATCATGTATCAACCTATCGCACACCAGGGCACAATTTCATAGAGCACAAAAAGTTGCTTAGCACAACAAAATTATGCTTACCAGAGTAAGGTTATCAGCTAACCAGTTGACATGTTCAAAATGGGGTTGATCTTGGTTGTTTTTACTTAGCATAAAATTGCTGAAAGCATAACTCTCTGCTGTAGCAGCTCTCTGCACCCTTTGTGGTGTGAAGCAACTTTGTGATGTGAAGTGTCTTGCTCAGAGGCACAATTGTCGCGACCGGGTCTCGACCCCACCCATCCATGGGGAGGTTTAGATGCATGTTATAAGCATGCAAATACGTGAACGTGAACGTCAGAAGATTTTGAAGGCACTATTGGAGTTTCTTGTTTGGATGGGTAGACTATTTTTGTAATCGGGGAGCGGCATTGGGAGTTATTCATTCCCTCGTCACCTCTTTTAAATTCCTCCTCTCATTGAGATGGTCACCCTGATTTCCCCTCATTGATCGGACCAATAATACAGAGGATGTCCTCGTTGCTCGGCGTTTTAAAAGTGCATCAACTTTGATCCAAATCTGGTACCGTCAAGATAAGAGTGGTTTGATGAGAAGGAAGAGGGATTGAAGACGGAGCCGGTATTTTGATGACGCTCATGTCGGAATCTTTTCTCCGAAGGGCGATGCGAGTCGAGATATTAAAACTTAAGGGGATTTGTTTTCTCTACTCGGTTGAACCGAGAGTAGAATTTAAAAAGCTTTGAATTGAAGCACTTTTTTTCTGAGTTTCAAGTGGCTTTGATGTGACCTCCGCTGTCTGAAAAAATGCTCGAAATCAGCAGCAATTGATGTTTTTGATGTACGTTAAAGCCAAAGCTGGCATGTGCAAAGGTCTGATACCCGACTCTGCTCGGTTGCAATAGACCTTTATCATGCTGTCTCCATCTTGGTCGTGTTCCTCGTATCGAATAACAACTATGCATGCTAATAATCATCTTGTAATATGGAACCAGACTATTTTAATCTTCCAGCCTCGGTTTGGTAACATTGATATCAATGGGAGAAATTTAAGGTGGCTGCACCGTGATAAAGGTATATTGTACATTTTGACCTTTACCTTTTGAACTTTAACAATTTCAATTTTGTCTTACAGATCCATTTGACTTTCGAGACGATTGCAGACCAGGCGTACAAATCATAAATTAAATAATATCAAGAAAAAAGGAGCAGCTCCGAATGACCCCGGATGACCTAGGGTCAAGCTTGGCATCAAAGGTTACCATGGTAGCAAGTGCCAATCGTGCAGTTAACATATTGTAGTGGGGTATACACGTGGCTGGGTGAACGACCAGTGACAGCAGCAGTCAGTATTCGGTGGACATGGTTAGATTTGCACAACCCCAAGACATCTGAAGGTGTTTCAAGGTAATGTCATTTTGTCATTGTATTGACCGAAAAATAAAGAATAATCTACCTTACTTTGCTTTGTCTGCATGTACAGGTTAAGTTGACGTTTTTGATTGCAAGTTCGCCCCAAACAAGGCTACACTGCAAAACCCTGGGTGTTAAACTTACAACATAATCAATGTTACACACTAAAGGAAAAAAAGCAAAGGTCAAAACATTGGCTGATATAATAACTCAAATTTCTGCAAAAGAACATGTCCATTGGTGTTATTTTAACACTTCATTCACTCTTTGGTATATATAAATGTCAACACCAAGTCTGGCATTGTACAGTGCCACTATTGGTAAAGGCTAACTGGCTTGAAGAAGAAAACGTAATGAATATACAACTTAGGGAAGCTTTTAAAGGCAGTGGACACTATTGGTAATTGTCAAAGACAAATCTTCTCACTTGGTGTATCTCATCATATGCATAAAATAACAAACCTGCAAAAATTTGAGCTCAATCGGTCATCGAACTTGCGAGATAATAATGGAAGAAAAAAACACCATTGTCACCCGAAGTTATGTGCGTTTAGATGGTTGATTTCGAGACCTCAAGTTCTAAATCTGAGGTTTCGAAATCAAATTCCTGGAAAATTACTTTTTTCTCGAAAACTATGACACTTCAGAGGGTGCCGTTTCTCACAATGCTTTATACCATCAATCTGTCCCTATTACTCGTCACCAAGAAAGGCTTTATGCTAATAATTATTTTGAGTAATTACCAATAGTGTCCACTGCCTAAAGTCTAGACTGTAGGGTGGAGGGAAACATGTACCAGGAAGGACTTCTAAAGATATGCAGTGAGTTTGGAAAAAGGGCTGATTTGATGGCTCATTTTTTCTGCATCGCAGCGAAGCGAGGGTGTATGGGTGAGAAGAAGCAGAAAGCCTTGTTTCACGCTCAACAAACACCCTACGTCTTATTCCTCAAACACCTGTCACGCTACCTGTTAAAATGTGAAAAGGGCAAAACAGATTATCGCATGGATAGAGCTGTAAGTTCGGATTTGTGGAACTTGTGATCGAATGCGTAGATGGCAAAATACACTGGGTGTGTGTTTGCATATATACAAGGCTCAACTACATTTTAAGAGGGCTACAAGTCTTCCCTCTTTCAAAGTGCAAAGAAAATCCACAGGATCATTGCCCTAGATGAATGTTTACTAGCTTTTTTCCTTCTTATTTTGTTTCAACAGATTTGTATAAAAACGAAGTGATACGATGTTGTTCTAACAAAAGTTATCAGTTACTTTACGCTTACGAATTATCGTCAAGATAAACAACTAAACAAAAGCAACATTCCAATGACTTATATTGGACAAAGGAATATTTGTAGATATAGATATGTGCGGGAAGCGAAATTGTAGTTATGGATGACCTCTTTTGAGAAATTGGATCGAGACCCGTTCCTACAAAGTATTAGATTTGGTTTCACCCATATACACCAATGCGTGTTAATAGCACTGTCCCTTCCCTGAATACTTTCCGAGCCCTGACGAGTCGAATTGCCTCTAGCTACCGGGCAATCTCGTTGGTTCTAGTAATCTAGTTGGTAAGTTTTGCAAAGGTCGTGGGTTCGAATCCCACCCGAGTAATATGCCAGTGATTTTTTATTTCACATAGCTCGGGAATTTACTGAGTATACAGTGCTAACACACATCGGTGTACATGGTAACAAATAAAAAAAAATAATAGACCCGTACTTGTTTTATGCCATTCAACTTTTAAGTCGAACGAATAACACATAAAACCATGTCCACAGTTCGTGTATATCTGCGATATTCGTTACCGGTGCGTAACTTTCATTTCGACATTTCCTGTGGAATGCATGGACCGATGAAGCGGAATGTTTCACATGTTTGTTTTTAGCACTTTCATTTTTTTTTCATTTTAGATTTGGCACACAAAAATGTGACCTTGGAGCAAAAAATAGCAACCTCAAAGAAAGTAGGTTACTTTTACAATGGTTGGGAAGGTTGGCAATGACCACAAAAAAAGTGTCAAAAGCCTATGAAGTATTTGGTTTAGTGATGAGTACCTTACGAAATGTGAGGTCATTTGGCAGGGAACTGCTAGGTTCTAAAGGATGGTATCTTACTTTATTTATGATCCTCGAAGTGTGACGTCAGATGGGCCACGGACAGATACGGTTTGCATTAATGCAGGCCAATTTTCATATAGCTGACCACATTTTGTATACTCAGTAGGGTTGTGCCTTGCATTTGTTTTAATGTTCTTAGCACCAACTTCTGCATAATTAACGTCTTTATGCCAATTGCACTAATTGACACAAATGATTGGACTGGGGACTGCGTCTAGCATGAACCCCCGTAAATGAGTCAATACCCCACGGGACTCATGATCCAGGTCAATTAAGTTTGGAGAGTTCATCATTACCCCCTGCCTGACCAGGCCGAACTCCTTTTTTTCATTTCAGAGAGCTTTTTGGGTTAATAAACACAACACGCAATGGAGCATTGATCTGATTATGCCCATTGGACCAAGTTCCTTCATCACGTATTAAAACAGCTCAGTAACCAATTGACTCGCCAAGTGACCAATAGACATTGCGTGCGACTGGCTCACCATGTTTCTTCATTTATGCATATTGTTTTGTCCCAACATAAGATTTGTCCCAACTACAGTTGTGACCTACGGAAGAACAGTGAATACAAATAAAAATAAACGCTGCTATCGTGTACGTAAACAATACCTATTTACGTACACGATATGTATTATGTTCGTACACATTAAATAGAGGATGACTGTTGTGTACGTACATTATGGGACTGCCTGGTATTGTGGATGGAGTAGTAAAGGGGAATTGGAAATTCGGAACGCTAGAACATTACTCCAAACTCCACCACGTGCCCATCAGCATGGTTGAATATCATACACTGTTCTACTGTTCCCCTCTGCAGTGGAAGATTTTCTGGATCGTAGATAAAAAATTAGCCGTACTTAAAAGCCCTGTCCATACTTTTCCTGCGAGTGCACATGCAGTAATGTTGACGTCACAAATTCGCAACACGCAACAGCTGACTTGTGCTCAACCATTGCGAAACCTTCACTGCGAAAACCGCCAAAACTCGCTTTGCATTCGCAAGAATTAAAGCACTGACGGCAATTGGTAACTGTAGTTGTGGTTAATCCTAATTTGTGACGGGACGCAAGCTGTCAAGTATGACCTGAACCTTGTTTAGTGCTAAATTTCACAGCTTTTAAGAGCAGCACCTTGTGGGTCTCGTTTCACCTTTCTGATGTGCCAGTTCTTGCCAAAAGGTGAAAACCCAGACAGTCTGTGTCACCTTACAGTCCGGATTTACTTCTCTCCTCGAGACAAATTGCCCTGACACCTTTTTCTTGTCAAACAACAACAAAACCTTCTGCTGATCCGATGGCGTGTTAAACCGTTCACAGGGATCAGTTAACAGTGGGCGCTGTCCGAACCACAAAAAAAAGTGAGTTTAATGATTTCGCGCTGTGGGACGACTACTAGCTGTGCTACGGTTTGTGACGCCCAATGCAAATGCTCCAATACTTGGGCAAGACAAAATTAACTAGGGCATTATTTTAAGATGATCAGTCACCTTCCAGTATGATGCCTTAGTAAATTTTGATTGGCAGCTGGATATTTGAGCAAACGGTTCACTCATACATAAAATCAAATTAGAATGAGGGGAATGTGGCCTTGAGTCAAAACGCGTCTTAGGTTAAACTATAAAAGAACTCTGCTGCTCTATTTCATTTTCCAGATACTCCGAGCGGCTTGACTGAAGGCTAAGGAATAGGTAGTCGGGATAGTTTTGTTGAGAATTGTCAATTGTTTTGTTTTGGTTTGGGGGTGTTTTCTGTTTGTTTGTTAGTTTGTTTGTTTTGGCGTTTGTTTTGAATTGTTCCCATGGGTCAAATGGTCCGCATTTAATTTTTATTCATGGTCGGTCGTGTGATGATCAAAAATATATAAATAAAATAAATTAAAACATTTGGGGGCACTTTGTTTTGGGGTAATGAAAATACCATATGTATAAATGGTGTCTCTCCTGAAATACAAAGCATTTTTGGTGAACGATATCAACCCATACGTGACATGGTTTTATGACCTTACGATAATTACATTTGCAATATTGTTTTATTTGCATTCCTTTTATTTATACTATCTCCGGACAACGGCACACGACAGCACGTTTCTTGTTTTCATACTTGAATTGGTTTGTTTTAAATGGAATACACACTTCACTCGCGGCTGTCTGTTGTTTGCCCATCACTCGACTGCAAAGTTCGAATTAAAGCGTTATTCTACAGACCTGGCCTTGTGCAATGTCCCGAACCATCGTGTTGTACCCACGGGTGGCTGGTAAACCTATCGAAAGCCATGAGCAAACCAAATTATAGCGATATTTTGTTTCTATGAAAAGCACACTGAAGTTATGAAAATATCGAAAGTACTGATAATTTACAAACAATGCAATTTAAGGGTATGCCTATCAAACACAGTTGTATTTAGCAACGGTTGAGTCTAAGGTTAGAGACTTGTAACTTTGTTTTCATCATTGTAAGTGGTTTATCTACTGGGGAAAGTAGTGAATCGCAAAAATAAATTCGACTGTGGAACTAATCAGTGTTCAAATGTTGCAACAGGAATTCGTAATAATCAAGTTTAGAATTTTGAATGGGCAACATCCAAGCAGATGTTTTCATGAATTGTCAACGCAGTTCTCGTTTATTTGTTCACAAAGCCACACTGTATCTTTTACTCAATTGCATGTTATACTAACCTAATAATGATATCTTAATAACCATTACTGACTTCGTGCTTTGTCGTTCCCCCTAGATTTATGCATCCATCAGTCAACCAACAAGGAACAGCCTTTAACTGTGGTACATGACGCCATCGCCTCACCACTCAAAGCGCCTGCAACTAATTTATTAGCTCATCACACCTCGGCTTCGGCCACTTTATCAAAACCCACAGCAAAAAGCCATTAAGGCGGATCTTAAGCACTGGTGTTCGCACCTTCTCGTGTTAGATGCGTCTCTCTTGAGAAGCGCATGACCAGAATGCAAAAGCTGTGTCGAGAGATGAGGAGCTGCAGGAGGTGAACTCTCTGAGAGGTCGACTATTACACATGAACAGGCGAGAATTAGCGAAGAGTCTATTTTACAAGAGAGAGGGTGATCCATTCGTGTACTTTAATGAAACCTCGTGGAGTGATATGAACACGACTTGAATATAAACCGACCACATTATTCATGCGGTGTTTTTTTAAATAAAAAAGTGCACTTATTTATTTCGTTGTTTTACTCGTGTGAGGGGGCAACCCACCGGATGGCTGTTAACAACATTGCCATGCCGTAATTTTGTTTTATTGATCCGAAGCAATTATACTAGATTGAGCCAGGGAGTTTGCTCGTGTTAGTTAACCGTAAGTGCACGAAAAGGTTGCCGTGTCTTGAGCGGGAAACCAAAATCAGTGTGAAATTTAATTTGTTGTGGATGAACTGGAATAATTTAAAAGATCGGTGAGCGATCTTTGTCCATTTTCTTGAGATGGATCCGAGTTACGATTACTCCGCCGCGTTCAGCATGGACGGCCCGGACCTGTGCAATGTCTCGTACGAGTACCTGACGGACAATAAGACAATCCAGGAACATAACTACACGGACGCGTCGGAATTCTTGTACGATATTGTGACATCCTGCTTCTTGCAGAAGGAAGGAATATGTGCGCAGTACCTTTATGAAATACAGGGCGATAACCTGATCGGTAACCTGTTGTACATCATGTACCCCCAGCACTACCCATTCCTCCAGGTCATACCGTTCATCACTGTAGTCGGACTTCTATGTATAGTTGGTATCATAGGAAATCTACTGACCATTGTTGTGATTCTTCGAAACCGGATTCTGCAGACAACTTCGAATTATTTGGTCAGTATGGCCTTCTCGGACCTCTTGATCCTTTTGCTAACGGGTCCCATGGAGATAGCGTACGAGCTAAAAGCCTGGCCCTGGACGTATACACGTTTCATGTGCCGGTTGCGGTACTTTCTCATTGAGGCCTGTACTTTCACGTCCGTATTGAGCATCACGTCGTTCACGACCGAGCGCTACCTCGCGATCTGTCACCCGATTAAGGCCAAGACCTTCGTCTCGCACACCCGCACCGTCAAGATCATCGTCGTTATCTGGATATTTTCCTTCTGCATGAGCATACCGCTGTTCCTGGGCTACGATACCTTTGAGGTGTGCCCGGGCATCGCCGAGACGACCGTGTGTAACATGCCCACGCTGGAGTGGGAGTCGATCATCGACTACATTTATATCGCGTCCGCAACGATACTGTTCCTCATCCCGATGATTATGATCTCCATTTTCTACTCGTTGATTGCGAGGGTGCTGTACGGGGTCAACGTGGAGGTGGCCGTGCGGAGGAACTCCAGACGGACTCGAAACAGAAATGGTGTTAATAACACGGAGAAGAAAGAAAATTCGATCGAGAAATCCCGAAGACAGATCGTGAAAATGTTAGGTGAGTATTTTACAAACGTTAAATTTACTTAAGAAAATGTCATAGACGTACTCAAATTTAAAGGTTCGGTAAAGGTTGACAAAACAATTTTCATCATGTATTGTTTAGCACTAAATTTAATATCTGCATATGCCAAAACTGAATTGCCAATGAGGCAGGAGATTTTGTCTCCCTGGGGACAATGTGTCCCCACCCCAAATGCGAACTGTGTACAAACCTCTTCTGATAGCGCCCTCTTTTGACTCCAGCAAATGTTACCTCACCAGGGGGGAACAGAATCTCAGGGGGCTAGATTTCCCTTCGACACCAGCTACGGCTGTAGCTGTGGCTTCCAATCCAGACACGGTCTATGCCTATCCGGCTTGTGGGGAAGCTCGAGCCAACAAAGTTGCTATGCGTAATAACAAACCAACAATTTTAAATAATCATTCCTTTTTACTGTGATTTTAACCGAGAGATCTATGTGATTTTGGTAAAAAATTTCATCAGGACCTTTGATATTCTTTTGTCAAAACAGTTGCTGTACAGTCACTTTAAAATAACCTCTCATGTATGTCTAAGACTAATTTTGTGGTTAACGTCTTTGACACAAACCCGAAGTAAAACAAATCAACTGATGACTTTTTTAACTGGAAGTGACCGGAGTAACGTAAATTAAGGCTGGAAAAGACCTACGCGATTGTTAGCTAGATGATAAGTATTAATGTCTATGTCTAGGTTATTGCATTTCGTCTCCTCAGAATTATAAGGTCCTTAGTGCAATTTGTATGGATTTCGCAAAACTGCTTTTTGCATATTTTTTTAGCTCCTGGTAGCTGAGGTTTAGTGATCAACAGTGATTTTGCTTGGCAAAAAGAAACATTCTTTTTCCAAGTAAACTTTCATTTAACCCTTTGATTATTACGTACTGAATGGAATTGCCATTAAAGACCTTATAGTTCTGAGCAGGAGATTCGAACTTACATACACCTATATGTACTGATATTTGTAATAACTTCATTTTGTGATTTTTTAATCATCACCAGCCCTTGTGGCAGGCTGCTTCGCAGCATGCTGGCTACCTTTCCACATCATACGGATTCTACCAAACTTCAACATCGACGAGTGGTCGGAGGGGCTGACCAACGCCTATTTCCCGTTCCTCTACCACCTGTCCATCGTGCTCATGTACACCAGTGCCACCATCAACCCGATACTCTACAACATCATGTCGGCAAGGTTCAGAGAGGCCTTCAAGAGGACCATCCTCTGCCAAGAAGTAAGCTCTCCTCCCAACTCTAGAGGGGGGTATTCATCTGCTTCTGTGGTTACGCAAACCTCCTCTGTCTAAAAACCAAAACGGAGTATGTTGTGCTATATTTGCATGGTGTGGATGATGCATGCGCTGCTGTCAATTATCATTGAGCTCACATGTGTTTTGTCACCCGAACTTCAAATTGGGATAAATTTACTTGTTTATTAATTTCAACAAACCTTCAAAAAATGGAGGAGATAAAAAATACACAATATTGTACACTCTGGTTGAAACTGAACTTTCCCAATTGTGTGCAGACAACGGTCTCCGATCGACAGTTGGAGTAACTATGGGTTAAAGGCACAGGGCACTATTGCTAAATACTCAAAATAAGTGTAAGCATAAAAACCTACTTGGTAATGAGCAATTAACAGCTTTTGATAGTATAAAACAATGTGAGATATGATGGCTCCATCTGAAGTAACGTAGTTTTTGAGAATGTGGTAGTTTTCACTCAAATATAAAAAATAAAAAAAATCAGGCCTGAAGCCTTTTATCGGGTATCTGAAAGCACACAGCCTTGGGCAAGTATTGTGTTTTTTCGTTCTTTATTCTCTTGCAATTTTGATGACCATTTGAGTCAAACTTTTCACAAATTCGTTGTTTTATGCGAATGGGATACCGGTCTTTGGCAAATACCAAAGGTGTCCAGTGCCTTTAACTAAGACCGTGTCCGAATTGGCGACTTCGGCTACAGCTACGGCTAGATCAGCGCGTCTGTCAGTGTTGAAGGATAGGCAGACGTGCGCGCCCTAGCCGTAGCTGTAGCCGAAGTCGCCAATTCGGACACGGCCTAAGACCTCCGTTACACATTATATCAAGGTTCACCTTTCAATTAATAAATCCCACTTCATCCAGTGAGGATACCAACTGCCCCAAATCGGGAGACTTCGGGTGACAACTGCACTTTCCTACTTCATTATATTTATGGGTTTGTGATATCTTTACTGTAGATATTTCCTATTATTAGTGTGTTTTTTTTTCACAATATTTCCCTGCCAACAGTGGAACCATATTACAACAGAAGTATTAAATCCACTATCGTGAAAGTGCACAATTTCTTTCGAAGAAACGCGGCAGTAAACTGAGTACGAAACGCAAGTGAAAGTTCGTTGCATTCGAACACAACGTTCTCTCTTCGTAGACAATGCATTTGAATACACGCGAGTCGGGATTCAATTAGTCGAAATATTAGGCTCTACCACTGGCTAGTATGTTGGAATAGCTTAAAGACGAAAAGACACAACTTTCACTCTTCGTTCGCAAACATTGAACCTATACAAAAACACGAGTTCAATTCGAATTGGCCTTCCTAAATTGTGGTTTAGTGTGTGGTCTGTGCTTACTACCCTTGAACTAGGCATGTGTGATTTATACAGGGTGTCGTATAATAACCACATTAATCCATGGAAGCAGAGCCGTAAAATTGCACACTGCCGATAAGTTCTTGGGTTTTGAAAAATACATTCATGCTTTAGGTGACAGTAAAGTTAAGTTATTAGATATTGGAGTTTCACACATTGTTTGTACAGCAAATTATCAGTGACGCTTCTTGGGTATTGGATATTGGACATTCCCGTATTTGTACAGTTTGTTTGTTCACTATATAGAAACCTATGTTAATGTCCAACAGTCAAATTCTGAAAAGCGACATTGATATTTGTTGTACAAACATAATGTTAATATCCAATATCAAATATCAAACTGACTTTACTGACATAAGCTTTTCCAGTAATGGTTGGTTTTTAATACTTGGATGTTTGAGTTCGCATTTTTAACGAGCGAGTAACGTTGGTTTGTCCATAGAGTAAGGACAGACCATGCTCTGTGGTACTGGGCGATGGTATGGTTTGTCGTTGGATCCCATGTCCACGCACAGCTCTAGTCTCTCAACCGTGATATTCAATCGTAACAGCCTACACTTACCTATGTCCCTGCTGCAATTAGTGTAAGAGGTCCAGAGCGTCTCGGGTAAACAAGCAAACTTTAATTAAGTTTTTGTGATAAGGAAATAAAATATAGATACCTTCGTTGCTGACTCAAAATGACCGTCCGATTCTCCCATGAGATTTGCCCTCCAAATGAAGATGGGGTCTTCTGCGATATTGTTATTGGTTTGTTCTGTAGAAAGCCTTGATTACATTATAACGGTCCTGGCAAGGGTAGGTCACTCTTTGGACAGCTCAGTGACTGTCCATTTCATTAAACAAGAATCTGCAATTATAATCCTCCTACTTTAGTCTGATCACCGATTTTGTTTTGCTCTTGGAAAATACAGTTCGGCTTCCAGTGTCTATTTCATAAAAGAAAGCAAATCATATTCATCCTAATTTTAGTCTGATTTTCGTCTTTTTAGTCTAAAAAATATATTTTGATAAGATAGCCTTGAAGGCTATTTAAGCCAATACAATGTACGTTTGTACTCAAGTACCTAATTTGTTTACATAGTTAAGGACCAAATAATTATTATGCCTCAAGGTTTGTTCGTCAAACCACCCATAACCGCGTCACTGACAATCAAAGTGTGCCATGGAAATATTAACTGTACAAGACCTTGACCAAAAAAACCACACTGATCAAACTTTAAACCGTTATCATGATGCCACCATCTTGGTCATGTTCCCTGCGTCCAACAACAGTAATAAATCATAATATTAAACAGGCATACAAAAAGGAACCAGACTATTTCGCCTTCCACCCTCGGTTTGGATATTATTGATTTGAGCGCACACATTTTCAATCATCGATATCGAACGATAAAGAACCCCCTTTTCGTTTACGTCATCAGTGGCGTAACCATTTAATTTTATTTTTTATTTTTATGCGTTCACCACTATCGTTATTTTTTGTATTTTTTGTAGAATTCTATATTAGTTATATCATTTTATTTGGTGTGGCTGTTGGAGGGGGCATGCAGTGATCAAAAACATAATATGGGGGTACTTAATTTTATACAACCGGTACCTACCATTCTGATCGCCATTTTCCAGATCTTCACAAATTAGGGACAAACTTACACAGATAACGAGTTAAAATCTCACTTTTAAACCACTTTCCGGGTAAGGCCCCTTTGGCACGGAATTCTGCTCATTACGAACACGGAGTGTATAAAACAAGGTCAACAACATTTTTTTCACTTTGAAAGTAAACTAGAAAGAGGTATCGAGCAGTCTCGTGCTTCTCAGTATATAAGACTTTTAATTCGTAGGTTTAAGACACATCTTATGGAAAGTAAAGATCCCAATCTAAGTAAAACAATAAGGTTCACTCTGAAGAATTACGTTGAAAGTTATTTTTATTCGTTGGATATGTACGGTGTGGATATACGGTGTACATACGTAGTGTCATGCTGATTCGATCAATGATGTCTCACCCATGTTTACGTCTTAGGCCCATTTAAAGTTGCATCGCATGGTTTTCCGCTAAAATACCCCCCCCCCCCCCCCCACTTTTGAATGCTGTTCTCTGAACTACCTTTAAAAGATCATTCACCACAAACAAACAAACAAACTGTGTTTTCCTCTGAAATATTACGCACAATGCACGAAATAATTGTAATATCTACGCAAGTTTTTGTACGTGGATGCTAGTAACGTCATACCCTAGTTTTTTTGTTTTCAAAAGCGGTAATTTTTAATTTTTTTTAAACAGTCATTTTTTTTCTTTTCTTTTTTTCTCAAAATAATTCTTTTTTTTCATACAAATTTATATCATTTTGACAGTTATTTCTTATTTTCTTTAAGCATATTTTTTAAAGCAGTTTGTTTTTGGTCATAAGCAATTGTTTATATTTTCAAGAGCAGTTGGGCTGTCGTGCATTTGCATATTGTAACCAACTACAAAAAAAACTAATCGTTGTCGATGTGTCACAATTTTAACTAAATTTGTTGACCTTTACTGGCAAGCAACCGGCCGATGTAAATATCGTTGTAAAAGTTTATTACCCTTCGTGAAACTGGCAGCCAACGTGTGTCGCTATAACGAAATTCTAACAGAGGCTTCATGCATCCGTTTTTCCTAGAAGCTCCAGCAAGTTCTCTTGACTTCAATCAAAAATACGTTTGTTTGGGAGAAGAAAAACAACTAGTGAAACTGTTATGTTAATCAGGGAGCCTAATCAGGGAGCATGGGATTATATTGATCCAGACTCATCTGGTCCCAGGGGCCTGATCCATTTCTGAGTCAGTCTGACCCGAAACTAGTTAAAACGCGGATTCTCCGTTAGCTTGACTCATTTCTGGATCAGGTTTACACAGATTCAGGATCATTATTATTAATATTATTTATTCGACCTCAACAGTACAAGTATAGAAAATACAACGAGGCAACAATGTAAGGGAAAACACCCATGACAGAAACGACAACGCTACAAAACATTATGAGTAAACAAACTGACCCAGGAGTGGTCATGACCCTTGGGGCCCGGAACCGGGTAAATTCTTATTGTACGAAATTAAATACATTTTCTTAAACCGTGATTACTAATATTAATCACCACTGTTAAGACTCGTAACAGAAGTGTGATAATTCAGTTGGTTAAACAAACTGTCTCTATCGATGAGCAAGTTCGGGCAAGGGGACTCTAGTCCACTAAATGTCTACCATTTAGCGATTTTGCCTGGTACCCAGGATGTATTGCATGCATTATGCCACCATAGACTTGCTTCAAGTCCCAATCCCGTGAAAGTCCTTTTATTTCCAATCCCATTGCCTATCGTCGCGTCCGGCCACACCCCAACCAATTCCCGGGACCACAACAGCTACATGTTAACGGTGACGTTGCGCTGATATACGGCTTGTTTGCTAGTTGGGGACCTCTCCCACGAGAACGGGACTTGAATCAAGTCATAAAGGCCAGTAGGCCCTTTTCGAAACCACGGCTTCAGCTCCAGATTCGGCTCAGGCTAGCTTGGCCCGCGGTTGTTCTGCTTCGCGTACGTGCACACAGCACATGGGCTTCAGACGAGAGAACGGAGCCTGAAGCCGAATCCAAAGCCGTGGGTTCGAAAAGGGCCTATGGAACATTGACTACCGGTTGACAAATTGGTCGCTGCTTTAGCTATGTTCTTATGTGTTCGTTGATACCATAAATCGAATCCATTTTCAAACCTGTTTTTAATTAACCATTGGCTTTAAAAAATCCACCTATATTATACGTCATAACCACATACGATTACTCGGACCAAATGTAACAACTTATATTACTCGAACCAACGATATCACAAGTTATAAGTAAGTTATACAAATAAGAATAATAAATATCAAGTTATAAATAAGGATATACAAGGATATATATATTATGTTAACTCCAGATGTTCGGAACAAGCCACAAGATACTCGCCATAATTATTGTTATTTGTTTACACTAATGCTTATTCGAATAACCGTATATCTGGTATTCGGATGAGGTATACTAAGACCATTTATTTAACATTTTTCAAATCCGACCAACGATACGCACGTTTTATAGTCCATCTTTCTTTCTTTCTTAAAAAAAAAAAAAAAAAAAAAAAAATGTGTACTAATAATATACTAATTTAAATCGATTCTTAGTGTTTACTAAAAAATAATGTTGATTTTTTACTAGTCACATGTATATTGAGGAAAGCGAATGCCTTTGTGTGCACTTTCTTAAATTATTGCCTCACTATGGATAAGGCCTTTTACATAGCACTGATAAGGAATTTGTTGTTCGCACCCTTTCGGCCTAATAGTCCGGTTAGTTATGTCTGGTTCCCGTTTTACACCACTACAAAAATGGTTTATATATATTTTTTTTCATGAAAAGGAGACAGACTATTTGCTAATGATGTAGCTTAGGTTCGTAGCACCGGGGGAGGGGGAGGGGCAAGGCTAGAGTATGGTGCCCCTTTGCAGACTTTGTCTTGGTAAATTTAGTTATTGAGGTGATTGGCTTTGTTTTAAGTAAAGATGGAGAGCATCGTCGGTAATACAAAACTAACCAAACAACAAAACTCGGTTGAGTTGTCCCCTTGTGGTGGTGCCCTGGGCACGTTCCTCCCCGCACTCCTCCCCTCTCCCCTTTTAGATAGAGAACAAAATCAAGATGGTTTGAGAAAGTGGTGTGTCTAATCTGAATTCCCCTTGAAAAGACAACTCGACCATCACAAACTAGTTTGCACATTATAGTTATTATATAATTCAATGTATCTCCACTGACATTGTTGTTCATAACCCGAATATAGAAACCAATATGTTGTAACTAATGGTTAATTAACCAGGAATAAAATGCAGCTCAAACTTTAAAAAAGTGGTTTTGAAATGAAGAAGAAGATCGTATCAGTTATTGCTCTTTCAAGCTTGGTTTGTCTAAAGAACCAGCAAAACAAGACTTAGACTAGAATTAAAAGTTGGTTTGGGATTAATGTGGGCGCAATTCTATTTTTTATTTTTTTATTCGTCTTCTTGGGAAAACAGGTCTTGTAACATTATTTTATTGTTTATGCCAGCTTTTTTTTTCTTCTTAAAACCACATTTTATTTACTTTTTTATATTTATGCATGGTCTGTGTTATAGACGGATAAACCCTTATAAAAAAACACCCAAAATAATTTGATCATCGCATCCATTTAAAACATTCATTTGCGTGTTGTGGTAAAAAAGAAGTCGTGGTAAACATTTTGATCAGATTGTGCTAAAAGTAATCTTAATTATTTTTTTTATTCTCCCCAAAACGTTTCGAGCTTTTTCACGGACGAAACAAAAATTATGAAAACACAGGTTGAGCGTCCAATGGACATTTCGTTGACCTCTCACCTTTAACTCCCTTAATGCCGAAACGCATCCGAATAGGTTAGAGTGCGGGTTTTGAATTGACACACGTGTGTAACTGCGAAGTTTTCAAAACAAAGCATGACGTTGATGCACCTTTAACCATAATTATAGGCCTAAAATTAATTGAATTAGCAATCGTTTTTTTTCTGATTTTGAACATCTTTTCAATTTACTTTTCAAAAAACTGATAATATGTATAATCATGATAATATACCTATTATAGCTGATTTAACTGATATTTAAAGACACATGGACACATTTGGTAATTGTCAAAGACCAGTCTTCGCACTTGTTGTACCTCAACATTATGCACAAAACAACAAACCTGTACAAATTTTAAGTTGAATTGGTCGTCGAAGTTCCGAGATAATAACGGACTAAAAAAAAGACTTTTGTCACACGAAGTTGTGTGCTTTCAGATGCTTGATTTCGGGACTTCAAAATTTAAATCTGAAGTCACGAAATCAAATTCAAATAAAATTTAGGGGAATATTTACCACTTTTTTCTCGAAAACTACGTTATTTAAGAGGGAGCCGTTTCTCACAATGTTTTATACTATCTATACCTCTCTCCATTGCTCATTACCAATTAATTTTGTACGCTAACAGGTGTTTTGAGTAATTACCAATAGTGTCCAGTGCCTTAACTCTCTGATTGTGTTGATGGTTAAACAAAATGCATGGTACAATGGCTAGCGCTTAGTGTTTAAAAGGCTCAAACAAAACCTCTGCATGGCTGAGATATAACGCGGTGGTCCGCAGAATCAACTCCTCTTTCTCTCTTTCAATCTTCACTTCATCCCATCGGAGTGCATGAATATTTGGTAGTGCTTGTCCGCCATACTTTTCTTCAGTGCCGAATCCAAAGCCGAAGCAGTGGTTTCGAAAAGGGCCAATGATTGAGATTTGTGCATTTTACATGGAGCACAGCCTCCTTCACCACCCCATGATCAGTGCGCCGTATCGATGCCTCAGACAAGGCATTCTTATGGAAAATGTTTTGGTGAGATCGTGCCACACTGAGAACGAGATTGCATGGCACACTAAAAGAGCAGAATTCTTCGGTTACCAGCGCCATTTGGGCCCAGGACCAAATTTCAGGGCTCTGCTCATTGTACGCAAAGAATCAGAGCTTGCAGAAGCAGGGCTAGCGCAGAAATTTGGGTGCTTGCACTAAAGCGGAGAGAATGGTGATCAAGCCATGAAACTTGGGCCCATGTTCTATTGGAGAATAAGTAATTCGGATAAATCTTACATTATTCCTCCACAAACGTCTTCAGTTTACTCGGTTGTGTTGAATGGATACGGTTTGCTCGCAAAGTCGAAAGAGTAAAAGAGGGGGGGATTAGGAGAACACATTGATCGGTTTATAGTCTGCGAGTCGATGATGCCAGAGTGTGAGGGAATTACAAAACACAATTTAAAGCAGCAATCGGCGGCTAATAATTATGGAGAGAGACCACAACAATTCTATATCAATGGGGCGAACTAATACCTGCATTTCAGTTCATTTTATATATATATTTTTTTATCATGATACTTTTTTGATGGTCCATTTCTTTAATTTTGATATAATTGTTTTGCTTCTCCCCAAGCGCTGGCAGGGTGTTGGCACCGCTATTCTGTATCCGCAACTACATTTTGAATTCCCTGCAATTTTTACATTGAGAGATTTTTCATAAACTATAATACCTATTTGATATTTTCATGGTGGGTGTGCCAATCTATTCAAGTCAGGTGTCTTGATTTGGTTGTCACTATAATTATTCTTTTAGTTGTGTGATCTCTAAAACGTAGAGGTCAAATTCTCACCGCAGTCATTGATATTTTTTGTCTGCTTAATTAAAAAAAATACGTAATGGGGACATTAAAACGTTCACCACGTCCAGTCTGAATACTTGACTAAATTACAAATCCATTTACCTGAAGTAACCCAATTTCAAATCAGAAAAATTCAACATCATGTTTTTGCAGTTTTGCTTTGTTGTGATTTACTTGCTTTAATTATGCGGCCATTCACACAAAAAAATACTTATTAAACTAATTATTTGGATCTGGAGTCAAGCGCACATATACTTTCAGGTCAATACTTGACTTAGAACTGACCAGCATCTGAGCCTAAATTATCAAGTTAAAACATGGGTCAATAAACTTGGTCAATTAACTGGGTCAGTAATTTTACTCCATAACCTTTGATCATTAACGTGGGTCAATAACATGGGTCAATAACCTGGGTCAATAATACGGGTTAGTCTGTCCCAGATTCAAAATAAAATTACTCTAAAACTTTATTCATAAAGAGTTGATTAATTTGTTGACCTTGTTCAAACTCTGAACTTTCAGTCAGGGGACAGCTTTAATAACGCAGAAATTTTGGGTTGCACATTAACGGCTCAAAGTGAGTGCTTTACGAAGGTGCGGTCCT
The DNA here is from genome assembly GCF_032118995.1 of Asterias amurensis. Taxonomy (NCBI): domain Eukaryota; kingdom Metazoa; phylum Echinodermata; class Asteroidea; order Forcipulatida; family Asteriidae; genus Asterias; species Asterias amurensis. Next base: position 14,984,408 of record NC_092664.1, on the reverse strand, counting down.
CACCAATTACAATATCATTATGATTCAAAGTTAGCTGTCCTAGTTCTGTCAACTTTTCGAACTGCTGTAACAAAAAACAGTCGTCAGAAGAAAAAAACCCGAAAAGACAGAGAAAATAAACACAATCAGTATGGATGTGGGCCGTCCTTGTGTATTATGCATCTGCTTTTCCCACCTTCAAAACTGCACCAAAGTGTTTCTTGAGTCTGACCTACAGCAACACAACGTCACTTTCGATGTTTGGAGAAACCTGGCGCCGCTATCGGAGACAAAATAGAGGTACATATAAAATGAACAACTGTTCAGTGTCTGGTGTTATTTTTTTTTAAATATTCTTCATAAAACTTGCATGGCACCTACCATTGAATTTGAATATCAAATGTGATATTTTGTCTCCCCGCCATTTTGCATGAGTGTTTGACCCACTTCATTTGCATGATTGCTCCATTTAAAAAAATGCTTATTCGCACTCTTACCAAAAGACAAAGTGTGCTGTTTTGGCAGAATTGGGTACTCTCTTTTAGTAGTTGTAGTTTGGTGTCGTCGTGAGCTATAGCTTGTGTTGTACACGTACAAGTTTAATGCCGGGGGCACGCGCAAGCGTCACGCACACATGAATAAGCCATTTTCAATTTCACGCGGGTGTGACACACCTTAGTGTTTGACCGGTACTGTAAAAACACTGTTGCAACCGCATCACATCGTACTGGCCATCTTTGAACACATTATATAAACCTTTTGACAATGTCAAAGTTTTGACAATGATACGAAAATTAAGAAGTCACATACGTGACTCGTGTGGTGTCCCACAGGGGCTACAGTACACTCCCCGAGTATTATGGTTCACCCTGTGTGTGTAGTTGTTGTACTGTTTTAGTATTGTAAATTCTGGAACCAGTTTGACTGGTAAATTTTGACCCAGAAACCGGGTCATACTGTCCCTTAAAGGGTGGGACCTCATCGGAACCCAGATCAAGATATCTATGATATGGAACTTAGTTTGCGGTAACACCATGTAATGACTATCTCTAATGAGTGAGGGGGGGGGGTTCTGAAATGAACATTTGGTTGATCAAAATCAGCTGTGACACAAAGACGTTTTCCGCTCCTGCCCTTTGGTTAACTAAAACCGGTTGGCCTTTTCATAAGTAACGTCCCAATCATAACGTCCTATATTTTTTAACATCTTATGTTGTAACGATTCAAGCTCAGTCGTAGTATCGCACATTTTGGTCGTTGACCTTTTTAAAATAAACTGTTTATAGCCAGTTCAGAAATAATCTTCACGGAATGTGTAACTACTGTTTGTTTATTCTCTGTGTAACTACTGTTTGTTTATTCTCCAAGATAATTTTTCATTTTCATTTATTATAAATAGTATTTTTTATACCTTTGTATTAACAGTGAAAACAAAATTCTAATTTTGGCCGACGATTTTCATTTTGTACAAACCCCATTTTATTTTCACCACCATGCCCGAATGTGTGCAAACATTACATAGGTTCAATGGTATAACATGAACTTTAGTTGGGCAAATTTCTTAGGTAAAGTCGAAAACAAAGGTCAAGTCTTTTTGAATCGTTAAAATTATATTTCATGGCTAAAGTTTACTTTCCCAACATTTATTTTTTTAAAGGCAGTGGACACTTTTGTTAATTACTCAAAATAATGATTAGCAATAAAACCTTATTTGGTAACAAGTAATGAGGAGCTGTTGATAGTTTAAAATACTATGAGAAACGGCTCCCTCTGAAGTAACAAAGTTTTCGAGAAAGAAGTAAAAAATGAAGTTTTACCAATTTGATTTCGATTTTTCTTTCAATATTTTCTCGCAACTTCGACGACCGATTGAGCTCAAATTTTCACAGGTTGTTTTTTTTATGTATATGTTGAGAAACACCAAGTGAGAAGACCGGTCTTTGACTACTACCAATAGTGTCCAGTGCCCTTAAATTTGTACAGACATAGACCGAGTCTAACTACAGTAACGTAGTAAATAGAACGTGTACACGTAAAACTCAATGTGGCTGAAACCAACTTGATCACGGAAGTTCGAATTCCAGCGGGACTTGCTAGGTCTATTTTCGGGTGGAATATTATGTTTGTCCTCAATTTTGAAGTCCCGTTTTCTAACGTGGCATAGCTATACGGGCAATATTCATTCCCTGGAGGATCCTTATAGAGACAATAAAATCATTTCTTGAATCAAATTGTTGATCAGCCGGCTTCGAGCGTGAAAAGAGATGTTTAAGAGCATGGAGTGAACAGTTTGACATTTATAGACGTGTGTTTGTTTAATTAAGCGTGGAAAAGTCAAGACTGTTTTAATCTTGCACTCGACTTGATCAATATCAGTTGTAATGTTTTTGTGGAAAGGGCAACACTGCAAGTGCATCTTCAAACAATAGCTCATGGCATGAAGAGCGATCACTGCGAAAATCTAGAAGCGAAGGCAGAAATTCTGAGAACATCTTTGTTGTTTTTACTGTTTGTCTCCGACGCAAACGTCAATGGTCTTCCTGTCCATTTTTAAGTCTGTGTTTGATATACGAGTAACCTGTTGGTATTTGACCATGTATTTCTGAGGTCGGTATTTTCTACATCCCCGTTTTGCTTTCACTGGAGAGATGGGTGTCCTGATTTCTTGTTGGGTTATGAACTTATGGTCAGGAAGAGGTTTTTGTGACTTTGTTATCATTATTTGGTCAACTCAATACAGTTATGATTTTGTAAACATGTATATTTGATATTGATCACATCGTTAGATTCGTGTGGATTTCGTTACGTCGTCGCGTTCGGATGCTGTATGCGTGTTTTTGAAACATAGAGCGAGGACCTTGAAATTACTCGGTTAGCCTGGAATTTCATCTTTGAGATGGCAAGGCCATTTTTTTGAGAAGGGGAATTCTTTTTGAAAAACCTTAAAATTTAAAGATTTGTTTAAGGGGCACCAAGGCCAAGACAAGGGCGATGATGACAATTGCCTCCGTGGCCTACGTGTAAACACATGCCTGTCCGTCGTTAGGCTTTTGAGGTCAAACTGTAAACTTTAAGTGTCGTGTAAAAATTTAAAAAGTTACTTGTTGTATTGTCACATTACTGGGGACTGTAACTGCAAGTTGAGACCCTTGTATACGCATAATTACCTGAAGATAATATTTTTAACATAAAATTTATGAAATTCGTATAAATATAATACTCAAGAACCTAACGATATAAAATGTTATATACTTATATACTTATCCTGCATTTGGTTTCGTATACACACAAGTACAGCAGTGAAAGAGACCCTTGCACATCGCGTGTGTGCACTAACATGGTTGGCATACTGAGGGTACATTCGCGCCTTTTTGTATGGGGCTGGTTGTGGTGTGACGCATTCGCATTCGTGTTTGTACGTCTGCTTAATAAACTGCGCCAATAAAGTATCTAAACACTTACAAATGGTCAGATATATCGGAACCTGAAATAGTATGCCAAAAAATAATTACTCATTTCTATTCACCGTTAATTTCTGCACATTTTGACACATCTTATGTTGCGCTACGATGTTGTTTGGTGGATTTATGGGCACTTGAGTGGCTTAAGGTCGAATTTCAAAAGTTGCAAAAGCCCCTATTCACCCCAATTCCAGAAGGGAACTCACACAAGCCTCACACACAGACAAAATCAAGACAAAAGACACAAACTCGTTTCGTTTACTTGACCATGAAATTTATGGCCGTATCTTTAACTCTAAACTGCTGATATCCTGTCCTCAATACTTGGTGTGTCCTCCATCACTGTTAACGGCAAGGAGTCGTCTTCTCATACTCCAAACGAGACATCTGATCTGTCCCTGGTCAATCCCCTGCCATTTCCTGATCAGGATGCGTCGCAATCCCTCGAGAGTGGTGTCAGGCTTGATGGACTTGTTCACTTTCTTCTGCTGCAGAAGTCACACTCGGGCGGCCACTCCTTGGCAGGTTGTCCACATTTCCCTGAGCTTGGTAGCCATTCCACCATTTTACTGACCGTCGCTGGTGACGTTCCAACTTGATGAGCTGCAGCTCGAATCGACATACCGGCTTCTATCAAACCAACGATCCGTCCTCTTTCCTGTTTGGTCAGTTGAGCCATCTTTCCTGTTATATTGAAACACCTTTCCCTGTCTTACCATAATCAGGGATTCTGGCTCTTAACCCATTTTGTTGTATGCCTCCCATCTTTGACCCCTTTGCTTGGTTACTGACAATTATTGCTGATGTTCATCGCAACCGATTTGTCCAAAACGCGACAAACAAATCATTTATAAAGGGCGGGCAAAAGAAACGCTGATCTTACTCGTCACAATACAACGATTTAGCTTGAATAGGGGCTTTTGCAACTTTTGAAATTCGACCTTAAGCCACTCAAGTGTCCATAAATCCACTAAACAACATCGTAGCGCAACACAAGATGTGTCAAAATGTGCAGAAATTAACGGTGAATAGAAATGAATAATTATTTTTTGGCATACTATTTCAGGTTCCGATATATCTGACCATTTGTAAGTGTTTAGATACTTTATTGGCGCAGTTTAGTATTTTTAGTATATATCTATGGTCTGCCTATTGCGCATTTACATTGTGTCTGCGTCAACCAGTAGTGACTGTACGCATGCGTGAATCAAATTAGCATAAATTTCGTTGGGAAGTGCTAATGGCTTGCTAATAACTAAGTGGGGTTCTTGTGTTATACTTTTTCAATCGGACAAAGCTATCAACGGGAAGCTGATAGTAACATCAATAAGATACCTTTGAACGCTAGGTGGCAGCAGACGTATGGGTAAATATCCATTGTTAACTTGGTCTGAGCATGCTCACATTTCCCAGAACAATAGATGTACCTGGTAAGTCTGCTGCCACCTAGAGTCCCAAAAGTGTCACCCATTGCAAGTTCTCGGTGACTCGCGTTACATGTGACACCACTAGGTGGGAGTGACTGTCTGTTTGTCTGTCCCGTTGAAACAGAGGACCATAAACAAAGAGTAATCTGGAGGTATTGACACAGCAAGGACGTCCTAGCATTGCTTTATTGTACAAAACAAATGAGGACGTAACTAAAATGTAATAAACAAACCAAGCAATCAATCAATCAATCAATCAATCAATCAATAATTCAGTCAATAAAACAATGGGAGAACAAAGACACTGGTAATCGAGTTTCATCACAAGACACACGTGACTTGGTGATGTAGAATCTTTATTTAGGATGACATTGTTCAGCATTATTCTTTTTTTTAATCATGCATTTTACCTGACACCGCGCATGCCTTCATTGTTACTCAAATTGTCGTATGGTTGCTCATTTGCATAATTATTTGCATTTTTTTATTTTATTTTTTTGCAAAACTTTCCGTGATGTGTTTTACTGCAGTGTCATTGGTTTACTTATAATCGCGTGTAAGGGATGACCGATTTGCAAAGTTGAAATTGTATTGAAAGTGTTTCGACCTACCTGTCTTGTCACGTGGTTGCTGTACGTCATTTTCGGTCTAAATGCAGCAAAACCTATGCGGTTTTTGTTAACAAAATGGTTTTTAATGACAAATTTCGCTACTCGCTCAAAATATACTGCGCTGTTTTTATGCCGTCTTTCCAAGTAGAATTAAGGCTTGCGGAAAAAATGTTGCCGCGTTTCAAAGTTGTATTCCTTGTTGATAAGTATGTACTTTTTCCCGTTTCCGAATCTGTGCGCACTTTCGGTTTTTTTGTTTAACATTTGAGGGTTTTTATTTTTTTTTATTTTTTACTCAAACTACCTTGAAGTTTAACAACAAAACTAAAACAATTTGTTTTAATTCTACCTGTTTCATCCCGTCAATTCTATCCAGTCTATTGTGCCAGCTAGTTTCACGAGACTATGTACAGTTATCACATTCTACATCCAAGCATTTCTTTCACAATCCCGTTTTCTTTTAAAGGCAGTGGACACCATTGGTAATTACTCAAAATAATTATCATCATAAAACCTTTCTTGGTTACGAGTAATGGGGAGAGGTTGATAGTATAAAACATTGTGAGAAACAGCTCCCTCTGAAGTAACGTAGTTTTCGAGAGAGAAGTAATTTTCTACGAATTTGATTTCGAGACCTCAAGTTTAGAACTTGCGGTCTCGAAATCAAGCATCAGAAAGCACACGACTTCGTATGACAAGGGTGTTTTTCTTTCATTATTATCTCGCAACTTCTATGACCGATTGAGCTCAAATTTTCACATGTTTGTTATTTTATGAATATGTTGAGATACACCAAGTGAGAAGACTGGTCTTTGACATTTACCAATAGTGTCCACTGTCTTTAAATTAATGATTTGACTAGTTGACTTGTTCTCTCGTTCTCCAACCAATTAATGTCTTTTGTTTCGATTTTCTTTTTCCCCAACTTTTGCCTGCCACTGTTTCAGTCCGTCAATTTTATGTCTGCACGTAAGAGTCCAGTCAATTACACACGTGCCACGTCCATCCGTGAAGTTTAGTGAGTAAGCTTTTGTCACAATTTCAAACAAAGTACAAAGTTTTAAGATAGTGCGGTCTTAATAGATGCAGTTTCTGGTGCCTGGTGCTTTAGTAGTAAAAACCTGCAGCTCTTTACAAATGTAGATGACATGTTCAAAAATAACTTGTGCCGTTAGTTCATCCGCTTTTGGTTTGGCTTGACTTAGGTTTGACCTAACAATATTATAGTTTTATATGAGGACTTTGGGGACGCTAGGTGACAGCAGACTAACCAGATAACTTTGCAGGAAACATCAACAATGGAAATATGACCTGTGTTGCCTTTTTCATTAAATCTGTAAGCAGACGCTTTCTGCTTACGTGCAATCAGTGACGCACTGTGTTTTTCAGCAAAAGTGTTATTAAAAGCGACAAAAGAAGTGTGACGGCGTGTGTGCACGGCGGATTTTCAGTGTTGCGTCACACATCGGCTTACCAGAACCACCGGCAAGCTAGCCTGCGTTAGCTTTACTTACATAGTTAGCAGTGTTTATGGAGTAGAATGTGGTTCTGCTTAAAGTAAGCATCAAAATGTGCTTACCCGTAAGCAGCTTTATTGAAGTCTGCTGACATCTACTGCCTCCCAACGTTCTCTTCTTTAATGTGGGGGAGCACTTGGTTTGAGTTGTTCACTGGTACATCAAATAATTATTTAGTTTCCTTCGGTGTTTGATTGGTGGTGTTTTCTTTGAGGTAATTTTACTGTTTGTGCATGTTTCTCTAAACAAGGGACAAACCAGTTAAAAAAACACAAACATTGCTTTTTGTTATCATTGCTAGACAACAATTATTAGTTACTTGCTCGTTTATTTATTTTCAATTTTCGGACAATAAAAACACTCTTTACCAAGTTCAGGGATAAATCTATACGGAAAAAATAGAACATCTATTTTTTCGGTAGTATAGTAGGAGCCTTCTTTTCGAATAGAAGGTTGACATTTTCCAACCTCATGGATCACACGTTGTAATATTGTCTTTCTCTTTAATCCCACTTTGTAAATATTGTGTATACTTCAAAATGTCTCATAGTGTGCCTAATTTCATGGCTCTGCTTACCGGTAATTTTTTAGCTTATATCCCGTCGAGTTATGTGTTTTACATGACTCGGGGCTCGGTAAGCGCAGCCGCTTCGGTGGTCAAGGCCATGGTTGTGAATCCGTTTGTTTTGGTGGCGTGAAACAACCGTGTATTTAACTTGCAGAGCTTAACAATAATTATGATTCAGTTGTGTGTTGATTGCCGCTGTACACTTTCTGTCGCCCCGATTGCTTCTGTACACTTTCTGTCCTTTGGTTGCTTCTGTACACTTTCTGTCCCTTGGTTGCTTCTGTAATAAAAGTAATAATAATACTTTCTGTCCCCCTGATCTTACATTTTCTGTCCCTCTAAATGTTTGTGTATACTTTCTGTCCCTCTGATTGCTTTTGTATACTTACTGACCCCGGTTGATTCAGTACTATGTCTGCCCCCCGCCCCCCCCCCCCGATTGATTCTTTAAACTTGTTGTCCCCCTGATCTATTCTGTGCACTTTCTGTCCCTCTAACTGCTTCTGTACACTTTATGTCCTCCTGATTGCTTATATATATTCGTTCTGTCCCTCGAATTTTTTTCTGTGCACTTTCTGTATCGATTCTGTACACTTCCTGTTTCCTGATTGTTCTGTACACTTTCTGTTCCCTCTCTACAGGCACGTGTGTCTTGTCATCATTGGATGTGGGGTTACAAGCACGAGCGAAGCTCTCTGTCTCCCAGTGGGACTGTGGGCTTGACCTACGTATGACAGTCAACTCGACCCAGACCCCGTTAGTCAACTCCACCCGAACCCGTTGACGTCAGTCGCCCCCTGTGCTTGTTGTCTATCCCGTCCTGGACCCAATTTCATAGAGATGCTTAGACAAAAATCATGGTTAACAAATGGTTTTCTCAGGCAGAAATTAGCAGGACACCAGTCCCAAATTGTAATTGTTACATGGTAGTTTGGCTGGTAACCTTACTCTGGTAAGCATAATTTGGTTCTGCTTACCTTGGTTGTTTTGCTTAGGTAGCTCTATAAAATTGGGCCCTGTTCTTTGCTAATGATGACATAATAATACTAATAATAATATGTATATAACCATAACATAAAAACATGTAATATAATTATGAACATAAACGTTTACGAAGCTGTTGAGTGGGTGATTTTGATTTTAAATAAAAATGATCGTGGTGTTTTAAAGAAGGATACAACGTCAGTACATCCTCGGTTGTTCATGTACGAAATCATCGAGAGCGATGGCCGTTCTCGTTTTGTTATGATGTGATTAACAAGGAGCCACCACTCGCATATGGCGTTTACAAGCCCACAGCGTCCCCGGTGCGTACACGCGTAACGTGCACGTTTACATTGTGTAACCTTGGCGCGCGATGACGGAAAATGTAAGGGTTCAGTAGAGATCAATGGTAGAACTACACATTGACTCCCAAAATGGCACACTGACATAATCAGAGTGGTGATGACGTCACGTGGATTTGGCCAGAGAATGTTCTATGTAAGTCATTCTCGGTGAATCATGATTGGGTTCGTAATCGTATGTGCCTGCTTGCGGCTATTTTGTGCTATTTGAACATCATGAGTCAGAGCGAGTTTTGGATAGGGGTGTCTGGCAGTTTTGTGTCACATATATCCCATTGAAATTGTTCGTGTACAAAATAAAGCAAACATGAAAGGTGCAAACGAACAATGTATTAGTGGATGGCAGTGTGATGTGATAAGGTTGGTTGCAAAAGTGATGGCAAGTAGAAACTGTGAATTCCAAACTAGTTTGAAGATTGTTCGAACCATAGTTGGGACCTGCTTGCAAGTTGGGACAGGTCTAGTTGGTAGAGTATATAAAGATCGAGCATGATAGTGTACGGCGTGCTGTTAGTGTGTCTGGCGTAAGACCGGAGAGAGCTTTGATATGATGCGGCAGACATCCTTATCTTAAGTGACCTCTTTGCTGCAATGAGATACTCTTGGTGGCAGCAGACTTACTTGTCTGCTGCCAACTAGCATCTCGTTGTGTCTCATTAGTGGAGACACGCGGATCGTTGATGTTAATGAAGTACGTGAATCTGTGTATGTTAAATTTGTGTCTCTAGTCTGAGATTGAGCTGAACATCTGTGAGTCTTTACAGTTTTATGGTATAGAATGAGAGGGCATGGTGTTATTGCTTGCACTCTTAGTGGTCCAGGTGAAACTGGTACGTCTTTGGGGGACAATCTGTGACAGCACAATAATCAGAGAAGTCAATTTCTCTCGGAAATGTGCACATGCTCCGACGTACGATTGCACTGCTAATGCCACCTAGCGTACCAAAGTCTCCAACATTGGAGATCCCAATGACAAAGCTGAGTTCAAACAATGGGAGAGCTAAAGTTATCGTGTGCGTTTGTGATAATGGATGTTTAAAGGAACACGTTGCCTTGGATCGGTCGAGTTGGTCTTTGAAAAGCGTTTTGTTGCAGAATGTGCATGTTTAGAAAGATATTTTAAAGTAGAGTACATGTATGATAATCCACACAAGTATCACTCGAAATTGCATAATTTCCTTTTACCTCGTCGACAAACACGGTCAGCCATTAATAAGAGTCACATTTTTGACTCCCATTGGCCGACCGTGTTAGTTCGCAAAGTAAAAGCAAAACCACGCAATTTCGAGGCAAATTAATGTGTGTGGATAATTGTATTCTAGTTTTTAAACATCTTTCTAACCATATGCATTTCAAACGGTTACAAACGGTTTTTAAAGACCAACTCGACCGATCCAAGGCATTGTGTTCCTTTAAGTGCGATAAGTGTACAGTATGAAAGTAAGTCTGCTGTGGTACTCAAGGAGCTGAGATCCACACACTTTAAGAAAGATAGGTCATTGCAGTGATGAATTCTGAGACCTAATGATTAAGCACCATAAAAGAGTTTACAAGGTGCTACGGCGCATACATCAGCCACAGCCAGGAACAACGGGCGAACCCCTTCTCTTTTCAATACATGCACTGGGTTATTTGACATGCGTTACACAACACATGGGACCAACGGCTTTACGTCCCATCCGAATGACGAAGCATGCTTATAAGGACACAAGTGTTACGGCTGGCGATTCGCACCCACACTCTGCTGATTAGAAACACAGAGTTTGAATTCGGTTCACTGTTCGGCCACGACACTTCCATGTTAGCTTACGTGTGTATTAATGTCAATTATTGCTAAACAAAGTGTCGTGTAACATTACAAGACAATTTGGCTTCGGGTAAATGTATAGAAAGTGGAAAGATGTTTCTCTACATTGAATGAATTACTTACCATTTACACGGGCCGTGGAGAATAGGTACATATTACTATCTTTAGATTTAAGTTGACTCTTATCAATTGAAACTATTGACAGCTGCAGATGATTTGTGTCCCTAGTTTCAGTCGATTGGAGATAATTTCAGTCTAAATTTGAAGAGAGTATGCTGAATGGGTTAGGTTATTTCATAATGTGTGAGATTACTGCCAAATAAGTGAGTAAAATAGTGGGTGAGTGTGGTCGGTGGTTTCAGATAATGTGATTTGTTTTTGTTCTGAGTGAATAAGTTTGTCACATAGTGCTTGTAATGAAATTATTGCTTTTGCTGTAGCAGTAGGTGTGAAAATACAATGCAATATGATATTGCATTGAGAGTTTCAAAAGATGAGGGGTGGTTTGACAATGCTGTTAATGCTAGTCCTGTCAGTGTGTGATGTAGGGATGAGATTGATCAGACTTTTATCTGAATTCAGACTTTTTATGTGTGCCTTGTTAAGAAGTTCGGACAATTTTTGCTTCCACAAGTAAAGAAATCCTGCTCATTGGTCTACTTCTCTAGTGCTTTGGATACTGTTTCTAAAAGCTCCTTGGAATCTATAACCCCAGGGGTGACCAAATGTTAAAAATGTCATCATTTCAACATACCTTTGAATTTGTATCCAAGTTTCAGACTTTTTCGTTAGTAATGACTCTCAACCCTGGTGGTGGATATTTCATATTCATTACCTTTAATATTGAGATCGAGAACAAAACAGAAAATAATTCTAACACAAAGGGTCTACTTTAAGAGGGGTGCTCCACAAAGATCTGTGTAAAGAAAAACTTGGTGTATTTCTTACATGGGCAAAGGATAGTGGACAAGATATCTCTACAGGGATGCATACAATAGAATGTGAGCTGTTCAGTGTGTGTGTTTGTATAAGTTGTGCGAATGTGTACTTTGTGACGGAGAAAGTGTGATGATCAATGTAAAATGCTTTAAAGTATTGCGATATACGTGATAGTCTTTCAAAATGTATGGTGTGCTGAACGCGTGACATTGCTGGAAAATGCGTGATGGTGTTGAAGAATGCGTGATGCTTAAAGTATACTCTGTGTAAATATGATAATTATTGCAAAATGCGTGATAAGATTGAACACTGAGTGACCATGTTGGACAATGCGTGTTGTTATATTCAGAAATACGTTATGCGTTCGCTTTGCGTCGTGATCTTATCGTTTTCGTTGTCGTTGCAGTGTGACTCGTCCTTTAGGGCACACGCTCGAAGCACGGACGTCTTGGTCCTTGAAGACACACAAAATAATGGCTTCAATGCATAGCACAACAGTCAGGGATATAAATGTATGTATATGTTGCTGTAAAATTAAAAAATGAAGTTGTACCATTCAGTGATGTGACAATTTGACAGGATGGAACGGTTTATAGCAAATGTGGAATATTTGTTGTTATTCTATCAAAGTCTTTCTTTTAATGAAACCAGTTGAAGGGACCCTCAAAAGTGACTACCAGTGCAAAGGGAGGGGCATTGGGGATACCTGTGTATATCACAAAATATTTTGTTTGGATTTTGTTCAAGTTTGCCCGACCTGGAAGTTAAGTGGGTCAGCGGATCCCAGGCACCCAGAATCTGGGTCATTTCTGACCCGGGAATGTGTTTCATTTTTGTTTAAGAGTGAACAAGTAGACGGTCCTCCATAACATCAGAACACAATTAAAGTTAATTGACCTCTCCACTAAAAATATAATATTATGTGCTAATTCAAAATTAGAAATGTAATTGCTCATAAGCCTCTCGATTATATCGTGCATTGCTTGGCCCAGTTTGTAAAAGCAGCTCAATGAATTTCGAGTGGTTGCAAACTTGTTTGTTTTTCTGCTGGCATCTATAAAAACCATACGGTTGGTACCATTGTTTAAAGTTTACATGCTGTTTTTTTTATTAAACAAGCCGTGTGATCGCGCTTTAGGAGGGAAAATCGTACCATGGAATTCTGTCCACCGAAGATTCTGTCCCCCATATGAGAAATTAACTAACAACCATGGATATCAAATTTTAAACCGGGAACCCTTTATGTGCACTTTTGATTATGAAGTCACTCCTAAAGGCAGTGGACATTATTGGTAATTACTCAAAATAATTATTATCATAAAACCTTACTTGATTAAAGTAAAGGGGAGCTGTTGATAGTATGAAACATTGTGAGAAACAGCTCCCTTTTAAGTAACGTAGTTTTCGAGAAAGAAGTAATTTTCCACTAATTTGATTATCTGAAAGCACACAACTTCGTGCGACAAGGGTGTTTTTTTCTTCTTTCACTATTATCTCGCATTTCGACGACCGTTTAGGCTCAAAATGTTCACAGGTTTGTTATTTTGTGCATATGTTGAGATACACCAAGTGTCAAGACTAGTCTTTGACGATTACCAAGTGTCCAGTGTCTTTAGTTATTCAAATTAACCCCTAAAGTGACAAACTTCACCACTATAACTTTAGATTGGATTTGAACCTTTGTGTTTAATTGGTAGTTCTGTATAATCTTTTGACTTATTAATAATTTTATTATGAATACAAACAGATATGTACTGCATTGCATTTTAACCGACAGAGTAATGTTCGCAGTGTTTTTTTTATTACAGTTTAACAATATTTGTAGTCGTAGTTCCTTTAGACGTAATATGCACATGACGTCATTTGAGTAGGGTGCCCTCGGCTAGAGGCCAAAAGCAGCTTGCCCACGAGTCAACCATAATGCGCCACGCGTACATAGATGTGCGTTTTCTCTAGATGGAGTGCATCGTCGTCATTGACCGCCATCTTTGATGAATTGTGTACGCATAATGAACAGCTATCATTGGCCGAGAGTCGTGCGTTGCGTGTACACCTGTGCTCTTTTCCATTGTCTTACATCAAAGATGGTGGCCAATGACGTCATGTGCAATCCATCCATTGTCCCATCATCGTTTTTTAGCTAAGATGGCGGCGCTTTGACGTCATGGCATCAGGTCCATTGACATCAATGTACAAAATAAAGTTGAATAATATTAACCGTGAATGTATTTATAATGGGGAACTTTTGTGACACTCGGTGCCGGCAGACTTACCAGGTAAAAATCCATTGTACTCGGTAATGTGCGCATGCTCAGGACTACATAAACAATTATTATTACCTGGTTAGTCTGCTGCCACCTAACTGTGGCCAAAGTCTCTCTTTGGCGTGTAAAATGTCGTGGGAATATCGGTAGGAGTTGGCAGAGTGCATGATGGGAAACTCGAAGTAGTGTTATTTGAAGTCTACGTTTTGTTAATTTTATGTACATAATTAATCATATTTATCAATACGGAGTTTAATTAATGAGAGAGGAGTCAGTCTGTTTTAGGATGTTGACTATGTTGATTTGTAAATGCTGATTCATAATTATACTGGTATTATACCTCTTCACAAAGCCTTTCAAGATAATGCAAGAAAGTGGGCTTGATGATTGTATGAAATAAATTATTTATAATAATTATTCTCGATTGTGACATTTTTATCTAACTACTTTAACATTCAATAAAGGAATGTGTGGATAACAAAGGAAGAATTTTGTGTGTTTATTTTGTTTGGTTTCGCTCCTCTCTGGACGAACTTGCAGCTTTGTTACGCCAACTTGAAATAACAAAAATAGCAGCAGCAGTAGCGAAAACAAAAACAACACCAACAGCATCAAAAACAAATTGAAAAAAAACGTACTGCAACACCACAACCAACAACAATAACAACAAAAACAGCAACAACAACAACTACAGGTCTCTGACGGATGGTTTAGAAACAAAATAAACTTCGGTTTTGTTTTTTCTCGGCCGAATTTCATATGGAGGCTTGAAACATAAAATATTGCTTAATAACCACTCTCTGCTTAGCATAAATTACCTGGAGACCAGTCACAAATTGTACACGCAACGTGGTAGTTTGGCTGGTAAACCTTATTCTGTAAAGGAATACATGTATGGAGGGCCTACTGCATGAGCAATGTTTCGTGCATAAAGCAGCTCTATGAAAGTATTCTCACCACAATGCAAAGTTTTTCAAAAACCCAACTCCTCTGGACCGTATCTTTAATTCCACAGATCCCCCCCCCCTTCCAACCTCCCCGAGGGAAATGAGAAATATGAATGATGAATGTGAAGGGTGAATGGTGTCCAGAAATGGCACAAAGTCCGAGACAAAAGTACGTGAGTTAATGGTGGACACCCACGACACTATCTCTGTTTGGGTAATTTTCTGTATAGCTCCCAAACTGAACAGTGCACTCATTAATAGTGTCAACCATCTCAAAGAGGCTTATAGGCTTGTGTGTGTGTGTGTGATATAATTCACGTTGTCCTCCATTTCAGAAAGGATTAATGCAAGAGTGTAATGGAGAGTGAAAAGTGAGCTTGTTGATATGTATTCAGGTTTAGTACTACTGGTGATACCCTTGCATATGACGTAATGTGCCCAGCAAAGCACCCTCACTGAGGTCAATAATGCAGACATGTCATTGGCTGGGAGTTGTGGGCATGTCTACTAATGGGTGCGTTCGTTTAGCTTCCCTGGGTTGACCCCGGTCTGCCCCGGTACGTTCGAATAGCTTTGACGGGCTCACCTGGGTCAGCCCCCAGTGCCCTGCTTCTGGAGTGGGTCACTTGGGGGTGACCTGGGGTGCATGCCGTCATCACGAGAGGGCGAGTGTGATCGTTCGATTAGCTCTTGTCAGGGGCTCAGCCGAGTGAGCACCGCGGGGTACACCCAGGGAAGCTTAACGAACGCACCCATCGATAACCAAAAACAGTCACACCGGGGACAGTCCTCGGTAGATTTTGTGTACAAAACCAATGGGGACGTTTGAAAAATAAACAAACGTCCAAACAATGGGAGAACAAAGAAAAGTCCTCGATATACATCATAAACAAACATTTGTGCGTACACGTGTGCACATTTTCATTGTTTGACCTGTCTCAACGATGGCGGGAAATGCAAGGAGTTTCTTGTAAATTGACCATTTATAACGAGAAACATTGCTTCGGACACAGGAGTGCTCCTTTTCTCGGACAGTGCAGCTGTGGAAATTACAGACTCGGACAATACGGCCGGCATCTACCTTCCCCCTGGTGCCATGACAGACGAGAAGGACGAGATGGTCACTCGTCCGGAAGCTGCCAAAGTGGATGATGATGCAGACCTTTTCAGGTAAAGTCTTGTCCGAAGAATTGTTCACGCTGCGGGGTGGGTCAAGCTTACGTCAAGCGTGTTTTACAGGGCCCAATTTCATAAAGCCTGTAAGCACTACAACTTGCTTAAGTTAACCAAACAAAAATACTGTAAAGGAAAACGTTGCCTTGGATCGGTCAAGTTGGTCTTTGAAAAGCGTTTGAAGCCGTTTGTTATGAAATATGACACGCAACTGGGCCGAATTACATAGATTTGCTCAACGGCCGATTTTGTGCCTACGGTGCAATTTCTGTTTCATAGCGCTGCTAACCGTAAGCACACAAAAAGGCATGCTGACTTTCCGGTGCTTACCGAGTGACGTCACAATGCAAATCCACGGTAAACCGCAATATGGCCGCCCAATTCGTCTGCTAACATTATATGTGAAATACGCTAAGGCTTAAGCAAAACATTTCTGCTACAGTAAGCACGCAAACTTGCTTACCGTTCAGCAGTGCTATGAAATTGGACCCTGGTTAGATAGATGATTTAAAAGTAGACTATAACGATCCACACAAACATGTCTCCATTTTGTGGAGTCAAATATTTGGACTCCCATAAATGACCGAAAGTGTTAGTTCGCGACGTATGAGGAAAACCGTGCAATTTCGAGTCATAATTGTGTAGACCATTATATTCATACTTCTTCATCATCTTTCCAACCATATGCGTTTCATAACAAACGAATTCAAACGCTTTTCAAAGACCAACTCGTCCGATTCAAGGCAACGTGTTCCTTTAAGTTGATGTTGTTGTGACTTGTACGGCGCTACTTTTTTGCTCAGTAAAGAAATTTGTCAAAAAAGATTTTCTGCTGACAGCTTTATCTAATTGGGCCCTGGACCCAATTTAATAGAACTAATTAAGCACAAAACTGTGCTTATAAGCAAACAAATCCTTGCTTAGTGAAATCAGGTTACCGGCCAATACTCCACTGAATTGGTATGCTAAGTAACCAAAAGCTAAATACCAGTCACAAGCAATTTATAATTATGGCATACAGTTTTGGCCAGTCATATAATGTGTACAATAAGCAAGCTATTTTCGTGTTTGCTTAAGCAGCTCTATGAAATTGGCCCCTGGTTTTCACAACACGGACACAAACAAAATGTGCAGGCTACACACATGATTGTGGCTGTGAACCTCTAAGCGGGCAAAATACATTTGAATTGATGTTGGATCAACATGGATTTTTGGTTGTTATCCCGACGCAAAAAACAACCTTTATCCAACGTTGTACTTACGTCAAAAATATTAAAAAGATTACGTTGATACAACGTTAGCAGACTGATGTTGGATCAACATTGATTTGTGGTTAATAAAAAACATAATAATAACCACGCCCCCACACTTACACGCTTTGGTAAAACCCCAAACAACCGCAAACTGATCCCACCGCTGATCACATATTATGTCCATGCTTCGTATAACGTACCTTGGCCTAAACGTCTACACAAACATCGAAATTGAATCTTTCCCCATTTTATTTAACCAAACTTTTCAGCAGATCAAGGTGAAATCCACCCAGTCTAATAACACCCGTTCCATTTGACATTCAAACCACCGTGGATGTGCTGGATTGTTTGCCTCTAAAGAATGATGATTGTAAATTAATCAGCAGGCAAACCCCAACAGAACTCACACCCCTATTCGGGAAATCTGTAGTAATTCGGAAGACTTAAAGACGGTTCACATTTCACGATAACTTCAGCCTTAGGTTTCACATTTTCATCCATTTGAGCTCGAGGTTGTCTTGTGACAACGTATTAACATAAAGCAAGGACTGTGGTATAATCTTGTTGCTGGGAAGGGGTGTGTGTTTCAATGCTATTTTGAATGAAAGATTGGCATCTTCAGATTTAACTGCTGGATTTTAAATTGTGTTGTCAGAAAATGAGGATTTAAACTCCCCGATTTATAATGGTTCCGTTTTTGTCCTTCGAAATCTAAAGTGTGAGTTCTTGAACATGAACACGTACATCTGCTATCTTTACTGTGACAGTTGTTTAACAATGTTGTAGGTCAAATCTAAACGAATGAAGAGCTTATTTTTGAACGGGTTATTACTTCTTGACACGAAAAAGTGTCCGTTTCGTTGACACTGACAGTTGTGATTCCAGTTCATCCTGATTTCAGTGTCAAAATACCCTGATCTGGATTCTGAACAATACACTGAAACACGTTGGGTTGAGTTAAGGATTTCCGGAATAAATCGTTGGTCACCTTTAATTAACTGGGTCAATTGGGTGTACATGTTCCGAATCAACTGGAGCCAATTTCATGGCCCTTCTTACCGCCGAGTTCTGTGATTGCGATCGGGCCATTCAGTGTGGTAGCTAAAGAATGGCTGGTAACGTGTACGCACGCGCGCAAGTGACAGTTTGAAAAACACCAGTGTTCATCTAGCAGTTTCTTCACCGCTCCCAAAAAAAACACCACTAACAATCTCTGTGTGAATGTTAAATAAGTCCTTTAATTTTTTCCGAAAATAAGATCTGCAAGGCGTTGCTAAATATAAACATTGTTCATTTGGTGTCTTTGTAACAAAAATTGTACCCAGGATTGTGGCTATGCATTTTTATAAGTGCTTTTTGTGACGAACACTCTTTTGTTTTATTAATATATATATTCTCTTAACAACAGCATTGAAGATGACTTCGATCAACTCCTTTCAGACGTCCTCAAAAAGCCAGACAAGCCGTCACCGAAACCCAAACCCAAACAATCTCCAACCAAGAAGCCCGTTGTGGCCAGTGGGGCCAATCCAGCTCCAGCCCAGCGACCATCTCCAGCCGCTCGTACGGCTACCACCACCCCGGGGAAAACCCCACCAAAGCCTGCTCCAAGGAAAGGCAGACCGACGAGCACGGGGGAGACTGTGGCGCCCGTCACCAAGGACACGACAAGTGCGAAGGTAGCCGGTGCTATGGATGATGGCGACATCTTGAAATATATACAGGAGAATGCGGGTGATAGTGAGGCCAGCTTAGACCTCTTCTAGGGAAGTGATAATGGGATGGCTTACTCTCTTAATGTAAAAGAGTGAAAAACACCACTCTTTACATTTCGAGTTGTCCCTCATGTGGCTCTTTAAGTGGTGGCTATTTCACTCTTTTAGAGGGGTTTCACTCCAAGGCAGAGTGAACAATCTCTCAAAAAGATTCAAATTTCAATCTAAAAGAGTGGAAGACCACTCGAAAAAGAGTTGTCCCTCATACCATGGAGGAAGAATACGGCTCTACAAAGAGTGCCTTTTCACTCTTTTGCATTAAGAGAGTTACACAAGAGACCTTTGAGTGCTATGTGACAGCAGACAGTGAAGCAATAATATTTGGGGGAAAACTTAAAAGTCCTTAAAACCGTTTGAAGAGAAGACCTTTTTCGAAAGATAAGTTAACTTTGTTTTCTTTTTGATTAATTTATAATGATGAAGCAACTCCAAGCTTATTGATAAACATGCCCGATATTGGATAGAGGGCGCCCCCCCCCCCGAACCAACCACAGAAAAACCCTCGCAAGAATGCCAAGAATTCCCGAAATTCCCACAACACAATGATGAAGACACAATGGAAGGAAGTACACTATACCACACATACCGAGCACCCACTAACAGCATCTCTTGCCATACAACCCTGCAGTGGGTGACAAGCACTACTGGTAGGACGTCAGTCAGTGCCACTGCATGCAACGGAGGGGTCCAACCTGGGCTAGGTGCAGCACAAGTAACAAACACAGAATCATGTACATGTATTATTAAGTTAATTTTTGTCCACGACACCTCTTTTTCCCCCCAACTAAAAAAACCCATTGAAGGATGTGTCCGGATCGCTTCACCAGTGATGGCACGACGAGGTAAGTAATGGGATTGTGCCTTTTGATGATAACATAATATATGGAATTTATCTCAAAGTGAGAGGATGCAATCAGAACGAATTTTTAGGTATGGGTAATCGCAGATTGCCCTGTGAACAACTATTTTTAACAAAATTGAAAGATGCTTATTAAAGGCAGTGGACACTATTGACAATATTACTCAAAATAATTATTATAATAAAACCTTACTTGATAACGAGTAATGGGGAGAGGTTGGTAGTATAAAACATTGTGAGAGACAGCTCCCTCTGAAGTGAAGTAGTTTTCAAAGAAGTAGTTTTTCACGAATTTGATTTCGAGACCTCGGATTTCGAATTTGAGGTCTCGAAATCAAGCATCTGAAAGCACAAAACTTCGTGTGACCATGGTGCGACAAGGGTGTTTTTTTATTTCATTAATAGCTCGCAACTTCGACTAACGATTGAGCTCAAATTTTCACAGGTTTGTTTTTTATGGCTATGTTGAGATACACCAAGTGAGAAGACTGGTATTTGACAATTACCAATAGTGTCCAGTGTCTTTAATGTCACATTAATAAATAAAAAAAATATATTAAAAAAACATTATCAAAAAATCTTTTGTGTGCCAAAAATTCCATGCGTGTGTCATCAAAGGCACAATTCCACTCATTCTCACCAAAGGGAAAATCTTATTTTGAGTAAATTACATACTTACTAGTTCATTTCATAAGGGACGAAAAAGTAGTGGCAGGATATGGACTTTAATTGTCAAATTGTTTTCATGTTGTCCTGTTGTCCGATAATACACAAAAACATGTGTTGGCAAAAGTTATTTTCGAAAAGATTTGACGCTGCGCCTGTGCATAAAATTCTGCTTGAAAGTTTTTTTGCTAAGCAAAAGATGAGTAGGACACCCAATTGCAAAAATGTAAACTTTGTGTTATATGGCATTGGACCCTGGGTGGATGTGAGGGCCTTTGCCTAAAGCGTGCCAATTGAAAGCTCGATTGAAATAATGAAGTTGCCCCTTGGAACAAAAATGTTTTAATTAGACATTGGTGTTCTCTAAGTATTTGAAAATAATTCACTTACCTGCCTGTGCGGCACCTAAATGTAGTCCGAGCCCTAAATGTAGCCTGACCTAAATGTAGCCCCACACCCGCCAGTAAAGCCGTCTGTTTTTTTGTGTTTCTTTTTTTTTACATTAAATACACTCCTTGTAACAGCATTTTGAACTAAAACATTGTTCAACATAAAGTAAAGTATAATGTACAAACATAATTTTATTAATACTCATTATTTTTCCATTAGTTAATCGTGCATCTTATTGTCTTTAACCTCAATTTTTCTTTGATATTTTTGAAGTTACTCAAAATAATTATTAGCATAAAACCTTACTTGGTAACGAGTAATGGGGAGAGGTTTATATTATAAAACATTGTGGGAAACGGCTCCCCTGAAGTAACGTAGTTTTCGAGAAAGAAGCATTTTTCAAACAATTTGATTTCGATTTTGAGGTCTCGAAATCAAGCATCTGAAAGCACACAATTTCGTGTGACAAGGGTGGTTTTTCTTTCCTTATTATCTTAAAAATTTCGACGACCAGCTCAGCTCAAATTTTCACGGGTTTGTTATTCTATGCATATGTTGAGATAGACCAAGTGAGAAGACTGGTCTTTGACCAATAGTGTGCAGTGTCTTAAAAAAAAGACATTCGCGAAATATGCCACATCCCAACATGTTTGTACGTGCCTGATGGACGTAAGATATTGTTGGGATGGAAAAAATAACAACATTTTAGTTTTAAACTTTCTTGTTAATATTTTGGGATTTTTTGTCCGTGTGATACATATATAAAACAGCTTTTTAAATTGTACACCACAATTTGAGGGTCGAACTGGTGAAATAGCAGACCTGACATCATGTTAGCCTTACTGAATCGAAAGGTTTCTCGTTGAAAATAAAAGCTGGGAGGTAAAAACCACCAACCACAAACGTGGACAAGTTTTACTGATTAACTTGAAATGATTTAACCTGGGCCCAATTTCAAATAGCTGCTTAGCACAAAAATTTGCTTAGCATGAAATGTTTGCCTTGAAAAAAAAAATAGGATTACCAACAAACTTTTCACGTTATTTCCAGGATATGCAAAGAACAGCTGAATATCAGTAACAAGCAATGTGTAACAAATGGAAATTTTGGTTGGTAATCCTGTTTTTGTCAAGAAATAAATTTTATGCTAAGCAAATTTTTGTGCTAAGCAGCTATATGAAATTGGGCCCTGCTTGGAAGACAAACAGTACCTAATATTTTTTGCAAATGTCCATAATTTTATATGAAAATGACTGTATATCTTTTACAAAAAATAACTACGTAATTTAAAGTGGAAATAATTCCTTATAGTTGAAATAATTGTTTAACAAATCGTTATAATTAAGTACTAAAGAGTTATTAAATATTGCTCTTATTTTTTTATCAAATAAAATACAACGAATCATAGGCACTCAACTAGTTAAGGCAAATATTTGTTACATATTTTGCATGTGAACATGAATTCAAGTAGATTTAATATGTTAAATTTGCATCGGGATAAAGAACCTTCATTTTGGTTTTTACCCATTAAACAACACCGATGTGTTAACACTGTATACTCAGTACTTACCCAAGTTCTGCGAAAACAAAATCACAGGCATTACTCGGGTGGGATTCGAACCCACGACCTTTGAAATTCTAGAGCAGTGTTACACCAAATAGACCACCGAGACTGCCCGGTGTCTATATGCAGTTCAAATCCTATGTTTTAGCAGCGGGTTCTGCAAACGACGAAATAGATTAATGTATTATACTTATCAGTACTAAAGGGACGGTACATGGGTGGTAATTGTCAAAGACCAGTGTTCTCACTTGGTGTATCCCATCAACACATAAAATAACAAGCCTGTGAAAATTTGGGCTCAATTGGTCATCGAAGTTGCGAGAAAAACACCCTTGTTGGACGAATTTGTGTGCTTTCAGATAAGAATAAAAGACTTCTAGCTAGAAGTCTTTTATTATTTTAGTGAGAAATTACCTCTTTCTCAAAAACTACGTTACTTCAGAGAGAGTTGTTTCCCACAATGTTTTATACTATCGACAGCTCTCCAATGCTCGTTACCAAGTCAGTTTTTAAGTTAATATTTGTTTTGAGTAATTTACCAAACGTGTACCTTCCCTTTAAAGGCAGTGGACACTATTGGTAATTACTCAAAATAATTTTTAGCTTAGAAACTTATACTTTGTAACGAGTAATGGGGAGAGGTTGATAGTATAAAACATTGTGTGAAACGGCTCCCTCTGAAGTAACGTAGTTTTAGAGAAAGGAGTAATTTTCCACGAATTTGATATCGAGACCTCAGATTTAGAACTTGAGGTTTAGAAATCAAGCATCAGAAAGCACACAACTTCGTGTGACAAGTTTTTTCTCTCATTATTATCTCGCAACTTCGATGACCGATTGAGCTAAAACTTTCACAGGTTTGTTATTTTATGCATATGTTGCGATACAGCAAGTGAGAAGACTGGTCTTTGACAATTACCAATAGTGTCCAGGGTCTTTAAGCACCTCCAGATTCATGGCGTTAGCTATCCTCTCACTTATGTTGGTGAAACTAACACTGTGTCTGTCAGTGATGACACAATACCAAATGAATGAATAAATTAACATCGGGAATTTACTGTTAAAAAATAACCACTTCAAGACTTAAAACTCTTCAGAAGTCTTCCATCACCAAGAACCTTATTTTTCTTGAAAAAAAAAAAAAAAATCACAAACTGAACTTATAATAGTTATTGCGAATTGGTGTTTACCAATATTGCGATTAATTTCAAAATACCTAACTTAATACCTTATTATACAAAATATTATTGTTTGACATCATTATCCTGTTTGTCTGTTTGTTTGTTTGTTTGTTTGTTAAGTTTGTTTGTTTGTTAAGTTTGTTTGTTTGTTTGTTTGTTGCTCTCTGTTCTTTAAGCAACTTGTTAGTCTTTAAGTGCTGCCACTATCTTCCTTGTTTTATAATCAGACTAACAATGTTATTTTGTAGTATTGTTTGCTTAAGGTAAAACTACAGGATTGGTAAACTTGATCAGTATTATAACCTTGTGTGACTCAACACAAAAACTGTCATCTTAGAAAGACGTAAGTACTGAAAAAAACATTCATATTTTGTTAGTATGCAAGCCACATTGTTTTTAAATTATATTACCAAAATTTAAATTTCATTCTGTAAATTCAAATTCAATCGCCACTTTGATAGCATTCCAGACCGACATATTTATATGGGGGACTGGTACCGACATGAGCAATCGTTTACTTTGATAAATACCAATCCAATCATTATTTTACCTTTACAAAGATGGCTGTAAATTTATAATCGAAACACTTCTAATGTGGACAAGTTTAAATGATTGTTGGACTGGATCAAACACCTTTACTTAAAGATGCTATGTCAGATTTTTGGCCGATTTGACCCAGGTATTTTTTTAATACATGTAGTTACACGCTTTCATTTGAGCCATTGCTCGAAAAAGTCCACCAATTATTAGTAGCAGTGAAATAAAGTGCTCAAAATTAGTTTTTGTTGGGATCCCGACAATATATCATGTGACCAATGTGTTTTATAAGAAACGTTTTAAATTTGTGTCATAGTTCCTGACCATCAAAAGTAAAAGTTAAACTTTTTTTATGGTTAGAGCGGTTGATACTCTATGAAATACCATTCACTCAAAAAAAATCTATTCTTTAATGTTTGGGGCCAAAAATCTGACATCATCTTTAATATTTTTGCCGAATTTTATAATCTTGTAAACAGATGAAATAAATTGTTTTCTTATACACTGAACATGTATAATTAATGCTTTATATTTTGTCCACAATTAAAAAGTATAACCACGCAATTTGTGGAAAACTATTTCCTTTAAAATAAGGATGTTTTGATGATTTGTTTTCAATGTCTTGATGAATTCCGGGGGCAACTTTTCTCCCCTTGTAGACTTTGCTTCCAGAATAAGACTGCTCACATTTCAAAGTTCAAAATGGTCATCCTGTTAACAGGAAAAATAGATGTTATTACTTCTTTTAAGAAGCAGGAAGGAGGGGACTTCTACCTTAACAGATTACAAATTGCTGAGCATGTTTGGATGGTCGGTGGGGTAGAGGAAGAGTTGCTGCATATGTTTCCTGAAGCCTTAGAGTCTGCAACTACATAAACTTTGTAAACCTAGGGGTATGCTTGTTGGCTTAAATCTCCGCAGAATGTTTGAGATGCAAGCGGGCAGGATGCGGGCTTCCAGCTTCAACAGGTCAGTTCCAAACCTGGGGGAAGACTTCTTAGCTTAAGTTTACCTTGGCACCCTGGAGATTGTTTGAGATCCTTGCTGGAGGAGGGCTCCTACAATGTTGCAGGTCGATTGCCGAGCATGATTGGATTGTTGGTGAAGATGGAGGAAGAGTTGCAGGGATGTGTTTGCTAAACCCTTCAGTCTGCAGGTCTGTTGTAAACCTTGAGGTACACTCATGAGCTTGTTTGAGATGCAAGCAGACAGAAGGAGGGCTTCTACCTTTCTTATCCTTGGCGCTCTACAGATTGGTTAAGACGAGGGCATGACGAAGCTTGGTGAGCATGCAGGTTGATTGCTCAGCATGATTGGATTGTTGGTGAAGATGGAGGAAGAGTTGCAGGGATGTGTTTGCTAAACCCTACAGTCTGCAGGTCTGTTGTAAACCTGAAGGTACACTCATGAGCTTAACCTCTGCAGGTTGTTTGAGATGCAAGCAGACAGAAGGAGGGCTTCAACCTTTCTTATCCTTGGCGCTCTGCAGATTAGTTAAGACGGGGGCTTGCCGAGTATGCAGGTCGATTGCTGAGCATGTTCGGATGGTCAGTGGGGATGGAGGAAGAGTTGAAGGCGTGTGTTTGCTAAACCCTTACAGTCTGCAGATTGTTCAAGAGATAAGCTGGCAGGTGGCAGGCTTCCATCTTGTTGGGATTAGCTCTGCAGGTTGGTTGAGACTATTCAATTCAATGTTTATTGTCCATAAAATGGAAAATTGTTTTGTCAAACACGCTCATAATATAAGCAGGAGGGGGCTTTCTACCTTCACAGGAAGCAGTTGATCGATGAGCACGAGTCCCCTTGAAAGCACAGACATTTTCTGGCACTTTATTTGCAAGTCTAATCGATGGATCTAGGAATCAACTGCTGCAGAGATCATTCATTGCATCTGTTAAGACATCTTCGCTGCTTTCTACAAAATTTCGAATGAAGTAGACTTTTTTCTCATCCTCGGGTAGTCTGCAGTCGCCATCCCAATGAGCCAACCTCATCTTGTGGCTCTATCAGAAGAACAAACATTCAATGTAATAATTGAATATCAATTAATAAACCACAATGGAAACTGGCTGTTGGGTAAGTTTTGTATAATTTGGGGTTGAATATTGAACCACGGACCTTTCAGAAATGTGCCGGCACTCTACCAACTGTGCTATCTAGACCTAATGTTGGCAGTCTTCTGGGGGTGCTTCTAGGTATCGCTTACAAAGCTAGCACAGAAATTGGGCGCTTGCACAGTAAGTAGAGAATGGTGATGGCAAGTGTGAGACCGGGGGGAAAGGAAAGCCTTGAGATTTGGCCCTGGTTTGTCTAATGTAGTTTTACAAAAACGGAAAATGGATAAATATAGAAAAACAGTGTCTGGTCCAGGGAGGGGTTTGAACCCAATCCATGACAGAAGCTTTTAACCTTACCATTTCTGTTTCTCTTGTCCAGATTGCCTGGCATTTTCCAGTGCAGATTGGGCAGGGTCTCTTCAGGGCAAATCCTCCACACTCTTCACAGCCGTAGGTGAATCTCCCCTCGTACCAACTGATGTGACAGCTTCGGTAAAGAATAAAATACCAAAGAAAAATATTTTACCTGACCAACACTTTGCTTTCTTCTTTGAGGAAAAGTGTGGGAAGTTTGAACATTTGAGGGGAATATCTCCAAGATGGAATTTCTTGTAGATAAAAAAAAAAATTGTTTTCAAGACCCGGGGCCAATTTCATAGAGCTGCTAAGCACAAAAATTTGCCTAGCATGAAATTTCTTCCTTGACAATAACAGGATTGCCAACCAAAATTCCCATTTATTGCATATTGCTTGTTACTGGTATTCAGCTGTTGTTTGCTTATCCTGAAAATCACTTGGAAATTTCGTTGGTAATCCTGTTTTTACTGTGGAAGAAATTTCATGCTAAGCAAATTTTTGTGCTTAGCAGCTCTATGAAATTGGGCCCAGATCTTTAAATTTAACATCAGCCACATTCTGAAGTACTGACTCTCTTTTCTGCATTGTGGTTTTTGTTTTGCTGTCCTCTAATAAAAGGGTTCCTGTTTTAAAGAGGTAATTTTTCAAGCAATCCTAGCAATCTTGTTATTATGAAAGTCGACCGTATACTATTTGTGCTTGAATAAGCACTGAGAGAAGAAGTAGGTCACTTGTCTTACAATTAGGAAAATATTATTCACTACTCAACAAACTAGAAAGATAGTTATCAGACTGAATGGTTGTCTATTTTCTTCTTACGTGGAGCATTTGTTGAACCACATCTGATATTCTTGACTTTGAACCAGATTGTTGACTGCTTGTCTTGTGTCTCTGGTCTGTTGTTGAAACTCCTGACTGGTTATTCTCAATGCATAGTGTGGAGACTCTCTGAATTCTGCACAGGGCAAAAGAAGTAACAGATAACAAATAACTACTGGATACTAAAACAATTAAATAGATAACTTTTGCAGTAAGAAAGTAGTTAAATAATTCAGCGATGAGATTATTTCTAACAAAAAAGTCAGAAACTTTGACAACAAATTTGAAAGTATTCAAATTTGAAGGTATTGTACATTTAAAAAAAACAAAATTGTTTTTTTCCGGCAATGCCGACCAGGTGTATTGCTGCTGAATGCAGAAAAACACTTTTTGAAATGTACCAACTCACGACTTGGACGTACATGTACTTTGCAAGTGTGTTTACTATACGCATTGCAGGCAAAGTCTGCCTCGATTGACGTCACAAAAGGGGTAGGCGGAGTCAGCCCCAAACAACTTTATAAATTTTTTAAACATATAAATCGTGACAAACAATTACTAAAAAAATAGTTTTATTGTTCGTAAGCATATACTCTTATGTTTGAAAGAAAAAAAATTATATTTCCAGGTGACTTTAAACATTCAAGAAACTTTTAGAACAGTATTTTCAAAGCTACAGAAGAAGATCAAAGAGCAAGATTTAGTTTTATCGGAAGTCACACTGCCAGACACACCAGGGCGAACCCCTTCTATTTGCCATAAGTGTGTACTGGGGTCTTTTAACATGTGTTGATAGTTGTTCTAACAACACACAGAACCTACAGCTTTACGTCCCATTCGAAGGACGAAGCAGTGGCTTTAAGTGTCTTGCACAGGTGTCACGACTCCCGCACACACACTCCCTTGAACAGATCTGAGCTTCATTTCGCTGTCTGTTCTCTTATAACCGCTCGGCGACGACCCCTCCACAGAGGTCTAAAAGAGGAGGGTTATAGAGATTCTTGCCTGTAATGTTTGAGTCTGAGTCTTCGATGTCGTCATCTTCAGCAGCTTCCATCCCGGAGTCATTGTCACTGTCATGATTGTCACCGCCATTATTGTTCATTGCATCCACAAATGACATAGTGAAGCAACTGCAGCTCCTAATTAAGATGCTCAAAAACAAAAGATAAACATCTGATTATGATCTGAGTTTGAGTTAATCAGCAAAGCATCCTCACAATATATGTAGAAACACCAAACCAATTTTTGAAAGTGTTTCAAATTTGAGTTTTGGGATGTGTGAGGAGAACCTCCCAAAATGGGCCTAGACTACTACAAGTACGTTGGGACAAGATGATTTTAAAGTTTGCACCATAGAAAAGTATTAGTGGTGTAAATTGTGAACAACTACAATGTTTCTCTTCTTCACACCCGAGTGGCACTGACGATAGCACAGTGACATTGACCACATCGTGACACT
Source organism: Asterias amurensis (assembly GCF_032118995.1). Lineage (NCBI taxonomy): Eukaryota > Metazoa > Echinodermata > Asteroidea > Forcipulatida > Asteriidae > Asterias > Asterias amurensis. Next base: position 14,955,449 of record NC_092664.1, on the reverse strand, counting down.
GACAGTCTCTTACTTCAAACTCTTGAAAAAATGGCACAAGTAATGTAGGCCCATCAGTAAGCTGGGGCACTGTATTCCTTTTAAAACATCTGCATTTCCTGTATCGTAGTATTAGTGTGTGGTAGTACAATGCTGATGTCAAGTTATTATTTAAAGAAGTACATCCCATAGGCCTACAGCGCCCCAGCACCAGTGAGTGAGTTACTGCTATTTCAAACAACAAGTTTGTAGACAGGAAAACCTTCATCACCAAGCAAGTGTGGATCAATCAACGATGTCAATGTTTGAATAACAAAACAAGTTTCAAGGAAAAAATTCAAGTTCTTAGGAAAATGGACATGATGGGGTAAGCTTATACAAATGTACATATATGAATATGATCAAGTTCAGCACGTATGCAGGAAGTCAACCCACACAAAACAAGACCGGAAGTAGTTTTATTAATATATTAGGCCTACCTCTATATTCATGTATACTTTCTTCAATCCAGTTTAACAACGCGTTCCCATCTACAAAAACACCCCCAATAAAGTAGGCCTCTTTATCAACTCGTTAAAAAAAACATCGGGCTCCACAAAACCGCAAAAATAATGTAACTCACCTCTATAAACTGGCGATCTTTAACACATTTTACTTTTCCACTGTATCAGGTGGAGTTGTTTTTGTTTACAAATTATTTGAACAGCGCCCTCAAGAGGACGGAGGTAAAGCGGCCATGCCAGAGCGCCATCAAGCTGAAAGAAGAACAGTCGTACGTATTTCTGGAGATGTTTTGAACCATTTTAAGGTGTGCAGGGCTGCAAATGTAGAACCGCCAACTTGCCAATAAGCACATTTATATATACAGGTAAGTGTAAGGAGTGTTTAGTGGCTGGTTAGCTGGTTCAAAGCATTCTGTTTTAAAATATTCTGTTGTGTTATTATAATTTTTAGTTTTTCCTACAGTACACAGCCATGACAGCAGCATACAGCAATCAGTACCGAGATTCGAGGCCGTGGTTGTGTACTGGAATCCCTGGATGCTGCCCAATCCACTTTTTATATCCTCCAACCTGTTCCTCGTGAAGATGTTGTATAATCCAATCTTTTTAGCCGTTGTATGTGGCTTTCTATCTGCTTCGTTGATCCTGAAACTTACCCATGGCCATGTATTGTATTTGTATGTAGACTGTAGTGCATTCTCTATCTAGATTACTCCTAGAACTATTTCGGTTTCGTCCGGCTATCGTCTCCCGTAACCTCATAGGTTTATATCTCTCACCCGTTTAACAACCCATGGTTCAATGAATTTTTGAATCAGAAATCTCTCTTTTTTTCTTTTTTTTTAATCTCGCCAAAATTAGGCTCTATGTGTCCTTTGATGTATCAATGTGCACCAGAGAATCCACTCCGCAATCTCAAAAAGTGTTAAAAATGATAAATTCTTACCGAATTGCGGATTCCCTATCTACTGTACGTGTTACTCCTCTGCCAACAATTTTGAAAATTACCCGACCTCATTTTGCGAGAATGCGTCACGAGAGGGCGGGTACGCTCAGTGATTTGTGTACAAAACATACAGGGAACCATGAAGCTCGCACAGGGTACCAGTATGTACACTTTTTGTGCACAGCCGTTAACATGCTGGTACCCTGTGCGAGCTTTGTGATTCCGTGTATGTTTTGTACACAAATCACGGATCGTACCCGCCCTCTCGTGACGCATTCTTGCAAAATGAGGTCGGGTAATTTTCAAAATTGTTGGCAGAGGAGTAACACGTACAGTAGATATGGAATCCGAAATTACGGTAAGAATTTATCATTTTTAACACTTTTTGAGATTGCGGAGTGGATTCTCTGGTGCACATTGATACATCAAAGGACACATAGAGCCTAATTTTGGCGAGATTAAAAAAAGAAAAAAAAAGAGAGATTTCTGATTCAAAAATTCATTGAACATGGGTCGTTAAACGGGTGAGAGATATAAACCTATGAGGTTACGGGAGACGATAGCCGGACGAAACCGAAATAGTTCTAGGAGATCTACATAGTACAATTTTCTAGCAACTTTTATTTGAATTTTGTTTGGCCTTTGCTTTGGGAAAAAAATGCACATTGGGAGAAAGTCATTTTTTTGTTTTGTTTGTTGGTGAATTGCTTTGGGATAATTTCCCGCACGTCGCCACCAATTTATCCGCCCTTAATTAACTCCAAAACCATGAAAACCACTGAATTTTAAAATAGAGTACATCACCAGTCTGTGTTCTTAAGAATTTAGAGATCAATAATATAAGTTAACCATCATACTTGTCAAGTTCAACAAGCGACTGAACATAAAGCCATCTTAATAGACTTAATTAATTTTGATAACAACAAAAAATGAATTTTCTGGTACTCTTACATAGGAGACCTACACTGTTATGTTGCTGTATGGTAATAATTGGCAGCTTCATGACACTATGATTTTGTAAATGTTGTTCTCTTTTTTTTTTTTACTTTATGCAAAGAGCTCTGAATGAAAGAACCAAAACAAGAGAAACCTTGACATTGACCTGGAGTTAGCAAACACTAGACTCTAGAGCGTAGCACACACAGTAGCAATAATAATGGAGACTGAAGATTCGATCCAGAATGAGCCTTCAGTCATGACTGAAACCGTGGAAACAATCGCAGATACCCTGACAACCATAAAGACAAGTACCCCTGTGAAAAACTCAAGCGCTAAGGATGACTTGCCAGGAGTAAAACCCGACATGGGAGACCTCGAGGTGATTGTGCACGCCGTCACAGAAGGTCTTGCCGACACAGAGGAAAACGCTGGTTCCGATACCATTCCCGAATCAACGATCCTGGAGGCAACTGGTGACGAGTCATCCTTGACGATGTCGCAAAACGAGGAGCAAGTCGCTGTGACGATGGCACACTCGCTGAGCCTCCCTCTGGACGGAGAGGCACCGACGGATGACTTAATCAGGAGGAAGATGCTCATGGCCAAAATAAAAGAAGTCATGCACAGCAGGAATTCAGACATGATGTCCGAAGAGAAGATTCAGAGGATTCACAAAGTCTTGAAGAACGGAAGCAGTAAAGCCGGGGATGAACCGCCAAGGTTTATGTTCTACGTTCGATCCAGGCAGTTCACGCTGAAGTGTGCCCCGGAGCTCGGCTGGGATGAGGATGTTGTGTGTGAGCCGACAAAATCAGAGGTAATGTCAAATTAAAAAAACAATTGGGAGACTTTTGGATGGTCTTTTTTCTGACTTCTCAACAGTAGTGGGCAGACTAGGACCTACATTACACCTGCAATAATGAACATTATGTGCATGCCACTCAGATACACAAAAAGGATAGTTTTGTCTACTGCCACCAGCATCTCTAAAGTCTCCCATTGGACAATTGCATAGCCACATTCATGGATAAACTTTTTTGTTAAAAACGCACCAAATGAACAACATTGAGTAACTCTTTGCGGATCTTGTATCAACAAACTCAAGCACTTTTTATTCATTATATTACACAACGACTGTTGTTAGTTGATACCTTGCTGTTGAACTGTACGAGAGTCCCAGGGCCTAACTTCATAAAGCTGGTTTTGCTGTAAGCGCAAAAACTCCCTAAATACAATACAATGCTTTTTAAATGGCATGGCATATTCGAACATTACCGGTACAAAGGGAAGCACAGCAAAAGCACAGGGCAGGCCTGAAACCTCACTGAGTCAACGAAGACAAATACCTCCATGCCCCCCCTGGTCATTGCCTTGGTGCCCATGAAATGCTCTCAATAGAAATGTAAATTTGTTCTCATAGAGTGCCTTTACCAAGGAGAACATGCCTTGGTGCCCTTGCCCTTTCAAAACCGAAGCATACAGGCATCATAGACATGTACATCTACATGTATTTATTGATACATTAATGAGGAAAGGGTGAAATTACAAAGGGCACCACAGCGGAATCACAGCACAGGGCACCATGGCATTTGCTGTGGGGTTAATTCAAGACCTGAATAATTATTAGATGGTTTGAACCCAGTGACAAGTCAATAAATATTTTTGCTTTGCAGGATCCTTATGACGATTCATTGCTTGGCAACTGGAGGCGGGTGGCCGCAGCTGAAGACGTGTACACTATCCTCAACGACATTCACGAAGCCACCTGTCCTCATAAAAACTACAGAAGTATATATTTTGATGTAAGTTTTTTAAAAGCATACTATTTTGCGAGTTTGATTTGTAAATTGAAGTGAATTACTTCAAAGTCACAAGTTACCTTTACATGTAGTCCTTCACGCTTGCAGCTTAAAGCCATTGAACACTTTCTGAACAGAACAAAAATTAAAAAGTTCACAGATTTACAAATAACTTACAGGGTTTACAAAAGGTAATGGTGAAAGACTTCCCTTGAAATATTATTCCATGAAATACTTTACTTTTTGAGAAAACATTAAAACAATGATCAATTCTCGATATCGAGAATAAGGGATTTATTTTAAACGCATGTCATGACACGCGAATGTCATGGGTTTTCCCGGTTTTCCCGTTATTTTATCCCGACTCCGATGACCGATTGAGCCTAAATTTTTACAGGTTTGTTATTTCATATATAAGTTGTGATACAGGAAGTGTGGGCCTTTGGACATTAGTGTTTACGGATGTTTTGCGGTTGCTTTAAGGTGGTTCATACTCATACTTCCTTCAAATGCGAATGCGATGTTTTTTCACAGGGCTGTTTTTGCAGCAAATGTTTCGCAGGAGTTGAACACGGCCAACACAGCCATGACAGCTCAAATGTGCGAGTAAATTCCTTGAGAATTTGTGAAGTAAAAACAAGTTATCGAATTTGCAGGAAGTATGAAGCGGGCTTTTCCCAACTGCATGTATTAAGGATTGGTTAGCCTCCAGGCCTGTAGTTACACGCAGGCTACGTAGGCCATCGGGCCTTTGTTGCCGCTGGTCGTGGCCTTGGTGCCCCAAAAGTTTCCCATAGACATGTTAAAGACTTTCCAATGGAAATGCCCTACATGTGTGTAGTGCCTGTAAAATTGGCATACATACGTTTTGTGTTATGGTTGGTACTGAAAATTAGGTTTTATTCCAGGTATGTAAAAAATATTCCCGCATTCCACGTCACATCTGCAAGGAGTTTGTGGAGCTCTGCCCCAACTGCAAGAACAAGAAGGACAGGTCTTCTATTAGAGTCAACACAGACGGAACACCCGCACGGCCCCTGAAGCGCAAGCAGAACTTCTCACCTATGAGGGTCACAAAAATTGTGAGTTGAATGATCGATGTTTATCTTTTATAAACACACAATTTCTCTTCGATCAAAGTAAATTCATATAGTGGGACAGTTCATCCATGCTGGTGGTGGCCATGCTTAAACGTGTGATAAACATGTATACAAAAAAAAATGTTTAATTCAGATATGGCGTTTACGTGAGGGCCATTGTGATCATTAACATTTGTAACAGCTACTTTTAGGCAATAAAGCTATGAATACAAAAGTTTTGTGGTCATACTTATGTCTAATTTGTATCCTTTTGCACGAAATGGTAGTTTAAAATATCATTTTGCTTGTAATTCGTTTTTCACAAAAAATGGTGTAATGCCTAATTTCAAATGAGAGTAACTCAGCAACGCGATACACCCCAAAGCTTAGACATATACCAAATTACTGCTGCTGATGTGTTCTTTCCAGCCATGCATATAACTCAATTTCTGAAATTGCCTACATGTGACTCATTTTCACAGAGCGGGTCACATTTAATGCGTTAACTCCTGATTTTGTATTTACCCTAGACGAGTAGAGTCAAGCTTGAAGATTTCAAGTTGACGGGTTTGATAGCCGCTCCCTTCACACCCTTCACAAAGGAGGGGTAAGTTTGCTTCTTCAGTTTCCACTAGGGCTGTGCGTCCTACATTTATTTATACTAAATTGTTAATATAATATCGAAGTCTTATAGTGCACGTATCTACCAAACAAGGTACTCAAGGCGCTGAGTATTATACAAACTTTCAGAAAGATAGGTTATTGCAGTGATGAATTTTGAGACCCAATTATTTTGCACCTTATAATGGTTTACAAGGTGCTACGGTGCATACAGCAGCCACAGCCAGGAACAGCGGGGCGAACCCCTTCTCTTTTCGAAAAGTGCACTGGGCTCTTTAACATGCGTTACACAACACATGGGACCAACGGCTTTACGTCCCATCCGAAGGACGAAGCAATGGTTAAGTGTCTTGCTTAAGGACACAAGTGTCACGGCTGGGGATTTAAAGGATTTGGGTACTTTTTCAAAATGTCCACAGATTTACATTAAACTTTCAGGGTTTGAAGATAATGATAGTGGAAAGCTTCCCTTCTGGTTTTACTAGCTGAGGTTGTGTAGTTTTTTGAGTAAAGTAAGTCGCAAAATAGTTTTCGTCTCAAAAAGACGAAAAATTATTTTAGCATGTAAAATCCCATTTACCAGTTATGATATTATACCAAAACCATAGCATAACTGGTTAATACGTTTTTACATGCTAAAACTGAGACAAAAATTATTTTCTCAAAAACTACAGCACCTCAGTAAGTAAAATTTCAAGGGAAGCTTTCTACTATCATAATCTTCAAACTGTGTAAGTTTATTGTAAATCTGTAGACATTGTGTTTTTTGTTAGGAAAAAGGACATAGACCCTTTAAACAGAACTTAAAGGCCTGGACACTATTGGTAATTACTCAAAATATTTGTTAGCGTAACAACTTACTTGGTAACAAGCAATTGAGAGCTGTTGATAGTATAAAACATTGTGAGAAACGGCTCCTTCTGGTGAGTAAAGGGTTTTTCCATGCCAGAGGAATTAAAGGAAACGTTGCCTTGGATCGGACGAGTTGGTCAACAAAAAGCATTTGTAACCGTTTTTTTTATAAAAGCATATGGTTGGAAAGATGTTTTAAAAGTAGAATACAATGATCCACACAAATTTGCCTCAAAATTGCGTGGTTTTCCTTTTACTGTGTGATCTAACACGGTCGGCCATTTATGGGCGTACTCCCATAAATGGCCAACCGTGTTAATCGACGAGGTAAACGGAAAACCGTGCAATTTAGAGGCATGTTTTTGTGGATCATTGCATTCTACTTTTACAACATCCTTCTACCCATGCATTTTATAACAAACGGTTACAAACGCTTTTCAAAGACCAACTCTTCTGATCCAGGCATTGTGTTCCTTTAAAGTGAATTCAATAATAAACTCAAAGCAAAGAAAAATAACGCACTATTAATCTTTGTTTGCAGTGACTTGAACCTGAGAAGCATCTCCAAATATGTTGATGTGCTCAGAGCGGATGGAGTCACAAACGTCTTTGGTAAGACTTGTTTGTTTTAATTAACCCTCCTACAATAGGTGCCTTTTTTGTAACAAGTTGATACACCATTTAATACCATTCAAGTGAATGGTTTTGAATGGTATGATAGCTGTGCACACAGTTGGTTCCCCAAATGGTTTTAAATGTTGGTGCAGCTGGTACAGAATCCTATGAGAATTGTTTTAAGTGGTGCATCAAGGATCCCACTATGTCAGGACTAAGTGATACCAGGCGGTGTGGGGGTGACCAATCTGTCCCTGGCTACGAGGTTACCATACACTATTAAGGTAATGTCATAGACACTACATGATTTGTTTAACAGCTTGCTGACCATCTGAAACCATTTGGCTATGGTAATGCACACAGGTACAGTGTATGCACAGCTCAAAACCATCTGAATGGTTTGGAGTGGTAGTATAGCCTTGTTCAAGGCAGTCGAATTATTCACTCCGAAAAAAGACCGCCGCTGTATAAAAACCCACCTGTATTCACTGTGCGTAAAATGTGTGTAACCACATCGCACGACACGATGCCCCCGTACACTATCCGCATGCGTCGGCCGACAGCCTTGTAGGGTCTGTGTTGAAGCCACTGACCTCATTACTATAATAAGCAAAGAGTTCCCACAGTCAGCTCATTACCATAATGCCCGCGAAAGACGAGACATGTTTACATCACACCACCAACACGCATGCATGATAGGGTCCAAAGGTCGTGATAAGGGAAGTGCGTGATTGGACGTCAAAATTAATAATTAATCCACTTCACATCCTGTGTTGTCTGATAGGTCTGACGAATGATATACATATTCATGAGCTGCATACTAGCATATCCGAGATTTTTTTCGTGAAACACATTAAACCTGGAAGTTACAGACCCGACAAGGCTGTCGGCCTGACGGTCTCCGCATGCGGTTAGTGGTACGAGTGCGGATGACTTGTGTGCACAGTAGTGGTACGATGTGACAGTGTGTATAGTGTAACCGGGTGGGTATAATGCAACTGCCTTGAGCAAGGCTAGTGGTAGTACAACTTATCATCAACCCTGCTCAAATGGTACTGCCATGTGTACAAAAATGATGGGGTTGCAAACGTAAGTGAATTTTGACTGGTTTTGAATGGTGTATCAGTAGGAGGGTTAATACAAAGTTCCTTGTCAATGCTGACCTGGAACTCAGTACAGTTAATTTTTTGTTTTGTTTTGTTCCACGTTAAGTTCTTGGTACGACAGCTGAGGGACCCTCGTTAACAATAAAAGAGAGGAAGATGGTGGCAGGTGAATGGGTGAAGTGTGCCAGGGGAAAGTAAGTGTGTACAGGGCTTGCCGTACGTTCACATTTCAAAATTCAATTCAATTCAACATTTGCAATCTGGTTTAAGACCCTGGACACTGTTGGTAATTGTCAACATATGCAACAAATAAAAAAACTGTGAAAATTTGAGCTCAGTTGATCGACAAAGTTGCGAGATAATAATGGAAAAAAAAAACCTTGTCACACAAATTTGTGTACTTTCAGATAGTTGATTTCTGGACCTCAAAATCTTATTCTGTGATCTCAAAATGAAATTCGTGGAAAATTACTTCTTTCTCCAAAACTACTCCACTTCAGAGGGAGCCGTTCCTCACAATGTTTTATACTCTCAACAGCTCCCCATTACTCGTTACCAAGTAAGGTGTTTTGCTAACAATTATTTTGAGTAATTACAAATAATGTCCACTGCCTTTAAATTTATTTGTTGGTACAGGCGTGAACTAATGCTGGGATTCTGTCATTAGTTCTTTTTTAGTTTATAACTATGGGTAACCAATAGTGGATTTGTTCCTGTATTACCTTTTACATAGATACAGGTAGCTTTTTTGAAATTAAAATCTTAAATTTCAGGTCAAATCAGCCAAAATCTGATTTAATGTCTTTAACAAATATTTTGCTAAGTAAGGTTAGGGTAACAGTTTAAATACTACAAACATTACTGACATTTAAGGTGGTAACCTATTCAGCTGAGCAAAAGTGTTACGGGCTCAGAAAATACTAAATGGTTGATTGTGTGTCTTTGTTTTGGTTTTTATTTTGAATTTTCCCTCTATTAAGACATATTTTGGTGGCTTGAAACATTTTTTGTTTGGTCTTACTTACAGGCTAGATGCTGTAATTGTTCAGGTCGGTACAGAGAACTTAAAAGAAACGCAGGAATTGGTAAGTCTATCGTAGTTTATCTTCATTTCTGCAGATTTTAAACATAGTTCATCACGCAAACCCTTTGAATCGTTTCATACAAAGTTTTGGACCTGAGAACAACAGGTTGAAACAATGTTTTGACTTAAACAAATTACCACACAGTGTTTTTTACAGTGTCCAAGAACACCATTTCCCTTGAGAGTGAACAGAACAAGGGAATGTCCACAGAGTGTATGGGTCCACAGAGTGTATCGGTGTTTTAACACTGTCTTTAAATTGTGGATCTGATAACAAAAGAGGTCCACACGAAGTTTAGACTTAAAACACTTCATGTATGTAGACTCACCTACACAGTGTTGAAGAATATGATTTTCCTTTACTGCACAGAACAAAGCAAAGTCTATAGAGAAGCTGCAGCATAGAGTTGCATGCATTTGTGCGAGTTACATGTATGTACGTTCTTCCTAACTTAATAATCGAGAAAGACTCTGCTTAGGGTCGAAACGTCAGGCCGTTAACTATTTTTTTACATTTTTACCATCATTCCTTTTCGTTAATATGTTGTTTGCGACAGCTAATTCTATTTTTTTTGCAATTACTAACATTAATATTTGTTGATATTCCCCTTTTGTGACGTCTAGGCTGTACATGCAGGAAACATAGGAGCATCTGCCATTGCTGTTCTCCCTCCCGTCTATTTCAAGCCTCAAACACCGGGTAAGTATTCTGAAAATCTTATCGCACTCTCTTCTAGTATGAAAAACACTTTTTAAGATTTAAATGGAACTTGGTTTTTGACATTGGTGCTCTCTGAGTCTGCAACCCAACAATCTTGTGCAAGTTTGCCAAAAAGTTGTCGGCTCTGTGCTAGAAGGCTGTTAATTGCAATTTCACTCACGTAATAATTAAAAGGTTGTTAAGAAAAAAATGTGAAGTTTGAAAAAATAGTTACTTGGAATCAAAAGTAAATGTTTTTCTTGTAAACTAAATGTTTTCTTTTTGCCAACAATTACTATTGAGAGCATTCTTGATCAAATAAACTCCATTCTGAAGCTCCAAAATATGCATTTTTTAAGCAATTTCATGAAAGCCATACAAACTGCACAAATGACCATTTTGACTTGAGCTGACAAAGTCTTCTTTGCTCTTAATGTAATAAATCATGCTGGTAGTATTTGAACCCTTGACCCTTGCCAGTCCTACATTGTATTTGTCACAGGAATTTGGACAAGTACCAGGTATACAGTGCTTTACAACACCTGTGTATGGTTAAAGCCATTGGACCCTTTCGGTTCAGACAAAAATAAAAAAGTTCACAGATTTACAAACAAGTTACAGGGTTTACAGAAGGCAATGGTGAAAGACTTCTCTTGAAATATTAGTCCATGAAATGCTTTACTTTTTGAGAAAACAGCAAAACAATATAAATTCTCGTTAACGAGAATTACGGGTTTATTTTAAACACATGTCATGACACGGCGAAACGCGCGGAAAAAAGGGTGGGTTTTCCCGTTATTTTCTCCTGACTCCGATGACCGATTGAGCCTAAATTTTCACAGGTTTGTTATTTGATATAGAAGTTGTGGTACACGAAGTGTGGGCCATGGACAATACTGTTTACCGAAAGGGTCCAATGGCTTTAAATGTTGGGCGCCATTTTGGGAGCCTTCCCTGTGCTTTGACCTTTCTTTGCCTGCTTTGTATATGGTTTCTTATTCTTTTTTACGTTGTGATTGATTTTGATCTTTTTAATTTCTATGTGTTTAGGTCATTTTAACCGTTGAAAACCAGGTTGATTTGCATATTGTGGTGTTATTTACATGTATTTGTATTTTATACAAATTGCTCCTTTTTTGGTTTCACATGATACGATAATTTCTTGATTAAAATAGACCTTCTGAGATTAATTTTAAATTGTTCATTCTCACAGAGCATCTCGTGAACTACTTGAAGCAAGTCAGCTCAGTTGCCCCACATGTGCCACTATTCTACTACCATATACCTATGAGGACGGGAGTCAATTGTGAGTAAATTTTATGCTATTATATAATTAATTTTATATCTTCCAGTACGCGCTAATCCACCAATCAGATGCTTGAACTAAAGGGTGCGGTATAAAAACCTATATACTACTTCCTTTATTTTTATTACACAGTGCGTATTGAGAATATCAAAGCGTCACACTCCGTATATGGACAGTGAAAAAAATAAATCCCTTCATGCCTGCTGTCTGTGCGAAATAACGTTCTGAAATTTTAAACTTTGCGCGTTGCACATAAGACTGGAAGATAAATAAGTTGTAACATGCTCGCATGTGGAATACACGTCTGCGTCCCATATCCAACTTGGCCTTTGGCCTCGTTGGATAAAGGACCCAGAGACGCTATATTTTTCCGTATTCCGTGAGTGCTGTATACAAAACCACTATATATTATAATATATTATAATTAAGCTTGGGCAATATCTATTATTCACGATATATCGCCGACAATATATCGCGATATTCGATATAATCAGGATTAATTAAATTTGACATCATCAGTCTTCAAACTCCCAGTGAAAAATGTAGAAGAGACATCATAGCATGAGAGAGGTGTTCTAATGACCTATTCTTCTGGTTTTACTCCAAACCTACGAGGTGCAAGATGTCTCAGCTAGGAAATACATCACGATATTGCGATATTTAATCGATATTTCGCGATATATCGATCTTGATTAAAACCAAATCGATCCGACTTTGAAATCGTTTCCAAATTAGTAGCGCAATATTCGATATTATCTTCAAGTACGCGCTAATCCTCCTATCAGATTGACAGAATGGAGTGGTGATAAAAACCTATATTGCATGGCTAATATCACTACCATGCGTCTTGTGTGTTCTATGTCACGCGCCAAGTTTGCTTGAAGATAAATACGTTATCACACGCGCGCTCGTGGAAATACGGAAAATATACGCATCTTTGCCCATATCCAACTCGGCTTTTGGCCTCGTTGGATATGGGACGCAGAAGCGCTATATTTTTCCGTATTCCACTCGCGCTTGTGTGATAACTTGTAATATCGTGATATCGCCCAAGCTTAATTATAGCGCGATCACTTATAATATATAGTGGTTTCTTATACAGCGCTCATATCCGTCACTCAGTGACGCTCAAGTCACTTCAACATTCAGTATTTTCCTCCAAGATTTGTGTGACGATGTTTGAGCTATGAGACCTAGTACTCCTCCTGCATTGCACCATGTAATGATCCTTCCTTGCAGCTTAGAACCATAGAGTTATATATATGACCTACAGCGCGCACTGGCCTACATACGCGCCCCGGTATGCGAGCAGGCGGCCATTTTCTAAGTTGACAAAACAGCTATCTCACAGCGTGTGTTTGTGCGGCCATTTTGTAAGTTGAACAAACAGCATCGCGTGAGCGTTCAATAAAAAAAAACTCAAACGTGTATTTCATATTCAAGGCGCGTGCATAATGACGCGCTTGTCATCTTGCGGTCCCGTGGCGTTTGTGCACGAAGCATCACTCGTGCGCCCTTTAGTTCTTATATATAACTCTATGCTTAGAACATACATATAAATTTAAAAGGTCATCAGGGCTACATTGTGGACAAGCTGCTGGCGTGCGAGTGCACCTACATGTACGGCAGCCACCAGCATCAACCCATATAATAATATGCACATTGACACGGCCATATTCAAAAGCATCAGGGTCCATTTTCATAGAGCTGCTAAGCACAAAAAATTTGCTTAGCAGGAAATTTCATTCTTGATAATAACAGGATTACCAACAAAATTTTCATTTGTTACATGGTGCTTGTTACTGGTATTCAGCTGTTACTGGTAATCCTGTTTTTTTTATTGAGGGAGAAATTTTTATGCTAAGCAAATTTGTGTGCTTAGCAGCGCTATGAACTTGGGGCCCTGTTTACTTATAAAAGTAGTGAATGGCACTGAGTACCTGTAGGCTGTGACACTTTCTTTTTTAAATCCTCAGTTTCTATGATGGACATTCTACGGTCCATGGAGACGGACCCTGTTCCAAGCTTCAAGGGGGCCAAGTTTGTGACCCAAGACCTGACCGATTTCAGTCTGTGCGTCAACGTGTCCAAAGGAAAGTTCCAGATGATCTATGCACTGGATGGGGTACGTTATGATAATTTAGCGAGTGTCTTCAAGGCACTCGAAGACCAGTATTCTCACATGGTGTATCCCAACATGCATTTAAATAAACAAATATGTGAACATTTTGAGTCAATTGATCATCAAACTTGGGAGAGAATAATTAGGAAATAAAAAAAACTTCCTTGCTGCACAAATTTGTGCGCTTTCAGATGTCTAATATAAAAGACCTGAAGTTTTTAATATTTGAGTGAGAAATAACCTCTTTCTCAAAAACTGTATTACTTTAGAGGGAGCCATTTCTCACAACTTTTCTTACTATTAACAGCTACACGTACATGTACATGTATGTTCTTTTTTGACTATTATACTCAATTTATCACACTATGTTTCTTTGTGTCTGTTTGCTAAAAATGTAATACCTCAAATTTTCACGTGCAATTATAATTTTGTTGATTCTTACCTTTCCCTTGTTTTCTTTCTTTCATTCATGTTCATAATATTATGATTGTGATGTTTTATATGTATATAATATGCAACTTCACCACTTTACTCCTATTGGTTCATATAATATTCCCGTTTTTTCTGGATCTTTCCCCTTATCCCTTTCCACTCTTTTTCCTATAAATGATTGTATCTGTCTGTACGTGTTCATGCCTCTGAAGAAGGTCTGGTTTGGGTAGAAAGCTAAGGCCATCTACCCTACTCATACATGAACATGTACACTGTATTCAATTTTGTATGACTTCTTTTTATTGTGGTGTTTCCCTAGTTGGTATTTAAAATATATAAAAATAGGAGCTTTAAGCTCCATAAAATTTGTTTAATACCAATCTTTTTTAATTGCCTTATCTAGGATAAATAATGTTTTTTTTTAATTGAATTGAATTGAATTGAAATTAATTGAATTGTAATGTATGTCAGTACGATCATGTTTGCTTTCTGTAAAATTCTGATTTACTGGTAACTTCTTAAATGTATTTGTTTTGTTGTTTTGTGTTATTTATATGAAGTATGCAAACACATTTGCATTCTAATACATACATAAGTCACTTTTTTCTCTTCTAACTACAGGTTAAATGACAAGTTGAATCTTTTATACTTCCTACGTGTACTTGCTATAATTCATTTTTCTTAATTTGTTTCAAGTTTTCCATACAATTGTGTCATACATTTTTACCAGTGCCATTTTCTTTATATTACCGTGAAAACTGTATTAAGCACCCGAGTCAGGTATGTTATTCTTCATAAATTAATCTGTTTTTTATATATATTTTTAATATTTTTGCCCTCAGAAGAATCTGAAACTTTATTGTCTTTCTAGTTTACTTTTTGAATAGCTTTTAAAACTGAATAAACTACCTAGGCCTAAATTATTGGTGGATAGCACTTACAAAGTTACATGACTGTATTTAGCAGAGTGCTTCCTTATAAGACACGTATAGGCCTACCTGTATAAATAAAACCTAGATTTACCTGAATGGTGGGAATTAATAATATGATTTAATGTGTACGTTTGCCTTGTAGATGATCCTACCATCTATGACGTTAGGGGGTGAGGCGTATGTTGGCAGGTAAGTCAACTAGTGTTGTAGCAAGGCTGGGTGCGACCGGGCGGGCCTGACCAGTACCAACAAATTTCACCCAGCACTCTGAGCAAAATACGCTACGCTGCCCAGCACAGATATCTACTAGATCGCACTTCAGCAATGATGCCCCCATATATCTAAACATGAATAATTATGTTGAACCGCGCGACCCTTGGTGGACTTTTTGATTTAGAGCCCAAAGTTTGATTTAGAACCCACGCCAAAATTGGTCTAGCTACAACACTGAAGTCAACGAACACAGCCTATATAAAAATGAAAAGTGTATGAAGTTGTTGAGATGACCTTGACTAGTGCAAGCCAGGAAATTGAGAGGGCAAGGCCATTGTTTCTTTTTTTCAAAGGGCACTTCCATTGGAAAAACTTTTGAAGGGGAATGAAGGCCAATACCAGGGGATGTCTGGGCCCGATTTCATAGAGCTGCTAAGCACCAAAATTTGCTAAGCATGAAATTTCTCTCTTGATAAAAACAGGATTAACCAAATTTCCGTTTGTTGCATATTGCTTGTTACTGGTATTCAGCTGTTGTTTGATTATCCTGAAAATCACGTGGAAAGTCGCTTGGTAAACCTGTTTTTATCAAGGGAGAAATTTAATGCTAAGCAAATTTTTGTGCTTAGCAGCTCTATGAAATTGGGCCCTGGTGGTGATGAAGATCATTATATTTACTGGTATTGCAGGTCCAAATGGGCTTTATGAAGATGTGCAATCATTTAAAATGTTCCCAGCCTTCGTGTTTAATATCTTCCATGTTTCATTGTTCCTTCCAGCACATATAATTTTGCGGGGCGAGTTTAT
The DNA here is from genome assembly GCF_032118995.1 of Asterias amurensis. Lineage (NCBI taxonomy): Eukaryota > Metazoa > Echinodermata > Asteroidea > Forcipulatida > Asteriidae > Asterias > Asterias amurensis. The sequence continues at coordinate 14,939,414 of NC_092664.1, read as the reverse complement.
ACAAGAATGATAGAAGCTTTCAATAATGGCAACCTTGAGGGAGCAAGAGCTGAACAGGTAATAAGTGGCTGATTAGGAGACACCTATTTAGTATTATTTAGTATTAATATTTTATTATTATTACTTATTAGTTTCACATTTTATTTCGTATTTTAATAGTATAAGATACTTTGGAGTGTCAGCGGCGCATGTCTGTTACTGCTGACAATGGATTTTGTCTATCTCCCGTGACCTATTGACAATACCCGACAATACCTGCTGGTTTTGTGAAAAGGTCATGGGAGATAGATAAATCCGTTGTTAGCAGTAACAGACATACGCCACTGACATTCCGAAGTGGCTTATTCTAACAGTAGTTCTGTAGTTCTTTTAAGTAGTTGACAGTTTAAAAATTTGTATTAGTATTACTATTATTATTATTATTAAAGTAGAAAGCTTTAACTTGATTTTTTACTTCCTTCTCTCTTTTTCAGTTTCGAATGCATGCATTTCTGGACGTCATGAACAGATATGGTAAGGCTCATAATAACAATAATAACTTTTGGGGTTGAACAAAGAATTGACTAGAGTGGGATTCGATAGAGTGGGATTCTAATAACAATAATAATAACATTCATTTACATAGCGCCATTGCTGGGTGTGATTAAGCACTATACACATACATGAACCTAGTATTATTAATTATTACAATTTTCATCTTCTGTCCCAACAGAGAAACTTTCGGGCCCGGCAACTCTCAAGTACACCATGTCGTTGTCTAGATTTGATGTTGGGCCTCCAAGACCGCCACAATCGCAGATGTCGCTCGAAGACCTCAAGGCACTGCGGATTGACCTTACTGAAATAGGTTTCTTCGACTGGATCAAATAAACCATCATTCCTTACTGTAAGGCACTGGACACCTCCGGTAATTGTCAAGGACCAGTATTTTTACTTTGGTGTATCCTAACATGCAAAAAATAACAAACCTGTTAAAACTTGGACTCAATTGGTCGTCCAAGCTGCAAGAAAAAAACACCCTTGTTGTACAAGTTTGTGTGCTTTCAGATGCCTAATAAAAGGCTTCTTCAGGCCTGAAGTCTTTTAAAATAATATTTGAGTGAGAAATTGCCTCTTTCTCAAAAACTATGTTACTTCAGGGAGGGAGCCATATCTCACAACGTTTTACACTATCAACAGCTCTGCATTGCCAAGTAAGGTTTTATGCTAATAGTGTCCACTACCTTTAGAGGAACCTCAGCATTCCCCAGCTAGGATCAGAAATAACTCATCACTGCATCAAAACCACGAGGGACAAAGGTCAAACCACAAGGACAAAGGTCAAACCACAAGGGACAAAGGTCAAACCACAAGGGACAAATTCTTGTTGCAGACAACAAAAACTTGATAAAATTTCTTTTTAAAGATGCGTGTGATTTCTTCTGTTTAAAAAGAACATTTGTAAAGAAGTTATTGTATATGCTACATACTGTTTTATTTGTTAACTTTTCTTAAGTTATTATATATTTTTTTTTTTTTTTTTTTTTTTTTAACTGATGACTGACTTCAGCGGTGTTTGCATTGGGCACTTTGCTTTGGGGTTAAGTTATAATGTCACATTGTTACTTTTTAAAGAGGGGCTCTAATGTCAAATTCGGTTTTGTGCTGCTCTGAATTTATTTCCAAAAGATAAAGCCCTTGTGAAAATAAATAGAATATTACAATACTGCCGAAGCTGATTCTGCTCAACCAACCAGGCTCCCCTAGTGGTTTATACCTAAATTTATGTATGCCTACATCGTTACAGGCTGTGAAGGGGTTAACCGTGTTTCAGCCCCAGCCAAGGATCAGTTGGCAACGTGCCCCTGGTGCAAGTTGATTTAGATCGACGGCACTAATCAGTTAGCCCTCACCTTGAAGTGGCCGTCCAGCCTTGTGATGCGAGGTGCAACTTGTATAAAAACTCTATGGAGAGTGTGTGTGCTGTAAATGAGTGAGAGTCCATCATTTTAGGTACAGCCACAGGCCTGCTTTGATTGTGACCACACAGCCTCTTAAAGGCAGTGGACACCTTAATGTCAAAGAGCAGTCTTCTCACTTGGTGTATCCAAACATATGCATAAAATAACAAACCTGTGAAAATTTAAACTCAATTGGTCGTCAAAGATGCGAGAGAATAATGGAAGAAAAAACACCCTTGTCGCACAAGTTGTGTGCTTTCAGATACTTGAGACCTCAGCTGGAGCCGTTTCTCACAATGTTTTATACTACCAACAGCTCTCCATTGCTCGCTACCAAATAAGTTTTTATGCTAACATTTGTTTTGAATAATTACCAAGTGTCCAGACCCAAAGTCAAGCGTTGAGACAGTCATGGAGCCTAAGAATTCTTTATGATGAAGAATGTGGTTTTTAAAGTGGAGCTCCCCTTATTGTTTTACATTCGTTTTTTCTCGCATGACATCAGTGTTTGTTACTTTTTCATTGTAAAATTCTTAAAACCAAAAATATTGAATTTGCGTTGTACGATTTACAAACAATTTGTATGTAAAGTGTTGAATGGATATTGGTAGTACTGATTATATATGTTTTAAATAGATTTCCACTGGCGTCGTGTCTGAGATGTAAATATGTAAAGTGTTTCATAAATCATTGGTAACCGGATCCGGCGAATGATGTAATAAAACTTTTTTTCTTCACAGTTAAAATTTGACTTTATATTGAGGTAGATTTATTTTTCTATGTTTCACAGGGTGTCATGGCTGATTGGTTTAGAGCAGTCTGCCCATTAAATGTGACTTTTAAATCGAGCTAGATTTTTTCCCCATTTTTCACAGGGTGTCATGGCCTTGTGGTTTAAAGCAGCAAATACAAGTTCTTGTGACTTAGTCGTCGGAGACAGGGTTTGAATCCCGGTCATGATCAAGACTTTATAACTATAATTGCTACTCTTCACCCAGGGGTATAAATGGGTACCTGCGAGTGTACCGGTTGATATTGTGTTTGAAAAAGCCTCTCTAGGAGATCTGTTTACCTGAACTTTTGTTCCGTCCATGTTGTGGTCACCAGTCTGGTGTAAAGCTGCAAGACGGGATCTTTGATGTGTCTGTACAACAGGGATAATATTTGTCAGACTTTTATCTGAATTCAGACTTTTAAAGTCAGCCTAGTGAAGAAAATTTAGCCGTTACTTTTTCCATTCTATAACGAAATCCTGCTCTTTGATCTACAATTCTCTAACACTGTTCCTAAAAGCTCAGTGGAATCTATAACTCATGGGGTTACCATTAAGGTGAAAAGCCATAATTTCAACATATGTACATCAGCAGAACTTATTAATAAACTACAGCATTTATAAGGCCCTCTTACTGAAAAAAGAGAAACATTCAAAGGCGCCGGTCAAGTTTTGTCAAGATGTTGGAAAGCAAGCAAGAACAAGTGTGTTTTGAGTTTCTGCTGGAAGAGAGTGATGTTGTGGATTTGTCTGAGGTATTCCGGAAGTGAGTTCCAGAGTCTTGGTGCTATGTTGGAGTAAGCCCTGCAGTCGATTTCACGAAACGATAGGATCAATCCTATCTCGAGTTAGGACGAGTAATCCGTCCTAACTTGGGATGAGTTCAATGCGTCCTACATATTTGGATACGGAACTGAAACTAAGTCCTAAGATTAATCCTAAGTTGGGAAGAGTTTGGTGAAATCGACATCTGTCCCCGTAACTGGCCAGGCGAGTTTGAGGAACATGGAGAGTATTGTTTATAGATCTTAGACCTGGTCTAGTTGTACTGGGTGTCAAGAGATTGTGTATGTATAGGGTTCATGTGTAGTTTAAGACCCTTTTGTGAGCAATGACTCTCATCCCTGGCACTAGTGCCCTGCTAGTCTCGAATGATGTTGTATTTTAGTGGATAGCTTTGGTTCATTGCAGTAGTGACTGTCTACTAATAAAGACTGATTCATTCAAAAGCAATGGAGGCTTAAACCACTTTCTTAATGACAAAGTGAAGTTAGATCTGTATACAAATTAGTTTAATTTCACACACGGTTATAAATCAAAATAGTAATAATAGGCATTTGTAATGCGCAAATCAATCTAAAGAGATGTTTGAGAAGCAGAGACAACGATAAACAATTTAAACAAAACATCTCATATCCAGTGAAAAGGCAGCAAAATAACGAAAAGAGCAAAAGTAACTTTAAAATACAATTCTAGAAAGCATATTATTATAGGGAACTAAGTACAAAAGTAAGTACATCTATATGGTCCTGTTATTTGATTGCTTTTTATATTAGCAAGTATTGAAAATAAATATTTACACCACAAAAAAAATCAAAACTTTACAGCTGAGAGTTCCTCCGTTTTCCTTCAATTTCATTCAAGGCCAACTGGACGTAGAAAAATGAAAAACACTACAAAGATTGGCATTGCAATCCTGACAGTTTCCTCTATTTTGCAATTTATTAGAGTGGCATGTCTGAAATGTTATACTTTGTTGGTCTATACCCTCAAAATACCCTAGGGGCCCTAGGGTATTTTTGCGCAAGTCAAGTCAAGTCACAAGTCATTTTTGCTCAAGTCAAGTCAAGTCACAAGTCATTTTTGTCCAAGTCAACAAAATTGGTGACTCGAGTCTGACTTGAGTCCAAGTCACCGACTCGAGTCAACAAGAGTGCCTAGGGCACCAACAGTAATTGCTCTGAAGCCATGTGCTTTAGCTGTTGTGCTCTAGACAGAGTTCTAAACTTGGCCCTGGTGCCCCTTCAAAAGTTTTCCGTAGACTGTTGCTAATAGTTGCTGAATTTGCAATATGACAATGGTCTTGCCCTCTAAAAGTTGAATTTATTAACATCTGAAAATGTTTTTTATTGCATTTTTTTTAAATGTAACATAAAATCAAATTATTATGCCAACTTTCATCTTGTGACCAATTAATTTATAAGTTAATTAATTTTCCTTTTAATTATTCCCCTTGGTCCACTTTAAATTTGGAAAGTGTGTACCATTTTGAAATTTCATTAAAAGAATAAATAATTTTCTATTGTACATTTTCAAAAGGAATACGTGTACCATCTTAAATGCATTAATATTTTTCCAATAACCACTTTAATTTTTTCCCCACAAAATTTTATAAAATAGTGAAAATATTTTTCCAAGACATAAACATAATACAATGTGCAGGGCTTGGTAAACAACGGAAGCTTACATGCCACCTTGTGTCTTGTAAAGTCCCCTATTCATGAGTCTTCATACATAAAGTTAAAGACATGCGTTCGTGTTAGAACTAACCGCTTCATCTGGCGGATATACATTGCTTGCATATCGCCTTAAAATGAATTTGTGCATGCAAAGCAATAGCATGCCATTGATTATATGAGCATGATGCACTTGTATGGCCAGCAGCCGATTTCAAGAAGCGCTAGGATTAATCCTATCTTGAGTTAGGACGAGTAACCTGTCCTAACTTTAAACTTAGGATGGATTCAGACGTATTTGGATACGGAACTGACACAGTCCTAAGATTAATCCTTAGTTAGGAATAGTTGGGCGAAATGGACCACAGGTCCAATCGCAAGGTTAACCCTCTTACTATCAGTGCCAAATATCACAGATCCTGTAGGCACAGAAACCTTCCAAGCACAATACTCTTGCATGAAGGCAATTGCCTTTGTTGCCTCTGTGAAGTATAAGTTGATCGGACTATCCATCCATCTCATTGCCTTCCTCTTTCCCAAGGATTCTCCTCACTTTGTACTTGTTCTTCTTTCGTACCCGCCTATCTGGACTATTTCCACCCTTATTAATGTAACCTGTAAAGAGCAAAGTATTACAATGTGTTAGCAACTGCAGTTTGTTAAAAAGAAAAATAGAAGTGCCAGGCTATGGTAGGCTTTGTAGTGTTGCTTTGAATTGTCAGTGGCCAGTTGGGCTGCCAGAAATGAGCACAACAGAACACAGGGTTTGTGCCAATGTTTTATATTGTAGGAAAGATTGGTTTCTGGGAATCCAATGGACCATTAGTGGTCCGGGGTGCTTGGTGGACTGAACTGAGGATGCTGGGGTTTTGTCATGGAGGGTCAGGCTTACCTCGCTGTATACAAGTTTGAGTGTCTGGGAATCCAATGGACCAGTAGTGGTCAGGGTGCTAGGGTTATGTCATGTAGGGTCAGGCTTACCTCTCTGTATACATGTCTGAGTGTCTGGGAATCCAATGGACCAGTAGTGGTCCGGGGTGTTTGGTGGACTGAACTGAGCTCTGTGTCTGGAACATTCCTTCATTCTCACCTCCCTCTCAGCATCGGTCAGCTTTAAATTCCCGTAAAACTGACGAAAGGGAAGATCATAAAGAAGAAAGGAATCACATAGTGCTGAGGTGGGGTGAAGTGGCATCTTTGGTTCAACCTCCCAAGGCCATTAACTTTGGTTTTTACCCATACATATTGATGTGTGCTAGCACTGTATACTCGGTACTTTTCTGAGTCCTGTGAAATAAAATCACAGGTATATTACTCAGGTTGGATTCAAACCCACCACCCTTGCAATTCTAGAGCCGTGTCTTACAAAGTAGACCACCGAGATTACCCAATTCCTTGAGGCAACGATGTAATAGATGTTCAATTTGCATCGGGGATAAAGAATATTAAACACAATGGTAGTCTATCGATCCCGTAATCCTCATTGCACTGTACACGCTTCACATTGGAATATGCGCCCGTGTTGACACATCATCAGCTCTTGAACTTGCACCAAAAATAATAGTTCTGGCGTGTGTCTTCTTGTATGCCAAAATTTAACAAGAAGACACTGTAGGTCTGGAATCACAAACATTGAGTTTTACAAGGCATGTTTTACAGAACCTGTTGTCGCTCTTTGTATGATGTATCACGGTAGGTGCCTGCTTGGAAAGTCTGGGGGTCAATAAACATCAGTGTCACACGAAGGAGATATTTTTGTTAACGTTTACTGTACATTTGAACTAGTATGTAAATTTTTATGGCATGGGAGATATGTACGTCACAGGTCATACAGCGCATTTCCTTTGTTTTAAATGCTGAATTTTAGACTTGCTATTTTGTGCAGACAGAACTGGGTGTTCCAGTAAAGGAAAACAAAGGACATTCCTAGGGTACTGAGACCGACAGATCCATCTAGCTATTTGCAAAAAAATTTAGGAAAAAACACACAAAGTTGTTCCAAGCAAAGAAATATAAAATTAAAATAAAAACGTCTGCCGTAAATTTATCCAACAAATTCAAAGAAACTTACTCTATCACATTCCTTGCAGCCAAATCCCTTGAGTTTCTGTCGCTCATCTCGTTTACGCACTACCTCAGTGTACTTGAAGTTCAGCTGCTCATTCTTCTCAGGGACTCTACAATTCATCATAGATTAAACAAAACTCATTCATAACTTCATCCATGTAGCAATAGCTATTCCAATACAGAATTTATCACTTATCCTCTCACAAAACTAAAAAGTGCCCCCGTCACAACGAACAATTAGTCATCATGTAGTTATTACTGTAATACAGATAACAGATTACTGACATTTATCAGTTGTCTGCAATTTAGAGACACCATCCCTTTAAACAAAAATAAAAGAACATCATGCCTGCTCTGTGTCATATCTTTATTAGGGGAATAAAAGGGTAGAGTTCTTAAACAGCCGGTTAAAACCGGTAGGGTCGTTGCCGCGTGATAAAGGCCTGAGCCGAAGGCGGGGGCCTTTATTGCCTTTATTTCTAGAAGCCAGCCAGTTAAAAACAGCTCCAGCTGCTCATTATCAACCGTTTAACACCCCCACGTGGCTCATTCTCCACCATTAGGAGTAGAGAAACTGTCTGGGGTATTTATGAATAACTATTTAAACCCATTTTGTACGAGTTTGGGATAGAAACTTACTTGTCAAAATTGTTGATGTATCCCGTTACGTCGAGTCTGTCCACAGATCTGTCCATCTCCTCACCACTGTCCTCATCAACGCCCTCATCCCCTGCCTCCTCATCCTCTTCCTCCTCCTCCATTTCCACCCCTTCTACTGCCTCCTCATCTATCACTTCCTCATCCTCATAATCTTCTTCATCTTCCTGAAACAAATCCACACAGCTATCGTTCCCTTCATCACCTTCAAACTCAGCCTCTTGACCCGGATAGTCGCCCCTACCACTCCTGGGGTATCCCTCCTCCCTGCTGAGATCCATCTCGCGGGGTGATGATGCCCCGTCACTTTCCAATCTGGTCAGGTCCATGAGAGGATCGATTGATCCGTTCAAATTCTGCGGTGTGCTTGTAAATTCTGAGCTGTGAGGCAAATGCTCTGTGTTTGGCGTCGGACTAACCAATTGCCTCTGTTTCTTTTGATGTGGTATGCTCGGAAACTTGAATCCAACCGATGCGTCCTTGGACGGTGAAACTGCACCTTCTACCCTCCTCCTCTTAAACCCCGATTTGTTAGTTCTCTGAGTACCACCGTGCGCAGACTTCTTCTGCTCAACTAATGAAAGTTTGATGGCCTGATTTAAGTACGTGTCCAACTGAGACTCTACGTTGGTGTCTGCAGCATCGCCACCATTGTATTTTTGCAAGAGACTTAAAGGCCTGTTCGCACTAGCTTTGAACATACTTTTACTAAGCTTACTCTGTTTCAGAGATTTCTGTCCAATCACTTTTTCTTTCGTCACTGCGCTCTTTTCCAGACAGTTCAAGTCCTTCTCTCTTTGCTTTTCACCACTGAATAGATTTGGAGATGTACGACTACTCAAGTCATCAAGGCCTTCAGGACTGTTTTCCTTACCAAGCTCTGCTGTGTCCGGGAGAACAGTTTCCTCACCAAATGAGTCTGAAGAGTCTCCAGGGTGGTGTCTTCTCTTTTTGAAAGTTGACGTTCGGAGATCTTTAGCTGGTGTAGTTTCATTTCGAACCTCAGCACTTTTCTTTTTCGAATCTCGAGAAGTTACAATCTCTTCTCTTTGATCGTCTTGGTCTGATTTAGATCTACTTACCACCTGCGAATCACCTGTTTTTGTTGCTGAAACCATTGCTCTTTGACCTAGGAGCAGAATTGAGTCTTCTGATTCACAAGTTTCATCCTGGTTACACAAATCATAATTATCACCCCTAAATGGTACTGGTTCGTTCTTACAAACAGTAACCTTGTTCCTGTGCCTGGTGCTACTATCTGCGATTTCGGGGGTGGTCAACAAACTCTCTCCACCACAGAAGGTTGGTGATTTAACCTGGGTGTTGTACAAATCGACAGGGAACTGAGACTCTGATCTTGGTATTGTGGTCACAAGGAGCTTCTGTCCATCAGGAGTCTCTGGAAACAGCTTCTTCATGGATAGATCCTGAATGAACCGATCTTCTCCTCGGTTCTTTGAAGATTCTAAAACGGAAGAAATATTTCGCTTTTCCCAAACAGGAGTGCTTTCATAGGCTGGTGCACACAGGTTTTCATCAGTCAAGTCTATAACTGAGGTAGTTACGTCACCGACAGCCATTCCTAAGGTCTCGGGTATGGTAAATGCATGACCAGTGTCTTCAATCCATGGCACAGGTCTAGCAGTTGAAGGGTTGGTTTTATCATGACCAGATGGAGTGGCCCCCGAATTTGGATTCATCTTGCATGAAGGTGAAGGTATTGCTGGTGATGGACATGTGTCTGGTGCTAAAATGCGAGCAACTTGGGGTGTACCGATTACTTGAATATAATTGAGCTTTTGACGATCAAATGGTCCAATCTTAGCCATTTCTGGAACAACGTGAGCAGTTACTTCACTTGATTGTTTTGTACGCATCGCATCTGGTGAAATTTCAGAATATCTGACTTTCTTGCGCGTTTTCTTTGAGGTGAGCTTGCTGAGTGGCTTTGAGGAAACTATAGACTGGGCTTCATGTTGGAGGTCATGGTTTCGAAGAACTTTCTCCTGATTGCTAGGTTTATTTGATAACTCTGCGCCTGGAGGTTCTATATTAAAGGGAATGTCAATAATTAGATGATTACAATGTACAATGTACAGCAGTGGTCTCCATGTTGTTTTTAATACCAGTGGTCCCCCAGCCGAATGCTACTTAAAATACCCGTAGATGAGTCAAAGTTGTCCTGCTTGCTAGTTGAGTGTTGGAAAGCATCCCTGTTTAATAAGGGAATCAGTGTGTGGTTAAGAGGTTTTCAACTAGTGGTTTAATCCCAACGAGGCCTGGTTCTTGATAATTTTACCAAGACGAAGTCGAGGTAAATTATCAAGAACCAGGCCTCGGCGGGTTTAAATGACTAGTTGAAAACCAATTCAACACACTTTGATTCCCATTCATACATGTAAATACCTTTTTGGTCGTCAAAAACATCATCACTTATAATTGTTAAATGATTTCTTTCAACACAACACCCCTCCAGCTATGAAATGGTAAAGCCCTCCGCCCTCAGGTTAACAACTCCTTATAAGGGAATGCTGTGCGCGTCGCGCGTATCGCGTGATGTGGCACAACTGTCCCGGCGTTGCTCTCGACCCATAGGAATGAAGAAACTGTCTTATAAGCACAGGCACAAGTGAATATGAAATAATAGACCAGTGAAAAATCTGCTGGACTGGTGAAACAACAAGATCACTGGTTCTGCCGGCAAGTCACTAAAAAAGTAAAGGACAAACCCTGTACATTAAAGGAACACGTTCCCTTGGATCGGTCGAGTTGGTCTTTGAACAGCCTTTGAAACCGTTTGTTATGAAATGCAAATGGTTAGTAGATAATTCAAAAGTAGAATAAAATGATCCACACTTAACATGGCTCGAAATTGCACAGTTTTCCTTTAACGTTGCGAAGAAACAAATTCTGCCATTTTGTGGAGTCAAAATTTTGACTCCATAAAATGCCTGACCGTAAAAGGAAAACTGTGCAATTTCGAGTCATACTTGTGTGGATTATTATATTCTACTTTTAAAACATCTTTCTAAACCATGCATTTCATAACGAACAGTTTCAAACGCTTTTCAAAGACCAACTCGTCTGAGCCAAGGCAACGTGTCCCTTTAATGTTAAAGGGGTTTCCCCTGCCCACTCCAATTTGAGGTGACCCATCTCAATACTTGCAGTGACCAACTCATTTGTTTTTCGCCATTTTATCATCACCTCGCTCTGAAGATTTGTCAAATATGGATTAAAAAAAAAAAAATATTCAGAGTTTTTTCCCTGGACCTCTTTTTATCAAGCAATCTTACTTTAGATGCGCCGTAGACATATTATGTTTATTGAAAACTAAAGTTGTATGATGAGCTGGTTCTTTAAAAGAACCAGGGATGTATCATACAGTAACATTACCTTTAACTGGTGGATGTGCCTGCTTTGAATTCTCAGATCGGATGCCCACCAAATGGCTGGAAATAAATATGAGAAGAAAAAATACTTGTATATTATTTACATAAGGCATTGCATGGTGAGGTATCAATACAATATACCTGCCAGGTAGAGTTTGTTCTTTAGAGAACTGTCTTGCAATATTCTACTACTGCGGAGTAGATTTTTCAGGTTGTTCGGGAGACTTCTCAAACTTGCTTTGGTACAAAAACATAAAAAAATATGCTACACCAGTGGCCTCCAAGGTTTCACTGCATAGCAACATGATAGCAAATAAAATAAATTAAAGGTACATGTAAATAGCACCTTAAAGATGCTATGTCAGATAATTTGCCCCAAACATTTAAAAATAGATTTTTTTGAGTGAATGGTTTTTCAAAGAGTATCACCCGCTCTAACGAAAAAAAGTTTAACTTTTACTAGTAATGGTCAGGAACCATGACAACAATTTAAAACGTTTCTTATAAAACAAACAAGAATTGGTCATGTGATATAATGTCGGGATCCCGACAAAAACTAATTTTGAGCACTTTATTTCACTGCTACTAATAATTGGCGGACTTTTTCGAGCAATGGCTCAAATGAAAGCATGTAACTTTCTCGACCCCTATCAAAATACCTTGGGTCAATTCGGCACAAAAATCTGACAAAGCATCTTTAACTTGTAACAAATGTCTTTGGCCTTTCAATTCAGTATTTTTAATACTTGAATTTTAAACATTTTCTGTGTTGCAGTGTTATACTAGAGAGTACTACTCGCGCAACATTTTGATTACTCATACATGTACAGTTCTCAGCTAGCAATAAACTCATATTAAGGCCTATTCAAAGTCCATACTCCTGCAAAAAAAAATAGAGTAATAAAGCTCTAGAAAAGTAAAAATTTATTGACAGTGTTGTAGCCACGGTGGGCGTTTTTGGGTGGGCCTGCCCAGAACTCACATTTTTTTCCAAACAAAAATAACGTTCTGAGCAAAATACATTGTGCCGCCCTGCACGGATTTCCCATGGTTGTCTGACAAATTGAGTTTTGTTTACGTACCTTTGACTCTGGAAAGCTTTCAGCTGATGTTCCAGTTCATTGACTTTTATCACAAGGCGCTTGTTGTGCTTATAGTACCTCTTTGCTATATTAGCATTGCTACAAAAATAATCGCACAAAATACAATAAATAAATAAAAACATTCTTTAAAAAAACATGATTAGGTCTGGCACTGTTTTTAATAAACTCAAGCCAGTGGCCAACATTGAAAACTGTCAGTGTCAAAGACCAGTTTACTGCACTTTGCTTGCACCAACATCATTATGACGCAACAAAGTTACTTGTCAGTGAAAGTTTTTAGCTTAATCGGCCTTCAGCGGATCACAAGGAAATAGGGAAAAACTTCATCATTATTTCTAAATGCCAGATTGTGAATACTTTTATTATTATTATTATTATTATTATTATTTATTCAGCCATTCATTCAACAATACATGACAATACAAAAAAATACTTCCAGATGGGCTAGGAGAAACAAAAGCAAAATAATTACTGTAGTCCATAGACCTGCCTCCCCACATCTGGTTGTAATACAAGTAATAAAACAAGTAATAAAATATTTATTGAGCAATTTATGTACAAGTATAAGAAAGTTAATTGTTAATAAAACATGTCTATGTACATCAAAAGTTGGCAACTAAAACACAAAATAATATAAAGCATGGACTATTTGAGATTAGAACCAGTTTTAGGAGTGTAAAATTTGAGAAACTTGCACAGTGTAAAAATAAAACTAATAACAAACAAAAACAGAAAAATTCCTAAACACTTAAATAATGTAAACGAATATCCAAGTAGAATGCAAATTAAATTTAAGTGACCAAATCTATTAAGAGAAAAAGAAAATCCATCAAAAATATGTAAATAAATAATTTTATGAGTAAATAAACAAATAAATTAATAAATAGAAAAAGAAAAATAATTAGTAAACTAGCTAGACCAACATTGTTTTTCCAATTTTCCAAAATACAATGAGTGACAATTCCCACAGAAATATTTCTAGGGAAGTTTTGACCATGACCTTCTGTGAAAAACTTTTAACATTAACATGTTCAATGTTTCAAAATTCATTGCACAATGTTTCATCTTTGCCTCCTTGTAGTGTAAGTGTATTACCGCATCCAAATAGCAGTAAAGCCAGGTTCATGTACTTCCTGCGAATTGGAATGCGCTACGACGTATGTTGACGTCACAAATTCGCAGCCAATCATTCGCAAGGGTTCAGTTGTGCTCAACTCACTTGAAAATATCGCAGCAAAAACAGAATTGTGACGTCAAATTCAGGTAAAATTTGCATCGCATTCGCATTCGCAGTGGTATGAACCCGGCTTTACCCTCAATAATACTCACGTGTTGGCAACCTCAGCCAGTTTGATACATTTTGCCTTCCATTTGTTGTTTTTTTCATGAAGCTCTGAAAAAGAGGGGAGAAAATGTTAAAGTTTTAATGCAGTAATTGCTAGTGTATTTAGGCACTACAATTCCATTTGAAGTACACACCTGAGAACAAAAGAGGTCCACACAATATAGATTTTGAAACACTTTCATGGCATATACATGTCCATTGTTTTTTTTTACAGAGTTGAAGTCTCAGTGAACTTTTTTAAGCAATGCTAATGTTTGTGTTTAAGCATTACATACGAAGTGCACGCATGAGAACCAAATAGGTCCACACACTGTAGGGAATTGAAACACAGTGTGGACTTAAGACACATTTACAGTGTTTTTTTAACAATGTTGATGTTTTAGTGAATAAAAAAGTCATCCACTCAAGCCTCTGCTGCTGGTATTTATGGATGGGGGAAAAAACAATGACCATTATATTAATGGCTAGCCTATATGACGATCTTGTCAGAGGTTGGTTGTCGGGTGTATTTATTATTTTAACTTCTCTGATTGAAGATAGTCGCACTGCTAGACACACCGGGGTGAACCCCTTCTCTTTGCGATAAGTGTCTACAGTCTTTTACGAAGCAATGGTTTTAAAGTGTCTTGCCCCTTCATCTTCAAAAGTTTCCCATTGACTTTAAGGTTTTCCAATGAAAGTGCCCTTTGCGAAATGAAAAGGACCTTCCCTTTCAAAGATGAAATTCCAGGCATACAAATACATACTTTGCGTCTCTGCTGTATGAAACTGTTGTATTTGCAGCAGAAGTGACGTTAACATCTCTGGCTTGTCTTGTGACGAGATCGTTGAGGTCGGCGACAAGCTTGAGGAACATGACGGAACCGAAATAATCTCTGGACTTTCCGTATCAGCATCAAGTGACGTTAAGTCTTCTTCAGTTTCCATTATTGATAATAAAAGATGTATTCATCTGTCGCAAACTGTCATCTGAAGGAATTGACCAAATAGAAGTTAATTTTAGTACAAAATAGTTCCTAAAAAGAATAAATAATGTTTTATTATGCCCTACCTATGATACTGCACTGGCAAAGCCAAAGGGGTGTATACTATAATTTGTTGGGAGGGGCCTATGCGCATACAAACACAAAGCCTTGCGGTATGGGCTCCCTTTAAAAAAAAGACATGGGGAAATTTAATGCTCTGTGACAGTTACTTCTAGAAACTATAAGGCTCCCCTGGGGAGCCTTATAGTTTCTAGACGTATGTGACAGTGTGATGAGCTTCTTTTTGACTGAGCAAAGGTTTTAAACATTGTATACGACATGATCATGTATAATGAACACAAATAATGAAATGCAAGAACTTAAAAAATAAGTGGTGGAAATGAGGCAGATGGAATTCAAACAACTATAACTTACTAACTAAACATACAGATACAACTACATGTTCTGCGTAGAGCAAGGACAAGCTACTACAAACAAGTCCAAAATACAACTACAGTACAAGTGCCTATAAAATAAATAATAGGCTATATCATGGTATGATCAAAACCAAAACACGTACGTAGCAAAAAATTTACTCACAAAACAGTCACAAATAAAACTATTTCCTGCTGCTACATTTAACATCACGTTTTTTCATGGAGGTAGAAATATTAAAATACGACATAAAAATCACATAGGCCTACAGTAAATGACAATGGAATCACTCTGCCGTCGATTTCACCAAACTCTTCCTAACTTAAGACTAATCTTAGGACTTTGGACGAGTCCCAACCCTGCACTGGTAGCATGCAGACCTTAAGATAAATCCTAAGTTAGGACGAGATAAGACGAGTCCTAACTCTTTGTGAAATCGACCAATTGAATGAACCACCGTGACCATGGATCCTGGGAGACCTCCATTATCAACCTCCTCCCTCTACTGTAGTTCTATAATATGTATCGTAGGAGGTCCTGTTTTCGAGGTGTCCCTAAAATCGTGGCAAATCTTTTACCTCTCTGTGCGCGATGTAAACAGTCCCAAGATAAAAATTGTGTGGTTTTATTTGCCAAGCAAAGAGTCTCCTCTCCCTTGACCAAAACTTAGAAACATGTAAGGCTCCACTGGATATTTGCACTTGTAAATGCAAAAAGTTTGGTATTTTAGGCATTTCTACAAGGTACAAAAGTATGTCATAATGTTGAGGCCATATAAAAATATTTGCCCACCGTAAAAGTTTCATCAAACACTATTTCAATTCACATTCATGATGATCAACTCATGTGACTGAATATTTTACTGAGCATTCTGGGGAAAAAAATACAGAGGCTTAAAGAAGCCATGTGCCTTATATCATTTTCTAATATTTTTTGAGGTTTTGTTTTTTAACCCTCCGATCAATATTATTGTTTATATTAAAATTTAAACGATCAGCTTGTTGATTCAGTTATCACTGTTTATTTATACGCTTTATTATAAATTTTAAGAGAAAAGAGGGGGAAAAAATAAATAAAAATCAGATTTGAAAGCCAATGATTATTCACACTTTTTATTAAATTATTTATTTTTGTTATTTTTTGCAAATTACCAGTAACCATGGTAATTTTAAAATTTCATTAAAAAATATTTTGAATAAAACGAAGACAACTGCTGGCTATAGAGTCATACACAGAGTCTCAAAGAACACTTGTAGTCACTGTAGATGTTTCTTCCATGTATGGCTTCACCGGGAAACTATGCTTTCTTGTTTGCCATGAAAACAGGAAAAACTCAAAACAAATGGCCAGTTGAAGTCATCGAAGATCGGTGTGTAACGTGAACATTTCAATGTCCATCAAGTTTTAATAAATGTTTGCAAACTTCATATTAACAAAAGAAGGTAATTAGGGCATTGGTTGATATAAGGCATCATTATTTTTTCCCAATTCAAAGAAAAAGGCATAATAGCGTGAAAACTGGTAATACACACAGTCACACACGACAACATTTCGCTGTCACATAATTTTGAAGATATTCCATGTTTATACTTAGTAAAGTGTGTGGTCAAATTTGAGTAAAGCATGGAGGAAGGAAGTGTTTTGTTTCATACAAACCTTGTTTATCGCCACCTTCATTGTATTAAATTCCGCGGGTGTTTTCCCTTCGCACCATAGAGTTATATAAGAACTTAAGTATAACTTAATAACTTATACTATAAGTTCTTATTACGCAAAGTTCAGAAATCTTGAAAACTAGCGCCCTCTGTTGACAAGAAACGACCTCCACTATTATTAGCGGGACAATTTTCTCAGCATTATACTCACGAGGCGCATTATTTTTTCCCGAGCCTCGGTTAGAAAGCGCCTATAAAATGCAGCAAAGAAGTTCCAACTGTCACATTATGTATGATGTTGACTGGTGAGCAAGGGATCTGAAGACATGTAGACAAGGTTTGAAGTCAATTCTGTTTGCGATGGGCAGCCAGTGCAATTTCTGAAGTAATGGTGAAATGTTGTCATGACGACCTGTCTTAAAGTGTTGCGAAATGTAATGTGAGGTGAGGGTGGTATTATTTGGAGGGACAGAGGTAACATCATTGTGTAGAACTGGTTAACGGTATAGTTAAAATCGGAATGCATTCATGTTATCCTCTGATAAAATTGATGAGCGTGCAAAGATGTTGGCCGCCGAAACGTCGTCGCATGTTCTCCTTTGTACTCTTCTCCCTTCCGTTCTTAAACCATTCGGAACTCCAACTACACAGCATTATTTTTTATGTCTATGCTCTATCGCCGAAGTTGAGTTTTATTTTGGAAAGGATAATGTACTTGACAATGATGGATGCTTGGCATGATTATGTAGGTTGAGCCACTAACAAAAATAGCCCCTTAACAACTCACTTTTCAGTGTGGTGCTCAACAAAATCTTGAAACTTCAAGTTCACGGTGCTTTGGGCCGTTGCATGCTAGGCCTGCCTGAATTTTGTTTACAAACCATCCTTCAATCGAGTGACGTAGTTTTCGAGAAAGGAGTAATTTTCCACGAATTTGATTTCGAGACCTCAAGTTTAGAACTTTGTCACACGAAGTTGTGTACTTTCAGAGGCTTGATTTCGAAATCTCAAATTATAAACCTGAGGTCTCGAAATCAAATTATTATGGAAAATTACTTCTTTCTCGAAAACTACGTTACTTCACAGGGAGCCGTTTCTCATAATGTTTCATATACCATCAACAGCTCCCCATTACTCGTTACCAATATTATAAAGGTTTTATGTTGATAGTTATTTTGAGTTACCAATAGTGTCCACCGCCTATAATGTTTTTCAAAGTTCTCTGTTACTTTTTGCACCTCCAATTAAGTTCATCTATCTTTTCCACCACGCCCCCCCCCCCAACATTTTTTTTTTATAAAAATAAAAATGAGTTGATTCGAATGTGTGCCGAAAGGTTGAAAAAAGATGATGCCAGTAATTGTTCATTACACAGAATGATTTAAAGGCAGTGGACACTATTGGTAATTACTCAAAATAATTATTGGCAAAAACCTTTCTTGGTGGCGAATAATGGGGAGATGTTGGTGGTATGCAACATTGTGAGAAACGGCTCCCTCTGAAGTGCCATAGTTTTGGAGAAAGAAGTAATTTTCCACGAATTTGATTTCGAGACCTCAAGTTTAGAACTTGAGGTCTCGAAATCAACCATCTAAACGCACACAACTTCGTGTGACAATGGTGTTTTTTCTTTCATTATTATTTCGCAAATTCGACGACCGATTTAGCTCAAATTTTCACAGGTTTGTTATTTTCTGCATATGTTGAGATACACCAACTGTGAAGACTAGTCTTTGACAATTTACCAATAGTGTCCACTGCCTTTAAGTATTAAATCGGGTAGCTTTGGAGGGTCACTCGCCTGATGGGCTTTTTGTAGGTCACAAATGCAAATTTGAGTGAACTTCAACCCGATAAAAGTAAACAATAGCTTGTAATCGCGTTTATTATCTGTGATGATTGTGATAGCCTGCTCATATCGAACTATCATACGAACCCGTTATCAAGTTGATGGAATGACACGAAGTATCACGTCATCATCATTGCACACACATCGTAAAAACGACCATCTGTGTGTTCGTTCTTGATGTTTCCTTGGGCCGGTGTCCCAGTGAATTTTTGTCAAACCCACCGGAGATTGAGCCTTCCCACAATGGTCTAGGATGATTAAAAAAATGCGCGCTATCAGAAGAAGTTTGTAAAAAGTTTCCCATTGGGTCGGTGGCCGAATCTCAGGGGGACAGGATCTCCTACCTCACCGGCTTAGGGCCTACCCGGTTGACTAAATAATAAATTGTTATAGGTTTTCTCCGTCAAATTGAGAACATGAGCAGCCAATTTAATTTTTACGCGTTTGAGCTTCAGCTATTTTGCCTCTCCAGTTGTTACTGCGTTTCAAAATCAGAAATCTGCCATTCAATTTCGTTTTGGGTCAGTCAAATTCCTTTAGCACTCAACCCTAAGAGGAGATGCTGCTAGTGAAAGGGCAATCCCATGGCCATTATCATTCTACCAGCAGACTACTTCACGCTCTCCCACCACGACACAGAGAGGATAGGTGTAAAGCCACCTCAGCACCTGTAATTGCATTATTGTGTCTGCCAAGTTTCAAATCAGGTCATGCTACTCAGCCGTTCGATGCAACTTTCACAACGCTGATCTAACCTAAAGGAACGTGAGCGCACTACCTTGGCGTGGCCCAACTCCTTTCTCTATTGGTCCACCCACGCTTGGAGCATTGCATGCAGTTCCATACAACCCACCCACGAAATGTCAGTCAGTCAGTCAGTCACAATGTCCGATTACCTCATCAATAGATACAATTCCATAAAAAGTGTTCCCTTTTCTATGATCAAGGAAACACATTGGCAGTCGTTGGAAACCCGGAGGGCAAATAATAGTATACCAGCTCTAAAATAATCATGTACCGCATACCAAAATTTATGATGGAGCCGATCATGGAATAAAACAAAAAACCCTTTTTTTTTTTTTTTTTCTTGGGGGGGGGGGGGGTTCACAGTCACCACATCCGCTGAAGTGTCATCTGTTTTCATCCATCAGAACCGTGCCCCGGCATTATACAAAACTACCCCTTCTACCCCCGCCACAAGAATTCCCAATATTATCTTATTATTTAGAACAGTCTTCCTGGGTCTGCTCCAACCTCAACCCGTGTTTTTATTCACTCTTACATGGGTCAACAATACAAGTCCTGTTGGTTTCTAGATGGCCCCCGCTCATTGCATATTGTTTCGTTAGAGTCATTGTTTTATGTCTTGCTTTAATTGAGTGGAAATTAATTAAACAAACCAGTTCCTGTTTATAAGTCGGCCGGTTCAATCGACCTTGCTAACCAAGAGCCGAGTGTATCCGTTCTCCAAATTATCAGCACAGATCTTACATTGCTTTTCTTTTCCCCCCAACCCTGTACATGTACTTTATAATTAATATTATCCAACAAAAGAAACAACACTACTACTTGAATTTAAACACAACACAATTTGTTTGTCTCATATTTTAACATTTATTTGGCAGTGAATAGTCAATAGAAGGAACTAGGAACCAGTTCCAGTCTAGAACAGTTTTCTGTACAGTCTTTTTTTGAAATCAATTTCAGAAGGAACAATGAGGTGTTGCCAAACATAAAGGCATTGTATGTCAAATTGCTCTAATAATTCAAACAAAAACAAGTTTAGAAAGCTGCAGTTGTGTGGATTCTTTTGTTAATTTGTGTTGTGTGTAAAAGTACTTAGTTGGGAGTGAACATAGTATTCTGGATTGTGTGTTTTCTTTTTTGTGTGAAACTGAAAACCAGTTAAATTGAAACGTGTCCCTTCAACCAATCTCTTATAAAGAAATTGGTACAAACTTACACAACAGTAAGCAATGAATTAAATGTACTTGTATAATAAAGGAATCAACGCATTCAAGTTAATGGACATTGTAATCTGCACTTTGGCTGGTATTGCAACACAATATTTCAGGTTCAGCTGAGGTATATTTTTTGTCGGTAAGCTCAGGCCCGTATGATCAGAAAATTTGATTTTAGCGTCAAAAAAAAAAAATCAGGCTTTTTTTTTTCATACAGTAATAGTTTACAATGCCATGCTGATCTCAATCATTATACATTTTGTATAAAAATTAATTGTTCGAAGTGTTGACGGTTATTTCTGGGTATAGTCTAATAAAGTGTGAACTAAATACAGACTCCCACTACCTGGACATCAAATACAATGTTCAAAGACGAGTTTTTAAATTCCTGTCTACTGTTGGTATCTGTAAACTAAGTGTTGGTAAACGAACATTGCAGGTCGCAAAATTAGGCAAAACAACCACAGGACCACAGGGCTTGTCCCTCAAAATGTTTTCTGGACCAGAAAAAAAAGATTTAAAAGACCAGCATCAACTAATGAGGAAAACAAATTCCAACCACAATGTTTAACTTGTATTTGAGGTTTTTTGTTTGAACAAGCCTTTCATGACATGTAAGAGAAGATTTATCTAATTGGTCTTAATGGATGTGCAGTATTTTTGTCATAATGCTCTGTAGAAAATATTCAGTGTTTAATAGAATTTAGTATTGGACTCAGAGTCAATATTGAACATAGTTTTTTTCTATTCCAAGATATTACAAAGTGAGGTATTGTTATTGAAGTCAAAAACACGACAGGAGTGTCGGACTTGTCCTAGTCTTGAAGTCAAGAAGCGCGGTGTAGTTACAGCGCGGTGTAGCTACGGGGACGGTACACTCATCCTCGATCCCAGTATGTGTGTGTGCGAGTCAGTGGCAATTACCACGCGCTACCTACGACCGTTGCATGTGTATTATCGCACTGTGACTGTTGCCTGAACGGCAGACAAATAGGCAGCGCCTAACGACTTGTCATCAAGTCTAGACTTGTCCCGTCTTACTGGCCCGATGCAAAAAATCACTGGCCTCGGACCTACGGTCCAGTGTAAAATTTGAGCGTCCAAGTCTTTACTGAACGTTATACAAAGTGTCTTTCTTTGGGACTTCTTGCTATTGTTGTACAATTATATGCACATTATTTGCTGTATATTTCTTTGATATGGATGGTTCCTGAACCTACTTCATAGTAAGACTGTGTACACTTCAGACTACTTGATCTATACTTCGATCTAGAATTAAAGAAAACAATATAAATCCCAATTATTTACATATTTACTAGGTATCTACTATAAATGTACACGTGTTCAAGTTCAACAATAAATTCATATTTTTTTTAGGATGTTTTAATTAAAAATTTTTTTTTTCACTAACAAAATAAAGATAAAACAACACTAATAAACACAAGTACAATTGAGACAGATTGAGTTCTTCTCACCAAAATCTTTTTTCCAGCGTCATCGAGTCGCTTCAGTAAAACCACTTGCATTGGTGAAAATAACTTACCAAAAAAAACCCAATAAATCACAAACTCTGCTGCTGCTGATTATGTATAATGGTGATGAATAAAATTAAAAAAAACATCTGCAAACATTTCGCTATACAAAGAAAGAGTCTTCGCTTTCTGGAATAAAGAAATCGGGTACAGTTTGGTCGGATGTTTTACTCGAATCAGTGTAAGAACCGACCGGTAGGGTGCCCTGCCGGAACCACGGATGGTGGAGGATTTCGTCCGCCGTGAGTCGCTCTGCGGGATCAACCCGCATGATGCTACGCAGCAGACACTTTGCCTGCGACGAGACGGACTCTGGTATAGTGAACTTCCCGCGTCGGATTTTTCCGAAGAGCGAGCTCGGCTCCTTATCATGGAAAGGATATCGGCCAATGAGGATAGTGTATAGTATCACGCCCAGACTCCAGACGTCAGCACACTTGCCCGAGTAGCACGGATCTGTGTTGAGGATCTCCGGACTAACATAGGCGGGGCAGCCATGTTTATCGCACAGGAGGTCTCCGTCGCTGTCGTCGATAACAAAGGCATCAGCCAGGCCTTCCAGCATAACCCTAGTTCTGTAAAAATCACAAATTATAAAACACATTAAAGTTAGCATTCTGTATCTTGGTTCTCTCAAACAGTATTGCATGCCCAATCCATTTACTTCAAAGAGGCACAACAGTTGCTGTTGACTTGACTTGGTGCCCCTTAACTTAACTGATTTGCCCTTTCAAAATATGCCCCTCAAATTTTACCCTAGGTAATGAGTTGGGGTTATATTTTCCAATGGGTGAAGGGAAGTATCATTTGTTCACCACTAGGTATTCACCACTCAACCTATCTGTTTTATTCAATCCCAATCCAACCAGCAGTAATCATCATTGAGAAACCAGCAGGCCTCAAATTCTTTCTCGAAGGGGCACAGCAATTTTCCTCTGGTAAGGGGGACTTCAATGAGGAATCAGGATGTGATAAATGCATGTTGTAACTTTGCAAAGGGCACCACAGCAAAGGCAAAGGCCACCACAGCATTTGCTGTGGATGCTGTGGGTTACGAGCATCAACCCTGCACAGCACTGCAGCGCGAGTGTGAGTTAACAAGCACTTCCCAGTTTAAGAACGGCAGACTTGGAAAAGTGATCTCTTCCTTTTCTGTACATGTATGTGTGTCACACTCACATCCAATTGAGTCAATATCCGATGCTGTTATACTTTAAGAACACAGACGATGAAAATAGAAGAACGGGACACGAAACGGAGGTGATTGCAACGGCGGCATGATAGTTACAGTAATAGCGAACAGTGAGTCAACTGCTATTTCAGGCACTGGAAGGTCATCGGCATTGTACTTGTTTGCAAGCCAAGGGACTGATGTTAATTTTGGTTGCCTCCCTCCAAATTACCCTTTTAATTGTTTCTTAATGCATTGCAACCTGGTTAATTTCTGGTGATGATTTCATAAAGAGCAATGATTGATCCTAAGCAAAAATCAATCTAAATTGCTTAGCTAAAGGATCCTGTCACAAAACAAATCACCATGGTAAACAATTGACTACTACTCATCTCAAGATGAATGGTACATGTAGTGCTTTTTAAAAATTGACACCCGGGTGTAACCTCCTTCGTCTTATCGACCCCTACTTGTCAAATCCTTTGTCTTATGGGCGCTGACAGAACAAAGAACCGTTCTCGATTTCCGGGGGTCAACATAGAAGTGTGTCTACATGTACATACAGGCCTGTATGCTTCGTTTTTGAAAGGGCAAGGGCATCAAGGTATTTTCTCCTTGGCAAAGGGTACCCTATTGAGAAATTGTACATTTCTACTGAAGAGTATTTCAAGGCACCAAGGCAATGACTGGGGACCGGGTATGGAGGCAATCGTCTCCGTTGCCCCTGCGAAGTATCATGAGGGGTGTGTGTACAAATGAGTAAGGCAACTCATATTAAAGTTCACATACTTGCAATTTTTATATAAAATGTATGCAATAGGTAGTTTTCACTTCAACGTACCTTTGACAATTTTTGAAGACAAACTTGCGCAGTTTCAGGTCGCGGAGTACAACTCCGCTGTCATGACAGTGAGCGACGCCCAAGACCATCTGATAAAACAGCCGACTTGCTTCCTCTTCGTTGAGCTTTCTCTTGCTTCGTACGTACTGATGCATGTCGCCATGGTTACGGGGAAAGAAGACGTACGCTTTCTCCTCTCCGAGAAGTACTTCGTGAATTGGGGCTACGTTGTCGTGCGGCTCCAATTTGAAATTTGCAGCAAATTCTTCGGCATATTTCTTAGAATCAACAACCTGTAGAAATAAATAAAAATACATGTTTCATGAAATAATGAACAAGAATAGATGTTATACACTATACCGCTGTCTGTGTGACTATACAGACTTACATGTATTAAAGTAAGTCTCAATAGGACTGTACCATGGTTGCAGCTGGTCAGTATAGGAAACATGTATATTTGTGTACAGTGGTTTGAAAATGGTTGAAAAACATAACATGGTCAGCAAATCCTAAGTATTAGTTGAGATATCATCAGTACTGTGTGAAAATGTCAGTTCTTCAGTTTTTGAATCAACTGTTGACAGTGCATTGCATTGGATTGCATCAGGCACATCAGGTTTTGCATTGAATTTGAACTTGTCATTATTGAAAAATTTAAAATTTGAAAAGTGAGGAGCTCTTGAAGTTTCAAAACATTTGTGCATGGTTACCAAATAGTTGCAATAACCTTGGGGGGGGGGGGGCTGGAATTATTGCAACTAAACAAGATTATCAAAAGCACTAATGCAAGGTTTGTACAAAAACATTTTACCAAATACAAAATTTCAATAACACATGATCTTGTCCAGTAAGAAATAATAGGTGCTATAATATAAACAAGTTTAAGTACAAAAAGTATAAAAATGCAATTTTTTTTATAATAGCAAAATTTTACAATAATCATGATAATCAATATAACAATGATTTGAAAACACATGGATATTTGTAAAGTATTTTTATTTATACACATGAAATGATACATGTATAAATGTTATTAATATTAGCACAAAGACAAAGTTTGTTTGGTGACAACAAAGTTTCGCACAAAAAATACATTGTTTTGTTCAATTAAATGAACTAGATTTCTAAATTCTATGGACCTTAATTCACCCTTTAAATTTAAGGTTAAATGTCGTTAACAAAATGTTGATGTTTACCTTGCACTTAGATTCTTCATGTGTGACAGCGTCCAGCGCGTGGAACACATTCAACTCGGTTTCCTCCGTAAGGAGATAACTCCCGATCTTGGAGACCACATGGGGCTCCTTCGGGACAAAGTTCGGTGGGGTAGGTGCCGATAAATTCGGGCTTAAACTGCTCGTGAAAGAGTTCGATAGATCGGGTGGTGTGTCAAAATGCGAGAAAGCTTTTCTCCGGCCGCTCCTCCGATCATTCTCGATCGGAATGGGAAGAGAGCGTTGAATGTTCATCGGCAACAAAGCCGGCCCCCGCAGTCGAAAAACAAAGTCTGCTTTTGTCGACAACCAAACACCGATCAGCCGTTGTACACAGAGTCACCGAAAAGGCGAGGCGTATTTTGTCCTTATCGACGATAAAGCAGGACCCGAAGTGACAACGTCCAGTACGAATTTCAGCTTGATGACTTCGAAATATGACAAGTAACTTGTGTAATAAATGGAAGACTTTGGTGGTGCTACTGCCTATTGTCTTCTTTGCACAGCACCAAAGCAAGCGTTGGGTTGACAGCCGATTGCGAAATCTCCACTCACCACAGCACAGCGTCACTGTGTAGGTTAGTCACCCAAAATGAGTGTTAGTTAGAATTCTAAACAATAAAGCTTTGCGTTGGCGGTTGTAGCACACGAGTTCCTCACCAACAAGTCCAGCAAGTTTTTGATAGAGTCATGAACAATTCTTGAAAATATAAAATATAGAATATTAATATATTATTCCTGAGAAATTATGTTAGTTTTCAGCTGCATAAAAATAGGTTTACAGACAGTCGTCTTTTGTTGTGATCAGAAAACTGTCACCAACATTTGTGTTCACGTATTTCAGCGTTGATGCAAGAAATGCAATGCCGTTTTTTTTTTTACAATTCCAGAAGAACTAAGGATTCACGTTTCCGATGCTGTGTTGTTCCAATATAGAATAACTCAAGAGAATGATGGATTTTTATCTTGAAGATATTTCACAACAACAATGCACGTGCCACTTTAGTTTATTATCAGCAGATCCACAGTCAGTAAAAATCGCGTGACGCAATAATAACCACAGCGCTGGAGAGATGTACGACCTGGGCGAAAAATTCGTCTCGACGGAAATCGGGATGGACTCAAAAATGATGTTTTTTTCCGAGAGATGACCGGCTGAATATTTTTCACAGATTGTGTCAAAGTGTGGTTGGAAGCCCCACGATGATCCTCCAACGCTGGGTCGGCCAAGATACCGCCGATCTCGCTCAAAAGCGAGAAAAACTTGCCAGTGCCATGTTCAGATGTGTACAATTTTAAAGTGTATGAAATTAAACTGGGTCGGTCGACGCACACACAAACTACGCCTATGCTAGAATTGTGCACAACTGAATCTCCGTTTGTGTGTACATAAAATGCATTGCATTAATGTATAGCGGTATTGTACACGTTCATGCACGTAGTACGTACACGTATCACACACATCATTATTCAGCCCAGTCAATCAGTCTGGCACACGTAAACCTCAAAATATAATATCCCTCCGCAAGCTCTTCAAATTTCTCATTACGCACTCAATTATAGCAATCGTAATTTTACGATTTTTTAACTGCGATAATCTTAAAATAATAGATTTAAGATCATAATGGGAAATTAAAGCCCACTGGGATTCAAGTTATTATAGGAAAGTAATGGACGCTTAGGTACTAATTTGTTGCGTCGAATCATAATGAGTGATGAGACATCGGACCACAGTTTGATGCAACATACATCCGACATGACGCAATCTCCCTAATTTTAATATCAAGGCAAGCCGACCCGGTCAGTTCCATATTTGGATGTACCTTTTCTTTATATGGTCATCTCACTATACGGCAGGGGAATGACGCAATACTATTATTTTGTTCAGGATGTGGTTTGTAGGTCATTCAATTCCAGCAAATGCTCTCTCCGTGGCCATCCTATCGTGCTATAAATACCAGGCCTACAGTACACACAAGTGTTTTATTGTAGAATATTCTCGATGAATTAAGTGAACCCATTCCTCCAATTACAGAAGTTTCATGTTGTTTCCATCTCGGTCAAGTTCCTTGTATAAAGTTGCATCGAATTAAAAAAAAAATAATGCAAATTTAATAGGAACCATAGTATTTTTTCGGTTTGGTTATCAATGTGAAATATTCAAGATGCCAATGATAAAGGAGCAGGGCCCGCTTTTAGGCACCACATGGAGCTAGAGCTCCAGGGGCATCTCACAATGAGTATTGCATGCAGTGAAATAAAAAATAAATTTCAACCCAAGTGAGTTTCTGCTGATTTGAGTCGTTGCACGCATGGTTGTAAACAGTTTTAACGTACATATTTAATTGATATGAGTGGTGACCAGGGCGTTCCATCCACCCTTGCGTAAGTTGCTATTCCGACAAATCAGACCTGTTAGTAGGAAAGCACATCAGGTCGGCAACTCTAGGGACTGTTGCTTTATTTTTTACCTCCATGTTGTTTATGACCCGAGAGTCGGAACATTATACATTGGAGTGTAACAAATTAACTATTCCTCCCCCACTATAAAAGGGACTCGGGTAATATATAACTCATTTGACAGTCCTCATATTATTATTGCAGTGAAGTATTGTTTTCAAAATACTGATAATTCTGATGGAACGATTTTTGATTTCAATGTTTGATGAAATCCTAAAAGAAACAAAAATAAGTTCTAGGAATTCATTGCAATCGCGTCATGTGCGACCATGAGATCCGGACTCACAGTGTGCTGGAGAGAGGTCATCCACCCAGCAAACACGTAACGTCATCGTAACGTTACTGTGAAGTTGTATTTTGGTGATGTTGCTTCCCAACTAAAACACAACTAACCTACAACGTTGCCAAAAGGTTGCAGTTTGGTCTTGTTACACAATGACATAAATACAACGTTATAAAAACGTTATGTTTTAACATCGTATAAAAACGTCCTGTGAATATTGTTATGCAACGTTGTCAGAAGGTTTTGGTTTCGTCACGTTACTCCATAACTTAGATACAACTTTTGTCTAACGTTTTTTAAACGTCATATACAAACGTTATGTGAATGTTCTGTGCAAAACGTTATCTGAGAGTTGTGGCTTTGTGTTTTCACAACGTTTTAATAAAGTCACTTTAGCTTTGTTTGGCAACGTTGCTTGAATGTTGTACCTTCGTCAGGTTATTTGGCAACGTACAACTAACTTTGCAACGACGTAGTTTTCATCGTCTGATAATGGGACGTTGTGGAAACTTGTTTTACCGAACAGTGTTTTGACAGTTCACTGGCATGTGTCGCACGACGTGCATCCTCGGGGCACGTGGGCAACGTACAGATATAACGTTGTATCAACGTTGTACCACGAGGCAGATGACCGCGGTCATGCAGAAATCCTCTACAAAACGTTTTCAATAAAAAATAATATTTTTTTATTATAATATTATTTTATGGTAATATTTTATAAATAAAAAAAAATAAAGACACTCATATAGGTGTTAGTAAAGAACAAAAAGATTAATAATAAAAAACTTCATACAATTATTAAAAAAGTAAATTCTCATATAAAGTACGAGGCTACAATCCGCGCGGAGGATTGTGGGGGATTGTTCAAATGTTATGCTGCACTTCCGCCGTTCAACCGTCGTATTCTTCTCCTAGCCTGTACGTTACGCCGACCAAATTTACATCGGTTGTTAAGTTGTCATCTTCTCGACAATGGTAAGTATTCTACATACAAAAACTCACTTTATCTTGTTGTGTTTTCCGTAAAAAAACAAGTATTTTCTTTGGTTATCACGATTGTCTGTATATGTCATCATTCATGTACGTCGTGTGTACATCTCCAGACAACAATACAATGAGACATTTTTACACATACAATGGCAGAGGTAGCTAGAATACGGCCAACCAATCTTCGTGTTTAGTCTTCCTCCGTGCTCTTTGACACCTGTTTACTGTGTATCCTTTGTCCCAGAGTAGAATAATTGTGAACCACAGATTTTTGAGGAAAATTGACTGCTTTTCGACGCCATGATGTTTAATTTAATATATTATTATGCTTACTTATGAGGGCACCAATTTGTGTGTGTTACTATTATTGTGCTTTCCACAAATCAGCTACGGTAAAAGGAAAAGTATTTCATCAATTTATATATATAATTAATATTGTTGAAGGAGTAATTAAGGGGTAACTGAAAGGAAC
The DNA here is from genome assembly GCF_032118995.1 of Asterias amurensis. NCBI lineage: Eukaryota > Metazoa > Echinodermata > Asteroidea > Forcipulatida > Asteriidae > Asterias > Asterias amurensis. Next base: position 14,909,857 of record NC_092664.1, on the reverse strand, counting down.
CAACATTTTTTTTTCTTTCAGAAAGCATATATGGAATAGTGAAGCATGATTGATGCTTTTTTAATGTTGATTAATTTACCTTTTTTTAATGAAACGGCAGCATTTAAAAAAAGGTTTGTTGATCAATTACAGTTAATTTTGTTAGCTGAGACAAACAATATGTGGGTACTGGGTAGAAGGAATGAAAATGCTTAGTTTTACCATTTCGAATGACCACCCCAATTACTTTATGTTTTTCTTAAAAATGTTTTTATTTTACTTTTAGGAGCTTGCTGAAAAAGTTAGAGGAGGCCATCTCATCTTCTTGACACCTAAAAATTTCCCCACAACAAAAGTTGGGCCCAAGTACAGGTGAGTGAATTACATGTGCATGATGTAGCTTTGTTTGTGAAATACTCTCAATGGAAATGTTGGCAACGCCTATTATATTGTAAAAAAAAACTAGATAGCTTGAAGACAAAAGGTATTCACTATCCTATACAAAGATTAATGGAACATGTTTTCAGTCCATAGACATTTTGATATTGTGCAGGTACATATGGACAGTTATGTTTCACGATGTATACATTAGAAAATAACAATGTCAAACTCGTTCTTGTTGACCCGACATGGATGAACCGATATACATGTGTACATTGATAAAGGAAATACATGTACACATTTTGTGGGAAAGGTCAAAATGACTCAATTTTCTCTTTGTTTCACATTTTCTTTTACATTTAGGAACCTTGTTGAGGAATACCTACCTTTTCGGATGTGGTGACCCTTGGTGATTCTGACTAATCCATCGACAATTTTGCCGTGTACCACTTGCTGCCTGCTATCCTTTTTTCCCCAAACCCTTTTTAACATTTTATCTCAAAGCTGAGCTTTTGTTACTGATTTAAAAACGTAGATGCACTAAATGAAGAAATTTAAACAAGAACAGTATTTAACATTATTCAATATGTTCAAAAAAGTTCTAAATTCAACATTCCTCCTCAACAACTTTGCCATTCACACTGGATTTTGCTCCATCCAAATGTAAAAAAAACAAAAACAATTTGTGTGGGTATTCATTAAAATGGCACTGTATTTTTACTTTTGAAATCTGAAGACAATTGGAACTGTGTTTAAAGTTAACTTTAAAAACGTTTGTTTTCAAAGGGTTGTTTATACATTTGGCAATAAAATTACCTGGTAAGAAACATTTTGAGAAACAGTTCACTTTGAAGTAATGTGGTTTTGGAAAAACATTTTGAAGCTGATGAGTGTTTCTGCCAGAAACGCTTCTCAGATTGGGTGTTCAAATTGCAGACTATATATTCTTCCCACATGAATTTTCACAGGTTAGTTTTATGGTACGATGTATCTACAACTAGATTTGAACAAGCAGTGAGTTTCAGTAACAATGGTATGGAACTTACTGTATGTGTATATAATATAATATATACATGTAGATAAATACAATAAAACTAACCCTCTGTGAATATTTCACTTCAAAAGATGTTTGTGTTTTGGAGATTTCACCGGGAAAAAACGGGGCGATTATTTCCACACAGGAAGAATATTTCTTAGATCTAAATTTTATGGAATAAAAAGTGATCTGTTTTTTCTATAACCGGAGAACTTCGAAGTTAAACGTTTCTCAAAATGCATTACACTACCTACAGCTGCTGAACTTCTGACAATACAGTTGTTTTTTATTGCCTTGAATTTGTAGAGTCATTGCCAAACGTATACAGACCATTTAACTGTAAATCTCCATCTTTGCCATTTTTATTATACAACGCATTTTGAGTTATATTTAACCATGCTTTAAAGTTTTGCTGTCTTTTCTATGAAATGATTTGTATGCAATTAAAGATGTTAAGAGAGCCAAAAGCACTTTTGGTATGCATGTGTCTTGATTTGTTGTGATAAATTTACATTTATTTAAAGCATTTAATAACGTTTTTATAACGTTGGGTTTTTCCTGTTGATGACGTTATATAAATACGTCACAATCACGTTCAGAAATAACTTTATCAAAACGTGAAGATTTAACGTTTTCACAACGTTATTATATTACGTCATGACGCGACGTTATCTAGACGTTGACAAAACTCCACACTTATCCGTCCGTACAACGTTAAATAAAAACGTTCTCCCAACATTCAAATAACGTCGTAGCGACGTTCAGGGCACGTTATTATGTTTGCTGGGCCACTGGTCATCAACTCACGTTAGAATGACCAATGACCTTAAATTCGGACTATGCTCATTGTTGTTTCTCCTAAAAGCACTCGTGATTTATTCGTGTGCGTCGGCCGCTGGTTCGAGCCTTTTTCCTAGTAGTAAAACCCGGACTTGTAGGACGATGTTTCTTTAATTTGTCTTCATCATTGAGGATGGTCAAAAGTTCTTTGTGTTTTTGTTTTGCAGTGTACCGTGTATAAGACTTTTCACAGTCCCGTGGAAACGAGTACGGGGAGAATACTTAGTATTTTTGCCCTTCAAAATTGAAAGTTATTACTCTTTTTTTATTTTATTTTTTTACCATGATAGTTGACCCTTTCAGGCACTGCTGCTGGTCATAGGGCCTACCAATAGTTAATACAAAATAATAAAAAGTACGCTGTACAACGTGATATAGAGTTTTTAATTATTTTATCATTATAAAGAGTTCTTTTTTATCGAAGTGACTCACATGCAAAGATTTAAAAACTGTACGGTAGTTTCTCAAAAGTTTCCAGAGAAATGACTGACCGGAGACCATGTGAGGACGCTTATGGGGGCCTTGCTCAGTCATGGATGAAGTAAAACAAAGAAACAAGTTGTATAGATTTTAAATTTGCATCGGGGATAAAAATATATAAAAAAATTGTAAAAACCAAAATTTATAAACAAAATAATGTACTAATGGAGGACGATTAATCGCCAGGGTCACGCGTTGTTTATTCAAATTGCAACCGTTGTGAATGAACTGGTGCAGGAAAACCGTACGGTACTTCTTGGAAATGGGGCTAGTATTTCGACCTCCACGGTCTGAGTATGGTAATGGTCTGACGAGATTCTGTGCATTGTGAAATAATTAACACGCGCTCTGCCACGATGATGATTCAAAAGAGGGCGCTATATCACAACAAAAATGTGTACACGATTTGCCCTGGGGGGTGGGGGTGGGGGGTTGGCATGATCTCCTGCCATACACCTCTTGCACATGAATAATGTGTGGAAATTGTAGCAAACACTAATGTTTTTATCCTTGTTCTGTCCCGGGATCCTTCGAGGTCTAGCCTAGGTCACGGACGTATTCTGAACATCTGACGTCAAACTGCGAGGGTCGTGATCATCCTTGCGGATAAATAAAAGACGGAAAGACAGGGGCCATGTCTAGTAGCCTGAACCCGTTCTTATATAACTCTATGCCTGAGGTCCCATGCCTGAACCATAACATAGAGGCCCAGTAAGTCTTCGCTCGGCCCCAGCGGCCAGTCAATCCAGGACCGCTGGGATGGGCTAATCGCTTGAACAGATTCTTGTTTAGGAAGTACGTCATGCGTACAGTGCATAGAAATATGGTGCAGAGTGAGTGTGATGCATGATGGGACTGCGCATTTCTAAACCAATGACAGTGCATGATACGTTTGCCCATCCCAGCGCCTTTGGTTTAAGCAAGGCGCTGGGGACGAGCGAACAGTAAGTCTAGTTTATCACGGACGTTGATTCAAAAGAGGGCGCTATCACAATAAGTTGAGGTACACCACTAATAAACTCCCATATCATGGGTGCAGGACACGCGCCTCGTTCCTTTACCCTTGACACTTCGTACACCTTTTGCAAAGCACATCGTTCCTTCTTCAAAGATAACTAATATAAACCACAAGTGAAACTGACTGGGTAAATTTTGAAATGATTATTGGGGTTGAACAAAGAATTGACTAGGATTGGGATAAGATGGGGTAAAGATAATTCGTACATTTTCGGAAGACACTTAATCGTACCTCGTTTCCATATCATACAGTGCGATGCTAAACTATTAAATATTAAACACATTCGAAACAATACTCGGAATAGTCTCACAGCTTTTTGAGAGTAAATTGGAAGTTATTCTCCCTAAAAAAAAATCGTTACGATACGGTGTTATCCCCCGTCCGATTATCAATCTTTTGAAAAAGGGACTATAATTATTTCAAAGCCTATCAAATAACACAAGATGGATGTCAACAACAAGCAACAACAAACAGTCAAACAAACCATATCTCTATGAACAAACAAAGCCGCCGAGCTCCCCAGTCAATAAATCTAGATCTCTCCCAGACCGAACACATCTACTGACGAAGACTGAGACTTTTGTTTGTGTACAACAGGGAACCTCCGAATAAAAAGCGTAAAAAGACAGCTCGCCGGGCTTTGTTGTAATTAATTCAGCCGGTAACGTCCTTGACCTGCTACTCAGACTTTGTTTCTCAAGCGTATTCTGTCGGAACTTGGGGAAAACTGTTTTGAAACTAAAGTCAGCACTATACACAGAGACATAAGCTAAACTTCTTTAAAGAATCGGGGGACATTTTGTAGGACACAAAACACATTGTCTACAGATTTACATTAAACTTATTACAAAGTTTTAATTGACAAGACTAGCTGAGGTGCTGTAGTTTTTCGAAAACAGTGTCAAAAAATACGTTTTACATGCTGTAGATCAGTGTTCGTGACTTCTTTCACTCATTTCTAAAACAAACAACAAACTTACAGAAGGCACACGCTTCCTATCATTTTCTTCAAACCAAAGTTTAATGTTAATTAAATAGTGGACGTTGTGTTTGTCCTACGAAAAAGTACCCAGGCCCTTAAATCCGTATAAATAATGAATTTGCTTTCCACGCTAATAATATTAGGCATACGCACGTTTAGGGGTTTCGTATTGGTACTAGGCTGGTAGAAAAGCTCGAGGTGCGTCAACACGTTAAAGGTTCCGCCAATAAAAATGCACTGTTTGGCATTTCTTTGGCAAGTTAATTTCTTGCCAATTCGTTCAAATACATTGTCAAAAATTATTGTTAATGTAACTCCTTTTATTTATTTGTTTTGAAGATGTTTACTGTCTCGTCCTGAGCTTTAATCATTTTTTTGCCATGTGCATTTTTTCTGATTGCATCATACGATTTGAATTTGAAATTGAATCCGTTGTATCACATCATCGCGCCACTTTTCGGCACGTACACACCGGTGTATATCGCTGGTTTGCTATACAAAGGGTGAATCAATGTAAGTTTAAACCAAAATATCAAAATAGTGGATTCATTTGTGGACTCTTGAATGGGTCCTGTTGTGTTCCCCAGGGGCTGCATTGTGCCTATGAAAACGGTTTGTTATCTGCTGGTGCACCATACTTCCCGGATCGATACAAAAACGACCCCAAAAGGGTCCCCTTTTCACAAGATGGATTGCTTGGCATTTCAGTGTTTTGGGAGTGTGCGTGTGTGCGTTTCCAGGGTGGATTTCACAAAGGTAGTCCTAATCGGACTAGTCTAGGCAATGATGCTAAGTGATAGAACCAGTCCTAAGTTATAAGGAAGATTTACTGGTCCTAACTTAGGACCAGACCTATCTCTTAGCATTGCCTAGGGCTAAGTTATGACTACCTTTGTGAAATCCACCCCAGTGACCCAGTGAATTCTGTCCGCCGGAGATTCGATCCACCTCATAGGTAACGTGATGGTCTGTAAGAGGAGGATTCAAAAGAGGGGCGATCAGAAGAAGTTTGTACCCAGTTTTACGTGTTGGGGGAACCGAATCTCCGGGGATGGGGGGGGGGGGAGGGGGAGGGGCAGAATCTTCTGGTACACCGGCTATAAAACTTCACCATGCAAAGTTTCAAATCCTACTTATAATACTTCAATTAAAACGGAGGCAACAGGTCACCAAAAGTACTGATGTGGTGCCCGTGTTATGTTAGATACGTGCGCTGTTAATTACTACGACGTATAATTACATTATAATGTTCTAATAATTAATTATTAAGTAAAGGAGATTTTTTTTCTTTTTCGGGATAACATTTAGCGCCAACGCTGCCCTTAGAGACCAAATACGCGCTCAACATCGTCGTTTATCACTATGTTTTTAACCACCAACAGTTCTGTATTTCTCGTTATCAAGTAAGTTTTTATGTTCACAACTATTTTGAGTAATTACCATTAGTGTCCAGTTACTTTTACTACAGAGACACGTTGCATTTTTTTCACCCAAAGCTCAGCATATTTTAGGAGATAAAAACGGCCTCATAAATGGAATATAATATTATTGTTAATTACGGCGTATTTTCATTTCATGACCTTTTCTCAATAGGATAAAATACCATACTATTACCGCGGTACAGTGAGCGCGACGAACCAATCAGAATAAAATAATTATGGTCACCAGTTTAAGGCCGCAGTGGACACTTGGTTATAACTCATCATCATCATTCGGCATAGACTTGCGTCCGTGGCCGCCTCGTCCTCAGGTTGTAATGGTGGCGCACTCCTGGAGTTGTCGCCATCACCTGGTGTCTTTCAATCGCTTCTCGTCTCAGTTCTTTGACGCTTCTTCCACTCCACTTTGTGACGTTGTCTATCCAGCGCAGCTTAGGGCGGCCTCTGCCTCGAATTGTGCATGTAGGCAGACCATCTATAGCTGCGCTGGGTAGGCCTCCCTGTCTCATCACATGAGCGCACCGTTTCGCCTTCCGCTTTAAGACCTCATCACTCGTGAGACACCACCGTCCACCAATCAGTTCAGCCAGCCTTTCATTTGTGATGAAGTCTGACCACTTTATGCCCAGCAGGGTTCGCCAAATCATTCTGCCAAAAGCATCGAAGCGCTTTAGGTCAGCTGCTTTGAAGGTGAGTGTGGTGGAGTTATAACTCAATAACATAAAACCTTACTTGGTAACGAGTAATGGGTTCATATTATAAAACATTTCGAGAAACGGCTTCCTCTGAAGTGAAGCAGTTTTCGAGAAAGAAGTAATTTTCCACGAATTTGATTTCGAGACCTCAGATTTAGAATTTGAGGCCTCGAAATCAAGCATCTGAAAGCACACAACTTCGTGTGACAAGGCTGTTTTTTCTTACATTATTATATCTCGCAACTCCGACAACAGCTAAAACTTTCACAGGTCTGTTATTTTATGCATGTTGAGATACACCAAGTGAGAAAACTGATCCTTGACATTTTTTTATCTTACGCATAGTGTCCACAGTGCCTATAACTGTGTAACTTTTCGTTCTAAAACATCGTCTGCCTCTGGCTGAAACTGAGTCTTATATAATCGCGGTACGGTAGGCGTATCTAGCATACAAAGCACCTTTATCAAAAATAAAGCAGTTTCCATGTTAGAAAGAGTGTAACACCATAAGACCAAAACTCTTTGTCCCGGCCATACATCCGGGCACATAAGACCCCCCCCCCCCAAAAAAAAAAAAAAAAAAAAAAAAGAAAAAAAAAAAAAAAAGGAAGAAGACCTCTATGGCCCAGGAGTGTTACGGTACCCTAGTGCATCTAGAAAGCCAAATTTGCTCGCGGCACGCCGTAAAGGCTTCTATTTGCGCTCGCATGCTCCATCATTAACATATCCCCCCCGCCCCAACCCCCCTGTAAGATGAGTTGTTTTTCAGATTCACCAACCAATATCATAACAAACAAAAATGGGCACCAAATGGCTTGAAATATCCCTACAAAAAAAGTAAACTTCTGAGGAGGCACATCACCCTTCACCCTCCCCCCGGTTATCCGGGCTTGCTTTGACACAATAATATTTCGAATGTGAGCCAAGTCACGTACAGGCAACCTCGAGACTAGGCCTGTTGACATTGTTGTCTCTACATACAACGACGTCAGGTGATTTCTAGGAACATTGCACACTGTTTGCAACAATTACTTTGTAAGCTTCACTTAATTCATGTTTCCTCCCCCAAAAACTCAACAAATGAAAAATAAAATTAATAACCTGACAGGGTAGATTGTCCCACGTTTTCAAGGTTGAATAGTTCGACTGAACGCAAAGGTGCATAATAAAACCTATTCCATGATAATGAGTACCGAACCGATACAATAAACACACACGAAAAAAAGCCATCGGGATACACTTGACATATACATGCATGATCCCCCATTTTGTAACAAACATTTGCTGTATGCACATCCCAGGTTCCTATATCTTGACCATGTATCCGTAGAGTGGAAGCTGGTATCTCATGCGTACAACTAAATATTATTGACAGTAGATATACATTTTCCACTTATCATGGATTTCGAATACCGAGACAGGCACGATTATCGGCGAGGTGATAGGGTAAGTAATGATCGTAACTGTTTAGGTGTTTCAGTAAAGTGTCGGGTCCATTCTTCTTGTCCCCTAAACAAGGTCGCGGGGACTGGCCAAACTACGTCTTGTTAAAGGCCATGGACTCTACTGTTGAGAGAGTGAGAAGACTGGTCTTTGACAATTACCAATAGTGTCCATCAGGGTCTTTAAAGGAACACGTTGCCTTGGATCGGTCGAGTTGGTCTTTGAAATGCGTTTGTAACCGTTTGTTATAAAATTGATATGGTTAGAAAGATGTTGTAAAAGTAGAATACAATAATCTACACAAATATGCCTCAAAATTGCGTGGTTTTCGTTTTACCACGTCGACTATCACGGTCGGCCATTTATGGGAGTCAAAAAGTTGACTCCCATAAATGGCCGACCGTGTTAACTCGCGACGTAAAATGAAAACCGTGCAATTTTGAGTGATACTTGTGTGGATCATTATATTCTACTTTTAAAACATCTTTTCAACCATATACATTTCATAACAAAAGGTTTCAAACGCTTTTTTATTGACCAACTCGTCCGATCCAAGGCAACGTGTTCCTTTAAGATCTCACGTTTTTAGCATACGTTTTTAGTTAACATTTTCCTGCGTGAACATGATTATAGATTCGCTCCAGATTTTTGGCGATAACTCAAAAAATAAACCAACTTTTGAAAAGAAATTTTCACATAGACCTATTAGTTTAATTTTACACCTACTTTAATATAGGATTAAAATAATCGAACTGCTCAAAAACCAAAGGTAGGCCAGCCCTATAGACCATTACCACGTTGCAACCATCTTGGTTATGTTCCCTGCGCCCATAGCAGTAATGAGTGCCAGTAAAAATTAGACAGAAAGGAACCAGACTATTTCTCATTTCAGCCTCAATTTGGTTACATTGATTGGGGAAAATTAATCATTGGACGTCAACATGTTCAGGCCATTAAAGATCTAGTGACTTTGCCTTTCAAACCCGGCACCCATGAAGTTAAATTTAATTTAAAACATTTCTGTATAGGCGATCCGGGGTAGTGGTTTCTTTGAGGATCCCGTTTACCAGTATGGCCACAAAGATAGAATAAGAACCCGGACTTTCCAACCGTCTTACGGACGCAGAGAAAGGCAATCCGTCTACTACCGGGAAGAACCGCCCAAACAACGCGACCCGAGAAAGTTCTGTATCTTCTGGACTCTGGTGCTTCTAGTCACCATTGCAGTCGCTCTCGCCATCGGGCTTACTGTTTTTCTGGTTTTGTTCTTCACAGGTAGGTTTTTTCGTATCTCATTCATTCGTTCATACATTCATTCAATGTGGCGCAGGGGGACTCCCCGACTGTTCAAGGGTGGGGTCACAATATCAAAATGTCCCCCCATGAGTGTTTTTGACCTCCGTTAATATCATGAAGCTCGTGTATTGCACTGTGTAACACCAAACCCCTGTGTCCCGTCATGGGGATGGGGGAAACACCCCCCCCCCTCTTTTTTGAAGGGGGCGATTAATCAAAATACCTCTTCTCCAATTTGCAAGATTGCTCGATAGAGCATCTATAATGCATAATTTCCTGCCCCTACGTATAACACAGGCTTCATCATGGCCAAATGCTTCATCGTTGGCCGTCCCCTTTTTTGAAGGGTGAGGGACATGGTGTCCAACCCCCGTGTTTTGACCTCCTCTATCACGTGGTACTATGTTCATGAAGAGATCGTGTCGTATCGTGGCCGAGCAGAAGAGCACCGGACTTGAGCTCCTGGTGTTTCATATCAGCAGACTGTGGGTTCGGGTACAGTCGTGTCAAGTCATGTGTCATTAAAGCAAGATGCCTCGTCCATCGGATTGGACGTGAAGCTCGTCCATCGGACTGGACGTGAAGCCGTTGGCCCCGTGTGCTGTGAACGCTGACGTAAAAGGACCCAGTGCACGTATCGAAAAGAGAAGGGGATCGCCCAGTGTTCCTGGTTTGACATGGCTGATTGCACATCAGCGCCTTGTGAACCATTACATGGTGCTATGTAAAAGGAGCAGTTCTCATAATTCCCACACACTTGCAGGAAATTTACAGCGCCAGGAGCGTCACAGTAACGGATAAGGATAATAAATGAGCGCTATAATAAGCAGCCACTCTCATCATGGTTATAACACTAATAATTTCGTCACAATAATTATTGTTGGCAAATTTTTATTTTGGACAGTTTTTTTATTATTATATTGTGCTTGTTTATGCCTCACATAACACTGTCTGCTTTGGATCGATGCTTAAAAATAAAATAAAAAGATATACATGTTATGGTGTACATGATTCTGGTAGAGCTGAACGCAAACATAGGGTGCATTCGTTTAGCTTCCCTGGGTCGACCCCGATGTGGCGTACTTTATTTTTTTTCCAGGACGAACGTGGACACACAATTACCCCACGTTCGTCCTGGAAAAGTCGCCTATGTTGTTTCCAGTACGAACGTGTGCAAATGTTCACCCACGCTCCACCTAGAAAAACCCAAGAAGCATCATCACGTGAGCCTTCCCGTAGTGACGTCAGTGCACCTCGGGCCAGCTCCTAGAGCCCCACTTGTGGATAGGATCACTTGGGGTGACGGTGTCTGGGTTTTTTTCCAGGTTCGAGGACGAACGTGGGGTAATTGTGTGCCCACGTTCGTCCTTGAAAAAAAAAATGTACGCCACATCGGGGTCGACTCAGGGAAGCTAATCGAATGCACCCATAGTTGCAGAGGAAGTTTTCTATGTTTGTTGGTTTGGATGATCAACCATGATCAAATGATTCCAATCAGTAAACTTTCAGACTATTGACTAAACCTTGTGTAGTGCCTTAACAATTGGAACCCCCCCCCCCCCTCACCCGGCGCACTATTTGTTCCATGTTATGTGTTTGGGCTGTGGAGCGCACAGTCAAACCTACAACTTTTTTTAATTGGATGCTCGTTTTTTTTCGGTGAGAGTTTACACTTCAATACAGAAACAAGGCGTGTCCCACAGTATACGACATGGAAAATGTCCCAAGGTCAAGGACAAAACTTAACTAAACCAAGTACTCACCACAACAAAGACTCAAATACCAGCCAACATTATACCGTGACCTTTTGAGTTGAACTTGAAAACCCGATATACAAGAAATTACCAAAACAAAAAGAAATCGACACATAAAATCAAACGAAAATCATCCTGCAGTTGCCGACCTTTTGTTCGATCAATGAAATTTATTAATGTTGGTCTACTTTAAACTTAAATTGTGTTTTGTTTAAGTTGACAGTATAACAATTTTTAAGAAACTTTTCACTTCGAAGTAGGACCTACTGTAACTGTGGCAAAAATAAAAAACTAATTAAATAAATAAAAAATAACACTGTACATGGACATGTATACCATGCAGTGGAAGGATTTGACTGTGTATCCCCATGCCTGTTTATTTGTTTGTTTGTTTGTTTGTTTGTTTGTTTGTTTGTTTGTTGGTTGGGTGGTTGGTTGGTTGGTTTGTTGGTTTGTTTGTTTGTTTGTTTGTTTGTTTGTTTGTTTGTTTGTTTGTTTGTTTGTTTGTTGGTTGGGTGGTTGGTTGGTTGGTTGGTTGGTTGGTTGGTTTGTTTGTTTGTTTGTTTGTTTGTTTGTTTGTTTGTTTGTTTGTTTGTTTGTTTGTTTGTTTGCTTGTTTGCTTGTTTGCTTGTTTGCTTGTTTGTTTGTTTGTTTGTTTGTTTGTTTGTTTGTTTGTTTGTTTGTTATGTTGTTTGTTTGTGTTTGCTTGTTTCTTCCCACTAAGGGAACTCGGCCAACTCTCGCAATGGGATATTAACACCAAGCTGACAATCTCCTCATAATGCAAACAATGTCTATAAATTGCACAAATCAAGAATAGCTCTGATTGAGTGACAAGACGACAATACATATTCCAGTTATTGTGGAATCTTGCAAGCTGAATGTAGGTGAAAGGTGATATTGGACCCATGATTGATGCAAGCTCGGATGCCACACGCTGGTGTCATTGGACGTCAACATGTTCAGGCTATTTTTATATACATGTGGACAAGTCGTTAATGGTCTGCCTCGGTGAGATGGTCGAGTTGTGGCGGTGCTCTCGCGAGATAACTGGTCTCGCGCGAACTGCTGCAGCATGCTGGTTGCCGACTTCTACTCCCCATTTACAGTAGACTTGAGTCAAGTCTACATTTAGTGGGACAATGGAGCTTCATGCTGGGACCATAGGCGTGCAGAGCAGTAGTCTTGCGGGGCATGCAGTCGGAAAGCTATCACCGCGACAGACGTCTAAGGCTTTACTTATTTTGCCCCCTTATCATTCGTTGAAAAGTGAAGAGTTGTAACGGCTAAAAGTGAGAAGATATGTAGACCTCCTATCAACATAAACGCCGTACCGTAACTCCCTGAAGCGTCATAGATCACTCCTGAAACAAGAAAGACAAGATGTGGGATAATCATTAAATTGTTTACAAATCTTTGGAGGCGGGGCGAGAATAATATATCCACTTATAATCCGGGAGGCTAATCATCCTTGCAATCGAGAGGCAGAGTTGCGAAAAGGATGGCTATTCGAGCTGCTGGCATAAGGGCACGACTGCCTGCCACACCATTTCCGGAGAAAACCGGAGGGCCAGGAGAAAAGCCTGATGGACATGTATACTACACAACGTGTTCGTGTTAAAACTGCATGCTGGCATGCAATGGATGATGTATCTGTCAGGAACATGGGGAGCACAGCCAGAAAATGTTTTTCTGTTCTACGGAGGCAGGAAGTGGCCCTGAGGAGAACCCTCGTGGCATATGAGCTTAAAGTACCAACGCACAACTGTTATTATTATGGGCGGGCAGGGCTACATTACGTGAAAGGCGAGCTTTATACGCACCTCGCCCACCCGATCTCAGACAAAATAGATACAAAATAAAAAGCTCATCCGGTTGTGTTATTTCAAATTGTGTCGGCCGGCCATTTTGAAAAAAAGGGCCTCTCCTTTTTTTTCAAAAAGGCGGGACGCCCGTTGAAAACATTTTACTTTTTATTTGGCCTTAAGATTTTGTCACTTACCCGGCACAAATCCGAACGTTAATTTCAACACCCCAGCCTGGAGAGCAATCCACCCGTATGCCCCAACTAACTTATCCACGTCAATGGTCTCCTTGAGAAGCGTATCATTCATGCACACGAGCACGCCATCAGCGGTGAGATATACGAACGATGACGTCATCATGCCCCAATAAGATGTCGCGATTGGCGTGAGGTAAAAAGTACAGGCGCAGATGCAGATCATTACCACGTGTAGACATTGAAAGGATTCACGATGAAGTATCAATATCTGATCGATGTAAAATCCTTGTAATACCTTGACGAATAGACTCCCAACGGCGCCTACAGACACGAAAAGTGCAGCTTCTTTCGTGGTGAATCCATTTGAGGTGGCAAGGGAAACGAAGTAAATTGTCCATAAACTCCACACTAAGAGAGTCATTGAGTACACGGCGGATACCAGCGAATAGTGCAAGTCGAGAAGCAATTCAAGCTTTAGGTTGATGCAGACATAGTTCCACATTACAAAGCTACGCGGTTTACAACTATCCTCTGGAGATGAGGAAGGCGGGCCTGCGTCATCATTCCTGTTAAGTGGCTTATATTTGTATCGATGCTTCGTCGCAACAATGAGAAAGCCACACACTGTGAGATGAAATGAGATACCTCCCGTCAGCAGAAGTACTCCCCGCCATCCGTAGGTGTTTAGGAAAAGTTGGGCCAAAAAAGAAGACACGAAGAATCCAACGGAAGAGCCTGTGCGGGCAATGCCGATGGCCGTTGAATAATTTTCTTGAAATGATTGAGCGACCCACTCCTTGGTCAGGACTGATGACACACCCATTCCGGTACCTACAAACAGACAGGGGAGAAATCAGTCTGAAATCAGTGGTGTGTGACATTGATTAAGTTCGAGTGAGCGACAAGACTTGTGGACAAGTCGTTAATAATAGTGGCGGTGCTCTCGCGAGACCACTGCTCTCGCGCGAACTGCTGGTTGCCCGACTGCTACTCCCCGTAGTAAGCAACTTGACTTGACCATCATAGCCTTTGACGAAGCTCTCTAATTGCCCATTTTTTTTAGTCGACCATGCTCCATTTTTTCAAAATGAAAGCTTTCATTCAAAATTTTAGAATTATGTCAGTATCGGCCATTAAGAACAATATAAACGCTTACCTGCGAGGAGGATGAGTATACCAGCGAGTTGATATGCGGACGTAGCGAACGATGCAGCGACACCAGCGGTGCCAATTAGTGCACCACACATTATGATGGAAACACCAACACCGAAACACTGTTTAAACAACACAGCAAAAGGACCTGAAAACAATACAAAGTTTTTAAATCAAAACAGTGTTTAGGTTTCCTACAAACTTCTACAAGCATAAATTAAGTACCCACTTTTTTCACATAAATAACCTCAAACATTCTTAGATTTGGGTGTATGTTTGAACTCTACAAACCATGTGAGCAGGTGTCAACATGATAAACTCGTTAAGAATTTTACACAATCATGTTTTATGAACGGGTGTATTGGTAATTACTGAAAATAATTGTTATCATGAAACTTACTTGGTAATGAGAAATGGGGAGAGGTTGATAGTATAAAACATTGTGAGAAACGGCTCCCTCTGAAGTATAACGTATAGTTTTCGAGAATGAAGTAGTTTTTTGCGAATTTTGATTTCGAGACCTGTGATTTAGAATTTGAGGTCTCGAAATCAAGCATAGAAAGCACACAATTTTGTGTACCAAGGGTGTTTTTCTTTCATTATTATATCGCAACTTCTTGCTTGCAATCGCACAACATCGGTTAACAGTATTGTCCAAAGGCCCACACTTCGTGCATCACAACTTATGTAAAATAACAAGCGAAAATTTAGGCTCAATCGGTCATCGGTGTCGGAAGAAAACAACGGGAAAACCCACCTTTGTTTCGGCACGTTTCGCCGTGTCATGACATGTGTTTAAAATAAAATCCGTTATCTCGATATCGAGAATTAATATTGTTCTAATGTTTTCTCAAAAAGTATAAGCATTTCATGGAAAAATATAGGTTTTCTCGGTCAAATTCGGCAATTTAGCAGTCAATTTAATTTTCATGCGTTCGAATTAAAGCTGTTTTGCCTTTTCAGTTGTTACTGCGTTTCAAATTCAGAATTCGGCCATTCAGTTTCGTTTTGAGTCGAGTCAAATTCCTTTAGCACTCTGTTCAATTTAGCATATCAACATTCTTTCTCGTGACACACACGCCTCAAGAAGCGTCTGTGATTTTGAATGCTGCTTTGATGAATTGCTAAATTGAATGATTATTATTTTGTTAAATCGAATGACGCAACATTACATTTGACTAATCATAGAACAAAAACGAATGACCCTTTTCAGTAGCATTCGATTTCGCGCGAAATACAATAGATTGGTGGTTAAATTGGCTGCTCTTTTTACGAAATTGACCGAGAAAACCTATAGTATTACAAGGGAAGTCTTTCACCATTCATCTGTAAACCCTGTAACTTATTATTTTTTAAATCTGTGAGCTTTTAATTTGTGTTCTGTTCAGAAAGTATCCAAAATACTTACCTATCAAACTTCCCATTGCAGCTACCATGGATACCATGAAACCAATTATCCAAGCATTCACTCTAAACTGCACCTGTAACGTTGGAAGTATCATCCCTAGAGTCTTTACAATACATACGGATATAACCCCATCAATCCACATGGTTAAGACGGCAACCCATGGCGACAGTCTGGCGTCTTGTGGTCTTTCCAACACCATTTTGAGTATTCTTTATCAACTTTTTACGTCCGTTTGCAAAAAAAAGAAAGAGTGGCATCACCGAGAGTTTGGCATCTTACAGACAAGTTCTAATTGCAGAGGGAGTACTTTCTGCTCAGGCTTCTGATGGATGACCCCAATCCGTGATCCGTATGAATTAAAAGGAGGTAACCCTGTTTCGGAGAAGGTGGCAACGGTCCGGGAAAAAAATATAAAAGATTGTAGCCCACACCTTTATGACCGGTCTCGCAGGTCTTGTGTGTCTTGCGACTTATAAAAGAAAAACCCCAAACCCCGAAAACCTTGTGAATTGAGTCGATAGAGAAGGATTGAATGAGCTGCAATGTCTTGGCTGACTAACCCCGGTGGCATAACAATGTGAGGACTAGTCCTAGTATAGTGAGGACCCTTTTGTGGGTCTCTTGCAGTGGATGCAAGTTCTATAATCTTTCGATGCAAGTACCCATCGTCATCATCTTTCTTGCTCAACAGTGGCTATTATAATTTAGTTCATTGTGTACTGTTGTTGTCTACTGGTAGAGCAAGCTATAGTAGTCGAGGGCGTAGTCGAAACGTAGAAACAATTGAAGAACTCGAGTCTCCGCGGTAGCAGCGCAGTAGGACACTATTGGTAATTGTCATAGACCAGTCTCCTCACTTGGTGTATCTCAACATATGCTTAGAATAACAAACTTGTGAAAATTTGAGCTCAATTGGTCGTCGGAGTTACGATAACTTTGAAAGAAACAAACACCCATGTCAAACGAAGTTGTGTGCTTTCTCGAAAACTACGTCACTTCAGAGGGAGCCTTTCCCCACAATGTTTTATACTATCACCTCTCCCCATTACTCGTTACCAAGTTAGGTTTTATGCTGATAATTATATTCAATAATTACCAAAAAAGTCCAAGTAGTCACAACCATTTTGTCTATACCTTCCGCCCATGTAAACGCAGGAATTTATTTTCAACTGAGAAGTCTCTCTAACAATCTGATAAATCTATCCTCGCGGTAGTATGACAAGACAGTTCTCTACAGAACAAACTCTACATTGCAAGTAGTAGTACATACGGTGTTACCGCAAACCAAATAATATTGTTGATAAAAAGTGTTGCCATTATTCGGCATGTTGGGTGGCTTGGTGAAGTTGCCTTGTTACACTACATAGGGTTCTGTATGTTAGGTGTTCTTATCCAGGAGGTAGGCTAGGTACCAAACACATTGGGGGGACTCAGCTCGATCTTCTCGACCCATTATCAAATATAGGGCTATTAAAGGGTATGATGTTATTAATCAATGTGGGCTTTTTGGTATTTTCATAAACCAGTATTATCACTTTGTGTATAATAGTAACAACATAATATACTAACTCACATAGACACAAAAACCACACACTATTGGTAATTGTCCAAAATCAGTCTTCTCACTTGGTGTATCTTTAATAATAATAAAAAAACCATTATGCATTGGAACAAACATGTGAACATTAATTAATTGAGCCCAATCGATCGTTGAAGTTGCGAGAATTAAAGAAAAAACACTCTTGTTACACGAAGTTGTGTTCTTTCAGATGTTTGATTTGAGACATCAAAATTCTAAATCTAAGGTCTCGAAATCAAATTCGTAAAAAAGTGCTCATTTTTCGCAATCTACGTTACTCACAATGTTTATGACAATCAAGGTCCCCATTAATCGTTAGCCCACCTTGTTGAGCTGTTAATGGCTCCGCTTTTAACATCGGTCTCATCACTGTCGCCATTACAGCCCACCTTCGATATACATGTCTAAAACGCTAACATTTCAAAGGTCGCAAAATGCGTGGTAGTTTGATTGCAAATTTCTCCCATTTAAAAAGTCCAATACTACTCCAACATACCTCATTTTATTCCTGACATTTGTGGAATTACTATGACACATAACATGGCTTACTAAATGATGACTTTGTCCAGATGTGGTGATTTGAAAATTGGTCAAAAAAAACCGTGTACAAATTTTTTCAAATCATCACATCTGGACAAAGTCATCATTTTAGTAATAATAATAAATAATAACTTTCGATTTATATAGCGCCTAATAACTAACACTTAATTCTCTATGCGCTTTACATTAGTGCCCTGGTCATAGGGCCAATAACATCCCTTTTTAATGTTTCTCAGCTCCCTTGGGAGTATACAACCTGGGCTACAGTTTATATCGCTCCAAAGGCTTTTTCATTCACAATATCAACCTCTACCCTCGCAGGTACCCATTTCTACCCCTGGGTGAAGAGAAGCAATTATAGTAAAGTATCTTGCTCAAGGACACAGGTGTCACGACCGGGATTCGAACCCACACTCCGGTGAAAACGCACCAGAACTTGAATTCGATGCTCTTAACCACTCGGCCATGACACTCTACAAAGCCCTGTTATGTGTCATAGTAATTCCTTAAATATTAATTTTGGTTTTTACCCATACACCGATGTGTGTTAGCACTCTATACTCAGTACTCTCCCGAGTCCTGTGAAAAAATATCACTGGCATGTTACTCGGGTGGGATTCGAACCCACGACCCTTGCAATTCTAGAGCAGTGTCTTACCAACTAGACTACCGAGGTTGCCCGGCAGCTAGAGGCAGTTCGAATCCAATGGTTTTTTGCATTTTGCGACCTTTGAAAACTTAGCGTTTTAGACATGTATCGAAGGTGGGCTGTAATGGCGGCAGTGATGAGACCGATGTTAAAAGCGGGGTCATTAACAGCTCAACAAGGTGGGCTACATCAATCGTTTTATGCTGATAACAAAGAAGCTATCAGGTCTTTTTCTTCAGCCGCGCCACGCATCTGGAACTCTCTTTACCACTAATCTTCGATCTTGTCTTTGTACCGCAAAATTCAAGTCTCTTCTCCAAACTTATCTTTAATGTCACAGGTTTTCAATGACTAATTTTGTTGTGTCTGTTTTTCTTTGTGTTGTGTTTTGTTTTTGTTTTTGGTTTACTGCGCCTTGAACACCCAGCAGGGTGGATATGTGCGCATTACAAGTCTTATTATTAATAATTATTATTATCAATAGTGTCCACTGCCTTTTAAGTAGCATACTTGTTAATGCAAGAAAGTGTAGGTGAATGAGTCCAAAAAAGGTATACATTGTACATGTACATTCCTGATAGTCCAGGGATGGGGGACAGTCTATAGAATTTATCGTCCCTATTGAAATCCATAATCCCCCTTACCTTTTATTTTGCATGAGTTTGTGTTATAGGACTTAAAATGTGTGTCATAACTATCAGTGACCCCTTTTGGACCTAGCCTTTTGTCACTGACTTCAGGCTAACTGTACAGCTTCATTAAATAACCGGTGTCGCAAGCATGACATGTATGTCCTCCATGCAATACTATCCGGAGGACATTATTGCATATGCAATAGTGTCCGCCGGACGGTTTTGCATATGCAATCGTGTCCGCGCGCCGGGACGCTGCTGCATATGCAGTTGTATCCGCCCCGTGCACTTGCAGTAAATCAAAGTAATAATTAATAACGATATTTGTAAAGCGCCAAACGATCTATAAGCTCATAATAATATAAAGAGAAATAATTATTAGAGAAAGATACAAAATATCTAAATAATTAAGCAGATTGTACGAGGGCGGTGGAGAGCTTTACCATTTCATAGCTGAAGGGCCGGTGTTGTGTTGAAATAAATCATTGAAAAATTAATTTTATTTTTTATTTTATTTTTTGACCAATAAGTGTTGATTTTTTTTACCGAAAAGGTATTTATGAATGGGAATCACAGTGTGTTGAATCGGTTTTCACCTTGTGGTTTAAACCCGGCGAGGCCTGGTTCTTGATAATAATTTACCTCGACTTCGTCTCGGTAAAATTTATCAAGAGCCAGGCCTCGTTGGGATTAAACCACACTAGTTGAAAACCTCTTCACCACACATTGATTCCCCTATGGAAACATGCAGTGCTCGCCTGAACATCTGACGTCACACTTCATGCAGCGCAACCAAATAATATCTTGAAACTATAGAGGGGGTAAAGTAAGAGGGCGGCAGAAACAGATGGAGCACGTTTTGTGTGTGTGTGCGCTTTGAAATTGTAAACAAGACATGCAAGCACGGATAGGAGGAATGAACGTCTTGTCTTGTCTTGTCTTTCCTGCACAAACTGCCGCCACTGGGCTATACACGTCGTCTCCTTTTGGTCCATCATGTTTTTAAGTTTTGTGGCGAAAAGTAAGTTTATTTAAACAGTGTTTTCTTCCGAAATTTACAAGCCGCAAGGGTTTATTTTCCTATTATTTAGTTTTACCCTATTATTAAAGGCAGTGGACACTAGTAATGGTACACTGGTAATTGTCAAAGACTAGCCTTCACAGTTGGTGTATCTCAACATATGCATAAAATAACAAACCTGTGAAAATTTGAGCTCAATCCGTCATCGAAGTTGCGAGATAATAATGAAAGAAAAATAACCCTTGTCACACGAAGTTGTGTGCGTTTAGCATGTTTAGATGGTTGATTTCGAGACCTCAAGTTCTAAACTTGAGGTCTCGAAATCAAATTCGTGGAAAATTTCTTCTTTCTCGAAAACTATGGCACTTCAGAGGGAGCCGTTTCTCACAATGTTCTATACCATCAACCTCTCCCCATTTAAGCTTGGGCGATATCACAATATTATCGAATATCGCGATACTAATTTGGAAACGATTTGGATATCGGATCGATTTGGTTTTAATCGAAATATCGATATATCATGATATCGATTAAGTATCGCAATAACGCGATGTATTTCCTAGCTGAGACATCTTGCACCCCATAGGTTTGGAGTGAAACCAGAAGAATAGGTCATTAGAACACCTCTCTTATGCTATGAATGTCTCTTCTACAACTTTCACCGTGAGTTTGAAGACTGATGTCAAATTTAATTAATCGCGATTATCGAATATCGCGATATATTGTCGGCAATATATTGTGAATAAAATAAATCGATATCGCCCAAGCTTATCCCCATTACTCGTCACCAAGAAAGGTTTTATGCTTATAACTATTTTGACTCTTGAGTACTTACCAAGTGTCCACCGCCTTGAAAGTATAACACAAAACAGCTGTACACTAACACATTTAATTATTTAAAACATGCAATCATGAGGCCACCCACTCCACATGCAGGACAATTGGGACTGACTTGGGTAAGCCCCTAGAATGACGTCAAAGCTATTCGAACGTACATACCGCGGGCAGACTGGGGTCAACCCAGGGAAGCTAATCAAACTCACCCTGTAAGTGAAATGAATGTAGGTCAAAGGTGAATGCACATGCCTGCTGGAGGCAGGTCTCTGGTGATATTCACAAGCATCGAAGTGTGACGTCCGATATTCAGGCTAAAGCCCGGTTCATACTTTGTGCGAATGCGTAGCGAATTTGATGTGAATTTGACGTCACAACTCTCCTTTCGCAGCGATATTCGCAAGCAGGTTGAGCAGGGTTGAACTGTTGTGGAGAATTCGTTGCAAATTTGTGACGTCAGCATTCGCATCGCATTCGCAGGAAGTATGAACAAGGCTTAACCCCAGTTCAGATTATATTTCCCTAATTTTATTGACTAATTTCCCCTGCACTTTTAATTTGCAGGTATTTCCACTGAGACTGCTGGCGATTCCAGTTCATCAAATCCTTTGACAGGTAAGGGGCCTTTTTCTGTGATTTGTTTTATTGGTCGAGAGACTGATTAAACTTATAGGAACATTTAAGAATTGGCAAAAATAAAATTGACTATGGTATGAGATCACGCACAATGTATATTAAACGTACCCAGTCTACAAAATTCTGTCTGAAATGTAGTATTATATTATAAGGCGCACATATCTGCAATGGTCAAAGGCTCCAGAAGCTAGCAAGCAGACAAATTGAACAGGGCCCAATTTCATGGCTCTGCTTACCGTAAGCATAGAATTGCCGCTTACGGAAGTGCCTCAGGGAATTCTGTTCTTACGGCAAGCGTAATTCACGGGTTAGCAGCGAATTTTGGCTTCTGCGCGTGCGTACTCCACGTTACTCTGGGCATTTAACGCATACAAGGCTAAAACTGCAGAAATTCTATACTTACAAGGCTACTGCAGAAATTCTATACTTACAAGGCTACTGCAGAAATTCGGCTCTGAAATAAATAAAACTAGTGGAGTTTATCGCTCAGTGAGCTTTTCATTATTATTTTTACTTGATATTTTATGCAAATCTTAATCGGTTTTGCACTATTTTCTTGTGACCCAGATGGCTGATCGTTCTACAGGTTAGTCTGTTTATGTTGGATTTCATAAAGTGCTTGCACTGCCAGAATTAAGCAGCAATTGAAAACTCATTTGATTCCTTGATTCACTGTTCTTTTGTTCCTCTTCTTTAAGTTGTTAAGCGCTCCGTTCTTTATGGGGGCGCTATATAAATGCTTCGAGTGTATTAATATAATAATTCGTCCATGCTTACCAAGTTGGTTTGTTCATCAACAAAAGAAATGGTCTGGTGAAATCAACAGTTAGCCTGTAGGATTCAAATTCATTGGTGTACTGGTTTTTTTTGCAGTTTGACCTCTCTGAATTCTCTTATCCTGAACAGGTTGTCTAGTGTGTTTATTGAAAACAAGCCGATAGCGTCTTCGGAATTCCTTGCCAGACGCGGTGAGGGACGCACCTGATCTGTCAACATTCAAATGCAACCTCAAGACTCATCTTTTCAATTTTGTTAACTTGCTCGCATCAGGCTCCTTTAAATGGTTCTATTCCATATACCATGCGCCTTATAAATTGTATGTTGTTATAATTATTATTTTTATAAGACAGATGAAAGTAACATTTTTAATTACACTTAATTTATTTGTTCTTTTTCTTTTAATTTTTAATTTTTGTTAAGATGGAGCGGTCAACCCGACTCTCAATCCTGCACTCCCAGTAACAGCTCCTGTGTCTGGTAAGCCCTATAGGTTAAGAAGAATCTTGTAGAAACTTGTATAAAATGTTGGGATAAACCGTCCAATGTTATTTAAATAGAGGGGAGCCATCACACAGATGTCTCAAGGAGGTCCCATGTAAATATTGCAGTTGAACCTAGTTAAACTGGGTTTAAAGGATTTGGGTACTTTTTCAAAATGTCCATAGATTTACATTAAACTTACAGGGTTTCAAGATAATGATAGTGGAAAGCTTCCCTTCAAATATTACTTACTGAGGTGCTGTAGTTTTTGAGAAATGAGTAAAAAAATGTCATGAAAATAAGTTTGTAAATGATTAAAATAATTTTCGTCTCATGAGATGAAAATTATTTTCATGACATTGTTTTACTTATTTCCCAAAAACTACAGCACCTCAGCACGTAATATTTTCAGGGAAGCTTTCTACTATCATTATCTTCAAACTGTGTAAGTGTAGTGTAAATCTGTGGACATTGTGTTTTTTTGTCCTACAAAAGTTACGTAGACCCACTCACAGTAACAGCCCCTTAGTCTGGTCAGCCCTACATGTAGATTAAAGGGTCTGTATACTTTTTGTAGGACAAAAATCAATGTCTCTAGATTTTCACTAAGCTTCACACCGTTTGAAGATAATGATAGTAGAAAGCGTACCCTAAAATACTAGTTGCTGAGGTGCTGTAGTTTTTGAGAAATGAGTAAAACAATGTCATAAAAATAATTTTCGACTCGGTGATCATTAGAAGAAAATTATTTTAGCGTGTAAATTTTGTATTTTCATGACATTGTTTTACTCATTTCTCAAAAACTACATGTACAGCACCTCATCAACTATAGTACGCTTTCTACTTATCATTATATCTTCAAACAGTGTAAGTTTAATGTAAATCTGTGGACATTGTGTTTTGTGTTACAAAAGTGCCCAAGTCCTTTAAACATGTTAAAGAAGAATGTTGTAGAAACTTGTTTAAAACATTTGTATTTATAACCTTCTAACATCATTTGAGTAGAGCAGTGAGCCATCACACAGACTTCACGAGGAGGTTTGCTCATTGGCCCATCCTGCCCACTGCCATACGTATATGACATATTCTTGCTGTAACATTCCACACTAAATGCTAAAAATAGAAGCTCTGTATCCAAATCTATGACGCTTTTGGCTCGTCGATGACGCAGTGATCGCGTAGGTGGTGTGGTATGTTCGTCTAACAACAGGGTATAACATTGACTGGCTACAAAGGCTTCAAAATAATGCTGCACGTATCATTTTCTCAGAACCCTACAGGCCTTGACTCTTCCGAACAATTACACTGGTTACCAGTTAGACAACGCATCACCTTCAAAACATCAGTGAACATGCACAAAGCACTCTCTGACGTACTTCATTATCACAGAGTCTCTAAACTTCAACAAACCTGGCCCCAGTGGCCCCCACTCCAGCCAGAATCTAACAATCCCTCGCACTCACAAAAGGGCAGGGGACCGGTCCTACTCAGTTGCTGGTCCACGATGCTGGAACTCTCCACCAAATCACTCCAGACATTCAAGTGTAAATCAAAAGCGCACCTGTTCTCTTCTCGCTCATAAACTTACTTTTTCGTAGCTTTCCTTATACCAGCGCAATGTTTCTTTGTAAAATGGACTTTAAAAGTCGTATTTAAATTATTATAAAACAAATGTTCATTATCAAAAGACTGTGCAAGACTCGCATTATGTACATGTAGCCAAATAATGTGACTCTGTTTAAAGGCACTGGACACTATCAAAATAATTGTTCGCATAAAAACTTACTTGGTAACAAGCAATGGAGAGCTGTTGATATTGTGAGAAACAGCTCCCTCTGGAGTTTTCGAGAAAGAAGTAATTCCCACTAAAATATTTGAATTTGGTTTCGATGGTCCCAAAATCAAGCATTGTGTCACAACATTTTTTTTCCTTATCATTCACCAATATTGAGTTCAAATTTTCACAGGTTTGTTATTTTGTGCATGTGGAGATAAACCAAGTGAGAAAACTGGTCTGTGAAAATTACCAAAAGTGTGTGACTTTAAGTGCGTGATTTTGTTTCCTTCAGAAATCTACACGGTAAATAGTGGCCCTAAAATTGTTTCAATTTTCAAGACTAGCAAGGTCTAAATATGGATTGAGCTTCTTTGGCCTAAAGTTGGTTAAAAACAAATTATGCTGTGTAATCAAAATGTGTAAACTACATACGTGTTGTTAGTGTTCACCATGAAGTGAACTTTATCCTGATTCATCTCTTTTGGAAATATCATCAACATCATACAGCCTTTTGAAAAAAACTAACAAAGACAGACCCAGACAGACTCCAGCGGTTTTGTACCTGATTGGTTAAGGAGAGATGACGTCTCCTACATGTCTATCAATAATATTTTACGATGTGTTCCACCCATTTCAAATGATTTTTACATGACAATGATGCCTCTACTCCCAAAAAATTTTACGGTTGGTTTGTTTAGGTGTCTGTATGCCAAGAAAAAAACTTGCTGACTAATGGTGGGGAGAGGGGGGGGGGGAATTGGTGACAGGATCCAGAGTAGGCCTATGTCTACATCCACACAGTGTTTCTTGCAGTTTTGAAGATTAGAATTCCTTTAAAAGTGCACAGAATTAGAAACGACAGTCCACATAGTGAATGTAACACAGAGCTGTGTGTGTGTTTGTTTTTCTGTCCAGGGTGCCAAGTCATAGCACTCTCTGTGACAGAAAACACAAAGTATACACAACATATAATAGATGTTAAAATGCATCGGGGATAAAGAATATTAATTTTGGTTTTTACCCATACACCGATGTGTGTTATGGGTACATCGGTGTATGGGTAAAAACCAAAATTAATATTCTTTATCCCCGATACAAATTTAACATCTTTTATATCGTTGCGGTACCCGCTGCCAAAACATAGGATTCGAACTGCCTCTAGCTACCGGGCAACCTCGGTAGTCTAGTTGGTAAGACACTGCTCTAGAATTGCAAGGGTCGTGGGTTCGAATCCCACCTGAGTAACATGCCTGTGATATTTTTTCACAGGACTCGGGGAAAGTACTGAGTATACACAACATCTCTGTGTTGCAGTCACTCAGTGGACTTTCCTTTGTTCTGTGCACTTTTAAAGGAAAATCATATCATTCAACACTGCATTAAACACTGCGTGGATGCGTGAAAGTCCACATAGTTGTCTCAAGTCCCTATTACATGGACGTTTTTGTTCTAAGGTCCGCACCTCGTGTAAAACACAAAAAGCTCAACAATTTATCCCTTACCAGGTCCGAGCATAGAGGAAGGACAGAGAAACCCCCGAAGCAAGTGGCTCTCAAACCCACATTGCTGGCCAAATTATTCATACCATAGACACTATAATTGTGATATTAGGTGACTTGGAAGATGAGATATTGGCAAATAGCGCTTGTAAAAGGTGGCCATAGTCTTGGGAAAGTGGTTCTTCAAAAATGCAAAGCTTAGGTAATAATGATCGTTGGTGCTTTTGTCTGAAGTGTCCACATCCATTCCCTAAGCTGCCTGACTGTAGTGCCTCATATGCTGACAGTGACTGAGTCTTAAAAGTTATAAAGTCGGTTAGTTTTTTTAATAGATTTGTTTAGTGGGAGGGGAAGGTGGGAGGGGGGGGGGGTTGGACGTGGAGCCGTAAAGTCTGTGAGCCAGTTGCCAACCAGGACCTAATTTCATGGCTCTGCTTACTAGCTGAAATCTGTGCTTGCTATCACCATTCTTTGCTTACTAGGGCAAGCGCGGATCTTTTGAGCTAACTACTGTATGTAAGCGAAGAATGCAAAAATTCCCTGCTGATGTAAAGAGGGAATTCCCTGGCACTTCCGTAAGTTCTTTTCTCACGGAAAACTTGTCCCAGGTCCTAAGCCCAATGAAGGATTTGTCTGATAGTCTGATAAAAACAGATACATCCTTATTAGGGGTGTTGTGAAGTGTTTTAAAGACACTGTGGACACTATTGGTAAATATTAAAGACCAGTCTTTTCACTTGGTGTATCTCAACATATGCATGAAATAACAAACCTGTGAAAATTTGAGCCCAATTGGTCATCAAAGTCTTGCTTCACAAAGTTATACGCTTTCAGAAGGTTGATTTCGAGACCTCAAAATGTGAGTCTGAGGTCTTAAAATCAAATTCGTGAAAAATTACCTCTTTCTCGAAAACTACTTGTACGTTACTTCAGAGGGAGCCGTTTCTCACAATGTTTTATACTATCAGCAGCTCCCCAGTGACTCGTTACCAAGTAAGTTTTTATGCTAATAATTGTTTTGAGTTATTACCAATAGTGTCCACTGCCCTGAATGCAATCTTAATCACATTGTTGTTATTATTTTGACTATTATGTACATTTTAGACTTATAAGATCTCATAAGATTCTTATAAGAGAGTCAGGATCATATAAGAATCCTATAAGAATAGACATGAAATAAGAAATTGTTTCATAAAGTAAGAATTTTGCAAACATTTCTTATAAGAAGTTTCTGAGGGAGAAAAACATCTTATAATAATAATAATATGACACTTTTAAAGCGCATACATATCCACCTAACAAGTAGGCGCTCAAGGCGCGACAAAGAAAAACAATGAACAAAAACAAGATATTTAAAAAACTGTGTTGTTGTAGGCAATTACCATGAGGTGGGTTTTGAGGGTAGTTTTAAAGGAGTTGAGGGATGAAATAGAGCGAATGTTGTGAGGAAGGCTGTTCCAAAGACGAGGGGCAGCAATACGGAAAGATCTATCTCCCCAGGAGCGATAAGATCTCCTTTCAGTCAGAAGATGTTGAATTGCTGAACGAAGACCAGATCGACTGGGGTTATAAGGCCTGATGAGTTCAGATAAATATGACTAATTTCTTACTTCAGTAAGAAACCATTTCTTACTTCAGTAAGAAACTGTTGATAAATATTTGTTGGTTTCCCTCAGGGCAGGAAGAGTAACGTGACTCTGTCAATTACATAACACTTCCTGTGGGGGTTAGTTTGAACTCTAACTGTGACACTCATACAGTCATTCGTACTGCAAGATGGTTGCACACACAGACTGTGTGTTGGTGTTTTACACCAAAGTGGACGATCATTCTTTAATCAGTGGGAATGAAACATTACAGAAGGATCTACAAGCATGTCTACAACAGCTATGACACAAATAAAAGTGTTTTTTAATGAGTTCACAGAATGCATGTGAAGGGGTGTTGTAAGCTCAGTTGTTCAACTTGAAATTCTGCATTATTATTTGTTTAGGCCCAGTCACCGTGGAAGCTGATATGACGGTACAGGGGACGTTCATTGATGTCTATAATGATCCAACATCGCCAGAGTACCAAGACCTTGAAGAAAAAGTGTTGGCAGCGGTAAGTTTAAACGGGGGATCAGGTTGGCCCAGTGGTTTCTTTCCCTGCCTGTCGCTCATGACAACATAATATACATGTACTTACCAAACACAATTAGACATCAGTTCAATTCAACTTGAATTTTACTGTATTGTCCTTGCAGCAAATGATATGCCACAATGCATCTGGGAATTAAAAATTAATCACGACTAGTGTCAAAGTTACGATTATCTGAGGCACAACTAGTCGTGTAGTAGATTCACTAGACACCCAGGGGTCGATTTCGCAAAGAGTTAAGACTATAATCGTAACTAAGGACTGGTCCTAAGAGATATTAAAAACTTGAGGCTAGTCTTCAAATACTGTGCACCTTATAAATGTTATGTTTCCCTTGTCACTTGTGATTGATTACTTGATACTTGAAATACAAAGTTGCATCTTCTTGAGGTGATCCTTTTGCGTGCGCTTCAAAGCTTGTATCGTAAACTTGGGTGCGATGCATAATTTCTGCATGAATCGATACTCAGTATCTTTTCTGATTTCAGGATTTTCATCCTCAATCCTTCAAATTTTCTTGGAAGATTGTAGAACCATCACCCACAAACATCTATTTTTGTATTTTGGTGGTGCACATAGTCTGTACACCACTGAAATTCTAACATCTTGGAATTTAAGGAATTTCCACATTTTAACAATAATATAGCAATTCCCTTGAAACACAAAGTGTCCAAAATGTGTCTAAAACTCATGCAGGGAGTTGTCCAGAAGTCACTCGGACCCCTGTCTGATAATTACATTGTAAGAACCACAGAGCTTTGCTTTTATCACCAGTTGTATTTTGTTGAATTAGTAAAGCCTGCATGTTCAAATAACCCCCATAGGGTCCCTTTGCATACCCTGCCAAATACATGTACAACAGAATGCAACACAGTTGAAATGAGAACCATGCCGCGATGCAACAAAATGCAACAAGGGATTTTGTTGTATTGTGCAGTGGTTTGTGGTTTGTCATGTGCTAGGACTGATCAAAAATGTTTGCCCTGTGTAGAGTAGTAGTGACTTGGCTAATGTGGGACCATGGCTCTGTCAAATCATGCAATAAATTCCATCAAGGTATGAATTTGAGTTGACTGCCAGATACAACAAAATGCAACACCATTATGAAGTCGCTTGAACGCTAAATGCTGCTAAATGCAACAAATTCAGTCAGTTAATGTAGAGTGTCGTGGCCGAGTGGTTAAGAGCATAGAATTCAAATTCTGGTGCTAATTCACCGGAGTGTGGGTTCGAATACCGGTCGTGACACTTGTGTCTTTGAGCAAGATTCTTTACTATAATTGCTTCTCTTCGCCCAGGGGTATAAATGGGTACCTGCAAGGGTAAAGGTTGATATTGTAAATGAAAAAGCCTTTGGAGCGATGTAAACTGTTGCCCAGGTTGTATACTCCCAAGGGAGCTGAAAAACATTAAAGTCACCTGGAAATATAATTCTTTTCCCTTTATACATTAGAGTATATGTTATTGAACAATAACATATTTTTTTGAGTAATTTTTTGTAACGATTTATATGTTTAAAAAACAGATAAAGTTGTTTGGGGGTGACTCCGCCTACCCCTTTTGTGACGTCAATCGAAGCAGACTTTGCCTCGATCGAACATCGAACACACGTACGTGCAAGTACATGCAATTGTGCTAGTCGTGAATTTGTACGTTTCAAAAAATAGTTTATTTCTTGCATTTTCCCGGCAATGTCGACCAGGTGTTTTGCTGCTGGTGTATTGCTGTTGGAGGCAGCAAAACTCTGGGGTTTCTGATCAGCAGAGTGTGGGTTTGAATCCCCAGCCGTGACACTTGTGTCCTTAAGCAAGTATAACCATTGATTCGTACTTCGGATGGGACGTAAAGTGGTTGGTCCCATGTGTAGTGTAAACGCATGTAAAAGAACCCAGTGCACTTATCGGCAAGAGAAGGGGTTCGCCCCGGTGCTCCTGGCTGGATTGGCAGCATAATGCGCCACAGCACCTTGTAAACCATTTAAGGTGCTTAAAGAATCCTTTATAAGGAATAGGTCTTATATCTCAAAAATTCGCCCCACTCCTTGCAGTAATAATACCTGGACCTTTGTATCGTTTGGCAAAAGGTGAGTTATAAAATACGGTTATTATTTATTATTATTATTATTAAAACAACTAAAAATGGGGTCAGTTTGCAAAGTGGTCCGGTCCGACATCTTTTCCGGCGCTGTGCAGCAAACACTTCGAGCCGTAGTGCTTCAAACATCGCGCCTCGATTGACGTCACGAACAGCGCCCTCTCGGGTCGGGCCTACTTTTAGATTTGCTAATAAAATGGAAACTACATGTACATTTTTAGAACCTTAGTTAACTGTTTATTCATATTCTACTCATCAAATTAAGTGACAAAAGCTTTATGTTGACAAAATACCACTTCCAGGTGACTTTAAAAAGGGATGTTATTGGCCCTATGACCAGGGCACTAATGTAAAGCGCATTGATACAGTTATTGTAAAATGCGCTATAAGAATTGGTTGTTATTATTATTATTATTATTATTATTATGACATCTGTGAGTTACATGTAACTGCCGAACTGCTACAAATTACAACAACTATTACCATTGGTGCATATTGTTGCATTTAGCATGGTTAGGGAAGCATAATCTCTTTATAACCTAGCCTCCACCATTTCTTGACACAGGTGAATGAAGCCTACCAGAACAGTGAAGTTGGTGGCGTTCATGAACGCACTGAGGTGGTTGGATTCAGGTAGGTTCATTTTGTATCCTTAACTTTTCTATTGGTCCCTTTTGCAGGGACGAGAAGCTTCCTTGAGACAGGTCTTTTTCTGTGGCTGTGCCACGCATCTGGAACTCTCTACCTCTTAATCTTATGTCCCGCTTTGTACAACAAAATTCAAATCTCTTCTCAAAACTACGGAAGTGTATTAGGACATACCGAAAATAAAAATAAATCGGCCCCACTATTCCACCCATCCAGGTAAATTACTGTTTTACTTTTTCAACAACATGTATGTAACTTTCATCATAAATTCCGTAAAACTAAACTACATGTAAATGCCAAAACAAAAATCTCCCCATGAAGGTTGGGACCACAATGTTCCCGGAAGTTCAAATATGCGCGAGACTTGCACAGTCTATTTACACTATGTAACGTGAGCTTTGAAAAATCTCACGCATAGCTGGCCTCCGGACTTGGCATCTCTGCTACTTTCAACAAACCCTCCTACACCATTCATTTTAATTGTGTTTATTACCCTTCTGATATGTGTTATTTGCACTTTGTACTTAGTACTTTCCAGAGTCCTGTGAACAAAAAATCACAGGCATTTTACTCTGATGGGATTCGAACCCACGACCCTTGCAATTCTAGAGCAGTGTCTTACCAACTGTCTTGAGGCATTTTGAATCAGCGAGTATATCTATAAGTGCTATACCAATATCGCAGGAAAAAACACTGTACTGGTGTGATTTATGTGTGTGTAATTTTGCAACCTTCCCTAACACACATCGGTGTACGGGTGAAACACAAATATTGTAATTTATAAACTGTCCTGTTTTTACTTTTGCAGAGCTGGAAGTATAAAACCACGTGTGATATCGCATTTCCGTGAGGCAATACGAGTACTGGGCAGCTCATCATCCAACCTTAATATCATCTTGGATGAGTTTGTGTCCAGAGTCATAGTGATAATCAACAGGTTCATCAGTCAACCGGATTGCTGTAACGGCCTCCGATTAGGACAGTATCTTGTAGTTGCAAGTAGGTGAAACAAAAATACAAAGGATACAACTGCTGATGTCTATAACTTTACTTACAGGGATATACATGTATAATGTAGATTAAAGCCATTGGATACTATTGGTAATTTCTCAAAGAATTGTAAACATGAATAAAACTGCCCAGGGGGTTGAGATGGTTTAAGGAATGATTTAAGGCCCAGTGACCAGGGGTAATAATGTCGGAAGCGCTTTGAAACACCCCTCGGGCGTGAAAACTTATTTCTAAAAACGGTTTATTATTATTAAGCAGAGCCATGAAATTGGGCCCTGCTGCTGAAAAGTATATTTCAATAATGGTTTTTTTTGTGGTGCTCTTCTCTTTGATAGGAAACATTGAGCCAGTTCCAGATAATGGTATAGTCACAAATCCACCTGCAACTGATCCAGCAACATTGGCACTGACAATCCCACCAACTGTTCCAACTGTTCCATCAGTTCCACCAACTGTTCCAACAGATCCACCAACGGATCCACCGACGGATCCTCCGACTGATCCACCAACTGATCCACCAACTGATCCACCAACTGATCCACCAACTGATCCACCAACTGATCCACCAACTGATCCACCAACTGATCCACCAACAGAGGCTACAACAGATCTGCCATCAACTGAAGTCACCACAGATCTGCCATCAACTGAGGGAATGACAACAGATATGCCAACCCTTCGGCCTAGTGACCCAAATTGTGAATCAATAGATGTAAAAGGTAACAAGTGAGGGTAGGAATTTTTTTTTAGTAGCCCGAAAGGAAGTGTTTGTCAGCAAAAATGTTGTATTTTTGATTTTGTAAGGACGTTTTTAAACATATTTGAATCACTTCATATTCATTTATATATCAATTGAGGACAATAACACCTTTAAAGGAGCCTTTTAATATAATTCGCCTCAAAAGAACTTTTAATGTCAAAACTATGGCAGGGCTGTATGCTTGGTTTTGAAAGGGCAAGGGCACCAAGGCATTTTCTTCTTGGTTAAGGGCACCCTATGATGAAATTGCAAATTTGTACTGAAGCATTTTAAGGGCACCAAGGCAATGACCAGGGGACACGGAGGCAATCGCCTTCGTTGCCTCCGTGAAGTATCTGGCCTGCTATGGTGCAACAAAAGTGGCAGAAAGCTGACTAATACTTTGCAGATATCATGTGTACTCCCGGATGTGATAAAAAAAAGTATTGAGAGCGCCCTCATGCAGTCGAAAATGATGCGGATGGTGGATTCATGCAATACCTAAGGGGTCAATTCTCGTAGCTGCTGAAGTAGACGATATAGCGCTAGACAATTGTCTCCCAAGAAAACTAAGCATGTTGAGACCAGTACAGGGGACAACAAACAAATATTAATTTTGGTTTTACATTTACACTGATGCAGCTAGCACTGTATACTCGGAGCATTCCTGATGAGTGTTGTGGAAAAAAAAACGCAAGCATATTACGTGAGTGGTATTCGAACACACAACCTTTGTCATTTTAGAGCAGTGTTTTGTACCCCGTTCACACAGCTCTATTTTCTACGACCTTACGAAAACCATGCCAATCACCGTGATCTTAAAAGTGTATCGAGTCGGGACACAATCGCCATCAAAATCGCGCAATAATGCAAGTTAAGAACTGCAGGCAACATTTTCATTGCAATACATTTATCTTGTACAACTGTACTGCTTCTGCGCCAAAACTGTTGCTGACCCGCTGTCACTACGATTACACCCAGACCGATGCCGATCTAGTAGTTTTCTACTTCAAAATGGTTGCCAACGGTGCTGAGATTTCACCCTGATGCTACCACGCTGCTTGTGGGATCATGGCGTTCCCACTACGACTTTTTTCTGCTCACTAATTGGCTATGACCCGGCTACGCTTATTTTGAACATGTTCAAAATAAGCCTGGGGAGAGAACGCAGCTTCCTGACCTTGGAGATCCCATCCCAACCAAACCCCGCTCATAGAGATTCCACGTTTGGCCAATGATTAAGCCGCGATTGGTCATGCTCTCGGCCACTTTTCCATCGTAATAGAAGCAGGGTCTATGTGTGAACAGGGTATTACTATAACTGGACCACCAATATTGCCAAGTAGTTAGAGGCAGTTAAAATCATATTTTAGCAGCAGGTTACTGCAACGATTGAAAAGGGTGAATCCATATTTATTTATTATTTTATTTATTCTTTGAGTACTTTCCTGGAAAATACTATCAATCATGCAATGTTTTACCTTTTATTTTACAGCAACTGTGGGAATCCCCATCGCTGCAGGCAAGTCAAGCAAAATTTCATCTCCTAATTATCCCTGTGGGTATCCCAACTGCACCAGCCTCTCCTGGATCGTCCAGGCGGCAGCTGACCGCAAGCTTCGGGTGACTTTCACATATTTTTACATCGCTGACGCGTCTTTGGAGTCGATCCAAATCGGCGACGGTGACGATATCAACAACCAGTCTACCCGTTTTTTTGGATGGGACAGCCCCAGTACTCCCACTAGTGTCTTGATCTCCGATGGTAACACCATGTGGATTACTTTCAGGTCAACGGCGGACGTAAGCGACAAGCATAGGTTTCAAATGGAGGTTACCAGTGTTCCATCTACAGGTATGTTTATATAATAATAATAATCCTGACGATGACTAGAGCAAGCTAGTCGAAACGTAGAGACCAATTCAGAACTGACTCCGTGACAGTACAGTTAAGTAGAAGTCCAGTCTATTTTCTATACCATCCGCCCTGGTAATAGTTAAAAAGCCGGACAGTTCTTTTTAGAACTGAGAAGTCTCCCGAACCTCCGACAGTAGAATAAAGTAAGACAGTTCTCTAAGAACAAACTCTACCTGGCAAGTAGATACACACATGGTGTTACCGCAAACCAAATATACAGTAATGATAATAATAACAATAATAATACAAATTTGTTTATCGCAATTTCATCACACTCGAAGGGCGTCTCTAGAGAACTTTGAACATTATTACTCCCTGGTCACCGGGCCTTAAATCATTCCTTAATAATATTAATAATAATAACAGGTATTTAGAAACGCTCCCCATAGAAAACTATATCACAGTGCTTACAAAAATTCCTTAAACATCTCCGCTCCCTGAGGAGATTTATAGAGCCTGTGAAACAAATATGCACTACTCAACTAAATCGATCACAAGAACCATCTCTGCCGTAACAGGTACCCATTTACATGTACCCCTTTGTTGTACAAATTTGTATGGCTTCTCAACCTTGTATGTTAAATTACAGATTCGATAATATGTTCAGTTGATAACAAGTTTGACTGCGGCCACTCTGTCTGCATTGATAAAACATTGGTGTGTAACGAGTACAACAACTGCGTCAACGGACTTGATGAGTATGATTGTAATGGTACGTTAGACTTGAAGCTGTCCTTAAAGGCAGTGGACACTATTGGTAAATACTCCAAATAATTATTAGCATAAAACATTATTTGGTAACGAGTGGGGAGAGGTTAAAACAGTGAGAAGCGGCTCCCTCTGAAGTATTGTAGTTTTTAAGAAAGAAGTAATTTTCCATGAAATTGATTTTGAGACCTTAGATTTAGAATTTGAGGTCTCGAAATCAACCATCTGAAAGCACTCAACTTTCCTTGCTCTATGTTGTGACAAGCTTGGGTGTTTTTTTCTTTCATTATTACCTCACAACTTCGATGACCGATTTAGCTCAAATTTTCACAGGTTTGTTATTTTATGCATATGTTGGGATACACCAATTGTGAAGGCTAGTCTTTCACAATTCAAACTCTGGTGTTTTCTGTTTCTGATCAGCAGAGTGTGGGTTCGAGTCCAAGTCTTGACACCTTTGGACAGCTTTGGTAGTTGTCGAAGACCAGTCTTCTCACTAATGGTGTATCTGAACATATGCATAAATAAATCTGTGAAAATTTGAGCTCAATTGGTCATCGAAGTTGCGAGAGAATAATGAAAGAAAAAACAACCTTGTCGCCCAAGTTTTTTCCTTTAAGATGCTTGAATTCTAGACCTTAGTGGAGGTCTTTAAATCAATTCAAGTATTTTAGTGAGAAATTACTTCTTTCTCAAAAACTACATGTACATGTAGGCCTACGTTACGTCAGAGGAATCCCTATCTCACAATCAGTTATACTATCAATACATGTAGCTCTCCACTGCTTGTTACCAAGTAATTTTTATCCTAGCAATTGCTCTGAGTAATTACCAATAGTGTCCAGTGCCTCTATGTAAGACACCCAACCGTGATACTTACGTAAACGCACGTTAAAGAACCCAGTGCACTTTTTGAACAGAGACGGGGTTCACCCCTGTGTTCCTAGTTTGATTGGCAGCATATTGCACCACAGCGCCTGTTAACCATAACATGGTTCTATGTAAAAGGAGCAGGCCTCATAGTTTCATCTAATATTCCCACATACCGTGCAGGAAAATACTAAGGGAATCAATGTCTGGTTTTCAACTAGTGGTTTAATCCCAACGAGGCCTGGTTCTTGATACTTTTACCGAGATGAAGTTGAGGTAAATTATCAAGAACCAGTCCTCGACGGGTTTAAACCACTACATGTAGTTGAAAACCGATTCAACACACTTTGATTCCTTTTCATAAATACCTTTTTGGTAATAAAACATCAACACTTTTTGTCACAAAGTAAAATAAATGCAAAAATTATAATTGTTCAATGATTTCTTTCAACACAACACCCCTCCAGCTATGAAATGGTAAAGCCCTCCTTATAAGGGAATGCTGTGCGCGTTGCGCAGATCGCGTGATGTGGCACAACTGTCCCGGCCGTTGCTCTCGACCAATAGGAATGAAGAAACTGTCTTGTATACATAGGTGCAAGCTCGCGTGCCATTCCCATGTTTCAACACTTTTTACTGGTCATAAACAAAGGTTTATACACACCCACGTGACGCGCTCTCCACCAATAGGAATAGCGTAACTGTCTGAGGTATTTATGAATGTATGTTTAAAGCGTTTTGAGCATCACTGAGTGACAGATATTTTTCATTAAATAAGAAACCACTACTATTAGTAAAAATAGTACCATGAAATAATAGTAATTCCATGACTAATAGTAATATCATTAAGAGAACATGTAATAATGACAGCTAGATCTTCCCATGGGACATTTACATGTACGTAGGTTAATACCGTGAGTAAGGAAAGTTTCTAAATTTTAACTTTCGCAAACTTACAGCTTGCAACACCAGCAGTCACATCGCTGCCGATTTCAACACTCCTGTCTTCATATACTCGACCCGCCATCCAGAAAACCTTCAAGTTGATATTTGTTACTGGCGTGTCACAGCCCCTCCCGACGCTCACATCGTGGTTCGCTTCTACCAGTATGAACTAGAACAGCCAGTTGTCTTTGGAACTGGAGAGGAACTGGGTCAGGATATGTGGATAATTGCTTCCTTAGGTAGAGGAGAAGAGGATCTTATCCAATATATTTTTGACCTCAACAATATTTGGATGAGCACTCGATACAATTATAGATCAAAGTTCCGTTGTGGCATCCGAGCTGTGCTCGCTGATGGTACGTCAATTATTGTTGTTGTTGTTTTTTTTTTTTTTTTTTTTGGGGGGGGGGGCTTGAACAAGGAAAAATTTACTAGAGAACCAAAAAGGCCTCCGGATACTGTGCCTTTGCTCTAAAAACTAATCTTTCTAGCCCTATCTTGGGGGGCTCCCTTTTTTGTTTATATCTTTGTTCGGGGTGCCAGTCAGAAGCCATACAACCGTTAACTGCCATGTAGCCAGGGATAACACCCAAAATTACTATACAACCTGGGAAGCGACAGCCAGGGGGTCATCTTAAGACCATGCAACTTGATATATATATTTTTTTTACTGAGAATGTGTCACTTGGCATAATGTGGTCAAGTGTTCAAGCACAATGGACCCTTCCCATGAAATATACTATTTACATTCACGCATGCGTACAGACCCTGTTGGTTGGCAAACGCCATTGAGTTGTGCACTAAGCAGACGCGCAATCGCGTCTGCGTCACGCACCCATTAGCCATGTACAAAACAGCGCGATGATCCCTCATTTTGGCCAACCAAAACGTTAGTGCGCACGCGCTATGTGCAATTTACATATTTCATGGGAAGGGTCTATGGAAAGTGTTTGTGTTCTGATCTCCAATTCCGGGCCAAAACGCTTGGGACACCCATTCCGGGAACGTTAAATAATACCTTTCTCTGTCCACTTCCCATTGAAGTCGGGACTGTAGCCGTAGCTGTAGCCATAGTTGTAGCCAAAGTTTCCTTCTCAAACAGAGCCTTTCACTGTCTTTTTTCCCCTCCATTTCAACCCCCGAAACCCAAACTACAGATTATACACCGTGTGGTGTCTACCCGCATGGGTATCTAAACAAGGAACGGTGCGATGGCATTTTACACTGTCCTAATGGAGAGGATGAAGCCGGGTGTGGTAAGATTTTACTCGACTTTGGAGTTGAGGCAACATTTTTTTTAGTGGGACATACATGATATTGTTGCCACATTATTCTTATTTTGCTTTTTGCCTCTTGTTTGGCACTGTACATGTTTGGTAATTACTGAAAATATATATTAGCATAAAAACTTCCTTTGTAACGAGCAACACAGAGCTATTGGTACTATATGACACATTGTGAGAGACGGCAGAGTTGTGAGAAAGAGGTGTCTGATAACTAAAATATTCAAAGACTTCACATGCTTCAGCTGGAGTCTTTTATTTCTACCTGAAAGCACACAAATTTGTACAGCAAGGATGTTTTTCTTTCATCATTTTCTTGCAACTTCATCAACCATTTGAGCCAAAATTTACCCAGTCTTAGAACATTATTTTGTGCAGATGCTGGGATACACTAAGTGAGAATACTGATCTTTGACAATTCCAAACTTGTCCAGTGCCTTTAAAAAAACTATTGAAACTAGTTTTTGGTTTTACCCATGTATAGACGATGTGACCTCTGACGTCACACCAAAACCTTAACATGATTCGCGCGCATACCGCCGGGCAAAACCTTTGTGTTTTGGCAGCCAGCTAGAAAGTGTACGCAATCTTACTGTGACTGCGCAACTCAGTGCCCAGCGAAACATGACGTATAGAGTGTCTTGTCAACAGAGGGCGGTTTGAATGTAAACATAGGTCACATCGTCTATACCCAAGTGTGTTGGCCCTGTATACTCAGTACTTTCCCGAACTCAGTGAAAAAAACAAAACAAAGGCATACTACTCTGGTGGGATTCGAGCCGACGACCTTTGCATTTTAGACCAGTGTCATACAGCAACTAGATCACCGAGATTGCCTGGTAGCTACATGTAGAGGCAGTTTGAATCCTTTATTTTAGCAGCGGGTACCGCAACGATTTAACAGGTGGAAATTATACAGACACAACAGGTTTAATCCTTGAAAACCTGTGACATACATGTAAGATATGTTTTAAGAACAGTTTTGAATGTTGTGGTGCAAAGACAAAATCTAAGATTATGATACACATATGTGGTAGAGAGTTCCAGATGCATTGCGCAGCTAAAAAGAGACCTGTCACCAGAAGAGTGTCGAGACTTGGGTTCAATGAGAAGCACGGAATTGGAACGAAGATTCCTTGACGGAGTTTAAAGACACTGGACACTATTGATGATTGTCAAAGACCAGCCTTCTCACTTGGTGTATCTCAACATATGCATAAAATAACAAACCTGTAAAAATTTGCGCTCAATTGGTCGTCAAAGTTGTGAGATAATAGTGAAAGAAAAAACACCCTTATAACACAAAGTTGTGTGCTTTCAAATGCTTGATTTCGAGACCTCAAATTCTAAACTTGAGGTCTCGAAAATCAAAATCGTGGAAAATTACTTCTCTCTCGAAAACTACGTCATTTCAGAGGGAGCCGTTTCTCACAATGTTTTATACTATCAACCTCTCTCACTTACTCATTACCAAAAATGAGGTTTTATGCCGATAATTATTTTGAGTAATACCAATATAGTGTCCACTGCCTTTAAACTGTCAGTAATTTTAAGATACATTGTACAGTGGGGAGCCTTGCCATAAAGTGCTTTGTGGACAATGAGCATCAGCTTGAAGATGATTCGTTGAGTGTAAGGGAACCATGTGAAGTTGTTTCAGAATGGGGGTGATAGAACAGGATTTTCTAGGTTGTCACAAAAACGAATGGCTAATGCATAACAAAGCCATTTGCGTGTTACAATGTAGATTTGAATACTGTCTGGTACAATGATTTGCTTGTTCAATGATCGCTTAAATTTGAATTCCTCAGACTATTATGGGATCCGCATGCTATGGGATCCGCATGCTATTAAGGGATCCGCATGCTATGGGATCACATGTTATGGGATCCGCATGCTATTATGGGATATGCATGCTATACAGGATCCGCATGCTATGTTATGGCATGGGAATGCCATAATGGCATGTGAATGCTATACCTACATGTAATTTAAATATTTCGGCCTTCGGCATCCTGACATGCTATTGGCATGCCTTCTGCACATGAATGCTATGAAAACTGCTGTTATTTTTTATATGAGCCATAGCATGCGACTGCTTTTGGAAGGCTGGCCTAAAAGCATTCCGCATGCTGTCAGGAATGCAATGTGCCTGCTACATGTACATGTATGTGACTGCAGTCAGGTTTGGTAATGGGTGTACCATGTACATGTACCATATTATGCTATTATGGGATCCTCATGCTATGGGATCCACATGCTATGGGATCCGCATGCTATTATGGGATCCACATGCTATGGGATCCACATGCTATGGGATCCGCATGCTATTATGGGATCCACATGCTATGGGATCCACATGCTATGGGATCCGCATGCTATTATGGGATCCACATGCTATGGGATCAACATGCTATGGGATCCACTTGCTATGGGATCCGCATGCTATTATGGGATCCGGATGCTATTATGGGATGCGCATGCTATGGGATCCGCATGCTATTATGGGATCCACATGCTATGGGATCCACATGCTATGGGATCCGCATGCTATTATGGGATCCACATGCTATGGGATCCACATGCTATGGGATCCGCATGCTATTATGGGATCCACATGCTATGGGATCCACATGCTATGGGATCCACTTGCTATGGGATCCGCATGCTATTATGGGATCCGGATGCTATTATGGGATGCGCATGCTATGGGATCCGCATGCTATTATGGGATCCACATGCTATGGGATCCACATGCTATGGGATCCGCATGCTATTATGGGATCCACATGCTATGGGATCCACATGCTATGGGATCCGCATGCTATTATGGGATCCACATGCTATGGGATCCACATGCTATGGGATCCACTTGCTATGGGATCCGCATGCTATTATGGGATCCGGATGCTGTTATGGGATTTGCATGCTATGGGATCCGCATGCTATTATGGGATCCACATGCTATGGGATCCACATGCTATGGGATCCGCATGCTATTATGGGATCCACATGCTATGGGATCCACATGCTATGGGATCCGCATGCTATTATGGGATCCACATGCTATGGGATCCACATGCTATGGGATCCACTTGCTATGGGATCCGCATGCTATTATGGGATCCGGATGCTATTATGGGATCCGCATGCTATGGGATCCGCATGCTATTATGGGATCCGCATGGTATTATGGGATCCGCATGCTATTACGGGAGCAATAAAAGCATTCCGCATGCTGTCAGGAATGCAATGTGCCTGCTATGTGACTGCAGTCAGGTTTGGTAAAGGGTGTACCATGTACCATAATCATACCAAGGTTTGATCATCTAAAAACTAAAAAAGCTTGCCCCGAACCATTTGACATAGCAACTGTTCTATAGTCTGAGGAATTCAAATGTGAGCGGTACATTGTGACTAAGCAAGTCGACAATGGGTACCAGACATTATTCAAATCTAACTCACAAATGTCTCATTGGTGTTTACTTCACAGATTGCCAGGCAGGGGAGTATCAATGCCTTGATGGCGTTTGCGTCGGACCAGCAGATGAATGTAGCTTCGAGGCAGATTGCATTGACCACTCTGACGAAGGCAGTCAGTGTCTCAGCACAGGTAACTCTCTTCTCTCCTAGCACTCCAGACCTGTTCTTATATTCACTTTGCTCTCCAAACAATAAATTATATATATATTTTTTTAATATATTTAAGTCTTACATGTACATACATGTACAGCGCAGGTATCTACCAAACAGGGTGCTCAAGGCGCTGAGTATATATTCAAACTTTCAGAAAGATAGATTATTGCAGTGATGGATTCTGAGACCCAATTATGTAGCACTTATAATGGTTTACAAGGTGCTACGGCGCATACAGCAGCCACAACCAGGAACACCGGGGCAAACCCCTTCTCTTTTCGATAAGTGCACTGGGTTCTTTTACATGCGTTACACAACACATGGGACCAACGGCTTTACGTCCCATCCGAAGGCCGAACCTTGAGGACACAAGTGTCCTGACTGGGACTCGAACCCACACTCTGCTGATCAGAAACACAAGAGTTAGAATTTGGTGCTCTTACCGCTAGGCCACAACACTTCCATGATAATAGATCTTATGCACATGACGTCATTTCAGTGGCCAATCCTGTGCGCCGCGCGTACAGATCTGTGCGTTTCGATTGTTTCGCCACCGTTTTTCCACTAAGATGGCCGCTGGATGACGTCAATGCATAAGGTGTATATCGAAGTCTTATATAGAGCCTGTATCTACCAA
The DNA here is from genome assembly GCF_032118995.1 of Asterias amurensis. Classification (NCBI taxonomy): domain Eukaryota; kingdom Metazoa; phylum Echinodermata; class Asteroidea; order Forcipulatida; family Asteriidae; genus Asterias; species Asterias amurensis. Next base: position 14,866,897 of record NC_092664.1, on the reverse strand, counting down.
ACAAGGTACTCAATGCGCTGAGTATAATACGAACTTATAACTGATATATAAACTGGTAGTATACAGATTGTTTTCTTTGATGAACTAAGAATCTTTGATGAACTAAGAATCTTTGATGAAAAGTGAATGCACGACCGACCACTAGAGGGCTCTGCACAGTGGTTTATGACCCAGACATTTCTTCAAATTGTTTTTCTCCAATTTTTGTTAATGCTGTTACTGGACATGGCTATTGATACTTTTCAAATTAAAAAAAAAAATATTTTGAGGCTTTTTTTCATACCGAAACTGACATTTCATTACCAAGCCTCTTTAATCATATGGCAAATCTTAATTTGATCGACTTGTTATGAAAAGAGTTGCTTTGCCTAAAGCCTTGACTTGGTTGTTTTATAAATCTTTTTGCCTTGAAGCCACTTCATTACTTTTTCATTTGATGTATAATTTATTTTAAAACATCTGCCAAAATGTATGTTAAAAAAAGCAAACAAGTTAACTGTTAACTTCGCAAAATTAAGGAAAATAAACAAAAATCAAAACATTGGATATTTTCTCAATCGGCCACCAACAGCCAAAATATTTTTTGTATTTTTTTTCCATAAAATGATAGAGTGACTAATTAGCTTCGAAAATAAAATACATAGAGCCAAAATCCTGCAAGATTGCCTTAACTCCCAAAAATTAAGTTTTCAGAACGCTGTTTTTAACAAGATTACAAAGAAGCTTGCACTAGCCTGGAAGATGTTCTTTGCGGCAGTCAGTGTGGTACTGAAGTCTTTTATTACTCTTTCTTTCAGCATACTGCTATGGAATAGACAGTTTTTGTGACTCATTCGTATCTTACAGCCAGACATACTTCCCGAATGACTTTATGCCTAGCCTCCAGCAAGCAAACAAAGTTACCGAAGGGGCTGCTGCATTGCTTGTTAGCAACTGCAGCGGGTCACAGCAGGTTGCACTTTGCAGATCGTTCTTTCCAGCGTGCCCTCGTTTCATCTCAGACCAGGTTTGTTCCTCTGCATGTAAGGATGCCCTGGAATGTGCAGGACTAACGGGGAACCCCTCGCTGCAATGCGATGTCTATCCCGACCAGAATTCTTCTTCTGGAGAGGAGAACAGCTGTGGATTCAGTGAGGACGGTAAGTTGGTAAATACCATAATCAAAGGCAGTGGACACAATTGGTAATTACTCAAAAAAATTATCATGATAAAACCTTTCTTGATTACGAGTAATGGGGAGAGGTTGACGGTATAAAACATTGTGAGAAACAGCTCCCTCTATAGTGACGTAGTCTTTGAGTTAGGAGTAGTTTTCAACGAATTTGATTTTGAGACCTCAAGTTTTCGAAATCAAGCATCAGAGAGCATAGTTGCGATAACGTAACCCTCCTGCCGACGGCGTAGCCGGAGGGTTACGAGTCATACGCAATCGATGCAGAGCGAAATATTTTAGTCAACAGATTTGCTCATTTTTTACCACTTTCAAAAATCATGACACAAATTCTTTGAACACGAACTTAATCCTCAATGTCTAATGAATAACATTCAAAAACACAATTGAGAAAATATTTTGAAAAAAAGGACAACTCGGAAAGCACACAACTTCGTGTGACAAGGGTGTTTTTTTCTTTCATTATTGTCTCGCAACTTCAACGACCGATTGAGCTCCAATTTTCACAGGTTTGTTATTTTATGCATATGTTGAGATACACCAAGTGTGAAGACTGGTCTTTGACAATTACCAATAGTTTCCACTGTCTTTAAAGGGATCAGACACTCTTCTTGGCAGTTACTCAAAATAGTTGTTAGTATAGAAACTTACCAAGCAATAGAGAGCTGTTGAATATTGTAGTACAAAACATTGTGAGAAATGGCTCCCTCCAAGGTACTCATTGAAATATTCAATGTACTTCAATGCTATGCCTTTTCTTAGGCATCTAAAGGCACACAATGTGTGCAACAATGGTTTTTTCTTTCAATAGAATATTCTTGTGCAACTTTGATGACCAGTTGAGTCCAAACTATTCACAGCTTTGTTATTTTATGCATACATGTATGTTGGGATACACCAAGTGAGAATTCGGGGGTCGTTTAAATTTTATTTAACACTAGTAGAAATGAAGCTCTACACAATGTTTTGAATTCATTGTATTTAGGGGTGCGTGGCTGACTGAAAAAATGTTTCTGTTCAGCAGTCGTGACACTTGTGTCCCTGAGCAAGACCCTTTTTTAAGTATAATTGCTTCTCTTCATCTAGGGGTAAGTGGGTACCTGTGAGGGCAGAGATCGTTCTTGTGATTGATTAGCTTAGTGGACTACATTTTTGTTGCACAGGCTGTATACTCCCCAGGGAGCTGAGATGGTTTAAGGAATGAATTAAGGCCCAGTGACCACAGGATTATAATAATGTTGGAAGCGCTTTAGACGCCCTTAAGGTGTTTGAAGCACAATATAAAAACCGTCTGTTTTTATTATTATCACTAACCCTCTCATCGTAGATATTCTAAAGACGGGTGACTGTGGCACACGCCCTGCAGCCTCTCCAGATTTGAATCCATTCTCGAGGATCGTTGGCGGGAATGATACACACATTGCCAACTGGCCCTGGATTGCTTCATATCGATCTCAAAATGGGGGATTTGGTTGTGGTGCAACACTTATCACTCCACTGTGGGCTGTGACTGCTGCACGCTGCTTGTAAGTATGTTGTAAACAGGAGTAAATCCATGTGTGCTTAACCATGTGTGTTATTGAAGGATTTGGGGACTTTTTGTTACACAAAACACAACGTCCACAGATTTACATTGAACTTACACGGTTTGAAGAAAATGATGGGAGAAAGCTTCCCTCAAAATATTACTTTCTGCTGTGTAGTTTTTGAGAAATGAGTAAACCAATGTCACGAAAAAACGTTTAACATGCTGAATAATTTTCGCCTCCTGATTGAGGTGTAAATTATTTTCGTGACTCATTTCTCAAAAACTACAGCATTAACCATGTGTGTTTAAAGCACTGTATTCTCTGTACTTTCTTGAGTTCTGTGAAAAGGGTCCATAAGAAATCTCTGTATTTTGCCTTGTTGATGGAAACCTCAGCGTATCTGTAGCGTTTCGCGTTATGCAAGGGGGAGCTATTGATTTCTTACACAGTACAGGCGTCTTCGATTTGCGCAAAATTTTTGGTGTCAACTCTCTTTTGTGCATGTTTGTATACCATTTTGTGCAAATGGCAAGGGGTATTTATAGTACACATTCACATGGAATCCTAATTTCTTTTGCTCTACAGAATCACATCAGGCTCTCTGACATTTGGCAGCTCACTTTTGGATGTTCCTGATTCCTACCCACACAAGCGTACTGTCGTAAAGGTCATCAGGCATCCACTGTACAGTTATGTGGATCACAGACACGACATTGCTCTCCTAAGGTTGGACTCCCCGGTGGAGCTGACTGACACGATCCGTCCAGCATGCCTGGCAACTGAAGACAACGAGTTAGAGATATATCATACCTGTCATGCAGTAGGATGGGGTCAGTTTTAATTTCCCCAGTGTGGGATAATAAAGTTCTTATCTTATCTTATCTTATCTTATCTTATCTTATCTTATCTTATCTTATCTTATCTTATCTTATCTAACTAGCCATCTAGGTAAATAATTTGTGTACATGTAACCCAAAGTATTGTTTTATTTTTGTGGTCATGGAGTGCTTTTTTCCTTGGGATTTTGTTCCTTAAAAGGGTTTAGGTACTATCTGAATAATACACAAAATGCAACGACCACCCACTTTTACACGGTTTTCAAAGATACATGTAATGATGGTAGAAAGCTTCCCTTGTTGCTTTTATTATTTTTGTTATTAGGTGTTCGGGCAACAGCCCAAACAACTCTTTGTTGTGTTCGTTTTTTTAGGTGTTCGGCAACAGCCCGAACTACTCTTTGATATTGTCAGTTTTTAAGTTATTTTTTATTCTTCCTCTCGATGTCGATTGTCCGCACGAAAAAGCATAGTTGCGAAGCTTGCATAAAGTTGAAGCTTTGCACCCAGGTAGACATTAACCAGTAGAAGATACAAATGTTCCATCACAATGACGTCATCAGTTGACGAGATACACTAATTCAAAGTTTATTATTTAAAACAAATTACTTTTGATCTACATGAGGGATTTTTACAATCAATACAACATCGGAAAGGTCTTTAAAAACTCTTTAAACACCTCCCAGACATGACCCCTTTTTGACCTTGTCTTCAGGTTCCAATCAAATTTTGTGTAATTTTTTTCAAAAATTGGTTTTGGTTGTTTCATCTACGACCATACTGCGATGATAACACCAGTTCCCGTATGATCACTGAAGTTTTAAAGCAAAATCGGGCCCGGTCAGTACTTGGATGGGAGACCACTTGGCGGCCAAATTTTTTATTATTAGCTGTTTCGTAGCGCAGCGCAGCGAAACAGCTCTTGTCTTCTTTAAAGTTTTTTTATTATTATAATTATATTTTTAGTTTTTTTATTTGTATTTTTCAGGACTGAAATTATCTAAACACTAATTTGCAATGTTCCCATTGAGCGATTGCAATGAAACTTTCAGTAATGAAAGGTATTGGTGCAATGATCATCACAAAACAAGGATGTCATTATGACATCATCACAAGTCATGTGACGTCATCTTAAAGGTGTTTTATTTTAAACATTTGAAAATCTATAACAAATCAGCCACAAGAGACTGTAGGTTTCTGTTTACGGGATTTGGTAGGGATAAGTTAGGTTTTCATTTGGTTTCGTGTGCGTGACCTTAATGACCTCTACTTCTGGTCGAAACAGGAAGTGCCCTTTAATTCAAAAGAGGCAACAGTTATATGTAGCTGTTTCAACGATGTTAGTGTCTGGCAAGGGTGGGCAGTTCAAAAAAAAATATCAATGACGTCACAAAATGGAACAGCGTCCTTTAAAATGGACTTTTCAAGAGGTGTGTGGTGAAGTTTTGTGGTATCACATTTACTGTCAGCAGGCATCACATGTGTGAAGTTTCAGATCAATGAAAGGTACGTCATCAGGGGTCATGTGACGCGGCCTTAAAAGTGCACTTTTTGAACTATTATAACTCCCGAAGTAATAATGCGATCATGTTGAAACTTAGTAGGTTGTTTGATATTGGCAAGTTCTTGTAAATTGTGAAATTACGTTATGATGACGTCATTACGTGATTTTTTTATGATTTTTGTAATTTTTGCACCTTTAAGTCATCAATTGCTCACTGAACATGGTATAATCTGAATTATTTTTTTATTTATGCCAGATGGGGCAAACTGCTCTGAATACACACAAAAAATCAAATTCAGTTGAGAATTTGATTTTTCTTTTATGAAACAGCTATGCATTTGTGCACAAATTTAATTTGTGCACAAATTTAATATTTAATTTTTTTCTTCTCCTATTAATACCTTCGATTTTAGCCTGTTTTCAAGGTGTTTTCAACAAACATTTCCCTTCCTATGAGTTAGTCTCTTCTCCAGTCGTCATTATTCATTTATAAGTTCCTATTTCCTCATACCACAAAAGCTATTTTGACAATCTATACATCATATGAAAGGGCTTTACGTACGTAGTCTGTTTTCAAGGTGTTTTCAACAAACATTTCCCTTTCGGTTAGTGAGTCTCTTCTCCAGTCGTCATTATTCATCAGTTCACATTTCCTCAACCACAAAAGCCTTTTTTACAATCTATACATAATATGAAAGGGCCTTAGGTACTTCACAAAAATGGGTTAAAAATAAAATAATAATCATGATAATTAAAATAATTTGGGGGGGGGGGGCTAATCATCCTTACTCGCAGCTAAGAGCTGAATTGCTAAGGACGCGGCTACAACGTGTTCGAGAAGCAGGCATGCAAGGGCGCATTCAGCTGCCAGCCACATCAACCCATTATGACCACGGAGCACAGCCAAGATCGAAAGTGTTTGATTTTTTCCTGAGGGAGGAAAACCGGATAGTCTGGAAAACCCTCTTGGCACAGCAGAGAACCAACGCACAACTCAGCTCACATATGGCCCCGACCGGGAATCAAACCGGGGTCACCTTGGTGAGAGGCGAGCGCTTTACGCACAAGCCAACCGTACCACCTAGATGTTGGTGACCTTCTCTTGACCTTTTGACTTTTCTAAACTGGAGGTGCCTGTAAAATGCTTTGAAAAGGTGTTAATTAATGGTTTCAAGTTGAAATGTAGACATTGATGCTTTACCATATCACACATCGAGAAAACATTTTTGTTTGATTTCTTTTAAGTTTGACGAGCTTTTAAAGGCAGCGGACACTATTGGTAATTAGTCAAAATAATTGTTAGCATAAAACCTCACTTGGTGAAAGTTATGGGGAGAGGTTGATGGTATAAAACATCACTTGGAAATGGCTCCCTCTGAAGTGACATAGTTTTTGAGAGAGTAGTAATTTTTCATGAATTTGATTTCGAGACCTCAAGTTTAGAATTTGAGGTCTCGAAATCAAGCATCTATAAGCACACAACTTCGTATGATGACCATGGTGTGACAAGGGTGTTTTTTTCTTTCATAGTTATCTCGCAACTCCCACGACCAATCAAGCTCAAATTTTCACAGGTTAGTTATTTTATGCATATTGTTGATATACATGTACACCAAGTGAGAACACTGGTCTTCGACAACTACCAATAGTGTCCACTGTCTTTAACAGCACTTTTTTCATTGATTCAAACACTGACCCAACAGTAGCGGAACACCTAGTTTTTGTTTCTACAAACACTAAATTCTAGTTGTTGTTATTGTTGTTTTAGGAAACTCTATTTCACCTGTTCTTCAAGAAACTTTGCTTCCACTGATCTCACAAGAAACCTGCCTGCAAAGATTAAAATCTGTCAGCAATGGAGGTAGCCTGTTCGTCTCCCACAAGCAGATTTGTGCAGGATATGGGGATGAACTACAAATGAAATCAGCTTGTAGCGTATGTGAATTTTGTCTGGCTGTTTTTTTAGCTTTGTTTTCTCTACTTTTGTTCCTGGTGGTATAGAGTGCTGTTGCTGCTTTTATTGGTGTTCGTTTTCTCAGGATTGTGTCTCCTTCGCTCTGTGTTTCTTTTTCTTTTTCTGAAGGGCCCCCGGGGAGAGCAGTGTTTTGACACTTGGGCTACCCTCCCTGTACAAATAAGGGAATCAATGTGTGGTGAAGAGGTTTTCAACTAGTGGTTTAATCCCAACGAGGCCTGGTTCTTGATAATTTTACCGAGACGAAGTCAAGGTAAATTATCAAGAACCACGCTTTGGCGGTTTAAACCACTAGTTGAAAATCGATTCAACACACTTCGATTCCCATTCATAGATACCTTTCAAGATCTTACAAGGTGATGCCCCCGCATATTTAAGTGATCTTGTGCAGATATACACCCCAGGACATCGTGGTTTGGGGTCTACAAAACACAACCTCCTCCAGGAAAAAAACACTAAACATCTATGGGGGGAAAGAAGTTTTCAGAACTCCTTCAGCTTTGGAACTCCTTCCCGGACCCTGTGAAACTCTCCAAATCACTCAACACATTCAAGAACAGTTTAAAAACTCATTTTCATAGAGAAGCTTTTTTTTAAGTTTAGTTTCTTTTGTTGTTGTTTGCTACTTTCATTGCTTATAGTTGTTCTTTTGAAGAGAAGTGCCATGAGCGCCGCTTGCAACGGATACAGGCACTTTATTAAGTGTCCATTATTATTATTATTATTATTATTATACCTTTTCGGTCAAAAACATCATCAATTTTTGGTAAAAAAGTAAAATAAATGCAAAAATTATAATTGTTAAATGATTTCTTTCAACACAACACCCCTCCAGCTATGAAATGGTAAAGCCCTCCGCCGCCCTCAGGAAAACAACTCCTTAGAAGGGAATGCTGTGCGCGTCGGGCGTATCGCATGATGTGGCACAACTGTTTCAACTGTTGCTCTTGACCAATAGGAATGAAGAAACTGCTTAAAAGAACCAGTGTTACCTCGAATGCCATTTTCCCCCCTCGCGTGTACAAAACACATTGGACCCCAACACAGCATGCAACAATTGTATAATGTTGATTTTGTGTAAGAAAGGCCACTGGAACACCATGGCAGCTCAGGGATGTACGTACACTCCCAAGGGAGTTGAGAAAGATGAAAGGGATGTTTTTGTCCAAATGACCGAGGCACTCGACCTATGTAAAGCACATTGAGACCTTGTTGTGAAGAACTATTTGTTGTTATTTACTCATAAATACCTAAGATAAATTATCCATTCCGATTGGCCGAGACGGCCACATGGGGGTGTTTGAACGGATGATAAAACACCAGTAAAAAGTGTCGAAACATGGGTGTGACACGCAAGCTTGCACCTGTGCTTTTAAGACAATTTCTTCATTCCTTTTGGTCGAGAGCAACGGCTGGAACACAGTTGTGCCACATCATGCGATACGCGCGACGCGCACAGCTATCTCCTAATAAGGAGTGGTTTACCCCAGGTCCTTACCATTTCATAGCTGCGGGGGTTTTGTGTTAAAAGAAATCATTGAAATATTATAATTTTTGTATTTATTTTGCTTTTTGACCAAAACAGATGGGTCAACTTATCAAGAACCAGGCCTCAGCGCGTGTTTTAAAACACTAGTTGAAAACCTCTTCACCACACATTGATTCCCTTATTGAATACTGCATTTTGCAGGAGATTTGTCCACTTTTTAATTGTGGTTCTTTTGGTAGAAATGCTCCCTCTTTTCCTGAACAATTGTGTCTTTGAGTGTCGTTGCCGAGTGGTTAAGAGCACCAATTTCAAACTCTGGTGTTTCTGATCAGCAGAGTGTGGGTTGTAAAAGCTTTGTTCCTGTGTGTTGTGTAACATACAGAAAATCACCCACAGTGCACTTATCGAGAAAAAAAGGGTTTAATTCGTCCCAGTGTTCCTGGTTTGATTGGCAGCATATTGCGCCACAGCACATTGTAAACCATTACATGGTGCTATGTGAAAGGAGTAGATCTCATAATTCGACCTTAGTCCCACATACATGTACCTTGCAGTAAAATACTGCATGTCAAAGTGACGGTATACACGCTTTATAAATATCCACTATCATTATTATTAATCTTCTGAAAGGCACTGTTTTTTTCTTCCTCATAGCGTGACAGGGGGGGTCCCTTAATTTGCACCAGTGGAAACGGTCTCTGGAAGTTGGTTGGCATCACAAGCGCTGATTTAGATTGTGGAAAGCAAGGAACTCCTACAGTTTTCACCAGGGTCTCCCAGTACATTGACTTCATTAGATTCGCAATAGCAACAGGTAATTGTTTTTAGGCCATTTCAAGGTGTGGGCTACATGTACATGTACAATCCATTTTTTCTTCAAGGGGCCGTTGCCGCCTACTCCTTTGGCTGAAACAAGGTTACCCTCTTTACAGTCCATATGGATGTACATGTACATGTAGGCTTGGATATCATCCATCAGAAGCCAGACTGGTAGAGCAGAAAAAACACTGTACACACACATCTCTCCCCCACCTTATGAAGCAATTATGGTTAGGTGTCTTGCTTCAATAATTGCTACTCAAATGTGCTGGTGAAACGGCAATGCAGTTGTTTTACAATTTTCAAATGCTCTATTGCCAATGTTTTGTCGGTCTCTGCAACTTTCTCTGGAACACCATTTTGCAGTCACACTGACACCCCATTTCTTACACAGATCCCAGTGAATCACCTTGGCCAACTTGACATGTCTTACTTTGTACTCCAATTGTTATGATTGTTATTATTATTAATATTATATTATTATTATTACCGTATCTTTTTCTGCAGAATTTCGGCCCAACCATATCTTTGACTTGACTGTCAATGAGACTGTCACAATCACCTCGCCATCCTATCCTGACAACTATCCCAAAGATCTGGATATAATTTGGCTCTTCAGAGCATTCGGGTATAGGATATTGGGTACTGTTACCAGCTTCAACACTGAGCATAAATATGACCGTCTCACGGCTGGAGATGGTATTCATGTTGAGCAGAACAAGTTTCTTGAGTGGAGTGGTGCAGTTAAACCGCAATCGACTATACGATCGGAATATAATGACATGTGGCTCAGATTCACATCCAATTATGCTTTTACTGGACCTGGATTTTCTTTGACGTTTACCAAAGAAGGTAAGACAAGTATCCATATTGGTCATGCAATGTATATTTGGTTTGTGGTAACACCATAAGCCTTTTTGAGGTATGGCGGACATGATACGCGCGCGTCACACGCCGCGACTGATGCCACGCTCACCATGTTGGTGCTCATTAGTTTTACGTGTAAACGCCGCGTCGCCTAAAATGCGCACTTCACTGAAGAACATACGTTCTATTTTATGGTCAATACGCACAAATTTACCACAACTTTACAGTGTTGTAGCATTGTGTCCGCCATAATGCCATAGCTGCTCGGCTAAATCAATCACATGAACCATCTCTGCCCTAGACTTGATTCAAGTCCCATTCTCGTGTGAGAGGTCCCTGAGCTATTACCTCAACTTACTATGAAACAACCCCGTAGCATACAGTAACAGTGCGCGCTCGCCGTCAAAATGTGGTCCCGAGAATGGGATTGACGAAGTCGTTTCTTACTCTGCACGTTGTTATTGGAAAATCTCCCCAAATGGGGAGATGTACAAAACCAATGGGAGCGTGGAAATCAACCATCTAAACACACACAACTTCGTGTGACAAGGGTGTTTTCTTCTAAGTTGCGAGATAATTATGAAAGAAATTGTGTGCGTTTAGATGGTTGATTTCGAGACCTCAAGTTCTAAATCTGAGGTCTCAAAATCAAATTCGTGGAAAATTACTTCTTTCTCGAAAACTATGGCACTTCAGAGGGAGCCGTTTCTCACAATGTTTTATACCATCATACTCTCCCCCATTACTCGTCACCAAGAAAGGTTTTATGCTAATAATTATTTTGAGTAATTACCAATAGTGTCCACTGCCTTTAAGGAAGATACTTAATTTGAACAAGAAGCTAACAGGAGGAAGATTTTGCTATGCCCTTGTGTACAAAACATTGCGCTACTGCGATCAGTGGCGAGTGGCAATATGCAACGTTTAAAACTTGGAACGCTCTGTGTTAACAGTCCCAAGTCGTCAATATCTGAGTAGAGTTTTGCCTCAGTTCCCTCTGGTGCCATAGTTTTGAATTTTTTATTCAGGCCGTGTTGACCCTTCTTACACTTTCGGTCTCTGGCTTCATGGTTGTGGCGTAAAATAAAGCTAAGATAAAATTTTATCTTGGATAAAATAGTGAAACTATATTTCTATTCAGACTTTTCAGTTGTCAACGAATGCACTTCAGAAGAATTCGACTGTGGGCATTCTGTTTGCATCGATATGGTGCGAAGGTGCAATGGTGTTATGGACTGTGTTGATAACAGCGACGAGTTTAGATGCCGCGGTAAGTCATATTTTTTTGTATAGGAATAATAGTAATAATATTGGTCAGTTTTTATGTAGCACTTCAAGGCACATTGTTAATCACTCAAAGTAATTGTAAGCATAAAAACTTACTTGGTAACTAGCAATAAGCCTTTTCAAGGGATGGCGGACGTGATAGGAGTGAACTGTTTGGTTTGGATGTATATTGACCCATTTCACCTGACGTCATCAGAAAATCTTGAATGCACCATGCTGGTGGGCAATTTCACTGTGCGTTTTCATATATAACTCTATGCATAGAGTATGCTGTGCGTTATGCAGTGAAGTGGGCATTTTAGGCGACACAGCGTTAATACACGTAAACCTAACTGCCCACCAACATGGTGAGCGTGGCAACAGTCGCCGCGTGTGACGCACGTGCAAGGGGTCAATACACACAAAATGACCCACACATAATATGTTGTAAAGTTGAAGTGTTGTGACCAAATTCAAACTCTGTTGTTTCTGATCTGCAAAGTGTAAGTTCAAATCTCCAGCCATGACACTTGTGTCCTTATAAGCAAGACACTTTACCATTGCTGCGTCCTTCGGATGGGACGTAAAGCCGTTGGTCTCATGTGTTGTGTAACGCATGTAAAAGAACCCAGTGCATATATCGAAAAGAGAAGGGGTTTGCCCCGGTGTTCCTGGTTGTGCGCCGTAGCACCTTGTAAACCCTTATAAGTGCGACATAGTTGGGTCTCAGAATCCACCACTGCATTAACCTATCTTTCTGAAAGTATGTATCTCAGCGCCTTGAGTTCATGTACCTTAATTGTTTGGTCATGTTGGTAGACGCGCGCTACATGTATAAGCATAAGCATAAAACATAAATTGGTAACAAGTAATGGGGATACATGTAGGTTGATAGTACAAACCATTAAGAGAAACGGCTCCCTCTGAAGTGACGCAGTTTTCGAGAATGAAGTATTTTTCCACCAATTTGATTTCGAGACATCAGATTTAGAATTTGAGGTCTCGAAATCAAGCATCTGAAAGCACACAACTTCGTGTGACAAGGGTGTTTTTTCTTTCTTTGTTATCTTGCAACTTCGACAACCGATTGAACTCAAATTTTAACAGGTTTGTTATCTTATACATACATGTACATGTATGTTGAGGTACACCAACTGTGAAGACTAGTCTTTAACAATATTACCAATAGTGTCCATTGTCTTTAAAGGGCTGACGTTTCGACCCTTACACAACCAGTATGAACAGATAATTTGCCTCATTCATGAAATCTCCCTCTTCCAACCCTTGATATTGTACTTCTTAATTCTATCTGCTTGTTGTCAAATAAGCCCCTTCCCTCCAGCCCCCTCCCCTTGGTCTCACTGTTCAATGTTAACTCTTGCTTTTATGTGATTTCCGACTCTTTTCTCTCTATTCATGTATTTCCACTTCACTGCTTAAAGACAATGGACACTATTGGTAATTGTCAAAGACTATTCTTCACAGTTGGTGTATCTCAAACATGCATAAAATAACAACCCTGTAAAAATTTGAGCACAATCAGTCGTCGACTAGTTGCAAGATAGTAATGAAAAAAGAAAACATTGTCGCGCCATGGTCACACGAACTTGTGTGCTTTTAGATGCTTGATCTCGAGACCTCAAATTCTAAATCTGAGGCCTCAAAATCAAATTAGTGGTTAATTACTTCTTTCTCCAAAACTACGTCACTTCAGAGGGAGCTTTTTCTCACAATGTTTTATAATATCAACGTTTTATGATAATAATTATTTTGAGTAATTACCAATAGTGACCCTGCCTTTAAATTACCTGTAACTTTAGTTACCTGTTCATGTTTGTTGTGTTGTCATTATTTTAGGCTTTGAGAAACACTCTGCTAGGGATGAAACGTAGTTTCTTAATTTGTTTTCTTCTGTTTTATTAATAAGTGCCACACGACCTACAATAACCCAATCGTAATCACAAGGATCTACTTGGGTGTTTTATAGTTGGTGGTAATTTTGAAGAAGAAATCAAGGTCCAATTTATAAAGGGTAAAATCTTCAGGTACTGTATATTACTAAACTATTTCTATATATATTTTTGTAACCGCAGTAATCCGGGATATCTTAATAAACAGAAACACAGAACAGGTTATCACGTCTCCTAACTATCCAAACCCCTACCCAAGTGACAGCTTAATGACGTGGATTGTTGATATGACTGAATACAGACGTCTTCAAATAACCTTTACGAATTTCGAGGTTTTGGGGACGGATGATGTCCTTCAAATCGGAGAAGGGCCTGATTTTGAAGATGAGGCGACTGGCATCAGTTCATCAAGTGGTTCCATCATTCCCAATCAGGTCATGTCTCAAGGGAGCACTGTTTGGATCACCTTCAGTTCAGGCAGTGATACATCTAGCGGTACAGGGTTTAACTTGACTGTTGTTTCTGTTCCCTATGGTAAGTGATCTTCATTTGAAATTCTCTGCTTAAAGGCAGTGGACACTATTGGTGATTACTCAAAATATTTATTAGCATAAAACCTTACTTGGTAACAAGTAATGGAGAGAGGTTGGTAGTATAAAACATTGTGAGAAACGGCTCCCTCTGAAGTGGAGTAATTTCCCACGAATTTGATTTCGAGACCTCAAGTTTAGAACTTGAGGTCTCGAAATCAAGCATATGAAAGCACACAACTTCGTGTGACAAGGGTGTTTTTTTCTTTCATTATTATCTCCCAACTTCGATGACCGATCGAGCTCAAATTTTCACAGGTTTGTTATTTTATGCATATGTTGAGATACACCAACTGTGAAGGCTAGTCTTTGACAATTACCAATAGTGTCCACTGCCTTTAAAGGATTTGGGTACTTTTTTAACCGAAAACATAATGTCCACAGATTTACCTCAAACTTACTCAGATTGAAGATAATGATGGAAGAAAGCTTTCCTTAAAATAATGATTACCTGCTGAGGTGCTGCTGAGTTTTTTGAGAAATGAGTAAAACAATGCCACGCAAATAATTTTTCGTCTCAGCCGTCAGTGAGACAACAATTATTTTAACATGTAAAAAAGTATAATATGATAAAATACCACTGGTTAATAATTTTTTACATTAAAAAACTGAGACTAGAACATTTTTTGTGACATTGTTTTTACTCATTACTTTTTCAAAAACTGCAGCACATCAGCAAGTTATACTTTAAGGGAAGCTTTCTGCTATCATTATCTTCAAACTGTTTAAGTTTAATGTAAATCTAAGGATATTGTGTAAAATGTACCTAGACCCTTTACATGAAAGTCAGAATTTGGCTTTTGGACCATTTTCTATTGGTTCACCATGGAAATGTCGTGGCCAAGGGGTTAAAGGAACACGTTGCCTTGGATCGGACGAGTTGGTCAAAACAAAAGCGTTTGTAACTGTTTTTTATAAAATGCATATGGTTGGAAAGGTGTTTTAAAAGTAGAATACAATGATCCACACAAGTTTGCCTCGAAATTGCGTGGTTTTCCTTCTACTGTGCGAACTAACATGGTCGACCATTTATGGGAGTCAAAATTTTGACCCCCATAAATGGCCGACGTGTTAGTCGACAAGGTAAAAGGAAAACCACGCAATTTCGAGGCATGTTTGTGTGGATCATTGTATTCTACTTTTACAACATCTTTCTACCCATATGCGTTTTATAAAAAACGGTTACAAACGCTTTTCAAAGACCAACTCGACCGATCCAAGGCAACGTGTTCCTTTAAGAGAACCAAATTCCAACTCTGGTGTTTCTTATAAGCAGAGTGTGGGTTCGATTCCCAGTTGTGACACTTGTGCCCTTAAGCAGGACACTCAACCATTGCTTCGTCCTTCGGATGGGGCGTAAAGGTGATGGTCTTGTGTGTTGTGTTTGGCACATAGAATAATCTATTGCACTTATTTAGAAAAAAAAAGTGAAGGGGTGCGCCACCCTCTGTGTTCCTTGCTGGATTGGCAGCATGATAATAACAATAACAAATTCTTATATAGCGCATTTTACAATAACAGTATCAATGCTCTTTACGTTATTGCCCTGTCATTGGGCCATATAACATCCCTTTAAGACTGGGTTGCTCTAAAAATCAAAGAAGTGGTGGCAGACTTTCAAAAATGGATTTCGTTTAAACTTTGCACAAGTGAAGGCCATCAACCAAAATGTAAAAATAAAGCATAATTTAGCCCTTTTCATGAGTAAAAATTACCCAAAGTTGAGGGCTCCACTGTGTAAAAACCAAATAGTGTACCTACCTCTCAGCTGGATATGATTAATATGCATCCTTAATCTTTCCAAAAATGCGTTTGACAAAGGTACAGTTAATTGTGAATGGAAGATTCCATTATTTCAAAAAGGGGTGTTTTGAGGAAAAGTCAATTTGGGAAATACAGGGGGTTGCTAAAATTGTCAGAAGTCCCAAAGTGGCTTATTTAGAAAAGTTTTGCTTCAAGGCATGAAATATAAGATACTGGTCTGTAAGAATTTCAAAAAAAAAGTTTTGGTGTTTGTTGTACTGGGGAGCAGTGCTGCCATAAACTTCGTCCTTTTTCGGAAAAAAACGTGTTTATTTTCAAATTGTATAACAAAAAAAATATGAGTTTTTGTTTTAATGGATTTTGTTTACTCTTTGCACATGTTAATTCCTTCAACCAAAGTGTAAAAAGAAAGCATAGTTTTTGTATTGCACTTTGGTTGCCATGACAATGGTTAAAAATAAGAAAATTGCCATTATTCACATAATTTAGCTCTTTTCTGAAAATTACCCAAAGTTGAAGGCTTCACTGTGTAAAGACCAAATATATTATCTGCCTTTCAACTGAATATGGTAAATATACACCCTTGGTCTTTCCAAAAGTGCACCTGACCCAGGTACAGTCAATTATGAATGGAATAATCCATTATTCCAAAAAGGGGTGTTTTGACAAAGGTTCAATTTGGGAAATAGAGGGGGTTGCTAAGTTTGGTCAGAAGTCCCAAAGTAGCATATTTAGGAAAGTTGGGCTACCAGGCTTGAAAGATAAGATACTGGTCTGTAGGAATTTCAAAAAAATGTTTTGGTTTTTGTTGAACTGGGGAGCAGTGTTGTCCGAAGCTTCATGCTTTTTGGCGATTGTATAAATTTAAAGTTGTAAAACAATGTATTTTATGAGTTTCTACATGCTTAACAATGATGAAGACTGACAAAATATCAGGACAAAATATAACAAAGCGTTTAATGACAACATAACTCCCAGTTGTATAAAAAGCCATCACATAATTAAAAAAGAAAGTTTTTGTATTTTTTGAACTGTGGAGCCGGGGAGTATACAGCCCCGAACGACTGTGGCGCTCTGCAGGCTTTTTCATACACAATATCAACCTCTACCCTCGCAGGTATCCATTTTTACCCCTGGGTGAAGTGAAGTAATTATAGTAAAGTATCTTGCTATTAAAAGGACACAAGTGTCACGACCGGGATTCGAACTAGCACAGCATATTGTGCCACAGCACCTTGTAAACCATTATTGTGCTAATGTAAAAGTAGTAGATCTCATCATTCTATCGTATTCCCACATACACTGTAGGTTGCAGGAAATACTGAGGGAATAAAAGGGCAGTGAGGAGTTCTTAAGCAGCCGTTTAATACCGGCAGGGTCGTGGCTTCAGCTCGGGCCTTTATCGCATGGCAACGACTCTGCAAGGTTTCAAACGGCAGCTTAAGAACGAGTCACTACTCTTTTACTCCCATTCATATATGCCTTTTTGGTTAAAAAGCATAATACATGTAAAGTAAGAAACTCTGTAAAACTTATTTGTTTCCGACATCCTTGAGCTCTGTACATCTGTACATGTGTTACATTTTTTATGACTGAGACGACAGCTTTTGGATATGCTTCGTGCGCGTAGTCTTGGTGCAAGACATTTCTTGTTTTCCTTTCATACACAGCGCTGGTTCAAGCTGCATCGCCTGTATAGAGAAACGTCTTGCACCAAGACTAGCGCGTAAACAACCGGTTATAAACAGAGCTCCAGCTGGTCATTATCAACCATTAAAACACCCCCACGTGAGGCGCTCTCCACCAATAGGAACAGCGAAACTGTTTGAGGTATTTATGAATATAACCAATAACAGTTTAAACACCCTCCATAGGCGTGAATTGACACCCTCAGCTTCACTTCCGATGTACATTAATTTGCCCAATGGGGTAAGATAATAATATAACAATAAAGACTTGCCATGCGCACATATCCATCCTGGTGGGTGGTTCAAGGCGCAGTGAAACCAAAAACAAAACGAGAGAAAAACAGACATAATAAATTTAACCCTTGAAAACCTGTGTCATGGAATAAGTTTTGAGAAGAAGACCTACTGTACATGTACATGTAGAAAGTTCCAGATGCGTGGTGCAGCTGAAGATGAAGACCTCCCACACCAGGATTGTAAGTTCCAGATGCGTGGTGCAGCTGAAGATGAAGACCTCCCACACCAGGATTGAAAGTTCCAGATGAGAGGTGCAGCTGAAGATGAAGACCTCCCACACCAGGATTGTAAGTTCCAGATGCGTGGTGCAGCTGAAGATGAAGACCTCCCACACCAGGATTGAAAGTTCCAGATGATGGTGCAGCTGAAGATGAAGACCTCCCACACTAGGATTGTAAGTTCCAGATGATGGTGCAGCTGAAGATGAAGACCTCCCACACCAGGATTGAAAGTTCCAGATGATGGTGCAGCTGAAGATGAAGACCTCCCACACCAGGATTGAAAGTTCCAGATGCGTGCTGCAACTGAAGATGAAGACCTCCCACACCAGGATTGAAAGTAAGTTCCAGATGCGTGGTGCAGCTGAAGATGAAGACCTCCCACACCAGGATTGAAAGTTCCAGATGCGTGGTGCAACTGAAGATGAAGACCTCCCACACCAGGATTGAAAGTTCCAGATGCGTGGTGCAACTGAAGATGAAGACCTCCCACACCAGGATTGAAAGTTCCAGATGCGTGGTGCAACTGAAGATGAAGACCTCCCACACCAGGATTGAAAGTTCCAGATGCGTGGTGCAGCTGAAGATGAAGACCTCCCACACCAGGATTGAAAGTTCCAGATGCGTGGTGCAGCTGAAGATGAAGACCTCCCACACTAGGATTGTAAGTTCCAGATGATGGTGCAGCTGAAGATGAAGACCTCCCACACCAGGATTGAAAGTTCCAGATGATGGTGCAGCTGAAGATGAAGACCTCCCACACCAGGATTGAAAGTTCCAGATGCGTGCTGCAACTGAAGATGAAGACCTCCCACACCAGGATTGAAAGTAAGTTCCAGATGCGTGGTGCAGCTGAAGATGAAGACCTCCCACACCAGGATTGAAAGTTCCAGATGCGTGGTGCAACTGAAGATGAAGACCTCCCACACCAGGATTGAAAGTTCCAGATGCGTGGTGCAGCTGAAGATGAAGACCTCCCACACCAGGATTGAAAGTTCCAGATGCGTGGTGCAACTGAAGATGAAGACCTCCCACACCAGGATTGAAAGTTCCAGATGCGTGGTGCAGCTGAAGATGAAGACCTCCCACACCAGGATTGAAAGTAAGTTCCAGATGCGTGGTGCAGCTGAAGATGAAGACCTCCCACACCAGGATTGAAAGTTCCAGATGCGTGGTGCAACTGAAGATGAAGACCTCCCACACCAGGATTGAAAGTTCCAGATGCGTGGTGCAGCTGAAGATGAAGACCTCCCACACCAGGATTGAAAGTTCCAGATGCGTGGTGCAACTGAAGATGAAGACCTCCCACACCAGGATTGAAAGTTCCAGATGCGTGGTGCAGCTGAAGATGAAGACCTCCCACACCAGGATTGTAAGTTCCAGATGATGGTGCAGCTGAAGATGAAGACCTCCCACACCAGGATTGTAAGTTCCAGATGCGTGGTGCAGCTGAAGATGAAGACCTCCCACGCCAGGATTGTCGAGACTTGAACTCAATGAGGAGAAGCATGGAACTTGATCAAGGAGTCTTTGTATACAAAACACCATGGACCTCATCTCAGCATGCAACAGTTGTATACCAAAATACCAGTCCCAAAATAATTGCGTTTGGCCAATACATGTCCAAGTTTTTTGTCTTTCTTTTCTCAGTAAGATCAGTAATCTTGAACACTTTTGTTTTTACTTAACTATGTGCTACTCCGTTAGCTGTTTGGCATTTTCAGATCTTACTTAATGTAAATTTCAATTCCAATTTTAAGACATTTCACTAAAGTCTCCAATGGTATCGAAAGGGTTAACAGCTTTCGGTGTAGCTTTTTTAACTCTTATTTTGTTCCTTTATTGTTTTTAAAGGAACACGTTGCCCTGGATTGGACGAGTTGGTCTATAAAAAGCGATTGTAACCGTTTGATATCAAATGTATATGGTTAGAAAGATGTTGTAAAAGTAGAGTACAATGATCTAATGCATTGAAATTGCGTGGTTTTCCGTTAAAGTCAAATTTTTGACTCCCATAAATGGCCGACCGTGTTACATGTAGTTTGCAAAGTAAAAGGAAAACCATGCAATTTCGAGGCAAATTTATGTGGATCATTATATTCTACTTTTGATTTATCTATCTAACCATATGCATTTCATAACAAACGGTTTCAAACGCTTAATGATCAAACTTTTGGGATCTTATTGTTGACCTTTTAAAGGAACACGTTGCCTTGGATCGGACGTGTTGGTCTATAAAAAGCGTTTGTAACGGTTTGTTATAAAATGCAAACGGGTAGAAAGATGTTGAGAAAGTAGAATACAATGATCTACACAAATATGCCTCGAAATTGTTTTCTTTTTACCTCACCATGGCCAACTGTGTTATTTCTCAAAGTAAAAGGTAAACAACACAATTTCGAGGCAAACTTCTGTGGATCATTGTATTTTACTTTTAAAACATCTTTCTAACCATGTGCATTTTATAACAAACGGTTACAAACACATTTTTATAGACCAACTCGTCCGATCCAAGGCAACGTGTTCCTTTAAAGCCATTGGACCCTTTCGGTACAGAAAAAAAATATAAGTTCACAGATTTACAAATAATTTACAGGGTTTACAGAAGGTAATGGTGAAAGACTTCTCTTGAGATATTAGTCCATGAAATGCTTTACTTTCTGAGAAAACAGTAAAACAATATAAATTCTCGTTATCTTCAAATCGGAGAAGGGTTCTTTTTTAAAGACAAGTCGTCTGTCATCATTACATTGAGTGGTTCCACTATTCCCGCTCAAGTCATGGTTGAAAGCAGCACTGTTTGGATCACCTTCAGTTCAGGCACTATTACATCTGATGGTCTAGGGTTTAACTTGACCGTTGTTTCTGTTCCCTATGGTAAGTGATTTATTTGAAATTCTCTGCGAAAGCCAGAATTTGACTTTGGGGACCATTTTCTTTTAGTAAACCATGGAAATGTTGTGGCTGAGCAGTTAAAAAGAGCACCGAATTCAAACTCTGGTGTTTATAGCAGAGTGTGGGTTCGATCCCAGTCGTGACACTTGTGTCCTGAAGCAAGACACTGAAGCAAGACAACCATTGCTCGCTCCTTCGGCTTAAAGATATTGTTCTTGTGTGTTGTGTATCGCACGTAGAAGAACCCAGTGCACTTTTTAAAAGCGCACTTTGTTAAAGGCAGTGGACACTATTGGTAATTACTCAAAATATTTATTAGCATAAAACCTTTCTTGGTGACGAGTAATGGGGAGAGGTTGATGGTATAAAACATTGTGAGAAACAGCTCCCTCTGAAGTGCAATAGTTTTCGAGAAAGAAGTAATTTTCCTTGAATTTGATTTCGAGGCCTCAGGTTTAGAACTTGAGGTCTCGAAATCAACCATCTAAACGCACACAATTTCGCGTGACAAGGGTGATTTTTTCTTTCATTATTATCTCGCAAGTTCGATGACCGATTGAGCTCAAATTTTCACAGGTTTGTTATTTTATGCAAATGTTGAGATACACCAACTGTGAAGACTATTTTTCGACAATTACCAATAGTGTGTGTCCACTGCCTTTAAAGGAGTAGATCTCATCATTCAAACATAGTCCCATCTACCTTGCAGGAAATACAGATGTTAAATCATCTTGAGTGTCACGTGATGTTCTGCAAAGAGGCTTAGTACATGGCTCGGGGGAATTATAAGTACCCACAGGAGATCTTGTTGTTGACCTTTTAATGATTTTACTTTTTGTTGTTTAATTTGTTAGTTTTTCTTATTGTAAAGTGCCTGGGAGCATTTAAAATGGATTTTGCACTATATCCTCCTCTTACATACCAGTTTTAATGGTATTATGCCTTTTTCTTTGAATTGGGAAAAAACAATGATGCCATATATCAACCGATGCCCTAATTATCTTCATTTGTTAATATGAAGTATGCAAACATACATGTATATTAAAACTTCGATCAACTGGCCCCATTTATTTTTAGTTTTATGTTTTCACGGAAAACGAGAAAGTATGGTTTCCCGGTGAAGTCATACATGGAAGAAACATCTGCAGTGACTACAAGTGTTCTTTGAGACTCTGTGTATGACTTTATAGCCAGCAGTTGTCTTCATTTTATTAGGTGTTCGGGCCAACAGCCCGGAACACCTCTTATTTTTGTTCGTTTTTTTTTTCTTTTTCTTCATACTTCTTCTTCTTCTTCTTCTTCTTCTTCTTCTTCTTCTTCTTCTTCTTCTTCTTCTTCTTCTTCTTCTTCTTCTTCTTCTTCTTCTCAGCGTCCCTTGTCCGCTAACAAAAGCGCCTTTCCAAAACTCGTATGAAACTTCACACATAGTTAGCGATTTATTAGGAGAAGAAACCGTGTGAGTTACGTCATGATGACGTCATCAATTCTTGAGTTATGAATATTCAAAGTTTATTAATTCAAAAAATCATAACTTTTGATCTACATGAGGGATTCTTACAATCGACACATCATCGGAATTGTCATTGAAAACTCTGTAAACGCCCCACAGACATGACCCCATTTCGATGTTGTCTTCCGGGTCATAAAAGGGGTTGAAAATTTCAAAATTCACGTCTAAAGAACAACGTAAATCCCCATTGGTATGTGCATAAACATTGCACGTAGGCATACACACAACGTGTAGTGTATTAGCGGTGCAGCAGAGTCGCGCTCCAGTGATCATCCATAGAGCGCGAAAAAGCTTCATGAAGAATAGTCTTCGTTCAAGGCGGTTAAAACATACATGCCCCTTACAGTCTTTTCTACAGTCGTCAATATTTCCCAAGTTCATATTTCCTAAACTACATAAGCTATTTTGACAATCTATACATCATATGAAAGGGCTTTACGTACTTTACAGAAATGGATATGTTGGTGAACTTTCGTTGACCTTTTGACCTGTTTAAACCGGAAGTGACTGTGAAATGATTTGAAAGGGCGTTGTTTATTGCCTTTTAGGTTGAAATATACATCATTTGATGCTTATCAAGTCTGGCAAAGGTCTGGTTTAAAACAAATATTACCGATGACGTCACCAAACATACACTTTTACTAGATGACGTAATCATGTTGTTTTGACAGTTTTTGCAATTTGAATCATTTATTACAAATCTTGAGAACAAAGCAAGGTGGAATGTTTGTTTTTTAATCCAGGCTTTTACTCCCGGAAACCGAACACCTTGAGTTTGTTCAAAAACTCTCAATCTCTAGTTCAAAATATTTTTTTATTCAATTTTAAAAATAACCATGGTAACTTGCAAAAAATAAAAAATTAAAAAATAATAATAAAAAGTGTGAATAATTACTGGCTTTCAAATCTGATTTTTATTTATTTTTTGTATATTTTTTTTCTTAATATTTATAACAAAGCGTATAAATAAACAGTGATAATTGAATCAACAAGCTGATGTTTAAATTTTATTATTAATAATAATATTGATATGAGGGTAAAAAAATTAAAATCTCAAAAAATATTAGAAAATGATATAAGGCACATGGCTTCTTTAAGCCTCTGTATTTTTTCCCCAGAATGCTCAGCAAAATATTCAGTCACATGATTTGATCATCATGAATTGTGAATTGAAATAGTGTTTGATGAAACTTTTTTGGTGGGCAAATATTTTTATATGGCCGAAACATTATGACATATTTTTGTACCTTGTAGAAATGCCTAAAATACCAAACTTTTTGCAAAGTGCAAATAACCAGTGGAGCTTTACGTGTTTCTAAGTTTTGGTCAATGGAGAGGAGACTCTTTGCTTAGAAAATAAAACCACACAATATTTATCTAGGGAATGTTTACATAGCGCACAGAGAGGTAAAAGATTTGCCACTATTTTAGGGACACCTCGAAAACAGGACCTCCTATGATATAAATGTATTTTGTTGTTTTTATTGATATTATTATTTGTTTTATTATTATTATTTTAGTTATTATTATTATTCTTAAGGTGGATGCGTCTCAAATCCCTGCTTAAATAGTGGAGAGTGTCACCTCAACGATCCTGCACAGGATGATTACTACTGTACGTGTCAGCCAGGTTGGTTTGGCAACATTTGTAATGGAAACAGTAAGTAGTAAGAATAAAGGAGATTTATTTAAAGAGATTGTAAAACAATGATACTGAAAGGAGATAGACCTTAAATACATATTACCCACTCTCAGGAACAATCTTCCCGTTCACATCCGTGCCTCCACTACACTGGAGTCATTTAAAACCGCTCTCAAAACACACTTATTTAAATCCATCTAAGCTGTCAGTTTCTGCTATTTCATCCCACTTTAAATTGTCATTTTTATGTTATCGTACAGTTCTTGTTTCAGCGCTTAGAAACCTGGTATTAAGCGCTATACATGTATATATGAACAATTATTACTTTATTATTTCTTCAAGTCTTGAAAAGGGAAACTTTGAAAGGGGAACGAATGCCAAGACAATGGCTTCAGGGGCAGGGCCCCTGTGTAATTCAGGCAGGATATTAGTAACAATATAGTAAAATACATTTTAAAATATACAATGTACTTTTAAAGGAACACGTTGCCTTGGATCGGACGAGTTGGTCTATAAAAAGCGTTTGAAAACGTTTGTTATGAAATGCATATGGTTAGAAAGATGTTTTAAAAGTAGAATATAATGATCCACACAAGTATCACTCAAAACTGCACGGTTTTCCTTTTATGTCGCGAACTAACACAGTCGGCCATTCATGGGAGTCAAAAATTTGACTCCCATTAATGGCCGATCGTGTTAGTCGACGAGAACGAAAACCACGCAATTTCAAGACATATTTGTGTAGATCATTGTATTCCACTTTTACCGTACATCTTTCTACCCATATGCATTTTATACGAACGCTTTTCAAAGACCAACTCGACCAATCCAAGGCAACATGTTCCTTTAAAAAAGGTGACGAAGGTGCTTTTAGTTCAAACAATTAAAGTAAGAAGTTCAAAATGCACAATGTGTAAATAAAACTATACTGGAGAAATAAACATTAATTAAAAAAGTACAGGGAATTGAAAATACAAGCAATGACAAGAGGGCCTATACACTCAAGTGGTTACATGTACAACATTAATCAACTGAAGAATTAAAGGCAGTGGACACTATTGGTAATTACTCAAAATAATTATTAGCATACAAACCTTACTTGGTGACGAGTAATTGTGAGAGGTTGATGTGAGAAACGATTCCCTCTGAAGTAACGTAGTTTTCGAGAAAGAAGTAATTTTCCTCGAGTTTGATTTCGAGACCTCAGATTTAGAATTTGAGGTCTCGAAATCAAGCATCAGAAAGCACAAAACATTGTGAGAAACAGCTCCCTCTGAAGTGCAATAGTTTTCGAGAAAGAAGTAATTTTCCTTGAATTTGATTTCGAGGCCTCAGGTTTAGAACTTGAGGTCTCGAAATCAACCATCTAAACGCACACAATTTCGCGTGACAAGGGTGTTTTTTTCTTTGATTATTATCTCGCAACTTCGACGACCGATTGAGCTCAATTTTTCACAGGTTTGTTGTTTTATGCATACCTTGAGATACACCAAGTGAGAAGACTGGTCTTTGACAATTACCAATAATGTCCACTGTCTTTAAACAACTTCAAAAACAAAATGTTTTTGTTTTGATTACCTTTTGCAGTATGCTCGGTGAACGAATGTCCAGGAAACAGCACATGCATACCGGTCGGTGCTACTGGCTTTGACTGTGAATGTCATGAAGAATTCTATGGCCCCTCATGCGACAAAGGTAAAATTGGCAGCGCTTCACAACCTCTTTGATTCGTACAATTCATAATCATAGACATTAAAGGCACTGGACATGCTGGAATGTGCCGCTAATTTCAGCACCCAACTTTGGTGGTGCACTTCTAGAGCCATTCTGGTGTAGCTATTTTTTTTTAAATTGGTTTACACCTAAACTGCACCACACTCTGTTTTGTTTTTAAATTATGGGAACATTTGTACGTGCAGTTTAGGTGCGTTATGTAAATTAGTACAAATTTAGCACCAGTGGTGTTGGTGTACAAGAAATTGGTGTCATTTTGGTGTTTTCAATACTGGTGCAGTTTTGGTGCATCAATTATTTAAATTAGCATCAACTTTCTTGGCAACGAGCAATGGAGAGCTGTTGATGTGAGAAATGACTCTCTCTAAAGAATTTAATAGTTTTTGAGAGAGGGGTAATTTCTCAGTCAAATAATAAAAGACTTCAAGCCTGAAGCCTTTTATTTGTACACAAATTTGTTGCGACAATTTTCTTAATTTATTATTATTCTTTTTCAATTTTGATGACCAATTGATCAGCCCAAATTTTCTCAGAACTGTTATTTTATGGCTAGCATACGTTGGGATACGCCAAGTGAGAATACTGGTCTTTGACAAAAAAAAATGTTGTATCTCGCACGGAAATGCTCTGCTTGCTTTGTGTGTATCCAGACTTTTTAAGTTGATATACAACGTTGGGGGCAATTTCAAACTCGGGTGTTGCGTAAATAGGTAGTGCAACAATTATGCACCAGGGATGAGATTTTTCAGTCTTTTATCTGAATTTAGACTTTATGTCGGCCTTGTGAAGAAAATCATGCAGGCGGACATGGCGGAACTGTTTCCACAAGAAACCCTGCTGTTTGGTCTACTTCTCTAGTGCTGCGGAAAAGCTCCTTTAAATCTATAACTCCTTATTGGTTTACAAAAAGGTGGAATTGGCATCATTTAAAGGACACTATTGGTAATTACTCAAAATAAATATTATCATGAAACCTTTCTTGATTACGAGTAATGGGGAACTGTTGATAGTATAAAACATTGTAAGAAACGGCTCCCTCAAAAGTGACGTAGTTTTCGAGAAAGAAGTAATTTTCCTTGAATTTGATTTCGAGACCTCAAGTTTAGAATTTGAGGTCTTGAAATCAAGCATCTGAAAGCACTTACAAGGGTGTTTTTTTGTTTCATTCGTATTTCGCAACTTCGACGACCAATTGAGCTCAAATTTTCACAGGTTTGTTATTTTATGCACATGTTTAGATACACCAAATGAGAAGACTGGTCTTTGACAGTTACCAATAGTGTCCACTGTCTTTAACAAAAACCTTAGAATTTGTATCCCAGTGTCAGACTTTTTTGTTAGCAATGACGATGCACTAGACACAAATGAAGGGTGTGTTAAATTTGCATTGGTTTTTACCCATTTACACCGATGTGTGTTAACACTGTATACTTATAGTACTTTCCTGAGTTCTGTGAAAAAAAAAAAAATCCCAGGCATACATATTACTTGAGTGGGATTCGAACCCACGACCTTTGCAATTCTAGAGCAGTGTCATACCAACTAGTTGACGGTATGACACTGCTCTAGATATGCAAAGGTCGTTAGTATGACACTGCTCTAGAATTGCAAAGGTCGTGGGTTTGAATCTGTGATTTTTTTTGCAGAACTCAAGTATTATTATTATAATAATTATTGGTTTATTAAAAGTTCAAAGATCTCAGCCTAAGGGCTGAATTGAGTTAAAAAGATAACTGAAAGAATATACAAAAAGGGGAGTGTTTATACAGACAAATTGTTTAAAAGATTATGTACAATTGAACAAAAATTAACTTTGATTCCAGCTCCATAAAAGAGCAAGAAGTAAAAAAAAATCAACTGTTGAGTATATAGTGCTAACACATACCATTGTTTATGGTTAAAACCAAAATGAGTATTTTGATGTTATTCAACTATTTGAACCAACCCTCTTCGAGCTACATGTAGGTATGGTCATCGTTTGTCTTTAGTCAATAGAGCACTGATTTAAAGACAACATTATCAAAAAAGATACAAAATAATTTACTTGTGAAAGTTTCATTTGAATACAGTGTCTGCTTGTTGAGAAAATAGGAAAATTTTCACAAAGAAGGTATTTTCACAAAGAAGGCAATCCGTTAATTAAAGATTACAGATTAAAAATATTTGTTGTCATGATAAAAACGTGAAATTTGTCTTCCCTGTGTAAAGGAGACTACATTACATACAAGAAAGGCATAGCAACAATAGACAACGGAAATAAAATTACAATTTACAGATATACACAAATACTAAAAAAGTTGTAAAAATGTTCAGTGAGGGGAAGCGTAAACCAACCACATCTCTGGTCGATGCATGGAATGGACACCACCTCTCAGAAATCTGAGAAATGATTCATGTATGAATCGTTGCTCAGATACAAGTGTTGGTTTTTCTTTCTCCCTGATTGTTGTAGAAAAAAACCTCCTGGATTGCACGATGCAAATATTTGCAAGCTGTGTCTCTGATCTGATCAAAAAGGCTATAAAAGCAACACTTGTGGGTGCAAACTTGCATAAAAACTTACTTATAAAAATATTTTTTTTTCTCTGCATTGTCTGATTTCTGTAGTGATTCAGCGGGTCGAGATTGGCCCAGGTCTACCAACAATAATCACATCGCCTGATTATCCGAGCCCCTACCTCAATAAGACATCAACTATTTGGATCGTGCAGGCAGCAAGAGGGAAAATTCTTATAATATTCTCCAGCTTCAGCACAGTGCAAGACCAGGATTTTATCTACGTTGGAGATGGTGATGTTTATCAGGATGATTCTAGTCGTTTCTTTAAGTGGAGTGGCACCAACCAACCACCGAGGCTGATTTCGAGTGGAACAACAGTCTGGATAATCTTCAACTCTACATCTGGTTCTGCCTCTAATCTGGGATTCAGTTTAACAATTTTTAGAGTTTTTGGTGAGTATCTTGTCTTGCCTGCTCAGAAAATAACCATAAAGAAAAGGGTGTGTTCGATTAACTTATCCCGGTTGACCCCGCGGTGCTCCATCGGGTGAGCCCCTGACAAGGGATAATCAAACAATCACTCGCGCCCTCTCGTGGGGGCGTCATGCACCTCGGGCCAGCCCCAAGTGACCCGTTCCACAAGCAGGACTTGGGGCTGACCCGGGTGAGCCCCTGCAATGACATCAGTTCAGCAGATATGTAGTTCAGCAGATATGGGTTAAGATGTGGGAGAAAAACCAAAAACAAGGGGGATAGAGCCTATGCAATTAAGTTGGAACTGAAAACCAAATCCACCTGCATTGGGTGGGACTTGAAGGGGGGGGGGTCTATCATGTCTATAGAGGTAAAAGGCAGGGAAAGAAACCATACAGGGCACCTTTTTCAAAAGGGGAAAACCTTTCAAGTTCAACGATTAATAAAACACTAACCTTTCAAGTTCAACGATTAATAAAACACTAACCTTTCAAGTTCAACGATTAATAAAACACTAACCTTTCAAGTTCAACGATTAATAAAACACTAACCTTTCAAGTTCAATGATTAATAAAACACTAACCTTTCAAGTTCAACGATTAATAAAACACAAACCTTTCAAGTTCAACGATTAATAAAACACTAACCTTTCAAGTTCAACGATTAATAAAACACTAACCTTTCAAGTTCAACGATTAATAAAACACTAACCTTTCAAGTTCAACGATTAATAAAACACTAACCTTTCAAGTTCAATGATTAATAAAACACTAACCTTTCAAGTTCAACGATTAATAAAACACAAACCTTTCAAGTTCAACGATTAATAAAACACTAACCTTTCAAGTTCAACGATTAATAAAACACTAACCTTTCAAGTTCAACGATTAATAAAACACTAACCTTTCAAGTTCAACGATTAATAAAACACTAACCTTTCAAGTTCAACGATTAATAAAACACTAACCTTTCAAGTTTAACGATTAATAAAACACTAACCTTTCAAGTGCAACGATTAATAAAAAACTAACCTTTCAAGTTCAACGATTAATAAAACACTAACCTTTCAAGTTCAACGATTAATAAAACACTAACCTTTCAAGTTCAACGATTAATAAAACACTAACCTTTCAAGTTCAACGATTAATAAAACACTAACCTTTCAAGTTCAACGATTAATAAAACACTAACCTTTCAAGTTCAACGATTAATAAAACACTAACCTTTCAAGTTCAACGATTAATAAAACACTAACACAGAAGAGCAGGTTTGTTTCTACTGCTGGCCATGCATTCATTTTGGTATTCAATTTTGAAAAATCGAAAAACTGTCTTGTGTGTGGAACCCCCTGAGGCCCTACCCCCCCCCCCCCCCCCCCCACACACACATACATGTACAGCTCTGTGTTACAGTCACTGTGGACATTCCTCCGTACCCTACACTGAAAATCTTAAACTTTGTAAAAACCACTGTGTGCGGATGCGTTTAAAGGCACTGGACACTTTTGGATCTCAACATATGCACAAAATAACAAACCTTTACAAATTTGAGCTCAATATTGGTCATCAAAGTTGTGAGAGAATTATGAAAGAAAAAACACCGTTGTCGCACAAGTTGTGTGCTTTCAGATGCCTTGAATTCCGTGTTCAAATAGGTCTCGAAATTTAATTCAAATATTTTAGTGAGAAGTTAATTCTTTCTCAAAAACTGTGTTACTTTAAAGGCGTTGTTTCTCACAATATTTTACACATCAACAGCTCTTAATTGCTTGTTACCGAGTTGTTTTTATGCTAAAAAATATGTTGAGTAATTACCAATAGTGTCCAGTGCCATTAAGTCCACATAGTGTTTAATCCCCATGTAGACCTCTTTCGTTCTCAGGTCCACACTTCATATCTAGACTATTTTAAGGGGAATAATCAATTCCTGCCTTTAGATCCCCTGAGTTACAGATATGTTCATCTTAAAGGATTTGGGTACCTTTTCAAAATGTCCATAGATTTACATCAAACTCACAGGGTTTGAAGATAATGATAGTGGAAAGCTTCCCTTCAAATATTACTATAACTAAGGTGCTGTAGTTTTTGAGAAATGAGTAAAACAATGTCATGAAAATACGTTTGTAAATGATTTTAATACTTTTCGTCTCATGAGACGAAAATTATTTTCATGACATTGTTTTACTCATTTCCCCAAAAGTACAGTAAAAGTACGTAATATTTTCAGGGAAGCTTTCTACTATCATTATCTTCAAACTGTGTAAGTTTAGTGTAAATCTGTGGACATTGTGTTTTTTGTCCTACAAAAGCTACATAGACCCTCTAAAGGAACACGTTGCCTTGGATCGGTCGAGTTGGTCTTTGAAAAGCATTTGTAACCGTTTTTTATAAAATGCATATGGTTTGAAATGTGTTTTAAAAGTAGACTACAATGATCCACACACATTTGCCTCGAAATTGCGCGGTTTTCCTTTTACTTTGCGAACTGACACGGTTGGCCATTTATGACTCCCATAAATGGCCAACCGTGTTTGTCGACGAGGTAAAAGGAGAACCACGCAATTTCGAGTGATACTTGTGTGGATCAATATACTCTACTTTTAAAATATGTTTCTAGTCATATGCATTTTATAACAAATGGTTACAAATACTTTTCAAAAACCAACTCGACCGATACAAGGCAACGTGTTCCTTTAAGTGTTTCCTTCTTCTTGTAGCCCCTTTTAGTTGCCAAGAGTGGCTTTATCCTTGTTTTGGGCAAATTTAAAGACACTGGACACTATTGGTAATTACTCAAAATATTTGATGGCATAAAAACTTTCTTTGTAACAAGCAATGGAGAGCTGTTGATACATGTAGTATAGTTGTCGAGAGAGAAGTAATTTTCCACTAAAATATTTGATTCTGATTTCGAGACCTCATAATTAGATTTTGAGGTCCCGAAACCAAGCATCTGAAAGCACACAAGTTTGTGTGACAAGGGTGTTTTTTCATCCATGATAACATGTATCTCGCAACTTTGACCTCAATTGAGCTCAAATTTTTCACACATTGTCATTTTACGAATATGTTGAGATACACCAAGTGAGAAGACTGGTCTTTGACAATTACCAATCGTGTCCACTGTCTTCAAATAATAACATATTGTGTTATTGATTGATAATAATATGGTCAATTTTTTGCTGGACCTTTATCTCATGGTTCACCTTCATTTTACTTCCTTTAAACATTGGGCTATGCAGACAATATAACTTGTTCAGATGATGAGTTTGACTGTGGCCATTCAGTCTGTATTGCATCACAACTTAAATGCGACAGGCATGCTGATTGCTCCGATGGATCTGATGAACTAGACTGCTCGGGTAAGGAAGTTTAAACATTTAAAGGAACGTTACAGAATTGGTAAGAAACAAAAATTGTGAAGATCACCAATCACAGATTCACATAAAAGTTACACAGTTTAATGATTGTTGAAATATTTCTGTCTGAAATGTCATATTTGATAAGAAATAAATAATCTTACTTCGCGTTTGGAGTTTATCGCTCAGACACTGGACACTTTTGGTATTTGTCAAAGACCAGTCTTCTCTCTTGATCAGTGTTGGTGTATCTCAACATATGCACGAAATTGGTCGTCTAAGTTGCGGGAAATTAATGGAAGAAAAAATACCCTTGTCACACGAGGTTGTGTGCTTTCAGATGCTTGATTTCGGGACCTCAAATTCTAATTCTGAGGTCTCAAAATCAAATTCGTGGAAAATTACATCTTTTTTGAAAACTATGCTACCTCAGAGGGAGCCGTTTCTCACTACATGTATGTTTTATACTATCAACAGCTCTCCATTGCTTGTTTCCAAGTAAGTTTTTATTCTAACAATAATTTTGAGTAATTACCAACAGTGTCCAGTGCCTTTAAGGCACTCGCTTGTATCTTATTTTAAGGGAGTCACAATGTGTGATGAAGAGGTTTTCAACTAGTGGTTAAAACCCGCCGAGGTCGGGTTCTTGATAATTTTTTCCGAAATGAAAAACATAACAATTTTTGGTCAAACAGTAAAATAAATGCAAAGATTTTAATTGTTCGATTCAATGGTTTCTTTCAACATAACACCCCTCCAGCTATGAAATGGTAAGGCCCTCAGGTAAACAACTCCTTACACATGTTATAAGGAGATTGCTGTGGGCGTTGCACGTATCGCGTGATGTGACAGCTGTCCCGGCCGTTTCAACACTTTTTACAAGTGTTATATCATATCAGAATGGATAAACTGTCTTAGGTATTTATGAATGGTACTGTGTAATTCAAGGGTACTGACCTTAAAGGCACTGTACATGTTTGGTAATTGACAAAGACAAGTCTTCTCACTTGGTGTATCCAATCATAACCATGAAAAAAACAAGCCTGTGAAAATTTGGGCTCAATTGCATGGTCGTCGAAGTTGCGAGAAAATGATGGAAAAAAAACACCCTTGTTAGACGAATACATGTATGTGTGCTTTCAGATAGGAATAAAAGACTTCTAGCTAGAAGTCTTTTATTATTTTAGTGAGAAATTACTTCTTTCTCAAAAACTACATGTACGTTACTTCGGAGGGAGTCGTTTCCCACAATGTTTTATACTATCAACAGCTCTCCAATGCTCGTTACCAAGTCAGTTTTTAAGTTAATATTTGTTTTGAGTAATTACCAAACGTGTACATTCCCTTTAAACAGCGAGTGCCTTAAATGCAGGAAATTACTCTATACACTGATACCTGGACTACGTATGTACTTGTGTAATGTCAACAAAAAAGGTATATGCTGTCATTTTTTTCTCTTCTTTGTTTTGCCTCACTCATAGTCTGCAACACAACCAGTCAGGTCACACTTGACTATGGCACACAGTTCTCGATATATTCATCCGGTTCATCAAACGTTTACTACAGCAACTGCAGATGGACCGTGAGGGCCCCTCCCGCGGCCAGCATCCTGATCCGCATCTATCGCTTTGATGTACCTCAGGGTTCAGGGTTAATTATCGCAGCTGTAGAAAGAGTAGATGCTACTGATCGAACCTCATGGCTTGCCTATTTCGAACAGGGTCACCAAGACCCTGGTTACGTCCTCTTTAATGAACAGACGATTGGAATTTTGTTCGGTGGACCACCGTCTGATGTTGGTTTTCATTTTGGTATCGAAGCAGTGAACAGAGGCGAAGGTAATTACATAAAGATAGATTAACAAAAAGTTATTAACCAAAAACGTCCTCACAGCACAAAAGGCTGATTTACAATAATTTTCTTGTGGTTGTAATAGTTTCACCTGCGAAGAA
Organism: Asterias amurensis; assembly: GCF_032118995.1. NCBI lineage: Eukaryota > Metazoa > Echinodermata > Asteroidea > Forcipulatida > Asteriidae > Asterias > Asterias amurensis. The sequence goes on along the minus strand of NC_092664.1, from coordinate 14,832,910 downwards.
CTGCACTGAAAGTTTGGGGTCTTAGATTGTTTTGTTTTTTGTGTGAACAGAATGTTGGTTTTTCTGCAAAAAAAGATACACTTAAAGTAGTAATAATAACTAGTTTTTAGAAAGCGCAATTTACTATAACTATATCAATGCGCTTAACATTATAGTGCCCTGGTCATCGGCCCAATTATGTCCCTTTAATCTTTCTCAGCTACAATGCACTTGGGGAGTATACAGCCCAAGCTGCCAAAAGCTTTTAAGGCTTTAGTAAACACAATATCAACCTCCACCATCGCAGGTACCCATTTATACCCCTGGGTGGAAAGAAGCAATTGTAGAAAAGCATCTTGCTCAAAGACACATGGGTCATAACCGGGATTCGAGCCCACACTCCGATGACTTAACCACAAGAACTTGATGCTCTTAACCGTTTCAGCTGATTACCATACCTGTGTGAGGTTATTCAAGGTACTCACAGTCAATGAGCAATATTCGACCTCTAGCCAACAGCGCCCTCTTCAGATGTCGCAATTTGTATAAGACCGAATGCATAACGGGAATGCTCCATCAAAAATAATAATAATAATAGAAACTGTATTTATACTGCGCCTTTTGTCAAAGGATACAAAGCACCAGGTATTGTTACTGCAAGGTGTGGGGTGAATTTTAAGATATAAGACCTAATCCTTAAGCACCATGTAATGGTTTACAAGGTGCTGTGGCGCAATATGCTGCCAATCCAGCCAGGAACACCGGGGCGAACCCCTTCTCTTTTCGATAAGTGCACTGGGTTCTTTTACATGCGTTTACACAACACATGGGATCAACGGCTTTACGTCCCATCCGAAGGACGAAGCAATGGTTATGTGTCTTGCTTAAGGACACAAGTGTCACGGCTGGGGATTCGAACCCACACTCTGCTGATCAGAAACACCAGAGTTTGCATTCGGTGCTCTTAGCCGCTCGTCCACGACACTCCCGTCAAAAGAAAGAGGCTAAAAAGACACCTCCTTTTTTTTCTAGCAACTAACGCCTGTTATCTCTATGTGATTTGTTTTCTGAACAGAGTGGATATATCACAAACATGATGCGAAATTCTCCAGGCAAAATAATGCTCATACAATAAGTTTAATGACTCAGATAATTTAATGTAACAGACTCACTTATTGAAAAGGATTACACTTTCCGAGTTTTTGTGGCCAAACTCATAAATTCTTAAAATGAAGTTTTTCTGTACTGTGAATAGAATCAAGGAAAGTTCTCCAAGAAGTGGTCATACATATGTGTAACTTCTGCTTAATCTGTGGAATTGAGTGTCGAATTTGTTTCTTCTCCTGACCAACACAACAGGGTACTCCGAATGTGAAGTCTACCCATACGTTTACCTAAATGAGGAAAGGTGTGATGGTATTTTGCAGTGTCCCAACGGAGATGACGAAGTCGACTGTGGTAAGAGTTTAACATTTGGTTCGGTAGTCGGGTTGGCGGCGTAATAATAATAGTAATAAAAGTAACCAGTTTGTATACCCCGCTTTTCACACCCGAGTGCATTTCCAACATTATTACCCCTGTCCACTGGGCCACAACTTCATGATTTAATTTGTCCTGTCCTTGGACCATCTCAGCTCCCTTGGGATTATACAGCATGTCGATAAATAAGCGCTACTCGTCTAAATCAATCACAAGAACTATCCTTGCCCAGTGCAGGTACCCTTACCCCTTGGTTGAGAGAAGCAACAATAGTTATTAGTGTATTTCTGAGGGACACAATTAAGCGTCCTGACCAAGACTTGAACCCAGATTCTGCTGGGCCAAATTTCATAGAGCTGCTTAGCACAAAAATTTGCTTTGCATGAAATGTTTTCCTTGATAAAAACAGGATTACCAGCCAAATTTCCATTTGTTGCATATTGCTTTTTACTGGTATTCAGCTATTGTTTGCTTATCCTGAATATCACATGGAAATTTGGTTGGTTATCCTGTTTTTATCACGGCACAAGTTTCATGCTCATCAAGTTTGTGTGCTGAGCAGCTCTGTGAAATTGGGCCCTGAATAGAAGCGCCAGGGTCTAATGGTGTCTTTGCTTGCCGTTCCTCCTCTGGGACCCCCAAGGTTCAGAGTTCCTTCCACATTGTTCTTCCCATTCCCATTAAATACAGCCCTGGGGAGGTCCCTGGAGTTTTTTACCCCAAAGTTACTATCACCAAAGGTTGATATATATATGGAGACGTTTGTGTTTTGTGTTATAAAACAAAAGGACCCAAACCCTGTAAACAAAAACATGTTGTCAGTGGTTTGATCAGTCGCCTTGTTCAAAATCATTTCTCGTGCTTGTAAGATTTGATTAAAAACTTAGCAAAAAGAAACATCGCCATATCTTCAGTTTAGGAAGAGCATATAACCACCTGCACAAATTAAATCATAAAGTTGTGTTAGCTTGAGTTTTATGAGAAAAAAAAATGTAATTTCAGATTGTCAACCTGGTACTTATCTTTGTGCCAATGGTATAAGTGTCAGCAACCCTGATGCAGAATGTGATGGCAATGCGGACTGTTTAGACTACTCTGATGAAGGGAAAAGATGCCATGCATGTAAGTTCATTCCTATAGAAAGATTCACAACGATTTTCGGCGGGATACTGCCGAGAGTTATATGCTGGGATTCCCTGGGAGTTCATGCACCGGCAACCGCCAACACAAAAACTTACACTGTGCAGGGATGTGATTTCTCCGTTTTCAAGTGAGATAACGTGGTTCCTTTTGGCCCTATTTAGATCAGGTTCTAAAAGAAATAGAGATACGACCATATAATAACGCCCCAGTTTACAGAGTAGGGCTTTTATAACCAAAGAGTTAATAGTTGGGCTTCATGGTCGCCAGTTTTCCCAGCTCACAAGCTTTCACGCTTTGCCCTCAAAGCTCAGCCTAATATTACATGTGTGCACTGTGGTAATTTTCCTAGCTGATTGATTTCTACATGAACATACTGTACATAGGCTATTTATTATTTATTGTCTCTAGTTTTTGATTGCTGCTATGGTGTGTAAGCCCCAGGTATGGAATATTCTTGTCCTTGGTGCCCCTTCAAAAATTTCCCTTTTGACTTTACGATTTTCCAGTGGAAGTAGAAGAGAATATTAAAGCACATGTTTGAAACTATTTACACACTTGTTTCCCATAGATTGATTTTATTGTTTTAATTCAGCTGGCTGTGTCAACATTGAGAATACTTTTTGTAGTGCGATCCTGCCATACCAAAAGACTCTCTTCTCTAACGAGCTGGGGCTTTCACAGCAGCAAGCAAACGACTTGATAACGGAGCATCAAGTCCAGATATTGGGGAACTGCAGCGAGGCACAGCGGGTTGCACTTTGCAGATCATTCTATCCAGCTTGCCCTCGTTTCACCTCAGACCAGGTTTGTTCCTCTGCATGTAAGGATGCCCTGGAATGTGCAGGACTAACGGGAAACTCCTCGCTGCAATGCGATGTCTATCCAGACCAGATGTCGGAAGCAGATGTCTGTAAATTCAGTGAAGAGGGTAAGTCAAATTCCTTTGAAAACTGTATTGTTTAAGAAAGTACATGGGTACGGCTTCTGACTGGCAACCCCCCCCCCCCCCCGAAAAAAAAAAAAATAAAAAAAAAATAGGGAGACCGTTCATATAACGGCTAGCCCAGTTGCCAGAGCCTCAGCATGTTAATTTGGAGGTGACAGATTAAAGTCCCACTGACCAATTAATTGTTGTTTCACTTGAGGTTATTACTTGATAATAAAATTACCAGTGTAATCACAACATTATATTGGGTGCGTTCGATAAGCTTCCCCGGGTCGACCCCGGTGTGCTCATGCGGTTGGCATATTTTGTTTTCCAGAACGAAAAGAAGGCCTATCTTATTTATCTGGCCCCCAGGCTTTTGGATCGGGTCACTTCATGCTGACCCAAGGTGCATTGACGTCACGAGGAGGGTGATGTTTTTCCTAGGAAGAATGTTGGTAATTACATGTATTTGCCCACATTCATACTGGGGAAAAAAAAAACTTCCCTGATGAGCACAACGGGGCGGACCTGGGAAAGCTAATCAAGTGCATTCTTTATTTGACAGTCCATTGTTCAGGGATAAGAAGTTTTCAACTTTTAGCTGAACTCAAGACTATTGGGGTTCTGCCTGGTGACAAATTTAGCTGTTATATTTCCCTCCAGTACAGAACAAGGGGTGACCAAAAGATGAAAATTACATTGACTTAAAGGCAATAATTTGATTTAAAGACCTCAGATTTAGAATTTGAGGTCTCAAAATCAAGCATCTGAAAGCATACAACTTTGTGTGACCATGGTGCGACAAGAGTATTTTTTTATTTTCATTAATATCTCCCAACTTCAATGACTGATTGAGCTCAAATTTTCATGGGTACATTATTTTATGCATATGTTGAGATACACCTGTGGATACTGGTCTTTGACAATTACCAATAGTGTCCAGTGTCTTTAAATGAACGTTACAGAATTGGTAAGAAACAAAAATCGTGAAGATCACAGATTTGCATAAGACTAACACAGTCTAATCATGATGATAGTAGAAAACATCTCTTGAAATATTTATGTCTGAAATTTCGTTTTTTTATGAGAAATAAATCATCTAATTTCGCGTTTGGAGTTTATCGCTCAGTGAGCGTTTTAATGATTTTTGTTTTGGCATCGATGCAATGCAAAATGCGTAATCAGTGTTTCACTATTCTCTTGTGACCAAGATGGCAGATGGATCTTAAACTTCTACAGACTTGTCAGTTTATGTATATGGTGTATAACACAAAGTGCTTCCACTGCCAGCAACTTTTTTTGCTAGCAAAACCAATTCTGTAATGTTCCTATTAGTGTTTTTTTAGTCCTCAACTACCTTCCTTGTTTCAAACTCGTAGATGTAATAAAGACAGCAGACAACTCAGGCCTTCGTCAGGAAGCCCCTCCAGTTCCTAGTCGATTTAAGAGAATTGTCGGGGGGAGTGAGACGCAGATCACAAACTGGCCTTGGATTGCTTCATGGCGGTTCCCGACTGGACTGCATGGTTGTGGGGCCACACTGATCAGCCCTCTATGGGCTGTTTCTGCAGCACACTGCAGGTAAATTAATAATAATAATAATTGATTTTTATATAGCGCTTGGTCACAGCCCGAAGGGCGTATCAAAGCGCTTCTGACATTATTAACCCTTGTTACCATGGTTACTGGGCCAGGTATTTCATTCCTTCAACAATCTCGGCTCACTAGGGAGTTACCGCGCTCCGAGCTAATCATTCACATAAACCATCACTGCCCTCACAGGTACATGTACCCATTTTACCCCTGGGTGGAGTGAAGCTTATGGTTAAAGTGTCTTTTGCTCATAGACGAAAGTGTCAAGCTGGGATTCAAACCCACTTTCAGATGACTTAGTCGCCAGAACTTGAGGTTGATGCTGAGGTCGATGCTTGGGGCGAACTTGTTACGTGCAGGGCCACGACTCCCCATCATTTAACATGCAAAAAAGATACTGGTAGTGGGCTGCAGCTTACAAAAAGGGCTCCTCTATAAATTTACTGCCTACTTATTGCCTACTGCATATTTTTAGGAAGTTGTTTAACATTCATAAATACCTAAGACAGTTTCCATTCTGATTGGTCGAGAGGGCATCACAAGGGGTTGTTTGAATGGATGATATAACACCAGTAAAGAGTGTTGAAACATGGGCGTGACATACGACCTTGCACCTCCTGTCTGTGTCTGAAGAAAACTAAGGCCTCGTTGGGCGTAAACCACTAGTTGAAAACCTCTTCACCACACATTGATTCCCTTATTTGAAACTGGGCATGACATTTATCTGGAATTTGCTTTTAAATTGCAAAGTAAATATGAAAACATGCTGTCTGGGTCTGAAGAAAATCTGTTTGGGAAATCTGTTTGGACAGTTTCCTGTGAGGAAAAACTTGCGGGAGAATTCAGCAGTGCCTGCCTTTTTTTATTGTTTGAGTTCCTGTCGTGTTTACAACACTTTATTCTTTTAACACGCAACTTCTGTTTCGCCTCCGATTTCAGTGCAAATTTAGACTACTTGGTGTTTGGAAGTTCAACTTTACAAGTTCCGCCCGAGCACCCGCACGTGCGACGGATCGCCAAAGCATACAGACATCCGGCATACAGTAGCTCCACCAACAACAACGACATCGTATTGCTGAAACTGGAGTCTCCGGTAGTGCTTAACGACTCCATCCACCCAGCCTGGTTAGCAACTGAAGACAATGAGGCAGATATTTTCCAAACCTGCCATGCATTGGGATGGGGCGCCACGAGTGATGATGGTAATTTAAGATAGTGGACACTATTGGTAATTGTCCAAACCCAGTCTTCTCACTTGTTGTATATCAACATATGCACAAAATATGCACAGAGTGTCGGAGTTGCTAGATAAATATGAAAGAAGAAAACACCCTTGTCACACGAAGTTGTGTGCTTTTAGATGCTTGATTTCGAGAGCTCAAATTCTAAACTTGAGGTCTCAAAATCAAATTTACGGAAAATAACTTTGTTCTCGAAAACTTTGTCACTTCAGAGGGAGCTGTTTCTCACAATGCTTTTATACTATCAACCTCTCCCCGATACTCGTTACCAAGTGAGGTTTATGCTGATAATTATTTTGAGTAATTACCAATAGTGTCCACTGCCTTTAAGTTAACTTTGTCTTAAGTCTTTTTCACACTGTAGGCCTATCTCTTATACCCATACAATAAAATCTTAGATTTCACTACAATTTTAGATTTCTGTAGAATGTATAATATACATCTTTTTGCTCTTTTTACGAGCAAGGTCTGGGAGGGCACATCTTTTTGGATGACATTTTTTTTTTTTACTGGACTGTTTGTGCGTGTTATAATATAATAGTTATTGTATTGTCTGAAGAATTAAAATAAATAAATAAATAATTACAGCCCTGGCATGGCCCAGGATCCTTCTCCACAATGGGTCCCTATAGTCTACAGGGTTCCGGTCACAAGCTCAGGATTACCTCAGGGTTTTACCGCTTACTCCCGAGGAGCATGCTAATCCTAGGGGGTATGCCAAGAGTTCAGAGTTAGGGTTTCAGGGCCAGTCACTCTTGTGTCTTAAAGGAACACGTTGCCTTGGATTGGACGAGTTGGTCTGTAAAAAGCGTTTTGAACCGTTTGTTATGAAATGCATGTGGTTGGAAAGATGTTGTAAAAGCAGAATACATTGATCCACACAAGCATGCCTCGAAAAAGCACGGTTTTCCTTTTAACTTGTTGCCTAACACGGTCGGCCATGGGAGTCAAATTTTTTACTCCCATATATGGCCGATCGTGTTTGGCCATGTAAAAGGAAAACCACGCAATTTTGAGGCATATTTGTTTGGATCATTGTATTCTACTTTTAAAACATCTTTCTAACCATATGCATTTCATAACAAACGGTTACAAACGCTTTTTGTAGACCAACTTACCGTTCCAAGGCAACATGTTCCTTTAAGCAAGATACTTATTATTTCTTCATCCTTTGGATGGGAAGTAAAGTCATTGGTACCGTATGTTGTGTTGTGCACTTACATATGTACAACAGCCTAGTACAATTGTCGTTTAGAGAATGGGTTTTGCCCTTGAGTTCCTGGTATGGTTTGCTGCACACAAGTCAACACATGACCTTGATCAGGCACAAGAACTGAGTGTTTCATGCAGGCAAGAAACGCGTTGTTCATGCATTAGTCTCATCGCGTAGTGTGCAATCATTTGTGTGCTTATACAGGCTATGCCGACCAGCACACTAATTTAGAGGTCAGTGGTTCAAATCCCGCTCCAGTCAGTTTTTCTTTGTTCAACCCCCGAATAATTATTTTTGATTGTTTCTAGGACCCTATTCAGAGGTTTTAAAGGAGGTGCAGCTGCCTATCATACCTCTGGAACGGTGCCAATCTAACGCTAGAATCCGAGGGAGCATCTTTCTTTCATCCAATCAGATCTGTGCTGATGACGAGGTTGATGGATTTTCAGCGTGTAATGTAAGTTAGAGACACTGGACACTATTGGTAGTTGTCAAAGACCACTCTTCTCACTTGATGTATCTCAACAAATACGTAGCATGAAATAAAGACCTGTGAAAATTTAAGCTCAATGGGTCGTCGGAGTTGCGAGATAAGTAATGAAAGAAAATATTGCTCTGTGACTTGACAACTCATGAAGATGAAACTTCTACAGGTAAATTTAATCACACACATCTTCATTCACAGTGAATAGGGATCCATGTCATGGCCAAAAGGACGAGCATTTCTGGCATGGTTTAGGAACATTAAGCACCATCATTTGATGTAAGGTGTTGTATGCTGGGGCCAATTTAAAAGAGCTGCTTAAGCAAAAATTTTGCTTAAGCACGAAAATAGCTCGCTTATTTGACACATGTTACTGGCCAACATTTCATGCCATATATATTTCTTGTGACTGGTATTTACATGTAGCTGTTGTTTACTTAGCATAACAATTGAGTGGAGTCTTTGGCCAGTAATCTGATTTTACTAAGCAAGGATTTTTTTTGCCTAAGCAAAATTTTTTGCTTAAGCAGCTCTATGAAATTGGGCCCTGGTTGCTTCACATGATTTGGATGTGGGTACTTTTTCAAAATGTCCATAGATTTACATTAAACTTACAGGGTTTGAAGATGATGACAGTGGAAATCTTCCCTTCAAACATGTCAAATATTACTTACTGAGGTGCTGTAGTATTTGAGAAATTAGTAAAAAGGTTAAAAAAAATTTGTCTCATGAGACGAAAATTATTTTCAAGACATTGTTTTACTCATTTCCCAAAAACTACAGCACCTCAGCACGTAATATTTTCAGGGAAGCTTTCTACTATCATTATCTTCAAACTGTGTACATGTAAGTTTAGTGTAAATCTTTGGACATTGTGTTTTTTGTCCTACAAAAGTTACATAGACCCTTTAATGGGCGCACTTGATCTTGTAGTTCTTCATAATCAAACCTTTGTTGTTACATTACCATTTCTGTATAGACGATGTGACCTTTGTTTACATTCAAGTCATGTTTCGCCGGGAAAAGAGGCGCATATAGTCATGGTAAGATTGCATACACTTTGTGGCTGGCTGCCAAAACACAAAGGTTTTGCCCAGTGGTACGCGTGCGAATCATGTTATGGTTTTCAAGTGACGTCAGAGGTCACATCGTCTACTCATCTTGTTATCATACAGGGTGATAGTGGGGGTCCATTTGTGTGTCTCAGCGCAAGCGGACGCTGGAAGTTGGTTGGCATCACGAGTACAGGCGTTAATTGTGGAGAACTAGGATCTCCTTCAGTGTTTACGAGAGTCTCCAAGTACATTGATTTCATTAGATACACAATGGCATCAGGTAAATAATGCAACCATGTGCTGTCCTTGTCTGTCTCAGGGAAATACACAAAAGCATTATGCTTTTAAAACTTTTACCCTGCATGCTGACTGGCACGGCAATTTCTGTAGTTATTATCTTTAAGTTTCTATACATTGTATATTTACATTGCGTAATATATTACTGTTAAATTATCTGGCATCCATTGTTTATTATTATACTTATTGTTATTTGTTTTCTACTGTATGCTTAAAGGCAGTGGACACTATTGGTAATTACTCAAAATATTTATCATCATAAAACCTTTCTTGATTACGAGTAATGGGGAGAGATGGATGGTATAAAACATTGTGAGAAACAGCTCCCTCAGACATCCAGAAGTGACATAGTTTCGAGAAAGAGGTAGTTTTCCATGAATTTGATTTCGAGACTTCAAGTTTAGAATTTGAGGTCTCGAAATCAAGCATCAGAACGCACACAACTTCGTGTGACAAGGTTCTCGAAAATTCGACGACCGATTGAGCTCAATTTTCACAGGTTTGTTATTTTATGCATATGTTGAGATACACCAACTGTGAAGACTAGTCTTTGACAATTACCAATAGTGTCCACTGCCTTTAATTGTTATTGTCGACATGAAAAAATCGTCCATTGATTGATTAATTGATTGATTGAATCAGGCACTCCATGGCAACTCAAAAAACTACATTTTGAGAAAGGCTAGAACAGAGAAAAGCTGGTTGGCCATTAATAAGCGGGATGAGAAAGTAAAAAAGGCTGAGATATGTACAACATGTAGGACCTTATTATAGTGTCCAATTAAGTCAGCGTTCTGGTGTGCATTGATTTTATTTGATACACATTTAGCGTCAGGTAAATACCAACAGGCCTTTTTCCATTGACATAACCATGCTGCCATCTTAGAATTAATATCGATGATGAAAACATTGAAAATTTTACGTAACTACAGGAAAATTTGCCATCCTAGTGCAGTTGTCTTATGGGTAGGAAAACAGCACTATAGAATAGCAAAGATCATAGAGTTGAACCCCACCAGGGGTAATTTGCCTGTACGTGTAGTTGATATTTATTTTCACGGCATTCAGGGGGAAAATACCGAGTGCTTTAGGCCCCATGTCACACGAGGCAATTTACAGGCAACCAGAGTTCCAGGCAATCTCATAAAAGAGAATCCATTCACAATTTAATGCTCACTTATTTTTATTGGGAATCGTAAGACATTGTTTTGAAAAATTACCCAAGGGCTAGCTACCAAAGTGGTCGTGCTGCATGCACAGTACTGCAGTACTGCCTCCAAGTTGCCTGTAAAAGTTGCCTCGTTGTCTAGCATGACTAGGGCCTTTCACACATAGTTGTACGGGTAAAAACAAATCAATGAACTTCAAAAAATAAAGATAAAAATTATTAAAGAATTGACTCCACGGTAGTGCAGTTATGTAATACGATCCGATAAGCTGAAGTAGTAGTCCCAGCCTATTTTCTTTACAAACCTGTACCTTCCGCCCGGGTAGTTATTAAAAAGCAGGACACAGTTCTTTTCAGAACTGAGAAGTCTCCCAAACATCAGATAAATCTACTCCGCGGTACAGTTCTCTAGGAACAAACTCTACCTGGCATGCCTGGCAAGTAGATACACACATGGTGTTACCGCAAACCAAATAAAAAAAATTAAAATAAAGTTTGACAACTCTCTTGTAGATGGCATTCCACAGTACAGCGTTAACCTCGGTGCTGGCGACTCCATCGATATAACGTCGCCATCCCATCCACGTAGCTATCCCATCAATCTCGATGTATCATGGGTCATTCAAACTGGTGAAGACAGAAAGATTCAGATCCGTTTCTCAAGCTTTGACACCCAAAGAGCCGTTGAGTTTTTCCGGGCCGGGGACGGTGTTGATTTTACAAGCAAGGGATTTTTCTTTGAGTGGTCCGGGATAAGACGGCCACCTGAACTACTGTCCAGTGGAAACAAACTGTGGTTGAGTTTTTCATCAGATGAATTTATTTCGCATCCTTGGAGTGGGTTCTCCTTGACAGCTACTAGTGTTTCCCAAACAGGTATGATTTTGATGGTTTCAGGGAGTGTCATGTAGCGTAGGCTTAATAGCTTGTTAGAATTACACATTTTCCCTCACAATTTAAAAACAAGATGACATGTTTGGTTTGTTTATTAGATAAAAGGCGACCATTGCTCAAGGGGACAAGCATCTCAACTGGGATTCCAACCCTAACTCAGATAACTGATCCCCCCAGTTTGATTCACTAGGTCGCTCACATCTCCAACTCGACACTAATTCAATTTTCTTCCCTGTTTTAACTTTCCTTAAAGAAACCTTGAGCTGCTTTGATGAACAATTCGACTGTGGACATTCTGTTTGCATCACCGGGAGATGTGATTATGTACCAGACTGCCTGGATGGGATTGACGAGTCGGAGTGTGGTAAATATATACTAATGTTCTTAAAGCCAATGGACACTTTCGGTAAACAGTAATGTCCCAGGCCCACACTTCGTGTATCACAACTTATATATAAAATAACAAACCTCTGAAAATTTAGGTTCAACCGGTCATCGGAGTCGGGAGAAAATAACGGGAAAACCCACCCTTGTTTCTGCACGTTTCGCCATGTCATGACATGTGTTTAAAATAAGTCTGTAATTCTCGCTATCGAGAATCGATATTGTTTTAATGTTTTTTCTCAAAAAGTAAAGCATTTCATGGAATAATATATCAAGAGGAGTCTTTTACCATTACCTTCTGTAAACCCTGTAAGTTATTTGGAAATGGCTTTAAAGGCAGTGGATACTATTGGTAATTACTCAAAATAATTATCAACATAAAACCTCACTTGGTAACGAGTAATGGGGAGAGGTTGTTAGTATAAAACATTGTGAGAAACGGCTCCCTCTGAAGTGACATACTTTTCATGAAAGAGGTCATTTTCCACGTATTTTTTTTTGAGACCTCGAGTTTAGAATTTGAGGTCTCAAAATCAAGCATCTGAAAGCACAACACTTCGTGTGACAAGTTTTTTTTCTTTTCTTTCGTAGTTATCTCGCAACTCCAACTACCAATCAAGCTCAAATTTTCAAAACTTTATGCACATTTTGAGATACACCAAGTGAGAAGGCTGGTCTTTGACAATAACCAATAGTGTCCTGTGCTTTAACTTCATTCGAAAATTGAAAATAGCATTAATACTTTTGCAAAGTAGAACTCCGACTTTTGAAAGTATCACTAGTATTTTTTAAAGTAACACTAATACTTCTGAATTATATTGATTTTAAGTGAATTAAAGTGCTTCATGAAAGTAACACTAGTAACACCAGTACTTTTAAAGGACTAGAAATTTTGAAAGTAACACTAATACTTTTAAAATTAACACTAGTACTATTGAAAGTAACACTAGTGTCACATAACCATGGGTGACTGGCTCCAACAAATTAAAGAAAGACGAACAAGCCATGCACTCATAAAATAAATGAACAATGAAAGAAACACTTCTAATTTACTATATACAGCAATATTTTGATTTAAAGTCACCTGGAAATAGAATTTTTTTTCTTTCAAACATAAGAGTATATGCTTACGAACAATAAAACAATTTTTTTAGTAATTGTTTGTCACGATTTATATGTTTAAAAAATATATACAGTTGTTTGGGGGCTGACTCCGCCTACCCGCTTTGTGACGTCAATCGAGGCAGACTTTGCCTGCAATGCGTATAGTAAACACACGTACAAAGTACATGTACGTCCAAGTCGTGAGTTGGTACATTTCAAAAAGTGTTTTTCTGCATTCAGCAGCAATACACCTGGTCGGCATTGCCGGAAAAAAACAATTTTTTTTTTTTTAAACTTACAATATCACGACTTGGTCCGTATATGTACTTTGCAATTGTGTTTACTCTACGCATTACAGGCAAAGTTTGCCTCGATTGACGTCACGAACAGCGCCCTCTCGGGTCGGGGTCTACTCTTAAATTTGTAAATAACATAAGAACTGATTTTTTAAAACCTTAGTTAACTGTTTATTCACATTCCACTCATCAGAACACATATATTAGTGACAAAAGCTTTATTTTGAAAAAATACCACTTCCAGGTGACTTTAATTAAGAAATCTTTCTTCAAACACTATCACTTAAGTGTTTACTATTCTTTGGCTCTAAATACAATTCATTGATTCGAATAAAATCTACAAAATTAAACCAAAATAATTTACCTATCCTTACTTCACCAAATCGACACTTAAAATCTCAAATGTTCTGAACTTAAACTTTAACTTACTATCTTCAATAAAATAATATATAAAAAAAAATTACTTTGTTTTCAAACTCCAAAAACTTTCTTGAATGTCAATGCTATAACTTGGGCTAGTAGAAACCCTCCACTTCACTTCAATTTAAATGTCTCAGAAAAACTTCTTAAATCTTAAAAATTTCCTCCCAACTTCTTTTCACAACTGGAGTATTACATTGAAAGCAACTCCCTTAATCTCAATAATAAAATTTCTTCACAACTTCTTCTCGCAGCTGGAGTATTAAAGCAACTAACTCCCTTAATCTCAAATTCATAAACACCTTAGACAGTTTCGCTATTCCTATTGGTGGAGAGCCCGCGTCACATGGGGTGTTTAAATGATTGATAATGACCAGCTGGAGCTCTGTTTATAACGGTTAGTCTTGGTGCAAGACCTTTCTTGTTACGAGGGATGCGGGCGCTGTCGGTGAATTGGCCGTGCTGGGTGTGAAAGGAAAACGAGAATGTCTTGCACCAAGACTACAACACACACGAAAGGATCCGGAAACAGGTCGTCTCAGTCATAACAATGCAACACAAGGACGTACAGAGCTCAAGCACGTCAAAAAAGGAGTTTCTTACTTTATTACGGAATAAAACAGTAGTGACTCCCTCTTTAAAGGTGATAAAGGCCCTCGCCTTCGGCTCTGGCCTTTATCCTACGACAACGACCCTGACGGTTTTAAACGGCCGTTAAAGAATTCGCCAGTACCCTTTTATTTCCTTAATCAAAAATGTCTTCACCAAAAATTTATGGTTTGGGAAGAAGAACATTATTCTCCCAAATTTACAATCCAAACTTGCCTTTTCGGATTATTCACAACCGACCGTTCTTACACTCATGGAAGGCAAAAATTAAAGGGTGTATGTACTTTTTGTAGGACAAAAAACACAATGTCCACAGATTTACACTAAACTTACACAGTTTGAAGATAATGATAAGAAAGCTTCCCTGAAAATAATACGTGCTGAGGTGCTGAAGTTTGGGGTAATGAGTACAACAATGTTATGAAAATAATTTTGGTATCATGAGACCAAAGTTATTTTAAGTATTTACAAACAGATTTTCATTACATTGTTTTACTCATTTTTCAAAAACTGCAGCACCTCAGTATTTAGTATTTGAAGGGAAGCTTTCCACTATCATTATCTTCAAACCCTGTAAGTTTAATGTAAATCTATGGACATTTTGAAAAAGTACCTAAATCCTTTAAATAATAAATTGCTCCCATCTTCCAACAACAAATATTTATACAAGCATAGAGTTTTATATAGTTAAACAGAACCATGCAGTGTTCCATAATTAGCTGTCTGGTTGTTTATCTGAAGATATCCGTTCAAATGATAAAAAGCTTGAAGCATTTACTACCAATCTTCTTTCTTGATGAAATCTCACAGTTCAAATGGTTCAATCGTCGTTGAATCCAAAGTAGGTTGGCAGGGAAAATGGTGTAGCTAGATTAATGCCTGTCGCATACTGTACAACCCGGTACCATGTGTCGTCTATGAAATCATTATAACCACACTGATCTACCATAATGATTATGGAACAATTCTGTCTGGAAATGCTTATAATCAAATAATTTCTACACTTGCTTTGCACTGTAAACGCAGAATATCAAAGTGTACATTTTCGTGCTCAACTTAGAATGAATTCAAAACAAAATTTGTTTACAAAATAATCCACAACTTACGATTAGGAGTTACCTTTAAATTTTAAATGGTTTCTGCTGGTTATAGATTTCTGTTGAAATATCAAAATCTCAACTTGTCGCAATATTGTTACCATTCATCAATATTTGTCTACTTGAAGGTCCTGCAATATGACTGACCTCCCTGATAGGAAACCAAGTATAATATTGTCTCTCTGATTGTTGTTAAAAAATCTCCTAGAGTGTAGGATGCAAATATTGGCAGTTTTGTTTTCAGTCTAGTTATTAAGGGAATGCAAATTATAAAAAGATTGGTTTGCTTTCACCATTAGGACTGCTTTAAAGACACTGGACACTATTGGTAGTAAAGGACCAGCCGTCGATTTCACAAAGAGTGAGGACTCGTCTTATCTCGAATAAGGACGAGTAACTCTTCCTAACTTAGAATTAATCTTAAGGTCTGTATGCTACAGTGCAGGGTTGGGACTCGTCCTATGTCCTAAGATTAGCTCACCGTTTACGCAATTTAGGGGTGTAGAATCATAAATAATGTTTTTATAGATGGTTGCTGTAAAAAAAATCATCAAAATGTCACGTATTTAGCGAAAAATGATTAAAAAAACCCAAAGCGGCCATATAACAAGCTTCCGTTACACAGACTCTTTGAATGTGAATCTTACGTTAGATTTTTCACCATTATTTACATTTTGTAGCGATAATTTGAATACATGATCTTTTTTGTCAATTATTCGTAAATAATTTTGTAAAAAAAAGATTTAAATTTGGTTAAGTAAGTTACTTTTAGACGTCTGAAAGTAAAACTAGCCCGGAAGGTCACGTGATTGTACCACTTTTTGGTTAGAACAATCACGCGACCTGCGTTTTTGTCTTAAAATGCTCAAAAACGGCTAAATTTGATGATTTTTTTTTTAGGACTGTTCTTCTTCATTCCTGGAAGACCGTTGAAGTCATATCTTAGTCTATTTTGTAGCCCAAATAGCCCAATTCGGCCGGTGTGTCCCTTTAAGTTAGGAAGAGTTTTGTGAAATCGACGGCAATCTTCTCACTTGGTGTATCTCAACATGCATAAAACAACAAACCTGTGAAAATTTCAGCTCAATCTCTCAATTGGTCGTCGAAGTTGCGAGATAACACCTTGTCACACAAAGTTGTTTGCTTTCAGATGCTTGATTTCGCGACCTCAATTCTAGATCTAAAGTCTCGAAATCAAATTCGTGGGAAAACTACTTATTTCTCGAAAACTACGTCACTTCAGAGGGAGCCGTTTCTCAAAATGTTTTATATGATCAACCTCTCCCCATAACCTCTTACCAAGTAAGGTTTTATGCTAATAATTGTTTTGAGTAATTACCAGTAGTGTCCACTGTCTATGAAGACTGTTTTGGGTGTGATTTTATGAAAACAATACTCTGTTTGCAGATCATAACTCAATTTTTGTTCTTCTTTCCATCACCACAGAGAGAGCCCCGATCAATCATTTCATCGCAGCAAACGATACACTGAACCTGAATTCACCAGCCTTCCCAGAAAGTTATCCAAACAACATTAACATCACCTGGATCCTCACCACTGAAGTTGGCCACATATTTTCTATCACGTTCATCAACTTCTCCACTGAGAAACAATTTGATCAACTGCTGGCTGGAAACGGGGACTTCCCATTAAATCAATTCTTCCAGGAGTCAGGCAGCATTACCCCGCCAGAGTTGCTTTCAATCGGCAATGTCATGTGGCTGCAATTCATGTCCGACACCAGCTATAGCGCACAAGGCTTTTCTCTGAGGGCTCTTAGTGTCCTCCCATCATGAGATACTTAGTTTCTGTTATTGTTTTGTAATGATCTGTTTTTGATATGTTGCTTTACTATAATTGTAGTATTTTTTTCTTTTTTTTCTTCTGTTCTGCTCAATGAGCGTCAAAACTTGAAGGATATAGGCTCGTTATAAATGTTGTTATTTTTATTTTTGTTATTATTTTTATTTGTTACGCTCCATGAGCGTAACAAATTGACGGATACCGACTAGTTATAAGTGCTATTATTTTTATTATTATTATAATTTGTATTATTATTATTATTATTGTTACTGTTACTGTTACTGTTACTGTTACTGTTACTGTTACTGTTACGGTTACGGTTACGGTTACGGTTACGGTTACGGTTACGGTTACTGCTACTGCTACTGCTACTGCTACTGCTACTGCTACTGCTACTGCTACTGCTACTGCTACTGCTACTGCTACTGCTACTGCTACTGCTACTGCTACTGCTACTGCTACTGCTACTGCTACTGCTACGGTTACGGTTACGGTTACGGTTACGGTTACTGCTACTGCTACTGCTACTGCTACTGCTACTGCTACTGCTACTGCTACTGCTACTGCTACTGCTACTGCTACTGTTACTGTTACTCTTTGTTTTTGTTTTTGTTTTTGTTTTTGTTTTTGTTTATGTTTTTGTTTTTGTTTTTGTTATTGTTATTGTTATTGTTATTGTTATTGTTATTGTTATTGTTATTGTTATTGTTATTGTTATTGTTATTGTTATTGTTATTGTTATTGTTATTGTTATTGTTATTGTTATTGTTATTGTTATTGTTATTGTTATTGTTATTGTTATTGTTATTGTTATTGTTATTGTTATTGTTATTGTTATTATTTCATTTTATCACAGCATGCAAAAGAAAGATCTCATTTTCCTTTGTGCCGGTAACTCCTCGAGTCGGGCTACGTCCCGTAGCCTTAGATCTCAAGGGTCTTTCTCAGGATCCTCGCTGTTCCCAAAAGCGCTGCCTTCTGTAACAGATCTACCCTCACATTTGTCCCTATTTCATCTAGATGTTTCCCCAGTGCTTTGGGAATGGTGCCAAGTGCTCCAACCACCACGGGGACTACTTTTACCTTTACCTGCCAAATCTTACGAAGTTCCCTGGCCAGGTCCTGGTACTTCTCGATCTTTTCCATCTCCTTCGAAGCTACCCTTATATCACCTGGCACAGCTATGTCAATGAGATGACACATCTTCTTTGTCTTATCTAATAGCACAACATCCGGACGCCTATGTCGTATAACATGATCGGTCTGAATGTTAAAGTCCCATAGGATCTTGACCTGGTCGGTCTCTACAACTTTCTCCGGAACATGGTCGTACCATTTCGCAAGCACTTTGACACCATACTTCTTACACAGATCCCAGTGAATCACCTTGGCCAGCTTGTCATGTCTTCCTTTGTACTCCATCTGGGCCATCTTACTGCATTCGCTAACAATATGAAATACAGTCTCCTCTGCTTTATTGCACATTCTACACAAAGGAGAGACGTTTGCTTTCTCTATCCTTGCCTTCATTACATTTGTCCTTAGAGACTGGTCTTGCGCCGCAGTACAAGTTGATCCGGTAGCGATCCATAGATTTGTGCAGTGTGGAACAGGTTCCCTTGGTCTACCCCATTTCTTTGTACACTGCGGAGCTCCGCACGGAGCTCACCGCCATTGTGTCGTGCAGGGTGGAGTCGATCCATCTGCTCCACTCCATTGGGTTGTGCAGTGTGGAGCAGGCTCCTTTGCTCCACCCCATTGCTCCACCCCATTGCTTTGTACAGGGTGGAGTCGATCCATCTGCTCCACTCCATTGGGTTGTGCAGTGTGGAGCAGGCTCCTTTGCTCCACCCCATTGCTTTGTACACTGCGGAGTTCCGCACAGAGCTCACCGCCTTTGTACTGTACAGGGTGGAGTCGATCCATCTGCTCCACTCCATTGGGTTGTGCAGTGTGGAGCAGGCTCCTTTGCTCCACCCCATTGCTTTGTACAGGGTGGAGTCGATCCATCTGCTCCACTCCATTGGGTTGTACAGTGCGGAGCAGGGTCATTTGCTCCACCCCATTGTGTTGTACAGTGCGGAGTCGATCCATCTGCTCCACTCCATAGGGTTGTACAGTGCGGAGCAGTTTCTTTCGCTCAACCCCATTGCTTCGTACAGTGCGGAGCAGCCCAGTTGGAACATGGTCGCGTTGTATAACCTGGGCAACTGGCTCAACCATGGCATTCTCAGGATCATTGATGTTCTGTGGGGAGAGCCGGAACGGCTCCGTGCGGTGACGCCCCAACCCTCCTGCCCTCATGTCAGTAAGTTGCGAAAACGGCCGCACAACCCTTCCGCCCTTGTGTCCGTTTTACGATTAAGACTTGATATTTGTCGTGGAAGGTGTATGTTACAACCACACACAAAGGTACATTTTGACGATTTTATTTATTATTTCTTTTATTCTACTAATCACATCATCTATTTTGCAGAAACAGTCAAAAGTATTAACTTTATAACTATAGAAATGTTTTCCAATCATTACCATGTGGTGTGTTTTATGAAGTCCAGGTATTGGGATATCCTTGTGTATACACCGGGTGAGACTGGTTCCCCACATGTAGGGCTTCCACTGCTGGTCACACCTACCAGTCTCCATCGGTCATCTGAACCAAGGCAAACCAATGGACCACCACTGTCTCCCTGCATTGGAAATGATCACGAAAATAATTTGTGAACACCCAAAATAAAAACCATCCTATCATCCCAACCTCATCGCCAATTATAGAGTATTTGTAAAAGACTACTCAATAGTATACTGGCCATACACAAATTATATTATTTTGCTCTATTACCATAAGATCTGGAGTAATTTCGCTACTTTTATTTCACTCTGTGACATACATTATACCCATAGTCCTGTCTGAGCTAAACTACCACGAGTGGCACTTTTATTGAGCTAGTTATGGTAGCCTTGCTCAAGGCAGTCGAATTATTCACTCCGAAAAAAGACCGCCGCTGTATAAAAACCCACCCATATTCACTGTGCGTAAAACCCACCCGTATTCACTGTGCGTAACATCGCACGACACGATGCCCCCGTACACTATCCGCATGCGGAGGCCGTCAGGCCGACAGCTGTCGGCCTGACGGCCTCCGCATGCGGTTAGTGGTGTACGAGTGCGATGACTTGTGTGAACAGTATTCGTGCGATGTGACAGTGTGTATACGGGTGGGTCATTCGGTGTGATCGCACACACCATGCACAGGGTATACGGCGGGTGGGTTTACAGCTGCGTCTTTTCGGAGCGAATAATGCGACTGCCTTGAGCAAGGCTATAGTTATGGCGGCGCCCATGCAGCGTGGGCTATGTGACGTCACTTAACAACCACAATTTACTTGTGCATGCAGAACTACACATCATTTCAATCTGTTTCTCATTTTTGACCATCTACTGAAAGATTTTCTGAAGGTGGTTTAGACTGGATTTAATTTTTTTTTTTGAAGTAATTCCCCGATAGTCTTTATTTACCACATAGTTTGTATTAATTTTTGAACTGCGATGTTTTATAAAAGTTAAATGATTTCACTCTGCGGTAGTCCGTGCAGTTAATAACGATCATATATACAAGAAAAATTAGCAGTCCCATCTACGTTTCCTACCTACTGCCCAGGTAGTAGTTAAAAACCAGGACAGTTCTTTTCAGAACTGAGAAGTCTCCCGAAAAATAATCGAAAAATCGTCTTCGTGGTAATAGAATAGCATGACAGGTCTCTAAAGAACAAACTCTACCTGGCAAGTATAGTTACGCAAATGGTGTTACCGCAAACCAACTACATGTACATGTACACGTCTTATTACCTGTACATGTCTACAGTTGTACACACTTTTGATTGAAATTATTACATAGAGCTCAACATTAGACCCCATTACCTGGCATGTATCTTTTCCACCTTCGTCGACACCTGCACAAAGTTGATTTGTCGACACGATGTGTGGGCTGCTGGACCGAAATTGACAATCCTCATTTGAAATTAACGGTAGCTCGACATCTTTGAGGGTGAATGAAATAGACCCTGTGCACAAGTAATGTAGGTAATAATGAAATAAGCAGCTCTAGATAAGTCTAACCTCATAACTTATTGTTTTTAATATACTTAATTATTTTATCTCATACTTGTCTGTATTTTTAAATAGAGCTTAATAGTCCCGATTTAGTTCAAATTGATTGGATGCCACCCAGATTTAAGCAAAAGCTTGTTTTGTTCGAACACTTGGTAGGCATTCTCTTTAATTGTAACTAGCGAGATGCCGCGCTTGGCGCGGCACCCCGCTAGATGATGAAGCTCCTTTACACAAATGTTTTTAAATGTAATGTGGGTGAGGGTGTTATACGCCTCTCTTAATATTTATGCATGACGTCATAATTCTACCCCAAAATGATCGGCTATGGCGCACGTCCGCCACAACTTGCAGTGGCTGCGCCCATAGCTCTGTTTTGGGTTAGATTGACGACGTACCTTATGCATACATATTAAGAGAGGCGTATTCGGAGGGACAGAGGTTATAATAACTTTGTATAGTTGGATTGGGAATTGTATTTAAAATGAATGGGGATCTTAAAGGAACACGTTGCCTTGGATCGGTTGAGTTGGTCTTTGAAAAGCATTTGTAACCGTTTTTTATAAAATGCATATGGGTAGAAAGACGTTGTAAAAGTAGAATACGATGATCCACACAAACATGCCTCGAAATTGCACGGTTTTCCTTTTACGTCGTCGACTAACACGGTCGGCCATTTATGGGAGTCAATTTTTTGACTCCCATAAATGGCCGACCGTGTTAGTTCGCACAGTAAAAGGAAAACCACGCAAATTCGAGGCAAACTTGTGTGGATCATTGTATTCTACTTTTAAAACATCTTTCCAACCATATGCATTTTATATAAAAAAGGGTTACAAACGCTTTTTATAGACCAACTCGTCCGATCCAAGGCAACGTGTTTCTTTAAGCTCCAAAGATTCATAACATTTATAAGATTCTATACTTTTATTATTTGGGTTGTTTTTTCTTTGAGTCTTTATTTGTTTGTTTCTCCTTCTTTTAAGTGTAATTATTTTGCCCTTGTTTGTTTGTTGGTGTTTTGGTGTATAGATTGGTAATTCCCCATAAGGGAGCGAATTATTGGTATAATGTATGTTTCTTGGTATCGATGTTAAAGTTTAGGTGTGGATGTGGTGTCGTAGGCCCATATTACTTTAGTTTTTTTTTGTCTCTTAATTTCGTTCTTTTTGTAAACTGTTAATTAGTGTAAGAAACATGGTAGTGTTCGGATGTAATTGGTTGTCACAAGATAGTTGTTCATTTGTGTATTTACCTTTTTGGGTATTACTATGCTAACAATTGAAATATGAAGTACATTATAATATAAAGTATATAAACATAAAGAGGCGTATGAGACCATGTCAATCTATCCTGGACGAATACAAAGTAAACTTATTATCCACTAAATTTGGATTATTTTGTCCCCAACTTTTGAGCATAGTTTTAATTCAATCGGCTCTGTTATTGTTATTGTAGTAATTTTGTTAACTCAACTGCACACGTATTTCCCCGCTAAGCCGAATATAATGGTAATTTCCTAACCGACTAAAATATAACGTACTGCTATACACACTTATTGTATTGTATACCTGAGCGCATATAATTCACGTGCTCGCGGATAATAGTCAAGTGTCTCCACATTGCATACTAATCAGGAGGTCTTTGTCAAAGAGCAAATCAGACAAAAACATTTTTATAACCTGATGAATTTGGCATTAGTGGTATTTTGGTTCCCTCCTCAACAAATCAGGTACCTCCACGAACAAATCCATAGTCACCGTCAATAGCCGCGCCGAGCTACTCGACCAATGGCTCGTAAGAGGCTGGTATAATATCCTCCTCAACAATAATCATCGGTACTAAATAGCAGAGGAGATATCCAACTAAAAAGGCCTCTTCGACCCTGCGCGGCAATGAATGAACCGATCCGGAGAACCATGCTTAGTACAACACGAAAGTAACCCGACCAAAAAGGGCGGATCGAATGGCAGGTGGGCGGGCAAAGGGGAATGAGTGAACCAATCCGGAGAACCATCTGCGGAACACTGTCCAATGAGTCACCTGTCAGAAAGATTTCTAGGAAGTCTGGTAACAACATCGACCAGTGGTTGACACACGGTCGCCGCCCAAACTTTCTCCAATCGGATGACTCGTAAGTGGGAGTTTGGGTCGGGGTTTTGTAGACTTGCAACCTGACGTCTGAAACCACACAAACGTGTTGAATTACACATACACAACCGTGTTGATTTCCACAAGGATGCCATGCCACAGGACCTTCTTATTTCAGTTCAAGATGGCGCGGGTTACGCTTTTAATAGTATAGATACCACTCTAATCAGGCCCTTTTCATCCCAGTAGGCCTATCTCTCTTGGTGCGTTGAGGTGATTGAGAAAAAATACATTATGTGTTTATAATGACAGTGCACTCTCAAAATTCACGGGTCAAAATTGAACCCTTTTCGGGTCTCAGGGGGCCTGACTTATTACAGAATCAATGCTTAAATCTCGGAAAAGGGTAAACCCTAGACTTGGTTCCAAGTCTGTGATTGTGCGGTTTTTAGTCGTCGTGATACTCGATACACTAATGGCTGAAACATCACCCTCTTGTGGACAAACCTCCGTCATTAGCCTGAGATTGCGAGTTAGAGCGTGTGTTAGCAAATCTGCGGGGGAATTCGATTTTCGTGGCTATGATGCATAGAATTAACCGCAGTCTCAGACTTGAAATCAAGTTCAGACTTGAAATCAAGTCTATGTCAACCCCTGCCCAAAGCCTCTATCCGGGCTGGCCGAGGTTGTTTTAGAGTGTGTTCAAGGATAATGGTAAATGGAAGACTTTCTTGAACGCCAGTTGACAGCCGACATGAAAACATGAAAATAGCATAAGATATCCCATAAATTCTGGGGGAAAAAATCACATTAGTCAAAGAACATTCAAGTAGTCTTTCTCGGTTCAATGAGGGCGGCGTGTAGGCAGCAGACTCACCAGGTAAATCCATTGTTCTTGGTTATATTATGTGCGCATGCTTAGAACTCTGGAAGCAATGAAAATTTACCTGGTATAAGTCTGCTGCCACCTAGCGTTACCAAAGTCTCCCGTCGGAGGTGTACAGTCATGTGCTACGTAGCCCAGAACAGTATCAAAAAGTGATATTTGGAGGGAGTGGAACAGTATTTCGTCAGAACGAAAATGTATTTTTAGGGAACTAAAATAATGTTGATGGAACAAAAAAGTATTTTGAGCAAACTAAATGATTCCGAGGGAACGAAATAGTATTTTGGGGGAACTAAATGATTTTGAGGGAACGAGATAGTCTTTTTTAGGGAACTAAATGTTTCGAGGGAATTAAATTGTATTTTAAGGGAACCATAACATGATGTCAACATTTGTACCTTTTTAATGTTTGTTTTGTAAACTTGTCCTTTAAGAGGCGCCGTATTAATATTCTCACCTTGTGGACTTGTTAGACCCCAGCCGGCTGCATAGCACCTTTTGAAGATGGATGTCTCATCCCTCTCTGCATTCAGACAGACTGGTTGGATGGTACCGCTAAATGGAACTCGAGAGCTCAACTTGATTAGTGCTATGTCATTGTCAAGACTGGCGTCATCATAAAACGGATGTGGCAATATTTTCTCTACTTGAACCTCAAGGCGACCGGGCTGTTCCATGAATATTGACGAAGAGCCTAGCACTACAGAGCTGAAACTCCCCCTGTATTAAACAAACAATGACTTGGGTTAATGAGGGTTGCTCCCAAAACGAATGCAAAGTCAAGATATAATCTGATTTTAAGTAGTATAATGATGTTAAAACACAAAACTAGGCTTTGTCTTATTATTAAAATTAGTTATTATACATTATGTTGTTGTATTAGTATGTAATGGAGTTTATGTCTGAGGAGTGTATGGAAAGTGTTAGTTACTCGTTTTGGAATTTTTTATTTCTTATGGGGGGGGGGGGTCGCAGTAAAATTGCACGTCTAAATCTTGTTTTATCATTTTAATCTGTGTTTTTTAGTGTTCTGTCTTAGTAGTGCTTTCATCACTGTTTAGACATGTACATTATCCATTTTTATCTTAAAAAACAAATTCATTCATTCATTTTGTTCATTATTGGTTTATTCTTTAAAATCAAAACTCCCATGGCGACCAAAGCTCAAATTACAGGAAAATATACAGAGATTAAATTCTTTAACCAAAGGCGCTGGGATGGGCAAACGCATCATGCTCGCTCATCGTTTTAATAATGCGCAGTCCCATCATGCATTCCACTCACACTGCTGCCCCATTATTTCTATGGACTGTACGCATGACGTACTTCCTGAACAAGAATCTGTTCAAGCGAATAGCCCATCCCAGCGGTCCAGTAGACTGGTCGCTGGGGCCGAGCGAACCCCTCATTAATTGGATTGAACATACACGCAGTGTGCCGCAGTGATCAGCCATCTATTGCTGATAAGTGTTGCCCCACAGGTATGCTCAGAGTCCTCGGTGCTTAGTGAAGCAATCCAAGGCCATTGGGTGACGTTTGTCTCATTACCGCCAATAATACGAGAAAGCAAACTGACTAGCGACGTCGAGGCAGGCCTCCTCCCACATGATCCAGTAAGCAGAAGATCTAGTTTACACATAAAACAATTAGTATTGTTATTTTTATTTGTTGATTTAAAACATCAAAACTTCGCAGCAAAATCCAATACCAAAAGGGTTGTATTTTGTGTTTAAAATACACAGCTCTATAAAAATATAATATTTCTAAACAAACTTACAGAAAAACATTAAAGCAAGATTTAGGTACAAAAACACTATATCCAATGACTACAATAAAACAAATAAAAGAATGCTGTCCACTACTTTCTTCGTGATATTATACTCTGTTTGCGTTTTTATGTTTTTTTTTTTTTTACACTTGACCTTGGTTTTTTCTTGTTTGCTGAACGCACTTCAAAACCAGGGATATGTGACCGTAGAGAATCAATCAATCAATCATAATAATTTTGTTTAGCGCCTAAATCAAAAGTTTGCTTAAAGGCACAGAAGAAATATAAAAACAATCATTGATGTAGGCCTCCTGAAACAAGTGGGCTTTTAGAAGTGCCTTCAATGTGTTGAAGGATGTTGTGTCCTTGATGTGAATTGGAAGTAAGGGCCCATAATACCGAGAAGGCTCTATCAGCAAAAGTGATGTGACCGGGTTCTTGGCGCTACAAAGTATAGTGAACAGGAGCTATTTGACCGAAGGAGCCTTTGTCTCGATCGAACATCGAACACACGTATGTGCAAATACATTCAAGTCCTAGTCGTGAGCTTGTACGTTTCGAAAAAGTTTTCTTGCATTTTTCCGGCAATGTCGACCAGGTGTATTGCTGCTGGATGCAGCAAAACAATAGATGGGGTCAGTTTGCAAGTCATTTCCAGCGCTGTGCAGCAAACACTTCGAGCCGTTGTGCTTCGAGAATCCGGAATACACTACACATTTTGACATGAAGAGAAAAGTTCTTTTCTAAAACATAACGCCATCCCAAAAAGTTTTCCAGCTAGTGGGAAGTCGAAGAAGGTGCCTGAAAGACATAACGAACGTAAGGGAGCATTTGCCTATTGTGAAAAAAAAAAATCAGGTATTGTTTCAACTTTGAGGGAATTTTTTAGCTTGCGCCAAGCTTCACTATCTTGTGTTGGCACTGCATGCGATTCATCGTGCCTCGATTGACGTCACGAACAGCGCCCTCTCGGGTCGGGCTTATTTTCAAATTTGTAAATAACATGGAAACTAGTTTTTGTTAAACCTTAGTTTATTGTTTATTCATATTCCACTCATTAAAACACATTTTAGTGACAACAGCTTATTTTCAAATTTGTAAATAACATGGAAACTAGTTTTTGTTAAACCTTAGTTTATTGTTTATTCATATTCCACTCATTAAAACACATATTTTAGTGACAACAGCTTTATTTTGACAAAATACCACTTCCAGGTGACTTTACGTGAAAGTCGAGCGACATGCTCGGAGAGACTTGGTTTGTGGTGTAATGTCCGTAGTCTATTTAAACACAAGTGAAACACAGTGTACTATCAATGTACATTTACATGTACATGTACATCAACGTTTTGTGTTACCTTCTTCGGGGTACGCACACTCTAACGTTGTAGACAACCCAACATCAGCCGGTAAACTATCGCAAGTGAACTGCATGGCGCCCTGTTGTGACAAAGAGCACTGAGCCAGACGTGCTTTACAAAAGTCTCTGCATACCGACTGCGGTACGGCAGCGGCGAACCGGGAGCATGCTGGAAACAGGAGCATGCATGCTGCCATCTTAGTTGTTTCGTCACAGCTCAGTGACGTAGAAAAAGGGAGTGTGTCGTATTGAATGTACGCATCCGTCACGGTGTCGGCGTGGTCGTTCGGAAAGTAAGTGCTGTCGTACGGTAGAATTTCTCTACACGCAGAATGAAGAATGTCAACACAGTTCACTATAAAACAAGTACCAAATCACACTGTATTAATTACATGATAGTTATTATTAAAAATAGACACTGCGCATCCCCAAAACATGATCAAATTAAGCACAAACAATCTACAGAACAAAACTTAAGTCTTCTATAAGGAAATATTAAAGTTTTAAGTTTACTCTTAAAACAACAAACTATTAAGAAGAATCACGGACATTTTGGAGACCTTTCCCAAGTTACTGTTCCAAAGATCATCATCAGAGTAAGAGAATGCGTGCTTCTCCTTGTGTTTATTTTGTTATTAGTTCCTGAATCTAAACTCCGATTCTGGTTCCTGCGCCAGGAGTGTCACCTGTGACAGACATGGTGCATTATCTGGACTTGTGAGTATTAAAAACACTGGACACTACTGGTGATTGTCAAAGACCAGTCTTCCCACTCCCCTTGGTGTATCTCTACATATGCATAAAATAACAAACCTGTGAAAATTTGAGATCAACTGGTCGTCAAAGTTGCGACATAATAATGTCAGAAAAATCCTTATCACACAAAGTTGTGTGCTTTTAGATGCTTGATTTCGAGACCTCAAATTTTAAACTTGAGGTCTCGAAATCAAGTTCGTGGAAAATTACTTCTTTCTCGAAAACTACGTCACTTCAGAGGGAGCCGTTTAACACAGTGTTTTATACTATCGACCTCTCCCCACTACTCGCTACCAAAAGAGGTTTTATGCAGATAAATATTTTGAGTAATTACCAATAGTGTCCACTGCCTTTAGGCCGAGTTTTATCAGATAAAGAGCAGAGTCCTGGACATGCTCTTTGGTGAAAATTAAACGTAAAAATAGAGAGAAGATTGAGCAATGATGACGTAAGAGCATTTTTTGTAGTAGGCGCATTATTCAACAGCTTTTGTTGATAGAACTGTTTCCAAATAGTGTATACAAAAATACAGTATGAACAATTACTGTACAAGCTTATCCAATATCTACAACGCCACATCGATATTCGCTGTACAAACATGTGTGAATGTCCATTATCCAATATCAAACTATAACACGTCTGTCATGTATTGTACAATGCCTACCTTCACTGCAGTTAAGTCCTTCATCTGACAAGTCTCTGCACTCAGCTATCCCATTACACAAAGGGTTTTTGTTTTCGGAACATATCCCATTTCTGCAACGAATTTCATCAGTGCCGCAAACTTGCAAATAGATAAAATATTACAAGAAGATTTAGAACAACAATTTTATATGCAAGCTTAGCATTGGATTATACAGTTGAACAAATTTAATTGCTTTAAAGGCAGTGCACAGTCTATCGATTATACTAAAAACGATTGTTAAATGGAGAGCTGTTGATAGTATAAAACATTGTGAGAAACGGCTCCCTCTGAAGTAACGGAGTTTTCGAAAAAGAAGTAATTTTCCTGGATTTTGATTTCCTGACCGCAGAATTAGATTTTGAGGTCTCAAAATCAAGCATCTGAAAAGCACACGTGTGACAAGCGTGGCTTTTTCTTCCACTGTTATATCACAACTTCGACAACCAATTGAGCTCAAATTTTCACAAGTTTGTTATTTTGTGGATAATTATGTTGAGATACATCAATTGAGAAAACTGATTTTTGACTATTACCAATAGTGTCCAGTGTCTTTAAATTTGCTTAAAAACTTAAAAATTGCTGTACATATTTTCAAACATTGAGACAAATATTAATCACTCTACGCTCTTACCACAATCTCTTTCATCTGTGCCGTCAGGACAGTTCCATTTATCATCACATATTTCTGTTTCGATATACACGTACGGACCGGCATCACACTTGATGTATTCTAAACAAAGAACATGGAATTGATTGCACAAACAATAATTAGTATTAAAAAAAACAAAAACATAATGAACGTAACGCAATACGACCTTTCCATGCAGTTATTATAAGAGGTACTCCGGGGAAGGTGGCGCAATTTGGAGAAAAATCGTCAGTGATAGTGTAAGTGTACAAAGACACTGGACACTATTGGTAATATTGTCAAAGACCAATCTTCCCACTTGGTGCATCTCAACATTTATGCATAAAATAACAAACCTTTAGAAATTTGAGCTCAATTGGTCGTCGAAGTTGCGAGATAATAATGAAACACAATGTTGTGTGCTTTCAGATGCTTGATTTCAAGACCTCAAAATCTCAATCTGAGGTCTCTAAATCAAATTCTTGGCAAAATTACTCCTATCATGAAAACTACGTTACTCCAGAGAGAGCCGTTTCTCACAATGTTTTGTATTATAACACCCCTTGCAAGTATTCTGCCTGCTCATTGGTTTAGAGCGCGTCACATGACATGTCTTAGTTTTGCTAGACGACGGCCGTGTGATAGTGCGTCGGTTTGCCATGCGCTAGTCCGAAGACTAGCACACGGCGTGCAGTACCCAGACGTTCGTTGCGTGTACGAGGATGATAAATTAATAGTCTGTAACCATTTCGGATTGCACGACACTACATGCAGCACAGTAAAAGTGTTTGCAATCTGTATTCGCGTCGTCCGTGGATTGTAGCATTCAGGTCTGTAACTTAATAATAATAGAACAGTATTTAGAAATGTTTGGGGTGTTATAAAACAAAAATTGACTGCTTTTACTCGTGCAATGGTTCAAAACTATGACTCCCTCGGTGATCCCCGTAGCGTTCTATTTTCCCTCGGCTTCGCCTCGGGAAAATAGAACGCTCCCGGGGATCACCTCGGGAGTCATAGTTTTAACCATAGCACTCGAAGCAGTCAATATTTGTATGCTATAACAGCTCCCCATTACGTTAACAAGTAAGGTTTTATGCTCATAATCGTTTTAAATATCAATAGTGTCCACTGCCTTTAACGCATCGTTTTCTGTTTGGTTCCTTTAACGAATCGTTTTCTGTTTGGTTCAACGTCTGTATTATGGAGTTAAATAGGAGTAACAATGAAATTGTTGCGCAGGCTGTATACTCCCGAGGGAGGTGAGATGGTTTAAGGAATGAATTTAATGGCCCATCACATGTGACCAGTGGCCGATTTCACAAAGAGGAGTTGTAAACTAGTCCTAGTAAACTCGTACTGAGTCGAGATAAAAATCCACCCAAGGGGAACTTCGTGTGTGAAAGAGTGACACCAACCCGATAAATTGTAGGCTTATTATTATTATTATTGTTTTTTTTTAAGGAATGGTTTTTGTACACTCACCTTTCCCATGCACCGCTCGAATGCTGATATTAAAGCCCGTACCGTGTGTAATAAAAGTGCTCACGAAATACAACTGGATTCTCTGACTTGGGAAAGCCATACGCAGCCCTAGTCCCAAGTCATCAAGAAAGGTCATCACAGCTCTGGTGGAGTTAACGCCGTGGATCTCTCGTACAACAAGTGCATCAGGAATGGGGATACCAGCATGGTGGACATCGAGTAGGATGTGGGTGTCTGTGGGTCCAGCAATGTTCCAGTAGCATTCCTCGTATTGTGTGTAGGGGAGAGGGAAACGCGGAGAGGTGATTGTAGAGGTCTGGTTGTGAAGTAGGAGCAGGGTATGTCCTCTGCCTCTGCAAACTGTATCATCAATCAATACATTAATTGAATTAAATTGAATACATATTTTGAATACATTTTTAATTTAATTCAATTAATGTCCTTTAAACACAGTGGACACTGATGGCAACTGTCAAAGACTATATTTCTTCTCACTAGATTCTTCCTTGCAAAAAAGAAATAAACAAAAAACACTGTTGCAATTAATAAGGAGCACATTCAAGCAGCTGAGATTTAATTTATACACATTCCACGTTCCATAGACACAACCTGTAAAGTGTGCTGTGGCGCTTTACTTAATGTAGGCAGTTCAACGGTCGGAACGTCACGTTTGTTAACCATTCTCTGTTTTAACTCTTGAGGGCGTTATATTTTTGTTCGACATGCTTTTCTAAAGCCAGACAGTTCTCCATCTATGATTGTTTTGATCAGGTTCAGTTTGTCAGTTTTTGTCGCATCTGGACAGCTCAGATAAAGTAAGTGTTTTCCTTATTGTTGATAGATAGTTATTCAGAAGTTATTTCTGTAATTGTTAGTTTGATAAAGTTGTATTTTACCAATTAGTTTCTTCAGTATTGTTGTTGCCAAATGGAATTAGCAATGGGTTTGAATGAAGTTCCATTCAGTGCTCATATTTCTTTTGGTAGTTTACCAAGTTACTGTTAACTTGAAGTTTCCGATTATTGGTCAATTTCATTCTTTTTTTATCGTTGGTAAGTTTGAGACGGTTGTCTAATATTTCCAGAGAAAGGTCGACTTAGTTATTTCAATTCAATTCAGTTCACATTTATTTCCTCAAAGCATTTCCACAATATTACAGAACTACATTTGTAGTATTGTGAACTACATTTGTAGTATTGTATACATATATATTATAAAAGACGGAAAAAGATCATGGCGGGAAGCGCGTGTGGAAGCAAGGCCCAAAACAAGCCAGGTAGCTTGTTGCGGCTTGCCTTTAACAAAATACATAAACTAAAGAATGCTTGACAATAAAAAGACGAAACAGACAGACAGCTTACACACATCGTTATAAGAGTAAAACCCAAATTAATGCAATAGTATTATATTATTCTCAAGCTCTGTTGGGGCTCGGACAGATACTGAAGCTTTCCATAGGCCTACCCGAGTGTAAACCGGAGAGGTACTGAGGATATGCCAATCCTTCACTTGTTCGAACTTTAAAGTGACTTTGTCTTATGTTCGTTGTTGTTGTTGTTGTTGTTGTTGTTGTTGTTGTTGTTGTTGTTGTTGTTGTTGTTGTTGTTTTTTGAGGGTTTTTTTTTGTGTGTTTTTTTAAACGTTTTTTTTTTCATCAGCTTTAGTTGTTGGCAATTCTATTGTATTGAATAGAAACATTTTTAAAATATGTACATTTTATTTTGTTAGCCTCAAGACTGCTTTAATTCGAATAGTTTTTAAAACAAACCACATTTTTGGGGTTACCTGGTCCGTTATAGCAATCGTCTTCGTCCGATTCATCAGCGCAGTGAGGCAGGTGGTCGCAAACGTTCACTGTTGGAATACACTCGCCACCAGAGAGGCATTCAAACTCGTTCATAGAACATAAACCTAAAGAAAGTGAAACGTGACCATTCCAAACTGTTACTTGTTTTTCCATATTATTATGACTACTTTGACATCAGTCAATAAATCAATAAATCAATCAACCAGTTGGTAATTTTATCAATCAATCAATCATCAGGCATGTGTAGATTGCCATATTCTCTTATTGGTATTTCAATAACATCCACTTCTCAATCCATGATACATATAATTATTTAATTCTGCTTGAACTGTTTTGCCATCTTGTTGCTATTATGAATTATTATCTCTGATCTATCTTGTGTTAGAGAAGCTGTCATGTCTTATATTCGTCTGTTCTTTTGTTTGATGTCTGTTTGATTGTGTCCTTGTTTGTCTCCCTGGCTGTGTTTACAAGCCTCTACTTCTCAAAACAGCCCAAACAATTACATTTTATCCTGCTACTGCTTCTTGTTGTTCTCGATATTTTTGAAGTTGGACAAAAAATGTGTATCTCAATTGAATTAAATTTAGTTGAATTGAATTGCTACAAAACCGCTCTCTCCCTGGCAAATTGGGGGTATGGTTTAAGTGTCATATAGCCTAGCGGTTTAAGAACACTTCTAACTCTGGTATTTCTGATCAGCAGAGCGTGGGTCGAGTCCAAGTCCCTGTGTCCTTAAGACACTTTTAAGGACGACGAAGCAATAATGGTTAAAACCATTATTGCTTCGTCCTTCGGATGGGACGTATAGCCGTTCGTCCGTATTGTTTAACGCACGTAAAATAACCCAGTGCATGATCGGAAAGAGAAGGGGTCTGCCGCCTGGTGTTCCTGGTTTGATTGGCAGCAGAGTGCGCCACAGCACTTTGTAAACCATTACATGGTGCTATGTAAAACGAGCAGCCGTCGATTTCACCAAATTCTTTCTTTGGACTTAGGGCGAGTTCAGTTCCGAATCTAAAGACGCTTGGACGCATTGAACCCTTCCTCACTTGGGACGGGTTACTCGTCCTAACTCGAGATAGGATTGACCCTTCACGGCTCACAACTCAAACCTAGTCCCACATACCTTGCAGGAAACTACTGCATGTTAAAAACGCCCTTGGCGTCACTCTGAGTGAGGGATAATGCGCGCGCGTTACGTTTACTCATTACAATTATGCGCAAGTTTAGTTCTATATGCGTTTACCTTCTAAACATGACGTGCCTTCATCTGATCCGTCTGCGCAGTTTGGGAACTGATCACACTCAAGGTGACTCTTAAGACACACTCCATCTGGACATTGGAACTCGTCGATTCCACAAGTAACTTCTGTGATTTAATGATAACAAATTATACTATTTTGTTTTATCTTAAAGACACTGGACACTACTGGTAATTACTAAAAATAATTGTTATAGCATAACAAAACTTGCTTGGTATTACGAGCAATTGAGAGCTGCCGATTGTATGAAACATTGTGAGGGAAACGGATTTATGTGAAGTAACGTAGTTTTTTGAGAAAGAAGTAATTTCTCACTAAAAGCTTTGAATTTAATTCGAGACCTCAGCTGAGGTTTCGAATTCAGCATTTGAAAGCACATAACTTGTGCGCCAAGGGCATTTTTTCCTTCCATTATTCTCTCGCAACTTCGACGAGCACTTTTTTTTTAAATAAATATA
Organism: Asterias amurensis; assembly: GCF_032118995.1. Classification (NCBI taxonomy): domain Eukaryota; kingdom Metazoa; phylum Echinodermata; class Asteroidea; order Forcipulatida; family Asteriidae; genus Asterias; species Asterias amurensis. The sequence continues at coordinate 14,798,426 of NC_092664.1, read as the reverse complement.
GTCAACATTCTACAACCTGCCTTTTGAGAAAATTAAGTTTTGTTTTATGCTTTAGGTATTAATTGCTCTTGTATAGATGTTGTTTTTCTTACAGCTCATTTTTCTGTTCGGCTGCCTTTGTTTAATAATTTATTTACTTATTGGAGTGTTTAAATAGTGATTTATTTTCTTTTGCTCTTTCTTTGATGTTAGTTTCCGTCACGTATTTTAATGTTTTGTTACTTGTATAGATCATAACTCAGCCTATACTGGGTGTTAAGTTTATTCCAATTTTAATCAGAATTTCTTCAGCCTCAACTGATTAAAAAATCTCCAAATAAACCATTTAAAATTAAATCAAATCAAATCAAATCACATCAAATCAAATCAAATCGAATCGAATCGAATCGAATCGAATCGAATCGAATCGAATCAAATCAAATCAAATCAAACCAAATCAAATCAAATCAAATCAAATCAAATCAAATCAAATCAAATCAAATCAAATCAAATCAAATCAAATCGACGGGGAGGTACCTGTTGTTGAAACAAACTCCGTTTTGTAACCATTAGCCGACGAGTTTTCTGAGACTTGGTTCGTAGTTATGGACTCTGATGCTGAGCTAGTCGTGTTAGGGATGAGAGGTTGATCGGTAAAAATTCCTGGGGTTGAAACCCCCGTTTGGTCGACTGAAGGTTCGGAAACCGTTACATCGGTAGTGAAATAAGTTGAAGGCTTAGAAACACGAACAGTTGCTGTTGGTGGGCCACTCGTAGCTTCTGTTGGATTAAAGCCATTGGACCCTTTCGGTACAGGAAAAAAAAAAAAGTTCACAGATTTACAAATAATTTACAGGGTTTATAGAAGGTAATGGTGAAAGACTTCTCTTGAAATATTAGTCCATGAAATGCTTTACTTTTTGAGAAAACGGTAAAACAATATAAATTCTCGTTAACGAGAATTACGGATTTGTTATAAACACATGTCATGACACGGCGAAACGCGCGAAAACAGGAGTGGGTTTTCCCGTTATTTTCTCCCGACTCCGATGTCCGATTGAGCCTAAATTTCCACAGGATTGTTATTTTATATATAAGTTGTGATACACGAAGTGTGGGACTTGGACAATACTGTTTACCGAAAGTGTACAATGGCTTTAAGAATAATAATTTACAATTTTTTAAAAGTAAAATGTAGAAAATATCAAAACACTTTTAATTGAGCTCAAATTTTTACAGGCTTGTTATTTTATGCTTTATGTTAAAATACACCAAGTGAGAAAACTGGTCTTTGACACTTACCAATAGTGTACCTTCCCTTTAACCTAAAAGCTTTATTGTAATTGAAAAAGAATAAGTTTGTTTGGTGTATTTGCTTTATCATTAGCGTTGAAGATACAAGTACCTACAATAAGTTGTTACCGTGCGTGGTCCATTTGTTATAGACTGCGGAACAAGCAATCACAATGTTGTGGGTTCGAATCCTACCATGACACAATGACTAGAATAATACTCTAATTGATAACGATCATCTGAGAGCTGAGAGCTGTTAGTTTTTATGAAGAGGTTATTTATGACTCAAACAATAAACTACTTCAAGCCTCAAGCCTTTTATTTGACATCTGAAGGCACACAAGTTGTGCAACAAGGGTGTTTTACCTTTCATTGGTTTCTTGCAAGTTCGATGACCAATTTTTAGTCAAAATTTTGCTACTCTATGCATATTATGTTGAGATACACCAAGTGAGAAGTAACTGGTCTTTGATCATTACCAAAGGTGTCCAGCAGCCCATTTCACGAAACGCTGGGATTAATCCTATCTCGATTTAGGACGAGTAACTCGTCCGAACTTAGGATAGGTTCAATGCGTCCTAATAACGTCGATGGATACGGAACTTAACTCGTCCCAAGTCCTAAGATTAATCCTAGGGAGAGTTTGGTGAAATCGACGGCAGTGTCTGCAAGACGCTTACCCCTAACTGAAACATCTATTATTGAAACACCGAAGCAGCAGTCTTTTTGGCTGATACCATTTTGAACAATTTCCTCCACATCGTCAACGAATAGGCCTAGTACTGTTGCAGGGTCTGTCGCTGTTCTAGCATCCACAGAGGCCTCAAAGAAATACACCGATGTATTTGCAATAACACTCCCCTTGCTGCATGCAGTAAAAGAAAAAGAGAAATGAGGCGGAAATTGGGTACTCGTTATTTTGTTGATGTTCGGAATTGCTCCTTTAAGTTTGGCATGCACTTAAACATCTACAATGTGTTGAAATTATAAATTTAGTTGTTTATTTTAAATCTTCAGATATAAAGGTCTCCTGGGGTCGATTTCACAAAGAGTTGGGACTAGTCCTAACTTAGGACTAGTCCTAGGAGATATACAAATTGCATGGATAGTCCTAGGTTATGACAAGTAACTGGTCCTAACTCGAGATAAGACTAGTCCTAACTCTTTGTGAAATCCACCCCTGGCCTAAATACCACACCATCTAACACGTTTGACATGGGTTTGACACGTTATACACAATTTTAAAAACTGACATCTTATAATGTGTAGGCCTACAACCAGACCCCTGGTAAAGATACCATATTAATTATCTATTTATTAAAAAACAAAGAGATTGCACTCAAATTCTTTTTAAATTCACACAGTAAAACAAAGGCAAATATAAAACCTGGCAAAAATAACACCCATAAAACACCATAAAAACCCATACAACACAAGGTCCCAAGAGGATCCCAATTGCCAAGCACGGATGCTTCAAGCCCTAGCTCTTAAAACAAAAACTGGTACAAAAGATCATCTATTAAAACCATGAAGCAGGAATTAAAAACAAAATAATGAGTAGTGATAAAAACAAAACCATAACTGTGCCTCTGGAAATAAAATAAACAGAACATACGGCCGCCCTTTTGTGGAGTAGAACATTATCTTAAAAAAAGACCAATCTCACAAAGGTCCCTTGCTTAAATTATGTTACAATGCTTGACAAGATCTTACAAGCGACTTGGACAGTAAAACAAATATAGTTGCCCTTCCACATGGGGTACATTTTCTAAAATTGTTCAACCATGCCACAAATTAGCAAGGGACCCATGCTAAAATACTCTCGTGTGAAAGGGGTTTTAAACTCACCTGAAACCATGGACTTCTGTGCCACTATACACCCTACCAAGGTCGCTATTTAGGAATATGTCATTCATCTGTAACATACAACATGAATACTATTCATGCATGTGAAATTGAGGTTTTCGTTATTTTGATAATAAAGCATGTCAATCAAAATAAGTAAAATAAAAACGTTGTCAGCATTTATGAAATAAATCATCGACGACGTCCTTGCATTTAGCTTAAAAAAGACCTTAAAGGCACCTGGAAATAAGATTTTTTTCTTTTAAACATAATAGTATATGTTTATTAACAATAAAACAATTTTTTGAGTAATTGTTTGTCACGATTTATATGTTAAAAAAATTAATTAAGTGCTTGGGGGGGGGGTTGACTCCGCCTACCCCTTTTGTGACGTAGGAAAAGGAAGACTTTGTCTCGATCAAACATGGACCCCCCTCGATGCGTAGATAAACACACGTGCAAAAGTACATGTAATTCTAAGACGTGAGTTTGTACGCTGCGAAAAAGTTTTTTTTCTGGCATTTTTCCGGCAATGCCGACCAGGTGTATTGCTGCTGGATGCAGCAAAACAACTAAAGATGGGGTCAGTCTTCATCTGCTTCCTGCAGATCCAGAGTATAGGTGGTTGTGGACTGCGAAAGTCAGATTAACTAGAGCAAAGTAGTCCGGTCCGACGTCTTTTTCAGCGCTGCAGCGAACACTTAGAGCCGTCGTGCTTCGAATCCGGGATACACAACTCATTTGACATGACGAGAAGAGCCATTCTTAAACACGACGCCGTCCCAACAATTTTTCTAGCTAGTGGGAAGTCGAAGAAGGTATCTGAAAGACGTGACGAACTCAGAGGAGCATTTGCTAAACGTGAAAAAATTCGGGTAGGTTTGAACTTTGAGGGTATGTTTTTAGCTTTTGCCAAGTGACACGATTTTTTGTTGGTACCGCATGCGTTTCACCATGCGTGCAGGTCATATGTGACCGTCCGCCCATTATACAGCAGCCATAGTGCGTGCGTGCAGTCTGCTCCGTGGCCGTATTTCTATAATAATACGTAGACCCACATCTTACAACCCATTTGGTCACTAAAAAGTCGCATAGTTAAATAAAAATAGCAGCAATAGCTTTTGTAAAAACCACTAGGCGTTCGACATGTTCAAGTTTCAATGTACGTATGTGTGTAAAATCGTGTCTAAATTTGTTTTGATGTGCCATGTTCCCAGACGTAATGTACGGGGGCCCGACTACAAATTTTCTCTCCAAATATCGCGCCTTGAAATACGTCACGAACAGCGCCCTCTCGGGTCAGGGCCTATTCGTAAATTTGTAAATACAATCAAAACTAAGATTTTTAAACCTTAGTTAACTTTGTATTCACATTCCTCTCATAAAAACACATATTTTAGTGACAAAAGCTTTATTTAAAAAAAATACCACTTCCAGGTGACTTTAAGCGATACTAAATCTGCATAAAGAAACTATCAGTTGTCAAAATTGTACTTTTTCGAAATTAAATGCGAAATGGAATAAGTATTCTGTACTCTGTTAATAACATTACTGTAATAAGTTTAACTCGGTTTAACTCGTGTAATCACGATGCCATAAGATACGCAGTTTTAAGTATAATTTGTTTCGTGTGATATTTGTTTATAGGTTTTCTTTGTCAAATTCGGCAAATGAGCAGTCAATTTTATTACCATGCGTTCAAATTAAAGCTGTTTTGCCTCTCCAGTTGTTACTGCGTTTCAAAATCAGAATTCGGCCATTCAATTTCGTTTTGAGTCGAGACAAATTCCTTGTTCAATTTAGCGTATCAACATTCTTTTTCGTGACACACACACGCCTCAAGAAGCGTCTGCGAAGTTAAATGCTGCTTTGATGAATTGCTGAATTGAATGATTATTTTGGTAAATCGAATGACGCAACATTACATTTGACTATAGTCATAAAACGAAATCGAATGACCCTTTTCAGTAGCATTCATTTTGCACGAATTAGAATAACTTGATGGTTAAATTGGCTGCTCATTTTCTGAAATTGACCGAGAAAACCTATATTACAATTAGAGCAACAAAATATAAAACTTATCAATCGAAGATAAGTCTCCACTCGACAACGAGAATCAATCATACTTACCGTTAACATTATAATGTATTGAAGTGAGTTGTACTTTAACGACGACGGATTGTTGTAATCATCTGTGAACGTTTTGTTTACTGTGAGTGAAAAATCGATACCTAATGGACCTGTCTCGGGAAAAATATGCAAAATAAAAACCGTTACTTTGGTGACGAAAATTACATTACATAATAATAATGTCAGTATACCATCGCAGCACAAAATGACTGCACTCTAAAAACGGAATTTACCACTGACAGCAAATGACAATTTATGTGGTTTAATTTTGGGAGGGGAAAACACATTTTGCGAACAAACCATTTTTTTTAATTTTATTTATTTTTTTTTTTTTTGGGGGGGGGTCTAGATTGGAATGTTGACTTACCAACAAATTGTGGTTTTCCTGACGGGGCGGTTATGTAGCTCCCACGTGAAGCTCCTAACAAAAAGAAATCCACGAACGACATTAAACCATTGTTAAGTATCAACTTATCGGTACCAAATAATTTCATATGTTTTTTTTAATATTTCACGATACTTAGGTTATTTACTATAAATATAAGCCAAAGTACAAGTTACAAGAAACAAGTAAGTAAAATTATAAGCGAAAACTGTAAGCCTATAAATACACCACTAGAAAATATTATTTTCCGTGTTTGAGTTTTACTTCGTTAAGTGCCTTAATGCCATCGAATGTGCTTTGAAATAACATTATGTCATATATTTATTTTGAAATCAATAAAGAAATGTACAGGGCCTAAAGTAATTCAATCGCGACCAAAAGCCGAATTGCGAAATCTTTATTTAGAAGCAGAAAATCATTATTTATGAAGTATCACTAACAGGATGTTTTGCTGGCACAAAAAGATTGACAAAAGATTAGGGATACGTCATTGTCTTCCCTATTATAATGATCACATGTTCAAGTTGGGGAAGTATGGTACGTCCCGCTCTACCAGCCAGGCTTCTGATTAATAACAGCCAATCCTAATCCGTATGGACTGTAAAGGGGGTAATCCTATAAGAGATGTTAAATTTGCATCGGGAATAAAGAATATTAATTTTGGTTGTTTACCATGCACAACACACCGATATACTCAGTACTTTCCCGAGTCCTGTGAAAAAAATATATATCACAGGCATGTTACTCGGGTGGGATTCGACACTGCTGGGATAAGACACTGCTCTAGAATTGCAAGGGTCGTGGGTTCGAATCCCACCCGAGTAACATGCCTGTGATATTTGTTTCACATGACTCGGGGGGTACTCCTGTTTCAGACCAAAGGTGGACACGGCACCGGGGGAAAAAGTTGATTGCAGCCCACACCTTGCAGTGGCATTCGGGTCCTGTGCGTCTGGCGCCTCAGTGCATAAACAAATATACAGAATACAAAAGTTATCGCGTAGTTTTTTTAATTAAACATTTTCCACAACCTGTTAAATACAGCAAGGCGAAAACAGTGGCTGCAACCGTGAGTAATACCACGCATATCACTAGGATCGCAATACACTTCTGGCTCGATCTCTCCTGATCCTGTCTTTTTTGCGTCTCTGTCTTGCGCTCACTGGATCGTTCTGTGTGTGGTACATTGTCTGTTGTGCTTTCTGGTGAAGAACTCGGTTGTCCATGAGATTTCTTTCCCAATTCCTTCCGTCTTGTTTGTGGGTGTTCTTGATCGTCACCATGATTATTCACACCCTAAATAAACCATGTGGACACTATTGGTAATTACTCAAAATAGTTATCAGCGTAAAACCTTTCTTACGAGTAATGGGGAGAGGTTGATAGTATAAAACAATGGGAGAAACAGCTCCCTCTGAAGTAATTTTCCATGAATTTGATTCCGAGACCTCAAATTTAGAATTTGAGGTCTCGACAAGGGTGTTTTTTTCTTACATTAATATCGCGCAACTTCGACGACCGATTGATCTCAAATTTTCACCGGTTTGTTATTTTATGCATATGTCGAGATACACCAACTGCGAATTACCAATATTGTCCAGTGTCTTTAAGCAAAAGTTAATTCAACTTCATTTAGGTATAAGGTGTACGTTTGGTAATGCCTCGGTCGTTCTGTGTGTGTGGTATACAATTCCTTCATTCCTTGTGGGTTTTCTTTATCGTCACCGTGATTATTCATACCCCAAATAAACCATGACATGAAGTATTGTGTATGTTTTCCCGATCAATTTAAGAAAAAGTTAATTCGACTTCATTAAAGCAACATCGGTGAACAGTATTGTCCAAAGGCCCACACTTCGTGTTATCAAAACTTATATATAAAATAACAAACCTGTTAAAATTTAGGCTCAATCGGTCATCGGAGTCGGGAGAAATGAACGGAAAAACCCACCCTTGTTTCCGCACGTTTCGCCGTGTCATGACATGTGTTTAGAATAAATCCGTAATTCTCAATATCGAGATATGATAATTGTTTTAATTTTTTTCTCAAAAAGTAAAGCATTTCATGGAATAATATTTCAAAGGAAGTCTTTCACCATTACCTTCTGTTTTTTGTAAATCTTTAAACTTTTAATTTTTGTTCTGTTTATAAAGTGTCCAATGGCTTTTAAATGAATGGCAATTTAAATTTTCGCAGGATAGTTTTTTTGTATCGATTGATTTATATATAGGATTAAAAAAATCAAACGTTTTCACAAAACAAATGTTAACTTTGCCTTTAAAAGGAAAAGACACTATTGGTAACTACTCGAAATATTTGTTAGCATGCAAACTTACTTGGTAAAACAAGGTAATTTAGAATTGAATTTGAGACCTCAGCTGAATCCGAGACCTCAGCTGAGGTCTCGAAATCAAGCATGTGAAAGCACACAACTTGTGTGACACAGGTGTTTTCTCTTTGAGTTTAAATTTTCACAGTTGTATTTACTTTATGCATATATGAGAAGATACACTAAGTTTAAAAGCAGACTGGTCTTCGACAATATTACCAAAGGTGTACAGTGCCTTTAACATTCAAATTAAGGTAAATCAAGTTAGGGTTCCTTTCTAATTGGCAAATAAATGGTTAGTTTAAAACTTAGTTTTGTACTTACAATACGTGGAAGGGCACTGCCACTTTCATTTTGTTGTATACTGCTGTCCATCACAAGCCGATGCTTTTACTCCAAAGTTCTAAAAAAAAAATCGGACAAAGTATCCCTACTTTGCAGGTAATATTATTACCATCCAAAAAAGGAATTTCCTTGAGTGATATACTGTAATCCTTTCATGAGATGTCACTCTTTCAACTCCATATTATTCTTTGCATTCACTTTATGTTGGGGATGTATAGTGCTTAAATCTGCTCTACCAGCCAGGCTTCTGATGGATGATACCTAAAGCCTACATCCGTATGGACTGTATTGTAAAGGAACCCTGTTACAGCCCAGGAGTAGGCGGCAACGATCCATGGAAAAAACAGTTGATTGTAGCCCACACCTTGAAGAGTCGCATTTAGGCCTTGTGTGTCTGCCGAGTTGCATACAAACAAATGTGTGTGACATGGGGTGGCAATCTTGTGGCTAAAGTGTTCGCCCTCTTTCCACTGTTGCACTGCTGGTTCGACTCCCGTCTAAATGTTAGTAGGGTTAGAGATGTAGTGTAGAGATGTGCGTTGGTTCAAATATAGATGTGCGTTGGTTGTGTATAGAGATGTGCGTTGTTTCTCTTCTAAGTCACAAAGGTTTTTCTCCGGGCCCTCCTGTTTTCCTTCCTCCGAAAAAAAAATAATAATATCAAACTCATTCTATTTCCGGCCGAGCTCCATGTCCATAAGGGTCGATGTGGCTGGTTGCATGCCAAGTACACCCCTGTATTGCTTCAACTCGAACACATTGCAACCACAACTGTGGCAATTTATCCTCTTGGTCTATACCAGAAAATGACTGCTAATTAAGCAAAAGTTTATATTATTATTATAAAGAGGTGTATGTACAAAAAGAACCGCACTGAAATTAATTAATACACGCACATGCGTTTTTCTATTTTGAATACAACGTATTATTTTGTCCTCGGTGCTTTTTCAATATCTAATGAAGCGTCACATGTAATTAAATGCCATGACGTAAGCAAGTTTGCAGCATTTGACCGGTTGTAAAAAAAAAAAAAAAAAATACAAACAAATAGAACAAAACACTCGACAAAAACAAGACAACCAAACATGATTTGGGGTAAAAGAGACATATAATAGATATATGTACTAAGCCTTTAATAACAATACAAATGGTCCCTGCAAATGTGATCTTCGTTGTTTTTTTTGTTAATTCTTACTCTTCGCTGTTGATATTATAAAACATTGTGAGAAACGGCTCTCTGTGAAGTAACGTAGTTTTTGAGAAAGAGGTAATTTTTCACTCAAATATACAAAGACTTCAGCTGACGCCTTTTATTTTGCATAATGAAGCAGACAAAATAATGCAACAAGGGTGCTTTTTCTTACCTTCTTTTGCACCTTCGATGACCGATTGAGCCCAATATTTTCACAGATTTTTTATTTTATGCATATGTTGTCGTACTGGTCATTATCAATAACGAAACGTGTCCAGTTCATTTAAAGACAGTGGACGCTATTGGTAATTGTCAAAGACCAGTCTTCTCACTTGGTGTATCTCAACATAATATATGCATAACATAACAAACCTGTGAAAATTTGAGCTCAATCGAACGTCGAAGCTGAAAAGACAGTGAGAAAAATTACCCTTGTCATACGAAGTTGTGTGCTTTCAGATGCTTGATTTCGAGACCTCAAATTCTTAACTTAAGGTCTCGAAATCAAATTCGTGGAAAATTACTTCTTCTCGAAAACTACGTCACTTCAGAGGGAGCCGTTTCTCACAATGTTTTATACTATCAATCTCTCCCCATTACTCGTTAGCAAGTGAGGTTTTATGCTGATAATTATTTTGAGTAATTACCAATAGTGTCCACTGCCTTTAAGTTACGTCAGTGTTACTAGCTATTGGTGGAACATCAGTTAAATGGGTTGTTTACGGTTGGTTAATGGATGGAACAAACTCTTCAATTATATACAATAGTAAATATTGACAAAAACTAACATGTGAAAAATTCGTTTCAAAAAGTAAAAGAATTTTAAAGATATTTTCTTTTGTCTACACAGGAAGAATAATATGCAAATATAACTCTCAGTAACGCTTCCCAGATTAACATTTTCGCGAATAAAAATGAATATTTTGTTGCCATTAACGCAGTATTTCAAAGTAAAATATTTCTCAAAGTTAATTATACTATCCAAAGCTATAGTACTATCTATATACCAAGTAATTTTTCCTCGCGATTAATTTTTCAAATCTATTTTAAAATCTATTTTCTAGTCTAATTTCAAATCGTTCCCAAAGGTATATACAGACCCTTTAAACAGTTTGCGAGGAGGATGTGAAAGATAAGCAAACATAAATCTATAAGATGTAACAAATTGAAAAGGAAGATAATCTCTCGGGTTACGGTCATAATTATTACTCACTGAATCATTTTCTTACTCAGTCCGGCTCGAGCCTCCCCAGATCTAACATACGTTTTGTGTTTCTCTTGTGTGCGTGATAATGTTATTGCATTTCCTGCAAGGTCTTTCTTCACAAAATGTATTTTTGTGACGTCACTCTATTGATGAAAGTGTAGATTGTTCTTGTGAATCTTCTCACTTAACTGTAGATTCGTTTAGAATCTACTTTCGTCATACGCATTCGTTATCCAAATTTACAGTCAACTGTAGATACGTAACGAATCTACAGTTGACATCGTAACGAATCAACACCCAACTGTAGATTCGATACAAACTGATGAAGTGATAATTCAACTTTAAAGTTACTGTCTTTCCAAAATTGAAATATCACATTATGAGTAAAATATGCTATTATTTAAATTTGTCAAAAACATTTTACAGTAAAAAAGAAATACTTAAGTAAAAACATAATTGTAAACTGATCAAAACATTGAACTCGATAATGTTGCAATCCTATAAAATATAATGACAGTTACTTTGAATATTTAGGAATGTGACCAATCGTCGTTTCACAATGTACGAAAGTTATTTGCGTTCAATCATTTCAAAAAAGAAATGACAGCAACTCGGTTTGTAATAATTATTTTAAGGGAAGCTTTCTAACATCATTGTCATCAAACCATGTAAGTTTAATGTAAATCTTCTGAAATGTTTTGTGTCCTACAAAAAGTACCCAGGGGTGGGTTTCACAAAGGTAGTCCTAACTTATGACTAGTCCTATAGGCAATGCTAAGAGATAGGACCAGTCCTAAGTTAGTATGAGTTACTGGTCCTAACTTAGGACCAGTCCTATCTCTTAGCATTGCTAAGGACTAGTCCTAAGTTAGGACTACTTTTGTGAAATCGACCCCAGACCCTTTAAAAGTGCATAGGCCTACATAATGTAATAGCGAACAGAGTAGTGAAAGGTAGATACAGTCAAAGAACATGAACAGTGTGGAAGCCGGTTTGAGGAGATGAGGCTTGTTACAATTACCTTAAAGGAACGTTACAAAATTTGTAAGAAACAAAAATCACAGATTTACATAAAACTTACATGGTCTAATGATGATGATAGTAGAAAACATCTCTTGAAATATTTCTGTCTGAAATGTCATATTTGATGAGAAATAAATAATCTAACATCGCGTTTGGAGTTTATCACTCAGTGAGCGTTTTATTTATTTTTATTTTGGAATCGATGTACTGGAAAATTTGTAATCGATTTTTCACTATTCTCTCGTGACCCAGATGGCCGATCGATCGCAAACTTCGACAGGTTTGTCCGTTTTGTATATGGTGGATTACATAAAGTGCTTACACTGCTAGCAACTGTTTTGTTCGCAAAAACCAATTCTGTAATGTTCCTTTAAACTGTCCCTGGTTTTGTCTTCGTCTCATCTTTAAACTCAGTGGCATTCTTTTCTTCTTCGTTTCCGTTCTGTGTGGAATCGCCCTGTTGAAAACAACACAGTGAAATTAGTGTTGGTTTTAAATGCATTGGACACCTTTGGTAATTGTCAAAGACCAGTCTTCTCACATGATCAACATAAAAGTAATAAACCTGTATGTGAACAACTCATTTGGTCGTCGAGGTTGCGAGAAAATTAATGGTAGAAAAGTCGCACAAGTTGTGTGGTTTCCACAAATTGTGTGCTTTCAGATGCTTGAAATCGAGACCTCAGCTGAGGTTTCGAATTCAATTAAAATAATTATTTTAGTCATAAACTACTTCTTTCTCAAAAACCACGTTACTGCAGAGGGAGCCGAATTCAATTCAAATATTTTAGTCATAAATTACTTCTTTCTCAAATACCACGTTATACTTCAGAAAGAGGTAGCCGTTTCTCACAATGTTTTATACAAACAACGGCTCTCCATTCCTCGTTACCGAAGTAAGTGTTTTGAGTAATTACCAAAAGTGTCCACTGCCTTTAAGCATGTTGGGAATAACGTTAGGTAGACCATACACGACATTTATCATTTTGAGAAACATTCAATGGACGGATAGAGTAAATGTAAAAGTAGGAAGAATCTATAAATAAATATTACACTTGCGGGTACAACCATGTGTAAGTCTTTCTTTTTGTGGGAGTGTTGGCTCTGAAAAGAGCCCGGCATCGACGTTCCGAACAGTATACGCTGCTCATCTTCAAGAGGAACTGTCATAGTATTTATAAAACCATGTTTACAATTATACAAATTTCCTGCGTTTTGTTTCTAAAAGAAACAAATGAAAGGACAGACAATGACATTGAAACAAAGTTAATCTTAGAACGTGACAATGAGCCCTTCAGCTGAAAACTACATAAAAACAATGGATATGGTCAGTCTACCTGGGCTAATACTTCCTGGCGGCAACAAAGACGATTGCCTCCATTCCCCCTGGTCATTGCCTTGGTGCCCTTGAAATGCTACAGTAGAAATTTACAATTTCCTCGTAGGGTGCCCCTTGCTCAGGGAGTATGCCTTGGTGCCTTCGCGTTTTCAAAAGCGAAGCATGCTTGAGTTGTGCTTCATATGCCAAAGGGAAATACTTACTCCAAAAAAAATGCACCACTTACCCTAAAAACAAAGTAGGCGCTCAGACAGTAGCAAAGCACAACAATAACTTTCAGACCTCCCGTTAGCCCGAAGTAGACGTATCTCAAACCTGGCCGATCATACTGCATACATTCCCCGGTCTTCTCGCATGACTCCTGCCAGAACAAACACTGGGACTCAATTGCAGCACCGTAGATGATTGGAGCTGGTATGAAACCTAGAATTTAAGAAAATATAAAATTATAATATTGGTCTCTGAAAGTAGCCTACTTATTTAAAGCCATTGGACACTTTCTAAACAGAACAAAGATGACAAGTTCACAGATTTACAGATAACCTACAGGGTTTACAGAAGGTAATGGTGAAATACTTCCCTTGAAATATTATTCCATGAAATGCTTAAATTTTGTAAGAAAACATTAAAACAATTATCAATTCTTCGATATCGAGAATAACGGATTTAATTTCAACACATGTGTCCTGACACGGCAAAACGTGCTGAAACAAGGGTGGGTTTTCCCGTTATTTTCTCCCGACTCCGATGACCGATTGAGCCTAAATTTTCACAAGTTTGTTATTTTATATAATAGTTGTGATACACGAAGTGTGGGCCTTTGGACAATACTGTTTACCGGTGTCGGCGATTGCTTTAAGCATATTAAAATGGGATAGATTGTGCAAGTCTAACAAGAAATCTACATTTTTCCTTCGAACGAAGCGAAAAACTCTTTACCAAAGTTCTCCAAAGTTTACAACTCTAAAAATAGCCGTTTCAGTCTTGATAGCATCAAGATTTATTGGAGAACAGAAAGTATTTATCACACGAACATCTGAAGCCAGATTCATAAACTTGCCCAGTCTTTCCGAGTCTTCAGTCTCCCAAATGGTACATACAAAAACCGCGTGATCACCAACCATGACTCAGTTGGTGGCCGTATTACGATACAGGATTCCAGTCAGTGTAAGCAGTGCCAGATTGCATAGGGCCGCTCAGGCAAAAAAAAAAAAAAAAAAAAATAGCTAGGTAAAACAAAATTACCCTTTAAGGTAAGACTAAATGTTACCAGCCAAACTACCATAACAAAAGTACAATTTGTGACTGGTATCCTGCTCACTGCTTAGCAGAAATGTTTCAAGCAATATTTTCAGTTTTACGCAACTCTAAAATTGGGCCCTTGAGTGTTTCAATGATAGCAATGACTCACCCAGAATTTTGCTGAGAAATGAAGATAACCCAACTGCCAACTCTCTGTCTTTCGGCAAGACGGATCTAACAAACGATTGTTGAGAAAACAGTTATACACAACGCAAATTAAATAAGACGTAAACAACATCTACCATTAATTAATGTCAATATGATTGTGTATTAATCTCGATCAATTCAACTAAAACAGGATGATAACATCCTTTTTTGAAGAATTGGATTTGCCATGTCGAATATCGGTAGGCTACCTTTTCAATGCATTTATTCATTTTTAAATAAACACTTAGGCCCTAGTGTTCAGAAAGCAACTTAAAGGAACAATACAGACTTGGTGAAAGGCAACAAATCGTGAAGGTCATCAGATTTACATAGAACTTACACCATATTATGATGATGAGAGAATACATCCCTAGAAATATTCCAGTCTGAAATGTCATAATTTGATGAGAAATAAATAAAATAATTTCCTGTTTGGAGTTTATCGCCCACTAAGCGTTTTATTTTTATTAATTTTTTTGTATCGATGTCATGCAAAAAGTGTTATCGTTTTTTCAATAATTTCACGTGACCCAGATGGCAAATCGATCTCCAACTTCTTTGACAGGCTTGTCCGTTCATATAGATGGTGGATTACATAAAGTGCTTACACTGCCAGCAATTCTTTTGCTAGCACAACCAATTCTGCAATGTTCCTTTAAACTATAGTCAACTATACTTTATGTGGAGACCCTCTGCTGCATATCGGGCAGGGTATAGGCATTAAGTTTCATTTAAAATGTATCGTCAAAATTTAAATGCTTACAACAGTTACTAATAGTAATAACTAATAATAACAACCGTATTTATGCGCATTTTGAAAGGATACAAAGCGCCACGTATCCTGCAATGAGTGGGACGGAGTATGATATATATATAAGACCTAATCCTTAAGCACAATGTAATGGTTTACAAGGTGCTGTGACGCAATATGCTGCCAATCCAGCCAGAAATATTTAGCAACCAACTTTAAACGACTTGTTGTGTTTTACCTGAACTTTAACATGAACGACGAGTTGTGAGTCGATGCCTTGATGGCGGAGACGACACAGAATGACACGATAAAGATCATCAGCATGTCACATGTCGATGCGCATGCTCCTTTGGTTGCAAAATTGTACGGATACTCGACGGAGAAACTGTCTTGAGTTTGGTTGATGCACTTGCAGTCCTCGTACACCTGTTGATAATTAATGGTTGATCATTAACATTCGGTTTACTAGCACTGGATCGGGCCCAATTTCTTAGAGCTGCCCGAGCACAAAAAATAGCTATAAGCAAATCAAAATTCTGCTTACTAGAATAAGGTTACCAGTCAAACTACCATGTCGCATGTACGATTTGTAACTGGTATCCTGCTCTGTTCTGCTCAGCAGACAATTTGTAAGCAATAGTGTCTGCATTTGAAAGCAGTTGAATGAAATTGGGAAATGTGCTCATTTACGTTTACTTTAAAGACAGTGGACACTATTGGTAACTGTTAAAGACCAGTCTTCTCACTTGGTGTATCTCAACATATGCATAAAATAACAAACCTGTAAAAATTTGAGCTCAATCGGTCGTCGAAGTAGAGAGATAATAATGAAAGAAAAAACACCCTTGTCACACGAAGTTGTGTGCTTTCAGATGCTTGATTTCGAGACCCCAAATTCTAAATCTGAGGTCTCGAAATCAAATTCGTGGAAAATTACTTCTTTCTCAAAAACTATGGCACTTCAGAGGGAGCCATTTCTCACAGTGTTTTATACCATCAACTTCTCCCAATTACTCGTTACCAAGTAAGGTTTTATGCTACTACTTATTCTGAGTAATTACCAATAGTGTCCACTGCCTTTAAAGACACCAAATGAACAAGGATGTTTGTATAGGCCTACACAGCCAAGGGAAGATGTTGATGGAATGG
Organism: Asterias amurensis; assembly: GCF_032118995.1. Taxonomy (NCBI): domain Eukaryota; kingdom Metazoa; phylum Echinodermata; class Asteroidea; order Forcipulatida; family Asteriidae; genus Asterias; species Asterias amurensis. The sequence continues at coordinate 14,782,009 of NC_092664.1, read as the reverse complement.
ACAAAGGAATGAACAAAACAACCCACAATGATGCACTTTTGAGAATGTTTGGGTTGTTTAGAATTTAAGACGACTATTGGTTTGTCATTATTGTACCGGTTCGTATAAAACCAAAGTGAACATCCACTTGGAAAGCGGAACCTAAACACCCCAACACTTGAAAGCTTGTATACGCCTAACTTTTTGGCAACAACTCCCATTGGTCTTGTACACGTTTTCCACTGGTGGACTTTACCGAACCGTGGACTATATTGCCCTCTTTTATTATAGGTCCCGGTTTTTCTAACATGTTTTCAAACTGTTGATTGTTCCCGAACCATGGACCCCATTGTCTTCTTTTATCATAGGTCCTCATTAAAGGGTTTGGATATTTTTTTGTAACACAAAACACAATATCCACAGATTTGCATCAAACTTTCACCGTTTGAAGATAATGAAAGTAGAAAGCGTACCTTAAAATATTAGTTGCTGAGGTGCTGTAGTTTTTTAGACGAAAATTATTTTCATGACATTGTTTTACTCATTTCTCAAAAACAACCGCACCTCAGCAAGTAATATTTTCAGGGAAGCTTTTTACCATCATTATCTTCAAACTGTGTAAGTTTAATGTAAATCTGTGGACATTCTGTATTTTGTCCTACAAAAAGTACATAGACCCTTTAAATGTGTACCACGTGTGCATTCACAAGAAATTGTCCTTGCATTAAAGCAATCGCACAACATCGGTAAACAGTAGTGTCCAAAGGCCCACATTTCGTGTATCACAACTGATATAAAAATTATAACATAAATAAACCTGTGAAAATTTAGGTTCAATCGGTCATCGGAGTCGGGAGAAAATAACGGGGAAACCCACCCTTGCTTCCGCAAGTTTCGCCGTGTCATGTGTTTAAAATAAATCCGTTATTCTAGATATCGAGAAATGATAATATTGTTTTAATGTTTTCTCAAAAAGTAAAATATTTCATGGAATAATATTTCAAGAGAAATCTTTCGCCATTACCTTCTGTAAACCCTGTAAGTTATTTGTAAATCTGTGAACTTTTAATTTTTGTTCTGTTCAGCAAGTGTCCAATGGCTTTAACTATTTGTATTCACTTTGCAAAAGTGTGTCACGTTTCATGCACGGGTGTCATCATAATGTTGGATGTCTTAGAAATTGTTCCTACCGTGTTATTGAGTGGGTCAAGCAATACCGCCTCACAGCCGGCGTAGCACGCCGTTGCATACGTCATTCCGTCGGTACCACAGACAGGGGAGTAATTGCCCTTTTCGCACGTGCAGTCCATGTTACACGGTGCGTTGATTTCAAAGCTGTAATTATCAATTTTCGTCATAAAAATGGTTTGTTTTAAAAGCAGCCTTTCAATCACGTTGTCACTCAGTCTTGGATATAATCTTCGAAATAATCTTCGAAATAATTTGGTAGATGTTTACAAGTGCAACCAATCCCTCTCGTGTCGCGTCACACTTCGTGAATTACGCCAAAGAGAGGCCCCCACCAAGCCTAGGTCAATCCCCGTCCATCTTCACCTTTCACCTACAGTAAATATGCATACGACCGACAACCTTGGACCAATCAATTTTACGTCACTGCATGTTTATCCAATGAAATCACTGGTTCTAAAAAGCAGATACCTGTCTTGACCCGCTAATCAGATAGTGTTTTGTCTGCTTAGCGTGGAATGCAGAGTTAATCGTTGCTTGCGGATACAGACAAGGGACCAATCTACCCTGACTGCGCCCTTAAATCAGACCACTCTATTGCAACGTCAAAGTGCGAGCTTTTGCCAACTGAAAACCGTGGAAAGCCATAAATGCAAATCAACAGCAGCTAGCCATATAGTTTGTAGAAATGTGACACAAACTATTCAAAAATAAGCTTAATTTGTTGGCAAAAATCAACAAATTCAAAGAAGTATATTTCAACTCATGAATCTTTCTTACAGAAAGTGGGTTACAAAAGGCAGTGGACACTATTGGTAATTACTCAAAATAATTATTAGCATAAAGCCTTTTGTGGTAACGAGTAATGGGGAGAGGTTGATAGTATAAAACATTGTGAGAAATGGCTCCCTCTGAAGTAATGTAGTTTTCGATAAAAAAGTAATTTTCCACGAATTTGATTTCGAGATGTCAGATTTAGAATTTTGAGGTCTGGAAATTAAGCATCTGAAAGCGCACAACTTTGTGTAGCAAGGGTGTTTTTTCTTTCATTATTATCTCGCAACTTCGACGACAAATTAAACTCAAATTTTAACAGGTTTGTTATTGTATAATGCATATGTTTAGATACAGAAACTGTGAAGACTAGCCTTTGTTATTTACCAATAGTGTCCAGTGTCTTTGACATGATTGACTATTTTGCTAACATACGCGGTCGACCATGCCAATCAGCGCACCTTGTTTATCACAACAATGGACAGGTATATACCAAACAGAGACACAAAGTGCGTTTTGGCGACCACACAAAAAACCCAACCGACTCACCGGTTGGTCTGAACAGCATCGTCACCGCGCTCAGCCGAACACGCGAAAACGCTCAACCGATTGTTTCTGGTTTGGGTCGCTAAAACGCACTCCTATATTGTTCCATCATTCATTGTAACCAATGATATCACTGGTTCTGAAAAAACAAGTACGTGTCTTTATCCTAGGAGCCAGTCTACCCAGCAACTGATTATTTCCAATTCCTCCCTTCTAATCGTCGTCTTAAAGGGAAGGTACACATTTGATAACTACTCAAAACAAATATAAACTTAAAAAACTTACTTGGTAACGAGCATTGGAGAGCTGTTGACAGTATAAAACATTGTGGGAAACGACTCCCTCTGAAGTAACGTAGTTTTTGAAAAAGAGGTAATTTCTCACTAGAATAATAAAAGACTTCTAGCTAGAAGTCTTTTATTCCTATCTGAAAGAACACAAAGTCCAACAAGGGTGTTCTTTCTTTCATCATTTTCACGCAACTTCGATCACCGATTGAGCCCAAATTTTCACATGTTTGTTATTTTATGCTTATGATGGGATACACCAAGTGAGGACAATGGTCTTTGACAGTTACCAAACGTGTACAGTGCTTTTAAGCATGTTAAAGGTAGTAAGCGGTTTACCGGTAGTTTTTATCCTCGTGCGGTTCGTGATTTTAATGGAAACTCTTTTCTTTTCTGCTTGTAGCATATGTTATTTATGTTATATGTTATTTGTAAATGTTAAATCTAGAGAGTTCGAGGTGCACTACAATTTCCGATGTTGTTTGTTTTCAACTTTTTAACGTTGGCTGAAGAAATAATTCAAATTTGTATTATAATTCTACCCTGATTGCACCACATACCAAACAGATACACCAACCTTGTTCCATCATTCAGATGACCATTATATCCATACTCCGTTGTCAGTCCAGCAATGCTGTCGTTCTGACATCCAATGAGCATTAGTATTCCATACCCTACTGCAGTTAGACCGTGCAAAATGAGTGCGAGTACGACAAATCGACGCTGGCTGCCTGCGACCATTGTTGTTAGTATACCACCAAGCATTACTCCGATTACAGTACCAGGCATTATCGTGAGACCTGCAAAGAGATTTATTTATTTATTTGGTTTATTTATTTGTTTTAAATCTCCGGACATAATTCTTTATTGGCAGGGGCCGTCCAGGGTAAGGCAAAAGTTGGTAAAACTGCCATCAAAGCGATGTGCCCTCCCAGACCCCTCCAACAAAAAACATACATGTTTATAAAAATACAGAAAGTAAAGGTAGGAATTTAAAAAAATATAATAATAAAAAGAATAGGTGAAAGAGTTAGTTTGCCTCCAAAAGTACTTACCCAATAAGACTCCAGCTCTGGATGGGAGAATGGCAAACTCATACTGGATATATTTGGCTATAAACACGGCTGAGCCAGAGAAAGCCAACACTGAACAGCAATAGCCAAATGTTGCAGACATGTAGGTGCTGTTGGTTAGAAGTCGCCATAACGATGCCAGAAACTCTTAAACAAAACAAAATAATCACAATTTTGCTAAATACATAATGGCATGATGCTTCGCTCCTAAGAGAAAAAGGCCTTGCTTAATTATTTCTAAAGATTCACACGCACTAAATAAAACTTATTTTCACTTATTTTAAAACCAGTCACTCTTTCAATTTCGTTTGAAAATGAATGCTCCGTTGGTCAGCATTAAAGAGGAAAAAATGATTAATTCGATTTCACCAATGTAGCTAGCATTCACTAGTACAGCCAGGGTATATTTCGCTGGAATTAAAAAAAAGGGGGGGGAGGAAAAAAACATAAGCACGAAGGCTTTCAATTCCAATATTCCTGGCCACATATTAAAAATCTAAAATTATTTAGAATATGTTTATAAAAAAACATTAGTAAACAACAAAAAGATGCTTAAAAGTAAAGCATAAGACATAATAAACGATATCACTCTAAAAGAAAAAAAAAGAGAAACAAAGAAAAGAAAAAAAAAAACATTGCTTGCACAAATTAAAAAGCACCACAAAATATCAACAAGTTATAAAAGGCAGAAACTAATTTGCACTAAATAAAGACTTACCCTTAATAATTTCCATCGTTTTTTTGGATAACTTGGTGCCAGCATTGGGCGTTTCTCCGGTAGACATTCCCATCCCACCCGGCGGCACGTCCCTCTTGGCCAGTACCTTACAACACTCGGGTACCCCGGTAAAACAGCAGTAGGACTTAGGCTTGTCCATCATTCTCGGGAAAAAGAAGAAAGGAACCGAGCAAGCTAGCAAGATGAAGCCGTAGATGATGAAGCCAAGCCACCAGGCCCCCTGCCATCTGGGATCCCGGGGGTTCAGTCCAAGTGCGGAGGCGTCTGTCTTGTAGAAGTCGGTAAATATTGATAGACAAAAGCTGCTAATTGAAAATCCCATCAAGGCTGAGATCGTCATTGGAAGAAATGTAAGAGCTGGAAGAGAGAAAAAACATAAATTACTTAATAATTAATGAAAGACACTGGACAACATTAGTAATTGTCAAAGACCAGTTCTCTCACTTGGTGTATCTCAACATTTATGCGAAAAAAACCCCCAAAAAACATTTATTGTACATACTGCAGCCTGAAGTCCTTAATATCATTTTTTCTGTTTTGTGTTTCCTTGTTTTGTCTTCTAAGAACATTCCTGTTGAATGAAGAAGCAATTTTGCCAATTCCACAGCGACATTGTTATCACGAGAAATGCAACATTAAACAGGCGGTAAATCGAGGGCAGCTTAAGATTGAATCAAAGCATTTCCAGAGATAAATTTAAAAAAATGGCTAAAATAAAAGAAATAAAAAATCACAAACACAAAAACATATATTTTTTTCTTTTCTTGAGTCACTTATCTGTTATGTTAAACATTTTGAAATAATTTCGTAGGCCTACACTGTTATACCAAAAGATATTAGTGCAAGATACAAATGATCAATAAACCTTTAATTTAAAGCACTAAATTTTCACGATGCAAATTAGGCCTAACCTAAATTTTTGAACCTGTATTTTGATTTTGTTTATCCTTTGTTCACTGTTTGCCCTTCATGTGTTTTTGGTGATGTTTTTGTTTTTGTTTATTTTCTGTATTGGCAAAAAAATAAAATTTGGGAAAAAAAAGGAAAAAAAACCTACGAACCTAGATACATCGGCAGTAGTCTCTTCTCAACCGCGTCATCAAGATATGTCAAGGCAAGAGGGAGTATGGAAGTACCACCTACCCCACACAATAACTGGCCCATTAAGATGGGCCACGCCTTGCCGAGTTGGGAACCAGACGCATCGATCTCTTCGCTGGTGCACTTTGTGTAGTTACCACCGACGTTGCAAGTGAGTTCTGCATTATATTGAAACAAAATTGTTTTAGAGGTGTATTGGTGAAATTGACAATGAATTAAATACTATTCAGTGAATATTTATTTTATGATTTCCTTTATTGATGCCTTGAAACAATATTACATACGTCAAATAGTTTGCGTTTCGAGCCGGCTTCGCCCCAATCGGAATAGGCTTGTCAACTTTCCATACCTAGGGGAGCTTATACGTAATTGCCGGTTCATTCAAAACAAAGTTTGGCTTTCGTTTTTATAATGCAGAAAAAAATATATATATAATTAGCGGCTGGTTAATGTTGCTTACCAACAAAATTGACATGTGGAACAAAATTAATTATACAAAAATTGTTCATGAGCCCGTTTACCCCAAGCAGGGTCCTTAATGATTTTTTTATCAGGACCTAAACACTTGGGAATTTATTCATTGTGTACACAAATTAAAACAGTTTCAAAACAGTACAACACGAAGAAGATGATGAAGAGAACAAATGATACAAATAGAATAGGGTTTGACTCCAAGGCCCGACCCCGTCAACATAAATGCATATTCAAAGAATACTGGTTCTAAGGTAGTTATTCCTCAATTTAAGGCCTAGGGCTACAGTAACTCATCTGAGTTATTTCCTGTCTTGGAATAACTACGACCCTTTTCGAAATTAAGACTTTGTCTTTGGATTCGGCTTAAGGCTCCGTCCTCGCATCTGAAGCCCTGGTTGCGTACGCAAAGCTTGTCGATACAACCGCGGGGCCAAACTACTAGCCTCAGCGGAATCTGGGGCTGAGACTGTGTATTCGAAAACGGCATGAGCTACTGGGATTGTATTTCTTTAACTAAACAAGTTCATTCAGTATAATCCTTGGTCTTGGGTCGACTGAGGAATGTAGTTCATTTATAAGATCTTTATTATTATGCAAATAAGGAGCTTTGTGCTTATTTGCCTAGTGCTCATTGTGTGGCGATTACATGACAAATATGGCGTTCAGACCGGGGCAGTCGCAGACTGCATTGCAGCACATCGTCGGCTCCATACCGTTGGATTCTGACATCGTAATTTCTGATGAACTTTACCTGCAAATAAATCAACATTCATACCTATGCCAATCACGTGCATTCACAGATATTACCGGAATAACTGTGTTCTAGAACCAGTTGTAGAATTCGGTCACGGGGTTTTAGCAAGTTTGAGTGAGTTGCCGTCGACTGCAGTTCTTGGTTATCTTTTGAAAAGCTCGAGGCAAAGTATAAGACTTAATCATGGAGATGCAGGAGCCATAATAAACGCTGTGTAGTTGCAAGGTGCTCAAAGTGAAACTTCACAACCACAAACTGTATTCCTACAACTCCTTCATGAGAAAGGATACTGTAACCAGAAGGAGTGGAGAACTACGGATTTGTGGTTTGAGGGTGTTTTTATAATGGATCCGGACGAGCGTTGGAGGTCATCAAAGAACCAAGGTAAAGAGTTAAACCTTTTCGTATTAGATCTACACTTTTTAAAGGCATCGGACACCTCAAATTTGTCAAAACCAGTATTCTCACTTAGTATTCCCCTAATATGCATAAAAAAAAAATCTGTGAAAATTTATACTCAATTGGTAATCGAAGTTGCAAGAGAATAGTGAAAGGAATAACACATTTACGGTTGCACAACTGGACAACTAATGTGTGCTGTTTGATGCACAATGGAAAACTTTAGAACGCTAGGTGGCAGCAGACTTACCAGGCAAACTTCCAGTGTTAACGTAGCTCTGAGCATGCGCAAATTACCGAGAACAATGGAATTAACCTGGTAAGTCTGCTGCCACGCAAGCGTCCCTAAAGTCTCCTATTAAAGACTTCAGGACTGTAGTGTTTTTTTGAGAGAGAAAGTTACCCTTTCTAAAAAACTACGTTACTTCAGAGGTAGCCATTGTTTCACAGTGTTTAACACTATCAACAGCTCCCCATTGCTCGTTACCAAGTAATGTTTTATGCTGACATTATGTTTTGAGTAATTAATTGCTAAAGTGTCAATTACTTTTAAGTTTGTTTGTGCAATTCAACTTCTGTTCGTAATGCATTTTCGTGAACGCTTTTCCGTCATGCATCTCAGGCCATACACAAGATCATTAACCCTCTTATAATTTTTTTTTTAAAACAATGTTGCGTAAAATTTTAAGGTGTACTTTTTTTCTTTTATTTTTTAATGTTTACGTCATATCCATTTTTAACTATTATAATGACTTTGTAATTTGACCTTAGGGTCACAAAGTTTGTCAAATTCAATACAATTCAATCTCTTGTATACACTCCCTTTTCCGATGTTGGGCCATCTTGTTGATGTTGTCCTTTTTTTAATTTTTAAAGGTGACTTCATTACACTGTCTTGGCATATCTTAATTTGCATCTTGGTCGAAGCCAGTGATGCTTTTTAGTCGGGAAACTCTAGTGCTACTTGGTAGGATGTTAGGGTTGATACTTCTAGCTGTCAGTTGTCATGTTTGTTTATAATATTTATGATTTTATAAGCCGAATCGAAATCGAACATAATTTAGTAACTTATGTCAAAAGTTTAGTAAAATTGTTTGATGAGCATAAACATTTTTTACAAAATAAATGGACACAAATAAAAACCAAAACCTTAAACAAAAAATAATGTACAAACAAAGAAAAACCCAAGGAATGGCCACACAAAAACCAGACAACAGCCACCGCTGTTCAGAGCTCTACATCGAGTGCCAAATAGTTTTGCGCATGCGCGAGATTTTCAGAACGTCTAACATGAGATGAATTATTCATAGCAGTGACCCCATCGCTGTTTTGTGCATGTTTCTATGACTTTAAAACCGAGACCGAATGACGTCAACGATGAGTTTTGTTAGTGTTGTGAGTAACGTTGAATTTCCCTGATTTTAAAACAATGATTGTTGTAGAGGAAAATTATTATTTTATCAAATTATTCCGTTCATATAGCAGCAAACCCTCTGGAATTATCAAAATCAGTGGGATTCCACCGACGTTTTTCTGACGCGGCCTACATGTTTCACATACAAACTAAACAAACGCATACAATGCACAATGTTTATTACAATGTGCACACGTCACAAAAAGCGCAATTGCCCAATGCTTGTGTACATTACTCTTGATAAAAATGCTTCACCAGAACGTCGTCATGTGTTACCAAAAAAAAACAGGGAATTGTTTTCAAAGGGTTTGCTTTTTCAATTTTGAGTGGAAAACATTAGTTGTTATATATTTCTTACGTGTGAAGTCTATTTCTCAACAAGAAAATTCACATTACGTAGATTTTGAAGGATCAATTCGACTCGAAATCCGACCATCGCAACTAACTTCATTGCATATTCATGTTTAGTTTTCCATCTTGGCTTTTAATTGTTCAAAAATCGCGATGACCCCAGATCGTTTTCAACGGTTGAAAGGCTATGTTTTGTTTACGATTTTGACTCAAGAGGGCGCTCGTCAACAATTTCCCACATGCGCAAAACTAACTGTCAGCGAGTAAGCAGCGGTGCAGCATAGTCAACAAACTATCTGCAACTCAACAGCCAAACAGACACATAAACCAAAGAAACCCAACAAACTAAAACCTTTCAGGAAAAAAAAATAGTGAGCAAACAAGCAAAAACCCGAATGAACTCAAAAGCCTTACAGACCCCCCCCCCCCCCCCAAAAAAAAAAAAATAAAAAAATACAGTAAACACACATATCAAACAATCTAACAATGAAACATACAAAACAAACAAACAAACAAACAAGCAAACACACAAGCAAACACCCAAACAAACAAACACATACCCCAACAAACAAACAGAACCCAACGAACCAAAAACTTACAGAAAAAACAGTAAACAGACAAACAAACACTCTAACATTGTGCATACCTTCTGCATAGACATACCCTCCCGTTGTTTGCCCTGACTTGTCTGATGACGTGATGATGTCATCGAGGGCAGGGTTGTCATAGATGAATTGGGGCAGGGCCGTCACAAAGGTTCCCAGGGCGAGTATTATCCCAGATATACCAATGATTCTTGGTCGGTGGGACCTAATGATAATAATAATAACACGATATTATGGGGCGTATTTCACAATAACCGTAATGCACTTAACATGAGTGCCCTGGTCATTGGGCAAATTACATCCCGTGAATCTTTCTTAGCTCCTGGGGTAGCTGAGAGATTGGACCATTCCTAAGTTAGGACCAGTAACTCATCCTAACTTAGGACTGGTCCTATCTCCTATAGCATTGCCTCGGACTAGTCCCAAGTTAAGACTACCTTTGTGAAATCCACCCCTGGGGAGTCAGCCCTGAGCCCGTACCCCGTTGACCTACAGTAGCCACAGTAGCCACAGCCATGGACACCGGGGCGAACCCCTTCTCTTTTCGAAAAGTGCACTGGGTTCTTCTAGATGCGTTACACAACACATGGGACCAACGGCTTTACGTCCCATACGAACAGCGTATGTTTTAACGTTTAATTAATATACTTGTTCGCAAGGGTGACTTACTTTCCTCCGAAGTATGTAACAAAAAGTACACCACATAGAGCAGAGATGTCATTCATCGAAAGGATGATGCCAGACTCGGAGCTCTTCAACTGAAACCTCTTCTCGATGGTCGAGATGACTCCAGCTAGATAGACTCCCGTAGCACCGATCATAGTCACGACCATCATACCCACGCACAACACGAAGACGTTCGGGTGGGCGAACACTTTAAGGCATCGGCAACGGAGACAGCCGAGACCGCACTGATTTTGAAACTCGTCCTCCTCGATGTCTTCCTCGACAACAACGCCATTGTGTTTCTCTTCGGTGGGCGAGTCATTTTGTGCCTGGAAACATTTGTCATTAAAGTATTCGGTCATTGCGAATTGTTTGTGTTTGCAGTTTTGTTTTTTCTAAATTAGATAGCAGAGTCAAGCCACTTCGTTATAGTACACTGTTGTCGTTTTGGTTGCATGGTCCTGTGTTTAAGCAAATAAATAGCTCATACAAAAATTTAGCTCGCACCAGATGTTATTGACAAGTACTGCACTGAACTCTAATCAGAGTCAACAGTCAACCTTATATTATCGAGGCCCTGTAGTTGCCACTGTTTGAGGATCAAAGTTTTCATGTGATTCACTGAGTATTTTGTGTCATGCAAGTTTTTGCATTTAAAGCTAAAGTGGAACAATTGGACGAAGTTTCATGTAAATCTGAGCTGATTTGACAACTGGGTAATCATTCAACCCATAGGTTTGTACAGTAAACATTTGAGGGAGGGGGTGTCTGTCTGGCCTAATGCAGCAGAAAATTTGTCTAGCGGTTGATATTTTTTACTTAGTATAATGTTAATGACAATTTCCACTTGGTTTCTCTTGGTACCTAGAATCTTTGATTCAGCCCATTATTTTGCCTTTTTGTTGGGGGTCCATGCGCTACACGCAGTGGGGGGTTCCCGGCAGGCATCCATATCTGACTATGTCAGGTTTAACGTCCACTAAATGTTCATGTACTCAAATATTGGTAACTCGTTCCTTTAACCAAAGTGCTCTGGGCTGCCGGTCTATCTTGATGACATTTATTTTATGTTTATGTATGTAATAGATTTTAATCATTAAATTTCCTCTCTTGAAAAAAACAAAAAATAAAATACCCAAGGTCGGCATACGCCAGCATAACATTTTGTTTATAATGCCCTTTTTTACACAAATTAATCTGTGTGTTTTCTGATGCCCAAAAAAGGCTTCAGGCCTGAACTTTTTTAATAATTATTTGAGTGAGACATTACCTCTTTCTCAAAAACTACGTTTCTTCGGAGGGAGCCATTTCTCACAATATTATTTTATACTATCAACAGCTGTCCCGTGCTCTTTACCAGATAAGTTTTAATGCTAACAATTATGTTGAGTAAAAATTTGTTTAGTAGATATTTGAGTGTCCAGTGTCTTTGAGGAATGTATGCCATTAAAGGGAAGGTACACGTTTGGTAGTTACTCAAAACAAATATTAGCTTTAAAACTGACTTGGTAACAAGCATTGGAGAGTTGTTGATGGTATAAAACATTGTGGGAAATGACTCCCTCTGAAGTAACGATTTTTCGAGAAAGAGGTAATTAATTTCTCACTAATCTGACAGCACACAAATTCGTCCAATAAGGGTGTTTTTACTTTCATAATTTCCTCGCAACTTCGATGACCAATTGAGCCCACATTTTCATAGGCTTGTTATTTTATGGTTATGACGGGATTCACCAAGTGAGAAGACTGGTCTTTGACAATGACCAAACGTGTACCTTCCCTTTAAACAGTATTTAAAGGTACTACACATGATTGGTAGAGTTGAGAAAGCTTTTAAATCAGTGGTTCATGTTGGTGTAACCATGGAAAACTTGTACAAATTAATTGGCAGGGCTTCTTCAATTGTAATAGTCAGGTGAAAATAGTGAACACATGCACAATGTTGAGCTTGTACAACAACACTATCGTTAAAGGGAAGGTACACGTTTGGTAATTGTCAAAGACCAGTCTTCTCATTTGGTGTATCCCAACATAAGCATAACAAAAAACTGTGAACATTTTAGCTCAATTGGTCATCGAAGTTGCGAGAAAATGAAACTACCTCTTTCGCAAAATCTATGTTGCTTAAGAGGGAGCCGTTTCTCACAATGTTTTATTCTATCAACAGCTCTCCAATGCTTATTACCAAGTCCGTTTTTTGAAGTTAATGTTTGTTTTGAGTAATTACCAAACGTGTACCTTCCCTTTAATGTTGGTTGTAAGAATCAAAATCAGCTGAATTTGTTATGGCTTCCAGATACAGTTTTCTTGAATATGACTTCAATTCAGAGGGAAATATTTCACTGAGGAAATAAATGGTTTTGAGTATGAACTATTGTCTTTATAAAGTACAGATTTGTGTACTGTTTGTCTCGTTTTGTTTTTTATTACTGTAACGGGCACATCCATCAAATAGCTTTGATGATGTCTCCCCGTGTGCAGCTAAATTAAATAAATTATCTATTGACTGCCAATGAACGGCATGTTAAAATTAAAACAATGATGATGTTCCCGTTACTAATCCTATTAGAGTACCTTAAAAGGCAGTGGACATTATTGGTTATTACTAAAAAATAATTACTCGCATAAAACCTTTCTTGGTAATGAGTACTGGGGAGAGGTTGATAGTCAAGTATTAAACATTGTGAGAAACGGCTCCCTCTGAAGTGCCATAGTTTTCGAGAAAGAAGTACTTTTCCACGAATTTGATTTCGAGATCTCAGATTAAGAATTTGCGTTCTCGAAATCAAGCATCTGAAACACACAACTTCGTGTGACAAGTTTTTTTCTCCATTATCATCTCGCAACTTCGACGACCAATTGAGCACAATGTTTCACAGGTTTGTTATTTTTATGCATGTGTTGAGATACAGTGAGAAGACTGGTCTTTAACAATTACCAACAGTGTCCAGTTTCTTTAAAGGTGAACAACTTACAATTTGTGTGTACGTTGGCATCATTAGGTAGCTCCAGATACACCTAGTCACTTCACCTTATACCTGTAATTTGACTGAGGAAATAATGTGTAGTTGTAAATCCGTTAAGCCTCACGGTGATCATTCGTAGCCTGCTGGGGTATTTTGTGTCGATTCACGTTGACTTCCTGTGATTCTATTTGATGAAGTATTTATTAACTCTTATCTATGTTGCGTTATACCTTTAATTTCATTAATTATAAACCAACCATCGCTTATCTCGGTAGACTAGCCGACATGGACCAAAGGCCAGTTGATAAGGATCAGTAGTAGCTCGTGAATGATCTCATAAGTGTTACTCAATCAGTATACTTTGCCAACTGTTCGAAACACTTCGCGATCGGAATGAATAAAAACACTGATTTTATTCGCGCTGAGACTATTGCTCGAAACTGGTTAATGAAGATTAAAGGAACACGTTGCCTTGGATCGGTCGAGTTGGTCTTTGAAAAGCGTTCGTAACCGTTTGTTATAAAATGCATATGGTTGGAAAAAGTAGATACAATGATCAACACACATTTGCGTGGTTTTCCTTTTACTTGGCGAACAAACGTGTGTTTTGACGAGGTAATATGAAAACCACGCTATTTCGAGTGAAATTCTTGTGTGGAACATTATATTCTACTTTTTAAATAATCTTCCTATATGCATTCTATGACAAACGGTAACAAACGCTTTTCAAATGGGGTACAATTATTTAAGGTCCCTGGTTTAAAGGAACACGTTGCCTTGGATCGGTCGAGTTGGTCTTTGAAAAGCGTTTGTAACCGTTTGTTATAAAATTGATATGGTTAGAAAACTGTTGTAAAAGTAAAAAATGATCTACACAAATATGCCTCAAAATTGCGTGGTTTACGTTTAAACTCGTCGACTAACACGGTCGGCCATTTATGGGAGTCAAAAAATTGACTCCCATAAATGGCCGACCGTGTTGATTCGCGACGTAAAATAAAAATCGTGCAATTTTTAGTGATACTTGTGTGGAACATTATATTCTACTTTTAAAACATCTTTCCAACCATATACATTTCATAACAAACGGTTTCAAACGCTTTTTTATAGACCAACTCGTCCGATCCAAGGCAACGTGTTCCTTTAAGTGAGGACTTGCATGCTCTTGACGCGCCAACTTACAGGACACTTTTCACAATTGACCTTATGCACATGACGTCATTTCGATAATATCCTTTGTGAGCGCCCTCCCCTAGAGGTCAAAAGGAGGTTGTTCATTGGCCAATCCTGTGCGCCGCGCGTACAAATCAGTGCGTTTCGATTGCTTCGTCACTGTTACAAGGGTTCCTTTGTTTCAGTGGTAGGCCTGTTTACCCCCATAGGTCTAGATAATTTCTTCTGAAAAGAAAATTATAGAAATAGAAAAGCAAAGACTTTTTTTGGGGGGGGGGGTAGACGGGAAATGGGTGAGAAGAAACTGGGCGTAACACAATTCCCCACATTTTTCCAGCATTTTCCCCCCGCACCACACAAAGCGACATCACCTCTTTCGCCCGTAAAGTCCAATATTTTAACTCTGTGATCAAACCGGTATTGCCTGTAACTGCCCGATGAGATTACTGCCCGATAAATGTCTCTTTGCTGAGCAAAAATTGTGTCGGACACAGCTACAATAATGCAAACTTGACGTAATTTGGGTTGGCAACCTGATTCAGCTAAAGCAATACTTTAATGTGTTTAGCGAGTTTGTTGTACTTACAGACGAGGCCTTAGGAACTTGTGCCCAGGCCGTTGATTCATGACATGAAAGCAAGTCGTTTTGCGAGAAAATTGTACACAACAATAAACCTCTTTCAATTCCATTGCACCGTACTTGTTAAACGAGGTCAACCAAACAAACTACTAGCCTATGCATATCCCCCTATCTCTCTGCAGGTAGCTGTGGTCTCACCTCTCCAGCCCTGGTACGACCCGGTAGCATTTTGTTTACAACCATTTCTTACAACCGTGACGTTTGCAAAACATTATTGTATTTGTTTGATTAGCTTGCACAATTGACTTTTCTGCTGGGTCACGGCTTACACAAACGGTTTTCAAAAACAAGTAGTTCTTGGAACCCAAGTACACGTTTATAAACCTATGCAAACAAAGTAAGCCTACTTATTAAAATTGTTGTTTTGTTTTTAAACATCAAACTTTTTATTTTTATTTTTTATAATTCTGTTGTGTTTAACTTAAAGAAAAACTGACTAAAAGACGAGTGAAATAAAACTCGGGTTGTAAAGCCAAGTTCTGGTTAAACTTATTTGTTAGAAAAAAGTTTCTTACCTTAGAGAGAATCAGTGATCAGTGAGAGAGAATTCGATACCCAGTGGTGAGACCACTGTTACGTAGCCATATGCACAGTTCAAAGGGCGCAAGGATATTTATATAAGGCTATAAGTTAAAGCCGTGGTGGGTTTCAACAACTATAGAAAAGGGGTTATACAACATCCTTACATAAAATAAACAAACAAACAAACAAACAAACAAACAAACAAATACGTCTTTATAAAAGTAATGTTCCCCAAAAGGAACTACGCGCTGAAACCCACTTGCTAAATCCTGTTCATTCGTGTCGACACTCTGGTAGACCCAAAATCTTCAAGAGTAAAATAAACTTTAAAATACCCATACTAATATTAATGTACTGGGCATTATTAAAAAAAATCCCTTAAGGTTTTGTAAAAGGGTTCAAGTTCCCCATCGAAAACTTGCCAGACAGGATTGCAAATCCTTGCCCTTGGTTGATTGTTTGTATTACAAAGGGTGTGAACCAATAGTTCTTAGCCCCGATGTTCACTAAAGCATAACGGTGGGTTTGACTGTTTGATCAAATTTCAAAGGCTCTTTCAAAGGCTCTCTTGTCTGATAGTTTTGATAAATCACAGGGATTCTGAGGTCATGCAGTGTTCAGAGACACGTCGGCATCAGATTTTTAGTGAGGGTCCCGACGGGGAATATCCAACCTTGTTCCTCCTGTCAGGGTGTTTGAGCGTGAGACCAGGCTTTCGGCTTGTTCTCGTCCTTATACTGTGGCTGTGATATACACAGAGCTACTCAAGTAGCTTTTTCCCTCGCACTGCATCTCTTTGGAGCTCCTTGCCTGGAGCATGTTTCCCTTCATTCTATGATCTGCCGTCTTTTAAGAGGAATATCAATTTATACCTTCAGCTTCACTGAGTTTTTGCATGTTTATGTTTTCTTTCTTGTAGCCCTTTACCTAGAGTGGCTCTTAGCCTTGTATTGGGCGAACTTGCATAAACAAAAGTTTTAAAAAGTATACGAACTGAAATGTGAACCTTGGTTCCACAAAATGTATAGTATTTGTCATAATTAAATGCTAAAAATTGTATTCCTCAATCTGTACAGAATCGCATTTACAGTTAAAACAGGGTCAAATATTCAACTTGAAATAGATCTTCAATAAGAGCAACACTTACTGTGCTAATATAATATTACGTTAAAGGCAGTGGACACTATTGGTAATTACTCAAAATAATTATTAGCATAAAACCTTTCTTGGTGACGAGTACTGTGAAGAGGTCGATGGTAAAAAACATTGTGAGAAACGGCACCCTCTGAAGCGCCATAGTTTTTGAGAAAGAAGTAATTTTCCACGAATTTGATTTCGAGACCTCATATTTAGAACTTGAGGCCTCGAAATCAACCATCTAAACGCACACAACTTCGCATGACAAGGGTGTTTTTTCTTTCATTATTATCTCGCAAGTTCGATGACCGATTGAGCTCAAATTTTCACAGGTTAGTTATTTTATGCATATGTTGAGATACACCAACTGTGAAGGCTATTCTTTGACAATTACCAATAGTGTCCACTGCCTTTAGAGGAACACGTTGCCTTGGATCGGACGAGTTTGTTATAAAAAGCATATTGTTGGAAAGATGTGTTAAAAGTAAAATACAATGATCTACACAAATTTGCCTCTTTTCCTTTCTTTGCGAACTAACACAGTCTGGGCCGACCGTGTTAGTCGACGAAGTAAAAAGAAAACCACGCAATTTCGAGGCATATTTGCGTGTATCATTGTATAAACATATTTCCAACCACATCATTTTATAACAAATGGTTACAAACGCTTTTCAAGTTTAGTTCCTTTTATTTTAACTCCTTTTTGCTGCACTTTTTGGTGGTGATTTTGGTTGAATGAATGGTGAGAGAAATAGTTTGCGTTCCAGTGTCACTGTATCCCTTGTTGTCTTTGCCTTCCATCTCAGTCTGCAGGAAGGAAAGAAAAGTTTAAGACAATGAGAGAATAAGACGTATATCCCGTAAAGTAGAAGGACATGATTCTTTAAAAAAAAAAGTGTAATTTTGATCTTACATTTTCACGGTAGCCCACATCAAAAACGGTGGTCTTCGATGAGGCCCTGATAACAGTTAAAAACACACAATACTGTGTTTTAAAACTACTTGTAAAAAGTTTCAATATCATGATATCTAAAAAATTTGACCGTCTATCACAAAAAAAGTAAACATAGCCTTCGAGTTTAAAACTATTAACAATGTTTATTACATTCCTCATTACAAAATTAAACCAAATATAATAAATAAAAAAATAAAAACCTACAAAACTTATGAAAGTGGGAAAAGGGATTTAAAAAAAGAGAAGACCCAAATTAAAATAAAATAGAAGTAACTATACAGGATTTGAAACTTGGTATTGTGGAAAAACGATATAGTAAGGTTTACGGTAACACCATTGAGTCAGTGGTACTTCTGAAAGGAACCGTTGGTTTTAACCCGACGTTTCGACCAGTATGCTCTCCAGAAGACGACCATAACATACTGATCGAAACGTCGAGTTGAAACCTACGGTTCTTTTCATCAGAGCCACCCAAATTTAATTAGAGACTACCACAAACCGTATACTAAATAATATGGAAATAACATTTTCGGTGATTCGGTGAATGATACTGTCTTTGACTTTACGTGGAATAATATAGTGAAGTAAGACTTATGTAAAACTAATCAAGTGCTTACTTTAGTTTCAGTTGGTCCATTCTTCTCTCGTTCCAGCTTATTTTCAATCATCGTCGCCTTAATAGTCGCAATTATGAAGAAAATCAAACTGATCACCTGTCAAGGAACATACAAAGATGGGTTTAGTGTTGAAAAAGAACATTGACTTTACTCTATTTGGTCTGTACCTTAAATACCGATGTGTACTAGCACTGTTTATTCTTTACTTTCCCGAGGTCTCTGTGAAAAACAAATCACTGGCTTATTATTCGGGTGGTATTCGAACCCACGGCCTTTGTAACTCTAGAGCATTTTCTTACTAACTAGACTACCGAGATTGCCCAGTAGCTACAGGCAGTTCGAATCATGTTTTAGCATAGCAATGGTCAAAACATCTATTAAACAATGACTTTGTTTATTGGTTTGGGAAAACCATACAAGCTTATACCAACGGTTAACAACAATAGGTTAATGTTCTCCAGTGCAAAACGATGACTTGAGTTTACACTCAAAATTGACCCGGATCAAGGTCATGAGGGTCCTGACATATTTCGGGGTCATAATGACCCGGAAAAGTGTCGAAATAACATAAATTTTGGTTTAAAATCAAAGCCCGTTTTCTAATCACCTTCAATGTCAGCTTGACTCAGAAAAACTCAACGCAGAGTCTGGGTCAATTTTGACCCATAGTGCTTAATCAAGTGGCGCTTTGGCGCGACGCTAAGAATTTGTCGTTATGATGTAGTCAACATTCCTGGGCCCAATTTCTTAAAGCCCGTAAGCACAAATATTTGCTTAGCATGAAATTTCTTCCTTGATAAAAACAAGATAACCGACCAAATTTTGATTTGTTGCATATTGCTTGTTACTGGCATTCAGCTACTGTTAGCTGGAAAATCACGTGGAAATTTGGTTGGTAATCCTGTTTTTATTAAGGAAGACATTTCATGCTAAGCAAACTTCTGTGCTTACAGGCTTTATGAAATCGGGTCCTGGTTATAGGCCTACTTACATTGAGTACAAAGAGCAGCCCTAGAAAGGAGAATCGAAACCTCTGGGCATTGTAGACGAGACAGTCGCCTTGTAGTCCGCATTCAATTCGTCCTAGCATGCAGGTATTTTGAATGAAGGCTCCCATGTACAAAGGTGCTGGCAAGAACCCTGTAATTATAAAGCAAATATTGTTATTTATTACCCTCATTCATTTTAATACTTCATCCCTGCCATAGGTCCATAAAATTAACATCTAATTAAAAAACAAACAAACCAAAAACAACCAACAAATAAACAAGTGTTAGGTATATACGCAATATATCCGAACTTATCTTAATTTTCAAGTTACATGGATACGTTAGCTTTGATGGGCGTTTGAAACCGTTTGTAATAAAATGCATATGGTTTATAGAAAGATGTTTTTAAGGCAGTGGACACTATTGGTAATTACCCAAAATATTTATTAGCATAACATCTTTCTTGGTGACGAGTAATGGGGAGAGGTTGATGGTATAAAACATTGTGCGAAACGGCTCACATTTTCCACGAATTTGATTTCGAAACCTCAGGTTTAGAACTTGAGGTCTCGAAATCAATCATCTAAACGCACACAACTTCGTGTGCTAGGGTTTTTTTTCTTTCATTATTATCTCGCAAGTTCGATGACCGATTGAGCCCAACTTTCTACAGGTTTGTTATTTTATGCATATGTTGAGATACACCAACTGTGAAGGCTAGTCTTTGACAATTACCAGTAGTGTCCAATGCCTTTAAAAGTAGAACTAAATGATCCACACAATTATGCCTCGAAATTGAAACTGCGCGGGTTTCCTTTTACTTTGCCAGCTAACACGGAGACCAACATATCTAAGGGGAAATAATTTAATATAATCTAGTTTTAAAACAACTATTGAAACTCTCAAAGCCTCCTTGTTACTCGAATGATTTAACATTACAATATTAAGAAACATAACAACTTATATTCACCAAATGCTCTGCTAAAAAGTGTGGCGAGACCCAGTCCGAATGTTTTATCCTTGCTCTCGACACATCTGCACAACAAATGAAAATAATAAAATCGATATAGAGAAAATACAAAATAGAAGTTTTGTGAAAGGAAACCGAACCCTCATTTTTACAGAACCGTTTGATTATTTTCATCCTTTATAGTTGTAAAATACAAATTAACTAACCCGGGGCAATTACACGACACGGGAAGAACATCAACGATAAATACACAATCTTATAAAAATATCTGACGGATACGTTTCCTAAGATTGAAATTTAGGGGTATCCAAACTGATACTTTTTTCCATTACCACATTACTGTGAAATAAAATGACTCTCAAAATTCTGTATACATGTAGTAGCAGGGCCTAATGAAAGTTGTTGTAAATCTAAACCAAATAAGCTTTTAATGCCATTAATTTTAAGATAAGTAACAAAAGTCATACCTTCCCTTTTATTGTTAGTTATTTTAGTGTTACCTTTTTAAACCAGTTTGTATGTGTAAATCATTCTTTGCAATAACAAATGTTTAAAGATCAGTGGAATGCTGATTTCAGTGACTCCATGCGCACTTACCTCATCTGCATGATGAGCAAAGGATTCTTGGCGAATGAGCCGAACATGACATTGATGAACAAAACCACACCCACGATGTAAATCATATTACACGGTGGGCGGCATTCCCCTTCTGTAGCCTCCATAGACCAATCTGCATTGTCGCCATCAGACATACACTTGCAACCAGTATAAAACTGCATTTTACAAAAATAAAAATAAACCTTTCAGGTTAAATAACAAAAATTTAAACAAATTGAAAACACAATGCAATTTCTTTATTTGTGTCTCTTCGAGACAAGACAACGCGTTGCAATGTTCCAACATAAAACTAGAGGGTTTATTGGAGGTTAAAAGCCATAGTTTCCCCTCTTTTTGGATTTTTTTGAACCGCTCTCTTTTTGTTTTTCTAAAGGAAGGAATACGTTACCGAATCAGTAACTGTTGTAATATGCATTTGGGGGGGGGGGGGGGGGGTGACTGATACCCTTCGTACATAATAAAGTAATTTTTAAGGGATCTCAGATAATGTGGTTGTGCAAATCGCAGACGTACAAGGCCTGAAGGCCACTCGAAGGTGTGTTCCAGGGGCCGTTGCCACTACTCCTTGGACTGAAACAGAGTAATACCTTTTATATTCCATACGGATGAAGGCTTTTGTGTCATCAATCCGAAGCCTGTCTGGTAGAGCAGAAAGCACTACCTCCCCTGCTTTTATGAAGGGTGAATTGCTTAAGGACACAGATGTTGTTGAGATGGTTTTAAGGTGACAATTACATTGTTCATGAGAATGCATAATATCGGCATAGCAGTCGTACCGTAATGTTGGTGTTTGGATCGTCCGTACGGTTCTGTGCTTGCCCGGAGCAGCCTGCAAAACACGGCGTGACGTAGGTGAGTCCATCGGCTCCACACACTGGTTCATACCTGGCCTTAGAGCAGCTGCATTCATTGTTACAGCTATCGGGCGGTCTTTAGAAATTAGTGGTAGAAAACATTAAAAGGAAAACAGTTAATAGACAACAAGAAGGTTTTAAATCTAACACAAATGTTGTTCTCGCGTATGTTTTCTTTTTTACTAGTATTTTTAAATAGTGAATGCGTAGCACCTTGTAAACCCTTACATGGTGGAGTCTCAGAATTCATAACTCAATAATGTATTGGGGGAAATGTCCTAAGCACCTCGAGTACCGTCTTTAGTCACGAGCGCTATTTAAGACTTCGGCATTTATTATTATTATTATTAAGACGGAAGAGAGAAGATTCAAAACTGAGTCTTCCATCAATAAGGCATACCTTATAGACCCTTTGTACACATGTGCGTATTTAGCGTCAGGACACGATAGAAAGTACACTATCGGCATGATGACAGTACTGATAATGGTGAGACAAACGAGGAGGCGGCCACAACCTTTGGCGCCAAGATTGAGTCTCTTGATTATAAATCCACTTGAAAGGTTGCCAATGAGAGCTGACGGCATGATTATAATACCTGTAGAAGTTGAATCATAGAAACAAATATGTTAAAGGCAGTGGACACTATTGGTAATTACTCAAAATAATTATAAGAATAAACCCTTTCTTGGTGACGAGTAATGGGGAGAGGTTGATGGTATACAAATTTGTGAGAAACGGCTCCCTCTGAAGTGACATAATTTTCGAGAAAGAAGTAGTTTTCCACGAATTTAATTTCGAGACCTCAGATTTAGAACTTGAGGTCTCGAAATAAACCATCTAATAAATGCACACAACTTCATGTGACATTTGTATTTTTTCTTTCATTATTATCTCTTAAATTCGATGACCGATTGGGCTCAAATTTTCACAGGTTTGTTATTTTATGCATATGGTGAGATTCACCATAATGTGAAGGCTAGATTTTGACAATTACCATTAGTGTCCACTGCCTTTAAGTAACGATTAGATACTGAGAACTAACTCCTGGCCCAACTGATACATACAAATATATGAGAAAAGGGAAGATTGTTTTATCTTTTGACCCGAAGTTATTAGAGTGCAGTCGATGTGCCACAAAACGATGTCAGTAAATACAAACGCCCAAGCGAACTTCCAACACGTTATTATTACCGACAGGTGTATACCAATTGTTAACTCCCTACGAAACTACTGTGTAAAGTGTTGATGTATCTCGACCAGACGAATTATTATTAAAATTATTCTTAGCTCTTGGCAACCGAAAGCCACAGGTCGGTTGTTTTAATGACGACATTACTCGTCCAAGATAAAGCGACGTTAATATTTAAGACTAATTCCCTGTAACTTATTTTTTAAATCAGAAGATGACTGTAAAGGTTAACATAACTTGTCTTTCAATACTTCTATGCACTGCCTAGCAACAGGGGACTTTGGAACGTTAGGTGGCAGCAGAGTTACAGGGAATAAATATTACGTAGTTTTTAGCATGCGCACATTACTGAGAACAACTGATTTATCCTTTAGGTCTGCTGCCACCAAGCGCCTAAGTCTTCCATAATGACTAGGTCAGTACCTACCAACATATAAGGCCGAGTTGGCTGCAGGTAAGTTGTACTGGAGCTCCAGGTACTTGGCTAGATAGAATCCAAAGCATGCAGCAATTGCTAGTTGAGCTATAGTAGATATCATGATCATCATGAACACAAAGTTCAAGAAAATCCGCCGGGATGAGTCCAAGAAATCTGTTTGGAAAAGAACAAATACAGTGACGTAACAATATTTTACCTAAACAAGACCACTCTCTGTAAATATTGTGACATAAGCTCGTAAAGAGGTTTGGTTTTTACCGAAATGGCATTTATTTGATCCCTCAAAATGTTGTTTTCTACACTCGACAAAATATTTCCCTCCTTCGAAATAATCTTTCGTTCGCTCGAGATGATTTTGGAAGAATGACAAACTATTTCGAGAGAACAAAAATGATATTTCCTGGCGACTAAATATTGTTAAAACAACTTGTCTCTGCATAGGCTCTATATGAACTATCTCCATCATGATGCTATACTTTGAGGTGTTCTATACTAACAGGGAAGACCGAATAACTATCCGTTTTATTTAGAACTTCCAACCGAGTAACATGCCTGTGATTTTTTTTCACCGGACTCGGGAAAGTACTCATGAGTATACAGTGCTAACACACAACGGTGTATGGGTAAAAACCAAAAATTAATATTCTTTATCCCCGATGCAAGTTTAACATCTATTATATCGTTGCGGTACCCGCTGCCAAAACATAGGATTCGAACTGCCTCTAGCTACCAGGCGACCTCGGTAGTCTAGTTGGTAAGACAATAATTGCAAGGTTCGGTGGTTCGAATCCCACCCGAGTAACATGCCTGTGATATTTTTTTTCACAGGACTCGGGAAAGTACTAAGTATACACTGCTAACACACATCGGTGTATGGGTAAAAAAACAAAAAAATATAGAAATTAACTAAAGTTATAATTGGATGGTTAAAATGAAAGTAAGGTTTGAAATAGTTAACCTTTTTAGATACTGTAGTGACCACTCTTTGTATTAAGTCCACATGTTTAAATTTATACATGAATATCCCTTGGCATATAGAAACAGTCGAGTTAGTAGCCTATCGTTATTATGCGTGATTAGGCAGGACAGTGTAACTAGAAGTATCCAATCTTAAAAATTACTGCTTTTGATTTATACGTACCTCTAATTCCAACTTTTCCCATCGGCTCTTCCTTCTTTGCAATAATTCCCTTTCCTTTGTCATCTTTCACAACTATATCAAGATCCATCTTCTCCGGAAAGAAGAAGAAGGGAATAGAGAGTATCATGACAATGAGACCATCCATAAGGAAGCCCATCCACCATGCACCCAGCCACTCCTTGGATGGGTCGACCGGTGCTGGCCAGTTCACGTTCATGAACAGGAAGCCAAATGCCGTGGCGAAGCCAAGTAGTGGTGCTGATGTACCCGCTGAGAGAAAGACACCTGGAGCAGAACCATGGACAGCAATGGGGAGACAAATGCTACATATTTTAGTTAGAGACATGATTAATAATGAACATAATTACGAAAGGAAAATGGATGTAAAGCGACGTCATACTCTCTTAATGTAAAAGAGTGAAAAAGCACTCTTTGAAGAGCTATAATATGAAGGACAACTTTTTTTCAAGTGGTCTTCCAAATTGAAGTTTACATTATTTTGAGTGATTTTTTGCTCTGTCCTGGAGTGAAACCCCTCTAAAAGAGTGAAATAACCACCACACTTTTTGAAGAGCCGTATGGAGAACAGCCCGAAGTATAACAGTGGTGTTAGTCACTCTTTCAACTTTAGAGAGTAGGAGATTGGCTGATGGACAGACTGTCAAAAGAAATGACAATAGATGGGAAAAAAATAATGGAATGGCAACCAAGGACAGTGACAAGGAAAAGAGGTAGACAGAGAAGAAGGTGGAGAGAGGACATCAGGGCATAAAGGTGTGGCAGGAGATTATGTCCTCATATGGCAAACTGAGTGTACAAACTTCTTCTGATAGCGCCCTCTATTGAATCATCCTCCAACAGCCCATGTTAATTTCCCATTGGGGGACCGAATCTCCGGCATAGACAGCATTCCCTGCATGGGGCACAGGAACAAGCATGGACCTAGACTTGATTCAAGTCTTAGATCGCGGTTATTCTTCTGCATCTCAGCCACGAAAACGCCCCCACATTATTAGCTATCACGCACCCTAACTAGGCTAAATGACGAAGAAAGATCACAAGAGGGCGCTGTTTGTAGCGGCTATCAGAACGACTAAAAAGCCACGATCGAAGCCTTGGACCAAGTCTAGCATGGACCAGAAATCTTTCCCAATTCTATCGCAAATAACAGTAGGAAAACATAAAAAAATAAACACCCATAGCAAATCGTTTACACTTAATTAATGTTGTTATATAAAACTCATACCTTACTAAATTAAAAACTTAAAGACAACTGACTTACATTCCTAGAAACATTCTGCAACTTTCTATGCCTATAACATGTTGCCTGTTTTGTTTTGGTCTTACCGATATAAACAGGAGTCGTAGTGCCTTTAACCTGATCATCGAGGTAGGTTAAAGCTAATGGAAACAGTGGCCCATAAGCGACTCCCATTAAGGCCTGGCCTAGTAGCATGGCCCATAGTTCATCGAGCCGAGAGCCAGAGTTGTCGATATCGGTTGCCGTACAGTTCTCCAGCACACGGTCTTTGTCACATACAAAAACACTATCACTGTGAAATAAAGCGAAGGGCGATTTTAATGAAAGCTGGCTCACCGGGTGTCCCAGTAACGAACTTTTGTTAACTTTAGGTGGTAGCAGACTTAGGCGTACCATGTTAATTGTTATTATTTTTTGTAGCTACGTTAACAAAATAAATTTGTTGCACTTGCTTATGAAATGTATCTCAAGCTTAATAACATCTAAATTACAGAAGGTGTTTACGTGGAAAAAATTATATTGTAGTTTTAAAGGGTGTGTTAAATACAAATTGAATCGAACATGATTTTGTCTTTTCACCGGAATAAAGGATAGTTCATGACCTATAATAAACTGCGCCAATAAAGTATCTAAACACTTACAAATAGTCAGATTTATCGGAACCTGAATTAGTATGCCAACGAATAATTATTCATTTCTATTCACCGTTAATTTCTGCACATTTTGACACATCTTATGTTGCGCTACGATGTTGTTGGGTGGATTTATGGGCACTTGAGTGGCTTAAGGTCGAATTTCAAAAGTTGCAAAAGCCCCTATTCTCCCCAATTCCAGAAGGGAACTCACACAAGCCTCACACACGGACAAAATCAAGATAAAAGACACAAACTCGTTTCGTTTACTTGACCATGAAATTTATGGCCGTATCTTTAACTCTAAAACTGCTGATATCCTGTCCTCAATACTTGGTGTGTCCTCCATCACTGTTAACGGCAAGGAGTGGTCTTCTCATACTCCAAACGAGACATCTGATCTGTCCCTGGTCAATCCCCTGCCATTTCCTGATCAGGATGCGTCGCAATCCCTCGAGAGTGGTGTCAGGCTTGATGGACTTGTTCACTTTCTTCTGCTGCAGAAGTGACACTCGGGCGGCCACTCCTTGGCAGGTTGTCCACATTTCCCTGAGCTTGGTAGCCATTCCACCATTTTACTGACCGTCGCTGGTGACGTTCCAACTTGATGAGCTGCAGCTCGAATCGACATACCGGCTTCAATCAAACCAACGATCCGTCCTCTTTCCTGTTTGGTCAGTTGAGCCATCTTTCCTGT
The DNA here is from genome assembly GCF_032118995.1 of Asterias amurensis. Taxonomy (NCBI): domain Eukaryota; kingdom Metazoa; phylum Echinodermata; class Asteroidea; order Forcipulatida; family Asteriidae; genus Asterias; species Asterias amurensis. Next base: position 14,754,858 of record NC_092664.1, on the reverse strand, counting down.
TATCTTGAAACACCTTTCCCTGTCTTACCATAATCAGGGATTCTGGCTCTTAACCCATTTTGTTGTATGCCTCCCATCTTTGACCCCTTTGCTTGGTTACTGACAATTATTGCTGATGTTCATCGCAACCGATTTACCCAAAACGCGACAAACAAATCATTTATTAAGGGCGGGCAAAAGAAACGCTGATCTTACTCGTCACAATACAACGATTTAGCTTGAATAGGGGCTTTTGCAACTTTTGAAATTCGACCTTAAGCCACTCAAGTGTCCATAAATCCACTAAACAACATCGTAGCGCAACACAAGATGTGTCAAAATGTGCAGAAATTAACGGTGAATAGAAATGAATAATTATTTTTTGGCATACTATTTCAGGTTCCGATATATCTGACCATTTGTAGGTGTTTAGATACTTTATTGGCGCAGTTTAGTATTAAGCGGTTCTTGTATATAGCGCATTATACAACAGAGTCTCCGTGCGCTTCTGTTTGTAAAAAAGATGGGTTTGAAGTTTATAATTATTAGCTATTGTAGGGTGGCACAGTTTTTGTCGGGAAGAGAGAGTTCAATAGTTTGGGTGGAGCATAAGTGGAAGGAACGTTGACCATATAAATTTGTGTGGACTGGAACTGTAGAAGTCCTGTCGAGCTGCAACGTGTTAAAGGACTTAGCCTTGCTCAAGGCAGTCGAATTAATCACTCCGAAAAAAGACCGCCGCTGTATAAAAACCCACCTGTATTCACTCTGCGTAAAACCCACCCGTATTCCCTGTGTGTAACATCGCACGCCACTATCCGCATGTGAACAGTATTCGTACGATGTGACAGTGTGTATACAGGTGGGTCATGCGGTGTGATCGCACACACCATGCACAGGGTATACGGGTTGGATTACAGCGGCGTCTTTTCGGAGCGAATAATGCGACTGCCTTGAGCAAGGCTATGTAGGATTTTGAAAAGTACTCGTGATTTAACAGTGAAGATTGCGAAGAGGATTGGAGTGATGCGTTCAAGTGATTGTGTTCTAGTGACTCACCCGCTCTGTGTGATGTTACCATCACCATCTCTGTAGGCTGGGTACATGAAGTGCGGCAAACCACTCAGAACTCCACCCAGACCAATAAGGAGTGCCAAAATCCCGATAATACGGGGCCTGTGGAATTTCTGCCCGATATATGTCACCACGACGGTCGAGACGAGACTAGCGATGTCACTGGTCGAGATGATCAGGCCGGACACAGATGACTTTAGACGATACTGCTTCTCAAGGGTGGTGAGCACGCCCGCGATGAATACACCGACACTGACTTGGAACATGAGTAAGAGGGTCAGACAGAAGCCGAAGGCAACAGGGCTGTGGAAGAAACCTCGCCCCATCTTAGAGGTGTTTGTTTTCCTGGAATCTGGAAAAACTGCAAAAGAATCCAGTGGTTAATGTTTGCGTTGTATCTGACCAATGATGGAACAACAATTGAATGGCGTCTACACGAGGAGGGCTACATCTTACACTGGATGAATAGCCTAAATGATGATGATTATTTTAATGTTGTTTTAATCACATACTTCAAAATGAATGATCCACAAATGTTATTTAATGTTATTTAACCAATGGTCAGCATAGGCCTGCATGGTGACATAGAAGTGAAAATTAAACAAATGGCAACATCTAAGTCCGGGATAAAGAACTGCAGAAAATCCAATGCTTATTTCTTACGATGTTATCATTATATTTAATCTAAAGCTTTTTGAAATGTTTAAGTGCGTTTTGGTGCTACCTTTTTGTTGTGCTTGTCCTTAAAATTTTTTTTAAAAAATTATAATAAAAATTATAACAACACCGTTTTTTTTGTGTGATAACACTAGGCCTTATTTGCCCTTCATGACGCATATTGCATAAACTACAATAATTTAAAATGAATTTACACGATGTCATAAATAATCAAATTGACAGTATATGCCTACATGTACCTTTTACAAAAGTGATATAAAAAAGTGAACTTAAACAAAGGGTGCGTTCGTTTAGCTTCCCTGTGTCTACCCCGCGGTCCTCACTCGGGTGAGCCCCTGTGACAATAGCTAATCGAACGATCACACTCGCCCTCTCGTGGTGACGGCATGTACCTCAGGTCACCCCCAAGTGACCCACTCCACCAAGCAGGGCACTGGGGGCTGACCCAGGTGAGCCCCGTCAAATTTATTCGAACGTACCGGTGCAGACCGGGGTCGACCCAGGGAAGCTAAACGAACGCACCCAAAATGGCAACGCGTATTAGGTCCGTGGTGAAGCAACAGCTTATGTTCCCAGCCTATAAAACTATAGACGGACAGACAAATTTGACAAACATTCATGAAAAGACAGGACACAAAGAATACACGTGTAAGATAGAAAAAAGGTTTGATCTACGGGTTGCCCTCGTAGGTTGCTCAACAACGTTTACAAATCAAGTGGTTTATTCACTATTAGTTTTACAATGTGTGCGCAAGGGTTCAAGTATCATCAAATCATTCGCTAACGCGACTGAAACATTGCTTTGTGATTTTCACTTATTTTTATCAAAAACCTGGCGACTAATGAAGTTGAAACGTCTACAGGAAAATGTTATTATATAACATCTTCATTCACAGTGAGTAGGGATCCATTTCTTGGCCAACAACTTATCTACAAAAAGTTCAACTAAATTTAATTCAATTCAATAAAACATATATTTCGGATGCGATCGTATGATGAAATACATTATTTATTATTAACAATTTAGAAGGTTATAATTTAGGATTGGGCGAAGCCTTGGTATTTGCTCCCTAACCTACTGACAGACTTGCACTGCATATAAGACTCACAAAGACAAAGACAAGTCCGTGTAGTTCAACATTAACAATAGACAGTAAAAAGTATAAATACTATATCACTATATACTATATCAATTGATACCAAAACGAAGAGAGATAAATTTTAAAATACCTTTGGCAGAATCCGTTGTCACTGCCAGGCGCCGCTGTTGTGTATTTGCCGAATGATCCGTTCTTCTGGTGTGGTATTATTTAATCAAAGCGCAAGGTCCTAAATCTTTTGTTACAAATTGTTGATACAGATCTCATCACGATTAAAGGTAACGTATTACCATATTTTAGAAATAATAAACATACTTTGGAACGGTCCCTAATTATATCACTGATATTGCTGCTGTTAGTACTACTACAACTTCTACTTCTACCCTTTTTCAGTAAGAACAGATAATAAGTTCGAATCGCTATAGTAAGGTTTTCCTTGAAGACTATCAAGTATCGTAACATTTTTGTCCTTAAAGACACTGGACACCTTTGGTAATTGTCATAGACCAGTCTTCTCAGCTAAAATTTCCACAGGTTTGTTAGTGTACATTGTCTTTAAGAACTTCATATCGAGCTGTCTCAAAAAATGAGAAATGCTTTAACATTTTGATAGTATAGACATCCCAAGCTCCAAATAAACATACAATTTAATTGTTGTGTACATTTTGTTGCTGAACTCCTTGGCGAGCATATCATGACTCTATTTAAACAGTTTTCACACTTGTTCTTGTTCAACAAAAACCTGCACACCTTATTTCTAATAGGTTTTGACATTCATCATTGTCATTAACAACGACAGGTTGTTTGGGGTACTCTAAAGCCATTGGACACTTTCTAAACAGAACACATAATTAAAAGTTCACATAACTTACAGGGTTTACAAAAGGTAATGGTGAAAGACTACCCAAGAAATGTTATTCCATGAAATGCTTTACTTTTTGAGAAAACATTAAAAACAATTATCAATTCTCAATATTGAGAATAACGGATTTATTTTACACACATGTCCGAGCATGACACGGCGAAACGCGTTGAAACAAGGGTGAGTTTTCCCGTTCATTTTTCCCAACTCCGATGACCGATTGAGCCTAAATTTTCACAGGTTTGTAATTTTATAATATAAGTTGTGATACACGAAGTGTGGCCCTTTAGACAATACTGTTTACCGATGTTTTACGATTGCTTTAAACCCCTCGACTTGTATCATATCTCACAACCACTATAACGGGTAAATTTATAATAAACCCATTGCTGCCCCAAAAACATGTAGCCTAATCATAGTGCAAAGAACAAAGTCTTGTATCTTCCTTTATCTCTGAATTAAGAAGAAACGAGTTGTACCCCTCGATGACCCCTCGGGTGGCGCTCGACGACCCATGTTCAGCACCCGTAAGCAAATGAAATCCCATTCAGCTGGTAATATCCGACAAACACAATGTGGACCCACTTATTCAGTAAAACAAATAAGGACAATTTGCAGTAGTTTGAAAACAGTGAGATATTCTGATTTATGAGCGTACCTTTAAGGGCAAAGGTAAATTCAAAAGAATGGCCGAGTCACAAGTGTAATTTCTCAACCGTTCTTCTTTCTCGACCGTGAAGATAAAAGAGATGTTAACAATGAGCTGCTAGTACTCTAGGGTCAATGAATGAACTAAATGTCTGTGATTTTAGGCATTGCATGGTGAGGTATCGATATATATTTGGTTCGCGGTGACACATGTTGGTTTGTTTGTTTGTTTGCCAGGTAGAATCTGTTCTTTAGAGAACTGTCTTGCTATATAATTTTCTACCGCGGAGCAGTTTGTTCGGGAGCCTTGTAGTGCTGAACAGAACTGTCCTGCTTTTTTACTACTACCTGGGCGGAAAGTAGAAAATCGGCTGGGACCTTTAGCTTATAGGATCGTTATTAACTGTCAACCGCGGTGTCAGTTCTTAGATTGGTCTCAATGTTTTGACTAGCCCGCTCTAGTCACCGTCGGGGTTACTTACCATCACTTAATGGATGTGACTATTAGAGTATCATACTTTCTAAATTGTCCTTATACTGAACTGGTTGTGAGCAAAACAACCCTTGACTTAACAGAGGATGTAAGCTGACCCCATCCCCCCCCCCCCCCCACCCCGGGGAAAAAAAAAAAAAAAAAAATCAAAAAATGAAATAAAAATAATAATAATAAAACTATCGAGCGTTTTTGACCTGCGTTAGACAAGTACCTCGGTGTAAAGGGAGAGGAGGATTTGGGGGGGGGGGGGGGGTAGGGGGGGGTCATAATTCACAGCATTGCTTTTTATAAACCAGAACAATATCAGGTAAATACAAATTGGCTGCTCGGGCAGTTTACTTATTCGAAGAAACACACTTAATGAGCCCTTGCCCCATTTATACTGGCTGTAGCAAGTTTCAAGAAACACAAGACGAACTTGAGATATTAAATAAAGGTACATGTATGGAGCTTTCTTGGTTGGCCTAAATTTGATAATATTGAACACATACTTCCGGTTAAAAATCTGAATAGTACTTATACCGCGGTTATAAAATTGTTGACTGACTGACATAACCAAAGTTGTTGTTTATTATTCAAACTTTTATTTTCATAATTATACATATCATTAATTTACAATATTATACCAATTCTGTATGTGCCATTCAAACAAAACAAGGAGTTAGGCCAGATCACACAGGGCATGTTTACGGGTAACTTGGAGACAATCAACTGGAATGTTTGCAAAACAAGGACAACGTCGGTTGTACAACAGACATTATTTGTTTCTGATGCCATCTTTCTGTTCCAAGAAGATTTCATTAAAATAAACATGGATGTTTGCTCTTCTTTGAGGTTTCCCGGAACTGGTTGCCTGTAAATAATTGCGGTCTGCCGTGGACTTCAAGTAAACAAAATAAAATAAATGTACGCCAGCTTCCTGGTTCACGGATTCCGCATGGGAAGTCCAATAATATGATACGTTTTTGACGCTTGGTGGCAGCAGACTTACCAGGTAATATCCATTGTTCTCGGTAAAGTGCGCATGCTCAGAACTAAGCAATTTACCTGGTAAGTGTACTGCCACCTAGCGTTCCTAAGTCTCCATTAACAGTCAGGCTGACCCGGGCACTGGTTAAAAATGAGGATTTGGCCTCTGATTTTGGTTCAGTTCGACTCGGGCTCCGGGTCATGAAGTACACACATGTCAATTAGCTTGTCCCCCTGAGACCTTGAGTCTGGGTAAATTCTGACCCGGTGAAATATGAAATATGGATCAATTATTATAGAACAAGGTACTTCTTAGTATACTGAGAAGCTCGTTTAAAAGTCTATAATTGATATAGTATTTATCAATACAAAAGTCACAAAAGTCGAATGAAATACAAATTAAACCCCAAAATATTCAATTATGTTATAGACCAAACAATATATGCAAAACATGATTTTCAAACTATATTTATATAAGCTCAACAATAATTTTAACAAAATTTGTTTTTTATTTATTTATTTTACTATATATTTTTCTTTATACTTCAAGAAAAACTATCAGTTACCAGTTTCGTATTAAAAAGGCACTTCGAAAATATGAAAATGTATCTATGCTACGAAAAAGAAACTGAACCGCAAAAGTATATGTTTTGAACATAATGACTAATACAAAAACTTAAAAACTGCAACATATATGTATATATATATATTATTCACTATGTTTGTTTGGTTCATAAAAACACAAACATGTCGTCGTCGTTTTTACGAAGAGACATTGCAGCAAGTCTTCATGTTTTCACGTTTTGGATTTCGATTGCAGCAATTGCAAGGCCTTTGTGTAAATCTTCTGGACTTTGACAAAGAGAAACATTAATTTGTTTGTATATTTGGTTTGCGGTAACACCATGTGTGTATCTACTTGCCAGTTAGAGTTTGTTCTTAAAGGAACACGTTGCCTTGAATCGGTCGAGTTGGTCTTTGAAAAGCGTTTGTAACCGTTTGTTATCAAATGCATTTGATTAGAAAGATATTTTAAAAGTAGAATATAATTATCCACACAAGTATCACTCGAAATGCGTGGTTTTCCTTTTACCTCGTCGACTCACACGGTCGGCCATTTATGGGAGTCAAATATTTGACTCCCATAAACGGCCGACCGTGTTGGTTCGCAAAGTAAAAGGAAAACCACGCACTTTCGAGGCAAATTTGTATGCTGAGTTTATTACCTAAACGTGTCCAGTGCGTTATTGTGTTTGTTACCCAAATGGAGCCTATACTCTCTTCGGTTGAATGTTTTATGGATCAGAATGCCGTAAGATTGGTCTGTGTACCGACTTCCATACCCATGTCATATCCCTGGTTATCTGCTCCTTCAATCTGCTTCACATCCAGTCCATTCTGAGAGAAAAAGAAGTCATAACAATTATTACCAATTAACACAAATGTAATGAAATTGGCGTGAGCGGACTTTCAAGTGATCCATTCTTCATTTGTATTAATGCCCCGGATAATATACACTTTCCCTTTGTTGGTGTTATTTTAGCTATTGGGCCGTCGGGGTGTTTGTTTTTGTTTGTTCCCTTTCTGTTTATTGGCTTAAAAAAAATAAAGGAACAAACAAACAAACACACAAACGAGGGGAAAAAAAGGGAAAACAATACAGAAAATCCATTTACCGTTATTAATCCCCCATCTCGTTTGTCTCTCTTTACAGTTTTGACATCCATCTCTATCTTGGTTATGGCAAACAAACAAACAAACAAACACCCCAACACAACATCAAACAGACAGAATAATGACAGGAGTTTCGTTTACCTTTATTAATCCCCCATCTCGTTTTTCTCTCTTTATAGTTTTGATATCCATCTCTGTCTTGATGGTGGCAAAGATGAAACACATCAGAGAAAACAACTGATACAGAAAGAAAGAAAAAAAAAACGAAATATCAAACATTATTTTTGCTCCCACAGAAAATTGTTTATTATATTTATTCAAACTTAAAGGTAGTGGACACTATTGGTAATTACTAAAAAATAATTATCATCATAAAACCTTTCTTGATTACAAATAATGGGGAGAGGTTAATAGTATAAAACACTGTGAGAAACAGCTCCCTCTAAAGTAACGTAGTTTTCGAGAATTTGATTTCGAGACCTCAAGTTTAGAATTTTGAGGTCTCGAAATCAAGCATCGGAAAGCACACAACTTCGTGTGACATGGGTGTTTTTTCTTTCATTATTATCTCGCAACATCGACGACCGATTGAGCTCAAATTTTCACAGGTTTTATGCATATGTTGAGACACATTGTGAAGACTAGTCTTTGACAATTACCAATAGTGTCCACTACCTTTAAAACAACTCCTAAATCATCCGGCAACAAATATGATTTAAAGACACTGGACACTACTGGTAATTGTCTAAGACCAGTCTTCTCACTTGATGTATCTCCACGTATGCACAAAATAACAAACCTGTGAAAATTTGAACTCAGGTGGTCGTCGAAGTTGCGAGATAATAATGAAAGAAAAAAACACCCTTGTCACACGAAGTTGTGTGCTTTCAGATGCTTGATTTCGAGACCTCAAATTCTAAATCTGAGGTCTCGAAATCAAATTTGTTCAAAATTACTTCTTTCTCGAAAACTATGTTTCTTCAGAGGGAGCCGTTTCTCACAATGTTTTATACTATCAACCTCGCCCCATTACTCGTTTCCATGTAAGGTTTCATGCTAATAATTATTTTGAGTAATTACCAATAGTGTCCACTGCCTTTAAGGTTAAACGAAGAGCTTAACGGGTAAATACATTGTAAATGCTAAAATGATTTTGTCTCCTAAGACAAAAATTATTTTCGTGACATTGTTTTACATTTCCCAAACTAAAAAATACACCTCCGAATATTTTAAGGGGAAGATTTCTACCATCATTATCTTCAAACCGTGTTTAGTTTAAAGGCAGTGGACACTATTGGTATTATTGTCAAAGACTAGCCTTCACAGTTGGTGTATCTCAACATATGCATAACATAACAAACCTGTGAAAGTTTGAGCTCAATCGGTCATCGAACTTGCGAGATAATAATGATAGAAAACACACCTTTGTCACACGAAGTTGTATGCGTTTAGATGGTTGATTTCGAGACTTCAAGTTCTTAATCTGAGGTCTCGAAATCAAATTCGTGGAAAATTCCTTCTTTCTCGAAAACTATGGCACTTCAGAGGGAGCCGTTTCTCACAATGTTTTATACATCAACCTCTCCCTATTACTCTTCACCAAGAAAGGTTTTATGCTAATAATTATTTTGAGCAATTACCAATAGTGTCCACTGCCTTTAAGCTAAATCTGTCTATAATTATTGAATTTTGTCTTACGAAAAAGACCCCAACACTTCCAGCCTACCCTGTGAAAATTTAAACAATATGATAAATGATTTATTATTGATACTACACTTACACTCAGACCGAATAGAACAGCTAAGAAAGTCAGTCGAAACTGCTGTGAGTTGTAGACGAGGCAATCTCCAGTCACGCCGCATTCAATACGCGCCAGTATACATGTACTAGATATGAGGGCTCCGATGTACAACGGTGCTGGCAAAAAACCTGGATGGAAAAAGGAATAGATGCCATTTTGTTTGAGATTTGAACTGTTAAAACTGTTCCAGAATTGCCGAAAATTGAAATAAGTATGTCTGCTCATACTATGTACAGTGGTGATGGGAAATTCTGGATGGTACAAAATTAGGTGCCCTACTACGAAGCCTCGACCATTGTAATTTTGGCATTTCCCCTGAAAACAAAGGTCCGCTTTGTTGCAGAGTTACATGGTAAATTTCCACGGTCTGAGCATGCACACAAACATAGAACAATAAATTTAAATTGTAAGTCTGCTGCCACCTAGCGTCAGATAAGTCCCCCGTTGCTTACCTGCTGCCCGGCCGATTAAAGATGCCACTCCAAGAGCGAACGTTTTGTCTGCGTCGTCGACACACCTGTAAAATATAGAAGATAAACAATAAGTAGAATATGGGAGGGGTTTGGGGTTAGGTATGGATGTATAAGTGAAAACTTACACGGTTTATGTGTCTATAACAGTTCTAACTTAAAGGATTCGGGTACTTTTTCAAAATGTCCGCAGATTTACATTAAACTTACAGGGTTTGTAGATAATGATAGTAGAAAGCTTCCCTTGAAATTTCACTCACTAAGGTTGTGTAGTTTTTGAGAAATGAGTAAAAGTAATAATTTTCGTCTCAGTTTTAGCATGTAAAAACGTATTAACCAGTTATGCTAGGGTTTTGGTATAACATCATAATATCATATCATGAGACGAAAATGATTTTGTGACTTATTTTACTAATTTCTCAAAAACTACACAACCTTAGTTAGACTTGAAGGGAAGCTTTCCACTATCATTCTCTTCGAACCCTGTAAGTTTAATGTAAATCTGTGGACATTTTGAAAAAGTACCCGAATCCTTTAAGTATCAATAATTTAAGTAGGATTATCAAGTTTCTGTAAAATGCCTGATCATTTTTTTTGTATATAAATAAAAAAAAAAATTATGAAATGAAGAAAAAAGAAAAGAAAAGAAAATGAACAGTTATGAAATAAACTAGGTGGTTTTGAGACGCTAGCACCTAAACAAACTAAACGTTTTATAATTTTAAAAACCTAGCTCAGAATAATAATTTAAATTGAGATAATTATTATCAAGGGTTGTATGTATATGTATGCTGCATCCAGCAGTTCCAACTGAAAACAAAATGCAAGTTGAGTATTGTTTAAAGCTTTGAACGGTGTGGGTCATTCTACAAAACTGGGATCGAATAAGTGACGTAGGCCTACTCTGTCGTGTTGTGTTGTGTTGTGTTGCGTTGTGTTACGAACTACAAGGTACATAACAAGTGTGGTAGCATGAACTATAAGATTTGAACAAGACGGTTCCAAGATGGCCGCCAGCATGCACAGCGAGCTATTCGGTGAGTCTATTATATTAAGTTATTTACATGGTTGAGGTGCCCTACACATAATATGGTGGCACAATATGGGTGTAGTGAACATCAGGGAACATGATTAACGAGGATTTAGTCACAGTTTGTGGTTTTATCGCTCCAAAAAAAAGACGGTTTAGAAGTCAAATGTATAACGTGTTTTCTCACTGTGTGTATCGGTACTGTACCCTTCACGAGGCCTCGAAGAATGACGTCAGACGTTCAGGCTAAGGGCCATCTGAATTATAGCATTAACATGCAATCTCCCGTGGGGGCGCCCTGCACATAAATCGGCCAGTAGGATGAGTAAGGCCAGGGGCCAATTTCAAAGAGCTGCTTAAGCAAAAAAATTGCTTAAGCACGAAATTTGCTCGCTTATTTTTCACATGTTACTGACAACAATTTCATGCCATACAAAAAAGGCATACACATTGCTTGTGAGTGGTATTTAGCTATTATTTACTTCGCATAACATTTGAGTGGATTCTTGGCCGGTATTCTGATTTTACTAAGCATGGATTATTTTGCTTAAGCAGAATTTTTGCTAAAGCAGCTCTATGAAATTGGGCCCAGATATGACCAATCTCAAACTGTGGGCCTATACCGCTGCCTTATTTTGGGACCAAAAAGTGATTGTTTTACAGAATTGAATTTTAAAAAAATTCTTGTTCATCTCATTGTATGTTTTACACGTTAAGGCATTGCTTCGATTAAATTTTGCTAAATTATTTTAATAAATTAGTAAGTGTTATCATTAACTTTCATTGAAAATTTAGTGTATTGTAGCAATGTTTTCTCCCAATAGACGGGGAAGACAAACTTCATGTTTTTTTTATCACGAAAATATTTTGAATTATGACACCTGATGATAAAGTCACTGTCCCCTTATTAATTGACACCCTAGGCATGGTCAAGCTTAAAGGTATTGGACAGTTATTATTACTATTATTATTGATGGTTTATTAAAATTTAAATTGCTTCAATATATACAGAAAATTATTCAAAAGTTAATTCCTCAAAATAATTGTATGGAAAACTTTTAACATTGTGAGAAACGGCTCCCTCTGAAGTAAACATAGTTTTCAAAAAAGAAGTTATTTTCCACTAAAATATTTGAATTTGATTTCGAGACCTCAAAATTAGATTTTGAGGTCTCGAAATCAACCATCGAAAGCACACAACTTCGTGTGACAAGGGTGTTTTTTCTTCCCATTGTTATCTCGCAACCTCGTCGACCAATTAAGCTCATATTTTCACAGGTTTGTTATATTGTGCACGTTGAGATACACCAAGTGAGAAGACTGGTCATTGACAACATTACTAAAGGTGTTCCGAAGTGTCTTTAAAATACATTTATTAACTTAAATACTAACTATTATAGCACAATCTGAAAGCACACATACCTCATGTTAACGATCAGCAACGGGTTCTTAGAACATGAGCCGAGTAAGACATTGACAAATAAGACCCCCATAGCATAGTAGAGCATGTTGCATGGCTCAATACATGCTCCCTGCGTGCTCTCCCGGGCATAGTCCTCGTCGATACTCCCTGCACTGCAATCACACCCGGTATAGTACTGCAACACAGTATAATATAAAACAAAGTGGAGATAAAATAGATGGAAATTTGCATCAAGGATAAAAAAATTAATATGAACTCTGATTTGCACCCATACACTGATGTGTGTTACTGTTAGCACTTTGTATTAACGACAACCGGTCCTGAACTTTTAAAGGCAGTGGACACTATTGGTAATTACTCAAAATAATTATCAGCATAAAGCCTTACTTGGTAACGAGTAATGGGGAGAGGTTGGTATTATAAAACATTGTGAGAAACGGCTCCCTCTGAAGTAACGTAGTTTTCGAGAAAGAAATAATTTTCCACGAATTTGATTTCGATACCTCAAGTTTAGAACTTGAGGTCTCGAAGTCAAGCATCTAAACACAACTTCGTGTGACAAGGGTGTTTTTTCTTTTTTTATTATCTCGCAACTTCGATGACCGATTGAGCTCAAATTTCCACAGGTTTAATAGTTATGTTGTGCATATGTTGAGATACACCAACTGTGAAGGTTTTTTACAATTACCAATAGTGTCCACTGCCTTTAAGTAAATTTTTTCTAGGGTCGATACGTCGGCCCACTAACTTTCGTTTTGCATATTTGGTCGTTGTGGATAATATATTGTTTGCAACAGCTAATTCTACTAACTCAATTATTGTTTTACTGAAGCAGTTTAAATGTATTAAATTTGACCCGAGGTTTTTAAAATTGATACCTTACCGTTGCGTTAACCATGGGATCGGCTGTCTGGTTTTCGGCTTTCCCGTCGCAGCCAGCGAAGCACGGCGTAGCATACGTCAGTTTATCGTATCCACATACTGGCTCGTACCTGCCGCTAGAGCATTCGCAATCTAGGTTGCAATCGTTAGTTGTACTTCAGAAATAGTATAAGAAGAAAAAAAAATAGTGTAAGTGTTAACGAATAACCCTTGTGGTATTATATAGCATATATAAAGTATTGTGTGTAAAAGCTGCACATGCATTTGATCTTAGGACTTAGGACGAGTCTCGGCCTTGCACTGTAACAATGTGAACCTTCAGATTAATATAGTTTTTTTCGGTCAAATTCAGAAAATGAACAGCCAATTTCATTTTCATGCGTCTGCGTTTCAAGTTCAGAATTCGGCCATTCAATTTTGTTTTGAGTCGAGTCAAATTCCTTTAGCACTCTGTTTAATTTAGCGTATCGTAAAAAAAATTCGCGACTCACACGCCTCAAGAAGCGTCCTTAAATTTGAATGCTGCTTTGATGAATTGTTAAATTGAATGATTATTTTGTTTAAACGAATGACGCAACATTACATTTTGTAATCGGATGGCCCTTTTCAGTAGCGTTCGATTTCGCGCGAAATGGAATAGCTTGATGGTTAAATTGGCTGCTCATTTGCCGAAATTGACCGAGAAAATCTATACTAAGTTAGGACTGGTTACTCGTCCTGCCTAGAGATAGCGAGATATGATTAAACCCAGCGTTTCTTGAACTCGGCTGCAATTTGACGCAATTTTCTTTTCTGCACTACGCAATTGCAACTGTCGCAGTGCTTTTCAATGTTGAGTTATAGTTTTAGCTATATATATAGTAGAGAAAGTCTTATCACAAAACTACAGCGTCAAAAGTGGAATGAGATCTGAGCCCGAATTCCTAGAGCCGTAAGCAAAACAAGTAGCTGAGCACAACCAAAATATGCTTACCAGAGTATAAGGTTATCATATGACTTGTTGCATTGCATGATGAGGTATCAATATACATTATTGTTTGCGGTAACACCATGTGTGTATCAACTTGCCAGGTAGAGTGTGTTCTTTAGAGAACTGTTCTACTGCGGTAGATTGTTCGGGAGATTTCTCAGTTCTAAAAAGAACTGTCCTGCTTTATAAGGTTACTTACTCTATCATGCCATTCTCGCCTACACCCGCGTAGATGGTGTCCGGGCAAGACAGGAAGTAAACGATGGGCATGAAGATGGAACCAACTGATTGTAGAAACACGAGCAGCCAGATACAACCTCGTGAGTCGAGCTTGAGTTTCTTGACAATAACACCGCTGGAGAGATTGCCGATTAGGGCAGCGGGCATGATGATGATACCTATTATCAAATGGGTATGGTAATATTCAGCAAATAGTTTTCTAGATTTGAGGCATTGCATGAGGAGGTGTCAATGCGGGAACACCGTGTGTGTATCTATACTTACCAAATAGAGTTTGTTCTTTGGAGAACTGTCTTTCTATAGTCTACTACCGCGGATTGTTCGGGAGACTTCTCAGTTCTGAAAAGAACTGCCCTGCTTTTTAATTTCTACTTGGGCGGAAGGTATAGAAAATTAGCTGGGACTACTACTTTATCTTAAAGGATAGTTATTAACTGCATTACCGCGGAGTGAGTTCTTCTATATTGGTCTCAACGCTTCAACATAGCTTGCTCTAGACTATAGTCATTGTCAGGAGACCGCAAATAGTTTTTATTAAAGCAAGATATTTACTGTTTTATTTGTATTTATTATGTTGCAGATCACAAACCATCATCAACCACTGTGACATCATTCGTGACTGCCCTGACTCTTAGACCACCAGTCTCTGAAGGAATTTTCAGGTGAGAATTTTCAACGAAAAAAATAATCATTAAAACAAGTTTGAAGTATGTCACAGACAATGAACGAAATCTATCTTACATGCGACATTGTTTGGTAGTGGCTGAATTTTTTTAATATTTCTTTTTTATGACAGTGGAAGTTGTTCAGACGTGGTATAGTAAATTCAAACAGATGATTGCAAAACCGGAGTTGAAGCCAATTTTTATATCCAAAAGGGTAATAACTTACTTTGCCTATATAAGGTGATAGTCATTGAATAGTTTGCTACCCGATTCTGTGGCATTCATTTCTTGCGCATTTCGATTTATCAGACCAAACTAAACAAAATTGTGACATGTCTGTTTCCAGTATGCCTTATCTTACAAGAAAAAAAAAATCAGAACTTTAGTGTTCAGAACATTATTTTGGTACGTTAAAAATCATGATCCAAATTCCTCAAAGATTTGCTTACAGAAAATTAATAGTTATATTAAGTGTCCATACCCACTAATAAAGCCGAGAGTGCCGGTGCTATGTTGTACTGTATTTCGATGAACTTGGGCATGAAGAACCCGAAGCAAGCAGACACCGCGAGCTCCGAACATGTTGCAAGCGTGATCATCGCCCACACGAAGTTGGTAAAGATGCGCTTAGCTGAAGAGATGAAATCTGCCGTAGAAAAATAACACAGTGAATAACCAACAAACATAAGACAACACCATCATATGACTGTGATTATTATATGGGGGTATACACTGGTATATAAAACATTCCTTTCAGTAAGCCTCTATAAAGCTGTGGGTCAATTTCATGTAGAGCTGCTATAGCAAAAAAATCTGCTTAAGAACGAAAATAGCTTGCTTATTTTACACATGTTACTGGCCAAACTCTCAGACCATATATAATGCTTGCGACTGGTATTTAGCTGTCGTCTACTTGGCATAACAATTAGTGGAGTCATGGCCGGTAATCTGATTTTATTAAGCAAGAAATTTTTTGCTTAAGCGAAACTTTGTGCTTAAGCAGTTCTATGGAATTGGGCCGTGGTCTCTAGGACCAGTTGGAGAGGAGAGCCTCTAGACGGGAACTGTGTTTCTTTTAGGCATCCTTCGGGCTCCAGCTGTTTCTTTTTCCTTCCTCTGTTTTTTAATTGCTCATTGGTGTATCTTTTGACTATCTTTTGAATGACGGCAACCTTTTGGGGAAAGGTACTGGTTAAAGAAAAAAGAAAGTCAGTAAGCCTCCATAATATTGAAACTAACCAAAACGTATGTTTCCACAACGTGTCACCTAAGCTATTTTATGTCAACAACATCAGAGTATGGGTTCGAATCTATATGTGGCCATGATCAGTTTGGGTTTTATGCTTGGGCAATCTATCTCTAGGCTATGAAAAGTGTCTTCCACAGGGTTGACCAAAATTCTTTGGGATTCTTTACAACCTTTGACCTTTGTTTTTAATACGCCTCTCTTAGTATTCATGCATGACGTCATAATTCTTTTAAAACAAATGAGGTTATTGGCACGTTCGCCACCACTTGCAGTGGCTGCGCCTATAGCCTCGTTTTGGGTTAGAGTTGAGTGACGTCACTCATGCATAAATATGTGCATTGTGCTTTTCCTGCTTTGTCTGTATTAACTCTACTGTGTTTTTCGTCTTTAATGGGCACTCCCTCACTCAAGCTGTGCTACGTGGCTGTGCCCCCAAGTTCCTGAAACTTGATCACTTTGCTTACATTGTATTTATATTGTTTGAGGAATTGGAACTAAATGTTGTACTGAACTGAACTAAATAAATACAAAGAGAGGTGTATAAACAACTTCAAAAATATTTGTATATATATCTGTAAATTGTAAATTGTAATTTTATTCTTGTTGTCTATTTTTGCTATGCCTTTCTTGTATGTATTGTATAGTAGCCTTTACACAGGGGAGACACATTTCATGTTTTTTTATCATGACAATAAACAGTTTAATCTTTAAATCTTTAACACCAACTCCTCTTATCTTCTGTCCCTCTTTTTATCTTATTCTCCTCCTCCTCATAATGATAAAAATAAATGAAACACATTTTTACCTTTAACACCAACTCCTCTAATCTCCTGTCCCTCTTTCCTCTTTTTCTCCTCCGGTATATCACTCTCATCAATATCCAGATTCATCTCCTTCGGGAAGAAGAAGAATGGTAATGAGATCAGAAGGATGAGGGTGCCGTCTAGAATGAACCCAATCCACCACGCCCCGATCCATTGTCTCATGAAGTCGAATTTCTCCGGCCAGTTGACGAACAGCTGCAGGAATCCGAAGTTCTGGGCGAAACCGATGAGCGGTGCGGTCGTACCGGCAGACAAGAACACACCTGATTTAAAAGAAGGATTAGAGCATGAAAGGTAATATGATAAATCTCTCTCTTATTCAGTTCTTTAGCCCATTTTGCCACGGCGGTCTAGTAGTGATTGGTACCAATTTAGGAAATCCGGACCTCTGGGACAGTTTTAATGCCGAACGGAGCGCTGTAGAAAAAGCCCTCTCCCTCACCTCACACGCCTGAAAGTGAACTATAAGGCTTTTTATGCGTTTGTTTTGTTTGGTCGTTTACTTTCGTAAGATTGACTCGAGGTTTCACCGACTCGCTGCGCCTACAATATTTGTATCCAGGTTTCTGTTTCACTATTTTTTCAATTTTATTTTTGTTTTGTATATATTGTTAATCGTTTTTCCTCTGAACCAATTTGCATGTCTCAATCGTACTTGTGTAATTTTAAATCTTTTTGAATTGTGTATTATCTGTATAATCCCCTGTAATTCGACCCTTGATCACAAAGGGATATTGTTTTTTAAAGAATAACCATATGATGATGATGATGATGATCAGTCGAAGCAAATATACCATCATCGTCTGCTCAGATATGAGGTCATTAAAGGCAGTGGACACTATTGGTAATTACTCAAAATAATTATTAGCATAAAACCTTTCTTGGTGACGAGTAATGGGGAGAGGTTGATGGTATAAAACATTGTGAGAAACGGCTCACTCTGAAGTGTCATAATTTTTGAGAAAGAAGTATTTTTCCACGAATTTGATTTCGAGACCTCAGATTTACCATCTAAACGCACGCAACTTCGTGTGACAAGGGTGGTTTTTCTTTCATTAATATCTCGCAACTTCGATACCGATTGAGATCAAATTTTCACATGTTAGTTATTTTATGCATATGTTGAAATACACCAACTGTGAAGGCTAGTCTTTGACAATTACCAATAGTGCCCACTGCCTTTAATGGCAATGTCAAAATATTTATAATGATCAAAATGGCATTCAATGAAAATCGCATACCATACCATTTCTGTATATCTATTCACCCGATTGCTTGATTTCTTGGCAAATGATTTGCTCTTTTTAATTCCTTGCTATTTATTTGATTGTTTATCTCCATACATGTTATTGTTTCATATTGATCCAACATCTTGCCATTTTCTTTTACACAATGTTCATTGTTTGCTTATCATATTGTGATCATTGTAGCTTTATTCCTCCCTCAGTTCGAGATACTCCAGGTACAACCATAGTGTATGTTTTCTCGGTCAAATTCGGCAAATGAGCAATCAATTTCATTTTCATGCGTTCGAATTAAAGCTGTTTTGCCTCTCCGGTTGTTACTGCGTTTCAAATTCTGAATTCGGCCATTCAATTTCGTTTTGAGTCGAGTCAAACACCTTTAGCAACCTGTTCAACTTAGCGCATCGTCATTCTTTTTCGTGACACATACGCCTCAAGAAGCGTTTGCGAATTTGAATGCTGTTTTGATGAATCAATTGTTAAATTGAATGATTATTTTGTTAAATCGAATGACGCAACATTACCTTTGACTAATCCTAAAACGAAATCGAATGACCTTTTTTTAGTAGCATTCGATTTCGCGCGAAATAGAATAGCTTGGTGCTTAAATTGGCTGCTCATTTTCCGAAATTGACCGAGAAAACCTATAATATGGGTTGGCTATACTCGACAAGCATGCAGTGCTTCTTATATGGACCCCAAGCTTGTTCTATTTTTCTCTGCATTATGTATTTACATCTGTGTATTCTCGTTGTTATGTTGTACACTTTCTCGTGTTTGAATTAGGAAATAATGTTCAGTTAGTAACTATAACAACAAATTCTTAATATCACCTTGGTTTCATGTCTAAGGACCGACTTTAAATTAAGGACTAAGCTTTTTAAGGGTAGTAATATTGTTTTTCTTCTGTATATCAAAAAGGCCTGCTTTCCAAATACACACCTTTATTTTCTTAAAGGGTACTTTTTCAAAATGTCCACAGATTCACATTAAACTTACAGGGTTTGAAGATAATGATAGTGGAAAGCTTCCCTACAAATATTACACACTGAGGTTGTGTAGTTTTTGAGAAATGAGTAAAACAAGTCACAAGACAATTTTCGTCTCAGGAAGACGAAAATTATTTTAGCATGTACAAGCCCACTAACCATGCATATTATACCAAAACCATGCATAACTGGTTATTTAGTTTTCATATGGTAAAACTGAGACGAAAACTGTTTGTATACTTATTTCTCAAAAACTACCGCACCTCAGTAAGACAAATAACAAGGGAAGCTTTCTACTATCATAATCTTCAAACTGTGTAAGTAAATGTAAAACTGTGGACATTGTGTTTTGTGTTAGGAAAAAGTACATATCCCCTTTAATAAGTATAATTTGTCTTCTCTATTCCAAAAGGCATGCCTTCCAAAATACTCACCTATGTAGTAGGGTGTGGTTGTACCTCTGACCTGATCGTCAATGTAAGTGATAGCCAGGGGGAAGAGGGGTCCATAAGCGAATCCCATCAGGGCTTGGCCGAGTAGGAGAGCCCACATCTCCTCGATCCTGGAGCCAGAGTTCCCGATTTCATCAGCCGTACATGTTGCTTCTTCTCTCGAGGCGTCGCACACGAAAACAGGGTTAGTTGCACCGCTAAAACAATATAGATAAATTTGAACTTCTTTTAATGCTTAACGTTTTACATGGTTTAAAGCGACTGGACACGTTTGATAAATGTAAAGGACCAGTATTCTTAATTGGTGTATCCCGACATATGCATACAAAAGCAAATCTGTAAAAACTTGGACTCAATTAATCGTCGAATTTGCAAGAGAATAATGAAAGAAAAAAACAAACCTTGTTGCATTGCTTTGTGTGCTTCCAGATGCATAATCAAAGGCTACAGCTGAAGTTGTTTGCATTATTTGAGTGAGAAATTACCACCTCATACACGTTACTTCAGAGGGAGCCGTTTCTCACAAAGTTTTATACTACCAACAGCTCTCCACTGCTCGTTACCAAGTAAGTTTTTATGCTAGCAATTATTTTGAGTTAATGTAGAAAAAACCAACCTGTTGAAAGGGGTGCGTTATAGTTTTGCTTGTTTTGTTTTGTACAAATTATGCATCTTTTTACCATTTTGTTCTGCTTTTACGGTGTGTAACTTTGTTAATGTACAGCATATCTGAGCAATTTGTCGGTCATATGGCGCTTTATAAATGCTTTATAATATTATTACATACTTTTCCTACATACCATAGGAACCTTTTAGTGCTTATTTATCTTCCATTAAGTACATCCCTCCAGAGGAGTAATAATAAGAATAATGATAATAATAATAATAATTTGGGGGCTAATCGTCCTTACTCGCAGCTAGAGCTGAATTGCGAAGGACGCGGCTACAACGTGTTCAGCAATGGCGCATTCAGCTGCCAGCCACATCAACCCATTATGACCACGGAGCACAGCCAAGATCGAAAGTGTTTGATTTGTTTTCGACTATAGGAGTATAGTCATACTAGTACCAATTACAACTAACAAGTAGGCTTACTTCGGCATAGTCGCTTAGTCACACAAAAACCGGGTCAGTAACTATAGATAAATTTAAATGTTGCAGGATGGACGTTTTACTAGCCCTATATAGGACTCTTCCTCTGCACACACGGCAGACTGTGTGAGAGTACGAACAAAAATGGGAATTCCTTAACGTTTGGAGCTGCATTATTTCATGAAAATGACGGATTTGTGAAGAATATATGACGATCAAAACCCACCGCAGAAAAATATATGCTGCCATGGAATGTGAATCTGCTGAAATTAGTGGTTTCTTGCAGGTAAGATTTGAGTAACGAAGCTTCGAAAATTTCCGCCCCAGAAATGTACCCTGATATCCAGGACGCCACTGTAGTATAATACGAAAGTGTAAGGCCACAATGGCTAGACGTTTTACATGCTTTAATACAGAAGACACCCACCTCATTAAACATAGGTTGTTATTATACTGCTCCTACATGTTGACCTGCCAGTTAGTAATAATAACAACCAGTGTTTATTAAGTATGTAAACCAACAGATACATGTATTTTGCTGATGGTATAATCTGGTCTTCCATGGACATTGTTGGAGGAGAGCACAGAGCACAATGTCCACAGATTTACATTTAACTTACACTGTTTGAAGATAATGATAATAGAAAGCTTACCTTAAAATGTTAGACGCTGAGGTGCTGTAGTTTTTGAGAAATGAGTAAAACAATGTCATGAAAATACGTTTTTACATGCTAAAATAATTTTCGTTTCATGATCATTGAGACGAAAATTATTTTCATGACATTGTTTTACTCATTTTTCAAAACCTACAGCACCTCAGCAAGTTATATTTCCAGGGAAGCTTTCTACTATCGTCATCTTCAAACTAACTAAATAAGTAAGTTTAGCGTAAATCTGTGGACATTGTGTTTTGTGTCCAACAAAAAGTACATAGACCCTTTAATCTTACAAACAGCTTTTATTAGCTACCATTGCGTTTTCTCACGATAAATGTACATGGACATTGTCATTGGTTGTATTACCAATTGTTTGTTTAAAAAAAATGGTTTCTATGCCAGCACTGAATTGGCATAGGCCTACCCATCCACACATTTCACTGTATGGGTAAATCCCAAAGAACATTCTTTATCCCCAGTGCAAATTTAATATCTATTAAGTACTGAATGACAGGCGAAAGGAAAAGAGGTAGACAGATCTAGAGAAGAGGATGGAAAGATTACATATGATGGTTTATTGAGGAACAACATGAGGAGGGCTACATCTAGGAGGACCACATCTAACCTGTTCAATATTTGTCTTATGTAATTTCAGCTTAAACTGTTCTGCCATCTTGTCGCTATTATTACAAACTCGTTTTTTTTCATGTCTTTTTTTCCGCCCTTTGTCTGTTTGTCTGGCTGTCTTGTTGTTTTTTTTGTCTGTCTGCCTGTTGTTTTACAAGCTCTTGTTTATTAAAACGGCCCCATACATACTCTATGTATTTAGTTATGTTTACTCTTTTAATGGCATGTTTTGCTTTACTCCGTAATACATCTAACTGTTGTTATTCTTTTACGAGAATAAATGTATTCTTGAATTGAATTGAATACAATCTTACACTGGATGAACACAGCCGAACGATGTGGAAGATGATGATGATGATGATTATGGTAATGCCGTTTGAAACCTACCTGCTATTCTGAGCAGCGGCACCAGTGAACACCTCCCCCTCCCTGTACGCCGGGTACAAGAAGTGCGGCACCCCGCTCAGGATCCCTCCTAGCCCGGTCATGAGACCCAGAACCCCGATGATGCGGGGCCGGTGGCTGTGCTGCCCTAGGTAGGTCACCAACATGATGGAGACCAGGCTAGCGAAATCACTGACGGAGATGATGATACCGGACACCGAGGATGTGAGCCGGTATTGCTTCTCGATAGTCGTCAGGGCTCCAGCGATGTAGACCCCCACGCTCACTTGGAACACGAGGAAGAGGGTCAGACAGAAGCCGAAGGCGACTGGACTGTTGAAGAAACCCATCGTCAAGTCGATCTGAGTTGGTGTTTCTCAATCGGTTTCGAACAGAGTTCACTTCGCAAGTTGGTGTGTGGTATTCACAATCAGTTTTGCACAAAGTGCACTTCTCAATTTGGTGTGGTTATCTGCGAAAAGAAAAAGATACATCTGTTAATTGAAAATCTTTCTGAAGACCTTCTGTTCTCTTTGGGTAATATTCCTTAATGATAGTCTTCATCTTCTTTCGTTCGATCTCTGGACCAATGTGATCATTGAATGTAATTATATTTGTAATTTAGTGGCCTCAAGCTACTTGATGATATCCTCATCAAGGTCCATGAGTCCATGTCCGCCATGTGATCTGAAGTCAGGGCAGTCCAGAATGATAACAACACTTGTTATAAAGTGAAGTTGAGATAACATTGCAAAGCCTCGGTATGTAGTATATGCGGAGATGCAACACTATGATAATGTTAGTTAAAGTAACACTAAGTCATTATGAGACATGATTTTGACTACTTTACATCACATCATGTCTCATTTGTATGACTAATTAGTGTTAATTTTACTAATACATTTTTAGAGTGAAGTGATACATGATCTCAACCTCATGTAAGCCCATTTAAAAGTGCGAAATGTTTGAGTTTTTCCATCACAAAAAAAACCCATTATTTCTCGGATAGCAGTAAAACCATGTACATCATTTAGGTAAAAACATTAACAAAATACAGCAATGAGCAATTAAAGAACAGTTGAACGAAAACAGTTTATTAAAAGTGTACTACATAAATACCTGTTTATCTGACTGCCGTACAGAAACGCATATCCCCTTCCTCTGGTTACAAAGTCAAACACTCAATTCGTCAATTCTGCTCAGTCTGTTTTTTGCTGAATTCAATTGTTCGGATTTTGTGCTTGTCTTTTTTTTTTTAATGGCTCGGAGCGTTAAAGCCATATCGTGGCGTCATTCGTTAAGCCACGCCCACCAGCCCCTTGATAGGTGCGAAGCGTACACTTTAAATACACTGCTGTAGCTACTTTTTAAACGCGTTTAAATGGTAAACATGCTTATAAATTTTGACACCTGCTCAAGTGGTTAGGAGCATTCAAACACGCACAATATTCTAAGCATGTTTTAAGGAAGATTACAGAGTTTGTAAAAAATAAAGCGTCTAAGATCACAGATTTACATAAAACTTACACGGTTAATGGTGATGGTCGAAAACATCCCTCGAAATATTTATGTCTAAAATTTCAAATTTGATGTGAAATAAATAAATCAAATTTCTGAGTTTGTCGCTCATCAGTGAGTGTTTTATTAATTTTCTTTCTAATCGATGTCATGAAAAATTTGTAATCGGTTTTAATATTTTTCTCGTGACCCAGATGGCCGATCAATCTCAAACTTCTACAGGTTTTCATATAAAATGCATTACACTGCCAGCAACTGTTTTGTTAGCAAGAGACCAACAATGTATTATTCCTTTATTGTTGTACACATGTATGTACAAAACTTATGCTTATTATTTAGATGCGTGTTGAAATTCTGAACACTGTTTTACAGTGTCGTACGTCATCCGATGTTTAGCCACGCCCCCGATCCCATGATAGATAGCTCACAAGCGGCATTTGGTCTACAGCCTTGGGCGTCCATTGTGATAGTATGAAATACAAAATGGCACTCACCTGTAAGACCATCCACCGGGTTTGGTTACAAATAAATACCGCAAAGGTCAATTGAAAATTCCCAAAGAAAAATAGGTAAAGTAAGTGAAGGATAGAAAATACCATTGTAATGTGTTTAGGCATGGCCTATACGAGAACCATTTTATTCAGTGAATAGTACCAGTGGCTGTGCTACCCTTGACTTTGATGTTTATTCCGATGCATTTACTATACACATTTGGTTTGCGGTAACATCATGTGTGTAATACTTGCCAGGTAGATTTTGTTCTTTAGAGAACTGTCTCGCTTGATATTTCACTACCGTGGAGTAGATTTTTTTGAATTGGGGAGACTTCTCTGTAATAAAACATGTTTTTTAAAATGGCGTATAAACGGCCAGAGCAATGAACTACTGTAAGCTTGTGGAATATTATAAATATATTAAATATTATATACGACACTTCGAAATCTGTTCAATTTGACTTTATGGATGTTTGCATGCAGCGATACCCGTGGGACAAAATAATCTGTAAACAAAAAAACTATCAGCTTTGAGACCGTTTTTACTTAGCAAAACATGGATGTGGAAAACATGATCAAAAATTTAAACATCATGGCATGTTGGCAGGTAAAATATTCAAGCCAAAGTCATACTTTAATGACACTTAAAGGCAATGGATTGTCAAATTGTCAAACAACATTTTTCTCATTCGGTGTATCTCAACATTATGCAAAAACTCAATATTGGTCGTCGAAGTTGCGACAGAATAATGGAAGAAAAAACACCTTTGTCGCATAAGTTGTGTGCTTTCAGATGCTGATAGAGGTCTCGAATTCAATTCATATAATTTAGTGAGAAATTATTCGTTCTCAAAAAAACTATGTTACTCCAGAGGGAGCCGTTCTCACAGTGTGTTATACTATCAACAGCTCTCTTTTGCTGCCTTGCAGACAAATTCTTTTTTTTTCTATTCTCTATCGCCTCAAAACTGTAATCGACTGGGAATTATGCCAAGATCAATCTTCCATGTAACGGGGATCTAAACATCCAACAGTGAACCGTTAAAGGCAGTGGACACTATTGGTAATTACTCAAAATAATTATTGGCATAAAACCTTTCTTGGTGACGAGTAATGGGGAGAGGTTGATAATATAAAACATTGTGAGAAACGGCCCCCTCTGAAGTGCCATAGTTTTCGAGAAAGAAGAAATTTTCCACGAATTTGATTTCGAGACCTCAAGTTTAGAACTTGAGGTCTCGAAATCAACCATCTAAACGCACACACTTCGTGTTGCAAGGGTTGTTTTTCTTTCATTATTATCTCGCAACTTCGATGACCGATTGAGCTCAATTTTTCACAGGTTTGTTATTTTATGCATATGTTGAGATGCACCAACTGTGTCCACTGCCTTTAACCAACGGGTGTGGAGCTAGTTGCTTAAAATTGAATTTGGGTAACACTGTCAATATTTGACGTAAATTAAACCGAACAAGAAGTGTAAAGAAAATCCTGAAAATATGAAGCAAATATGGAGAGAGGACGTCGAATCACAAGTGTTAAAAAAGATTAAGTAAGTAATAATGAAAATGTAGAAGACGTGACTGTGCAGCTGTGCGAACATCTACTTAAAACATCCCGTTGATCCTTGCACTGATCTCATGAGGACTGTCACAATAAACAAAATAAACACGAGAGAGAAACAGGTAAGATAAAAACAAACAAACAAACAATCAAGCATAGTAAACAATCGAACAAGCAAACAGCAACGAACTGACACCCTAATTCACGAATGGTATTTTGTGGTATTTAATGTTCAAGTGCATGTACACCGTAAAGAAATATTGACAAAGCAATAAGAGGAGGGTGGGGAGGGGGAAATCCCAGGGGATGTCTGGGTGACCCAGCTTGATTGGGACTCGCCCGGTAAACTAACATTGACTTAACCAACTTGTTTTTGACAAGAGTCATAGTGTTAGCAGATTTCGAAAGAGAATTATGGAATTGCAATATTTTTGTTGAGCGGTTTATTTTCTTTTCAAAGTGTTTTATTGCCATTATTTTTAGGATTGATTACCAAATGTATACCTTGTCCCAATAAGTTTCAGTAAGACA
This sequence comes from Asterias amurensis, assembly GCF_032118995.1. Taxonomy (NCBI): domain Eukaryota; kingdom Metazoa; phylum Echinodermata; class Asteroidea; order Forcipulatida; family Asteriidae; genus Asterias; species Asterias amurensis. The sequence continues at coordinate 14,728,274 of NC_092664.1, read as the reverse complement.
TGAAAGTGCAATATATTGCGGCAGTTGAAACATATTACTCTGTGATTTGTTTTTGTTTTTGTTTTGTTTTGTAAAGAGTACAGGTAAACAATTTGTTTTAAAATGATAAGAAGTATCCACACTATACTTGGCTGCTGAATATACAAGAGCAATTCTCTCGCTTTCAACATGTTCAAAACTGTATAAAACGCACCGGTAATTTTGTCGACTGAGTGAGGTCACTAGTTTAAAGTTCAAGTTGTAAAGAAGTTATCACAAAGGGTTAGGGCCTGGTTTCAACCATAACATTTAGATCTGTCATGTGTCAATAATTTGTTATTTGGTATTTAAACAACTGTTTGTTGTTGTTGTGACTTATACACCTTTGCTGTTCTTAGCCGAGTCCACGGGAATTACACATCACACTGTTTGCTGTGTATAATTGTTTCTAAAATTCGTAGAAAAATGGTTTTTCTGGTTTTGGTTGGCTACTTATTTGAACAAAATTGTGGGATTAATCTTTGTATTCTGATTTATCTATCTGCTGGCGGATTATTTAAAGTTAGTGGACACTAGTAGTAATTACTCAAAATAATTATTAGCATAAAACCTTACTTGGTAACGAGTAATGGGGAGCTGTTGATAGTATAAAACATTGTGAGAAACGGCTCCCTCTGAAGTAGCGTAGTTTTCGAGAAAGAAGTAATTTTACACGATATTGATTTCGAGACCTCAGATTAAGAATTTGAGGTCTCAAAATCAAGCATCTGAAAGCTCACAACTTCGTGTGGGTTCGAGAGTCGTGACTCTTGTGTCCTTAATCATAAAGCTTAAAGGAACACGTTGCCTTGGATCGGTCGAGTTGGTCTTTGAAAAGCGTTTGTTATAAAATGCATATGTGTAGAAAGATGCTGTAAAAGTAGAATACAATGATCCACACAAACATGCCTCGAAATTGCACGGTTTTCCTTTTACCTCGTCGACTAACACAGTCGGTCATTTATGGGAGTCAAATTTTGACTCCCATAAATGGCCGATCGTGTTAGTTCGCACAGTAAAAGGAAAACCACGCAATTTCGAGGCAAACTTGTGTGGATCATTGTATTCTACTTTTAACACATCTTTCCAACCATATACATTTAATAACAAACGGTTACAAACGCTTTTTTATAGACCGACTCGTCCGATCCAAGGCAACGTGTTTCTTTAACCATTATTGCCGTGTCCTTCGGATGGGACGTGCAGCCGTAGGTTCCGTGTGTTGTGGAATACGTAAATTAACCCAGTGCACTTATCGTAAAGAGAAGGAGCTCACCCCGGTGTTCCTGGTCTGATCGGCTGCGAAGAACTGAGTAATATAATTATTTTTATTATTATCAGTGTTATTGGTAGTTTTGAGCATCCCTCCCCGACAATAACGATATACACCAAACTTTACAATCGCTATCGAGCCCAACCCTCTCATTGACCCCACTGCAGCCCCCTCCCTAAAAACAAACAAATAAATACATAAATATCGTAAATTAATCCGTGCTTGTTTGTCATCATACACGATCACATGTTCACCTCACCACTCTTTTTAAGTTCAAGTCTTTGATGAACAAAAAGGTGAGGCTTGATTTGATGACGTATGTTAGCCTACTTAGGCCAAATAAAATAGAAATACCAGTTGATCGTCCCCGCCCGCATCCTTTTTTTTTTTTTTTTTTTAATCCATCTTTTCAAAAGGACTGGCCTAGGAGTTTCTCCCGAGTCTAACTTCATGCTCTCGAACACTTGTAACCGTCTGTTTCATAAAACAATTTAAGTAAAAACTAGTAAATCTTTTTAGTGTTATCCGACCCTGTTAGTGTTAGTGTTAACACAGGTCCTCGTGCAACTAATATCTATAAAAAAGTTTGCCGTTGATTCAAACTGAAGAATTGGTGGCCTGTTTGATTTGAAATACTTGGCGGCCATCTTGAAAAAAGAAGAAGTAAGTAGTAAATAGTAAGGCCCTCATCCTCTTCTTTTTTGAAAAATCCGGACGATCAACTGGTATTTTTTGTTATTTGACCTTATGTGTGTTGGTCAACATTCTTATACAAACACGTGGCGAGGTATTATTGATGCAGCCATTGAGATAATTCATGTTAAACACGATGTAGCACTCACCTTGAAGTGGCTCTCCGTGCCCTGTAAGGTTAGGTGATTTCTCAAAAAAAAAAAAAAAAATATGAATAAAGGCAGTGGACACTATTGGTAATTACTCAAAATAATTGTTAGAATAAAAACTTACTTGGTAACAAACATCGGAGAGCTGTTGATAGTAAAAAACATTGTGAGAAACGGCTCCCTCTCTGAAGTAACGTAGTTTTCAACGAATTTGATTTCGAGACCTCAAAATCAGATTTTGAGGTCATGAAACCAAGCATCTAAAAGCACACAACTTTGTGTGACAAGTGTGTTTTTTTCTTTCATAGTTATCTCGCAACTCCGACGACCAGTCGAGCCTAAATTTTCACAGGTTTGTTATTTTATGCATATGTTGAGATGCACCAAGTGATAAGACTGGTCTTTGACAATTACTAATAGTGTCCATTGTCTTTAAGTTTGATATTTGAAACTGTAAGCATATTGACATGTTTTACGTTGTCATTATGTTAGGTTTTAGGATACCATTAAAGGCAGTGGACACAATTGGTAATTGTCGAAAACCAGTGTTCTCACTTGTTGTATCCCAACATATTTATGCATATAATAACAAATCTGTGAATATTTGGACTCAATAGGTCACCAACGCAACAAGGGAATAATGAAAGCAAAAAACACACTTGTTGCATGACTTTGTGTGCTTTCAGATGCATAAAAAAAAGCTTCGGGCCTAAAGTATTTTATCGTTTAGGTGAGAGGTTACCTCCTCAAAAACTACGGGGTTTTTTTTCCAGCGGAAGCCGTTTCTCACAATGTTGTATACAATCAACAGCTCTACATGGCTCGTTATAACATGTAAGTTTCTATGCTAACACTTAATTTGAGTAATTACCAATAGTGTCCAGTGCCTTTAAGGGTCATGTTGTCAACCCAAATCAATTATCAACATGGGTAGATAGTACGCTGCCGCCTAATCAACGGGTTGAAATAGGGTTACCCCCTTCACTGAAAGGATGTAGGTCTGGGTATCATAAAGCAGAATGCATAATATGATCCAATTTTATTTTTAAAAAGCAATTATGGTCAGTTGGCTACCTCATCTGGGGGCACAAGTGGCATGACCGGGCATTGAACCCATGCCAATATGCTGCTGACCTAGACCAATCGACCACAACATGCTATATTCGTTATGTTATTTCTTTGTTTTTGCAACAGATGAAAACAAAAATGCATACAACTAAATGTTTTACTATCGCAGATTATTGAACAAAACCCTTTTTTTTTCAACAACTCACGTCGCTCTTATAAAAAATACACCAAAAGTGAGGTCCATTGGGGTACAGTATACGCACCATGTGTAAATCAACATAATTTAAAAAGGTGCTGCTGCAAAGTTTAACCTCACCTGACTATAAAACTCACAATGTGCAAAGTTTAAAATCCTACTTCAAAGTCAAATCCGAAGATTGACATTTGGAAAAATGTAGTGTTGTAATTCACACTTGACTCTGCGGGGATGCCTTTGTAATGCATTTCCGTGTGTGCAACACACGAAGAGCTGGCTGTGGTTAATAGGTCCGTGAAGTTTAGAATATTAGGCAACAAATCAAACCCTTCAACGTGTTGTGGACATGATTTGTTTACCTAGGTACATTGTAACGGCCCTTTTCGAAATCATGGTTTCAGCTAAGGCTTCTTCAGTCGTTTTGAAATAGTGCGCTTCCCCTTTAGGGGCGGTATTGGGTCTTGGATCAGGTTGACGGACCCCGAGCCCGAACCATGCTTTCGAAAAGGGTCTCGTGTTATATCTCGCTGAATATGTTGGTTTGGATTTTTATTCTTTTTTTCTTGTCGAGTTGAAATTCACAATTTGTGTATGCTCATTGCAAAACATGAGAAAGTTAACTGTTTCTCCTTGTGTCCATCAGTAGAGCCACCACCCCCAGCAACCTATTGTAATAGTTTTGTGATGATCCGAAGACGTGGTGATTCCTATAACCATTTGTTCTTTGCTTCGCAACAGAGATCTCTGAATTCAAGATATCTCTTCTCCAGAAGACGATCAGAGCATACTGATCAAAACGTCGAGTTGAAACCAACGGTTCTTTTCAGAACCACCCAAACTCATTAGAGATATGGTCATTACATGGTGTTACCGAAAACCTTTCTATATTATTTGAACTGTGAAACTCAAGTTGAGACCGGTCCCAAAATCATAAAGTTGGGAGGGAACAGTGTAACTTCAAAACCCCGAAGGGTGGCGTGGTAATTGCAAGGCCTGGTTCAGATGGCCGAAGATAAACAGAGCGTTGACGATTTCAAAGAGGGTCAGACCAATATAGAAAACAGTTTGAATAGTATAAATCCACTCGCCCATGTCGGCTTTGCGCAAATTTCTTGCCAATTCTTTTTGTACAAAATGACAAGCAAGTTTTCATGGTTTTGAAAACCTTGAGCTTTAGTGTTTAACCCAGTTAAAAATTGCCTCGAGGGAGAACAAGCATAAACAAGTTAGTTTACATATAATATTATTTTTTTTAAGTGTGTACATAGGTGTTAAAAACTGGGGATTAAGAGAGTATATGATTTCTGTGCGATTTTATCAGTCAGTGTACATAAGTTTTGCAATGTACAAAAATTTGTCTCAATTCAGAGGAAATTCTGAACTTTCTCAACCATGTTAGAAATACTGTGTGTGTATGTAATCATCCCTTTTGAGCCAAACTTGAGAGGATAACTATAAACATTTAGAAGCGCTGGGGTGGATTTCACAAACAGTTAACACTATTCTTATCTCGAGTTAGGACGACGAGTTACTCGTCCTAACCTAGGACTAACCTTCAGTTCTTAATCTCCTATAGGACATAGTCCTAAGTTAGTTTATAACACACCTCTTGTTTTTTTTTTGTATTTTTGTTGGCTGAACACGGTCACGTGTTATGAAACAACTAATATAGTTCATAACACCCCTTACAAATATTCTGCCTTTTCATTGGTTTAAAGCGCGTCACATAATATGTCTTAGTTTTACTAGACGGCGGCCGTGTGATAGTGCCTTCGGCCTCGGGAAATAGATCCCTCTTCTGGTCACACAAAGTCTCTCGGGGGAATAGACGTACACTAGTTACCTCATTGCCAGTCAATAATATGTAGTCCTAACTCTTCGTGAAATCGACCCCTAGTATACACATCACTACCACTGTCACTTTCCTTAAAAAAAACACAGTTCCAGCTAAAGTTGGTCCGTCGCAACTATAATACTCAAGATGGGAGCGGTCCCAATAGTTGGGACGATTCTTAAGTTGGACCGGAACACCACCAATCTTAGTCCGTAGCCATGGCTCAATTTCGTGCTTAAAGGGTCTGTGTACCTTTTGTAAGACACGAAATACAATATCTACAAATTTACATCAAACTCACACACAACAGTTTGAAGATAGTGACACTAGAAAGCTGTTCCTAAAATATTATTTGCTGAGGTGCTGTTAGTTTTTGAGAAAAAAAAGTATAACTAGTCCCACAAAATGATTTTCGTCTCAGGAGACTTAAACTATTTAGCATGTAAAACGCATGTTCGTGACGTTGTGATGATAACCATTAATTGAATTGGGGTAGTTCTCAAAAGAACCGTTGGTTTTAACTCGACGTTTCGATCAATCTGCACTGATCATCTTCTGCAGAGCATTGTATCCTTTATGATCTTTGCAACATGAACAGTTAATCACTTCGAAATTATACTTTTCTAAAGGGATTATGATAAATCCATTGTCGGTATTGATCGATGAGCACTTGTTCCCTAATGGTAGTATGAAATAACGATCTTTACTCGAAAGCCTACTATTTGTTCAAACTATCGTTTAAATTTTGCCATGTATGAAAAAAAAGTATTTCTCGCCGCCCCCTGGTTTTATTTTGTTATTACTAAAAATCGAAAAAGTCACCCATAATGCACTGCAGCGTGTTATGCACAAATTATTCTAGGCAAACATGACACATACATAAGTTAACTCTTTGAAGTGATATTAAACACAGTTTTCCTTGTGTCGTGGTTAGTCTATTGACATATCTAGTCGGTTTGGTGAGTTAAATGGGTGGAGTTTTGGCTTCTGCAAACCGATGGTGCTTGTAAAGTTAAGTACTTCACTTGAGGATCTTGTCTGGTACGATGTTAACTTATGACTTAGTAAAGCGTACTTGACCGGTTGGTCATATAACAACCACTTGTCCCTTTTTGTGTACACTGGTCAGTAAGGTTCCTCTATATAGCTTCTGGTTGAGTGGGTATACTTTGGCCTTACTTTATCACCTGTAGTTGACATTAACTAGAGGCACTGCAAGCCGCCGAATTCGAAACGCTAGGATTAATCCTGATTTGATTTGGTTTGATTTGATTTGATTTGATTTTATATGATTTGATTTGATTTGATTTGATTTGATTTGATTCGATTTGAATTTATTCAGATTAAAAAGATTTACCAATTTAGAACATAAGATAAAAATACGGCACCAATAAAGCATCTAAAAGAAATAGAAGTAACAAAAACATACAAACATAATATGGACAGGAGCAAGAGGAAGACTAAGGGAAACAAGTTAGAAAACACAAGATAAATAAATAAATAAATAAATAAATAAATAAATAAATAAATAGAACTGATTGTGATTTAAAAGGCATTGTTACGCCGGGAGGTGAAAGTAGTATTAGATTAATTCAACACGCTGATGACATCACTTTCTTTGTTGAAACAACAAGGAGTTCGTTACTATTGATAACATACTTAGTACCTATTGTAAGGGAAGCGGGTCTAAACTCAATGTAGACAAGTCCAAAGGCATGTGGCTTGGGAAGTGGACGGGTAGAGTCGACAAACCTTGTAACTTCCAATGGTGTGATAAACTTAAAATCCTTGGGATCATATTTGGGAATGATGTCGTACCAAATGACAACTGGGGTCCGAGAATTACAAAAATCCGTAGTACTTTAGATAAATGGTCTAAACGTAATCTCACCTATCATGGCAAGTCTGTTATTGTAAATATTTTGATTGGGCCATGTATTAATTACCTTGGCAGCGTGTTAACCTGTCCCGAGGAAACCGTGAAAAAGATGAATAATATGATCTGGAATTTCTTCTGGGATGGTAAAATCGAAAAAATTAAGAGGGCTACCATCATTGGTCCAAAAGACTCGGGTGGAATGGGTCTTGTTGACATTAACTGCAAATTAATGAGCCTCAAATTAAACTGGCTAGCTCGCTACCCCTTATCTCAAGGGAAATGGAAATATTTTTTTGACTATTGGATTAATAAAGCTAGCGCCAATGATCACTTGGGATGGTATATATTTGCCAATCAGAAAAAAGCTTTGAAAACCACGTCCTTTTATATTGATGTGATCAATGTCTTTGATAAAGCAGGAGGTATTATGGATTGTAAACATTCTAGTGTCTTAGAAACAAGAGAAATGCCTTTGTGGAATAATGTTAGCGTCACCAAGGACAACGTCACTTTTGGTAGTACCTTGCTTAAATCTTTTGGTATTAACAGGATAAAACATATTGTGAAACAGGGTAAACTGATCTCTTTTAAAGAAATTGCTGAAATGTGTGCTTTACGTAATATTAATGCCGGTAGAATGCTAGGTCGCCTTAAGCATCATGTGGATTACAACCTAGTTGAAGAAAAAAGAGAAGGTCCAGCTACTCCTTTAAACGGAGAGGAGTCTGCTCCGATGTATTTAACTAAAGCCAAGACCAACTACGGCAACCTGATTAGGAAAAAAAGTGTCGTTCCTAGAGTTCAACCAATTTGGCAAAATATATTCAGTATTAGTCAAGATCTTGATTGGTCTGCGATATGGATCAGCGATTTTAAGAACTACTTAATGGATCCTGATGATAAACAATTCATGTACAAACTTAGACACAGAATTTTACCTACTAAAGATGTTTTGCTTAAAATTGGTATTGTTAGAGAAGAATCTTGCCCGCTCTGTAATGTAGAAAGAGAAACTCATGAGCATATTTTCATTTACTGTTCTCACACATTGGATGCTTGGATTTTTGTAGAAAGATTGCTTAGCAAATATTCAGGTAACAAACATTTTTATTTAAACGACTCTAACAGAATTCTTGGATATGCTCTAAAACTGGTTCAGGCCGTCGTTGTTGCTAAATTGCTTAGGCTGATCTGGAACATTCGATGCAAAAAGGTGTTTAATAGTTATTCAAGACCAGCAGAAATCGACATCATCTCACAGTTAAAGTTATCTTTGAAATATTTTCTTCGAATGGAAAAGAACAGGTTAAAACCAGAATCATTCGAAAATTGCTATACTAGGAACAATGCTTTGTGTTTCACCACTAAGGACGAAGTCAGTTTTAATTACTAATTGCCTGTTTTACCAAGGGCCAAGTTATTTCCTTTGTCCCATATGTATCATGTTTTTCTAATTTTTGTTTTTTGTTGTTGTCAGTATTGTTTTTTCCCGAACCACGTGATTCCCGAGTCACGCTAAATTGTAGATATTTGTATATATAATAGAGGTATTCATTTAACTATTTAATTATTTTGTTTATTGTTAATATTATTGTTATTTTCTGAGCTTCTGTTACTTACTGTGCCTGTTATATATTAGAAGTATTTACTGGAGTGTCTTTTGATAGTGTGTTTATTTGATGTATGCCTTTGCTGATGAATGTTGAATAAACGGAGTAATATAACTCCACATCAAGAGAAAAAAAAAAAAAAAATAAATAAATAAATAAATAAATAAATAAATAAATAAATAAATAAATAAATAAATAAATAAATAAATAAATAAATAAATAAATAAATAAATAAATAAATAAATAAATAAATAAATAAATAAATAAATAAATAAATAAATAAATAAATAAATAAATAAATAAATAAATAAATAAATAAATAAATAAATAAATCAATCAATCAATCAATCAATCAATCAATCAATGAAACAAATAAAAAATAAAAATAAATAATTATTGTCAAGAGTTAGGACGAGTAAACTAACCACCTTAGGATTGGTTTAATGCGTCCTAACGTCTATGGACACGTTCTAAGATTAATCCTAAGTTTAATAGCAACAGTATGGTGAAATCGACGGCTTGTGAAATCATTCTCAAAATGCAATACATTATCCGAATCTTCTGTACTTCTTACCAAGTAAAGTTTCTGTTGCCATTAATGACATATTATTGATAGAGTAAATTCCAAAGGTATCCATTCCCTTTAAGGCAGTGGACAATATTGGTAATTACTCAAAATGTTTATTATCATAAAACCTTTCTTGATTACGAATAATGTGGAGAAGTTGATAAGATAAAACGTTGTGAGAAACAGCTCCCTCTGAAGTGACGTAGTTTTCGAGAAAGAAGTAATTTTCCACGAACTTGATTTTGAGACCTCAGATTTAGAACTTAAGGTCTCGAAATCATGCATCTGAAGTCGCTCAACTTTGTGTGACCATGGTGCGACATGGGTGTTTTTTCCCATTAATATCTCGCAACTTCGAGGACTGATTAAGCTCAAAATTTCACAGATTTGTTATTTTATGCATATGTTGAGATACACCAACTGTGAAGACTAGTCTTTGACAATTGATAATAGTGTCCAATGTCTACCGTTGGTAATCCCAGCATGCATAAAATAATGAATCTGAGAACATTATTGAGCTCAATGTATACATTCTACCATCTTTAATCTTCTCATGCTAAATTGGTTCCCAAATAAAAATGTAAACTTTTAAAACATGGCGGCAACATAACGGAAATATTACATCGAAGCCGTTAACACGATTCAGGCACATTTCAGAAGATTAGAAAAATGAGAGGAAATTTTGCGACTGAAACTTGTCAAGCCAAGTTTAACAACGGTTGATCTGAAAAATTCGGAAGCGTATTGCTGTCAAATGAATGCAACTTGTTTTCTATTATCGTGTACGTACACGACAACTTATTGTGTACGTACACGATAAGCTTGGACACGACAAGTTACATACTCTTTTCTGTTTTCAGGTAACGTATTTCTAGCTGCTCATTGCTCATTCAATGTCGGTAATTGAGCAATGTGTGTTGTGGAGGAAAGGATCGAGGTTTATTTCCGTAATATGAGTCTACATAAAATTCTGGCGTTCACCCGATTGCATAGTACTGAGTTTACCCGATTGCATAGTACGTTTGGACTTATGATGTATGTACACGATAAGAGAGACACTTATTTATGTTCATGTGGCGGCAATACGCTCCCGTAGAAAGCTATAGAGTCCAGCTTGCAAATGGAAAATACACAGAGCTGCGTCCTTGACAATCGACCATAACTCAAATAACGCAGGATCATCCGAGTCTAGCTATTACTCAACAAAAGTATGCCACGGTACGCTACATATTTAAATGTGAACGTTTCTTTAGTAGAGATATTTACGCATGACTTGTCACTTCATATTTTTCTTCGAGCTTTGTTAGTTGCACAAACATAATAGTTTTAGCAACAACTAAAACCCAGTTTCCTTAAAAATTGAGTTGTGTACGAGTTAGCCCAGTTACAATTGTCAGTGGGGTAACCCGACGGGGGCTGAAACACCGACGTTCAAGGTAGAATTAGTATAATCCTTACGGCTTGAAGGCAGTTAAGTTCTTTTATGGTAGTCGGGGAAAAATTGCAATGGTGAACTCAGTGTAGATAAAATAAATGGGCTAGTGAACCAAATCAAAAGCTCATTTTTTTTTTTTTTTTTTTTTTTTTTAACCGCACTCATGCGCTTAGCTAGGGCAGCGTATTTGCCGCCATGGGAAAATATAATATGTTATCAAGTAGGCCCTGCGTACACGTAGATTTTAAATTGAGCTTGTACGTACACGATACGTTATCGTTTACGTACAATATAAGAGATACATGTTTGCTATTCATGGTGGCCGCAATAGGCTTCCGTGCTCATCAGGGGCCAATTTCATAGAGCTGCTTAAGCAAAAAAAAATGCCTAAGCACTAAAATAGCTCGCTTATTTTACACATGTTACTGACCAAAGTTTCAGGCCATATACATTGCTTGTGACTGGTATCGAGCTGTTGTTTACTTAGCATAACAATTGTGTGAGATTTTTGGCCGGTAGAATGTGATTTTACTAAGCAAGGATTTATTTGCTTAAGCAAAACTTTGTGCTTAAGCAGCTCTATGAAATTGGGCCCAGGAGCTATAAAACAAATTTCGCGAATAATTCTAAAACCCGAACACATAATATTGCATAAACCAAAAATCACTTTCTACCCTGGGATTCTGTTATTCTAAAAAAAAAAAAAAAGAATTATTGAAATTTCTGAATCAAGGATCTCATGCAGTGGTCCTGTGTGCCTTTTCAGAGTTTCCTTTTTGCTCTAAGTTGTTTTTTGATAAGTGTTGTCTTGAAGTTTTGCATGGTGTGAAGAATAAGAATAAACTCTTACTAGTATACAGTAAACTTGCGGGTGCAGCCGTGTGATTTAATGTTCTCCGAGGGATTGTTGGCTCCGTAAAGAGCCTTTTTGGTCTCGACGTTTCGAGCATTATTCTCTGCTTGTCTATGGAGAGAACCAAGCTGTTTTATCTTGTATTTTTTAGGTTTGCGCGATAATGTTTGTAAACTAAACCAAATCAAATGAAAACGCACGAAAATGGACACTCGTTATAATATATATATATATATATCTTATTCATATTGGAGAACGGCTGAGGTTTTAAAGGGAGGCTACATTATTTAGGGGAGAGCCGTTAATTGAAAACTGTGCTAGTTTCCAGATGAAACTCTACAGAAGTTTTATGATTTTTTTTTATAGAAAAAACACAGATACAGAGGGTGAAGGAAATGTATTATTGTGACTTGTGAAATAATGTGTATGAAATATTTGTTTGAAAAATCTAACTTTGGAGCAGTCTTATGTGAGTGCATAATAATCAACCATAACGGCCATTGTATAACATTGCATACCATAGGTCTATCTGCTTACGAACTTGACCCCCAAAAGTACTATCGCAGAATTGAGAGAACAATAAAACCAGACCAACTGTGACATCGAAACCACGTATACAGTCAGAAAGACCTGCACCAAATAATATTTGGTATTTTCGATAAATGCCCACTGGGGTGGCATGCGTGTAAACAAATTATTTGTTAGAAAAAGGCAAGCTCATCCTGACCTAGGTTCTTTAAATACAGTCTGGTATTAGGGTTCACTTCAAGGCTATGACGTGAACAAACATTTTGACATTCCCTCTTTAAAGCACCGGACACTATTGGTAGCTACTCAAAATAATAATAATAATAAGACTTGTAATGCGCACATATCCACCCTGATGGGTGTTCAAGGCGCAGTAAAACCAACAACAAAACAAAACAAAACAAAACAAAACAACGAAAAACAGACACAACAAAGTTTATAGTCCTTGAAAACCTGTGATATAAGATAAGTTTTGAGAGGAGATTTGAATTTTTTGGTACAAAGACAAGATCTAAGAAAATATTTTATGAAACATTGTGAGAAACGGCTCCCTCTGAAGTGCCATAGTTTGCGAGAAAGAAGTAACTTTCCACGAACTTGATTGAGACCTCAGATTTAGAACTTGAGGTATCGAAATCAACCATCTAAACGCACACAACTTTGTGTGACAAAGGTTATTTTTCTTTCATTATTATCTAGCAACTTCGATGACCGATTGAGCTCAAAATTTCACAGGTTTGTTATTTTATGCATAAGTTGAGATACACCAAATGTGAAGCCTAGTCTTTGACAATTACCAATAGTGTCCACTGCCTTTAAGGATAACGAGTGTTTTTTGACAATTACAAATATGGTGGGGAACCTTACTACTAAGAGCTTTGTGGACAATGAGCGTCAGCTTGTTCTTTGAGAGGGAGCCAGTGTAGTTGTTTCAGAATGAGGGTAATGTTTGTCATAAAACTTATACTTGGTAATGGAGAGCTGTTGATAGTATATGAAACATTGTGAGAAACAGCTCCCTCTAAATAACATAGTTTTGGAGCGAGAGAGAGTTATTTTTCTTTAAAATATTTGAATATTCGAGACCTCAGCTGAAGTCTCGAATTCAAGCATCTGAAAGCGGCACAATTAAGGTGTTTTTTTCTTCCATTATTCACTCGTAACTTTGACGACCAACTGATTTCAAATTTTCACAGGTTTGTTATTTTATGCATATTTATGTTGAGATACAACAGTTGAGAAGACTGTTTTTTGACAATTACAAAAGGTGTCCAATGGCTCTAACCAACAACAAAAAGACCCCTTTTAAAATAATGTTCTGTAACTCAACATTAAGTTTGGGGTATTTCTTTTGTAACGACTGGTTTCTTTTCATGAACCAGTTAACGCTCACCCCTGTACATCTGATATATTGATTGGGGCTACATTGACATTACATATGTTACCTCCCTGAAGATTTCGAAGTGAAAAAAAAAAACATGGCAATTGTTCGGTTACATGTTTGTTTATTTCATCAATCACGGGTGACCGACTTTATGGAGGGTCGACTTGAAAGCATATACAACAATGAAAACGAGGTTGTGATGTACATTCAATGAAACGCAACCAATGTGACAACTAACTAAAAGTAATAAACATTTAAAGGGGTTAACTGGCGCTCGTCATATCCCGCTACCCATTTCGAAGTGATACGTATGACGAGGCACATTCAAAAAAGAACACAAACAAGTTAAATGTTTTTTAGGGTAAACCGTCCAGAACCAACCAGCAACCCACGCTGTTCACTGCAGGTGCATAAAGTGTTATTACTCCCCACCCATGTACACATACTACACATTGTCAAACACTTACATGATTTTCTACTAACTAAAAGTAACAAATATTTAAAGGGGTTAACTGGCGCTCGTCATATCCCGCTACCCATTTCGAAGTGACACGTATGATGAGGCACATTCAAAAAAAGAACACAAACAAGTTAAATGGTTTTGAGGGTAAACCGTCCAGAACCAACCAGCAACCCACGCTGTTCACTGCAGGTGCATAAAGTGTTATTACTCCCCACCCATGTACACATACTACACATGTCAAACACTTCCATGATTTTCTACTTCACGATAAAAATTAGAGCAACACACATAGCACCCCAAATTTTTTTTGTAGCTGTTCAGTGTTATCCTCGACAATTCCTCGGGTTCCTTAGTTATGTCTTCTATGCTCAATGTATTGAATTAACTGTTATTGTCCTTTGTTGTATTTTGAAGAACTCTGTGGCGATTTTCTAATAAACGAATAAACAAACAAACAAACAAACAAACAAACAATGTTAAAGGATGCCCCACCCCCTTTTCCCCAATGAAAACATCCTCTTTGTGTGCGATTAAAAAAAAAAAATCGAAATCTCAAATCCCAGCAATTTTCGAAGGAAGGCATCCTTAACAACTTTTACAAATTTGATTTGGTAAATATAACTAGTAGTGGAGATGGCCTTTAGTTTTCGATCCAAACCGGACCTTCTTCGGCGCATGATCAAGTATAAACAAAAACATATCCATTTATAGCAAACAAGAAGATGGAAGGGATTAATAACCAAGCGGAAGAATTTCAGCCAATCGAAATTGTTCAAATTTACAAACAATAGTCTCGATATTCATACATTTCTTGCTCTGTTTCTCCATTAAAGGAACACGTTGCCTTGGATCGGACGAGTTGGTCAAAACAAAAGCGTTTGTAACCGTTTTCTATAAAATGCATATGGTTGGAAAGATGTTTTAAAAGTAGAATACAATGATCCACACAAGTTTGCCTCGAAATTGCGTGGTTTTCCTTCTACTGTGCGAACTAACATGGTCGGCCATTTATGGGAGTCAAAATTTTGACCCCCCCATAAATGGCCGACGTGTTAGTCGACAAGGTAAAAGGAAAACCACGCAATTTCGAGGCATGTTTGTGTGGATCATTGTATTCTACTTTTACAACATCTTTCTACCCATATGCATTTTATAAAAAACGGTTACAAACGCTTTTCAAAGACCAACTCGACCGATCCAAGGCAACGTGTTCCTTTAAGGTGGACCGTTTTTTGTGGAATACATGATTACTTGTACTTAATTTTAGTTTTTCAGTCTTTTCTATTTTCGGACTGTATCTTTTTTGTAGTTGCTGTTAGTAGTGCATTGCCAGTGTGTAATGTAAGGAAATAAATACAATGAAATTAATACAAATTGGAAAGAAGGATATATTTTGCAATTGTTCATACTCTTTGTTGGAGCATGACTCTTGGAGCCTGGTGTCTGTTATCTCAAGAAAACTTAGATGTATTGTTTGCACGATCTTCTATCAGCTTTCTTTGGTATTAAGTAGGCCAGTATTGTATTATTGAGTGTATTGCTGAAAGGCATGGACACTATTTGTAATTACTCCAAATAATTATTTGCATAAAAACTCACTTGGTGACGAGTAATGGGGAGAGGTTTATGGTATAACACGTTGTGAGAAAGGGCTCCCTCTGAAGTGCCATAGTTTTCGAGAGAGAAGTAATTTTCCACGAATTTGATTTCGAGACCTCGAAATCAACCATCTAAACGCACACAACTTTGTCTGACAAGGGTGTTTTCGTCTTTCATTATTATCTCGCAACTTTGATGACCGATTGAGCTCAAGTTTCCACAGGTATTTTATGCACATGTTGAGATACACCAACTGTGAAGGCTAGTCTTTGACAATTACCAATAGCGTCCACTGCCTTTAAAGGCATGGGCACTATTTGTAATTACTCCAAATAATTGTTAGCATAAAAAGTTATTTAATAACCAGCAATGGAGAGCTGTTGTTAAAAACAAAAATAAGATGTATTGTTGGTATGATCTTCTACGAACTTGCTTTGGTATTAAGTAAGCCAATACATATTGTAATATTGAGTGTATTGCTTAAATGCATGGACATTATTTGTAATTGCTCCAAATAATTGTTAGCAATAAAAACTAAGAAGAGTCCTATCTCTTTGTGAAATCGACGGCTGTACCTTTAAGGGAGTTATAAAGCGATGCTTTTCATACCACCTGTACCCGTTTAGAAGTGGTACGTATTGGAAAACGGGTACCGGGGCATACCTGACAAGTCAAATTCAAACCGTAAATAGTGATTTATTGCAGGTCGAGGGGGCAGACAAACATTTCTAGGTCATGCATGTTGGGTTTATACAACTCCTGGTTTACACAGCAAACTCCATAAGAATTGATCTGTTTGTGGTTGACCCAGTCTATTGTGTTTCAAGCCCACACCTGGGTACGGTTAGCAGTCAGTATAAAGGGTCTGTAGATACGCTTGGTAATGACTCTGAAAATTAATGGCAATAACAAAACGTATTTAGGTACTACAAGAAGTACAGCAGCTTTTGGATAGTGTAATGCAAGTTGAATAAAAAAACGTATTTTGAAGAAGTACCAGCTTTTGGCATATTGTAATGCAAGTTGAAAAACTGTTCACTTCGAAGTTCTGCGGTAATATGGAAGATATCACTATTACATTTGTTTACCCCCACCCCCCCCCCCCCACTCCAATATGAGATAATCCTCAGAATGTGTATTTCATTATTCTCCCTGCTAGAATGTAACCATTCCAAATTTTTGACAAAAAAACTATGCTACCTTTTGAAGGAATTTGTCACAGACTGGTTTGAATGTATCTCAGCTATAAATGTCAGTAGTGGGCCTATACTTGTCAGATTGTGTAGTCATGGGCTATTATACCGGACCCAAAAGTCACGATCCGTTCTTTTGTAGAAGGGTTCTGTTAAATCATGAAAATATGGCATTTTTGCTATCTTCTTCGTTGGTAGGCCAAGAAAGGTAGTCACGGCCACGACTTAGACCTTTAAGGTGAAACAATTGGAAAAAGAAAACGTGTTAAGTGGCAAGGGAACAAAAGAAGGTTCCATTATTGAGCTGTGTATAAATCGTATAATGCAGGAAGTTCAGCCTCTGTTGCTCTTATGTGATTTCACGGGCAACATGGCCGAAAGGATGGCCCTTTTCGAATGCAAGGCTTTGGCTTTGTATTTGGCTTCAGGCTCCGTTCTTTTGTCCGTTAACGCTAGCACACGTATAATGCAGAACATGAGGGGCTTATAGCTATAGCCTGAGCAAAATCTTAAGCCGAAGCCTTGGGTTAAAAAGGCCCAATTATGTTTGTTCCATGGCCAGTGGGAATTGGTTTATTTGGAGCGCCCTCTTTGAAGCTTACCTCAATTATTTATTGGACGCTTGAGGGAGACATAACTTTGATGAAAGCTTTGCTCGGGGGAAATATTGTTTCTACTAAATTTCTTCGAAATTGCCACTGTAGTGCTTTTCTGTCCTTCTTAATCGAGTCAAAAAATCGAAAGAACATTAAAAGGGCTTCGTTTTGAGTTAAAAGAACATTACAGAATTGGTTTTTGTAAGCAAAACAGTTGCTGGCAGTGTACCACTGCATGTAATCCACCATATACATAAACTGAAAAACCTGTAGAAGTTTGAGATCACGAGAGAATAGTGAAAAACCGATTACAAATTTTGCATTGCATCGATGCCAAAATAAAAATTAATAAAACGCTCACTGAGCGATAAACTCCAAACGCGAAGTTACATTATTTATTTCTCATCAAATATGACATTTCAGACAGAAATATTTCAAGGGATGTTTTCAACTATCATCATCATTAGACCGTGTAAGTTTTATGTAAATCTGTGATCTTCACGATTTTTGTTTCTTACCAATTCTGTAACGTTCCTTTAAAAGTGTTATTTATAGTCGAAAATACAGCCGATAATGGTCCATCGGTACGAGTAGATGTCTTTACTATGTAGCTTTGGGTTTTTTCAATACCCATTATAGGTCACGTGATCACATGTAAACATTGGGAGCGCAATCGGTGTATTGATAGTTCAAATTTTCAAAGTTTTTATTTTTTAATGCGAATTTTAAGATAGGCTACATCAAGTGAGAAGACTAGTCTTTCACAATTATCATAATCCGGCAAAATTCTGTGAGGTTTACATTAGAGCAACGTCGGTGCCCCGCTCATTGTTTGCCCCCAAGATGCTCATATTTTGCCCCCCCCCCCCAGCTATTCACACTGAATTTAAAGAAAAAAAACAAAGTTTATTTGGTGCTCAATATAATATTGCAATTGAGTTGATTTCAATAAATAAGAGACTTGCACATAAATAATCAATATGATACCATGTCGCTAGAGTGTATGCTACAATGATGCAAATAATGCAAAACCCATTATGCAAAACACTTACTCATTGTTTATGATTTTCTGACGACTGTTTTGTTCCTGGCTACAGCCTAAAATTAATTCGATAAAACCCAGTGACCGGCAAGGCAAAGCAAATCATTCATATGGCGTAAAGTTTACCTAATGACTGCCAAAGGTTTCAACAATCGAGGCGCGTTATTTTACAGTCCAGGTCACTCGATATAATAAGTTTCCGTTGTGATTTATCTGCACGAGTTGGCGTGATTTTTCCTGCGTGACCTCGGTTTGAATATTAGTCCAAAGGGCTTCTGAAGTTCAGTCTTTTTTTGCCTTATCTGAAAAGTATTGACAGAAATAATTTAGAAGAACATTGAAATGAAGAGCATATCTGTCGTTTTGTATGACAAAAATCGTTGCAACTCAAATTTTAAAAAGAGAAATTTGTACGTAAAAAATGGCTCCAAAAAGGAAGAAAACAAGTCACAAAAACACGGCAAATTTTCCCGTTATGAATGTCAGCAACAGTCCCCAATTAGTATATATGGATATATTATTTCATATTCTTCCCGAAAATGTTAAAAGCGCGACCGGATCGTACCTAGTCCAGTCAGGATACAGCGATTTCCACAGTTAATCCAAAACTCACATAACGAAAAAGTCACGGTTTTCCTGCACGGGTGATTGGCTGACGATGACATCATCGACTGATTGGGCAGCATGCTGTTTTTCGTCGGTATGGTAAAAGCGCCTGTCTAAACTATGAGCTGAGTGAGGATCAGATAACGACAGATATTCTCTTCATTTTAATTTACTGGTACATTATTTTGGTTGAGACTTTTCAGGAATGGCTAAAAAATTACCGAATTCCAGAAGCCCTTTTGACTAATTAATATCCACACAGAGGTCATGCACGAACAACGATGCATACTCTGCAGATAAATCACCAAGGTAGTTAGTGACCTGCGGGTAGACTGTTGATGGTCTTCTCACATGCGTGTTACCAAGGAGCTAAATGAAAAAAAGGTTTATACTGAGCTCCATGATTAAGTTGTTTGCAAGATAAATTTGAGATGATTACAAGAGGAAAACAGACTTGCACAAAAAGACCACCTCGCTAGCTTATCACAGAAATTTGCTTTAGCAGTATTTTCTGCTTAAAAGCCTTATAAAAGTGGACCCTAGTGGGTCAAACGCAATGGAAAGTGGCATCACTCATTAAATTTATGTCGTTTGCTTTGTTTTGTCAACTGATGGGCTCAATTTCATCAAACTTGCTAAGCAGAGAAAATAGTTGCTTAACAGAAATAGGTTAGCAGCCAAAATTACATTAAGTTTATATTATTGTTGTAACTGGTGCCCCACTCAATGTTTGTTTAGCTAATGAATTCGTAAAGCAGTATTTTCCTGCTTATCAGCTTTATTAAATTGGCCCGAAGTGATGGGTTGACAATGGTCTATTAACTTTGTTTAAATCATTTTAGCCACTGGAACGCCTAGCCGCCTAAAGCGATACACTTTACCATGCGAGATAAGAAAACCCCCTCTGAATAGCTTGTGTTTGGAGAAACAACTTCAACTGGGCCAAATATTATCATGGAGCTGCTAAGCACACAAGGTTGCTCAGCATGAAATATTGTCTTGAGAAGAAGAAAAAAAGGGATTACCATCCAAATATCTACGTGATTTTCAGGGTTTAAGCAAACAACAGTTGAATCAGTTGAGCGAGAGGATGTCTTCAAGCCGACACCTTCTCGGGAAACTTTAATGGTCGTCTTCCATGCATCCCGGTCCAGCATCAGCCTCCTAGGCTCGGATGTTTCCTGTTGTGTAGCGTCCTTCTTCAGCTGGTCTACGAATGAAATTCTTCTCCTGCCCTTATTCCTGATTTCGTCAATGGGTTCCCAGAGAACAGTTGAATATCAGTAACAAGCATTATGCAACAAATAGAAATTTTGTTGGTAATCCTATTTTTATCAAGGAAGAAATTTCATGCTAAGCAAATTTTCGTGCTTAGCAGCTCTATCAAATTGGGCCCTGGTTAGTCAATAGTCAGGTCTAGCAATCGCCAATAAATCATTATTAATTCCCCCTTCACAGAACACTTGCTCTTGCCCACAAATATGCTCATTTTGTAACAACAACATTAAATTGTCTTTCATTATGATGATATTGCAGAAAACTAATGGCTTAGCGATTAACATATTGAGCACTGCTCCAGATAAAAGCTTTGAAAAGCTATCGATGTATTCATTTTAACCTTATAAAAAAAAAAAAAAACTACATCCAGCCGTTCACGAGAGGTACTTAATTGTTCCTTGTGAACTCATTACTACTGAACGCTTATAGACCTTATGCATATTAGGTCATTTCAGTACGGCGCCCTCGCCTTGAAGTCAAAAGGAGGTTGTTCATTGGCCAATCTGTGTGCGTTTCGATTTTTTCGTCACCGTTTGACCTCAAAGATGGCGGCTGGATGACGTCAATGCATAAGTTATATTACTGGAAAGGACAACAATGGCACGTAAATGAGCAGCCTTGGCTTTTTTGAAACTGCAAGAATCTTGAAAACCCAATATATTTTCAGCAAATTCGGGCGGTGCCGGGACTTAAGGCTATTAGAAAGCTCCATTGTAAAAGGCAAGTGAGGTGAGCATTAAATTAAGTGCCTCGAAGGTTGAGACTTGGAAATCATCACACGTAATAGTAACGCCTTTTTATATAAACGCTAGCAACTGTGGTAAAAACTCTAGCAAGGTGGTATTTTTTTGCAAGTCTGTTTTCCTCTTGTAATCAACTAAATCATGGAGCTCTGTATAAACCTATTTTTTCATTGGTAAAACGCAAGTGAGAAGGCCATCAAATTACGCGCCTCGATAGTGTTGAAACCTTTGGCAAACATCATAATTATACGCAATAGAAATGCTTTGTTTTGCCTTCACGGTCACTGGGTTTTAAGTTTAATCGAATTAATTTTAGGCCGTGGCCAGGGACAAAACAATCGTTAGAAAATCATAAACAATAAGTTATTCGAATCCCACCCGAGTAAAATGCCTGTGATTTTTTTCACAGGACTCGGGAAAGTACTGAGTATACAGTGCTACACACATCGGTGTATATGGGTAAAAACCAAAAATTAATATTCTTTATCCCCGATGCAAATTTAACATCTATTAAATCGTTTGCAGTACCCGCTGCTAAAACATAGGATTCGAACTGCCTCTAGCTACCGGGCAACCTCGGTGGTCTAGTTGGTATGACACTGCTCTGAATGCAAAGGTCGTGGGCTCGAATCCCACTCGAGTAAAATGCCTGTGATTTTGTTCACAGGACTCGGGAAAGTACTGAGTATACAGTGCTACACACATCGCAATGCATCGGTGTATATGGGTAAAACCCAATACATATACTTTATCCCCAATGCAAATTTAACATCTATTAAATAAGTTATTGTTTAACAATATGGGTCAAATTTTCAAATTTTCAAATTTATGATATTGATTACAGCATCATTGTATAGCATCATTGTAGGCATATCTAGCGACGTTGTAAATAATTATCTGTGCATACTCTTATTCATTGAAATCAACTCAATTATTATATTGAGCGACAAATAAATTGTTTTTCCCTCTTCAAATTCAGTGTGAATAGTGGAGGCGGGGGCAAATATGGGCATCTTGGGGGAACAGTTATACTCAAAGTGCCCAGAGTTGAAATTAACAACAAGGTGCAATGTTATACGACATCAACAATATCATAGCAACAGTCGCGAAGGCCTATATCAAATTCTACATTATAGAATAAGTAGTTTGGTTTGTACAAATTATTCATAAGGCTTGGTGCGTGACGAGTAGGTCACGGTGCGGGGCATCGTATATAGACTGGTCCCCTATCTTTACCCGTTATGATAAATGCACTGGTTGTATATGCAGGCCAAATGATTTCAATGGATACAATGACTTTATTGGATAAACGCGCTATGATGTAAGCTTTCCGTCTCTGTGTTGATTGGTTAATGATGTAATCAACTTGAACTTGTTGACAGTTGTGTTACAGTTTATGTGTGTGTGATATGTCACACACAGTGACACATTGCGTGATATTGTCCCCGTAGTTGCCTGTTCTTTATAGGGAACAGTAGAAGAAGAAAAAAAAAACAGTTATCTGCTTACATTTTTCCTACCATGCTGGCGGCTCCATTTCCATCTGCATGCTCCGTTACTCAGTTTATGATCCATCTTAATAGTGTTCAATTATTAAGATGTCGTGGCCGAGTGGTTAAGAGCACCGAATTCAAACTCTGGTGTTTCTGATCAGCAGAGTGTGGGTTCGAATCCACCAGCCGTGACACTTGCGCCTTAAGCAAGACACTAAACCATTGCTTGGTCCTTCGGATGGGATGTAATAATACAAAGCCGTTGGTCTCTAGTGTTGAAGAACCCATTTTGCACTTATCGAAAAGAGAAGGGGTTTGCCACGGTGTTCCTGGCTGTGGCTGCTGTATGCGCCGTAGCACCTTGTTAACCCTTACAAGTGCTACATATTGGGTCTCAGAATACAATGCAATAACCTATCTTTCTGAAAGTTTGTATAAACTCAGCGCCTTGAGTATCTTGTTTGGTAGATACGTGTGCTATATACGACCTCGATATAATATTTATTATTATTAACCTGTTATCATCGACACGTATCATTACTCCGGTAAGTCAGTAGGCCCATGAAGTAGGTGAATGTTACTGTATCAATATTAGTGAATACAACAAAATTGTGTTGTAAGTGTACATGTTGTTTTATTCAATAGGTAATTACCCTATACACAGTGAATAAAACTACAACATGCACACGACGTACGCCGATTGTGTACAATTCATGTGGAGTGTGAATTGACTGTGAATCTCTGTGTGAAATTAGTGTGAGGTCAAAGGTCGCAGTTTCTTTTCTGTAGTATATACATGCCATCCTCGATTTTTCGTTTAAGGATTCTCTTTTTTAAGTCGACTTAGAAAAATGAAATTCCCCCCGAAAAGCATTATTTATTATGACAGTGGCAATTTTGATCCATGCACAGAAAACAATTCGATATTCAAGAGCCCAAAATGTGACGTCAGACATTCAGGCCACACCGTGTAGACCTTTCTTTTGTCGACTTAGAAAAATGAAATTCCCTCCGAAAAGCACTATAATAACAGTGAAAATTTTTCCACAGAAAAAAATTGTGTTCTGTCGTTATTCAAGAGCCAAAATTGTGACGTCAGACATCCGGGACATAGACATTTCTTTTGTTGGCATGGAAGGCCGAATGTTAGTAAAACACGCAATCGTCTTAACAGATGATTTAACCAAATTCATCATTTTCTGCAAACTTTCAGTTGACTAAAATACCTCTCATTAGTAGTTGTTATGTTTTCAACAAAATCAACACAATGTATGAATACTTTTGTGTAACTTTGTTACAAGCAGTAGCGATCTGTTTTTGATTTGCATTTATGGCTATCCATAGTTTTCCAACCCGGGCCGGCAAAAATGCGGGCAGTGACGTTGCTAAAGACTATGTCTTTAAAAATAAACCCAAGCCGTTGCGGCAACCACTAGTAGCTCATTCGGAGACTGGCGAACACACACTAGACGTACACACGAGTAGATTCGATCGGAACAAACATAGTTTACGATAGACGAGGACTACATGTTGATTCTCTATACGCCAACACCACTGGTGTACTCATGATCTTTGCTGGTTTCCATAGCTTCGGAATTAGGTAAGTCAGACTGTGATATCAAAATTACTTCGTCGATCGCAATTTTTTTTTAAATGGTTACAATAGACTATTATGTTGTTACTCTCCTTTGTATACCATTGGATTATACCGGCATAATTTTGGAAGGTAAGTCAGTTATACTAGGGATATAAAATAATTTTTGAGTTGCGGGGTAATTGTTGTCTGTGTCTAAGTTGCTGTCATTGTTGTCTGTGTCTGAGTTGCTGTCATTGTTGTCTGTGTCTAAGTTGCTGTCATTGTTGTCTGTGTCTGAGTTGCTGTAATTGTTGTCTGTGTCTGAGTTGCTGTCATTGTTGTCAATGTCTAAGTTGTTGTTCATTGTTGTCCATTTCTTAGTTGCTGTCATTGTTGTCAATGTATAAGTTGTTGTCAATGTGGTCCAAGTCTTAGTTGCTGTCATTGTTGTCTGTGTCTGAGTTGCTGTCATTGTTGTCCATGTCTAAGTTGCTGTCATTGCTGTCCATGTCTAAGTTGCTGTCATTGTTGTCTGTGTCTGAGTTGCTGTCATTGTTGTCCATGTCTAAGTTGCTGTCATTGTTGTCAATGTCAAAGTTGTTGTCATTGTTGTCCACTTCTTAGTTGCTGTCATTGTTGTCAATGTATAAGTTGTTGTCAATGTGGTCCAAGTCCAAGTCTTAGTTGCTGTCATTGTTGTCAGTGTCTGAGTTACTGCCATTGTTGTCCATGTATACGTTGATGTCATTGATACCCATGTCTTAATTGCTGTCATTGTTGTGAATGTCTAAGTTGCTCTCATTTCTTTGACTCCTTTTTTTAAGTTGCTGCCATTGTCGTCAAAATTTCATATCCACATATTTTGGTTTAAAGACAATTCCAATTGTCTTATTGTTGTGATTTTTTATTATGTAAGTGTAACTTTTTTTAATAATGTAAAACAAATAAAACTCAACTCAGCCTCCATAAGGCTGTGAAGCTTTTATTTGTGAAATAAACCAATCAAATACATTTCGGCAGTTTACTGTTGATGTTTCAACGAAAAATCGGTTGGAAGAAACTATAAATAAATAGCTTGCGGTTACAACCATGTGTAAATCTCTGTGAGTGTTGGCTCTGAAAAAAACGGTTTGGTCTCGACGTTTTGAACAGTATACTCCGCTCGTCTTCAGGGAAATGATAAATCGGTATGCTTAGCCACCAAAACCTTTACGCGGCAAATCGTAGGTTGTCTGTGTTTATTTTTTAACATAGTGAGTAACACTAGATTAACAATTATTGTTACAAATTAACAAACAATGCAATAATGGTAATAACAATAAAATTTACTTTAAAAATAAGAAGGAAGAAATTAATTCACAAAAAATAAATATATACAGTAAAAGCCTCATGTAAGTTCTCGCCTCCGCCTACCTTGTGCCATTAAAATAACAGTGTAAAGTTGTCGTGAGGAAATTAAAAGGGGGCACTTCTATATGCGGTTCTGATAGCGCTGTCGAATTGTAAGTAAATAATTTCTTCCCCCCCCCCCCCCAACAAGCTCTTCCTCAAAATAAATTCAATGCCGGTGTGAATTTAAGTTAGCAGAAAAGTGCGTAGCAGAAATTTTTAAACGATATTTTCTGCTTAAATATAGACACCATTGGTAACTACTCAAAATCATTGTTGGAAAAACGAACTTGGTAGCGAGCAATGGAGAGCTGTTAAAGGAACACGTTGCCTTGGATCGGACGAGTTGGTCAAAACAAAAGCGTTTGTAACCGTTTTGTATATAATGCATATGGTTGGAAAGATGTTTTAAAAGTAGAATACAATGATCCACACAAGTTTGCCTCGAAATTGCGTGGTTTTCCTTCTACTGTGAGAACTAACACGGTCGGCCATTTATGGGAGTCAAAATTTTGACCCCCATAAATGGCCGACGTGTTAGTCGACGAGGTAAAAGGAAAACCACGCAATTTCGAGGCATGTTTGTGTGGATCATTGTATTCTACTTTTACAACATCTTTCTACCCATATGCATTTTATAAAAAACGGTTACAAACGCTTTTCAACGACCAACTCGACCGATTCAAGGCAACGTGTTCCTTTAATAGTTTGAAACGTTGTGAGAAACGGTTCCCTCTGAAGTAACGTAGCTTTTGAGAAAGAAGTAATAATTACTTCTCAAATTTCTCACAAAATTTTGAATTGAATTCGAGACCTCGTCAGCTGAGGCGTCAGCTGAGGTCTTGAAATCAAGGCATATGAAAGCACACAACTTGTGCGACGAGGGTGTTAATTATTCCATTATTCTCTCGCATCTTCGAAGACTAAAATTGACGTTTGAATTTTAACAGGTTTGTTGTTTTGCGCATAATTATACACTGTGATGAGAAGACTAGTTGTACATGACTACTCAACCAGATCCCGTAATAGCCTGTTTCTTCCTTTCACCCGCACCCTGTACTCTAGCAACACCCTTCGATTCACTGGTCCACGTCTTTGGAATGCTATCTCTAGCATTTTAAGAACAATGCTGTCCGTGGGTTGATTTAAGATCTCTTACAAAAGAGTCCTCCTCTCCCACTATGTAACATAGCTTTTCTCTCCAGTTATTTATTTTCTTTTGTCGTCTTCAGTTAGCCTGGTTTAACATTCTTTGTGTTTTTGTCGTCAGCATTTTGTATTGTCATTGTGTAATTGTCTTGCCCTTGTTTCTTCTTCGATGTTTGTTTGTTTGTTTGTTTGTTTGTTTGTTTTCTTGTCTGTATAAAGGCTTTTGTCTACAAGCCACGGCTTAACTAACAGCCTCATGCTCTCGCTACTCTATTGTACATAGTTAATTCCTAGTTATTAATTTATTATTTGCTTTTAGTTTATATTGTTTTTCTGTATAATTTAATACACTTTAGATTTGTTAAATTTCTATGTACTGTTTAATTCTCACAAAATCACAATTTTTTTTTTCTTTCTCAACAATACTTTCAAATATGGATTCCGATGTCATGGTGTTGCCATGGCATCGTGACATCAATCTTGTCAGCAAACACAAAAGAGTGAACACAGAAGGCAGCCTATTGTTAATAGGCTGACTTTTGTGTTTACAATCGTGGGAGGGCTAATTGGAGTAGCTTTTTCAGACAGATAATAGTAATTGTCTATTAAAAGGCAGTGGGCACGATTGGTGATTACTCAAAATGATGATTAGCATAAAACCTTTCTTTTTTTTCATTCATTATTATCTCGCAAGTTCGATGACCGATTGAGCTTAAATTTTCACAGGTTTGTTATTTTATGCATATGTTGAGATACACCAACTGTGAAGGTTAGTCTTTGACAATTACCAATAGTGTCCACTGCCTTTAAAGACACTGCAGGGCGACCTTTGGTATTGTCAAAGACCAGTCTTCTCACTTGGTGTCTCAACATTATGCACAAAATACTAAAAAAAACTGTGAAAATATTAACTCAAGTTGGCTGTCGAAGTCACACGAAGTTATGTGCTTTCAGAAGCTTGGTTTTCGAGACCTCCCGCGTAAGGTTACGAAATCAGTTCAAATATTATTTTACTGAGAAGTTACTTCTTTCAAAAAAAAAAAAAACCCAAAACTACGTTACTTTAGAGGGAGTCATTTCTCACACTGTGTTATATACTATCAACAGCTCGCAATTGCTCGTTACCAAGTAGTACTACCGTGAGTGTCCAGCTGTGCCTTTAAAGGGTCATATACGTTTGGTAGCAGTGACTCTGAAAATGAATGGGGATCAAAACTTACTTAGTAGAGATGTATAGCAGCTTTGTATTATAATATAATGCATTTTTTTAATGGATTTTAGAAACGTTTCACCTCGAAGACTTGAGGCTACGTAAACAGATATCTCCTAAATGTTTATCTGAGAAGCGTTACTGACAGTAACGCTTCTCAGATTGTGTATTCAAATTGCAGGGCCCAATTTCATAGAGGTGCTTAAGCACAAAATTGTGCTTAAGCAAAAAAAATCTTTGCTTAGTAAAATCAGATTACCAGCTCAGACTCCACTAAATTGTTATGCTAAGTAAACAGCAGCTAAATACCAGTCACAAGCAATGTTTGTGGCATGACATTTTTGCCAGTAACATGTGTAAAATAAGCAAGCTATTTTCGTGCTTAAGCGATTGTTTTGCTTAAGCAGCTCTATGAAATTGGACCCTGCGTATTCTTCCTGAGTGGATTGTCTGAAAAAAAAATATATCAAAAACGATTCATCCGTTTGAAATGAAGTTTTCACATTCTAGTTCCGTGACATTCAGAGTAAGGCATATAAAGCAAGCATACAAAACGTACTACAATCCCTTTAAAGGGGAAGTAAACGTTTGGTAATTGTCAAAGACCATGTCTTCCCACTTGGTGTATCCCAACATAAGCATACAATAACAAGCCTATTAAAATTTGAGCTAAATTGGTCATCGAGAAATATACCTCTGACTCAAATCTATGCTACTTCAGAGGGAGCCGTTTCTCACAATGCCTTATATTATCCACAGCTTTGCAATGCTCGTTACCAAGTAAGTTATAAGGTTAAAATTTGTTTTGAGTTACTACCAAACGTGTTCCTTCCCTTTAAACACTCTTCATAATTAAGGGGCTCACATTAGTCTGGCCGTCTGCTAAAATTAGAAAGTAGGAAATTACAGTTTCATTTGCTTAATGAAGAAGTAATTATAATTAGCTGAAAGGGTCAGTTACAAACGGCTTTCTCGGACTGAACTGCATCTGAGGTTTTGAAGGCTATTTGAAACACAAACTATATAATAGACCCTAAGTGTTAGTTAAAATTAGTAGTATTAATAACTGTCTTCACAAGTTTCAAAACATAATATGTTTATCCAATTACTTGTTTTTGTGTGCGTTTCCTTCCGTTTCCCTTTTGATTACTTTACTGTGTAGTTGAATTCGTAATTTTGTTTTAGATGAAAACGTCATTGATGACGTCAATAGAAAAAAATGTATATAAATTTCGAATATTTATTGAAGCACTTGAATTATTACAAACCATCTTACAAAATACAAACCCATTTGACATGTTTGTTCTTTCAAATTAAGTTTCATTGGCAAAAATGTTACCTTCCCCACCCCCGGATCCGCCCTTGGGTGGACCCCGATTCGGTGATAATGTAATTTACACTCAAAGTCATGAAACACAAAAATATGAAATTCATTTCAATTTTGGGATTAATAATGATTGCTTTTGTTTTATCTTTTTTTACCGCAGTGAGCTAATTATTGTTGTGGATTAAACTAGAACGTGACTTCAGCGACTCGTCAAATTTTGCCAACAACTGTAGTTAAACGAACAACGCGAGCTACGTAGAGAGGTTGCTGCTTGTGTACTGCTGGTGGGAGAAGTAGGCCAACCCTGCAGTGGGTTCAACACATACTGCTGATGGAGTCAGACATGGCTCTGTTTCGACCAATCGTTTCGCTCTTACTCGTCGTAACAGCTGCCATAGAAGGTAAACAATCTGACGTGGTATTAATTCAACTCAGGCAGTGTCCGAAACGGCGACTTGAATAGAGCTACCGTACGGCTAGATCAGCGCATCTTCTGCCATTTTTAAGATTAGACAGACGCGCGCGATCTGGCCGTAGCTGTATCAAAGTCGCCTTTGACACGGTCTTCTCTTTAGGTCTTTTCCGAATGTGAGACTTTTGAACGCTAGGTGACAGCAGACTTACCAGGTAAATTGTCATTGTTTACTTCATTCTGAGCATGCTCACATTTCCAATAACAATAGATTTACCTGGTAGTTCGGCAGCCACCCACGGTCCCTTATCTTTATTGTTCTACACTGCTGATAATTTATGTGATAAGTTCTGCCCGTTTCTTCCTCTTTTTTTCTCTTCAAATTAGCGAAGAAAATAACACGGTTCTAAACGTTGGACTTTATTTCTTTGAAATGGTACCTGCTGCTGTGTCGTGTTTCGAAAGCTGTTGAAAAAAATGTAATAGGAAATCAAATTGCCCGATCAATGGCTTACTTGATTACCAAAACACTAGCTTATAGGGTCGATTTTTGCTATTGACTATATTTTTTGCATTATCATTATGGCCCTTGGTCCTTGCGGTTGGTAGCAGCTTGCTATTAAAATACTATTTTCTCAATCCATTATTTTGTTGACATCAATTTTGTTGGGTTGTACCAGTTTATGGGTGTGTGTGTTACGTGGGTCAAGAACCAAACCCGGCAACTGGTGAGCGCTACGGTTGGTCACTAGCCGAGCAGAGACCGTGTGAATGCACCGAGTTTCGTCTGGGCGGAGTGAACATGAAGCCTCAACTAAAGCCTTATGAAGTGAAGATTGGTAAAGATTGCAAGAAAGATCAGAATGGTATGATTATAGAATCTTTGATTTTTTTTAGTATAAGAGTTAAGTTCTAACAAAAATAGAGAACTATACATTTAGATACTTTTTTCTTTCTAGCATTGGCACCACAATCACCCACAAAGTACAGTGTAAACGTTTACAAAAAGTAAGACGAGAAAATCATCAGAGGTATTACGCAATGAACCCACGTGTTCTTATTTCATTCTTTGCAAATGCCACTTACTTTTGAATTTTGCGCTTTGAAGTAAAAATCAAGCAATACAAAAATGTATTATCAGTAGTACTTCGTTCAATCCTTTTTCAGTAGTTTGTGTGCGAAACGCACTGGACATTTTATATATATATGGTTTTTTCCCCAGCTGCACCACGCACCGAGAATATACCACCGTAATCTTGGATCTTATACCACAAATCTAAAATCTTTTCCTAAAGGGTATCCTATATGTTTTAGAACTAATTTTGTTGTGTATGTTTTTCTTGTCTTTTGTTTTTGGTTTTCCTGCGTCTCGAACGTCCAGCAGGGTGGATATGTGCGCATTACAAGTCGTATCATTATCATTATTACTACTACATTAAAGGCAGTGGACACTATTGGTAACTGCTCAAAATAATTATCAGCATAAAACCTATCTTGGTAACGTGTAATAGGGAGAGGTTAATTGTACACATCACTCTGAAGTGACGTAGTTTTCAAGAAAGGAGTAATTTGATTTCGACACCTCAAGTTTAGAATTTGAGGTATCAAAATCAAGCATCTGAAAGCATACAACTTCGGGTGATAAGGCTGTTTTTTTTTCCCCTTTCATATCTCGCAACTCCGACGATCAATCGTGCTCAAATTTTCACAGGTTTGTTATTTTAAGCATATGTTGAGATACACCAAGTGGGAAGACTGGTCTTTGACAATTACCAATAGTGTCCACTGCCTTTAATATGAGAGTTAATTGATTAATTTTGATCATTTTCAGCATTGACTACCCCCCCTCGCCAAGTTCCTGGATCAATGAAGCACGTGTCAGTGGGTGCGGCTGGGGTATGGGCCGTTGACGTTAATGACGAGATTTACTACATGGGGTTCCGTGGATGCTCAAACACACTAATTCAAGGGGGTTTGCATCAACTCGATGTGGGTATGAATTCAGTGTGGGGCACGGCCCACGACGATAAAATTTACTATCGTCAGTTTGATGTTAGTAATCCCGATATGACTGCAGGTTGGACCCATGTCTCGGGTTTATTGAAACACGTTAGCGTGAGTCAAAAGGGACACGTTTGGGGAGTCAATAGCGGCAATGATATCTACCATCGCTTGGGTGCAAATGTTAACCGAATTCCTGGTGATGATTGGTTACAGATTACTGGGACTCTTAAACAGATCTCAGTAGGTAGCGGGGGTGTATGGGGAATCACTCTGACTAATCAGCCCAACTACAGATCGGGTACGTACGGTGACCCTGACTCTGATCCCGATGGCTCACTGTGGAAAACTGCGGGGCCAACTTCCGTCTCACTGAAATACGTTAGCTCAGGTGACGTAATTTACGTTGTAGATGTCAATGACGCAATCTACTATAGAGCGGGTATTTCGGCTGAAACCCCAACTGGGAAAGCCTGGGAAAAAATTGGCGGGAGTCTGAAACAAATTGAGGCCATTTCGGGCACATTCTGGGGCGTTGACGCTGAAAATAGTGTGTATACAAACGAAAGCTTGTCTTGTTGTTAGTTTATAACTTCAGTGATATGCTGTGTAGTTGTATTGGAGGAAGCTAATTAGCTGTAGTGAATGTTGGGCCTACTTTGGACAACTATTTCGAAAAACTTACTTTTTGGTTTTAACCGTTCAATTGTTTTAACCTTTATAATGTATATACATTACAATGAAACTAACCTGTGGACACTCGGTTCCAAAGGTGGTCGCCATTTAGTGAAGTCCGGAGCGATAATTATGTCAACGCAGGAAGAAGTTCACTAATATGGCAATCTCGGTAGTAGTTGGTATCCTTCTATTAGGGTCATGGGTTCGAATCCCAACCAATTAATGTGCTTGTTTGCTCTCTTTTCGGGAAAGTAATGGGTATACAGTGCTATTGCAATGGGTAAAAAAAGTTAATCTTCTTTATCCCCTATGAAAATTTTAACATCTGTAACAGGGATTACTAACAATTGGGTCTCAGAATTCATCACTTCAATAGCCTATCTTTCTGAAAGTTTGTATATACTCAGCGCCTTGAGTACCTTGTTTGGTAGATACGTGCGCTATATAAGACTTCGATATTATTGTTATTGTTATTATTACTTTACCTGAGAAATATATCGACAGTAACGTTTCTCAGATTCAAATGTTGGGACAAAGCAACTGATTTTCTTTAAAACCACCATAGGCCTTCTCTCCTTTGAAATTTTTAAATGTTATTTATCTTTATCATTGATAAGCATTTTGGGTGTAATTTTAAACGCTAAATTCATCTTTAATGTCTTAATTTAAATGTATTTCTCAATTTGACGATTTTTATTATATTATTATGTATTTTTCACAGTACGAGAGCCAAGGCGATTTCTATCGTATATATTAATAGCAATAAACCAAAATGTAATCACAAAGAGTTGATACTAGTCACGAATAAGGACGAGTTAGTGGTCCCAACTTAAAGGAACACGTTGCCTTGGATCGGACGAGTTGGTCAAAACAAAAGCGTTTGTAACCGTTTTTTATATAATGCATATGGTTGGAAAGATGTTTTAAAAGTAGAATACAATGATCCACACAAGTTTGCTTCGAAATTGCGTGGTTTTCCTTCTACTGTGCGAACTAACACGGTCGGCCATTTATGGGAGCCAAAATTTTGACCCCCATAAATGGCCGACCGTGATAGTCGACGAGGTAAATGGAAAACCACGCAATTTCGAGTCATGTTTGTGTGGATCTTTGTATTCTACTTTTACAACATCTTTCTACCCATATGCATTTTATAAAAAACGGTTACAAACGCTTTTCAAAGACCAACTCGACCGATCCAAGGCAACGTGTTCCTTTAAGACTATATAGCCATGACTAGTCCTAAGTTTGGACTATCTTTGTAATATTTTATTATAGACCCTGGGTCGATTTTACAAAGAGTCAGGACTAGTCTTTCTCTATAGTTAAAGGACGAGTTACTTAACATGGCCTAACTTAGAACTATAGCCATACGTTTTTAGTATCTCCTAGGACTAGTCTTAAGTTAGGACTAGTCCCGACTCTTTGTGAAATCAACCTGTGAGCCTTTAGACTCTTTCGTCGACCGACAATTTTGAGATTATGATATTTTAAATTATCTAAATGTTTAAATTAATCACTTTCTATCGCAACCTTTTCACGTTATTTGACCTTTGTGCAGAAACATTTTGCAAAGCAAGAGGGAACCGCTAGGCAAAAACTGGATTGATTAAATTGAATTCTCAAACGGGCGGTTATTGGTTGAATATTTTTTGGGGCCAAAGAATCAATCAATTCAGGGTAATTTGGCGTGGTATTGGCCGTGGGTGTCAAAATCTAACCTTTTTTTTTAACCCGAATTATGGCGAATTGAACAATGTGTTTACAAATTAATGGCTTGTCGACCCTATACTACGAAGGCTTCTTCAAGGTTTCTTATTGTACTTCAAAACCATTCTTAAAGGCAGTGGACACTATTGGTTATTACTCAAAATAATAATTAGCATAAAACCTTACTTGGTAACGAGTACGAGGGAGGTTGATAGTATAAAAAATTGTGAGAAACGGCTCCCTCTGATAGTGACGTATAGTTTTCGAGAAAGAAGTAATTTTCCACGAATTTGATTTCGAGACCTCAGATTTAAAATTTCAGGTCTCGAAATCAACCATCTGAAACAGACAACTTCATAATGACAAGGGTGTTTCTTCTTTCATTATTGGCAACTTCGACGATCGATTGAGCTCAAATTTTTACAGGTGTGTTTTTTGATGCATAGATTATGTTGAGATACACCAACTGTGAAGGCTAATCTTAGACTATTACCAATAGTGTCCAGTGTCTTTAATGTTATTCATAATTTTGTTAAATTGTTGTGCAATATATTTTACCTTTTGGTCACTTAAGGTGATGTTAATAAAGTATCATTTGAAAAAGGATATTCTGTCCTTGAGATTGTACATTTAGCTGTTACTTTGTTCTATTGTTTGTAGGGTCTTTTATGTTTTTATTTCACACGATTCTTACAGGGTAAGGAGTGTATAGTTCATTGAAAACATCCGATCGCCTTTAAATGGTATGGGTGTAGTTTTTGTAAACACAAAACACAATGTCCACATGAAATACAAATGTTGAAGATAATATGGTAGAAAACTTCCCGTATAAAAATATTACTTGCTGAGGTGCTGTATTTTTTTGTGGAGAAATTTGCAAAACAATGCCACGAAAATAATTGTCGTCTTAGTATGTAAAACGGATAAACTAGTTATGGTTACCATAAACTGATTACTACGTTTTACATAGTAAAATAATTTTCGCCTCACGAGACGAATTTTTTTTCTTCACTTGTTTTAAATTCATCAAAAACGCGTTTTTCGTGGCTGATGCAGAGAAATAACTGCGATCTCAGACTTTAAATTAAGTCTAGTCGCGCAGTTGCGCGAAAACCGATGAAGTCAACCGACACGTGTTAGCGCAAAATGAAGTGAGCATGCATGCATCGCTTAAATTAAAGGCACCTCGATGGTTTAGATTTCAAATCATCATACGCAACATCATAGGGGGCCTACGCATTTTGTTTTGTTGTTGTGGATTTTAAGTATTTCGTATTGATTGTTAATGTGGATTCACTGTAGTGTCGTAGATGAAAAAAAAAACTTTTTAACAAGAAATATTGTGCAAAAGTTTGGGTGGCAACTTTATAAATGAATATGGGGCATTATTGTTTTGTATTTTTTGAGCCGCAGTGAGACTATTGGGCCGGTAGTTGACCATCATGTCAGTGGCTAAACTTCCCGTATTATTATTAAAGTTTAGATTGCCCGCGCGTTATGCAATAAAAAAACACATAAATTGTTATCATACCCTTTCACAGCTTCTTTCGACTCTACTTCAGAAAGTGCAAGAATCCCATGGTTCATTGTGCGCCAGTAAAACTTTTTGTCACGTGACTAAACTTTGGTTGGAAACAACGCAAGCGCAGTAAGTCGTTCCAAATGCTACTAGTCTGGTTCCTTAACTCCACACATACAGACACGGCAAGGTTATTCAGTAACCAGACCTCTTCGTTAATTTCTTCGAAAACATATTTTTGACTGCATTATTTATGTTCCTTCTGCTCGTCAAAAAATCACCCCAAACTCTCATGTTTTGACGTTTGGAGAGTTTTCCCCAAAGCCCAACCGGAGCTTAGGTACTACAGGCATTTCACAGTCTTTTGTACCGAGGAGAAACTGTCAAAATAGAGTGAAAATTACGATGACAAACCAGGGAGGTCATTCTGGTCCGGGTCACGGTGGGGGAGCTGGCCACCACCACCACCACGCTCCTCACGCAACGCATGCCCAGGTTCTCGCACAACACATGAATCAGCACGTCGCGCTCAGCAATGAGGTGACAAAGTTCTTGAAGCTGAATTTGAAGATACCAAAAGGTACGTGGCAATCGCTTTTTAGCCTATAAATGTAATCGATTTAAATTTGTTTTTATTTATTTATGCAATATTTAGATTTTAGTGTTAGTCGGCCTACTTACTATTATACTAATACTATACTATCGTAGCGTCATACGTTATCGACCCTCATATGTTTTCGGTCCCCAACTTTGATTCCCATTTATCGCGAAATTGTGCAAGCTGCACCAGTGACAGAAGCTATGCAGTTAACTCACGGTCTGTATTTTCATCAGGCTTAATCATGCTGAGAATAAAGTTTCCTGTCGTTGGTTATGCTCAAACATTTATAAAATGATTGATTTTTGGTACTAATCACTAGTGCATTATTATGCCAACATTCAAATGAGTCAAAGAAACATCATCCAACCTCGAAAGTTCAAAAGCAAAATTACTATCTGCTAGATTGAGTTTCATTCTGCTTTAGTCACTAGATGGATCACGTGAGGTGGTTACTATTTGGGATTCTATGGTGTGCAAATGTGGGGAAAATGTTAAAATATTTTAAGTGAAAATGACAACAATTTTTTAAAATTTATTTACTGCATAACTGTTATAAATTCCGATAAACGTAATAAATATTAAGTCTACTATTTAAGAGAAAATATCAGAGATTGGTTTCTTATCTCCTGAAACCAAACATTACTGGTCTGAAATGGGGGAAAACGGATTGTTATGAGTGCATCAAGGGGGGGGGGGGTGTTTTACTTTCATGCCTTATGATATCTCTGGATTCTAATATAGTAGCCATAATGCCTTAGGACAAAAATGCAATTAAATTTGTTAAGTACTAATTGAATAATATTTTTGATTTATTTTGCACGCCATACTAGCTTCTGAATATTCAATAAAATACCAACCAATGTGTGAAAACATATGACGTTGCTCCAATGTCATGCATGCATAAGCACTGTTAATGGCGGACTGTCTCTCGCAACGTAAAATCAAAACTTTAAAAATTTCAACACACCATGAAGTGAAAGTGTTATTGTTAAAAAATTGGATAGATGATTTGAAAAAAAAATATTTAGTTTTTGATTGTGAACAATTTTCCTGTTATCCTACTGAAAACACATGACACCAGGATATATATTACTAAAGTTCTAAACATTAATTTAATTTAAAGTCACCTGGAAGTGGTATTTTTTCAAAATAAAGCTTTTGTCACTAATATATGTGTTTTGATGAGTGGAATGTGAATAAACAGTTAACTAAGCTTTTAAAAAATAAGTTCTTATGTTATTTACAAATTTAAGAGTAGACCCTGACCCGAGAGGGCATTGTTCGTGACGTCAATCGAGGCAGACTTTGCCTGTAATGCGTAGAGTAAACACTATTGCAAAGTACATGTACGGACCAAGTCGTTAGTTTGTACGTTTCAAAAAAAGATTTCTTTTGTTTTTTTCCGGCAATGCCGACCAGGTGTATTGCTGCTGAATGCAGAAAAACAATTTTTGAAACGTACCAACTCACGACTTGAACGTACATGTACTTTGCACGTGTGTTTACTATACGCATTGCAGGCAAAGTCTGCCTCGATTGACGTCACAAAAGGGGTAGGCGGAGTCAGCCCCCCAAACAAGTTATATATTTTTTAAACATATAAATCGTGACAAACAATTACTAAAAAAATTGTTTGATTGTTCGTAAGCATATACTGTTATGTTTGAAAGAAAAAAAAATTATATTTCCAGGTGACTTTAAATGTAATTTGTATTATTGTACTTGATGTAGCACTAGCTGACTAGCACTTAGCAGTACAGCTACAGAGTACAGGGTTGTTTTATGCATTCAATTTTTTAATTTGTTCGTTTGAAATTAAAGTTAAAGTAATCAAGGACAGGCTGACGGGTTTAATATTTTACTAATCGGATAACTTTCCGTATGGCGCCAGCCACATTTTCACTCATTTTTAATTTTACAAAAAAGGATAGGGCCTATCTCATTGACATTGATTGAGGTAAATTAGCTACTAAATTATATTTCATATCGAATAAAAAAGTAGTGGCGCCATACAGAAACTTTTCCTACTACACCAGACTAGTGTTCTATCAATACTTTATTTTCTTTAAAAAGTATGTTTCTCAATTGATTCGTTATTGAGTGTGTCTTAATCATTGAAGAAATCATAGTTTTTCTTAATGATTTCTTTTTAATTGTCGCACATGTAGCCCTTCCCTATGCTCCCGACCATATCCAGCAGCGCACCAGCACCACTTGTGTACCGGACACTGAATATGAATGGAACGAACAGTTCTCTAGACGTCAACATCATCTATCAAAGGGCTTCTTCACCCCACAGCAAGTCACCTATGAACCTATCGGCGATGTTGTGCTTGAGTCTCGCCATTTGGTCTTCAAAGTCTTTGCAGATTGTTTGCCCAAAAAAGTAATTGTGTCAAATAATTTTGATCACCAAACATACTGAACACAACATTTTTTAAATGCACTTTAAAAGCTACTAACTGCCGATGTCATTAATTTTAATGCGCCCTATAGGCCTTAAGCTATTAAAATGCTTTCAGGCACATTTTTGGCATATATTATGTAGTGTTTCTGAGGCTTTTGACTCATTAGAAAGAACTGTATGCACTGATGTATGGCTGTTGGCTACCCAATTGTCTGCCATTCAAGGGCAAACTAACTAGTACACTTAGTCTGGCAAGCCTTTCGCCTCAAGTCTGAAATGCTCCCTGCATAGTAACACATGGAAAACTGACACCCAAAGGTTATTACACACCTATGTTCCGACATTGATAAATTGTGGTCTAACCAACTGTGTGCATAGATCACGAAGGGATATTAGTGGTGGAGTATGGAGCAG
The DNA here is from genome assembly GCF_032118995.1 of Asterias amurensis. Classification (NCBI taxonomy): domain Eukaryota; kingdom Metazoa; phylum Echinodermata; class Asteroidea; order Forcipulatida; family Asteriidae; genus Asterias; species Asterias amurensis. The sequence continues at coordinate 14,689,380 of NC_092664.1, read as the reverse complement.
TCATCCTCGCTGTCAAATGAATTTGGTCGATAAATGTTTTGATTATTATTGGTTTATTAAAAACATTCAAATATAGGCTAATTGTATTTAAAGCCATTGGACCCTTTCGGTAAACAGTATTGTCCTAGGCCCACACTTCGTGTATCACAACTTCTATCAAATAACAAACCTGTGGAAATTTGGGCTTAATCGGTCATCGGAGTCGGGAGAAAATAACGGGAAAACCCACCCTTGTATCCGCGCGTTTCGCCGTGTCATGACATGTGTTTAAAATAAATCCGTAATTCTTGTTAACGAGAATTGATATTGTTTGACTGTTTTCTCAAAAAGTAAAGCATTTCATGGAACAATATTTCAAGAGAAGTCTTTCACCATTACCTTCTGTAAACCCTGTAAATTATTTGTAAAACTGTGATTTTTTTTTTTTATTTTCTGTACTGAAAGGTTCCAATGGCTTTAAATACAAAAAAAAAAAAGGGAAAAAAAGGAAGAAATACAATTCTGCATCATTTAACATTGTGTATGCTCGGTAAATATTACATAAAACGTCAATTTTGAATAAATGGAATTTACATTAAACAAACTGTACACATTCTACAGGTTCATACAGCAGCTTTCTTTGTTGGAAATAACAAATTTGGATTCACACCACCAAAAACTGCTGATAAATCAGAGTTATCATCAAAGGTAATTTATTATTATAATTTTTTCAGTAATACCCCTTGCCCATAATAGTTTTTCTTTTCTTTTCTGGTTTGTATCCTATGCCTAGACCTGATATTTCATCTGCCTTTAAAGGCAGTGGACACTATTGGTAATTACTCAAATTAATTATCATCATAAAACCTTTCTTGGTTACAAGTAATGGGGAGAGGTTGATGGTATAAAACATTGTGAGAAACAGCTCCCTCTGAAGTGACGTAGTTTTCGAGAAAGAAGTAATTTTCCACGAATTTGATTTCGAGACCTCAAGTTTAGAATTTGAGGTCTCGAACTCAAGCATCAGAAAGCACACAACTTCGTGTGACAAGGGTGTTTTTTCTTTCACTATTATCTCGCAAATTCGACGACCGATTGAGCTCAAATTTTCACAGGTTTGTTATTTTATGCGTATGTTGAGATACACCAACTGTGAAGACTAGTCTTTGACAATTACCAATAGTGTCCACTGCTGTTAAAGACACTAGACACTATTGGTAATTTCTAATTGTCAAAGACCAGTATCCTCACTTGTTGTATGTATCTCAACATATGCATAAAATACATACCTGTGAAAATTTCAGCTCAATTGGTCGTCGAAGTTGCCAGATAACTATGAAAGAAAAAAACACCCTTGTCACACGAAGTTGTGTGCTTTCAGATGCTTGATTTCAAGACCTCAAATTCTAAATCTGAGGTCTCAAAATCAAGTTTGTGGGAAATTACTTCTTTCTCGAAAACTACGTCACTTCAGAAGACGTTTCTCACTATGTTTTTTACTATCATCCTCTCCCCATCACTCGTTACCAAGTTAGGTTTTATGCTAAAAATTATTTTGAGTAACTACAAAACGTGTACATTCCCTTTAGTATTGAGCTTATAACACCCCTTGCAAGTATTCTGCCTGCTCATTGGTTTAGAGTGCGTCACATAACATGTCTTAGTTTTGCTAGACGACGGCCGTGTGAAAGTGCGTCAGTTTGCCATGCGCTAGTCCGAAGACTAGCACACAGCGTGCAGTACCCAGACGTCCGTTGCGTGTACGAGGATGATAAATTATTAGTCTGTAATAACCATTTCAGATTGCACGACACTACATGCAGCACAGTAAAAGTGTTTGCAATCTGTATTCGCGTCAGTGCGTCAGTTTGCCATGCGCTAGTCCGAAGACTAGCACACAGCGTGCAGTACCCAGACGTCCGTTGCGTGTACGAGGATGATAAATTAATAGTCTGTAATAACCATTTCAGATTGCACGACACTACATGCAGCACAGTAAAAGTGTTTGCAATCTGTATTCGCGTCGTTCGTGGATTGTAGCATTCAGGTCTGTAACTTAATAATAATAGTACAGTATTTAGAAATGTTTGGGGTGTTATAAAACAAATATTGACTGCTTTTACTTGTGCAGGGGTTAAAAACTATGACTCCCTCGGTGATCCCCGTAGCGTTCTGTTTTCCCTCGGCTTCGCCTCGGGAACGCTCCCGGGGATCACCTCGGGACTCATAGTTTTAACCATAGCACTCGAAGAGGTCAATATTTGTATAATATTCCTTTGTTTCTTTCAGCCTCACACTCCTGCAGCAGGAGACAAATCACTGAGCGGGAGAGTATCCCAGTTGAATGAGGACGGAGTTTCCTCGGCAGGGTACACCTACATCAAGAAGTACCTCAAGGAATCGGAAAAGATCCTTGTGGCTGAGAGAGGAGGGCAAACATTTGAAAAATGTGTCCAGAAGTTTGAGGTAAGATTATTTGTTTTTTTATTACAAATCCAACGGCGCAAATAGCGCCATTAAATGAACTTGACAGTAGTCTTTTAATTATGGGTTTATGTTTCAACACACCTTTGTTTTGACACTGGCTATGTTTTGACAACCTTGCGGTATATTTTCCTAATCCTAACCCAACCTCTTAGCCTAGCTAATGAACAACATGTTGTTTTTTTCCGGGAAAAACGGGTTGTCAGAAAGTAGGGGCGATCAGAATATAGAGCATTTACCAATTCAATTCAATTAAATAAAACAATTATTTTAAGAATATTCAACATACAGACATACGACTTGATATTAACAAAAATTCCTTTTAAGACCTTAATTTGGGTTTTTTTTAGGGGGGGGGGGGGGGTTACTGATTTAAATGGTTAGATGCATCATTGTTTTAACAGGACCTGCAATAATTAAGGTACTAATTTCAAAACACTTTTGAAATCCACCTCTGCATTGTTTCCAGACTTTTGAATCTTTGAGTTGTTGGTGTAAAGCTCTAACATCATTGTACCGTACTTTTTTTTACAGGACGCTAAAAAGCAGAATGAAAACACCGGTACCCAGCAGCATACGGTAACCTTCCGCCCTCCTGCTAACCTGCCTCAGGGAGACGCCATCTTAGCACTCTCTTCGTCTCAGTACAGTCAAGCGAGGGCAGCAAGTGGGATGTCCACTGAGTCCATGAAGAGTGACTCAAGCCTGAAGACAAAGTCTAAAACCCAACTCATTGATGAGACTGATGATGAAGATGAACTTCTCAGGTGAATAAAAGTCCCACCACCATAAACTCCTCCCCCCCCCCAAAAAAAAAAAAAAAAAGAAGAAGAAAAAAAAAAAAGTTATAAATACAATTCTTATAACAATTCTCTTCACATTAATTTTTATTTCCAAACTTGAAAAATATCCAAAAGTACATTACTGGAGTAGAGCAAATATAACAATAAATAACACTAAGCAGGATAATTTAAAAGTGGGGCTTTTTTGATAAGCATAAACTTGTAATTGTTCAAAAACCTTTAACATTTAAAGAGTGAATGTGAATTAAATTAGGCTGTGCAATGGGTAGTGTCTCGGAATTAATAACCTCTGCAGGGGGAAACTTTACAATTGCCACATTTATGAGGTGAAGATGTTTTTTAACTCTATCTAAACACTATGAGGCTTGGTTCTCAATAAAAAGTATCGAAACGAAGTTGAGGAGCGATTCGAACCAGGCCTCTCCGTGTTTATATTAATTGTTGAAAATTTAATGTTTGAAGCTTTGCATTGTGTGAACAATAGGAATAAATTATAAATAGTAGTAAACTTCCGATACAACCATTCTCTTTTGAAGGAGTTATGGCTCTGAAAAGAGCAGTTTCTTTTGTTCCTGAAGACGAGCAGAGTATACTATTCGAAACGCTGAAAACCGGCTCTTTTCAGAGCCAACACTCCTTCAAAAGAGATTTATTACATGGTTGTACCCACAGGCTTAATTGCTACTATCTACTGTATTGTTAATTGACAAAAAATGATTCAGTGCACTTTTAATCCCATTCATCAATAAATTTTTCTGTTTAATGACAGACTGAATTTCCTCCGTAATTACAAAGCCATTACGGAGAAACTTCAAGCAGTCCATCGGGTGTTGAATGCGCTGCACAATATGAAGACTAAAGATCTAAGAACAAGGGTGCCCCTCTCCCATGAGATGGTCAAGTTCCTCTACCGCCATGTTCCCTATGAAAGACCCGCTTACAGGTATGGGCAGTGTTACTCTCTTCTCTAAAAATTAGGCGTAATGTTTCAATTTGAGTATATAGCATAGTCACATGTCAATTTAACAAAGCAATGTAATTATTATGCAATTCCTGTGTATAGTTTCTTTGTAGTTTCAGCATTAAGGCATTTTGATCTTTTTGGCTTTTAAATTTGTAATTTTTAATAACTAGTTTAATAGTAATTTTTCAGATCTTTTTTTTGTGTTTTTAGTATTTTTAATGGTTTGATTCAGGCAACAGCCGGTCTAGCCCAATTTATATAATTTTGATGTGGGTTTTAATTGGGTGATTTAATTCAAGTTTTGTTTTCTTATTGCTTTCCATTTTGCTGTAAAGTACTTTGAGGAATGTTTATTCATAATTGAGCTATTAATAAAGATTATTTATTATTATTATTACTATGATGTCTGTAGTCTCGATTGAACCTGGTATCTTGCAGAGTAGTTTAAAGCATTTAGGATGTAGAAAGTAAGGCCTGTCTTTGATGATGTTTCTTTTTCATTACTTCAGACTGGTCTGTGATTTTTCTTTTTCCCTGATTTTGGGATATATTCAATGAGATATTTCTTTCAACATTTTGATCAACTTGCTTCAAGATTGAAAATTTGTCCTGTCCCTCCCAGTTTGTAAAAAATTGAAGACATTCCTGCTTTCATTGCCTAGGTAGCAGCCAGTGTTTAGGTTCATCAGTTTCATTCTTTAGATATACCCTCAACTACCATTTTTTTATTTTACTTTTGGGAGAGACTTTTGATTTGTTCAGACCTGACAGCATGTGTATTTTAAAAGATTTGAGATATTTCATGAACGATTGTTCCCCCGATCTCTCCCCTAAAACTTTCAAGTTTCAGTAGTAAGTGCTCCTCTGTCATCAGTAACACTTTTTTTTTATTTGTAGTCGACTAGCAAGGACCACTGGACGGCAGATGTCAGTAGCCGCCCCAATGGGACTGATCCAATCCTCAGACACTGTCAGCTCAAGTGACTTATATCCCACTACTGCCACCAATATGAGCTCCAACAAGTGGACCTCCAAGTCCCACCTGAGCAACAAATCTAGTGTCATGTCAAAGCCAAATGAGTTGCCACCGCTGTCATCGACACCTGTGCAATGGAGAAAGTAAGAGCGAGTAGATATATATATATATTTTTCCTGGCCAGTGGAGAACTCTGTTTTTATTTCCATCAATCATTCAATAGTTACAACAGAAGGCACATAAACATACAGAAAGGTTTAAGATGACGTGCAAATGTTAAACACATGCAAACACACAACAAAATAGAAGGAAAAACTAAATGGAGTAGATATTTTCTTTATTCAAATCAATATCACTTTATTATTCCCAATCAGGAAATTTATTTTGGCCTTCCCATACAATTTTACAAAATTTACAATAAATAAAGTTTTGCCATTACACAGTATGAAATACACCACAAGCCACATATACATGTACTTCTCTATATAAAAATATGAAAACTGAAAGTATACATACACAAGATTGCTTTTCCCAAAATTTTGTACAAATTCTAATATGAAAAAGACCTTGTCGGTCTCTGTATTGCCTGAAAGAATCATCGCTGTGGAGACAAATGAGTAATGGCATAAAGCTTAGTGTTAATCCTTAGTAAAAGACATTTAATCCTTGAACTTTTATTGAGTTGATCACATAGAGGGTGAGTTTCATCTGACAGAATCATTCAAACTTTGTTCAGCATGAGAGAGATATAATGGAGACTGTGAAACATTGATTCATCAGCACAAGCTACTTTAATACACTACTTACTTTATTAGGGGGTTATAGTTTTTCGTCGCACTGAGACAAAGATTGTGCTGTAAATTGTTTTGCTCATTTTTCGGGAGCTGTAGCGCCTCAGTGGGTGGTGTTTGGGGGAGGCTTTCTGCTATCATTGTCCTCGGGCCCCCATGGGTTTGGTGTGATTCTGTGAAGTTGCTCTCTGTGCCAATTTCATTTTGGTGAGGGTTTTTTGTTCATTCTATGGTTTTTATTTTTAAATTGTTGTCCGTTCCTCTCATCGCTTCTGTGTTTTGTTGTGGGTGTAGTTTTATGTTTTCAATAGTCTGGTTTTGCTTGTGTTTTATTGTTTTCTTTTGTGTGATTTTTAAATGTTTCAGTGCAATCACCTTTTTATATTGTATGATTATACTTTTAACGTTAGCAGGGGTCTGGTTTTACACATCTTTTGATGACAGTTTTTATACTTTTGTTTTAACCTTGACAGCCCCTGTACAACTTGTAACTATTGTGCATGTCTAAAGGTTAAAAAAAAAAAAAAAAAAAAAAAAAAAAAACAGTCCTGGCAAAAACAATCTGGAAGTTCACGCCATGGCCTCTGTTGCCCTTGTCTTGGCCTTGATGCCCCTTCAAAACTTTCAAGTTGAAGGCATTCCTATGGAAGTGCACCTTTACAAAATGAAAATGGCCCTTGCCCTTTCCAAGATGAAATTCAAGGTCTGACTTTATTTGGGGTAATTAAACGGTAGTGTAAAAAGGGTTTTCCATAAAAAAGTAATTGATCGCACACGCAAAACGGTACAGCACAAACTTACATTTTGACAAATTTCTTTTTCTTGTGTACAATTTGTGAAAGAATTATGTGCATGTACTAAAATAAATATAGGTTTCTTTGACAAGAATACTTAACTAAGTTCAAACAATAAAACCCAATCAAATGAGCCAGTTATTCGTAACAATCCATAACGATCTGTCAAAATGAACCTAGTCAAATGAGCTTGCCCAGTTGAACCCAAATTTGCCTTGTTGTCAAGTGCCAAGAAAGTTAATGATCTTTGAACAAAATTAAATTAATAGAGTGAAATAACGTTATGGAAACTAACAAAAATTAAACAATGTCAATGGTGCCCTTTTCGTACTTCCAATCACTGATGATTATTTGTTTTTCTGTGGTAGATTTCGTCAGAATTTGCCCTCGTTGCATCACAAGCCGAGGCCATCGGACAAGGAACACAGACTGGAGACATGGGAAGACTTGTTAGCCGTCCCTACTAGCAATATGACTGGCAATCAACAGACACATAGATTCAGTGTCCAAGGTGAGCCTAATACTAATAGCTGTCTTTAGTCTGAAGTCATTGACTTTTGAGGTTGTGGGTGGTACTGAAAAGAATCGTTGGTTTCAACTCAACGTTTCGATCAGTATGTTCTGAATGTCTTCTGAACTTTTCTTAAGAAGACATTCAGATCATACTGATCGAAATTTTGAGTTGAAACATACTTTTTTTTTGAGAACCGGCCACCCCACCTCATTTAGACTAGTCATTACATGGTGTTCCCACAAACAATCCAATATTGTGTTTCCAACAAAACTTCCAAAAAATGTTTCCAAAACAAAATTTATAGAACACCTAATGTGAGGGCCTCAAGACGCTTTAGATGAACAAAACAGAAGTGCTAGCTCTACCTTAATTGTTTGTATCCATTTGAAAGGACTTGTAATTCATTCTATTATAGTTGGGTGACAATGGCATACACAAATTTTATGAACCCAATTCCAGAGTTGATAGATAAAACAAAAGTGCAATCCCCCACCTCACTCGAATTTTAAATAGAGCCTAACTGATTTTAACTTTTATCATTTTTCACTTTTGTTTGACCCGTTTTCATGTAATTGTTCTCGTCCTGTCAATATTTGTAATTTTTGTAACTTATGATAATTTATTTTTCTTTCTTGGTGTTCCTTGTTTTTATCGTAGGTCTTTTGTGGCCTTTTTTTGCAATTCTTTTTAATATATAAATATATATTTTTAGCGTAGTTATTTGTAATGTTTGTAATTCAAATGCAATTCGACTTTTTGCTGTGACTTTTGAAATGTTTTTAATAAACCAATAATAATAATAAAGTTAAAAAAATACTTTGTATAAATTGAATCTTCTGTTGTATAAACTAACTCGCAGGCCAAGGTCACATCACTCCACACTCATTTGGCTTCAATAAGTGGCCCAACTTTCAACATCGTCACCATCCTGACCCTCACCACCATCATTCTCACCACCCTCCTCACCATCACCACCATCAGACAACAAGTAGACAACCTTATTGGATGACTGCAGCAGTGTCAAGTGCAGAAAAAGGTAATCTCCAAGTCCAACATACATGTACAATGCTACCTTCTGTTCTGATTTGTTTGTGCAAAACCTAGTATATAACCATTTAGCCACTGGACCGCCTAGCCACCTAACTGCCTAAAGCAATACACTGTATTATGCGGTAGGAGGAAACCTCGCTATAGCTTTTGTTTGTAGAAAATAAGAAACATCAACATAAAACTAGGTAGTCAATAGTATGCCTACGCATTGGTGAACCCATCTAGTTATTTATAGATCATTATTAATTTTTCTCTTCATAGTTCACTTGAAGAAGCTAATGATGATGAAATAATTTAGCACTTACCCAACAAAACGCTTATTAGTAAACACAAAGGAAACTGTATTTATCATTCATGGTGATTTGTCGAAAACTTAAGCCTTCGCAAATAATCAGCATTGAGCCTGATAAAAACCTTGAAAAGCTATTGTATCCATTTTATCATTATACAAAAATAATCGCTATAAATATTACCGTATGGGTTTTTATTGTTCCCCAATGAGGACTTGTACAAATATTACCGAAAGGGTCAAAAATTGTGCGTTTAATAATAAATAATAAGCCTTGGCTATCTTTAAACAATTTGAACTACGATTTCAGTAGAGTTACTGCAAGAATCTTGAAAAAAAAAAAAAAAATTATTTCGGCAAACTCGGTGCAGGGACTAGAGGGATAAAGCGATTAACTTAAAAATGGGCACAAAAATAAGACCTAGCATCTTTGAAATGTGTTGGTACTTTTTGTAAATCAAGTTTGGGGCCATAAAATGAATCCCTACTCACTGTGGATGAACATGTAATATATAATTTACCTGTAGAAGTTTTAGCTTAATCTGTCGTCAAGTTTTTGAGGAGAAAAAGTGAAAATCACAGAGCAATGTTTTCATGAGAGGATGATTGTTTGAGTGAAATTGCTTTACTCATTTCTAAAAAAAAGTAAAGCACCTCAGCAAGTGATATTTTGAGGGAAGCTTTCTACCATCACTGTCTTCAAACCTTGTTAGTTTGATGTAAAAGCCATTGGACCCTTTCGGTTCAGAAAAAAAAATAAAAGTTCACAGATTTACAAATAACTAACAGGGTTTACAGAAGGCAATGGCGAAAGACTTCTCTTGAAATATTATTCCATGAAATGCTTTACTTTTTGAGAAAACAGCAAAACAATATAAATTCTCGTTAACGAGAATTACGGATTTATTTTAAACACATGTCATGACACGGCGAAACGCGCGGAAACAAGGGTGGGTTTTTCCGTTGTTTTCTCCCGACTCCGATGACCGATTGAGCCTAAATTTTCACAGGTTTGTTATTTGATATAGAAGTTGTGGTACACAAAGTGTGGGCCTTGGACAACACTGTTTACCGAAAGGGTCCAATGGCTTTGATCTGCGAATGTTTTTTTTTTGTGTCCTACCAAGAGTACCCACCAAACTCTTTAAAGCCATTGGACACTTTCAGTAAACAGTATTGTCCAAGGCCCATACTTTGTGTATCACAACATATAAATTAAAAATTTGGTGAAAAATAAGGCTCAATTGGTCATCGGAGTCGGGAGAAAATAACGGGAAAACCAACCCTTGTTTCCGTACGTTTCGCCGTGTCATGACATGTGTTTAAATAAATCCGGAATTCTAAATATCAGGAATTTATATTGTTTTAATGTGTTCTCAAAAAGTAAAGCATTTCACGGAATAATATTTCAAGAGAAGTCTTTCACCATTACCTTCTGTAAAACCTGTAAGTTATTTTTTAAATCTGTGAACTTTTAATTGGTTTCTGTTCCGAAAGTGTCCAATGGCTTTAAAAGGATTGTGGTACTTTTTGTAACACAAAACACCGTGTCCACAGATATACATTAAACTTACACAGTTTGAAGATAATGATATTAGTATATTAGGCTGCTCTTAAAATATTGCTTGCTGGGGTGCTGTAGTTTTTGAAAAATTAGTAAAACAATCTCACGAAATTATGTTTTACATGCTAAAACAGTTTTTGTCTCACTGAAACGACAATTCTTTTAGCTTTCTACCATCATTATCTTCAAACTGTGAAAGTTTAATACAAATCTGTGGACATTAGTAATGGACATTGCGTTTTTTGTCCTAAAACAATCACTCGGACCCATTGAACAAACTCTATAAAAATGCATTATTGAGATGTTGACCCTCCTCTCTAAAACACAGTGAAGAGGACGGCTCAGTCGTCAGGCAGCAGTTCCCAGATGGAGTCTCAAGATCCAGAGAGGACATTAGAGACACTTAAAGAGAACTTCCAAGAGGTGCAAAAAAAGATGGCTAGAGAGGCAGTCACAGATGTAGAGAGGATGGAGAGGTAAAGGAATACACACATTAGAAACGCCCTCACATCTTTTAAAGACACTGGACACTATTAGTAATTGTCAAAGACCAGTCTTCTCACTTAGTATATCTCAACATATGCATAAAATAACTAACCTGTGAAAACTTGAGCTCAATTGGTCGTCGAAGTTGCTAGATAATAATGAAAGAAAAAACACCCTTGTCACACAAAGTTGTGTGCTTTCAGATGCTTGATTTCGATACCTTAAAATCTAATTCTGAAGTCTCGAAATAAAATTTGTGGAAAATTACTTCATTCTCGAAAAACTATGTTACTTCAGAGGGAGCCATTTCTCACAGTATTTTATACCACCAACCTCTCCCCATTACTTGTTAACCAGTCAGGTTTCATGCTGATCAGTTTTGTTTGAGTAATTTTACCAATAGTGTCCGATACCTTTAATAATATAATAATAAAACTTAAAGGTATGGGGGCCGATTTCACGAAGAGTGAAGATTGATCTCAACTGCAAATAAATCCTAGACTTCACTATTAGTAAAATGTGATCTGAAATTGAGCCCTGCCCCGATTTCAAGAAACTCATCGCAAGTAGCGACGCATCGTAGGGTTTGCGATGCGTCGCAGACCTTTAAGACACTACGCGGCTGCGACGAGTTCGCAACTTACGACGTGTAACCGGTCGCAACTTGCACTTGCGACGCGTCGCAGCGCTTCGTGAAATCGGGGGCAGGACACCTTTAGTAATATCCAAAACATATATTAGCATTACTTGCTTGTTGATAGTATAACACAGTGACGCAGATATTTGAGAAAGAGATAATTTCTCACTCAAATAATAAAAGACTTCAGCTGAAGCCGTTTATAAGGTACATCTGGAAGCACAAGATGTAACGTAACAAGGATGTTTTTTCCTTCATTATTCTCTTGTAAATTCGATTACCAATTGAGCCTAAATTTTCACAGGTTTGTTAATTTTATGCATATGTTGGGATAACAACCAAGTGAGAATACAGGTCTTTGACAATAACCTAATGTGTCCAGTGCCTTTAAAGATGGTTATTTATTTTTCTTCTAAATTGTATTTATTGACCTATCAGGTTACACATTTAATAAATTAAGTTATTTTTAACAATATCATATAACAAATTGTGCTTTTTTAGTTCGAAAACTCATGATTGTAACTATGTTGTTTGTACATGTATTCTTTTTGAAGATGCTACACCTTGTACAAGCTTAGGCTTCTTGTCTGCCCCGTGATTGTGACTAATTTTGTTTATGCATAGGATACTTTCTGATAAGTAGTTTTCCCAACTGCCTAATGGTATAGAAAATAAACCTGAAACCACACTTTCTGTATTGAAGAAGCTTTATGAAATATTTTGGCCCAGATAAATTATTTTTTCAAAAGCATTAGTTTGTTCTCGGTGGAGAAATAACAAGTACAAATTTTGTGTGTGTAGAGAGCGCTGCAGAACTTTCCGTCAGAAGTTCTACGCAGCCAATGAGCACCCAGTGATGGAAGTGGCTGTCAAACACATGCGGGAAGCTCCTCAGATCAGCCGACAACTTGCCATGGCTGAGGACAGCGACTTGAAAGAAATTAAGCCTTCAAAATGGTGAGTAGATAGATCACTGTTTTACAGCTCAATCAACTTGTGTTTGAAAAGATGAATGCTCGGTTGAATCAGCATTGAACAATGTCAGTAGAATTCAATGGACCCATTCAATGCTCATAGTGAAGAGCATTTAATTTCATTAGGCCGAAAGCCTCATTCTATTATGTAAAAAACCAGCAGCAAGAACTGCTCCAACCATTTAATTTCATTAAGTGGTAAAATAGTTAGTAGAAATTCCTCGTTTTTAGGTTCAAAAAGTAGTTGAATGTTATCATTTTAATAATATATAGAGAATTTTCTTATTTTGCAACATTTGTTTTGTTAACCTGCTAGCTGGAGGTTTCTTTGATTGCTTTTTTAGAGCGCCGTTGATTTGTATGTTAGTGTAATTTATTGGTTGTTATAAATTCCCATGTTGTTTTGTTTCATTAATTTTTGTTGTGGATCTTATGGTAATTTTTTTTCCGGATGCTTATATTTTACATGGTTTTAAATGTGATTGATTTCTTATATATCTCTATACTTGTTTCTTTATTGTTGTAATGATCACATTTGGGAATTTTGTGGGGACTTTTTCATACTTTAATAATGAAAAGAATAAAACATTATTAATACTGCACCAATCCTGTGACCTATCCTATTATAAAACTAGAAATTGAGAGTTTGTGTACAAACTCAGGGTGTTCGGGTGAATGGTCAAATGAGGTCACGTTGTGTACAACATTTGTAGAACATTACAAGAGGTTTCATGTAGTGAAAGAATCTTGTACGTAGCGTTTGTGGTTCTCAAGATATGAATTTTTCAATTATTTACCGTTTATTTAACTTAATGACGTCATCGATGATGTCATCATTCCAAAAAAAGTTTTGGTTTCGTCTGCACACTAAGGTTTATGTTCATGGTAAGTTTCAAGTTCATACAAGCGTTAGTTTTGTTCAACAAGTTCATAGTAGTTTAACATTTTGTTCAAAATCGCACGAAGAAAGATGAGGCGAATCCCAGCGTAGTGGAATTTGAATTACGCGCGCCTTCAACGGAGTCTGCATGTGTATACACAACCCGTAATGCCCACAGCCACGCAGTGCTGTTTTGTCGTAGAGCATGGATACAATGTAGGCCTACATGAACTACACGCACACACACCCACACACCCACAATACAATAGTAGCATTCACATACATGAATGGCGATACTATCTGGTTTCTACGCGTAATGAATGGAGGTCAACACAAACGCGCGCTTTTACGACCAGAAGGCAAAATTCAACTGGCATTATGTTTGTGCAAAAGTTTGAGCAGGATAACTGATCTTCAAACTGATATTCAAATTTTGCGAATATGATATATAGTTCTTGAGATATGAACTTTTGAAATTTTGAACTTCCTGTTTCAACCGGAAGTAAAAGTCACATGAGGTCACGTTGTGCACGACTTTTGTAGCTAATTACAAGACCTTTTATATGCACCAAATATCTTGTGTGTGGCATTTGTAGTTCTCAAGATATGAACTCTCCAATTTTTAGCGTTTTTTTGAACGTAATGACGTCATCAATGACGTCATCATTCCAAAAATGTTGCTGTTTCGTCTACTCATTAAGATCAATATATATGGTAAGTTTCAGGTTCATACAAGCTTTAGTTTTTGCGAAAATCGCGCGAGAAAGTTCGAGGAGAAGAACACGCAGAAAAAAAAAAAAAAAAAAAAAAAAAAAAACAGAACAATAACAATAGTTGTTCGGCTGGTGGCCGAACACCTAATAAATTACTAGTTTGCTCTCATATGTCTGTATGATTGTTTTATAACTTTGGCCGAATAAACAACAATAATACTAATAGTTATTATATTAAAGCCATTGGACCCTTTCGGTACAGAAAAAAAGAAAAAAGTTCACAGATTTACAAATAACTTACAGGGTTTACAGAAGGTAGTGGTGAAATACTTCTCTTGAAATATTATTCCATGAAATGCTTTACTTTTTGAGAAAACAGTAAAACAATATCAATTCTCGTTAACGAGAATTACGAATTTATTTTAAACACATGTCATGACACGGCGAAACGCGCGGATACAAGGGCGGGTTTTTCCCGTTATTTTCTCTCGACTCCGATGACCGATTAAGCCCAAATTTTCACAGGTTTTTTATTTGATATAGATGTTGATATACTGTTTACCGAAAGGGTCCAATGGCTTTAAAGAATACAGTGTCTTAAAACCTATTATAAATTAAAGGAACACGTTGCCTTGGATCGGACGAGTTGGTCAAAACAAAAGCGTAAACCCTAGTTGGCGTGGATAGGTGTGGCGTGGATAGGCGTGAATTTGAATTTTGTTTGAAATTGAATGAATTTTTGATGAAATTGACAGGGAAAACCTGTTTAAAACATTTATGTTGACTTCAAATGTTTAGGTATATTGACTTGAAGGCAGAAGCTGTAAACATTGCTGGTCCAGATGACCACATCATCCACGACCTACTGCAGAAACTTGTAAGATGGTCTCTCGAAGATGCCAAGTCCGTCCCTAACGCAAAGGTAAGTGTGCACCAATGACTAAGACCAAGTGTACTGTCTAGTTCTTAATATCCAGTTGGTAAGTAAATTGTCAATGCTTTGATGAACACAAAAAAAACTGGCATCCATCACCCATTCAGCTTTACCGACACATCCATGCCTTCATGTGATGCTCTTCCAAACCATGATCAATTAATAACTAACGCGATACACTCACATCTTAGGTCTTTTTTCACAACCTTACACCCATTGCACTCCCATCTCACTTCTTCCTCCCTTTTATAGTGCCTTACCCAATTCACCCCATCTCACACCCCTTCATAACACCTTACCCAGTGTACCTCATCTCACAGGCTCCTTTCCAACCCCCTATAGCGCCTTCCCAATGCATCCCAACTCACCCCTTTTTGGAAGCGCCTCACCCAATCTCACTCCTTCCACCCACTTACACACGTAGTGTTCTTCCCAATGCATTCAGCACACCCTCACACCCTCCCCTTAGTATGACCTCAACCCAATGTACCCCATCTCACCACCAGCCCCCCCCCCCCCCCCTTACATAGCCCTTACTCACTCCATCTCACTCCTTTTCACCCCCACATACATGTAGCGCTTTGTATCGCTTTTGTAAAAAGCGCTTTATAAGTAAGGTTATTATTATTTATTAGCACCCTTCCCAATGCACCCCATCTCACCCCTTTTATTTGGAAGCACCTCACCCAATCTCACTCCTTCCACCCATTTATACATGTAGCGCTCTTCCCAATGCATGCAGCACACCCTCACACCCTCCCCTTATATGACCTCAACCCAATGTACCCCCTCTCACCACCAGCCCCCCCCCCTTTATATAGCCCTTACTCACTCCATCTCACTTCTTTTCACCGCCACATAGCACCCTACCCAATGCACCCCATCTCACACCTTTCCTCCCCTTCTCGCACCTCTTCCCACATCTTAAGGAGAAGCTTTGCCTCTTGGTGATGTCAATGCCAGCCAGTGAGCTCCTTACCATTGCTATGCAGCAGGCTGTCCAGTTTGTCTTAGATCATATCTTGTGGGCATCTCATAACAGTTTCTCTCAGTGGCTGCATCATCGCAAGATACCTCTCATAACCCAGACTGTAGCCACTATCCATTAAAAATAGCAAAACTATAGTATTATTATAGGTTTTCTCGGTCAAATTCAGTAAATGAGCAGCCAATCTCATTTTCATGCGTTCGAATTGAAGCTGTTTTGCCTCTCCAGTTGTTACTGCGTTTCAATTTCAGAATTCGGCCATTCAATTTCGTTTTGAGTAGAGTCAAATTCCTTTAGCACTCTGTTCAAATTAGCGTATCGACATTCTTTTTCGTGACACACACGTCTCAAGAAGCGTCTGCGAATTTGAATGCTGCTTTGATGAATTTTTAAATTGAATGATTATTTTGTTAAATCGAATGACGCAACATTACATTTGATTAATCATAAAACGAAATTGAATTACCCTTTGCAGTAGCATTCGATTTAGCGCGAAAAAGAATAGCTTGGTGGTTAAATTGACTGCTAGTTTGCCTAAATTGACCGAGAAAATCTATAGTACTGTAATAACTAGTTTTAATTTCATAGCGCATTTCAAAAAAGCGTCTCAATGTGTTTTACGGTACATTCATAACATGTACATCAGTGCCCTGCCGTCGATTTCACCAAATTCTTCTTAACTTAGGATTAATCTTAGGACTTCTGATGTTAGGATGCATTGAGCCCATTCTAAGTTACCTATAGTATAAGTTACTCGAGATAGGATTAATCCTGCGTTTCTTGAAAATCGGCTGCTTTAATCTTTCTCAGCTTTTTCTTTCTAACATTCCATTCAAAAAATACATCCCTCAAATTTAACATTGGATCCCAGGTAGGCTTGTGATTTTTCAATGACTAAAAGTACCTCACTGTTAATGTAAAAAAAAAAAAAGGAAACAATGTTTAAAGGAACGTTTCAGAATTGGTAAGCAACAAAAAACTTACCCGCTCTAATGATGATGATAGTGGAAAACACCCCTTAAAATATTTCTGTCTGAAATGTCGTATTGGATGACAAATAAATAATCTAACTTCTCGTTTGGAGTTTATTGCTCATTGAGCATTTTATACATTTTTTTTGGGGCATCGACGCAATGCAAAATTTGTTATCAGTTTTACACTATTCTCTTGTGACCCCGATTGCCGTTCGATCTCAAACTTCTACAGGTTTGTCAGTTTATGTATATGGTGGATTACATAAAGTGCTTACACTGCCAGCAAATGTTTTGTTTGCAAAAACTAATTCTGTAATGTTCCTTTAATGTTGACTTTGAGTCTGGGTAATATCTTTCATTAATATTGCTGTCTATTAAAGTACAAAGTATCTTTAATTTTTAAGAAAAAAGTTATAGAATATTCTCTCAGTGCTTGTTCAAATAAAACAGATTACTTGTTCATTTTAAGGTGTGTAGAAAGTTCCCTCTCATTAAATTTTGGTCTTGTAAACAAAATGCGGATCAAGTAAATACTGTTAAATGCAAGCCTTGCTGTCTTGCAGATTTTTCCTGTAAAAAAGAGCATTGCTTTTAAAGCAATAATTTTCTGTGAAAAAAAGGGACAAACTGTCGAAATAACGTTATCAAGGATACAAGATTACGGTGGGTTCTCATTTTTTTTAAATTATAATTTCAATTTATTTCATCATTCAAGATTATACACACTATACAAAGTTAAGTTCACTGGCCAACCCATTTTAGAAAAAAGTAATAATAATAGCTTCAAAGACTACATTGATCATCATTATTATTAAACACAATGAGCATTGGTTATTGAAGAGAGAAAAACATTTTTTTAAAGTAAAAACTTGTCAAACATTCAGAGAGAAAAAAAGTGATCAGGAAACTGTTTTCTAGTGTTTACAGTTTAATGTTAATATTGTTTCAGATTTTACACTGTATGGGAAGCCAAATATGTACCAATGATTTTGGCGTTGGGCCAGTAAACTCACAAATTGACAAGTCCAGCAGTCTCATGTTTTAAAGGCAGTGGACATTAATTACTGGTAATTACTCGAACAAATTATTAGCATAAACTTTACTTTGTAACAAGTAATGGGGAGAGGTTTTTAATATAAAACATTGTGAGAAACGGCTCCCTCTGAAGTGACATAGTTTTCGAGAAAGAAGTAATTTTCCACGATTTTGATTTTGAGACCTCAGATTTAGAATTTGAAATCAAGCATCTGAAAGCACACAACTTCGTGTGACAAGGGTGTTTTTTCTTTTCTATTTATCTCACAACTCTGACGACCAATCGAGCTCAAATTTTCACAGGTTTTTTATTTTATGCATATCTTGAGATATGTACACCCAGTGAGAAGACTGGTCTTTGAAAATTACCAATAGTGTCCAGTGTCTTTAAATTGATTAATCATACTTAACAGGTGCAATATTGTTTTGTGGTTTGTTTTGGTTGCAAGCTAAAGTCTAATGGTTTGAGCACGGCATGCTTTCACTAAAGTGATTTAATATAGTTTTCAATCCATGCACCCTTGCAAATTGCAATGCAACTACTGGATGCACATATTAATTTGTCGACCCCATAACCTGAGGACTTCTCTTTAAAATTGTTCTTCCATTGTTTGGACCAAGATTTATTTTAGCGCCATCTTCTTTGGTTGTGTACATGGAAGCAACATGAGGACATCATGGATAGGCCTACTGTCAAAATATCCACTTATTATCACTTTGGTAAAGCAGGCCTTGAATTAGACGCAGGTCACAGAGGCTATGACCTCCGTTGCCCCTGGTCTTGGTCTTGGTGCCCCTTCAAAAGTTTCCCATTGACTATAAGATTTTCCAATGGAAGTGCCCTTTGAAAAATGAAAATGGCCTTTACCCTTTTAAAGATACAGACCTGATACTTCAAGGAGGCAACGAAGGTGATTGCCTCCATCCCCTTTGGGCATTGCCTTGGTGCCCTTGAAATGCTCCTGTAGAAATGTACAATTTCCTCATAGGGTGCCCTTACCACTGAGAAAATGCCTTGGTGCCTGTTGCCCTTTCAAAAACGAAGCATACAGGCTTGCTGTATTATTTAAGCCAAGTAGATACCAAATTTCTACATTGCAAAATAGGTTAAAACTGTTCTTTAAACTGTTCACTTATTGTATGTCATTTTCTTAACTTTTGCAATTTTTACTGTCATGCGCCCTCGAATAGGCTGGTCTTGGAGAGAGCGCAATAAGATCATTAAATTATTATTATTATTATAAAAGATTATGAAGAACAAACTAATATTTACTTCAGCCAATCAGTCAGTCAATGCATACATATACATTTGTAGACAAGAAAACAAGTTCTGCACAGAATACATTTGGTACATTGCAATACAATCTTAAAGACATGGTTGAGTTCTGGTTTCAACTTCAAAGACCTGTGTCAAGCAGATTGCTATTACAGAAAAATGAGTTGGAAAACCAGGCAAAGAAAAAATTGAGGCGACATACATGCATGACATGTAGTAAAACGGCTGGTAACCTTTTTATGGTTTAAGCAAAATTATTGTGAAAAAGAGCTGATCTAAAGTACCAGTCTTCATGAGAAAATAAACTGGTACTTTTAAAGTAAACAATATGTTAATTGGTACTAATATTATAAGTTATCACACAAGCGCGAGTGGAATACGGAAAAATATAGCGCTTCTGCGTCCCATATCCAATGAGGCCGAAGGCCGAGTTGGATATGGGACGCAGACGCGCTATATTTTTTCCGTATTTCCACTCGCGCGTGTGATAACGTATTTATCTTCAAGCAAACTTGGCGCGTGACATAGAACACACAAGACGCATGGTAGTGATATTAGCCGTGCAATATAGGTTTTCATCACCACTTCATTCTGCCAATCTGATTGGAGGATTAGCGCGTACTTTAAGATAAAGTTATTTAGCAGTTTTTGACACCAATTGACCTGAGATCTGAAATGCTGAAGAAATTGTTGGCATAAAAATGTACTTGGTATCGTGCATTGGAGAGCTGTTTATAGTTTAAAACATTGTGAGAAACGACTCACTTAAGTTTTTGAGAAAGAATTAATTTCTCATTAAAGTAATTGAATTGAATGGAGACCTCAACTGAATTCAAGCTTCTGAAAGCACATAACTTGTGCGACAAGGGTATTTTTCCCCCATTAAACCCTGTAAGTTTAATGTAAATCTGTGGACATTTTGAAAAAAGTAATTGAATCCTTTAAAGGCCAGTCTCATAAGGCCTGCTTCTAAAGGTAGAAAAAATATCCTAAACAATTTCTGCTCGACAAATAAGCAGGGAACCAATCACAACTGTGCAAAGGACATTGTATTTTGGTTGGTAACAGTTGCAGTATACAAAATTGTTTTTTTTTCTTTTAGAAGTAAATTTGTGTGTTTTTCAAAGACTTTTTAGGCAGGAAATTGGGCCTTGTTCATTGTTAAGTAAGGAATCTAATGTGTTTCAATTTGATTATCACATGCCATTTAAAATGGAACCAAATTATTCCTAGGTTTAAGACTCTTGTTTGAATACTGTCGTTGCTATTGAATAAAAAACACGCTTGGTGTTTCAATTATACAAAAAAGCACATTGGCATGAAGCATATAAAACCTGCCATCAAATATTACACTCAAAGTAATGTTCACAAAAACTGGTACAGGATGCATTTATAATATTGACCAACAATGGATTGGTTAATAATAAGAAAACTTTTTTTTTCTTCACAATTTCAACTAAAACCTTGGTCTGTATTTTGTTTGATTACTTTAATTTGAAGTTGACAATACTAACTTCCTGGTTTTTCTGTTTGAGTCCCAAGTCCATCAAAAGATTGACCTACATGTACATGTAGTTCAGAATGTGAATCATAAGCATTTAACGACAATGACATCTGGGCCCCAAATCCAATTAAGGGAGCTCACAGGATTGTTGGCAAATAAATTACTTGCGATGTATTGTTACTGCCAGTAATGTTTCTCAGATTAAAATGTTGAGGGATAAAAACGGATAAATGTTTTAATAAAGTGATTACTTCAAAGATAATAATAATAATAACAACCGCATTTCTATAGCGCCTAACACCTCCAAAAGAAAGTCTCTAAGCGCTCAGAGGAACCAAAAGAATAATTAAGTATAAGATAATTTGAATAGATGTGTTTTGAGAAGAGTCTTGAAACTTGAGATCGTGGTGGCTTGTTTGATGTGTAGAGGGAGATTGTTCCATAAGTGAGGTGCAGCAAACTGAAAACTACGTTGACCATATGCTTTGGTGGTAACTTTAGGGATAACGAGGGTGTCTTTAATAGATGGTGTCTTTGTTAGCGGAACGGAGGTGTCTAGTAGGATAACTGATTCTCAGCATGCTTTACACTATTGAAAGGTAATGAACTACTAACCAAGTAAGTTTTTATTGCCACTAATCCTAAAGGTATAAAGTAATTACCAAATGTACTTCAAATTATGTTAATTCTTCTGATTCAAAAATGTGCCGCACTCGGCAAGTCGATGCGTTGCAGTTGTATGTTGTTACACATTGTAAACCAATTCGATGTGCAAGACTGAATCACATCACTAAGTAATCAATGAGCCGTTACTCAAGCAAGAACCAATAAGAAGATTTTACTTGCTAAGTGCTGCCAGGTCGTAATGCAGTTTCCTGTAATAAGTTACCGCCTAATATGTAAATTTGAAATCCTCATATTATAGAGATAGTTGCTATTCAAAATGGTTCGGGCAAGCTTTATGCAAAATACATACAATCCGAACTGTATACCGTCTCTTACATAACTTCGTAAAAGCTTGCATGAATTATAAGCTACAATGTAGTATGACAACTGTCAGTACAGTCTAAGTGTTAGCACAAAAACTTACTTGGTCATGAGGAAAAGAGAGCCGATAATATTAAAATACTTTGGGAGCCTTTAATTACCCATTTGAAAGCACACAAATTTGTGGTACAAGGGTGTTTTTTTCTTTCACTATTCTCTTGCAACTTCAACAACCAATTGAGTCAACATTTTCACAGATGTGTTATTTTATGCATTGTTGGGGATACACCAAGTGAACATACTGGTCTTTGAGAGACTTTGACAACCAAACTGCGTCCAGGGGTCGATTTCACAAAGAGTTAGGACTAGTCCTAGGATATATTTAAAACTTAAGGCTAGTCCCAACTCGAGATAAGACTAGTCTTAACTCTATGTTACTTCCCTTGATGGGAAGATCATTTAAACAAACAAACAAACAAACAAACAAACAAACAAACCTTGACTTGGGTCAAACCTCATGCAGCATAGACTGCAGTAATCCATAAGATGCGTTGATGATACCCCACGAAATAAGCGCCCGACTGAAATTAAGGTGTACCCCACGAAACATGGTCCTCCACCTGCGTCCCCTCTCGTTGTACACAATGTTGAATGTCCTCCATACAGACATGAATTCTTCGTTCACTTTGGACTGCATCCTGGTCTTGATGACATTAAGAGGGTACCAGATGGTACTCAGAGAGGCTCCTAGGATGGCACCACTCACAAAGTCCATGCTGATCTGTGAGGGGATAAATAATTGTGTGGATTTTTAAATAGGGGAATCAATGTGTGGTGAAGAGGTTTTCAACTAGTGGTTTAATCCCACTGAGGCCTGGTTCTTGATAGTTTTACCGAGACGAAGTGGGTGTGTATAAACCTTTGTTTATGACCAGTAAAAAGTGTTGAAACATGGGCGCGACACGCCTGCTTGCACCTGTTGTTATAAGACGGTTTCTTCATTCCTATTGGTCGAGAGCAACGGCCTGGACAGTTGTGCCACATCACGCGATACCCACACAGCATTCCCTTATAAGGAGTTGTTTACCCGAGGGTGGCGGAGGGCTTTACCATTTCGTAGCTGGAGGGGTGTTGTGTTGAAAGAAATCATTGAACAATTATAATTTTTGCATATATTTTACTTTTTGACCAAAAAGTTTTGATACTTTTGACCGAAAAGGTATTTATGAATGGGAATCAAATGAATGAATGGGAACTAATTTACCTCGACTTCGTCTCGGTAAAATTATCAAGAACCAGGCCTCGTTGGGATTAATCCACTAGTTGAAAACCTCTTCACCACACATTGATTCCCTTAATTATCTCCTTTGGTAACTGTACCAGAAGATGGGGTGGAGGTTGGAGTAAGAGAGAGAGTGTGGAGTGGTGTTGAATGTTCAATTGTCAATTATGGATCACCAAACAATACCTTCTCAGCTCTGGACGCATCCTTTGGTACTAACTCTTGCAGCTTCTCTCGCACCGTGAAGAAGATTGCGCTGCTGGGTCCATTGCGTAACAAGATAGGCGTCAAGCCGCGATAATACTCGCGCAGTCCGTAACCCCTAAGCTGACGGAATACTTGAAAGGTGTTGTTAAACTTCTCCCCGTGCCGGTGATCTTGAAGGAGCGACTGGACACGCTCAAAGGGGACTAAAACTGCCTCTGTTGAGCCTGTAGCAAAAAAAAGTGAAGTTATTTTTAAAAATGTACGCAATAGTGATTACCACAAAGGAAACTTTACTTGCGTGTTCAAGCAGATTCATGTGAAGTGTATCAACAATGTTAAACTGTACCAGTTGCAATGTCCCAAAACATCATCGCTGATACAATTCACATTATTGAGAATTTATAGTAATTAGTTCTTATAAAGCGGATTTTACAGTGAACATCTCAGTGCGCTTTACATTAATGCTCTGGTCACTGGGCCAATAACATTCCGTTTAAATCTTTCTCAGCTCCCTTGGGAGTATACAGCCCTGCCATGGCACTCCAACAAGGCCTTTTTTATACACAATATCAACCTCTACCCTTGCAGGTACCCATTTATACCCCTGGGTGAAGAGAAGCAATTAGAGTAATAAGCATTTGCTCAAGGACACAAGTGTCATGACCGGGATTCGAACCCACACTCCAATGACTCTACCACCAGAACTTGAATTTGATGCTCGGACATGACACCTTTTAAGTATCATAAACGCAAACCCTTTCCATAAGTTTTCCATTACCTGACAGTAATGCAGCGAAGAGTTTAGAAGTTGATAACTTGCAATCAATATGACTAATGATGATCCTGGTGTACTGGTCGTAGAGTCCGAACATAAGCGACAATCCTGACATGCGTTGTAAGAGAGGGGGTAGCACTCCTTTGTACAAGTTCCTGAGGCCTTCTTTTTGCATCTGGCGTATGGCTTTGTGCATCCTGATGCTGTGAAGCTGCTGGCGGAAGATGACTTTATTGACGGGGAACGTTACGATAATGTTAACGAAGGCGGCCCCCGCTCCCGACGTATACTCAACCCAGTCCGGTTGGTTTGTAACGTTCGTAAGAACCTTGCTTCCAGTATTGGGAACGGGGTTGCGCACCACCGGGAGGGCGCTGTTTGCGGACAGAACCTCCTTCTTGTGAATGTCATTTTGGGTGTCCTTGAGTTGCACATGTTGTGGTTCTTTGCCCATGTTATGGGTCGGTTGCGATGTGGTGCATCGGTGTCCAGCCTTGATGTCATTTGGTCTGCAGTGACGGGTAGAATGATTACCCAGCAGGGTACCAGGAGGATAGTTACAGGTGAGAATCAAAATTCTGCTTTGTTGGCGTTCCCTTTGATGTTAAAAGCTTCTGTTAAAAACAATTTTTTTTCAAATAAAATTATTTCTCTCTCAACTGTCTTAAAAGCAAGTCTGGAATGGATTGCACAAAGAGTTAGGACTAGTCCTAACTTAGGACTAGTCCTGGGAGATATATTAAAAACGTATGGCTAGTCCTAAGTTAGGATGAGTAACTGGTCCTAACTCAAGATAAGACTTGACTTGACTCTTTGTGAAGTCCACCCCTGTCGGATACCCATTTCGGGACTAAGCTTACTTAAGACAATGTTGTTAGCGCAGAGCCTGACTTAACGTATAAATACCAGAGAACAACACATTAAGTCTAACCAGAAAAGAAAAAGAAACAGCCACTGTGCTTGTTTAGTGCATAATGATGGGCTCTCTAGCTACATGTAGAAATTAACATTTCGTTTGCTATAACTAAAAGATACATTGTTGTGTGCCAAAAAACTAATTAAACACTAACACTAACACAGCACTGTTTACTTTGTATCTAATTATGGAAGTCCAAAACAGGCTGCACCAAATAATGTCCAAACAACCAAATGAAAGATCAGATTGTAGAATTTAGCATTGATCATAATATTTTATTAACCCCATAAACTCCCCAATGAATGGAATCATTGCAAATTTCACTTGGTTAAAAGGGCAAAAATGAACGTTCGCCAAAAGGTAAAGTTTATCGCGAATGACAAAATATCAAGAGAGGGCGCTGTTGAACCCACACAAAGTGCGAGTCGTGAATGACGACATACACCGCATAGCAAACTGCCCCATATGCCATCCCACAATGCATTGCGGTTCTGAATCACAGTAAACCTATGCTCCATTAATTTATGGAGGAAGAAAATTCAAACGTAGAGTAGAGTTTCCTAAAAAAATAAAATAGGCCATTATTGTCTGTTTATTGATACTAACTTACTAATACTACTACCTACCTAGTTTATTCCCACAAACTTTTTTGATTTCTAACATTGCAACAAAATTAAACCATGTTTCTACCTCCATAAATTAAACTGTGAACTGTAAAAACGATGTTTACGCCCAACGAACAAATAATGTTTGATAAAACATGTATTTTAATCTATTCCTATCCTAGATTGCTCAATGGTTGCTTGAATGGTCACGGTCAAACGCAGGACAATCTGTCATGAAATCATGATCATGCACTCTCATCATGATCGTTATTTCAGTGCCTTTTTAAACCGCCCACACCACCGACCATGGAGGTATGCCCACACAAACGTTACATTATGTTTGTCTCCTGTGCAACAACAATACTCACCTCGAATATTTAAATATCTTGCCTTGAGTACGATCTCATTCACATGTTGTGCACTCACAACATAACTGAAAACATAGACCTAAAAAAGTAAACCACACTATTTTGTGTATTGTGTTGACCCGGCCCCGGATAAATGCATTCCAGCACTCTTCGTGTACCAAGCTAGACTTGATTCCAAGTCTGCCGTCGTGGCTTTTGGTCCACGTAGCGCCCTCTTGTTAAATCTGTGCGTGGGGCGTTTTTCGTGGCAGAGGAATAACCACAATCTCAGACTTGAAATTAAGTCTAGTAGTACAGCTTGGTCTCGGCAAGTGAGCGTGGCCGAAACAGAACAAGCGTTTGGTTTCAGGTCAAGGTTTGCATTGAACTTAAAGGCGATAGTCGTCGGGTGACAAGCCAGCGTGAGCAAATTTACCGCAGACGACCGTCACATGCATTTCATAAACAATTTTGTGCGGTCGGTGCACAGACCGCCCGACCGAGAGTTGCTGATGCTGTAAAGTACCGTTTTGTGAGTTTGCAGACTTCGTGGAGCACGGTTTTAACACACTTGCTCGAGTGGCCACTCAACTGGAATGGTCTGCATTCAAAATGACTCAGTCAATTGTTATTCAAGGTAAACAATTCAAAATTACTTTACTTGTGCATACTTTACGAATGGGAAGGGGTGGGGGCAAAGTCACACATGAATGAGGGGGGGGCGTGGCAAAACTATACATGATTTTTTTTTATTGCGGGGGGTGGGAGGGGAGGCGAGGGGGTTGCGATTTTTCAATTTAATCAAACTATTTTGTGTAATTTTGATCTGGTGGGGGGGGGGGGATTTCATGTAGTTTGATTTGATTGAAGAAGTTTTATGATTATTTACTATTTACTTTTTAGAGTTTTTAGACCCAGAGTGTTGACTGGGGCGCTAGATTCCTTTTTCTAAAAAATTTTACCGATAATGTCAAAATTTCGAAAAGAGGAATCTAGCGCCCAAGTCACTGGGTATACTTTTTACTAGGCATTTATATTAATATTAAGATTGTTATTTTGTGTAAAAAAATTCTTAAAATGAAGGGCAAACATTCCCTATCCGGACACCACCTTTTCACAAATTTTTCCAAAAGGTATTCTCATTTTTAGGTGTCTGAGCTTCTATTGTCTTTCAATAATTCAAATGAAAAAGTGGTGGCAGGCAGAAGTGCGGAAACTTTTATGTTACATTGTGAAATGAAAAACTCTCTGACCCGCATTCACTTAAAAAACTAAAAAGGTCGACACATATTGAAATCTCTAGCCATAAACAACATCTTCACTTAGTCAAGAATAAGATAAACTGAAGTAAAATCATGAAGTGTTTGAAACAAAATTGTACTGATTCTCTAGCACATACGGCTGGCCTATTGCAAACATTGCTGAATGCCTTCACTTTATGAACAACATTTTGTTAACATCAATTTTATTTGTTCTTCTTTTTCCATAGTTGGCCAATGTGGAAATCAGGTAAGACAAATGTGTATTTTGAGACAACACCAATTTCAGGTTGTATGAAGTAAAAGCACTCCGTACTTTCCTGAGTCCTTTGAAAAAAATCACTAGGCATATATTAGTTTACTCGGGCGGGATTAGAACCCACGACCCTTGCAAGTCTAGAGCAATTTCTTACCAACTAGACCACAAAAATTTCCCGGTAGCTCTAGACGTGCAAGGTATGTGGGTTAGAATCCAACCGAGTAATTTTCCTGTGTTTTTGGTTTACAGGACTTGTGGAAGTACCGAGTTTGCATCGCTTACACACACCGTTGTAAGGGTTGATTGCCACTTTCATTATAAATACACCCCTTATCTTCCAATATGGCAAGTTAATAGTGAGCTTTTGTTATTGTGATATCAATGATGTGAAATCTCTCAAACATTCATAGACAAACATCACAAAGCTAGGCCAAAATATTAAAGCTTTGTTTTTTTCCTACTGACTTAGATTGGATGTCGGTTCTGGGATCTAGCGCTGAGAGAACACGCAGCACACAACAAGAATGGCGTTTATGACGACTCATTGAGTAGCTTCTTCCTTAATGTAGATTCAAGGTCAGTTGTCCATGTTTGCTGACCTTTGCACTTTGACCTCACATCACATTATTTTGGAGGCTGTGCACAAAATTGGTAAGGTTGCACAAATAATTGTTCACAGGTTTACAGGTTTTCTCTGTACGTGGTTCTCAAAAATTACAGTTTTCAAGTTGACAAGTTGACAGGATCGTGAGCAACAAATGAGGGGGTAATCATTCATAGAGTTGTAAGAACTAGAGGGCACACTGGTGATCCTTCTTGCACAAACGCGACGGGACCGCAAGGAGACATGCGCGCGCCATTCTGTATGCACATTGAAACACACATTGGAGTTTGTGTTTATTGAACGCTACGCAATGCTGTTGTCAACATACATGTACATGACATAGAATGGCCGCACCAACACAAGCTGTACGATGCCAGTTTTGTCAACTTAAGAAATGGCCGCCTGTGCGCTTGCCAGGCCGTGTGTATAGGCCAGTGCGCCCTCTAGTTCTTTTATATAACTCTACATGGGGTCCCTCGGAATTGCAGTCACTTAAAGGCACCGTACTCCTTGCGGGCTGATTGGTGTATTCCAATATATGCATAAATAACAAATCTGTGAAAATTTTGGCTAAATTTTTTATCAAAATTGCAAGAAAACTTATAATGATTCAAGCTTGAAGCCTTTTAAAACACAAGTGCGAAATAACTTTTCTCATAAACTACCTTACTCACAGTGTTTTATACTCTCAACAGCTCTCCATTGCTTGTCACTAAGTAAGGTTTTTATGCCAACAGTTAGTTTTGGTAATTACCGATTGTTTCCAATGCCTTTAATGTGCATCGTCTTAAAAAGAGGAAGAACATGTACACTATTGCAGTATTGGTAGTGATGGTATTTGTTTTCATTCTTTAGGCATGAACATCCAGTCAGCATTAGGGTTGGTGATGGGAAAAGCAAAGTTCGAACCCTCAAAGCCAGAGTGAGTCATCTGTTTTACATTTATTTGACTGAAATGTATCGAGAGCGAGACTTGAGCCTGTCACCACCGGATTAACGTGTTGGTGTTTCACCAACTGAGCTATCTAGCCCTAGAGTTGGCAGTCTCCCTATTTTGTTGGTATACATCTTTGTCTGGGGCTGCCAGTGGCGCCGATTGCGGCGCATACCGGCGCTATAAAAGTGTACATTATTATTATTATTATTATTATTATTATTATTATTTAACCTATAACTGTCGTATAACCAGGGATCACACCCAAGTTTACAATACACAACCTGGAAAGCACTCCTGACATGTAGAATAGAGATCGTTGGGTGGGCTTGCCAATTGGTATTTCATGACCTTGCACATTTTTCCCAGGGATCCTGGGCTTCCTTTTTGCAATTGGGCAAAACACCCTTTTTTTCAACCAATCATGCCAATCAGGTGCAGTTATGTAAAACAAAGTGCAGCACGCTGCATTTGTGCGGGAACCTCACTTCGGTTCAGCTTCCATCCAAGTCAATACCAAAAGCCAACCCATTGTTAAAGACACTGGACACTATTGGTAATTGTCAAAGAACAGTCTTCTCACTTAGTGTATCTCAACATATGCATAAAATAACAAACCTGTGAAAAATTGAGCTCAAATTGTTCGTCGAAGTTGCGAGATATAAATTAAATAAAAAACACTCTTGTCACACGAAGTTGTGCGCTTTTAAATGCTTGATTTCGAGACCTCAAATTTTAAATCTGAGGTCTCAAAATCAATTCGTGGAAAATAACTTCTTTCTCGAAAACTACATCACTTCAGAGGGAGCCGTTTTTCACGATGTTTTATACTATCAACCTCTCCCAATTACTCGATACCAAGTAAGGTTTTATGCTAACAATTATTTTGAGTAATTACCAATAGTGTCCACTGCCTTTTAACTCTTGAAGTTGTTTGTGACCTCAGAGAACAATTGTCAAATAATAATGATTTTTTATTTTTTATAGGCGGTACTGATTGATATGGAGGAGGGAGTGGTCAATGAGTTACTCAAGGGCTCTGTCGGTGAGTTGTTTGATCACAGACAACTGATAACTGATGTCTCTGGATGCGGCAATAACTGGTAAGAATGTGTCCTCCCATAAATAACAATGACATAACATTTATAAGGCGCACAGTATCTGAAGACTTTTCAAAGGCGCCAGTTTCTAGAAAGTCCATTTGTTGGTTGATTGAACGACAGATTGAAAAGAGAAGTCTTGAGGTTGTGTTTGAATGTGCATTACACACTCTACTAGAATTCTAGCTCTGTTTGCCAAGTCCAAACTGTTACTAAAGATGTACTGTTTAAAGGCAATTGGTAATTGTGACAGTCCAGTCTTCTCACTTGGTGTATCCCATCGTAAGCATAAAATAAGCCTGTGAAAATTTCGGCTCATTCGGTCATCGAAGTTGCGAGAAAATGATGAAAGAAAAAACACCCTTGTTGGACGTATTTGTATGCTTTCACATAGGAATAAAAGAGATGTAGCTAGAAGTCTTTTATTATTTTAGTGAGAAATTACCTCAAAAACTACATTACTTCAGAGGGAGTCGTTCCCCACAATGTTTTATACTACCAACAGCTCTCCAATGCTGGGTACCAAGTCAGTTTTTAATTTAATATTTGTTTTGAGTAATTACCAAACATGTACCTTCCCTTTAATCTATAAGTGAATGCCTGTCTTGATTTGCACTTTAAAAGTCTGGCTTTAGGTGGACTGTCTTATCTTGTCTGAGTGATGTTGGGCCAGCAGTGGTTTTCCACTTGGTTTACCAATACAATTTGGTATGCCACTGCTCTAGACATTCTAGAATTGCAAAGGTCGTGGATTTGAATCCCACCCGAGTAATTACCTGTTTTTTTTTTGTTTTTTTTTACAGAACTCTGGTAAGTACTTAGTATACAGTGCTAAAAGACATCGGTGTATACGGGTAAAAACAAAAAATATTCTTTATCCAAATGCAAAATTTAACCTCCATTAAATATTAATTCCATTGTTGTATTTTTCTTTGCAATACTAGGCACTATTAATAGTAATGCTCTCTTTTGGTATCTTATCCAAATGCAAAATTTAACCTCCATTAAATATTAATTCCATTGTTGTATTTTTCTTTGCAATACTAGGCACTATTAATAGTAATGCTCTCTTTTGGTATCTTACACCCATGTGTATTCGGCACTGTATACTCAGTACTTCCTCCGAGTTCTGTGAAAAACCCCAATATAGCAGCGGGTCAATTAAATTATTATTATTTATTCTTGCTATTTGATTATTATTGCTACACTGTACATGTATTTCATTTTGTATTTAACACCTATATCAGGGTCAAATTTTCATTGAGGAATTAACATTTAAAGCAGTAACTTGCTACTAATAAGAATGTAAATATATCAGACACTGTTTAGATGCAAATTTTTATTTCTTTTGTTTAACTTGTAGGGCAGTTGGCAATAAGGTGTATGGTGTTCGGTACAGAGAACACATCTCAGAATGTGTGAGACGAGCTGCAGAACAGTGTGATTGCTTACAGTGTTTCTTCATCACACACTCTATGGGTGGAGGTAAGTCTACTATCACTCTGTCTGTCAGTCTTCTAATCACACCGTGGCTCATTTCATAGAGCTGCACTTAGTTTATCCCATAATTTGCATAAAGTAACAAATCTGTGAAAATGTTGACTCAATTGGTAATCCAAGTTGCAAGAATGAAAGAAAAAACACCATTGTTGCACAAATTTGTGTGCTTTCAAAAGGCTGCAGGCCTGAAGTCTTTTATTATTTGAGTGAGAAATTACCTCTTTCTAAAAGACTACTTTACTTCAGAGGGAGCCGTTTCTCACAATGTTTTATACCATCAACAGCTTTTCATTTCTCAGGTTTTTATGCCAACAACTATTTTGAGTAACTACCAATAGCGTCCAGCCATTTTACAGTAAGCATATTTTTGTCAACTAGGGTGGGATATTACTGGGGTGGGATTTGAACCCGCAACCTTTGCACTTTCTCTCTATTTAGTCAATGTCTGTCTCTCATTCTCATTTCTGTACATACAGGTACAGGGTCAGGTGTGGGAACATCAATACTCCAACTACTTCAAGATGATTACCCAGATGTATACAGGTAACCTTTGTAGAATATTAATAATAATAATAATAATAATAACAAAGAACACTCAATAGAGTGCCGGTATCCGCCTCAGGAAGGCGCTCATGGCGCTTGAGGAGAGAAAGAAAAATTAGGACTGAGGATTGTGTTAAGCTTGGGCGATATCACGATATTATCGAATATCGCGATGTTAATTTGGACACGATTTCGATATCGGATGGATTTGGTTTTAATCGAAATATCGATATATCGCGATATATCGATATATCGATTATATATCGCGATGTATTTGCTAGCTGATACCCCATAGGTTTGGAGTAAAACCAGAAGAATAGGTCATTAGAACACCTCTCTTATACTAGGACTGTCTCTTCTACAACTTTCACTTGGAGTTTTAAGACTGATGATGTCAAATTTCATTAATCGCGATTATATCGAATATCGCGATATATTGTCGGCGATATATCGTGAATAAAATAAATCGATATCGCCCAAGCTTAGATTGTGTGAGTATGCTTGTTTGAACAGGTGAGATTTTAAGTTTGTCTTGAATGTTGTGATAGATGGAAAAGATTTGACAGTCAGTGGGAGTTGGTTCCACAACCGGGCTGATGCCACAGAAAATGACCTATTGCCCCAAAAGAGTGGAAGTTCTGGGCTGATGAAGCATCATGAGCTCATTATAACGCAGTCCGATGTGTGCTGAGGTGATGGGTGGATGAGGTTGATGAGGTATTCTGGAGCATTGTTGTAAAGGATTTTGAAAATGAATAGAGCAAGTTTGTACTGAATCCTGTGTGATATTGGAACTTAAATCACTCTGAAAACCGTGCATGTTTTTGAACATTGGGACCTGTGAAAGTGCGCAAGTGTAGCTCCTTCACATGTTAAAGCAGTGTACCTGGACCAAAGTGGTCCCAAAATAAAAAATAAGCAAGAAACTTGCAATGTCTTTTAATTTTGAACCCTTTTTCCTAGGAAGAGGTCTAATGCTGGGAAAGCTAGCTATGTACAAAGATTTGTCTTTGTTATCAGGATGGGATGTTGATCAATTATTGGATAAACTCTTTATTTCGACAAGGCTTAACAGCTCTTTATTTGTTGTTCTAGATTGTTGTGATGTAGATTTCAAAAAATATGTATTTGCTGTCAGTCTAAATGTAAGGATTTCTTCCTGCCTATGCTTTTTAATTGTAGATGGCCGAGTTGACTTGGTTTACTTTCTATTTGTTGTAATTTTTTACATGCCCTCACTCTTTTATAAGTTGTATATTTCTCTAAATTTGTAATTTGTTAACGTTATTCTTGTTTAAATAGGCATTACGTTTGCATCAGGGACAAGAGATATTAATTTTGGTTTTTACCCATATACACGGATGTGTGTTAGCACTGTATACAAAAATCACCTGGGCATACGTGGGTGTTATTCTTCTTGTTATGCCTTTGCTTGTATGTGTTATTTTATACACAGGGCCGACAAGCTATCATGACAATACATATTTATAATACTTAACCTTTAAATCATTAGATTTGTCACACCAGTGTACCCTTCCAATGATGATGATGTGATTACGTCACCCTACAACAGTGTCTTAGCCATGCATCAGCTGACAGAATATGCAGACTGTGTCCTCCCAGTGGAAAACCAGGTATTGTAATCAAGGTGAAAGTCTTTATCCACTTACCCTTGGGATTTCTTAAACCCAGAGACTTGGTTCACAAGCTTTGCATATTGTGAATATAAATAATTGTGACCCACTCTGTGAAAATGAGTCACATGTCGCCCAATGCAATATTAAGTTATGGACAGTTTAATGTGGAAGATGTGAAAAAAAAAAAAAAAGTTAACCTTTAGAACACTTACTTTTAGGCAATAAAGCTATGAATACAACAATTTTGTGATCATACTTATGTCTAATTTGTATCCTTTTGCACACAATGGTAGTTTAAAACATCATTTTACTTGTAATTCGTTTTTCACAAAAAATGGTGTAGTGGCTAATTTCAAACGGGAGTAACTCAGCAACGCGATACACTCCAAAGCTTAAACACATACCAAATTACTGCTGCTGATGTGTTCTTTCCATCCATGCATATAACTCAATTCTTGAAATTGCCTACATGTGACTCATTTTCACAGAGCGGGTCACAATTGTTACATACATGTACATGGCCAGACTGGGTGTGTATGGAATTTATTATTAAATCCTTGTGTGTTGATTCTTGAACTTTTTAAACTTTTTGATATATTTTGCTTTTTAAACTTGTGCGAGCAATGTTATTTCCTCTTTTTGGAGAGGAATAATTTGTCTTATGTATTATCAATGACACAATACCATTTTCTGCCTGCCATACTGCATGTTCATGGCATGCTGGAATCTCGGAACTCTGTTACTAGATTTCTGTTTTTTTTTTAATGTGCACTCACGAGCCTGAATGTGTTCACCTTGCTATCTGATAATGACTTATTTGAATTAATTTGAATTGATTAGAACTGGTTATTTAGTGGTTGAGAGCAGTTACAGCTGAATCTTACTGTACTCGCAACAGTTTCTATCTTGATGTTATTTGTTTATTGAATGACTATTTGTGATTTACTGGGGGACTGCTACTTTTTGTTGTTGTTTTCTTTTGTGTTAATGTTTAATTTTTAATTGTGTAGCCTACACCCGGTTCTTATTTTTTAAATGGATTTTAACTTTATTTATAGTAGACGCGCGAAACCAAAGTGCATTTCACTGGATGTGTGTGTATATTATAAAACCATTAGGGGAGATGGCCTTGGCTTTTTATCCAAACCATTATTGTATAGTCCGTTTTATTCATTGACCATCCTTTTGAACTCACTACTTTGCTTTTAATCATTTTAAGTACCTTTTCGTTACAATCTTTCTAGGCTTTATCGGAAATCTGTGAGAAGATCAACCAGGCTCTCCCGACTGACAATTTTGGCAAGAGGGTTTACGGAGCTACGGGGAAGGCTAAGGCTGGTACTGCCATCTCTTCGTCTGACGCTGGGTCTGGTAAAAAAGGATCAGAGAAACCATTTGATCAGATGAATAATATCGTAGCTAATCTACTGCTGAACCTCACATCGTAAGTCTCTGTACAGTTTTTTATTCAGGGCTGGTGTAGTTAATAACTATTTATTGCTAAGTAAAGTACTGTGTTACTAAGTGTGTACAGACAGACTTTTCGTATTTTTTCACATTTTTTTCTTTTTATTTCCTCTAGAATTGCAAGGGTTGTGGGTTCAAATCCCACCCGAGTAACATGCCTTTGATATTTTTTCACAGGACTCGGGAAAGTACTGAGTAAACAGTGCTAACACACATCGGTGTATATGGGTAAAAAAAAATAATATTTTTTCACAGGACTCGGGAAAGTACTGAGTAAACAGTGCTAACACACATCGGTGTATATGGGTAAAAAAAAACAAATAATAATAATATTTTTATTTCCTGTTTTTTGGGGGGTGGTATTTTCTGCTTTTGTACAGCGCTTTGATCCTTGTTAAAAGCATTTAAGAAATACCTTTTATTTTGTATTGTTATAATCTAAGACGAATTGATGGCGCCGTTGCACGTTCACAATGGATATTGTTTTTGCATCACCCTTCTGCGTGCAACTGCCGTCAAGTAATACATTTAGCCATCGATCAAAGATCTGCTTGGGTTGGAACGTCAGGCTGTTCACTTTTTTTTTAAGAGATGTTAAATTTGCATCGTGGATAAAGAATATTAATTTTTGTTTTTTTACCCATATACACCGATGTGTGTAGCACTGTATACTCAGTACTTTCCCGAGTCCTGTGAAAAAAATCACAGGCATTTTACTCGGGTGGGATTCGAACCCACGACCTAGCAGTGTCATACCAACTAGACATTTTTTTGCATTGATACCATAGGTCCTTTTGGTTGGTAAGCATGTACAACTGGAATCCAACTTGTTGTTTTTTGTGAATTGTACATAATCTTTTTAACAATTTTCTGGAAACACTTCCCTTTTTTGTTTTTTTATTATGTTTTTCTTGTACCTATATCTTCTAAACTCAATTCAGCCCTCGGGCTGTGATGTTTGAATTTTTAATAAACCAATAACAATAATAACAACAGCTAGTTCTATTTTCTCATATGTGGTCTTTTTTCATTTTCCAGGTCGTCGCGGTTTGAGGGAAGCCTGAATGTAGATCTGAATGAGATCAGTACTAACCTAGTACCGTTTCCTAAGATACACTACCTAGTGGCCAGTCAGACACCGTTGTATTCTCTACTGGATCTCAAACTTCCTCCAAGAAGGTAAACACATTTACTCAAGCTTTTTAGCCTTTGTTTACATACATGTAATCAATAACTTTTGTTTCTCCACATTTATAGACACTGGACACTATTGGAAACTGTCAAAGATTAGCCTTCACAGTTGGTGTATCTAAACATATGCATAAAATAACAAACCTGTGCAAATTTGAGCTTAATTGGTCATCGAAGTTGCGAGATAATAATGAAAGAAAAAAACACCCTTTTCACACAAAGTCATGTGCTTTCAGATGCTTGATTTCGAGACCTCAAATTCTAAACTTGAGGTCTCAAAATCAAATTCGTGGAAAATAACTTCTTTCTCGAAAACTACGTTACTTCAGAGGGAGCCATACTCAAGGTTTTATGCTAATAATTAATTTGAGTAATATGCAATAATGTCCACTGCCTTTAAATTCCTTATCATCTCATTTGTCATGTTAAGGTATTTTACATCTATGTTTTAACCTATCTTGAAAGCCCTTGTATGTGTGTATGTTTGTAATATAGTTTATTGCTGTTTATATACGTACATGTACATGTATTTATATTGGATATTTTTATATTTCAAGATATTCTTGTGCTCTTAGGACCAGCTAGAGAGGAGAGCCTCTAGACAAGAAATGTGTTTCTTTTTTAAAAGGCTATCTTTCGGACTCCAGCTGTTTCTTAATGTTTCCTCTATATTTTTAATTGCTCATTGCTGTATCTTTTGATGTTTTTACCTTGTTTATGTGCATTATTGTTCTTTTTGCTACCTGAGAAATATAATAATAATAAAACACACATCAATGATTTTGTTATTATTATTGTTATTTCTCTCATTCAATACTTATCTATTTACTTTTGTCATTTTAGTTTGTATTTTAATTCTTTGTATTTTGTCGTCAGCATCTTTTAATATCATTGTTTGTCTTGTCTGTCTTGTCTGTTCTTGTATGGTTATTTGCTGTTTGTTTGTTTGTCTGTATAAAGGCTGTTTTCTACAAGCTTTGGCTGACTTTAACAGCCTCATGCTCTCGCTCCCCTCTTGTAGGCCTACATAGTTAATCCCTATTCATTTATTTAATATGCTTTAAAGATGCTATGTCAGATTTTTGGCCGATTTGACCCAACAATTTTGATTTAAAATTCAATAGGTATTTTGATGGGGGTCGAGAAAGTTACAAGCTTTCATTTGAGCCATTGCTCGAAAAAGTCTGCCAATTATTAGCATCAGTGAAATAAAGTGCTCAAAATTAGTTTTTGTCGGGATCCCGACAATATATGATGTGACCAATTCTTATGTGTTTTGTAAGAACAATTTTACATTGTTGTCATGGTTCCTGACCATTAACAGTAAAAGTTAAACTTTTTTTCGTTAGAGCAGGTGATACTCTTTGAAATACCATTCACTAACTCAAAAGAAAATTTTTTTTACTGTTTGGGGTCAAAAATCTGACATAGCATCTTTAACAATATATTAGTTTTGTGTACTGAAATATATACTTTTGCACTTAATAAATATGCACTTTTGGTTTTGCTACCTTTCTATATGTAGGCCTACTGATAAATTCGCATTTTGGAAAATTTTCCAAGAATAAAAATTATGGAATAATTGTCATTTTGAATTGAATTGAATTTGTTATTTTTGTGGTAGGTTAGACCAGATGTTTACAGATGCTTTTTCAAGGGAGTACCAGCTTTTAAAGGCAGACCCTAAGAACTCGATGTACTTGGCGTGTGCGTTGATGTGTCGAGGCAATGTTGAAATCTCGGACATCAGGAGAAACATCGACAGGTCAGCAAGTTACAAAAAGATTTTTAGAATTGGGCACATTTGTTCATTCAAAATGGGTGCAAGTCAGTAGTTACTTATTCACACTGACCACAGCGGCCAATACTTATTCATGTATGGCCCCAGTTCATGGCCCTGCATACAGCTCAGTTTTGTGATTACAGCCCATTAGAGAGGGATGCAGCTGTTCAGCGGATCAGCCTATTTCCTTTTTATTTCCTTCTTTTTAAAACAGTGCCATAGAAAACTTAAAAAAAAGTTGTGTCCAATTTATGCACCTCATTGCCTTCCACTCTGAGTACTAATTGAATCTACTTTTTTCCTCTTTTCTTATGACATATGAGGTATTATTTTGCTTATAGTCACTGTACGGGTTGAATTGAATGTATTTTTTTCTTCAGATTTGAGGCAGGCAAATCTACATGTTTGTGCAATGTGTATTGTCATTATCTCAATTGTCTTGCTCTTTTACATTTGTACTGTTTTTTTTCCAATTTATAATTATGGATTGTTTGTTGTTTAGATTTGAATGTTTTTACCTTGTAAATTACTATGGCATTTCACCTTGTGGTAACAATCTGATAATGCCAATTAAATATACGGATAACACTAAAACCATCAACATCATTATTAGTTTTATCATTATTTCTGAATTACTTTAGTTTACTGTTTTGGAGCTTTTTATCAATGTTTTTAACATGTAAATTTTCCATTTTTATTTTTAAATTATTATTGAGTTATTGAGTATAGGTTCAGACCTTTTGTTTGCAATTACTTTGTCTTTATAGATTTTTTTTTAACTAACCTCTATATTTTGTAATAAGTGCTTTCGGGTAAAGATTTTTTGTTCGGTTTTGATATCTCATAGGTTACGACCCTCGCTGAAGTTTATCCATTGGAACACGGACGGCTGGAAGACTGGTTTGTGTTCAGTTCCTCCCGTTGGGCAGCCGTATTCTCTCTTAGCTTTGGGCAATAACACATGTGTGCGACATACATTCAGCGATCTCAGAGATAGGTTTAGTCGACTCTACAAAAGAAAGGTATAACATTTTATCACATGTGTGTGTCCACAATCTGATTTCACGAAACGCTACATGTAGAACTAATCTTAACTCTAGAGGATGAGCAACCCGTTCTAACTTAGGATGAGTTCAATACGTCCTATGTATTTGGATACGGAACTGAACCTGGCCAAAGTCCTAAGATTAATTCTAAGTTAGGGAGAGTTTGGTGAAATCGCCGGCAGGGCCTATAATAGAATTGCTTACATTGCTTTCTTCGTACTTTAGTTTTTGTTTTATGTTATTGTACGATATTGCCTTTGCTTGTAAATGTTTGTTTTTTATTGAATTACATCTTTGTATTAACATTATTGCATTTTTGTATTAATTTCTAGTGAACACTATTGGTAATTACTCAAAATAATTATTAGCATAAAATCTTACCTTCTAATGAGTAATGGGGAGAGGTTTATAGTATCTAACATTCTGAGACACGGCTCCCTTCGAAGTGACACAGTTTTCAAGAAAGAAGTAATTTTCCACGGATTTGATTTCAAAAACTTCAGATTTTGAATTTGAGGTCTCCAAATCAATTATCTGAAAGCACACAACATCGTGAGACAAGGGTGTTTTTTTCATTTATTATTAACTCCTAACTTATTCTACGCATATGTTGAGATACACCAGTCCAAGTGAGAAGACTTGTCTTTGACAATTACCAATAGTGTTCAGTCTTTAACATTATTGCTTTTTTCAACCTCTGCTTCACCTTGTAAATACATAGTATGATTAATGATTTTAAAGTGATTTCGGTGATGTATATTGTAAGTTTTATTGATAATTTATAACAAATCCAACCATAATTTATGTGGTTGCTTATAAAATGAACCTTTCCTATTTGCTTGTAATAATAACAACACACCATGCATTTATATAGCGCTAAATACCGGGTGTCTAAGCAATGAAACAAAAAGTAAATATTCACTACCTTCTGTATTGATTAGCTTAATGGACTAGAAATAAAGTGAATTGAACTGAATTGTCTCTTTTTTTCTCATCAGGCACATCTGCATCACTACACCAATGTAGACGGGATGGAAATGTCACTCTTCTCAGAAAGCTTGGAATCTCTGTCGTCCCTCATAAATGAATATGAACAACTTGAGAAAACCGTGCCAGAAAGTATTCCAAGATTGCAGATCGCACGTTGAGAAGATTACGCATTATAGGATGGTAGACAGGATGGTAACTGGGAGGGGAGGACCATACCTCCTTTGGAAACCTAATTCTGTTATCCCTCTTAAATGAATATCAACAACTTGAGAAAACGTGCCGGAAAGTATTCCAAGATTACAGATCGCACGATGAGGCGATTATGCTCGACCATTTGGAACCAGCCTCATGAGCATGGTTACTTCTGTTGTTCCGACAACCTGTTCCATGTGTAAAGCACAGAGGGGAACCAGTGACACTATAGTGAAAATGCAGAGGACAATGAAAATTTCCAAACGAGTCGTTCGAGTGAGTGAGTCACTGCGCATGTTCGTTGTTGCCGGTCAGTAGTTTACTAAATGGGCGCACTCGAACTTGCTCATGATAACTTGGAGGGGAATTCGACACTCTTCATGCTCTTGGCAGTTCCAAAGGTGCATCAAGCTGCTGGGGATTGTGCATAAAGGTTTTGCACATGCCCCACGCCTTTGGAACTGTCTCTCTCATCAAATTCGTCCAACTGAGTTACTTTAAGTTTTCAAGAAACATCGCAAGACTCTCATGTTCAATGGTTGCTTGCTATTGACCAACTGTCTTCCTATTTTAAGTGCCTTTATTTATTCACTTTTAATATTGTACTGTTTCTTGTAGAGCGCTGTGATACCCTGGGTAAGAGCGCTCTATAACATGCCTATTATTACTCCCTTCAGAAACCTTTTCCCCCGCTACTTCCCTCACCCACCCCCAAATGAAATTGTCTGGCTCTGCCACTGATGGTAGGTGCATACTTGTACATTTAGGCCGTTCCATCATCATCTCTCTCGTCAACAAAGTTTGATTCTGAGGGGTACATTTTGCAGACTGATACTTTTAACTAGTTTCTTCTTGTCCTTTCTTTTATAAGGTTGGAAATCGGATGAAAATGTCGGCTGCCACCAAAGTCTCTCTTTATTTTTATTTTCATAAAGGCAGTGGACACTATTGGTAATTACTCAAAATAATTATTAATATTGGCATTAAACCTTTCTTGCGAGTAATGGGGAGAGGTTGTTGCTATAAAAGATTGAGAAACGGCTCCCTCTGAAGTGCCATAGTTTTCGAGTAATTTTCCACGAATTTGATTTAGAGACCTCAGATTTAGAACTTGAGGCTTCGAAATCAACCATCTAAACGCACACAACTTCGTGTGACAAGGGTGTTTTTTCTTTCATTATTATCTCGCAAGTTCGATGACCGATTGAGCTCAAATTTTCACAGGTTTATTTTATGCATATGTTGAGATACACCAACTGTGAAGGCTAGTCTTTGACAATTACCAAGTGTCCACTGCCTTTAAATCAATTGTACTGCGATCAATCAAAATGAGTTGTTTGTCAAACCAGGTAATTTGAATGGTTTTAGACATTTGAAAAGCTCATACTCTTTGCACTAATGCTGTTAAAACCCGATGTCGATACCACTATTGGTTCATATGTATAGACACCAAAAGATGCGAGAGAACTAAACTGAGAAAAAGGGTTTAAAGTCCAGGTGTTTATCGAAAATGTATTTACATAATTTGTTTTCAATGTTAATTTCAATCTCTTTTTGATGTTATTTATAAAGAAGTTGCCGATATAAAGTTTCCCATACTGTTATTTCCAACTAACAACTCAAAAGCTTGATCGCATCACAAATACCTCATCACCTACCAAATGATTCCAGTCAAAGGTTACCACCAACTTGTACCTACTCCATAAAAATAAAAATAAACTATTTTGTATTTGTATTATTAGTCGATACAAAGTGTACAGTACTCACAAAATAAAACATTCAGAAACAAATCGCTTGGTTAATGTAATCCCATGATGTTTATTTCTGTACAGAAAAGAAGCTGGTATTTAAACATTTTGTAATGGTTACGATGGTGTAATACTTCAATAACAAATGGTTATATTTGTATTAAATTTAACAACAGTGAAGC
This sequence comes from Asterias amurensis, assembly GCF_032118995.1. NCBI lineage: Eukaryota > Metazoa > Echinodermata > Asteroidea > Forcipulatida > Asteriidae > Asterias > Asterias amurensis. Next base: position 14,647,217 of record NC_092664.1, on the reverse strand, counting down.
TTTCTTGACGACATATGGTTGTCATCCTCAGCCAATCTGCCCGGTGTTATCGATAACACTCAATTAAAAGGCATTCTTCTGATTGATGGCCCAGTTCCCCCTCGGTATGGAACCCAGACTCTATGTTGATTCTGTTGGCATGCTGCGGATGATGTCACTGTCACCTGAAGTTAAGGAAACAACAATTGAATGTAAATTAATACTGTACATCAAAGTATGTCCATCCCAAATCAAAGATGGAAAACTAGCTACTCTCTTGAATAGATTGTTGCGTTCGTATCATACAAATACCTTTTTAGACAAAGGGCTAAAACCTCCATGGCTAGGATTTGACTAATGTCGATAAGTGATGGTTTATGGCTTGTTTATGAGCCTATCACTAGAGACAAGTAATGGAAACTCACGCATGTATACATTGTGAACAACTATCGTTAAAAAAAAGCAGATGAAAATTCCTTTTCACTCGAAGGTTGTGTTTGAGCTTGTGACATCAATATGCAACAAGCGAGTCTAAAGAGAGAGGTCCTGCCCCTCCCAAGACCACATACCTCCCCCAAACCACACCCACAGAGATAGAAACCAAACTGACCTGGATCTGTGATGCAGAGGGTGCACACCCTGAAGTATTTACCACAGGCCGTTCCGAGCTCAATGTTGTTACCAGTGTAGTGATGGACACCAGTCTTGGCCAGCATAGCGTAGTATTCAATCTCGCTTTTTCTGTTGTAATATAAAAGAAACATTGTTATGATTTTCGAACATCTCCATTCTCTTTTCCCCAATATTACACAGAATGTGAACATGAGTTGCCCTGGTAAGGTTCTTGTGCTTACAGAAGCAGGGAATTCTGCACTTGAATTTCACAGGCAGGGTTAGTGGTCGGCTATAAATATTTTTTCAAGTCAAGGGCAAGCGGATCAATAGGGGCCATCATTGCTGCAGTGCAACCTTCTGGCAAAAAGCCATGTTGTTAAACTGTTCATGTTATGGGGGGCCATGTAATAAGTTGAATGGCCTTTTGTTTGAATGTGTTCTTTCTCAGTGACATTTGTTGTCGATGCTCCATCTTGTGCTGCATGTCTCAGATCAATGCACAGACAGTGGACAATATTATGATTTATTCTAGAGGAAATCAGTGCTGGGCAGCACAGAGTATTTTGCCAAGAGTGCTGGGCAACAGCCAGAGTCCAGGGCAGGCCCGCCCAACACTGTTGTTCACACACAGGCTACTAAGAATGTTTGCGTGTGCATGGGTACTTTACTTACCATTCTTCACTACACAGCTAGTGCTGAAATTTAGCACTTGCTCTGAATGCGGAGCATGGTGATGACGAGCGCGGAATTTGGATGAAAATGGGCCAGGGTGTAAGTAAGCACTGCAATATGTTACAGGGCAATCTCTGGTAGCGACAGAAATTTTGTATTTGTGTCTCCTACATGTACTAACCTGAGAGGGGGTGTGTTGTTGGCCAGGATAACCAGTTTGCCTTTGCCTTGTCTCAGGGCTTTGAGCGTCTGTTTGTAACCGAGATGGTATTTGCCACTCTTCATAACAAGCTGGAGGCGAGTGTTGATGCTCTCCATCTGCTTCTTCTGCTCAGGCAAACAAATCAAAATGAATCGGAAGAGTTAAAAAATTTCAGAAAATTAGAATTAGAGTTCGTATGTGTATCCTTACTCATTGCGATTCCCCCCCCCCCCCCCCCACCCCGGACTGACGAAAAGCACTGACTGTGTTAAGGAAAAGAGGGCTTATCATTCTTGTGGATCTTGTCACTCAGCTCAGCCCTCAATCCTCATATATGACAGTGACAATCAACACCAACAACAGCAAACGACTTTAAAAATGTTACAATATTAGTTGTTATTTCTTAATAAACAACAAAACTGATTCAGTTTAGTTCTAAAAAAAATTGAGGCGAAAACAAAAATTGTAAAAAAAATTTTTAATTTATTTTATTTTCAATTCAAATTAAATTTTCTAAAAATTAACACTGACAAAAACGTTGCAGCTCAAATCAAACTTTAATACAACCAGCTGTCTCAAAATTATCTTAAATTTGGTTCAAAACAAAATAACAAAAATGTCTGGTGCCCAGGCAGCGCAAGATGCATGGGCTTTCAATTTATGATTCATGATACAGCACACACACACACGGCGCCAATGCATGCGGCATGTGCATTGCTCATACACAGACGGCACGTTGAAAGTCACATTACGTTTACGTGTAAACTCAAAAGTTCTTTACCTGTTTTTTTGACGCAACCATTTTGCTTTTGTGGTTTTCTCAGCTACCTGAAACTAAATATACAGAAAAAAGGACAATTTAAAATATGGATGTACTTAATCAGATGTTAAGAATGTGTAATTTAACCTTTCAAATAAGCGATTTTAATACCGGAATTTTTACTCACCGACTGAGGATTACAACCACGTTAGGAAAGAGGCTGAGTTACCCAGAATTCAATGCGGTTCTCCGGTAAAATTGCTTGTAATTTTTTTATATATCACGGTTTTTATCTGTATTAAAAGACACATGTACATTTCTTTAATAAGAATAAACCTAAAAATAATGATTGTTTTAGACGAATTCAACTTTTGTTTATTTGTTACTTTACTTTTATTTTATTATAAAAATAACCGAATAATGTGATTATTGTGCAAAGGCTTTAGTTTTGCCCACTGGAAAAATAACAGCATAGCTCTGATAGATTGAACTGCGATTGCGCAGATTCCTTAATTTAAGAGGTCACACAGAAATGAAATTGGGGTCAAATACCATCGCGACGAAAACGCTTGGCTCGTCTGCTAGAAATTAGCTCAGCATAGTTCGTTTTTTAAAATGCCTTTTCCATGTTAGAATTGTGGTTTTTGTGATCTGAGCTTCGAGAGCAGTCTGTGCTGTGTAGGGAGATAATCATGTTTATTTATTTGAGCAAGAAGGTACGTTCCAAAAGAGAAATTTAAAGGACAAATATCAAATGGTGCACTGCTGTCTCAGTGTCTGTGCTGATTATTTATTTTATTTTGTCGTTGGTTTGTGCATGGTTTACATCATGGTTTAGCATTTCATTTTGTGAGCAGGTAAGGCGTTTGTTGGAATGAAGTTAGTTGTTAATTCAATGATTGAATGATTTCAGTGATTGTCAAAAGTCGACCTTCTCAAAGTCAAAGTCGTCCCAAAAAAACTTATTATTTTCCACTTAATTTTGTCATTTTTTGAGTTGACATTAGTTTATTAAAGCCATTGGACCCTTTCGGTAAACATAATTGTCCAAGGCCCACACTTCTAGTATCACAACTTATATATAAAATAACAATCCTGTGGAAATTTAGGCTCAATCGGACATCGGAGTCGGGAGAAAATAACGGGAAGACCCACTCCTGTTTTCGCGCGTTTCGCCGTGTCATGACATGTGTTTATAACAAATCCGTAATTCTCGCTAACGAGAGTTTATATTGTTTTACCGTTTTCTCAAAAAGTAAAGCATTTCATGGACTGATATTTCAAGAGAAGTCTTTCACCATTACTTTCTGTAAACCCTGTAAATTATTTGTAAATCTGTGAACTTTTTTTTTTTTCTGTATCGAAAGGGTCCAATGGCTTTAATTAAATTAAATTAAAATTAAATTGTGATTTGTGTGGTGGTGTTTGCTAACTTTTTAATTAATAAAACATATTTTTTACTTTTTTTATAATTTAAATGAAATCTAATTTTCTGATTCTAAATTTACTTGTTTGAAATTGATTTTTTTTTTTTTTTTCGCAATTTGTTTTTAATGTTGCTCTATTTACTATATAGTCAATTTTATTTTGTAAACAATTAACAACTTTCCGTAACAATTAACATAAACAATAATGTCAATATAAGATACAAACTCGCCCCCTATCTCCCAATGCCCAACAAGGCAAGCATTAGGCCCCCTAACAATAACATGATTAACTACATAACCCTGGGGCCTAACCCTAACCCCTCAGCCTCACCAAGCATGCCACGTATGCAAGAAAAGCCCCCCCCCCCCCCTCCCCCGATGGATTTTCCCCAGGGCTTCTTAATACACTGATACTTCTTTCCCCCCTACTGAGATGACTGAGTGTAGTTGCGATAACATAACAAAACCCTCCATCCTTCAGGAGGAGGTTTCTGTTAGTGTTAGTGTTATCGCAACAAGACTGAGCGGTGTTTAAAAACTTTTCCTGCATGAGTTGTCTCTAAACCACCCGCATCAGTCTGTGACTGTCGCGGGAGGATGGAGCCTGAAGGGTTTCGATAATTGCAACAAACTAGTTTAAGAATTTAGATTTACAGTAGAAAGTGAGAAAAGTTAATGAATCCTCAGCATCATTGTCACATCAGTGACAATTAGCAGCAAACGACTCGTAGTAAATTTAGATATCTTCTCATTAATATAAATATCTTATCTAATTATTAAAAACTTACTAATAAAAATTAAATTGTAGTAAATAATTAAAACTGGGTCTAGTGGATGCCCACAATGTGGACCATGACCATGTGGATCTGGATCAATACTGCGATTAATCTCCCAGTGTAGGGATGTGTATAGGTTGCAGGTGTGTGGTGCTGGGGACTGTAATTGTTATAATGCGCTCTACTTTTGATATTTAGTAGGTTTAAGTTGAGTAGACTTTTTTTCAATGTACATGTATCAGGTGAGGGAGCTTCTTCATCAAAGGAGGGGTGCTGTCTAACAATAACAATAACATTCATCAGAACTAAGTACGCATAACATTGCCAACAAATGTTCTGAATGACTTGCCATAAGCTTGGTGTCGGTATATGAACATGTAACGATTCTAATTTTCTTTTGTACCGATTGCTTTATTTTCTAGATTGCTATTCCCAACAACACCAAGTTACGATGCGTATCATGGAACCGAGAACAGGGCTACATTGCATGTGGAGGAGAGAATGGTCTCCTGAAAGTACTCAAGCTGGAAATACAGACAAGTATGCCTGGAATTATATTAATTTATTGACAATTTTGTTAGTAATAATGATAGGAACTTAAGCCCTATTTTAATTTTGTTTTTATGTAATTTCATCCCAAACAATTCTTCTTCTTCTTTAGTCCATTAGGGCGTCAGTCGTCCTGTGGTGATCCGAGAAGTGAATTCCTTCCACGCGTCCCTGTCCAGTGCGGTCTTCCTCAGGCCATACAGACTCCCCCCATAAAGTGCACGAATACAATAAGGCTAACTAAAAGCCACTCTTGGTATGGGGCTACAAGAAGATAAAATCATTAAATTAATGTATTGAGAACAAAGCAACTGCAATACATTTGTCTGTGATTTTTCAACCAGGCCTTGTATTCTCCTGGAAGCCGAACAACTAGTGTAAAATACTAAGCACTACAATAATACAATTTGAAACAAAATGTATGTGATAAATGTCTTTGTTTTTATCCTTGTGTAGGTAAAGATGCCAAAATACGAGGTTTGGCAGCACCCAGCAATCTCTCAATGAATCAAACATTGGAAGGCCATGGAGGTATGAAATCAACCATTAAACCAGTGTTTTAAATAACTGAAAAAATAATTTATCAACCAATCCCCAAGAACAACTAACCAACTAACCAATTAATACAAAATATAACAAAAGTTACGTGTGCAATCAATCAAGCCAGAAAGCATTTTTTCAAGCTATCTTTTTTAAATTCAATATTGTAAGACCAAGAAGGTACGTCATGCAGCTAAAGGATTTGGGTACTAGATTTGAAGACCAGTCTTATCATTTTGTGTACGTATCTCAACATATGCTCAACAAAACTGTGAAATTTGAACTCAATTGGTCATCAAAGTTGCGAGAGAATAATAGAAGAAAAAACACCCTTGTCGCACAAGTTGTGTGCTTTCTGATGCTTGAATTGGGGACCTCAGCTGAGGTCTCGAATTCAAATCAAATATTTTAATGAGAAATCACTCCTTTCCCAAAAACTATGTTACTTCAGAGGGAGCTGTTTCTCGCAATGTTTTATACTATCAACAGTTCCCCATACTCATTACCATGTAAGTTTTTATGCTTACAATTAATTTGAGTAATTACCAATAGTGTCCACTGCCTTTAAGGTAGTCAATCCCAAAAGGCCTGATACTTTGTTCCTGTAGGGGCAAGGCATTTATTCCTTAGTAAAGGGCTCTTCTATGCAAAACTTGTAAACCCCAACTGGAACAGTTCAAATAGCACTAAGGTAGCTACTGGTGGCAGGGAGACAATCACCTCCATACCTCTGTGAAAAATTATGCCTGATTGCACATTTAAAACTAGACGGAAAGCTGGGGATAGCTCATTCTCCATAGCTGCCCCTCGCCTATGGAATGAGAGAGGCGATCTCGTTGCCTGTATTCAAAAGACTCCTCAAGACATTTCTTTTTCCCCGCCCATCCTAGTTTGTTTGTTTTTTCTTTTCTTTTGTTGTCATAGTCTCATGTAAAGCGCTCTGTTCTCCGTAGAGCGCTATATAAATGTTTCATATTATTAATATATTATTATTATTATTATTTATTAACAAATTAAGTGCATCACAAGCGAATCTATACAACCTTTTTTCTACTTGTTGTCTGGGGCATGATTCCAAGGCTTGTGCGTAAAGCTCTCGCCTCTCTCCAAGGTGACCCTGGTTTCAATACCCGGCCAGGTCCATATGTGAGTTGTGCCACAACTGCTGTGCCACGAGGGTTTTCCAGACCATCTGGTTTTCCTCCCTTGTAGCCGTGTCCTTCGCAAATCTGCTCTTAGCTGCGAGTAAGGATGATTAGCCTCCCAAATTATTATTATATAATTATTATTATTAATTACAGCTGCCGTCCAGGTGGTTACATGGAATGCTCATCACCAGAAACTGACAACGAGTGACCAGTTCGGCCTCATCATTGTCTGGATGCTCTACAAAGGTCAGATTTTAAAACATTGTTAAATTATTCTTTTTTTTATGTTTATGAGAGATTGCCTAACATCACAAGGCCACGGACAGCCATCAGGGGCATGGTGCCACCTACTCCTGGGGCTGAAACAGGGTTCACAGTCTGTAAGGATTAACAAGGATGTACAGATGTAGGCATGGGTATCGTCCACTAGGAGCCTGGCTGGTAGAGCAAAATACACTACCTTCCCAACTTAAAATGCTTAAAATTTTATCTGAAATTTAATAACTAAAGTCTGCGTGGTATACATTTAAGAAACTTGTATTGAAACCTTGCAAAGGGGATGACATGGCAATTGCTGTTGGTGCCGTAGGTCAATTTAAACCTGTTGTGTGCATAGCGTGTGGGGTAAATTTTGTGGCATCTCAGAGTATAAACTTGTAGGTGTTGTAGGTGGGCTAAGCAATTAACTTGCAAAGCAATATTATTACAAAGCATAGATTTTTTTGCTTAAGCAGAATTTTGTGCTTAAGCAGCCCTATGAAATTGGGCCCTGAACACGCCTCCAAACAATGCGCGCTATTTTGGGTGTCAGTTCTCTTTTGTGCATGTTTGTACACGACTTTGACACCCAAAGTGACACCCAGGATAGTCACATGTGAGTACACTGCGCGTGTTGCAGGGGGTCTATAGGTTTTACTTTTTCAAACAATTGTTGCTGTACCAAAGTTTCTTTACTTGAAAAACTAACTGTGTGTATAATATTGATTGTTGTTCTTTCTTTAGGTTCTTGGTTTGAAGAGATGATCAATAACAGGAATAAGTCAGTAGTAAGGAGTATGGCATGGACCCCTGATGGCCAGAAGATCTGCATTGTGTATGAAGACGGTGAGTATTTTAACACAGACACAGTTTCTCCTGAAGATAAGCAGAGTATACTGTTCAAAACGTTGAGACCACACCAGCTCTTTTCAGAGCCAACATGCCCACAAAAGAGAGATTTACCCATGGTTGTATCTATAAGTTTACTATTTATTTATAGCCTCTTCCTACAGATACAAAACACAAACTTAAATCATAGACCCGTTATTTATCCCGTTGTCTTCAGAATGATTAATTAACAATTCCTGTTTGATATAATATGGGATTTTTATCAGTCAGATTATACAAAATTTTGGGATTAGCATTGATGTTATGCAAAATGTGTATTCAGTTTATCACTATTTTCTCGTGACCCAGATGGCCGACTGATCTCAAACTTCAAAAGGTTTGTCAGTTTATGTATACATGGATGATAACACACTGTCAGCAAAAAAAAAAAAATGCATATCTTTAATGTTCCTTTAAAGGCAGTGGACACTGTTGGTAATTACTCAAAATAGTTATTATTAGCATAAAACCTTTGTTGAAGAAAAATGGGGAGAGGTTGATGGTATAAAACTTTGCGAGAAATGGCTCCCTCTGAAGTGACATAGTTTTCGAGAAAGAAGTAATTTTCCAAGAATTTGATTTTGTACCCTCAGATTTAGAATTTGAGGTCTCGAAATCAACCATCTAAACGAACACAACTTTCTTTTATTATTATCTTGCAACTTCAATGACCAATTGAGCTTAAATTGTCACAGTTTTTTTTTTGTGCATATGTTGAGATACACCAAGTGAGAAGACTGGTCTTCGACAATAACCAATAGTGTCCAGTGTCTTTAACTTTTGAATACATACAAAACGTGGTTTTTTGTTTTTGAACAGGTGCTGTGATTGTTGGTTCGGTAGACGGTAACCGCATCTGGGGGAAAGAGATCAAAGCTATGCAGCTGACTAACGTGGAGTGGTCGTGGGACGGTAGACATCTCCTATTCGGAATGAGCAATGGAGAGATTCATATCTATGACAGCCAGGGAAACTTCTGTGTGAGTCTTCATTGTTTTGTAATCTATATATTTTAAAGGGACACGTTGCCTTTGATCGGGCGAGTTGGTCTATTAAAAGCGTTTAAAACCGTTTGTTATAAAATACTTATTGTTTGAAAGCTGTTTTAAAAGTGATCCACACAAAAATTGCACGGTTTTCCTTATATTTATGTTGTGAACTAACACATTTTGTGGAGCCTAATTTTTGACTCCATAGAATGGTCGACCATGTTAAAATCTTAGAGTAGTGTCTAAACCAACTAGACTACCAAGATTGCCCAGTAGCTAAAGCAGTTCGGATGCTATAAGTGTATTTTAGCATTGGGTACTGCATCGATTTAATATCATCTGATTTTGTTTTATTGTATCTGACAGAGCAAACTGACAACCTACTGCCTGACCAATGTTACTGGTGCAGTGAAGATTGCTGGAATAGACTGGTACAACGGCTCATTTGGCTACGTAGAACCCAACTGCCCAACACTGGCAATCTGCTTTGACAATGGACGAGCGCAAATTATGAAGCACGAAAACGACGAGAGTAAGTGACTGTACAACTGAGATCTTATTTTATTCAGCTGTTTTCCTTTTAGTAGGCGCCTTGATTGGGTTTTCCGGATAAGTGCGCCATATAAATCTATATTATTATTATTATTATTTTCGTTTTTTATTTGAACTCAATTGGTCATCAAATATATGAGATAATGATGGAAGAAAAAACACAGTTGACGCACAAGTTGTGTGATTTCAGATGCTTGAATTCGAGACCTCAGCTCTGAGGTCTCGAATTCAATTCAAATATTTTAGTGAGAAATGACTTCTTTTTCAAAAACTACAATACTTCAGAGGGAGTCGTTTCTCACATTGTTTTATACTATCAACAGCTCTCCATTGCTTGTTACCAAGTAAGTTTTTATGTTAATACTTATTTTGAGTAATTACCAATAGTGTCCACTGCCTTCAAGAACACAATTGTCACGTCTGGGGCTCAGACCCACACCCTGCTGAACAGAAACACCAGAGTTTGAATTTCGGTGCTTTTAACCACAATACTTCTCAATGTTATTCAGTTCTGTCCCTCTGTATTGCCAACAGATCCAGTCTTGATAGACACAGGTATGTCTGTAGTGCAGATACAGTGGAATCATAGAGGCTCCGCTCTGGCCGTAGCTGGATCCCAGAAGTCGGTCCAACAGGATAAAGACATCAATGTGGTGCAGTTCTACACACCATTTGGCGAGGTAATAAACTAAACAGTATACAATTGCTGCAGGATGTGACGGGTCCATGGTGTTTTGAAAATGGCTCCCAAGGCGAAGCCGAGTGTGCCCCTGAGAGTGTACAAAACCGAATTGTTTTATTGGTCAAGAACCAATCGCGTGGTGTGATGCATAGACGCATGTTCCATGGCTGCACAGCACATGAGTTTTGTTAACCAATGTAGATTACCTTGATCGTTCCCACTGTTTTCCAGCCGCGAATTTCCAACAGTGAAGAATTGCTTCTTATTTGAACAAAATCTGTTCGTCTGCGCATTAAACTATACATACTCCATCAACAGGACTTCGAGAAGGGAAATAATAATGTTACCAAGATATAACAAACAATTGTTGCACGCTGTGACTGGGGTCCATGGGTTTTAAGCACTCTAAGGTGTACAAAACACCATGGACCCTGTCACAGCGTGCAACAATTGTATAATGTTTTGTTAAAGGTAGTTGACACTATTGGTAATTGTCAAAGACTAGTCTTCAAATTTGGTGTATCTCAACATATGCATAAAAAAAAACTAACCTGTGAAAATTTTAGCTCAATCGGTCATCGAAGTTGCGAGATAATAATATAAGAAAAAACACCCTTGTCACTCGAAGTTGTGTGCAGAATCGAAATCAAAGATCAATATTTTGAGTAATTACCAATAGTGTCCACTGCCTTTAAAGGAACAAGTTGCCTTGGGTCGGACGAGTTGGCCTTTGAAAAGCGTTTGTAACCGTTTTTTATAAATTGCATATGGGTAGAAAGATGTTGTTAAAGTAGAATACAATGATCCACACAAACATGCATCGAAATTGCACGGTTTTCCTTTTACCTCGTCGACTAACACGGTCGGCCATTTATGGGAGTCAAAATTTTGACTCCTATAATGGCCAACCGTGTTAGTTCACACACAGTAACAGGAAAACCAGGCAATTTCGAGGCAAACTTGTGTGGATCATTGTATTCTAAATTTAAAACATCTTTCCAACCATATGCAATTTATAAAAAAACGGTTACAAACGCTTTTTATCGACCCACTCGTCCGATCCAAGGCAACGTGTTCCTTTAAACCATTGTTCCCAATGGCACAACACAGAGGAATGTACATCAATTTACCTAGTACCAGCGTAATTGCAACCTCATACCCTTGCTCTGCTCATTCCTTGGCCCAATTACTACAAAAATGTATAATATCGCCCAGGGCTCTGGAAACGACCAACGAAGGGAACGATCAAGGTGATGTTGTTTGTTACACATCTTTTTTCATGTTACCCGGCCCGACCCAAAACAGAGGATGCGATTTGGTTATAACCACTTCACATCGGTACTAAAAAAAGAAAATCCATTCCCACTCGCAGTCAATATACTCTTTTTGTATTATTATTATAATTATTTTTCTTGATTGGTTTGTTTCAAAAATAAAAGCTTCACAGCCTAAAGGAGACGGAATTGAGTTTAATTTTTACATCATTTAAGTAAAGTTATAAATTAGAATGGTCTTCCACCCCCATCAATACTACAGCACATGCGTACTCTGAAGGTACCTGGGAAGGAGCTGACATCAATCTCCTGGGAAGGAGGTGGTCTACGCATCGCTCTAGCCGTGGACTCCTTCATCTACTTTGCTAACATCAGGCCAGACTACAAGTGGGGATACTGTGATAAGACTGTGGTCTACTCATTCTCCAAGCCGGCGCGTACAGAGCAGTGTGTGGTGTTTTGGGAGACCACCACTGGCGAGGTATGTATATGTAACAAGAACAATAACAATAACTAAATCGTGTATTATGCATTCCACAATAAACCGTATCAATAAGCTTTACATTAGTCCCCCATGGGTCGGTTTGGCAAAGAATTAGGACTCTTCTTATCTTGAGTTAGGGCGAATAACTCATCGTAATTTAGGGTTAATCTTAAGGTCTGCATGCTAGAGTGCAGGGTTGGGACTCGTCCAAAGTCCTAAGATTAGTCTTAAGTTAGGAAGAGTTTTGTGAAATCAACGGCTGGTCATTGGGCCAATAACATCTCTTTAATCTTTCTTAGCTCCCAATAGGGAGTATACAGCCCCAAGCTTCTGTGGCGCTCTGAGGCTTTTTCATTCACAATATCAACCTTTACCCTCGCAGGTACCCATTTATACCCCTGGGTGAAGAGAAGCAGTTATAGCAAAGTATCTTGCTCAAAGACACAAGTGTCACAACCGGGATTCGAACCCACACTCCGGTGACTTACATGTAGCACAACTTGAATTCGATGCTCTTAACCACTCGGCCATGATATTCTACATTATGTCTCTGCCTATGTAGAGCAATGTAGAGCTGTGCACTTTATTTGTCTTTTGATGCCATGTTGGGGGTCGAGCACTGCCAATCACATCCCTGAGGTCTGAAGCCTTTTTGTAGGCAACTGAAAGCACACAAAATAGTGCAACAACATGAACAAGGGTGTTTTTTCCTGTCATTATTCTCTTGCAACTTAGATGATCAATTGAGCTAAACTTTTTACAGATTTGATATTTTATGTTAGGATACACTAAGTGATAACCCTAATTTTATGGCACGACCCTACACTTTCAATTTGGCTTAAAAACCGCAGAACTGCCAAGTCTCCCTGAGTCTGGGGAAAGCTCCCTGAAAATAAACCAGTCTGTCCATCTTTTGATGAACAATTACAAATCTCCCTGATTATGAAAACTTTGTCCCTATTATGTTGAATGCAGTTCTAAACATCTCCCTGATTGTACAAAATCTCCCAGGGCCCAATTTCATAAAACCTGTAAGCAAACAAAATTGCTAAGCACAGACAGTTATAGCTTAGCAGAAACTGATTACCAGATAACTGTCCTTAAAGTTTACACTGTCATGACTGTTGCGACTGTTTCGCAACCCATTATTTTTGCTTAGCAAAGGAATTTGCTAAGCAGTCTTTTCTGCTAAACAGCTTTATGAAATTGGGCCCTGGTTGTAAGAAGCAAATGCCTTGCAGCTCTGAAAATGGAAAAGGCAACCTCTTTGGTACATAAAATGTCTCAATTATGTTTTTTGGTTTGCTTTTAATTTTTTCAGCGCTACATCAAATATGTGCGTAATTTAATATCAGTCACAGCATATGGCGATCATTGTCTACTGGCTACGCGAGCTGATGAAAACACAGGACAGGTGAGACCTTTGTTGGTTGTTTGTTTGTTTGTTTGTTTGTTTGTTTGTTTGTTTGTTTGCTGGGGGGGGGGGTCTTAAGCACCATTGGCAAGGATCTAATTTGGGGAATAGGATTTACAAACTGTTTCTTGTAATTTTGTAGTCCTCAAATTAAAGGCAGTAGACACTATTGATAATTACTCAAAATAATTATTAACATAAAACCTTACTTGGTGACGAGTATTGGAGGAGCTGTTGATAGTATAAAATATTGTGAGAAACGGCTCCCTCTGAAGTGCCATAGATTTTGAGAAATAAGTAATTTTCCATGAATTCGATTTCGAGACTTCAGATTTAGAACTTGAGGTCTGGAAATCAACCATCTAAACGCACACAACTTCGTGTGACAAGGGTGTTTTTTTCTTTCATTATTATCTCGCAAAATCCATGACCGATTGAGCTCAAATTTTCACAGGTTTATTATTTCATGCATATGTTGAGATACACCAACTGTGAAGGCTTGTCTTTGACAATTATCAATAGTTTCCACTGCCTTTAACCCATGGCACACACGGCAGTTGATGTGATGCCCTGGGTTTTGCTGTGGTGCCCTTTTTTTGCAAGGTTCCAGTACAAATTCACTTTTTTTCTGATAAAAGTGCCCTGTTCTAGAGTAAAATTGCTGTGCCCCTTCAAAAACAAGTTTCAAGGACTGCCCTCGGTAACCCTTGGCAGTGAGTTGACCATCCGCTTGAAACCATTCACTTGAACAATTATTTTGCAAGCTTTGTGAATATCAAAATCGAGAAAAGGACCTGACATGCCTGAAGGGAGACAGACTGTACATGTACTAGTCTATGAGTTCAAATTCCCTCTTAAATTCGATGAGACTGAAACAAATGTTATAATGGGGAAAGTCAGGATTTAAAAATATGGGTGTGTTTGTAAAGACACTCAAACATTCATTTTGCATGTGTTTTTATTCTGTGTTTCATATTATAAACTTTCACTATATGCACGTGCTTCATACAATTTTAGTTATTTATGTTTCCATAATCATCATCATTCATCACCATCATAAATTTACTGTAAAACGAATTTGCTTCATTGGTTTCACTTTGACATGTTTGATGTTAACCTTGAGTTAAGAGAAATAACTCTCCAAATATTAACTCTCCAAACAGTTTTGTTTTTTTAAACTAAAAGTACCAGTCACATTTAAAGTAATCTTTGCCAATTTATTTCCATCGTTTCGTCTCGTCAGTGCAAAAAATGTTGTACCTCCTAGGTAAAATGGTACCACTAGAAATGGTACCACTATCTCTAAATGCATTGGGGTAGTTTTTTTCAGAACCACCCCAACTCATTTAGAGAAAATCTTTACATGGTGTTAACACAAACCTTTCCATAACGTATTTTAATCATGCAAAGTTTCAAATTCTACATAAAATACACGTAGTTCTTGCATTGCGTGCGAGTTTTAAATTGTCAAAATGTTGTGCTGGAAATACCTTAGATTTAAACCCAAAACAAAGATACAAAGTTTTGGCACAGAGCATTTTTCTGCCAGGTTTAATGGTTTAACTTGGCAAAAAATCGCGATCAACATTTTTGCACACTTAACTTTACAAGACGATTTCATTTTGCTGCAAGTGATATTTTTTTCTTTTGTTCTTGTACCATAAATCTTGTCGCTCTCTCTTATGTTCTCATCTCTTCATAAAGGATGCCGGAGATCTACAGCAGGTATATTTTGTTTGTGCTCCATCACACCTTCTGGTTTCCCTCAAAATTTTTGATAAGATTAACCAGTCCTTATCTGTTGTTCACATCACTGAGAACAACAGAAAAGGATCATTTCTCAAATATTCCATCATTACACCTTTTGAAGTGTTCACAATGCATGTTTGTTCTTTTTGAGGTTGTATATCACCTGTGTTATTACTCTTAAGTGGTGATGTTTGAAAGCCTTTTGTTTTGTGTGATTTTTGACTAACTTGGGAAATGCTGGTAAAATGTGAAGCTGTTTTGTGTGTGGGGAAAGTACCTGCAGCCGATTTCAAGAAATGCTAGGATTAATCCTATTTTGAGTTAGGATGGGTTCAATGCGTCCTAACGTAAATGGAAACAAAACTGAACTCGTCCCAAGTCCTAAGATTAATTCTAAGTTGGGAAGCGTTTGGTGAAATCAACGGCTGAGTACCCTTGGTTATGCTACTGCTGTGTACATTCAGATTGTGTATCACCAGTGTTTCTTTTGCCAACCTTGTTTAGTTCACTTCCCAAGGGAAATGCATTTGATATGTTTTCTGTTTCTCTTTTTTTATGGTGGAACTCATTTCCCCTTAAAGCTTGTGCATTAAGATTGGTAAGGTTAATGGTATAAAGATGGTAACGGTGGAAAACTTCCTGTTAATGGTGAAATACTTTCACCTGAAACAATACATGTTGTTTTCTTGAGGTATCACTACACCTGTAATTTTAAATCTCACAAGTCAAAAATCTGATGTTTGAGAAACGTGAAACTATTTTCTTGTGAATGTAATAGCTGATTCTTAAACTTCCACAGGTTTGCTATTTCATTTTCAAATGTACAGGTTTTGTCCCACAAAGTTCAGATACTGGTCTTTGACAGTTACTCGTTGTGGCGGCTTGCGTTAATCAGGGGCGCTGATTGCATCTCACTTGTTTTGGTTTTCATCTAATTATTCTATATTTTGTGAATTATGTTGTTACTGTTGAGTGTGGTCTACTATTTGCTTTTACAACTGCTATTAAACATGCACACAAGTATTAAAGTTGCTGTTAAAAATGTACTAACTTTGTCGAAGTTCTACTTTGGATGGGGAAATTGCCACATTTGCTGCCGTCGATTTCACAAGAGTTAGAACTCGTCTTATCTCGAGTTAGAACCAGTAACTCTTCCTAACTTAGGTTTAATATTAAGGTCTGCATGCTACAGTGCAGGGTTGGGACTCGTCCTAAGTCCTAAGATTAGTCTTAAGTTAGGAAGAGTTTTGTGAAATCGACGTCTGATCATTAAAGTGTATTGATGTTTGATTTGTTGAGTTGTCAACCGCGGGTTCTTTTCAGAACCACCACTACTCAAAAAGAGATTTTCACATTATGCTACCACAAACCTCATCTGATTATACTCCCACCATGCAAAGTTTCAAATCCATATTTTGGTGTGTTTTTACCAAATTTGGTCAATTCTTGAGCTACTTCAGTGGTTTTTTACCAATCATCTTTTGTCAATAACCAGGAATTTTTCTGTTATTTTATATACAGTATGTACTTGTGTTGTGTAACTCCATCGGAACACCTCTGGAATCCAAGTACATTGATATAGGTGAGTAGAAACAGAATTTCTCATTTTTTAGTCGAGTGATCAAGTAGAGTATTAGCCCAATTTCATGGGCCTGCTGAAACCGTTAAATTATGCGCTTTTGATCACCATTCCCCGCTTACTGTGCAAACGCCAAATTTCTTCGCTAGCCGTGTAAAGAATGCCTAGGAAAATGAAGTATGCATGCACACTAGCAAAAATTCCATACAATCCCGTGAAATGCGCTTGGCATAAATGTTAGCCTGGAATTCCCTTCTTCTGTCATCCGTAAGTGCTGATTCTTTGCTTATTTCATAGTAAACAGAGCCATGAAATTGGATGTCACCACCTCTTGGGCCCTTGTGGATGAGTCATGATATAGTGATAAAACACTATAAAAGAACACAGTATTATTATTATCATTATCTAATCCTCTATGATTTAGAACCGATTTACGTCGCAGTGACTCGCACCCACGTGATAGCTGCCTAGTGATAAAACACTATAAAAGAACCAAGTATTATTATTATCATTATCTAATCCTCTATGATTTAGAACCGGTTTACGTCGCAGTGACTCGCACCCACGTGATAGCCGCCTATTGATAAAACACTAAAAAAGAATCGAGTATTATTATTATCATTATCTAATCCTCTATGATTTAGAACCGATTTACGTCGCAGTGACACGCACCCACGTGATAGCCGCCTCCAGGGAAGCGTTCTACGTCTGGCAGTTCAAGACCCCCAAGAAGCTTTCCGCTATGGAGGTCAACCAGGCCATGGGACGTAAGAAGGACAGCAGAGAGAGGGTCTACCATATTGATGATACACCGTCTGGAGCTGGGGAGTCTATGCTGGATTTCAGTAAAGCATTTGCTGTGAGTGTTTTTTATTTAACTTTTTTAGTAGATATCCTTCTAACACTTATTTCCCTATTATAATAATAGTGGCCTCTTATAGAGCGCTCAGGTCCGTCAAGCTTGACGCTCATGGCGCTGTACAAGCAAAAATTTATACAAATACAAAACAAAATAAAGTACAATATATCTATACACCAATCAATGACACCATTATAAGACTAACTAAGTTAGAGATGCAGGGTAATCAGTTCAATGAAAACGAATTACGAAGTGAACAGATGAGTTTTGAGAAGTTGTCTGAAAGAACTAGCGGATGAGGTTTAGCGGTGAAGAAGAGGTACATTGTAGACCATGACTCAATCAAACAATCGTAACATTTATTACGTAGAGAGGTTTGAGGTAACACCATGTAAATATCTCTTTTTGTAAAGCGCAATAATATTTCATTCAGTTTTGAAGTGCACTAATTATAAGAATAAGCTATTGTTATTTTAAGTAGTGATGGTTCTGAAAAGCAGCGGTGGTTAACGACTCATTATGCTGTGATTGTCTTCAGCAGAAAGAGCATACTGATCAAAACGTTGAGTCGTTAAAGCCATTGGACCCTTTTTTTGAAATATTATTCCATGAAATGCTTTACTTTTTGAGAAAACAGTAAAACAATATCAATTCTCGACAGCGAGAATTACAGATTTATTTTAAACACATGTCATGGCGCGGCGAAACGCGCGGATACAAGGGTGGGTTTTCCCGTTATTTTCTCCCGAATCCGATGACCGATTGAGCCTAACTTTTCACAGGTTTGTTATTTGATATAGAAGTTGTGATACACGAAGTGTGGGCCTTGGACAATACTGTTTACCGAAAGGGTCCAATGGCTTTAACCAACACTACTCACAGGATATATTCATGTGGTGTTACTGCAAACATCTTAGTTATACTTCCAGCATGCAACGTTTCAAATCCTATATAACATTTATATTGCGCCATATTCTATTAAAGACACTGGACACTATTGGTAATTGTCAAAGACCAGTCTTCTCACTTGGTGTATCTCAACATATGCATAAAAGAACAAACCTGTGAAAATTTGAGCTCAAATGGTCGTCGAAGTTGAGAGATATGAATGAAGTAAACAAACACCTATGTCGCGCGAAGTTGTGTGCTTTTATATGGTTGATTTTGAGACCTCAAATTCTAAATTTGAGGTCTTGAAATCAAATTCATTGAAAATTACTTCTTTCTCGAAAACTTCAGAGGGAGCCGTTTCTCACAATGTTTTATACTATCAACCTCTCCCCATTACTCTTTACCAAGAAAGGTTTTATGCCAATAATTATTTTGAGTTATTACCAATAGTGTCCACTGCCTTTAAAAACAAAACAATCATTGCTCATAGCACTGTACAGTAAGCTCTTGTAAGCGGAGATTTGAGTGGCGTCTTGAAAGTCTGCATTGTAGGGGAATGTCTGATGCTGTAAGGAAGACTGTTTTTTTCTGACCCATTCTGTAATGTGCCTTTAACAGCCTACAGGTGACTCAATCTGTTGTGTGTGTGCATCGGATAAAGTACTCATGATCGGCCGTGAGTCAGGAACTCTCAATCGCTACTCGTTACCCCACCTAGCCCTAGTCAACAAGCACACTGTCAATTGTCGCCCACATGCCCTGTCTCTCAACTGCACATCAGCGTGAGTATAATGTTCAATCTAGGCCCAAATTCAATGCCTTATTACCACAAAATAGAAATGATGTCCCAGCCTTCGCCTTTTCACAATTTAACAACTGGGCTAAGTGAAGCTGTTATGGTTGAGTGGCTTGCTTATTTTTGTTATGCAAGTCGCCAGACACACAAGGCCTAAGGGCCTCTTCAAGGTGTTGGCTACAATAAATTTTTTTTTCCAGGGGCCGTTTCCACCTACTCCTTGGGCTGATACAATAGTTTTTCCAGTCTATATGCATGTAGGCTTGGCTCATAGAAACAAGTGCCACAACCAGGATTTGAACCCACACAAGTACTAGGCAATATCAGAACGTAAATTCAATGCACAAGACCACCCGTACTAGACTCGCCAATAAAGTTGTTGGGAACAGAGAGGATTAATTCTTTGAATTGAATGGTCAAATGTTTTATCTGGGCCCAATTACATAAAACCTGTAAGAAAGCAGAAGTTGGTTATCACCAAAAGTTTCCTTAATTTACATTGTTGCCACACTTATTTTGTTGTTTTGCAAAGAACTTTGCAGAGCATTTTTTCTGTTTAACAGCTTAATAAAATTGTTCCCTATGATCTTTTGTTGTCGTTCCTATGATCTTTTGTTGTCGTTAGTCGTTTAGCCATCATCGACATTGCTGGTATCCTGACCCTGTTTGACCTGGATACCAAGTGGGTCAACAGCGATGGTCAAGAGGTGCAGGGTCAGAAGCTGGAGTTTGAACGCAAGGACGTCTGGGATATGAAGTGGGCTGAGGATAATACAGAGCTCTTTGCCATGATGGAGAAGACCAGGATGTATATCTTTAGGAATCTGGATCCTGAGGTAAGGCATAGAGGATTTAAAAAAGGTGATACATATTACAACTTACACCTGTTTCAGACGGCGCAATTCAGAGTCTGGAGACAAGCAGAGTATATTGTTTGAAACCTCGAGACCAAACTGGCTCTGTTCAGAGCCACCACTCCCGCAAAAGTGAATTGTTACATGGTTGTACCAACAAGTTTACTTTTATTAGCTGTTTCGTTGCGAAGCGCAGCGAAACAGCTCTTGTTTTTGTTAAAGTTTTTATTATTATTATGGGTTTTTTTTATTTGTCTGTTTTTTATTATTATATTTATTTATTTATTTGTCTGGTTCAGAAATTACATGTTATAAGTGCTGATTTGCAATGTTCCTAAAGAGCAATTGCAATGAAACTTTCAGTGATGAAAGGTATTGGTGCAGTGATCATTACAAAACAAGGATGTCATTATGACATCATCAGAAGTCACGTGACGTCATCTTAAAGGTGTTGTGTTTTAAATGTTTGAAAATCTATAACAAATCAGCCAAAAGAGACCGTCATAACTGCTGTGAAAAAATAAGTAAATTTCAAAATCAGTTTAATTTTTTTTAAATGTTATTAAGGAAACAGCTATGCATTTGTGCACAAATGCAATCATGGCTAGTTTATAGTTAATTCCTATCCTTCACCCATGCAAAGATTCAAACATCACTTTTGAGAGCGCCCTCGGGCAGTCAAATATACGGCAGGTTAGAATGTTTGTGTCCTTCCAACTCTTGAGAGGCTCCCTTACTTTTACTAACGTTATGGCTGAATTAATCCTCATGTATCAATACCTTTACCTGCATCCACAGGAACCCATTCTGAGCTCAGGCTACATCTGTCACTTTGAGAACCTCCAGATTACATCAGTTCTCTTGGATGAGATCTTGAAGACACCGGAAACGCCCAGTAAGGACAATCTCTTAGGCATGGAGATTAAGGTAATACAAGTTCATTTAACTACTAAAACTATGGAGGAGTCAAAAAGAAGTTGACCAGGATTGGTGATGTTTTTCCAAACAAACAAATGACACTCAAAAAGCATTTATGTAACGAGCACTCTAACCTGCTTTTTAGAAGAAAAACAAAAACGAAAGAAAATTGATCATTCCTAGGAGGAGTTACGCCTATTTTAATAAAGGTACTCATTTTGCAAGCTGTCCACGGAATACTTGACATCAAATGTAAATTGACTCACCCTGTATAAAAACCTACTTGGTAACGAGCAACAGAGAACTGTTTATAGTATAACACATTGTGAGAAACGACCCCCTCTGAAGTCATGTAGTTTTGAGAAAGAGGTAATTTCTCATAAGCAATTAGTGTTTGAGTAGCATTGTTAAAAATAAAAGCTTTTTTTTTAATGATGATTATTATAAAAAAAATACCGCCACGCCATCACCCACTCCCCTGATGCACTATAAAAAAAACGATGTTTCGTCTTTGCAGTCTCTTCGCGACTCGAGAGATCTTCTGGAGAAAGTTGGTATTGAAGATGCAGCTCAGTTCATTGAGGACAACCCACACCCAAGACTATGGTGAGCAAACTTTGCCATGCATCAAAATTACAGGAACACGTTGCTTTGGATCTTTGAAAACGGTTTGAAACCGTTTGTTATGAAATGCATATGGTTAAATAGATATTTTAAAAGTAGAATATAATGATCCACACAAGTATCACTTTAAATTGCGTGGTTTTCCTTTTACCTCGTCGAAAAACACGGTCGACCATTAATGGGATTCAAATTTTTTACTCTCATAAATGGCCAACCATGTTAGTTCGTAAAGTAAAAGGAAAACCACGCAATTTCGAGGCAGATTTTGGGGGATCATTGTATTCTACTTTTAAAACATCTTTCTAATCATATGCATTTTATAACAAACGGTTAAAAAAAAAAAAAATGCTTTTTAAAGACCAACTCGGCCGATCCAAGGCAACGTGTTCCTTTAACCAGTCTCTATTCTAATTGCTAGTTACACTGTATATATTCCATGCCCATCATTCTTTTACACTTTTATACCAGTCGCTTTTCCAATGTTTTGTACGTATTTTTGTGTTTTTTTATCTCAATGTTTAAAAATGTGTACAGCTAAATCTTTTTGGCGTCATAGTTTTTTTTGGGCGTGACTAGTCGAGTAGTCAATTTCAGGAGTTCGCCCTGGCCTAGTCCTTACACCGATGTATACTCTGTACTTTCCCAAGTTCTGTGAATTTATTTTTAAAAACTTGTCGTCTGCTTATCCAGGCGTCTTCTCGCCGAGGCTTCCCTAGAGAATCTTGACCTGAAGATGTCTGAGCAGGCGTTCGTTCGCTGCAAGGACTACCAAGGGATAGAGTTTGTCAAGCGGCTGGGTAACCTACAGAGTGAGGTCATGAGGAGTGCTGAGGTCGCTGCGTACTTCAAGAGATTCGAGGAATCGGAGAGGATGTACATGGACATGGATCGAAGGTTGGTTTTAGAGGTTCTTGACATGGGTCTTAAAGGAACACGTTGCCTTGGATCGGACGAGTTGGTCAAAACAAAAGCGTTTGTAACCGTTTTTTATAAAATGCATATGGTTGGAAAGATGTTTTAAAAGTAGAATACAATGATCCACACAAGTTTGCCTCGAAATTGCGTGGTTTTCCTTCTACTGTGCGAACTAACATGGTCGGCCATTTATGGGAGTCAAAATTTTGACCCCCATAAATGGCCGACGTGTTAGTCGACGAGGTAAAAGGAAAACCACGCAATTTCGAGGCATGTTTGTGTGGATCATTGTATTCTACTTTTACAACATCTTTCTACCCATATGCATTTTATAAAAAACGGTTACAAACGCTTTTCAAAGACCAACTCGACCGATCCAAGGCAACGTGTTCCTTTAAATATTTATATGGTGTTTTTGCTGAAAATAATGGGTTTGATACCTTTTGTAGATGAAGTTTTTGGCCATGACATAAATCCCCATTCACTGTGAATGAAGATGTACACGTATGTAATGTAATTTACCTTGTAGAAGTTTCAGCTTCATTAGTCTTCAGGTTTTGAGAAGGGGAAAAAAGGTGTAAATCACAGAGCAATGTTTTCAGGATAGTCGCGTTAATCTGTGAAATCGATTCACTCATTTCTCAAAAAAACTACTACACCTCAGCAAATAATATTTTTAAGGAACGTTGCAGAATTGGTAAGAAACAAAAATCGTGAAGATCACAGATTTACATAAAACTTACCAGTCTATTGATGATGATACATGTAGTTGAAAACATCCCTTGAAATATTTCTGTCTGAAACGTCATTTTTGATGAGAAATAAATAGTCTAACGTTGCGTTTGGAGTTTATCGCTAAGTGAGCGTTTTATTCATTTTTATTTTGGCATCGATGCAATGCAGAATTTGTAATCGGTTTTTCACTATTCTCTCGTGACCAAGATGGCCGATCGATCTCAAACTTCTACAGGTTTGTCAGTTTATGTATATTGTGAATTACATAAAGTGTTTACACTGCCAGCAACTGTTTTGTTAGCAAAAACCAATTCTGTAATGTTCCTTTAAGGGAGCTTTCTATCATGTCTATCATCATTATCTTTAAATTGTGTGCTGTGTAAGTTTAATGTAATGCTTGTGTTGTACAAGAAGTACCCAAACCCATCAACACTTTAAGTGATAATGGGGTAGTGGCAGTAGACTCCTTATTAGCCATGACAAAAACATTATTGACTATTATGTAGGGAATACATGAAATCATGACATTTTAATTAATCAGATTATAAACATTAACTCATGTGTCCAGGGATCTAGCCGTCAACCTTCGTGTCAAACTCGGCGACTGGTTCCGCGTTGTCCAACTCCTGAAAGCTGGCAGTGGCGGGGGCGACGACACCCAACTCCAGCTGGCCTGGAATGCTATCGGAGACTACTATGCCGACAGACAGAAGTGGAGCAAGGCGGTGACGTACTACGTACAGGGCAACAACCAAGAGAGACTAGCGGAATGTTACTACATGCTGGAGGATTTCATCGGATTGCAGAAACTCGCTGATTCCTTACCGGAGAATCATCGACTCTTACCGGTAAATCACCCCCGAAAAAGAGATTTTGTTTTTTCTGTAGATCACGTTTTTGGCCATGACATGAAACCATACTCACTGTGAATGAAGATGTAAGAAATATAGTTTACTTTAAGAAGTTTCAGCTTCATAGGTTGGCAAGTTTTTGAGAAAAGAAAAAGTGAAAGTTACAGAGCAAAGTTTTAGGGAGAGTCGCGCAAATCCATTGGACATGTTGAAATAATTTTTCGTCTCTCTTAGCCCGAAATAATTTGTTTTTAAATTGTGTAACTAATTTGTGAAAAACTAGAGCACCTCAGCAAGTAGTATTTTAAGCTGTCTACTATCATTATCTTTAAATTGTGTGAGTTTATTGTAAATCTGTAGACTTGATGTTTTGTGTTGTACAAATAGTACAAAAAGTACTCAAACCCTTCAACCACCAAAAAGTAAGGGGGTTTGGTTAGGTGCTCAGGAAACTAATGAGCCACTTCGGAATGTCAATGGCGCATACCAGCACTGACAACGGACTTTGTCTATTTTCCCTTAACCTTTGACAATACCCGCTGGTATTGTCAAAAGGTCACGGGAGATAGACAAAGTCCGTTGTCAGCAGTAACAGACATGCGCAGCTTGAACTCCGAAGTGCTTATTCCATCCCAGAATTGTGTTTCAATATCAGGAGTGATCCGATTGAATGGAAGGTTTACTCTTGGTAACTGCTAAGAAAATAATGGCAATAAAATTCTTCAGTTAGAAGCAAGCATTTGGAAAAAACATATTTTCTTTGAAACGAAAAAGATAATGGTTTATATGCCCACAATTTAAATATTTTCTTCCTGCGTTGACAATGACATAGGGGAAAGCTGTCAGAAAACTGTTTCCTAATAGTTTTAAATGTTTATAACAGGACATTTCGGCGATGTTCGTCACCGTTGGTATGTGCCAAGAGGCGGTGGCTGCCTACCTCAAATGTCACCAAGTCAAGAAGGCGGTAGACTGCTGCGTAGAGTTGAACCAGTGGGACCAGGCCGTGGAGCTGGCTAAGACCCACAGCATCAAGGAGATAGACAACCTCTTGGCTCGCTACGCCGCTCACCTCCTGGAGAAGGATAAGAAACTTCAGGCTATTGAGCTGTATCGGAAAGCTAATCACTTCATTGAGGCGGCCAAACTCATGTTCAGTGTGAGTATTATCATGTTTGTCTAATCCCAAAACTTTGTTTGTAGCTTTCAGTGCCTACTTTGTTTACTTGCGTTTGAACCTAAAAAGCCCAGGTTTTGGTGGTTTTTCGTAATTCTGTTTACAAAAATTTAAGAAATGTGTTTCACATTGTGTAGGAGACAGTGAACACTAAAACATAATTCTGAATGAATGTGTATGGCACGAGAGAACCATGGGTGGATTTTACAAAGAGTTAGGATTAGTCCTACCTTAATAGACTGTGCAAGTCTCGCGCGCACCGGAGCGAGAACACACAACAGATGAAAAACACAGTTAAAGAGGAACCTAATGCTTAAATGCCAATGAAAAGGCTGTTCACCCCGCGCAAACAAAACAAGCGCTGCGTAAGTTTTGTGATCGGAGATCGCCAAAAATTCTTAATTTTTTTAAAGTTACTTGACCTGAGGTCGAGTTTTCATATCGGTTTTTATTCATTATTTTGTTGAATTTATTTGTACTTTTATATATGTTGTTAATTAGTATTACATTTTCAACAACCTGTTTTAATTTTACGGCCAGAAGGTACGTTAAACAAAAATACTGGACGAAACAAAATCTCCCCAACGTAAAACTCCATAGGGTTGGGACCACAATGGTCCCGGAAGTTCAAATATGCGCGAGACTTGCGCGAGACTTGCACAGTCTATAGGACTAGTTCTAGGAGACATTACAACCTTGAGGCTAGTCCTAAGTTAGGATGAGTAAGTGAGTAAGTCTTCCTAACTCGAGATAGGACTAGTCGTAACTCTTTGTGAAATCCACCTCTGGGTTTGCTCATCTGGAGGTTGCTATACAAAAGCTTGCCCGATCCATTTTGAAATAGCAGCTGTCTCTATCATGTCTATAGTCTGATGAATTCAAATTTGATTACTTATTTTCTATTTATTTGTCTTCCTGTTCTTGTTTTTGTTTTGATTGAAACAGATTGCCGTAGAGTACTCTAAGAAGAAAGTGAAGCCGCTCAGAACCAAGAAGATTTATGTACTTGGTGCTCTACTGGTAGGAATTAATATTTTATTTATTCTTTGTTTGATCATCTGATCAAATGAAAAAGTTCCACAGCCACAATTGACAATCATGGGTACACTTTTTGGTAGAAAGACACAAAATAAAAATATTGAATATTAATTTTTTTTTTTTTTACCCATACACCGATGTGTGTTAGCACTGTATACTCAGTACTTTCCCGAGTCCTGTGAAAAAAATATCACAGGCATGTTACTGGGGTGGGATATAAAAATTGAGTAACTTTTTGCTGATCTTGTTTTCAACAAACTCTTTGCAGACCTTGCAAGAAAACTGCTACATCAGCAGTTTTCAAATTATTGTTCGTAAAATGGACACAAAAACAGTGTACCCATAATTGTGGCTGTGCACATAGACAACAATTGGTTGTCGTATACAAGTGATTTAATAGTGGTTTCTTTCCCTGCCTCTCACCTCTCTGTGACCTGGTTTGATTCCTTCTAGACCACTTTCATAGAGCTGCTTAAAGACACTGGACACTATTGGTAATTGTCAAAACTAGACACTATTGGTAGTTGTCAAAGACTAGTCTTCTTACTTGGTGGCTCTCAACATATGCATAAAGTAACAAACCTGTGAAAATTTGAGCTCAGTTGGTTGTCGAAGTTGCGAAATAATAATGGAAGAAAAATCACTCTTGTCACACAAAGTTGTGTGCTTTCAGATGGTTGATTTCCAGACCTCAAATCTAATTCTGAGGTCTCAAAATCAAATTCGTGGAAAATTACTTCTTTCTCAAAAACTACATTACTTCAGAGGGAGCTGTTTCTCACAATGTTTTATACTATCAACAGCTCTCTATTGCTCTTTACTTTACCAAGTAAGTTTTTATGCTAACAATTATTTTGAGTAATTACCAATACTAGTGTCCACTAACATTAAAGCAGAAAATAATGCTTAAACATTTCTGCTACGCAGACTTGGGCAGGATACCAGTCACAAATTGTACTTTTCATATGGTAGTTTGGCTGGTAACCTTACACTGGTACGCATAATTTTGTTTTGCTTAGCTACTTTTTGTGCTAAGCAGCTGTATGAAATTGGGCCTTTTATTCCCGTTTCTTATTCATTCCGTTTTTGGCACTAACCATCATGTTGAATGTGCAATCAAATAAATACTTTAATAAATAAATGTTATTAATTCTATAGTCTGTAAATTATGCATAATGTTGTAGTAAGCAGTCCCGTGAATTGAGGCCCTGTTATCTTGATTTAAAGGCAGTGGACACTATTGGTAATTACTCAAAATAATTATCAGCATAAAACCTCACTTGGTAACGAGTAATGAGCAATAGAGGTTGATAGTATAAAACATTGTGAGAAACGGCTCCCTCTGAAGTGGAGTAGTGTTCGAGAAAGAAGTAATTTTCCACGAATTTGAGATTGAGACCTCAAGTTTAGAATTTGAGGTCTCGAAATCAAGCATCTGAAAGCACACAACTTCATGTGACAAGGGTGTTTTTTTATTTCATTCATATCTCGCAACTACGACGACCAATTGAGCTCAAATTTTCACAGGTTTGTGATTTAATGCATTTATGTTTAGATACACCAAGACTGGCCTTTGACAATTACCAATAGCGTCCACTGTCTTTAAACAAGTTTGTTACATCAGTCATGTGTTACTTCTTTATACAGATTGAAAGTTACCATGAGCAGATGAAGCTGACGTCAAGATTGAAGGCAAAATCCAAAAAGAAGGCTGAGGTAAATTTGCTGTCACGAGACTGGGCTCTTACTCTTTGTTATTTGCAAGCTTCACTTTGTAATAAATATTAAGCTTTTAAAGCATAGGCATGTTAGTCCAGCAGCCGCAGGTTTGACTCCTGCTCTCTATTTATAATTTAATTGAATTCAAATCAATTGAACTCAAATCAGTCAACATTTATTTCCTTAAAAAAGGAGAATTATAACAAATAAAGTACAATTATTTAAGTCAAAGACAGTCAAGAACAGGTCAAGTTAATAATTAATAAAAATTAAATGAAAACAAATAATGTAAACCAGATGACTAAATCTTTGAAATGATTGATTGATTTCCTAAGGCTGCTTCTGCTCTGGCTGGCTTGCTTGAGGAGGAAGCTATGGCAACATCAGACACCAAGCTGATAGACAATGCATGGAGGGGAGCGGAGGCTTACCACTTCTTCTTACTCGCTCAGAGGCAGTTGTATCAAGGTAATAGACCAGGGGGAAGGGGGGGGGGGGCAACTAGAAATTATTTCTATTAACTTTTATATTTTTTTATGAGAGATGGCCTAACATCACAAGGCCACGGAGGGCCACTTTAGAAAGCCAGAATGTTTGAGGATACAAGTGTCATAACAGGGCCTGCAGTCCAGTGCTCTTGACCACTACATTTATCATCATCATTCGGCATAGACCTGCGTCTGTGGCACCTACTCAAATTGTAATTGGGGTGCACTCCTGCCATCACCTGATCTCTTTCAATCGCTGCTCTTCTCGGCTCTCCTATGCTTCTTCCACTCCACTTTGTGACGCTGTCTATCCAGCGCAGCTTAGGGCAGCCTCTGCCTCGAATTGTACCTGTAGGCACACCATCTAGTGTATAGCTGCACTGGGTAGGCCTCCCTGCCTCATCATATGAGCAAACCATTTAAACTACCTTTTAAAATTATTTAGATAACTACAAAACACTTGACTAAGTCATTACTTATATGAAGGCTTGGTCCAATTTCATGCAGCTGCTCAAACAGCACAGATTGCTAAAAGGTTTTCTGCTGTTTTTAGGCCTCAGTGTGAAAGCCTGGATGAAAGTTAATAGTTACCTGAATAAACAATTTCAACTTATTTTCTCTTCCTCCAGGCTATGTAGATGCCAGCATGAAGACAGCTCTCCACCTACGAGAATACGATGACATCCTAGACCCTGTTGATATCTACTCCCTGCTTGGGCTGGCAGCTTGTGCCAACCGAGCCTTTGGGACATGCTCAAAGGCCTTCATCAAGCTGGAGTCTACTGATGCATTGAATCAGTCACAGCAGGAGCAGTATGAGGCTCTAGCATTGGAGATATTTACTAAGTAAGTCAGTTCAGTTCAGTTCAGTTCAGTTCTGTTGAGGTTTTTTTCACTTGGTTAAAAAATGAGTCTGCCATGAAAATATAGGCTTTAGCACTGGAGATATTTACCAAGTAAGTCAGTCCAGTTCAGTTGAGATTATTTTACCTAAATAGTTAGTTTGCCTTGAAAATATTATAATGAATATTATCTTCAAGTATGCGCTAATCCTCCAGTGGTGATAAAAACCTGTATTGCACGGCCAATATCACTACCATGCATCTTGTGTGTTCTATGTCACGCGCCAAGTTTGCTTGAACATGTTGAAGATAAATACGTTAACACATGCGTGCTTGTGGAAATGCGGAAAATATAGCGCGTATGCATCCCATATCCAACTCGGCCTTCGGCCTTGTTGGATATGGGAAGCAGAAGCGCTATATTTTTCCGTATTCCGCTCGCGCTTGTGTGATTACTTATCGTACTATGATGTACTCTTTTAGTGCTTGTTTGTGTTTGCGTTTTAAACCTGAAGGTTTTTTTAATTTCTGTACAAATTATGTGATAATTGTGATGGTGACGCCAGGTGATCATATCGAGTCAATTGCATTTCCCTTGTCCGCTATCTTAGGAGCCAAAATTATGCACAAAGGAATTGACTCCCAAACCAATGGAAATAGTAAACCCGCATTCAAGGAGGTGATTTCTGCATTGTGCAAAAGGTCTTACCCATCTATAAGTTGTTAGTAAATTTACTATTACTCTCTGTGATTAAATTTATTAACTGTGTTCTTCTTCCAGGCACTCTCCCAAGGATTCCAGAATCAATAAATCGGAGTGTCCCAACTGTGACACCATGCTACCAGATTGGTAAGTGTTGTTAAGCTGTGTGTGGGTAGCCCATATCATTACCGGAAATCTCTATTAAAGACACTGGACACTATTGGTAATTGTGAAAGTCCAGTCTTCTCACTTGGTGTATCTCAACATATGCATAAAATAACACACCTGTGAAAATTTGAGCTCAATTGTCGTCGAAGTTGGGAGATAACTATGAAAGAAGAAACACCCTTGTCACACGAAGTTGTGTGCCTTCAAATGCTTGATTTCAAGACCTCAAAATCTAATTATGAGGTCTCAAAATCAAATCCACGGAAAATTACTTCTTCCTCAAAAACTATGTTACTTCAGAGGGAGCCGTTTCTCACAACGTTTTATACTATCGACAACTCCCCATTACTCGTTACCAAGTAAGGTTTTATGCTAATAATTATTTTGAGTAATTACCAATAGTGTCCACTGCCTGTTAAGAAAGAGACCAAAACAATACAACTTCATTTCCTAGGGAGTGTACAGCCCTGGGCTGCTGTGGTGCTCCAGAGTTATTTTCAATTACAATATCAATCTCTACTCTCAAAAGGTATCCATTTACACCCCTGGTTGAAGAGGAGCACTTATAATGATTAAGTTTCTTGCTCAAGGACACAAGTGTCAGAAACTGGAATCGCACCCACACAATGGTTTAGCCGCCAGGGTTCAATTTCTTAGAGCTGCTGAAGCACGTAAAAGGAGCTGAGCGCAACAAAATTATGTGTACCAGAATAAGTTTACCAGCCAAACTACCATATCACTTGTGCAATTTGTGACTGGTGTCCTGCTCATTTCTGCTTAGCATAAAATGGTTTAGCAATATTTTCTTCTTAAGCAGCTGTATGAAAGTGCGCCTACATGCTAAAGCTTGAGTCCAGTGCACCAGACTGCATGGCCATGACATGCTACTCAATTCAACTGTTCCTAAAAAAGAGGAGCTGTAGACCCCAGATTCATTTTGGTGAAATGTCCGTCATTCGTCAAATGCCTCAACCAAACAATACTTATCATCTCCACAGGTCTTCGTCATGTCCCAGCTGTGATGCAAAGTTCCCAACATGTATTGTGACAGGTCGGCCCATAATGGACAACCTTTTCTGGATGTGTGATACCTGCAAGCACAGAGCTTATGAGTCGGAGATCCGGTCTGCTACTACATGTCCACTCTGCCACTCACAAATCTAGACTTTTCTCTACTTGGTTTGTTTTGAAATAAGTAGTCATGTTTTTCGAACAGTGGCAGGCCTGATGCTTCGTTCTTGAAAGGGCAATGGCACTGAAATGACTGATAAGGCGTTTCTTTTCCTCTGTGTTCTCTTCATTAAGGAAAGTGTACATTTATATTGGGGCGTTTCAAGGGGCACCAAGGTACATAAAGACCAAGGGCATGGAGGCAATTGTCTCAATTGACTTGGTAAAGATTCTCGCCTGCAACAGTCTCTGGCATTTAAATTTTTATTTATTTACTTTACTTTTACTTTTTTAAACTTCTTTTTTTCTCCCATAAAAAAACACATTATTTGTTTTTCTTCATTGATTTATTTGTTAAATTGTTTAAAACCATAAAATGCCGGTGTCGCATGCAATTATGTCCTCTATGCAATACTATTCGGAGGACATTATTGCATATGCAATAATGTCTGCAGGATGGTTTTGCATATGCAATCGTGTTCGCCCTGACGCTGCTGCATAATGCAATTGTGTCCGCCCGGACACATTTGCATATGCAGTTGTGTCCGCCCATGTGTCCGCCCACGAGCGGACAGTATTGCATGGCGAACACAATAGCATCTGACACAGGCCTTTTTTGCTGGGGGTGGGGGGGGGGGGGGTGAATGAACATTCCTAGCTGGTCTCTACAATTTGAAGAAGTTTGTAACTACCCTTGTCACACGAAGTTGTGTGCTTTCAGATGCTTGAATTTGAGACCTCAAAATCTAATTCCGAGGTCTCGCAATAAAGTTCGTGGAAAATTACTTCATTCTTGAATACTTTGTTACTTCTGAGGGAGCTGTTTCTCACAATGTTTTAAACTACCAACAGCTCCCCATTACTCATTACCAAGTTTTTATGCTAATAATTATTTTGAACGACTACCAAAAGTGTCCACTGCCTTTAAAGGACACAAGTGTCAGGACCAGGACTCAAAACCCACATTCTGCTGAACAGAAACACCAGAGCTCGAGTTCGGTGCTTTTATCCAGATGCAATAATATTGCATACTATTAAATTATAAATATTATTTACATCAATTCAAACTTTGTTCGTAGACTTTGAACAAATGTGAGAATATCTACAAACAATAATTGATAACAATGAATCTGTTGTGTGTCAAACTGTGTAAATTATTGTATTCATTCTGTATAAAGTATGGCAAATCTATTTTCTCTTTGTGTTTTGTTGAAGTGTATTAAAAAAGTGATACCTTTTTAATGACCAAAAGGTAAATGTACAAGTTCACTTAAATAAAAACAAAGAAAATGTAGTGAAATTTCCGTTTCAATGTATTGTATTGTTAAAAAGTCCATTTTGCAAGCAAACAAGAAAATTGCTTCGGAAGGGAAAACTTTGGAACAACATTAGGAGTTTAAACCCATGCACGCTTAAACAAAATAATATATATTTTGTTTTCTGTATTATTTGTGACCATACACAAAATTAATTGAATAGCTTTGATAAGAAAAACAAAAAAAATGAAGTTAAAACATAAACACTAATAAATCACACGGTCAATTGGCTAGTTAATCAAATCAGCAGAAGTTTTGGCCAATCGGATCGCGTGTTAGAAGTGCCTCCGACAAGAGTGTCCGTGCATGCAGCCCGCTTGAGGGCGGTCGTCGTCCATTAAACGTGTTTTAGACCACCAGCGGCAAAAAGAACAGCGGTCAAAGGGTCCACGTGTGCCTACGTTTTACATGAGTTTCGTTAACAATTTTTTGTGGTGCTTCGTGCTATGACAGAGAAAACCAACGAAAAGCAAGGGTATGTAGCTTTCTGTGTTTTAAATTGCACCTTGTACGTGTTTGTTGCAGAATTGAATTCGGGACATTGTTTTTTTGTGATTATTAGCCGTAGCGTAATGTTCACATGTTGGCAGGTGTAAAATGTAATACAAGTTTTACAACCGGAAACCGTGTTGAACCATGAAGGAAGAACCTCCATGGTTCAACACAACGTGGGTGTGTGTTCCAGGGGTGGATTCCACAAAGGTAGTAACTTAGCCCTAGGCAATACTAAGATAGGACCAGTCCTAAGTTAGGACCAGTAACTCATCCTAACTTAGGACTGGTCCTATCTCTTAGCATTGCCTAGGACTAGGTTAGGACTACCTTTGTGAAATCCACCCCTGGGCTTTTTTTGTTGCAGTCGACTGCACTGGACATGGAATTACTTCGGTTGTAGGCCCATAACACATGGGATATTCAGACAGAAAGTGCCAAGTTGTCTTCGAGTGTAAAACCATTAATATTTAAATTGGGAAAGTGACTGATGGTCTCCTGCTGCTGCGGAGAATAATTTATTGCACAGCCCTCTAAATGAAACAGCCCCGTTTCGGCATACAACTCCCCTAATCGATCATAGTTGGGTTTCATTAGGTGTGAATCATTGCAGCTGAATGGTGCACAAATTAATGATAAAGCACAAATTAATGATAAAGCACACGTGCACAAAATTCCCACAACATTAGTTTAAAATAATATTGAACAAAATGAAAACAAACCATTTTGCAGAAAAAAAATAAACGACGAGCGCCCTCAATATGACTGTCGGCGCACCATCATAGCGAACTGGGACACTTTTTTGGATTGTGTAAAATCCTGAGTTTCAAGACCCGACTAGGACCATTAAATGCTAGGAAACAGTTCACGAATCACTCTATCGGAGATGGACAAAGAGTGTGTTATGTAAGAAGACGACTGTGTGCGCACTATTAAACTATGGAAAGTGTATTTCCAAGTAGGCCAAGAAAATACAAAGTCTTCCTGCACGAGTGATTGCACGGCACACACTCTGATCGGGTTTAATAGAAACTCCACATCTGATTACCAAGGTACGTGTCAAGTTTGAAACCTTACAAAATAATTGGATAATTTTTTTTTCCTCCTTAGAATAAAAACATTGTTTTATCTTTCATAACGTTTCTGAAGCAACTGGATGGCAAAAGCGATTTGGAAAGTTCAGCTTTCAATAATTTGAAATGTTATCAAATTAGGCCTAGGCTAAGTTTTGAAGTAGTTCGGGTGTCAGCTTTCAGGGAAAGGTCATTGCACTCGTATATAAACACATGGTGACTAATATTAATACACCCCATGCTTCGCTAAAGACTTGCAAATGCATTTTCGTCACCCACCCGTTTTGAAAACAATTCGAATCTTTTCAGTGAATAAATTCAGTGGGCCAACTTTACAACTACCAAAAAGTGTCCGTTAATTATTTTCCAGTGTGTGGCGGACAAAGATTCTTTTGTTGGAACAATTAATATAATTTCCAGATTGGTTTTACCAGTCCACCCCTTCCATGGCATACAGGCTTACTCAAACAATTTTTGGTTTCAAAAATAATAAGACCAAATTTGGTAAATACTGATGGATGTTTAAGTTTCTCCATCCAAGTTTTAGAGTTGGATATACCATGAGCATACAACATAGGCCTACATACATGCAGTCGTTAGCATAACTACAGGCGCCTTTTTCAGTGAAAAAGGCGCCTGTAGTTATGCTAACGACCGCATGTATGTAGGTTACAACCTTATGATAAGGTTACAAAGCACCTACCTACAGAAAATGTCACAAACATTCAAACCCCCCAAAATAATTTGTATGTCTTAATTAGATGTTCGTCGCTGTTGATGATTACCATTATGTAGGATTTGAAACTTTGCATGGTGGAAATAAGACATAGAAGAGTTTGCGGTAACACCATGTAATGACTGTCTCTAAATGAGTTGGGGTGGTTCTGAAAAGAACCGTTGGTTTAACTCGATTACCATTATGTCGTAGTGTGACTTGTACAAGTCTAGCAGTAGCACTTACACACTTGAGGTGTCGCCATGAATGGCCATTGAATGTGATATTTGCTGGATCAATACCATTCTTTTTGTATTATTGCTGCTCCTACATAGAGTAGCCCATACTTTTACCGGCAGGTTTTATGACTACTATTGACTTGTCCCCATCGCCAGCAAACACTGCAATTATCATCCACAAAGGGTGCTTCTATTAATAGCACATCCAACGTCGTGTCATTGTTTATAACGCTTTAGGCCAAAACTAAAACATGTTTAGCGTCCTCCCTTTAACAAAAAGTAATACCTTTTTTTCAATGGCCGCTTGACACATTATTTAAAAACAAACAGCTGGGCTATTTAAAAAAAATATTGTTTTGCCGAGATCGTTAAAATATGCAACAAATAAATAAATAAATAAATAAATAAATAAATAAATAAATTGTCATACAAATTTGTTAAAAAAGAAAAGAAAAAAGAGGCGGCCTCTTGAAAGGAAGCGGACGCGTACGGTAATCATGTTTTAATTTTTATTTGGCCAATTCTACCTGTAGTTGTCTAGCGATCACATCGTGCCGTTGGGGAAAGGCCGCAGGGTAGTGACGTCGAGACTCTAGATCTATGTGACAGACAACTCTTTGTTGAACCCGCGTGACACCTTGGCGTTCACACCTATGGAATCTCCGGATGTGAGACACCAAATCTCCTGCTTTCAGATGAGAGATCTTAGAGTCTTGGTCAGGTAATTATACACCCTTTCTCTCAGTTCATTGCTTAGATTTAGATGTAGACATATAATGGTGTTGTTCTGCCTTCATGTGTGCGATTCGCTTGTACATGATTTACACTGTTACAGATCGAATATCGTGTTTCTCTCCTCACCTTGAAAATTCTCTTTGTTTTTTTATTTAGTTAAAGATTATAATAATAATAATGGCAGAATTAATCGATTATTGCAGCTCTAATGGTTACACTGGTTTACACATTATAAATGCAGTAGAGAATATTATTGATTTTTCTCTGACATTTTAAAATTGTGTTTTTGCTTGAGATCCATAGTGTTTTATAGCATAATACTGTCGGTGAGCTGATGAGAACGGTTAATCTTTGAGTTGATTTGTTTGGATTGTGAAGACAGTGCTTTGAGCTCATAGTTTACACTGTGCATGTTGATGAAAACAATGGATTGATTTGAACGTAATAAAACACAATCATTGCAGTATACAAAACCGTTGGCCCCGTGGGAAAATACTGCCAACTGTGCACACAATATTCCTCCAAAGACTTGGGCAATACCAAATAAAATAGATTTCCTCTAGTTAAGTTAATTAATTTAGATTGTGTTAGCTTTGCATAAACTTGAGCAGTTTTGGTCGGCAAATCTTTGCAATATAGACCCTCCTACTTAATATTGCGGAAACTATCGAAGACTTCACTCTTTATAGTTGTTTAGCAACAAGTATGACTCATGCTTTTGTGTTAATGCTAAAGGGGAGAGAAACCGAAAGTATGTTTTGTATCTTTCTCACGGCCGAAAGGCCGCGAAAAACTGTAAAATACAAGGAAGTATTTCTGGTATCTTCTTTTGATTGGTTGAGTTGTTAATTTTACAGATGTTATGATATGCATATGTTGAGATACACCAAGTGAGAAGACAGGTCTTTAACAATTAACAATACTGTCCGGTGTCTTTAAGTTTTAGGGTCGTCGGTCAGCCATTTGTAATAATAATAATAATAAAAAGTAGTAGGGTTTGAAATGTTGCATGCGGAGATAAATTATAATAGATCCGTGTAAAATGTCTATACATTTGAAAAACAAATTGTGGGTTAAACTTGTCCTTTTATTTGTGATTCGGTACTTTGGCTTACAACATTCTAGTATGCATAATTTTTATTTTATTTTTATGCTTAGCTACTTTTCAAGACACTGCTCTATAATTGCAAGGTCGTGGGTTCGAATCCCACCCGCGTAATGCCTGTGATATATATTTTTTTCACAGGACTCGGGAAAATACTGAGTATACAGTGCTAACACACATCGGTGTATGGGTAAAAACCAAAATTAACATTCTTTATCCCCCATGCAAATTTAACATCTATACCTTTTTGTGATTTAGCAGCTCTATGGAGTTGGGCCCGTTTCTTGTTTTGTGTTTTCGTGTTCAACTGTATGATTACAACATGAAACCCGCATGAATAATAATAATTGACCCAAGTTTGTACCCCTCCAATCCTTTCAGGGCCCAATTTCATAAAGCCTGTAAATTTGCTTAATGTGAAATTTCTTCCTTGTTAAAAAAACAGGATTACCAACCAAATTGGCACATGATTATCAGGATAAGCAAATGAATACCAGTATAAAGAAATATGCAACAAATGGAAATTTGGTTGGTAATCAAGGAAGAAGTTTCATGCTAAGCAAATTTGTGAACTTACAGGCTTCATGAAATTGGGTCCGGTTGCTTCCCTCTCACAGTCCATACCCCCACGGATTGGTTCTCTATTATGCCCATAATTATTCGTTGATGCAGTCCCGCTAATGTATACCTTCGAAATTGAGACCGCTTTTAGAAGTACGCCCCCACTCAATCAAACCGGTTCCAATTTTAGAAATCCAAACAGAAAGTAATACATGTTAGCAAACATAAATTGTTGCTGTGCAAATTTTCAAGAATAGATCTAATCAAAGTAAATTTATCTATTTAAGGAAAAAAAATCGTTATCGTGGATAAACTTCATTAGCCTTTAAAGGCTCTGGCCACAATTGGTAATACGCAAAATAATTGTTAGCATAAAACTTACTTTAACAAGAGCTGTTAATGGAGAGCTGTTGATAGCATAAGACATTGCTACCTCTGAAGTAACGTAGTTTTCGAAAAAGAAGTAATTTTCCACTAAAACAATGAATTTGATTTCGAGACCTCAGATCTTGATTTTGAGGTCCCGAAATCAATCATGTAAAAGCACACAACTTCATTTTTTCCATTATAATCTCGCAACTTTGACGACCAATTGAGTTCAAATTGTATTATTATGTTATGCATAATTGATGAGAAATACTGGTCTTTGACAATTACCAAAAGGTGGCCATTTTCTTTAAATACAGTGGACACTATTGGTAATTATCAAAGACCAGTCTTCTCACTTGATGTAGTGAAAGTAAAACCTTTTGATTAGGAACCTTTATGTGGTTATATAAATATGCTTCACAAAAGTATTTGATTATTATTTGAGTGCGAAATTACCTCTTTCTAAAAAACTTTTTCTCTCTTCATGTGGAGTTTTGTACCATCAACAGCTCACAAAATGCGTCCTAACGTTTATGAATACGAAACTTAGAACTCGTCCTAAGTCCTAACATTAATCCTAATTCATAAATGCCTCATACAGTTTCGCTATTCCTATTGGTGGAGAGCGCGTCACTGACCGGTAAAAAGTGTTGAAACATGGGCGTGACACGCGAGCTTGTTGTTCTTATAAGACAGTTTCCCGATCGGGCAGAGGGCCTTACCATTTTATAGCTGGAGGGTTGTTGTGTTGAAAGAAATCGTTGAACAATTAAAAGTTTTGCACTTATTTTACTGTTTGACCAAAATTTTGTGATGTTTTTTGACCGAAAAAGGTATTAATGAATGGGAATCAAAGTGTGTTGAATCGGTTTTCAACTAGTGGTTTAAACCCGCCGAGGCCTGGTTCTTGATAATTTACCTCGACGTCGTCTCGGTAACATTATCAAGAACCAGGCCTCGTTGGGATTAAACCACTAGTTGAAAACCTCTTCACCACACATTGATTCCCTTAGTAAGGAAGAGTTTGGAGAAATCGACGGCTGTGCCTTTAAATGCGCCCAGCTCTATGCAATGCTGGACGAGATTCAGAGACAGTGGACATGCTTTATATAGCCGCTCACAACGACGAGCGAACCCCACCAGAAAACCATCAGAGACCACTGAGTAATCACACCCAATCGATGTGTCCACACTTGGGTGATGTGATGGCACTCAATGTATATTTGTTCAGACTTGCTCCGTGGGACTAGAAATTACCCGAAGAGCGGTTAGGGATACCAGACAATGTGAATAATAAGACCTGAGCCAAGTTATGACGGACAGTGGGTGGGTCTTGATTTTTCGTTGTGTTGTGAGGTTGGACATGCATTTTTACTTAAAGTGTTATATGATGGTTGTATACGTGAGTGTGTGAGGATTTTGTATGTCTGTGTTTCTGAATTAACGGTGGAGATGGTCCAAATTTCATGGACATGCTTTTTAGCAGAACATATTGCTGAACAATATTTGTTGCTGAGCATAAATTAAGCGGCAAATTATGTGGCAGACAAATAATTGTTGTAGTGTTTAGCTACGTGTTGTGCTAAATCGAATTACACTTGCGCATGAGGGGGAATCCGGTCTTGAAAGAAAATAGTAACTGGTCCAGTACACGATTGGGCTATAAAACACCTACCTATGGTTTTACTGCAAAACTATTTTATGCCTACCATGCAAAGTTCCAAATCCTATACTTAGGTATAGTACGTGGTGTAACTGCAAACCTTACAATATAATGCATTTTTAGCATTCAAATCTTACAACAAGCCTACCAAAAAAATATAGTAAGTTATGTACAAAGTTTCTGTCAGCGAGCCATCACTGGGATACAATATTGTAAAAAATCGAAGTGTGTTTAATTTATAGGCCTACAATATATATGTATATATATATATAGTTAAATATGTACAAAGTTGCTGTCAGCGAGCCATTACTGGGATTATACAATATTGTAAAAAATCGAAGTG
The DNA here is from genome assembly GCF_032118995.1 of Asterias amurensis. Lineage (NCBI taxonomy): Eukaryota > Metazoa > Echinodermata > Asteroidea > Forcipulatida > Asteriidae > Asterias > Asterias amurensis. The sequence continues at coordinate 14,607,321 of NC_092664.1, read as the reverse complement.
TGTTTAATTTCACAAAGCACTAATGACATTCATCTTATAAGATGAGTGGCCATACAGTAAATATCACGAGTGGTGTTTAATTGCATTGTGACAACATTTGCTGAGCAATTAAGATTGATTCACAGTAAAGCTAAGTTGGTAAACAGTATCTGGACTATAGCGGCTGCATCTAGAGCTACGACTGTTGCTTAGTATGTTGCTAAAGGATGACACATACTTCAACATGATGGCGCAGCCATCCAGCCGGTAGGCGTTTTCTAGCCGTATGAGTTCAATTCGGACATAGCTTTTTGTGAAATCGCCCCGATTTCACAAAGAGTTAAGACTGAATCTTATCTTGAGTTGACGAGTTACCTGTTCAACTTATGATTAAAGCTTTTTAACAGTTTCGATTAACCCGCCTTAAAGAGACGTAGGACCTAAAGTTAGAACTATCTTTGTGAAATCTAGGTTGGGTTTTGCTGTGCTATTCACTTTGACATAGTGCTCTCTAAATAATGTCTTATGGAAATGAAATGGTTCCAAGTTGGGGTACCCCACATTCAGGATAAACAATGTTACTCGTGTGAGAATGGACACCAGGTTTTGTTGATTTGCTTTTAAAGCAGCAGCGGGCATCAGAGCCATGGCGTCGTTGATTCTTTAAAGACATTGTCAAAGACCTGCAGTCTTCTCAACATAAGAACCAAATAACAAACCTGTGAAATTTTAAACTGAATAGGTCGTCGAAGTTGCGAGACAACAATGAAATAAAAAACACCCTTCACATGAAGTTGTGTGCTTTCAGATGCTTGATTTCGTGACTTCAAAATCTAATTTTGAGGGCTCGAAATCAAATTCGTGGAAAATTACGTATTTCTCCAAAACTACGTTACTTCAGAGAGCCGTTTCTCACAATGTTTTATACTATCAACCTCTCCCCATTACTCGTTACCAAGTAAGGTTTTATGCTAATAATTAAATTAGTTTGAGTATTACCAAAAGTGTCCACTGCCTTTAAACAGCAGCACGGCATCGGAGCCATGGCATCAGAGTTGATTCTTTTTAATGATGCCATCGTTATCATACACATTTTTTTTTATTACAGCTGCAGAATTTCCTGTAGTGGACTGATATCTGAGTTTGTTTAGACATAATCACGATATATAACCTGCAGGAATTTGTGCTGTTTGTTGCTTCTATGATAACTCTTTAAGTATCTTTTTTGAGGCCTGATATACATTCTTTTGCTGGTACGCCTTTTTGTGCTAGTTTTAGTAACTTTCAGTTCATACTCTCACATTACACTTTCCCAAAACAAGTAGTCATCATAATGCGTAGTGGTGACAATATGAAATCTTTGAAGCAAGTTTCGGTTGAGTAACTCACTATGGTTTTCATGTTCTCTTCTAGGAATTGTTTTCTTTTGCGTGTTGGGCTTTGTTGGACACACAATGTAAAGATTATTGATTTCAAATTGTCCTTGTTTGTATCTTGTTTTGGGATTTCCCTTTTTTTCATTGAGAAAGGTTCTTTGGTTGGAAAGCAAACAGATGTGAATTTACGCAGATAGATAGTGTTCATGGTCACGACGCTTTTGTGTGCCAAGAGTTTAATGACCTACATATTCTGAAATTGATGTACCACATTTTGATCTGCAATACGATGTCTTATATTCTTCGGCACCTTTTTGTTTTGCACCTATTTTTATAAACATAGAATACATAGTAATTTGAATATGAATAATTATTGCCGAGTGATTCTGTGGGAAATATAATAACCCTGACCCTTGACCTTGATGTCAAGGTGCAGAGATAGTTCCAGACAATTATTAGTTACTTCCAAGTGGCTGGCGTCAGGAAAAGGCTCCTCACCATAAAACATTTCTTCGAAATTGTTTTCGCCCAACCCTTAACTACAATTGACAAAAAGCAAAGGCCTCCACACAACTATGCTCTTTATATTTTTGTAAACTTGACTCTTGTTCCTCGTGACATTTTGTTGTGCGAGATTGTGCTTAATGAAACCTGAGAAATTGTAATGAATTTGCTCTTTAAATACCAATGCATGACACCGTCAACTCTTTCACCATTTAAGGTTTTTGATATCTGTTTGGAGGTCGAGTCTTTGGCCATGACACGAATCCCTATACTCACTGTGAATGAAGATGTATGTTAAATAATTTACCAGTTAAAGTTTCAGCTTCTCTGGTCGTCAAGTTTTGGAGAGAAAAAAAGTGAAATCGCACGGGCCAATGTTTTCAGGAGAGTCCTGTAAATCCGTTGTACTATGCCAATCATTGTCATCTCACTGAGACAACAATTATTCATTTTGTACCGTTCTGTAAGTTTATTGTATAAATTTGTGGATGCTTGTGGCTTGTGTTTTTGTGTCGTACACAAAGTACCAAAACCCCCTTTAAATTGTTCAAATTACTCCCTGGCTTTCATTGTATGATACCGTGAACTCTTTAATCTTAAAACCGTTGAAATTGTATTCCGGGCTATCGTATAATTTGGGGGAAATGACGCACATTAATTATCTTCTTGATGGGCCATCTGGGAATCGGAAAAATTCGCTAAATTGGTTTCATTACAAAGAGTTTCCGATTGCCTGTACTCATCAGTTGTTTCCTGATGTCGATGAGCTTTTATGTTAATGGCCTTCTTCAATGCAGCACGAGATCATGAACATTACAATCATTTCCTTTCGTCTTAATAATAAAACGCACTAGGCTTCAAAAAGTTCACAATAAAGAAGGAGAACAAACATGAAGAGCATATTACCCTTCTTCACATCGTATACAGGCATGATACTTCGAAAAAACAAATGAAGCGAGTGCCCCCATGCCTTGGATCCATAGAAATTCTCAATCTCCCCATTGGGTGCCCTCTTTCGAGGAGAAAATGCCTTTGTGCCCTTGCCCTTTCAAAAACGAAGGCACACATACCTGAACTATTCTTCACATCGTATATACATCAACCCTGCGCCCATAATGGAACAACCCAGCCGCCACATCCATGGTTAAGGCGCTAGGAACCAAGTGACTCCTATAATTTGACAAATATTTCTCCTTAATGCATGCTATAAATAGCTGTGTGTGGTACCTGTACCTCTTCATACATTTAGAAACTGTCATCGATTCTGCTATTGCCCTGCAGCGATGTGTGGAGGATGATGCTGGTGAGCAAGTTGCCCGGCCTACATCGTCTACTCCTCCGCGGCGAGGATGAGTCACTGTAGGTCCCTCTTGCTCCCTCTATACTACATGCTTGAACAAAATATCCACGCTATATAAGTGTCACCAACCTGTGCGTGTCACATCTATGGGGATTTGCGTGCAAATTGGGAAGCGACTGTAACATCTTAATGGACGTGTGATCGAATAGCACGTGTGAGGTATCATCGCTTTGTGGGCTTCCTCCCCGCTGCATCCCCTCTGGATCATCATCTGACGCCCGGATACTTTATAAGATGATGCAGAATGCTTGAGACGTTTTGATCAGACAATCTTGAAGACGTTTCTTGAAGTGGGATGTGTTACTGAGTACTGGTTTGTTAATCATTTGTTGCTAAGGACAGGATTGGAGCTGTCAAGGTAATTGTAACAAAGAAATTACATGTTTATGTTGTATTTATTTATTTTTGTAATGAGGAATTTAGTTGAGCGGTTTAATCTGTTAAACTCGGGCCTGCTTTGGAGTATTTTGTGTGGTCATGTTGTACTTTTGTAAAAATACCATATACAGTTAGAGATCTCATCAATTATGTATCATTAGAAAGCCTACATACATAGGTGGTGAACAATGAAGATCCCCGATTAGCGGCCGTTGTTAATTTATTTGCTTGTTGTTGAAACTCCAAGGGTTTAGAAGATTAAATTGTATCGTAAAGACATTTGTCAGAAGTTATTGTGTGCCTTGGCTAATTATAATAAAAACAATTCCCAGAAAATAAATGACTAAAGGGGAGGCAAAGCCCCATGGAGGGGGGGGGGGGGGGGGGGGCGACTAGTAAATATTTCGAACCATTCTTGTGTGCGTTGTTTTATATTGGGCAAGAGGGGCGACACGGCATGTGTGACACTGTGACGAGATAATTGATGAAACCTCTTTGTTTTCAACAGTTTCGCTTTGATTAATTGCTTTGTGAGGAATGTGTATTTTTCACAACGATTCTTAAAAACAGTGGACACAATAGGTAATTGTCAAAGACCAGTCTTCTCACTTGGTGTATCTAAACATATGCATAAAATAACAAACCTGTGAAAATTGGAGCTCAATTGATCGTCGAAGTTGCGAGACATGAATGAAATAAAAAACAACCTTGTCACACGAAGTTGTTGCTTTCAGATGCTTGATTTCGAGACCTCAAATTCTACACTTGATGTCTCGAAATCAAATTCCTTGAAAATTACTTCTTTCTCGAAAACTACGTCACTTCAGAGGGAGCCGTTTCTCACAATGTTTTATAATATCAACCTCTCCCCATTACTCGTTACCAAGTGAGGTTTTATGCTGATAATTATTTTGAGTAATTACCAATATTGTCCACTGCCTTTAAGGTTCCTTTGATGTTTACCAGAGTTTGTTGTCAGCCTAGTGTTTATTTAGACGACGATGTTGTACCTCGCGTGGGGGTATAGTTGTCTTACAGCTGTCCTCCCACGCATTCAAAGCGAGCTGCTTCACTATACTTCTTCTGCAATGATTCCTGTTAAAATGTTTGGTAATCTAAGATGGCATGTGTTCTTAAAACCCTACTTAAACTGTGTGGGTAGTTGAAGAATCATAGGCTCTTTTTCGAGTTCCACTGACTTCGCTTTTCATCAATACCTTCGTATAGCTTGCGCAGCTTCGTAGAACCACTATATCCCGAGCGACTTCAAGGGGAGACTACTCGCGCGAGCGACCACTCGGTGCGTGGTCTCCCCTTCAAGTCGCTTGGGAAGCTTTACATGGCACGAATGCCTTGACAAAAGGCTACTCTTGCAGACGGGGATCATGCCGTAGTTTCGAAAAGAGAAATTATTAATAGAGCTCTCCCACGATCTCATGCCATCTTATGTTTGGGTTCAGGCAACTCAATACTGCCAGGAACGAAGCATGGAAGGAAAGTGACAATGGAACAGGAAACCTTCTACAACAATAACAAACTGGTTGTAAAGGCAGGGTGTACTTTTGGTAATTACTCAACAAATAAATGACCGTAAACATTTTCTTGGTTAATCTTAAAGGGCAGTGGAAAGTTGGTGATGACTATAACACATTGTTAGAGAAACAGTCCCAACATATTTTCACCCACATAATTTGAATCAAGGAAAGGCTTCATGTCTTAAACCACTCTGTTTTTTTTTTTATTGTCGGTAATTTCTGGCAACTTGGAGTAACTAATTGAGCCAAAATATGCACAGGTTGTTATGCTCTTCTTGGGAAACACCAAGTAAGGGGTATTACCTTGACAACATATATAGATAACATAAAAAAATAAAATATTAAAAAATAACAAAAATTAGAAATTCGATTTCCACTAGCAGTTGGTAAAGAACAAACCTCACAATTAGGCTCCCTATCACAAATACGTAGGCATAACAAAGACAACCATTTAATACAAACAATGCTACACGATATAGAGCCTACAGGCAAGTACAATGGGCAACACACTACACTAAAAACTACAATACAAAAACAAAAGATACAACATCACCTCAATATATAAAACGAAAACAATATTGGGAAAAGTACAGGTACAGGTACCGGAAAACTCATGTAGACTTGCAAAATATTACCAAAGATATACCCGTTGCTCTGAATGGGTTGAAAGAAAACACATATTTAATGGTAAGGCTTTCATCCATCCAATGTACCGTCAGTGCGATTATAAAACGGATTTGTTTAATAAGAGACATTGAAAATGTGTGACTCACGACATATCGCATATATAATTATGTGCAGAAGGGATTCGGACACCTACACACACATTCTATGCTAAGATGCTAAAGTTATTGCTTTCAGGTGAAAATTACTTAGGAAGATTGCACCTTTCTTGAAAATGCAATAGGAGGATTTGGTCTAAAGACTTATTTTGTTTACCAACAGTTTTAATTCGAATGTATTTGGGTTTGCTTTATAGTACTTGAGTTAAATTCATTATGGCATTTACATAAATTGAATAACCCAAAGCAAAACTTGTCTTAAAAATGTGAGATAATCACATTAATTTACACTATAAAACTTCCAAGGTCAGAAATGACCCAGCAGGAGTGGGTTACGTGGGGCCTGACCTTTTCTGATTCAAAACGACCCGGAATCAGTATCACAAACTATCAGGGAGTCTATGTCACACAAATACAACGTGGCCCAGAATAATAAAACGTGACCCAGCCTGACCCAGCCATGGGTCGGACCACAAGTGAACATGAAACAGGGTCAAGTTATGACGTGGACCTTTTTTTAGAGTTTAATTTGTTGCGTTACTGTCAACATTCATGTGTATTGTAGGGCACACGTGCATATACGTGCTTTGTTTGATCATTCACAGCATGTTAGAACAGCTATACAATTAGTCATATTGTACACAATCCAAATGTTAAGTGTTTGATATTTTTGTTGAGTGGTTTCCTTAGTATTACTTGATCAGCTCAACATTATCGACTTGTCTGCATTATTCCAGGTTGATGCACTGTGCATGTCCATAATAATTTATCCCATTGTCAGAGACCTGCGTCTTAGATTATCATTATAAGAAGGTTATAGGATGGAGGTTGCTCAAGACAGGTCAGTAAAAGAAGAAAACTAAATCCATTCCCGGGGTCAGAGCACCGTGCCGATGTGACATTGACACTATCACACTTGCTTTCTATTTTTAACGCAACCGAATAGCCCTGGCAGCTCTTATTTTGTCGAGAGACGGCAGTCCGGGGTCGAGGCATTTCTCTCTCGCCGTCTCAATTTAGACACAGTCGATGGAGGATGCGGGACTAATTAAAGGGGACATTCCATAAACAGATGTCCATGCATTTAGGAATTATTTGTTAAGGACAAAAATATCGTTTGACAGTTATGAATTATCTTGTTAACTGTCAGGTCGATTTGAATAGTTTTCGTGTCTAGTTTTTGAAGTTTTCCCCTGCATACTTAGAGGCACTGGACACTATTGGTTGTTACCCGAAATAATTGTAAGCAAACACTTACTTGGTAAACGAGCAATGTAGAGCTGTTGATAATATAAATTATTGTTAGAAACGGCTCCCTCTGAAGTAACTAGGCCTATGGATTTTGAGAAAGAAATAATTTCTCAATCACATAATACAAGACTTTGCTGAAGCTATGCATCTGATCTGAAAGCACATGAAGTAATACAACAAGGGTGTTTTTTTCTCGTTTTATTCTCTTGCAAATTCGATGACCAATTGAGCCCACATTTTCACAGATTTGCTAGTTTATGCTTATGTTGAGATACACCAACCAAGTGAGAAGACTTGTCTTTGACAACACGAAAGGTATCCAGTGCCTTTAATTTAGTCACAGCCAGAGGATGCGGGACTAATTAAAGGGGGAATTCCACAAACAGATGCATTAAGGAATTATTTATCGAGGAAAAATATAATTTGACAGCTGTCATTTTGTTATAAAGTATCTTGTAAACTGTCAGGTCGAGTCGAATATTTTTTTGTAAATAGTTTCTAAAGTTTGTCTTTGCGTACTCAAAAAGTGCTTGACCTTTTAAATAACAGATTTTGTGTACAGATACTCGTGCTTGTTATATACTGACAAAATAGTGGCGTACAGTGCCAACGCTTTATGTGTGATCAATCGTGTGAAACAGCAATTCTGTGAACAGTTTGGCTTAAATCTGTCGTGCGAGTTGGAAGAAAATACTGATAAGTCACTCACAGCTGATTGCTTACAAAACCCTTCTTCTGACATACAGCTGTATCCATAGCCACGCACCTACATACTTGCAAGAACTTGTTCACAAATACCAGCCTTCTCGAAATCTCCGCTCTCAATCACAATCTCTACTTGCCTGTTCATCCGCTTCTACTAAGTCTTACGGCCAGCGTGCATTTTCTACGTCTTCTCCTACTCTTTGGAACAAACTCCCCCGCAACATCAAAGACGCTAAAACTCTGGATAAATTCAAACGCCTTCTCAAAACTCACTTGTTAAACTCCAACTAGTTTTGTCTGTTTTTTCTTTCTGACTTTGTACAGCGCATTGGGACTCCGTGTGTAATGCGCTTTAAAAGAACGGTTTATTATTATTATTATTATTATTATTAGCTGAAAAGTAAAAGTCATTAAATTTGGTTGGGTTTCCTTTTCAGGTTTTCAGAGATACAGTTTTCCCGAGTATGGCTTCGTGTCATGGGAAAATACTAGTATCAGAAGAAATAGTTCTACGAACAGAACAAAACTAACTAACAAATATTTTGTTTTACTTTCACAATCCTGATATATTTAAAGACACTGGACACTGTTGGTAATATTGTCAAAACAAGTCTTCTCACAAAAAAAAAACTGGTCACACGAAGTTGTGTGCTTTCAAATGATTGATTTCGAGACCTCAAATTCTAAATCTGAGGTTTTTAAATCAAATTCGTGGAAAATTACTTCTTTCTCGGTGTGCTTTCAGATGATTGATTTCGAGACCTCACATTCTAAATCTGAGGTTTTTAAATCAAACTCGTGGAAAAGTACTTCTCTCTAGAAAACTACGTCACTTCAGAGAGAGCTGTTTCTCCCAATGTGTTATACTATTAACCTCTCCCCATTACTCGTAATCAAGATCGGTTTTATGATAATTATTATTCGAGTAATTACCAGTACACTGACTTTAAGCAGTGTTCATGCATGACTGTTGTCGGTGTTCTAAATTCTTCCGCTGAAACTCTAACTGGAATGATCTGACGTATGTTTTTAATATAGAGATTGTTCATGGACAGCCCGAGTTCATGTTTACTGGGATGCCATAAATGAAAACGAACAGACTCACAGCTGTTTGTAGCAACCTTATACACACATAAAAAAAAAAAAAAAAAAAAAAAAAAAAAAAACATTGTAACCAATAGGTCTAATGAGATTTTTTTTTAATTGAAAGTCTGTGTACATTTGGTATTTGTCACAACATCTGTTAGCGATTGAATATTATTTTGCTAGCATTCGGCCGTCCATGGCAGCTAGTGCGAGAGGTGTGTATCTTTATCATGGTGCGGCCATCTTGAATTTACTTGTCATATTAAAATCAATGTAACGAAACCGAGGCTGAGCTGGCATAGTATGGTTCCTTCGTTGTACAATGACTTTCAGCATCCATTAGTGTTATTAGATACAGGGAAGATGACCAAGATGGCAGCAGCACACAGGTCAGGCGTGGTGCCGTTAACATCGTAGTGGTCAGCTTTCAATGTTTTCACAAAAACCAACAACGTGTATGTAGGGTTAGGGTTAGGGTTAGGGTTAGGGTTAGGGTTAGGGTTAGGGTTAGGGTTAGGGTTAGGGTTAGGGTTAGGGTTAGGGTTAGGGTTAGGGTTAGGGTTAGGGTTAGACATTGTGCACCCTCCTTTATCCTGAAAATGTAACCCCAATGTTTTTGTTTGTGATGGCAATCGCGGAGATTGTTCCTTTTCGTTGGGAGTCGAATCCCACCCGAGTTTGCTTGTGATTTTGTTTTCACAGCGGTCGGAAAAATAATGGTTTAACAGTGACAATACACATTGATGGGTATGGGTAAAACAAAAATCAATATTTTTCCTTTTGTTATTATAAGTCCTCGCTTTTAATATCACTATATATACACTGTTAGCGTTCAATGATTATTTGGACGGTGTTCTAAAAATATGCTGATGTGTACGTATACCGTTATCATATAAAAGCTCGATTCCCCTTTAAAGTTTATATAACTCAATTGCTCTCAATTTGTTTGTACAGGTAAGGCCCAAGACTCTGCAGCTATATATACAACTGTACGAGTGTGACTATTGAGAAACCGCTTCATTGGAAGAATATATGCGAAACAGACCCAAAACGACCGTCAATAACTGCTGCTGTAATTACTGCCGTGAGAAATTGTATTGATCTCATTCGAGCCATCTGAGATCTCTAAACCCTGACAAGCAAATCGGCAGCGAAGGGCTTCGGGCGCAGTGCCAGGAACGCAGGAGGAGGAAGGAACATTGTGAATTCACAACTGAATGCTGAACCAGCCGTCAACCGATTTGTCTTTATTTCACTCCGGAGTTTAATTAAGTGTGCGCCGTGGTTTGTCGTGCGCTAACCCCTACGACCGGATGACAATTCATTTGTGGTTCGGAGAGAGACGACAAAAGTCGCCGTGAATACCATTTAGAGGATTGTGTCGAGTAGTGATGGGTTTATAGTAGTCACGGAAAGACAAACCACTTGGCATGCCTTGATTATGCTGGGGATATAATTGATGATAACAAATGCTGGTACTACGTTGACGTGAATAATGGAAGGAGAGAATGGCATCATTCCAATAGTGGAGTTTAAGGAAGCTGTTTGATGCATGCAGTACCATTTAACATCTGATGAAACGTGGGTGCTCGCATTAGTTGCATTCATCACAACCACCGAGTTATTCTATGAATGATGTCATCCTACTAGTGTGGGAACATTATAAGAACATCATGTCTCTGATCACAAATGACTTCATAGTTTAAGCAACCATTCCATTCAGATACTCCTGTGTCAAGCGGTCATACTTTTTTTGGAAATTTTGTGGAGAACTTCACGGCTAATTAACGGTCCTTGGACCTCGTTTTGTGCACGGAGTGTTTTAGTGGAGTGGCCGTCGCAATCATCTTCATCTACGCTATTATCGATATCAGTGTCATCTGCCCTATCTCTGGAACTTACCCGAGGGACAAGGACAAGCATCTGCTAAGTGCTTCAAGTATTTCTCAGGACTGAGGTAAGAAAACTCTTTGTTTATTTCTGTTTTATAATAATAGTTGACAATTTTTAAAATGTTTTTTTTAAGAGATGCCCGAATGTCGAGTTAAGTTTTGATGATGTAGAGCGTAGTTATTCGAGTGATAAAGTTCTTATGACAATATAAAGACAAAAGAGTCATTAATGGCACGTTAAACTTCCAGTGCGAACTTTTGTCAACATTCGACTTTCAAGTTTCAAATATAATTTGTGTACAGAAATGGATAAGACTTTTTTCTCTGAACCGAAACGTGAATTTCTTATGAACATTTCGAGGCGAATGAACGTATGTAGCTAGGGACGGGAACAGCCGATGTCTACCACACTTTCTCCAGCATAGCGTTGGGACGATGTTTGTTTTGTAATGTACGAGGTTGTGGTCGGCAATAAGCTTATCAATTGGAATTCTCACAGTCGAACAGCGATATCAATTAGTTCCACGACACATGAAATACCCTTTCACCCCCCCTTATTTTAAATTAGACTGACCAGACCAAAACCATCGACGCTATGCAGTCAATGACAAACCAATGGCTGTCGTATCTGACGGGGAGCACCCCTCTCACCCCCCACCCCCCCCCCCCCCAAAAAAAAAAAAATAATAATAAATAAAAAATAAATAAAAAAAAAAAAAAAAACGCCCAATTTGAGTTGCAACTCAATACTTCTGGGCAACAAAAATTCAACATGATTTCCGTCACAACGGTTTCCCTCTCCCATTTTGCTTTTAGTTGTATGAACTATCTATGTAGATGAGAAAATAGACACACTGTAATGGTTTTTAATGATAATTACAATTTTAATGGTAATGTTTTTCTTTTTTAGTAATTACCCAAGGTCTTGTAAAATTGAAGCCATCAAATACCAGCTCTGGTAGTATAGTAGTACCAATGCTGGTGATGGTAAATATGTAAAGACATGATTATTGTTAAAATGTTGCCCTTTTCAAAACAAACACAAAAAACCCAACCAAACAGACAAAAAGAAGAAGACTGCTTGCCAGTAATAGCACATTATTACTGTGTTTATTCAATCCAAACATTATTGATTTATTTGATAATGGTCTGCTTTGATGTCCTTGGTCCTAACTGTTGACACAAGTTGTTACAGACAGACTGCTCCGTTATTAACTCATGTAATGATACTTTCGTGTCTGGCCACAGATGGTCAATTATTATTCCATGTAAATGGTCTGATTTTTTTCCTTTATTGTAAAATGTGTCGTGAATGCGGATATGAGATAGTGGAAAACAAAACAATAATATGCACAAATAGTATTTGCCGTTTGAACAACGACATCATTTTTTAGAAGATATAACCTGTATTAATTTGAGTAATTAATTCGTCGAGAAATCCTTTGATATTCAAGCAGGATATTATTTTGTTTGTGTTGATCATGTCCATTCTGTTTAGTCACGCAGTCCATTCCCGCCTTCTTGCAGATCACTAATGTCTAAAAAGGGTTCTTTAATTATTTATGGGCAATGAAACAAATAATTATAACCAGATGCAAAAGTTCACTCCAAGTGCGAAATATTAAGAAGGAAAAAAACCCAAAAAAAAACCCAAACAAACTTAAGTTAAAGGCAGTGTACACTATTGGTAATTACTCAAAAATAATTATTAGCATAAAACCTTTCTTGGTGACGAGTAATAGGGAGAGGTTGATGGTACAAAATATTGTGAAAAACGGCTCCCTCTGAAGAGCCATAGTTTTCGAGAAAGAAGTAATTTTCCACGAAATTGATTTCGAGACCTCAGATTTAGAACTTGAGGTCTCGAAATCAACCATCTAAACGCACACAACTTTGTGTGACAAGGGCGTTTTTTTCTCTCATTATTATCTCGCAACTTCGCTGACCGATTGAGCTCAAATTTTCACAGGTTAGTTATTTTATGCATATGTTGAGATACACCAACTGTGAAGGCTAGTCTTTGACAATTACCAATAGTGTCCACTGCCTTTAAGATACCTCATGGCATAGGAATGCACAGCTGTCTCGTGCAAAAAAAGGTATTTGGCAACCAAGTTTAGAGGGCACTCGTTAATATTATTAAGTCCATGCCATGTGGTAAATGTGTTTGATTCAATTAAATATCTGGAGACGGACTATCATCATTTTGCCTTTAAAGATATTGTCGTTGACACTATTGGTAAATGTCAAAGACTATGTCTTCTTACTTGCTGCATCTAAACATATGCATGAAATAACATGAAGTAATAACCAAAATCATACATGATGCGATAACGTGTGGACGCACTTACATTGAGCTCTCAGAAATTTAAGCTCAAAATCCTACCTTCCGACCTGCTGAACCCATCCATACTTGTTAAATATCATCATCGAACACCCTTGTCACACGAAGTTGTGTGCTTTCAGATGCTTGATTTCGAGACCCCAAATTATAAATGTAAGGTTTCGAAATCAAATTCGTGGAAAATTACTTCTTTCTCGAAAACGACGTTACTTCAAAAGGAAGCCGTTTCTCACAATGTTTTATGCTATCAACCTCTCCCCATTACTCATTTCCATGTACGTTTTCATGCTTATAATTATTTTGAGGAATTACCAATAGTGTCCACTGCCTTTAAAGACCTACATGATCGTGCCTGTACATGCTTCGTTTTTAAAAGGGCAAGGGCACCAAGGCATGTTCTCCTTGGGTAAAGGGCACCGTATGACGAAATTGCTGGTGTATGGAACATTTCAAAGGCACCAAGGCAATGACCAGGGGCATCGAGGGGGCATCAGACTTGCCTCCATGAAGTATCAGGCCTGCATATTTTGTTTCTGGAGAAGATTTGAACAAATGAAGTTTCTTAAGTAAAATTATCTGAACGTTTGCTCCGTGACATTTTAATTTCAGATACCGATTTAAGAAAAAAAACAGCAAAACGTGACTATTGTGAAATACCTGTTATGTAAAACTTGTAAATCTGTTAAAAAAAACTACATAATTGTAGGCAGGTTGTGTTTGAAATTGATAACGGGGAAGTACATTTAGATGTGAATTCTTGGCGTATAACACAACTTGAAACAAATATAAGGAAACTGATAAGACAAACTAAGGAAGTGAGACGTCAGTGATATTCTCATCAAAACAACCATATCCTTCATAGTTCCGTATTCTGTTGGCAGCTGTAGTTTTTAGTTTCAAGAATAAATATTGCCTGAAGATCTCTGAAATATTTGAGACGTAGCTGGCAGTTTGGGGGGTTGGGCTGTAATTTACTGATCAATGCTTCCGTGAAGTAGCCTAAATTATTGAAAAAGAAAAATGAGAGAGAATTAATGCATGGTGAAAGGCGTTTACATCTGTACAACTGACTAAAGTTTTACATTTACTTGCAAACGTGACCGAAAAATAAATTCATGTTTTGGGATGTGGGATTGTTCGAGGAGGGGAAGGGGGGGGGGTGGGTGTGGTGATGGAAGTATCTTCTTCAAGTCGAGGAAGCTTGGTCGTCCATGGTGCGTTTTAAAAAGGAACGTTCTAGTGTCTTTTATACCAACCAAATAATCGCGGCACAGTTTTGCATTACTGCATGCATTTCTATATTAACTCGAAGAGACATGGATGGACAAATGGGGAAACACAAAACTCAAACATGAGCAGTTTGCCAAAGGCTAATTTCCTTGAACAATGATACTAATTAGAGTAATAATTAAAGGCGTTAGTATTGTTTGTTGTTCCCTCAAGACTCGGGAAAGTGCCTATATAGAAACAGAGCACTCATCAGTACACTCATCAGTGTACAGGCAAACACAAAATAATATTATTTATGCCCGATGCAAATATGACATATAGATGCGATAATCGCAGAGTATCCATTTACACTTGAAAAACACACAAGAAGAAACAACGAATATTTAAAGGCAGTGGACACTATTGGTAATTAGTCAAAATAATTATTAGCACAGAACCTCACTTGGTAACGAGTAATGGGGAGATGTTGGTAATATAAAACATTGTGAGAAACGGCTCCCTCTGAAGTGGAGTAGTTTTCGAGAAAGAAGTAATTTTTCACGAATTTGATTTCGAGACCTCAAGTTTAGAATTTGAGGTCTCCAAATCAAGCATCTGAAAGCGCACAACTTCGTGTGACAAGAGTGTTTTGTTCTTTCATAGTTATCTCGCAACTCCGACGACCAATCAAGCTCAAGTTTTCACAGGTTTGTTATTTTATACACATGTTGAGATACAGCAAGTGAGAAGCATGGTCTTGAAATTGACAATTCCCAATAGTGTCCACTGGCTTTAAAAGAAAGAAGATGAAAACGAGTTGGCCTTGGCCAAACATTACAAAATGAGCAAGCGCAAATTATCGGTAAAAAATAACAGTCCTCTAGCTGCATAAAGAGTTGACTCATCAGATAGCAACATCAAGTTATTAATTCTGACATTCAGACTCATAAAATATACAGGCCACATCTGGTCTTGTCTCAACCCAAGTTATTAAGTCCATCGTATCAGACGATGCCCAACCCCCAAAGGTATCTGTCTTACATTGGGAGCCCTCTCTCTACAACGACCCGTGAGACTTGCTACTACATTTTATGTTTTAAGGCGAGAGCACGGCATCAAATATTAACAATGGTTTGTCACCGAGGTGTTTCCTCACTACACACATTACTCGACTGGAAACATGAGTCATGATTTCAGAATAATTAACCAATGTAACCTGCGGAGAACTTTCCGACTCGAGGCAATTTTGTTGTTAAAGAAGCTATGTCAGATTTTTGGCCCCAAACATTAAAGATAGATTTTTTTGAGTGAATGGTATTTCAAAGAGTATCAACCGCTCTAACGAAAACAAGTTTAACTTTTACTTTTAATGGTCAGGGACGATGACAACAATTTCAAACGTTTCTTATAAAACACATAAGAATTGGTCACGTGATATATTGTCGGGATCCCGACAAAAACTAATTCTGAGTACTTTATTTCACTGCTACTAATAATTGGCGGACTTTTTCGAGCAATGGCTCAAATGAAAGCTAGTAACTTTCTCGACCCCCATCAAAATACCTATTGAATTTTAAATCAAAATCTGACATAGCATCTTTAAAATGTATAGTACTTATAGAAGTAATTACGTCTTTCGTTTTCGCTACATTTTGCGGTAAAGGCGGGAACATGCCATCAAATATTAACATTGGTTTGCGACCGAGGTGTTTCCCCACTACGCACGTTACATGACTGGGAACATGACTCACGGTTTCAGAATAATTAACCAATAAACCCTGCGGGGAACCTTGGCAGTGGCATCTCGAGGCAATTTTGTTGTACATTTTTATAAAGTAATTATGTCTGATAAAAACAACACTTTGACATAATTATTTCCTTTCAATTAAATAAAATTAAAAGAGAGTTAAATTAAAGGTACATTGTGTAATCTTTAATTTCAAACTCTTTTAAAACATGAGTCATAACTTCAGAATAATAATTAACAAAATAATGATCTAACGCAAATTTGAAGTTTCAGAGAATGCCCTCAGGGGACTTTTGGATAATTCCAAAATGTTTGTCGGCTTACTTTTAATGTTTTTGTGGTCGACGGGGTATTTATTATGAACAGGGATATTCACATGGTGTTACAGCAAACGTTCAAGCTGCCTCGAGTCAACGAGCAGACTATTGTCAATAAGCAACAAAGTAAATTATTAACTCCTGAAGAAACTTGCCTTCTCAACACTGACAATACAACCACACAACGTGATAAAAACTGCATGTTATTAGACATGGTTCACCCGAAGAAGTAGGCTATTAAAAAAACAACCTTGAACCTCAAGCCTGAATTCCTTTGAGGGGGTTCATTTAATTTGGATTCCCGAATCCACCATGCATGATGTCTACCCATACTTCAATATTGCTTACATAAACCCAATAATAGTATCTAACACGCCGTGCTGTGCCTGTCCGAACAAGAAAAAAACCCAAGGGGAAACAAAAACACGTTTTTCGTAGACCGTAAAATCAATTTTTAATTAAACCATGAATTGAGGAAGGTTGTTTAATTATACTTGGGGTGAATTTTTACAAAGTAAACTCAATTCAGCAATTACTGGTTGTGTTATGTTTAGGTCTGCCAATCTAATATTGATTTTTTTTTAGCATGGCCTCAAACCCACTTTAAATTTTAGAGTCTTATAAATCAATATTCATTCATTCATTTAAACGTTACAGCAATTAAAAGTTACAGACAGGGAAATTTACTGTGTAAAAATAGACGAAGCTTTTTGCCTATAATTATTGTAAGATAAGTCCACACACCTGTTATCGGTAATTTGAACGCACCCTTTATATTTTTCATATTCCTGTGGAGACATCTTTTGTTTGTCCCCTTTCCCTGCGATGAACATCCTCCCACGAACTTTTGACACACACTTCCTTATGGAGCACCCATGCCTTTCGAATTTCCCTGTGGTGAGATTTGTTTTCCTCCTATTTAGTGTCATCCCGGGTCTCCACAAGGAAGAGAACAATAAAATACACACTGTGTTACACCATGGGTTGGTTTGTCAAATAAAATGTTTAAGGACAAACAACTCTCAAAATTATTTGGTAAAATTGATACTACGGTCAAGTTACATTATATATAGGGCACATGCTCCCGCCCTTGCCGGCCCTATACGTGTTGTATGAAAGTTCGATCATAAACAATATACATTGTAATGTCTAGATCATTATCCATTCGCCAAATAAAGTGCACTTTGCAAAGCTTAATTACATCTTCTATTCGCATGGGCTTAATAAAGCCAAATTAGTCTCAAAACCTATGGGGAGCACTAGTTCTAAAGCCCCTCGTTTTAAAACCGAGACTAATAGATGACGTCGATAATGCTTGGAGTAATTCCCCTGACGGGTCCCAGTTTCTTCCGGGTGAAGTCAAGTAGTATTTATTACAGTGTCTAATTACTGAAGGGCACTGCTCGGCTTGCATAAAGCTCGCAGAGAAGTCTTGCAGAGTTATTACACTGACTGTATAATGTCTCTTAACCTTTTATTTTGTGAATCACTTGTGTGCACACCAATCTTTGTCTTTAATGTTTGTACTTTTCCATATGCTCCTACCCCCTCCCTTTTTAAATTGTAAGATACGTCAAAGGAACACGTTGCCTTGAATCGCACGAGTTGGTTTTTAAAGGCAGTGTAGTGGACACTGTTGGTAATTACTCAAAACAATTATTAGCATAAAACCTTTTTTTGGTGACGAGTAATGGGGAGAGGTTGATGGTATAAAACATTGTGAGAAACGGCTCCCTCTGAAGTGACGTAGTTTTCGTGAAAGAAGTAATTTGTCCACGAATTTGATTTCAAGACCTAGGTAAAGCAATGGAGAGCTGTACAACATTATCCCTCTGAAGTAAAATAGTTTTGACAAATATATATTATTTTACTCAAACGATTATTTAAATACTAATTGTGTTCCTTTTCTAAAGTCTCGAAGTAAATTTAAAGCTTAACATTCAACATAAACGAAATAATATCTTGTTCTGAGTGATTGTTTGGTCCAGTACAAATTGCGTGCTACAAGTCAAGCAGTCATGAGTGTTTTTAACCCAAATTCGTGTCTTTTGTTTCATGTTCGTGGTCTGTTGAATGTTTGACACATAAAACAGCCACCATTTAATTTTTGGTTTTACTCTACTACGGTGTTAGCACTGCACAAACTAATGAAATACTTTCCCGAGCTCTGTAAAAAAAAAAAAAAATTACATGCATATTACTCGGGTTGGATTCAAACCCAAGACCTTTGCAATTATAGAGCATCCTTTTATCTTTTTAAGCCACCGGCTCATTTAACCCAGAGTTGTCTGGAGTTCTACATTTAAAACAGTCAATCAGTGATTTATTAAAATAATTCAAAATTGATTCAAAGTTGTATACATACAACAGCCGCAGGGTTGTCGAGGTGGGCATTAATTCAAAGTTGATCAGTAACCCGCGCCAGCTGAGCTTGCCCACAAAGTCTCGATTTCCGTTTCAAATTCCCCTCAAAAAAGGCATTTCAGGTTGCGGAGTGTTGAATTCTGGTCTATATTTACATCAGGTATGTGAGGATGCATACAGATTATACTGAGGAGGAATATTCAGGGCGAGAAATTCAGAACCTCTCATCTTCTCAAGCACTGTTTTGAAACGTGTGATATTTATTTTCTTTCAACTGAAGGACAGCACGATACAAAAAGAACACAATCGGGCAGTAGAGCTCAAATTTCGTGAATCTTTTTGACCACCTGGTTATGCACACAATGGACATTAAAGGTCATATGTCTGATTTCAGGACGATTAGACTTTCAAATCTAGATTTAAATTTAAAGGTAGCTTTTGACAGATTCCATAAAGTTATACACCTGTCACTTAATAAGATGTTAACAGATATTGACAAAATAGGGACACCGCCAATATAGGGCTAGATAGCTCAGTTGGTAGAGCGCCGGCACGTTAATCCGGAGGTCGTTGGTTCGAATCCCACTCGAGTCTATTCTTTGTTCAACCCCAAAAATCATTTAATAAGATGTTGTGCGAAAAAGTATGGGAATGATTTTAAGTGGTTTTTCATATTATTGTTCATCCAAAACACATTCCTAGGCAGGGAAGCGTTTCTCAAGTTTTTATGGTAAGTAATTTTGGGAGTGATTCCCAAACGTTGTAATACTGGTATCCCTTTTTAAAGAGACAAATAAGTTGAACCATCTACATCCCAGTAAGATTGAACATGAACATGTAATGTATCGTATCTTAATCTCTTCTGAAATTGTTATACATAATCAATAACTGCAGTACTTCTTAAAGTTGTTACGGTCAGTAATTTTGGGAGTGATTCCCAAATGTTGTAATACCGATGTCCCTTTTTAAAGAGACAAATCAATTTGACCAACTACAGCCCAGTAAGATTGAACATGAAAATGTAATGTAATTGAATCTCTTCTCAAATTGTTATTAAATTATCAATAACTGCAGTACTTCTTAAAGCCATTATACACTTTCGGTAAACATTATTGTCCAAGTCCCACACTTCGTGTATCACAACTTATATATAAAATAACAATCCTGTGGAAATTTAGGCTCAATCGGACATCGGAGTCGGGAGAAAATAACGGGAAAACCCACTCCTGTTTTCGCGCGTTTCGCCGTGTCATGACATGTGTTTATAACAAATCCGTAATTCTCGCTAACGAGAATTTGTATTGTTTTACCGTTTTCTCAAAAAGTAAAGCATTTCATGGACTAATATTTCAAGAGAAATATTTCACCATTACCTTCTGTAAACCCTGTAAATTATTTGTAAATCTGTGAACTTTTTTTCCTCTTTTCTGTACCGAAAGGGTCCAATGGCTTTAAAGTTTTTATGGTAAGCAATTTTGGGATTAAATGATGTCTTTAAATCCCTTCCTCTGAAAACAACCCTCATAAAAACACTGGACACTTTTAGTAATGGTCAACGACTACTCTGCACAGTTGGTGTATCTCAACATATGCATAAAATAACAAACCAGTGAAAAATTGAGCTCAATTGGTTGTCAAAGTTGCGAGATAATAATGCAAGAAAAAAAAAACACACCATTGTCGCACCATGGTCACACGAAGTTGTGTGCTTTCAGATGCTTGATTTCGAGACCCCAAATTCTAAATCTGAGGTTTCGGAATAAACTTCGTGGAAAATTACTTCTTTCTCGAAAATACGTCACTACAGAGGGAGGTGTTTCTCACAATGTGTTATACTATCAGCCTCTCCCCATTACTCGTTACCAAGAAAGGTTTTATGATTGTAATTATTTTGAGTAGTTACCAATAATGTTCACTGCCTCTAAAATGGTATACATCATCAACATATATACAGTACTTCTCAACCGAATAAATTTGTATGGTCCGTATTTCAATCTGAGGTATATCCTCCCTTTAAAAGAATCCAATAATTTTGTCCCTCTACGGCATCTTGGTATTGTGTTGAAAATGAAAACAGTGCTTGAAGCACTTGTTATTGGGTAAGAGAGCACAGACTACGTGAACTTACGGTAGTTCACGAGCGATCCATGGATGTCGTGACGTCGTGGTTTAGTTAAACCTGACTCGATTTCAGGGCCCAAACAGGAGCAAAGATACCTTTGTTTTTGTGAACTGTTGTTTTCACCCAGTATATATTATGCAGATGATTTGTATACGATAAAACTAACAGTGAAAATTCCATTTCAAAAGGTGGTAGCATTTTTCAGATATTGCTAAAAAAACCAGAGCGATGTCCACGCAAGAAGAGTAGTGCACAGTAGGCGTACACTATCTGAGAAACGTTACTGACTGTATCGCTTCTGAGATTAAACTTTTTGGGGCTGTAACAACTGAAATTTGCTGGCCTCGGATCAACAGTTTTTGTATTGCCAATAATTTTAAGAGTGAAACAAAACGTATACCTTAAAGGCAGTGAACACTATTGGTAATTACTCAAAATAATTGTTAGCATAAAACCTTACTTGGTAACGAGTAATGGGGAGAGATTGATAGTGTAAATAATCATTGTGAGAAACGGCTCCCTCTGAAGTGGCGTAGTTTTCGAGAAATTGATTTCGAGACCTCAGATTTAGAACTTGGGGACTCGAAATCAAGCATATGAAAGCACTCAACGTCGTGCGACAAGAGTGTTTTTTTCTTTGACAGTTATCTCGCAGCTTCGACGACCAATTGAGCTGAAATTTTCACAGGTTATTTTCATCCATATGTTGAGATACACTGGTCTTTGACAAATACCAATAGTGTCCTGTGTCTTTAACACTACACGGTGCGAAGGAATACCATCAATATCAGTAACATAGCATTCCACACAATGTGAGACTGGTGTCCTACTACTCTGTTTGCTTAGCAGAAACTGTCTAAATAAGTTTTGCTGATTATAAGCAACTTCATGAAATCAGGGCCCAATTTCATAGAGCTGCTAAGCACAACAATTTGCTTAGCATGAAATTTCTTCCTTGATAAAAACATGATTACCAACAAAATTTCCTTTTGTTGCATATTGCTTGTTACTATTATTCAGCTGATGTTTGCTCATCCTGAAAATCATGTGGAAATATTGTTGGTAATCATGTTTTTATCGAGGCAGAAATTTCATTCTAAGCAAATTTGTTTGCTTAGCAGATCTTATTAAATTGGGCCCTGGCCCTAGTTAAGTCATCAGGGTGTGGGTTCGATTCCCGGTCATGAGATTTTACGTGGGATTGCCCTTTAGCTAGACACTTCTCACTGTAAAACTAGTTTCCAGTCATCGTATGGGTAAGTGGGGACCTGTGAGGGCAGAGGTGGTTCTTGTGATTGATGTAGCACAGTGCGCTACATTCTTGGCAGCATAGGCTGTATACTCCAATGGGAGCTGATATGATTCTATGACCTAAAACAAGCCTATGTGACCGGGGTAATAATGTTCCAGCGCCGAGTGACGAAATTGAGCGCTACGTGGCTTGCGTGCCTAAGAAAGCCTTACACTGACTCATGCAACCCTCACACATATTGACTCTTAAAGGCAGTGGACACTATTGGTAATTACGCAAAATAATTATTGCGATAAAACCTTTCGTGGTGACGAGTAATGGGGAGAGGTTGATGGTATAAAACACTGTGAGAAACGGCTCCCTCTGAAGTGCCATAGTTTTCGAGAAAGAAGTAATTTTCCACGAATTTGACTTCGAGACCTCAGATTTAGAACTTGAGGTCTCGAAATCAACCATCCAAACGCACACAACTTCGTGTGACAAGGGTTATTTTTTCTTTCATTATTATATCGCAACTTCGATGACCGATTGAGCTCAAACTTTCACAGGTTTGTTATTTTATGCTTATGTTGAGATACACCAACTGTAAAGGCTTGTCTTTGACAGTTACCAATAGTGTCCACTGCCTTTAAGGGTTTGGGTACTTTTTGTACGACACGAAACACAATGTCCACAGACTTACATTAAACTTTTGAAGATAATGATGGTAGAAAGCTTCCCTTGAAATATTACTTGCTAAGGTGCTGCAGTTTTTGAGAAATTTTCCAGTATTTGTAATTATGCGTTCTGAGCACTCCATGTTGTACTATTTAAAATGATTGAAACTAAAGTCTGATTTCATAAAATAAGGTGATGAAAATTGCATCAGGAAAAAATATCAGTATTTTGGCTGTACCCTTACACCGACTTGAAAAAAAAATCCCAGATCTTTCCAAGCAAAATTAAATGATATAACTGATAATAATGAACATTCCTGGTGCGCCATGTCTGTCTGTTTATTAAGAAAAAAATACGGGAAGGTACACGTTTGGGAATTGTCAAATCCCAGATCTTTCCAAGAAAAATTAAATGATATAACTGATAATAATGAACATTCCTGGTGCGCCATGTCTGTCTGTTTATTAAGAACAAAAATACGGGAAGGTACACGTTTGGGAATTGTCAAAGACCAGTCTTCTCACTTGGTGTATCCCATCATAACCATAAAATAACAAATCTATGAAAATTTGAGCTCAATTGGTCATCGAAGTTGCGAGAAAATTATGAAAGAAAAAACACCCTTGTTGGACGAATTTGTGTGCTTTCAGATAGTATAAAAGACTTCTAGCTAGAAGTATTTTATTAGTTTAGTGAAAAATTACCTCTTTGTCAAAAACTAGGTTACTTTAGAGGGAGTTGTTTCCCACAATATGTTATACTGTCAACAGCTCTCCAATGCTCGTTACCAAGTCAGTTTTTAAGTTAATATTTGTTTTGAGTAACCACCAATCGTGTACCTTCCCTTTAAATAAACAAATAAAATCATAAAATAATAATAAGTTGGGTAGATGGCTTTAGCTTTCGATCCAAACCGGACCTTCTTTAGAGGCATTAAACAAGTACAAATAAATACATTTGGGAAAAGGGATTATTGGAAGAATTAAGGGAAATAATAAAATAATAACTAGATAATAAGTAAACACAGAGTGAGCGAAAGCTGTTTACCAAACAGGCTTTATAACCTTCTTACTTAAGTCGTTTGCAAATTTTTCTGCAATTGGAAAAAATATTGGGGGAAATCGTGATTTAATATCTTAAAATGGCTATAAAATGATGTAGGTCAGGCCGTGTACATCCCCTACTTTTCCCAAGGACCATTTATCATGCCAAACCCTGGCGTTTTTTTCCTCATAACTGTTACGTTAATGTCACAAAAAGTCTGCTCTTTAAGAGTTGTGTTCATCTTCTTACCTTTTTAGGGCTATAAATAGATGACCGGACATCGACGTCCAGGAGGCGGCCCCTTTCATCTTAATGCCTTAAAAGATTTGAGAAAATCACCTTGTAATAGTTAAAATGTATTTTGTGCATGCTTCACGAGTAATATCATTTCATCCCCTCGTGAGCAAGCAAACCATTGAACACTGCCATTACTACATGGGATTCATGTGCAATTGGTTTGCTCAATATAGTAATAAACGGTTGTCATGGTAACAAAGTAGTCAGGTGCTTATACAAAATCAGGAACACGATACGATGCTTCTAGTGTAGAGAGATTATATCGGATTTGTTGTAGATTGGGCCCGGATTGCATGATTTATCTCGTTTAAGAAACAGTTCTCTATGATACCTTGGGATCGGGGCATTATTGAGTTTTTATTAGTCTGCGAAAGAATCAAATAATCCGATTTTGGGACTAAGTTTTATCTTGAGGTTCGTATAATTCGGAAAATGTTTTAAACAGCTTCTTTAGCGAACATTTTGTAACGGGAATGTGCTATTAAAATCTGGTCGTAATTTGTTTTTACTTATCACTTCAAATTGACAAATTTTATTGTAATGTTGTTTTATTTACACTTCCGAATTTATTTTTTATATTTAGATAAAACAAGTTTAAGGCCACAAACCTCAAGATTTTGTGTCAAAATTTAAATTACAATTCTATGATGTCACTAATGGGGAGGTTGCTTTAGTGTATACCTCCATGTTGCATTAAAGTGGTTACACAAAATGGTACTCCCTACAAGAC
Organism: Asterias amurensis; assembly: GCF_032118995.1. Classification (NCBI taxonomy): domain Eukaryota; kingdom Metazoa; phylum Echinodermata; class Asteroidea; order Forcipulatida; family Asteriidae; genus Asterias; species Asterias amurensis. Next base: position 14,582,390 of record NC_092664.1, on the reverse strand, counting down.
ATGGGTGGTCTCGTGAAAGGGTTCTCACGAATATCTGAAAAGTAACGGAGAAGTGTTTTTAAAACTGATCATTTTGTTTGCATCTACAATTTGTTTAATCTTATTTGAACTCAATTTCCTTATTGATTGATCAAAGTTTGAAATGAATTTCAGTCAAAAACAAGTCACTTGCCAGTTTTGTTTTTTTGAAACTGTATCGATCAATGGCCAGTGGCAAGTTCAACCGAAACCGTTGTTGGTTACTACCGCGAAAACGTATGTTTTGTAGGAGCGTTCCAAATCCATCACAACTGCTCACACAGGATAAACGGAGTCATTTCCCTTTCAAGATATTACTAGTGTGCGATCATTTTGCACTTTGCCAAGAAACTAATCTGGTTACTGTTTTATGATTCTCCAAGTTTAAAGTAAGGTATCAACATTAAGCCCGGGATGTTCTTTGGCCTATATATGCCATTATTTCAATGATTACAATTTTGTTTAAAGAACTTTTAAAGCCATTGACAAGTTCTGAGCAGAAAAAAAAGTCCACAGATTTACAAATAACTTACAGGGGTAATGGTGAAAGACTTCCCTTGAAACATTATTTCATGAAATGCTTTACTTTTTGAGAAAACATTAAAACAATTATAAAGTCTCACCATCGAGAATAACGGATGTATTTTAAACACATGTCATGACACGGCGAAACGTGCGGAAACAAGGGTGGGTTTTCCCGTTAATTTCTCCCGACTCCGATGACCGATTGAGCCTAAATTTTCACAGTTTGTTTAGGTTGTATATGAAATGTGATACACGAAGTGCGGACAATACTGTTAACCGGTTTTGTGCGATTGCTTTAACAACCATAACTTAGGACGGACGGAATCATTTTCCTTTCAAGTTATTACTAGAGTGCGATCAATTTGCATTTTGCCGGAAAAACTAATCTCTCTGGTTATATTGTTTCATGATTCTCCTTGTCCTTTGGCCTTTCCTTTATGCCATTCATGGGGTATTTCAATTATTACCCTTTTTTAAAGGAACTTTTATTAACAGCCATAACCATGACGGACGGAATCATTTTCCTTTCAAGTTATTACTATAGAGTGCGATCCTTTTGCATTTTTGCCAGCAGGAAACTGATTTGCAAATTGCCGCCTGCAGCTGGTGATGATGATAGTGTGGTTGTGTGAAGTCTGTATTGAGCTGTATTCTTTTAAAGATAACCACAAACATGATATGGCGGGTACTTAATTTGTGTTGTCATGGGTAACACAGACGCTGAATGACGCAATTGACTATAGATAAAAGGTTTCCCATATTATCAGCTAACTACGTCAAGACTCCTTTATAAACAAATAGTTGTTGTAAGATCGTGTTTAAATTGGCAGCTGCGGCTATACGGCTACGACTGCAGCTTCGGCTAGTGCTACGGTTACAACGCGTCCCTTTAAAGGGACACGCTGCCTTGGATCGGTTACAAACGCTTTTCACCAACTCGACCGATCCTTAGCAACGTGTTTCAAAGGGACACGTTGCCTTGGATCGGGCGATCGGGTTTGGTATTTGAAAATCGTTTGAGTTGCTGAAAGTATAATGGTCCACACAAAAATGCCTCGTTGCACGGTTTTTTCGTTTACGTCGCGAACTAACACGGTCCGCCGTTTTGTGGAGTCAAAATTTTGACTCCATAAAATGGCCGACTGCGTTTATAGTTCGCGACGTAAACATGTTTAAAGGAAAACCGTGCAATTTCGAGGCATGTTGTTTTGGATCATTATATTCTACTTTGAAAACACATTCCTAACCACCGCAAACGGTTTTAAACGCTTTTCAAAGACCAACTCACCCGATCAAGGCAACGTGTCCCTTTAATGTCAAACTCAATTATCAACAAATATTAGTGTCTGTAAGACCGTGTTCAAATTACCAGCTGTGGTTATGGCTAAGATTGCAGCTTTTTTAGTAACTTGCTTACTATGTTGTGCTCTGTTTGGTTTGGGGTATACGAGCAATTTTTCCCAAACCCAAGAGAGTAGTATTGTGTCCACTATTATCTTAAAGTGGCTTATGGCTACGACTATGTATTTACGGCTACGGCTGTACATTGTGTGTATTGATACCATTTGTACTATGTATTTGTTTGTGCCTATACGTTTTTATAACTCGGGGGATGTTGCATTCAATTCCGTTAGGGGTTAACGCCTGTTAACAAATAAGGGACTGAGGAGTAGTTCAGAAAAATATATAAGTAGAGGAATAATTACTTCATTAAATCTAAAAATAAATAGGGATGCCGGACCCTATGTTATTAGTGATTCGATAGGTTAAAGTGTATTATCGTAATTAGATTTCCGGCCTTTGGGTATCAGAGTCCTGTCTGATTTGCATTGTGCGTTGAATACACTCATTGGGGAGCTGCCTCCGTCTACTTTATCGATTTATGCATTTTGTATCTCATTGAGTGAGAAGTGCTCTCATCATCAACTCGTGAAAATGTCTTCGAGGTGTTGCTGGAGGCCTTTTCGAAAACAAGGTTGTGGTTCCGCCGCTGGCCTCCAGTTCCGTCCGGCCGTTTTGAAACCCCGCACACCGACGACAGCTAACGGTTTCCAAAAACGGACCGAGCCTGGGACGAAACCCTAATCAAACCTGGTTTCGAAAAGGCATAAATTAATCGAAATCAAACTGCGAAAACAGGTACGAAATAAGATACTCCCCAATTCCCTGTAATCTTGCTTCCAATACCTTCGCATGGCCGGATTATTTCCCAGCCTCGCTACCATGGGCAGTGCACCATATCTGCCGCTTGCTTTGTGTAAGTCTATTCTTGGCAACAAGAAAAGCGCATCCTCTGTCGGGTTATCACTTTACGTTATGTTACGTCACGCTACTTTACGTTAAGTTACGTTATACTACGCTTCATTACGTCACGTCACGTCACGTAACGTTACGTTACGTTACGTTACGTTACGTTACGTTAAATAACGTTAAGTTAAGTTACGTTGCGTTACGTTACGTGACGAGAATTAATAAGTGATGTCCTGGACCAAAGCTACCATTACCCTCTCTCACTCTCCCCTACTCTATTTCAATACTCTATCCATGACCCGTAGGAGCACTAAACATAATCTCTCGCTTATGATGAGGGCGGCGTGAATCGAGAGTAATTCATGCATCAAGATGTGTATCAATCCTCTATTAAGATATTCTCGTTAAAAGTTATCGGTCCGTGAAATCCATTGATTAATGCCTGAGATGGTTAGACAAGTAGTGCATGGCTCCTTAGCGTATCGTGAGGATGTGGTCTTGATAATAAGAGGTTATCTACTCTGCTTCACTGCTTTTAAAGATGATTAACTTGATGGGTGGGGTTTTAAGGGAGATGGGAGACACTATACTTCTCTATGATTAACAAAACATCCGGAAATGTGTTTTTTTGAAAAGTACCCACTAAAAACAACAATTCAAGTAAAATTACCGACCAATTTTCGAGGACTGTTTGATTTTTCTTTTATCCCATGTTGTACTTCTTCACTTCTACAACGGTGATTAGGCACCAATCAAAATATTGTGTAGGCATTTGTACGGTTATTCGCGGTTTCAAGCACATCTTCAAAAGTTGTTATACTTTTCTTTTAACCTTGACAGTCATGTACAACTTGTAATTTGTAAGATTTAAATTAAAATAAATAAAAAATAAATAAATCTTACAGTAACTATTTCCTCCCAAGCCAGGTTATTCACTGTAAAATTAAACAATTTCTTGAAGTGTATTGTAGTGCACATACTTCACTGTAAAATTAATGGATTACTTGAAGTGTATTGTAGTGCACAATATACATCATCATGCTTGTACTAGAGTGTACTGTTCGTAAATGTGGAACACAAACATTTGAAGCTAATTATAATCAATTTGAAATTATTTATGGATTTTTGTTAATGTGTTACCACATGGGAGATTTGGGATTGATGGTAGCTGACATGCATAATAGTAAAGTCCGTTGTTTAATACGTGCTTTGTTCCACTAATTGCGTATTTGTTATTTCGAGGAAAACAAACCCCCGCTTAGTCTGCTGCCACCTAGCGTCCATAAAAATCCACCATGTTTGTGTATTGTTATTGCTGGCTATCAATAATTCACGCCTTTAAAGGTTTGAAACGAACGTGACACACAAACAACTCTGTTCGTTTCTGGCTCCGTATCTTTACTGTGCATCTCTGGTTTCTTTTTTATTCTCAGTTATCCCGAATACGTTTAATTTTGTTGTACTATTCAGTCCGTGCTGTAAGGCTTTTTTTGATTTCGTGTAATTTTTGCTTGGTGTGTTTTATGCTGTCGCTTGTGTCATCTCATTACCAGCGGAAATCGAATTTCTTCGTTTGAAATTGGTACAACAATTGAAATTATCCCATGCAATCTATTTTAGGGGTAGTTACGTGTTCTGAAAGTCAAGAAAAACTAGTTTACTTCTTTTCAGTGATAATGGGGCAGAAACATATGTGAATTGTGCCTCTACTTTGATTTTTTTTTTTATAAAATCGTTGTTGTCAAAATCATACTAATTCAATACAACTTTAAATTCCAGATTGAATTGAGTAAGGCACCAATAGCAAGATTATTACACATAATGGGAGACTTTTGGGACGCTTGGTGGCAGAAGACTTACCAGGTAAAATCCATCGTCCTCGGTAATGTGCGCACGCTCAGAACAATATAAACAATGCAATTTACCTAGTAAGTCTGCTGCCACCTAGCGTCCCAAAGTCTCCCATTGAAGTATGCACAATCAGAGTGGCCCTAGCATGATATTTTGCTAAAAAACAATAAAACATGCAGTTTGAAAAGAAAACAAAATATAGGGGTAGAATATAAAGCAGTGTTAACCAGTGCTTATAATAACTTTCTTTTGTTGCCAACCAAACCTCACTGGTAGCATGGACGGCAAAAGAGTAAAAAAACATTAAAATCATGCTTTAAAGATGTGACCAAATCAAACATAAATTTTAAACTTCAAATTTAAAAACCATCATAGACATCACATGATTGATTTATCTGTTTGATTTTAATTTGTTTTCCATCAAACTCAACACAGTTGTTGAAAACCTGTGTTGCATTGATACAAACTGTCTTGCTGTCTGTTTTTTCTTTGTTATTTATGGCTTCCCATAGGTTTACAACCTTGGAGGGCAAAACCTCAGGCTGTGATGTTGTAATTTAATGTCTATATTTGTTCCGAAGGACCAATCTTTAATGACATATGATTTCCATGACGTACTCTGACTGCATGTGTCAATAAAATCCGCGAGTGCGCAAAAGTCCGTTAGGGACGTTTATAATAAAAGACTGCTTTTGTGGAAGTGTCGTGGCCGATCTGTTAAGAGCACCGAATTCAAACTCTTGCGTTTCTGATCAGCAGAGTGTGGGTTCGAATCCCCAGTCGTGACACTTGTGTCCTTATAATAAGCACTTAACCATTGCTTCGTCCTTGATGTGACGTAAAGCCGTTGGTCCCATGTGTTGTGTAACGCATGTAAAAATAACCCAGTGCACATCTTATCGAAAAGAGAAGGGATTCGCCTCTGTGTTCCTGGCTGTGGCTGTGGCTGCTGAATGTGCTAACACCTTGTAAACCATTGTTTGGTAGATACCTTGTTTGGTAGATACATGCGCTATATAAGACTTCGATATTGTAACTGAGTACTATTATATTATATTTGACAACTGGTAATGTTTCTCTCAATGTACTACATACTGAGGCATACACTTACTGATAGCAATCCAAGAGTGTTTCAGGTAGTCTGACTGTATTTCACTGTTTAAGAGGCGGATCCATGTATATTGATTTGCATGGGTTGGGTCAGGTGTGTCAAATAGTGGTGGTATTACTACACGACAACCCATAAGGATCGATCGTTTGTTTGTGTGCCATTAGGGGAATTCCAGTGAGACAGCGGAGTAGTCTATGTTGTACAAAATCCATAGGGTAAACGACCCGGCCAGACAGACTTTAAAATATGTCTGTCAAGTGTATTCTCTTAGAATTCGGGGAAATGGATTTGTAATCAAGTTAATATTAAGAGTTATTTGAAATAAAATGCTCTTGCTAACTTGAAATAACGTACTTAGGGTTAATTCCATGTTTCGGGCAGAAAAAAAAGATCACATCTGTGCTAGTTTATAACTTTATCAAAACATTATTAAACTAATTTTTTTAGACGGCATATTGCTATATCTGTCCCAGTCATACCCACTATGTATCACATACGTTTTAAAAAAATGTTAAATATCATAGTTGCATGCCTGTTTTCTTCAAAAGCCAATAAAAATAACAACCAGCAGGTACGTATTTGTCACGGGAAATGATTTTTCATTATATTGAGCTCGTTTGCCATTACTAGTTAATGGATTTCTATTTTTAGGTTTCAGAAAATCTAAAATTGGATACATCTCATACAATAACAATCTCCGGTGGCGAGGCACAAACAGTGCACGATGTAAATGATATACCGTCAACCCACGCTGTTTAGAAGTTAAAGGCACTCCACACTATTGGTAATTACTCAAAATTGTTTAGCATAAAAACTAACTTTGTAATGAGCCGTGGAGAGCTGTTAAAGACAGTGGACAATTTTGGTAAGTGTCAAAGACCACAGTCTTCTCACTTGGTGTATCTCAACATATACATAAAATAACAAACCTGTGAACATTTGAGCTCAATCGGTCGTCGAAGTTGCGGGATAATAATGAAAGAAAAAACACCCTTGTCACACGAAGTTGTGTGCTTTCATACGCTTGATTTTGAGACCTCAAATTCTAAACTTGAGGTCTCGAAATCAAATTCGTGGAAAATTACTTCTTTCTCGAAAACTACGTCTTTTCAGAGGGAGCCGTTTCTCACAATGTTTTATACCATCAACCTCTCCCCATTAGTCGTTACCAAGTAAGGTTTTATGCTGATAATTATTTTGAGTAATTACCAATAGTGTCCACTGCCTTTAAAAGCATGAAACAATGTGACAATGGCACTCTGATGTAACGTTGATTTAATAAAGAAAGAGATAATTTTCCACTAAAATATTTGAATTTGATTTCGAGACCTCAGAATTAGATTTGAAGGTCCCGAAATCAAGCATTTTAAAGCACACAACTTCGTGAGCCAAGGGTGCTTTTATTTTCTTCCATTATTATCTCGCAACTTCGACGAACAATTGAGTTCAAATTTTCACAACAAGTTTGTCATATGTATGCACATGTTGAGAACGATACACCAAGAGAGAAGACTGGTCTTGCAAATAGTGTACTGTGCCTTTAAAGTCTCGTGGTTCTAGAAGAAGAAAATGATGTACTCGCTGATGCAGAACGCAAACATAGAATATATGTTTTTTTTACTGCAAGACAACGATACAGTAAAATAAATGGATTCGGTACTCGTGCTGTAGCGGTGGCAATTTCCGCTTTGAAATATTAATAAGAAATTCATATTGGGGGGGGGGGAGGTGGGCTGAGCAGGTTTTAGGTTGTTTCCTCTTTATCTTGATTGTATTCTGAAATCACGAAGGGTGAAGCAGCATCAATAACCATACATTTTATTATTGTTGTTTTTTTGGTGAGACGGTTTAGCTAATTGATATTGGATCATGTATTTGGAATCATGATGAGGGTCAGCAGCATTATTATTAATATTAATTTTGTGTGAGACGGTTCAGCTAATTGAAATTTTATAATGGATTCTGAACCCACGAAAAGGCCAGCAGCATCAATGCACGAAATTCATAATTGCGACTTTTGTGTTTGACAGTTCAGCTATAACTGATTTTCTGATATACAGAACGCCTATGACTAGAGCTAATGTTGTGTGTAGTAATGGTAAGGGTTCACTGTAAAAAAAATAACAAACCTGTGGAAAATTGAGCTCAATATTGGTCGTCGAAGTTGCGAGATAAAAAGGAAAAAAAAGAAGAAAAAAAAAAAACTAGTCAAACAAAGTTGTGTGCTTTTAGATGCTTGATTTCGAGACCCCAAATTCTAAATCTGAGGTCTCGAAATCAAATCCATAGAAGATTACTTCTTTTTTTGAAAACTACGTCACTTCAGAGGGAGCCATTTCTCACAATGTTTTATACTATCAACCTCTCCCCATTACTCGTTACCAAGTAAGGTTTTATCATAAGAATTAATTTTGAGTATTTACTGATAGTGTCCACTGCCTTTAAGTTTATTCTCCATAATACATATCTACTGAAGCAAAATGCCAATAGCAACCTAGTACAGAGGATCAATCAAACAAATTAAAGATGGCGGATTCTGAAAGCATTATTCAAATATTCATCAATGTAGAAAACTTGTCTCCAGTAAGCATGACTGTATCCGGCATGCATATTATTATTTTATGTTAGTTACAATGTACGTGCTGCAGCGGCTCATACATGTAATTTCGTGCCACGCATAAATGATGTGCCTTCTTTTCTCTCTCAATGCCTCGATTCCTTCATAAAGCATGATGGATCTACTTCCTTTTTATAATCTACTTCACTAAGGGTATTCCGAAAACCTAACATCACCAACAAAAAAACACAACGACGGCGGCAATGAAAATGACAGCGTTAGCAGGAGAATGATTACCCTTTATAGGGCTAAATGTTAATACCAAACTTCCTCATTTGGAGCTCGATAAAGAACACACTGGCTAGATATCTCTGGCCATCATTTCACTGGCTAGATATCTCTGACCATCATTTCACTGGCTAGATATCTCTGACCATCATTTCACTGGCTAGATATCTCTGACATCATTTCACTGGCTAGGTATCTCTGACCATCATTCCACTGGCTAGATATCTCTGACCATCATTTCACTGGCTAGATATCTCTGACCATCATTTCACTGGCTAGATAACTCTGGCCATCATTTCACTGGCTAGATATCTCTGACCATCAATTCACTGCCTAGATATCTCTGACATCATTTCACTGGCTAGATATCTCTGACCATCATTTCACTGGCTAGATATCTCTGACCATCATTTCACTGGCTAGATATCTCTGACATCATTTCACTTGCTAGATATCTCTGACCATCATTTCACTGGCTAGATATCTCTGACATTTCACTTGCTAGATATCTCTGACCATCGTTTCACTGGCTAAATATCTCTGACATCATTTCACTTGCTAGATATCTCTGACATCATTTCACTGGCTAGATATCTCTGACCATCATTTCACTGGCTAGATATCTCTGACATCATTTCAATGGCTAGATATCTCTGACCATCATTTCAATGGCTAGATATCCCTGACCATCATTTTACTGGCTAGATATCTCTGACCATCATTTAACAGGCTAAATATCCCTGACATCATTTCACTGGCTAAATATCTCTGACCATCATTTCACTGGCAATATATCTCTGACCATTATTTCAATGGCTAGATATCTCTGACATCATTTCACTGGCTAAATATCTCTGACATCATTTCACTTGCTAAATATCTCTGACCATCATTTCACTGGCAATATATCTTTGACAATCATTTCAATGGCTAGATATCTCTGACATCATTTTACTGGCCATATATCTTTGACCATCGTATCAACTAGCCATGGAAACGATGGTCAGGACCGAACAAGCCAGACAAATGACGGCCATAGTATTAATGATAACATCCTTACCTTCACCAAATCAGATGTAATTTGTGTGATATAGCCTCATAGCTCGTGATTGACATAAAGGTTGAGGAGTTTAGACGTCATGTTTATTTCATCACTTAATCTAGCAGGTAGATAAATATACGGATCTGGAGAGCTGTTGAGTAATGGCCAAGTACCTACACTTTCAAGTGGGATGGTAAAAAAAAATAACTTGTACAAAATTAAACATAGCATTATCTTTGACACCACATTTGTGAGAAAATTTTCAGATTTTAGTTTTTGCTTTAACAAAAACAGTTGTTTTTATATATATAAGGTACAATAGTTACTTTACAAATCTGCAGTGAACTGTACAATTGTGAAAGGCCACATTTATTTAACAAACAAAAAGTCCTTATTATTTAAACATTCACTGCAACAATTTGGGTGTTAAAACTGACATTATGGGTGTTGTCACTTGATATTGAAAGGGGGAACTACACTGTACATCATTAAAGTGTTAATAATTTAGCACCCGTTTCTGCCAACACATCAACATTTTGTGTTATTTTAACACCTTTCGAATTCAATTTTGATTGTCTCTTGAACACTCATGGTGATAAGTAAATTTTTAAAAGAAGTAAACGGTTGTTTTTTAGAGCCTGAAAACAACATCTAGTAATTGAACAGATTATTATGTAGTCAATCTAAAAGTCAATAAATAAGACATAATAAATTTACCCATCGCAGAGGGGAGGTAAACATGAAAGTGCCATTTTCAACAGGGTGACAGTATTAGCTTTCCTTCGGCATGCGATTGTATTATTCTCCGTACCCGTTTCAGAAGAAAAATAAAGAAATTGTACTTTAAAATTAATTTAACATTGAATATTGCCCTTAACCTTTAAGACTCGCATTGAAAAGGTAAAATATTCAGACTTGCAATTGTAAGAAAAAACTTCTTATTGCTTTTAACATTTGGAAATGCTAGGGGCTGAAATACACAATACCCTCTCATGAAAACCATTGTCTAAACACACAACTTCTCTCTTTATTTATAGACTGAGAGAGCCGAAAACACATCAAGTTCAATTCAAATCTTATAATGCCACGGCTAGCGCGCCAAGCTATGTTATAAATATAGTCGAGACGAACATATGGAGGCGATAGTTTAGCATCCACTTAAATACTTTGGAAATGTCGTGATCAATTTCAAACAGCTTTAGGCTTTGTGGTTTAATTGTCCAGTTGAAAACAGAGTTTTTGAGTGGTCCTGATGTCATTAAAGATAACATCAATAGGCCTAAAAAGTGAGAAAACAAAATAATTGAGTAGAAAGTAATTTTTTTTTTCTCGATTCATTCTTTTTAAAATTTGTTATTAAATTTTTGTCCCGTGCCTGTATCTCTATTATTGTAAAAGCGTGAAAAGCTACTCGCTTTGTCCGCCATACCACTCTTGCAAAGAACCATATTGCGGACAACTCTTTTTAGAGTGAAAGACGGGTACTTTAAAGCCATTATACACTTTCGGCACAGAAACAAAAAAGTTCACAGATTTACAAATAATTTACAGGATTTACAGAAGGTAGTAATGAAAGACTTCTCTTGAAATATTAATTCATGAAATGCTTTACTTTTTGAGAAATTATTAAAACAATATCAATTCTCGATAGCGAGAATTACGGATTATTTTAAACACATGTCATGACACGGCGAAACGTGCGGAAACAAGAGTGGGTTTTCCCGTTATTTTCTCCCGACTCCGATGACCGATTGAGCCTAAATTTTCACAGGTTTGTTATTTTATATATAAGTTGTGATACACGAAGTGTGGGACTTGGACAATACACACTTTCGGCACAGAAACAATTAAAGCAATTATACACTTTCGGTAAACAGTATTGTCCAAGTCCCACACTTCGTGTATCACAACTTTTATATAAAATAACAATCCTGTGGAAATTTAGGCTCAATCGGACATCGGAGTCGAGAGAAAATAACGGGAAAACCCACTCCTGTTTTCGCGCGTTTCGCCGTGTCATGACATGTGTTTATAACAAATCCGTAATTCTCGTTAACGAGAATTTATATTGTTTTACCGTTTTCTCAAAAAGTAAAGCATTTCATGGACTAATATTTCAAGAGAAGTCTTTCACCATTACCTTCTGTAAACCCAGTAAATTATTTGTAAATCTGTGAACCTTTTTTTTTTCTGTACCGAAAGGGTCCAAAGGCTTTAAAGGGATTTAGAGGGAAGTTTGTTCAAATTTCAATCTAAAAAAGTGACACAGATTGACTTACCTTTTTTAAAAAACAAAAGCCACTCTGACAAACAAGAGAGTGACCGTTGTTGCATCTGCCCTTTAAAGAAATTAAATTAAATTGTGAAAAAGACCCCCCCCCCTCCAATTCTCAAAAATCCCTCTGACATCCAAGCCCGATTACAGCTGATAAACCATCCGATTCAACCTGTCCGTGTTTAGCCCCGAGAGGGTTCCAAAAACTGTCATTTCAGAATCTGCATCCATCACCGTCGACAATAATAGTGTGATGTATAGTTTAGTCAGGACCGTAAACAGGCTCACCTTTAGCCTGGAGCAAGTTTTCACAGGCTCTGAACTCAAATCTCAGACTTACAGATCGCGATGGAGATAAATGCTTTCTGACTTAGGTTCTTCTTCCTCTTAAAGGCAGTGGACACTATTGGTAATTACTCAAAATAATTGTTAGCATAAAACCTCACTTGGTAACGAGTAATGGGGAGAGGTTGATGGTATCATGGTGAGAAACGGCTCCCTCTGAAGTGCCATAGTTTTCGAAAAGGAAGTAATTTCAACAAGTTTGATTTCGAGACCTTAGATTTAGAACTTGAGGTCTCGAAATCACCCATCTAAACGCACACAACTTGGTGTGACAAGGGTGTTTTTTTTCTTTCATTATTATCTCGCAACTTCGATGACCGATTGAGCTCAAATTTTCACAGGTTTGTTGTTTTATGCATATGTTGAGATACACCAACTGTGAAGGCTAGTCTTTGACAATTACCAATAGTGTCCACTGCCTTTAAAGATTGCGATGGAGATGAAGGTTTTATGACCAAGCTTCCTATTTTTTTCTTTTTCCTCTTCCCTCTTCTTTTCGGTCGTGGGTGAAAATCTTGCCTCGGTTTCCTCGATTTGCCCTGAGGAGTTTTTCATCCCAATCGATCGGTGACGGAGATTTGATTTTTTTTTTTTAAATCAACCAATCAACTTAACTCAGTCGAACAAATAGTTGTTGTAGTTAAGCTATTGTCAAGACGATAAAGGTCATTGGGATTGCGTTGAGGCTTTTTAGTCTACGCTGGAAAGTTGATGATCCATTTAGAATGCTTTGAAGTTAATTGTCTGCTAGACAGGTGTTGTTTATCTTTATGTGTGTTGGTGGAAGATATCTTTCCTCTCTCGTCAAATTTGTAAGAGGATCTAGCCTTATTGAATGATTTTTTTTTTAATAAACAAAGACAAATATTCAAATCAAATGTGCAATAATTGGAACCAAAAGATGTTGAATGACACCTTAAAACTGTGCACGAGTTACCGAAAATTTGCCCCAAACTGCATCCTTGTGAAGTCTTCTTTTATTCTTGCCTTTGTCTCTGCACGAACAGATTCCATAGACTTTGTACACAGATTTCCATTTGGTGCTCGTCGGTCTTTAGAAAATGCCTTGAATTGGGTCCTTTTGTGTTTCCCTTTTTTGTTTTGTCCTTAAAAATTAGTACCCCTGACCTAAATAGTCAGAGACTAGTGTACAATATGTAGCACCGTGATATTTTCTTCAGAAAAATTAGCACTTCAATTAATGAAACTGAACGCCGTTGATTGCGCACGTTCTTATGATAAAAAGAAAACCAAGTTAAGTGGCAAAGTGGCGGTATCTTAGATTCACAGCTGCAGTAAATTACATAGACGTGACAGTTTCATAGTGGACTATCGATTGGAAATCCATCAAATAGAAACACATTGTTCTGTGGCTTAGCCAGGGCAGGGGAAAGGTGCTAACTCGTCCTGATTCTGCAGAAGGTTCCGAAAAGAAACTGGTTCTTTAAAAAAATTAGGAAAATGGTTTTAGCTGTGTATAGACTCGGTCTCGCTTGGGCAGTTTTATGTGAATTAGGGCCTTCCCCACCATAACACCTGTGTCCACTCGATCTCCATATTAACTGCACACTCAGACATGCCATGCTAATATAAAGCAGCGTGGCTTGAATTTTCATTTCGATTGGTTTCCTACAGTCTGTATTGAATTAGCTCTTAAAGGAAAAGGTTGCCTTGGATCGGTCGAGTTGGTCTTCTAAAAGCATTTGTAACCGTTTGCTATAAAATGCATTTGGTTAGAAAGATGTTTTAAAAGTAGAATACAATGATCCACACACATTTGCCTCGAAATTGCGTGGTTTTCCTTTTACTTTGCGAACTTACACGATCGGCCATTTATGTTAGTCAAAAATTTGACTCCCATAAATGGCCGACCGTGTTTGTCGACGAGGTAAAAGGAAAACCCCGCAATGTCGAGGCAAATGTGTGTGGATCATTGTATTCTACTTTTAAAACATCTTTCTAACCATTATGCATTTTACAACAATCGGTTACAAACGCTTTTCAAAGACCAACTCGACCGATCCAAGGCAACGTGTTCCTTTAAATTGTAAATTGGTTTATATTAAGAGAGTGAAACATCAACAAAATAAAACAAAGCTTAATATTTGTAAACTCGTCCCAGGTTTTGTTTAATGTGTAACACCCGCTAATCCTCTGGGAAATCAGGGTCCATTCCAAAAGACGTGTACACTACTATAGGTGACCGGCTCTACAAAAATGGGTATTATGGGAAAAAATAAGTAAATTGAGTTATTTGTGTTATTATAAGCTTTATTTTGGTGAAGGTTTGAACCCTGTGACATTTTGCGTTCTGGAGATATACTGATATTTGCCTTTTAATATTTTACAATTTATTGAAAGTGCCTTCAGAGAAAAAATTTAGAGGAAGTTACCTAAAATTGATACAAAAACCTTTGTTTTTTAACAAAAACAAATAAAAAATGATATGTCTGTGAATAAAATATGAAAGTTTTTATGCAATATAAGCCAATAAACCAAGAAAGACAAAATCATGTTGTGAACATATTTTCAGGATCTCAACATTGAACGCCCCATTAAATGTTATGGCATATCGTCCCTTAAAACCTTTTTTGCAGAGCGGGTTACAGAAGGAATAAACAATTTGAGAAATGTTACTAGCAGTAACGTATAAACTTGAATCAAGTCCCATTCCCGTGTCAATCTCAGAAAACTACTGCATTGTGATGCTTAGCATCCCCCGACTTGTTGCAATACATAGCTACATTTTGACGGTGGCGGGTATGCTAAGGGACCTCTCGAACGAGAACGGGACTTGAACCAAGTCTAGCAGTAACGTTACTCAGAGTCAAATTGTTTGTAGCTGTCAGTTTAAACAAAAATCTTTTTACATGAAAACCACATTACTTCAAAGTGTTATGTTTCTCCAAATGAGTTATCCGATCAATTTTTTGTATTACTAATAAAGTTCTAACCAGTGTGGTTATTATTGTCATTAATGGTTGTATTGATTATTAAACAATAGGCCCCTTAACATTCCCTTTAACGCATTTACAAAACGGTGGATTTTTTCAGATAATAATCTTTCACGTTTTGTATTTTGAGTGTTGTGTGAACAATCACAGTGTTGTCATGAGGGGGAAAATAGAGGCAGATGGTTGATTGTGGCCAGTAAGCCCGCACAAAAATATCTAGCGTGGTAACTGAAACATTTACCATCCAGCAGCATGACTTTCTACTCAAACTGAAGTGCACTATAAACGCACGTCAGACGGACTTTACACTAACCGACTGTTTGCACAAAAGACCACTTGATGTGTAAATACTTTACAGCCAAATTTAGAAATAACTTGTTACATGCCGTTTATAAAGTCAAATTGGGAAAATTTCCAGCAGTTTCTGCCCTCGTAGCAATTTATTCATACGTTGTTCGTGTATTACTCGTTTAACTTTTGGAGACAGTTTCAAATAATTACATGCGTATAGGAAATCAACGAATGTGCGGCGAGCGCTAAAAATGTTCAAACAACAATATAAAATGCTTTATGCTGCATGCGGTATTTTAAATGTTTTTAAAACGTTTTATCAAATGACAAAATAACAAACAGCTGTAGCTGAACGGGTGGCTTAGCAACGATTATTATACATGCAAAATTATATACCCGCATAAACACAGTGCTGGACCATACAGTGAGATACTATTGGTGAAATCATTTTAATTGTAAGGGAAACTGGCTAGGGAATTTAATGCATTATATTGTTCTTGTAATGCCCATATAAGTATGTATGCAGTACAGTTAAAATGAACAGAACAGCTTCGTAGGACCTTTGGGGCTATAGCTACAAAATAAACCAAAACATGACCCCAAAGGTCCTCCAGGAATGGAGAAGAAAACTCCTTAAAGAAGAAACCATCACATTTTGCCGTTTTCGGGCATTTTCCAAACAAAAAGTTGGGAAATCCTCAAAAACATGGTTCAAAATTATATCTTGGATGGTTTATTGATGTAAGTATTGGTTGGAATAGACCAGCGTCATGACAAAAATGGGAGGCTGACACGCCCATAAGGGTTAAACAAATCAAATGAATTATCCATTATTGCCATTCACCTATGACCAACTCTGAAGACGCGGAAAGCACATCAAAAGAACCCGTGCAATAATTACATCATAAAACTAGTTCAAGGATTCTCCTAAAGCAGCTATAGTCCTTTGTAGAACACCTTATAAATATTTGTTCAAATTCTCAAGGTTTATTTCTTATTTGTATTATTAGTTAGATCAAAAAATGTGTAGGTGGAATAAAGGTCGCGTGATTGCTGTGCTCAATACAACACTAGAAGTCATGTCTCAAAATATTTTGGGACAATTTGCCGGCAATATGACACGGATTTCGGTAAGCTTCAAAGCTGTTGTGCAGCATTATGTTGAAACAGTTAAAATCGCATCAAGTTGAGCACATACTTCCCGTATATAAATGTTAAAGATCGCCGGTTGGTTTGGTAATTGTATTGTGATAATTCTAGTTTTTAAATGATATGAAAAGATCACATCATGGATTTAAAACTAACAAACTCCCAGTTAATAATATTTAAAAATGAAAAAAAATGAAAAAAAAAAAAAAAAAAAATGGCTATAAACCAATCAAATAATTCTTCCGAAAATCAGTACTTATTATTTTGTAATTATATACCTCATGTATAGAATCCTCTAAGCTGATTGGTTAAAAATGGAGTCATGGAAATAGCTATGCCACCCTTTTCTACCAAGATGACGTCATAGTGACCATGCCCGCTCTGAAAATAATGCAACTATGATATGTATATATAATGTACGACTAGCGTTCCGTGTTACGGCGCGACCTTTCTTCGCAGACGACCTTTCACCGTATAGTCAGAGTGTTGTTGATTAGAACCATCTTTATTCGGTATATAACAGAAATATTGACTGCTTAATAATCAGGGAACAATTAAAATAATGCCCTCGGTGATGTCAAAACCATGGCTATGCCCTCAGCTTCGCTTTGGGCATAGTCATGGTTTGACATCACCTTGGGTCTATAATTTCAACTGTGTCCCTCATAGCAGTCAAATTTTCCATACTATAATCTCTAAAGTTTCATAACAAATCACAATTCACAATTATTTTTCAGAGAAACGGCTAACTAACAATATTCTAAATTGTAACTATTTAAAAAAAGAAAGAAAAAAAAACATCATCCGAAAATTAGTACTTACTTCTTGTAGCTAATCCCGAATATTAACCTGGGACCCAAAAGTCCATATCGGAATTACTAGCGTGCCGTGCCCTCGTGTTTCATAATTGCTTTAGAAACTCGACGATTAACAACACTAAGAATTCAGACATAAAACAAAAAAAAAACAAAAAAAATCGCAGTTCATAATATTGGTTTTGAAATAGCAAAATTCTGCATAACCAGTGTATTCCTAATTACCAGTTACTTGAACAAATATAAAGAAAAAACATCTTCGGAAAATTAGTTCAGATTAATTTATTAATTAATAATCTCTTAAAGCCATTATACACTTTCGGAACAGAAAAAAAAACTTACAGGGTTTACAGAAGGTAATGGTGAAAGACTTCTTTTGAAATATTAGTCCATGAAATGCTTTACTTTTTGAGAAAACATTAAAACAATAAATTATCAATTCTCGACATCGAGAATTACGGATTTATAGTAAACACAATCATGTCATGACACGGTGAAACGTGTGGAAACAATTTTCACAGGTTTGTTATTTTATTTTATATATTTATAGGCCTAAGTTGCGATTCACGAAGTGGTGGGCTTTGGACAATACTGTTTACCGAAAGTGTCCAATGGCTTTAAAAATAACCATCATCCCAAAATTCGTGATAATTTATAACTAATCTAAAAAAAAACCAGCATTGGACCAACAAGTCCCTTATGAGATTAGCTGCCCGTGGTGCCCTCGTGTCCGATAATTGCTTTAAAAACTCGTGTTTTATGCAAAGATTAACACTTTGGAAATCCGTGCATATGTGGTACACCTTGGGGAATTTAAAATCACAAGACAGAATATGTAGGCGTTGACTCATCACCCTGTAGAGGTATGACCTCGGGCAATTATTGATTCCATAACCGCATTTTAGAAACACAAACCAATCAAATCACAATTTGGTAACGTTTTTCCATTGGAATTTCATGACATGATTTATCTGAAATCCCAGTTATTCTTATGATAGGTAAACTGTTACAAACAAACGTTTAATTTTCACGAGCGGTTATTTTTTATTTCGAAGAGCATGCATTTTTTTTTTTTTTTTTACTTACTTTCAAGAGCAGCTAAGAGGGCCGGTTACCAACGAGCCCCAGGGCGACCCTTACCTTGTTTGGTGAGTGCTCGACAAGGAGGCCTCGTTAAACTAGTTAATAAGTTTTGTCACAATTTTTTTTTTTTTTTTTTTTTTTTTTTTACAGCAGTTGTTTCACAGACTAAGGATAAGACAAGGTTGCGAGGTTGCGAGATAAAAATGAAAGAAAAAAGGTTGCGAGATAAAAATGAAAGAAAAAAGCCTTTGAATACTGAACTCAGAAACTCAAGGAGCCTGACTCGTTTCCATGTCAGATTGATATGGAAAGTGATTAGAATTTAAGGTTAATCTGATTCTTCATTAGTTGACCCATTTCTGGGTAATGTTGGCATAAACAAATCTGGGCCATGCTGTCCCAAAAATTGAGCAGGCATCACAAGACACAAATTCTGGTCAGTTTTACCGCGGATTTTTTTTTTAGTTTAGACCTTTCAGACCTTGAACTGTTAGTATATTAGATACTTGGCATGAAACGCGATTTGAACATGCGACCTTCAGATTAATGTGCCGGCGGTTTCTGAGGAGCATCAGGGTTCAAGTCCCGTTTGTCAATGCTCGCCCCCAAAATTGAAATAAAAAACTAACCAATCATTTTCCCCGGCTGATGGGGTTTCATACTTGATATTTAATTTACTCGTATGTAGCTGCAGATCCCTCAGGAGACACCCTTTAATCATTCTTGTTTTCGTCGCTTCGCAAGAAAGAGTAGAGTATGTTGACTTTATTCAGACTTTGAATTCAGAAGCCGAAGTACATGCATCCAAAGCCTTCAGAGAGTTAGAGGGTAGCAAGGTCGTTAACACTTCCACTACCTTAAGGAAAATGTCAGAGTCCTTACTATTGCGAATTAATGCTCATGTACAGCTTTTGTAATGAAATGAGTGGGAAGGACATAGTGCGGGGGCGAGAAGAAATAGCACCTGCTATTTTTGGGTACGAGGTGAGCCTGGTGCCGACTCGTTAGTGGACTAAGTGTTAAGAGGGGAGATTCACCTTTTGGGGAACATTATAGATGCATCCTTTAGAGGCACATGGACACTATTGGTAATAACTCAACATAATTGTTAGCCTAAAAACTTCGTTGCTAGCATTGGAGAGCTGTTGATGGTATAAAACATTGTGAAAAACGGCTCCCTCTGAAGTTAACGTAGTTTTTGAGAAAGAGGTAATTTCTCACTCAAATATTAAAATACTTTTCTTAGGCATTCTGAAAGCACACAAATTTGTACAACAAGCAAGTTTTTTTCTTCCACTATTCTCGTACAAGTTAAATGACCAGTTGAGTCCAAATTTTCACAGACTTCGACCTTCTGTCCGATCCGAAGTTCGAAGCAATATTGTGGTCAAGTTTCTTTCCGGTTCGTGGCAGCTGGCAAGATCGGAGCTCGATTCAACAGTCTGCTGATCAGAATCACCACAGCTTATCAAGCCCAATACTTCACTTGAGGCAACGAATGCGATTGCCTCCATGCCCCTGGCCATTGCCTTTATGCCCTTAAAGTGCTCCATGAAGACATTTACAGATTCCCCATAGTGCCCTACATAGGAGAACATGCCCTGGTGCCCTTGCCCTGTCGTTGCCTTGATGCCTTTAACATATTACACTAGAAATTTACAATTTTCTCATAGGGTGTCCTTTACCAAATGCCTTGGTACCCTTGCCCTTTCCTGGTTGGTGCCCTTGAAGTGATACAGTAAAAATGTACATTTTCCTCATAGGGTGCCCTTTACTCAGCAGTAGATAGTGCTCGGTGCCCTTTTAAAGTCGAAGCATACAGGCCTGAGTCTATTCTGCACTCGACCGCTCGGCCGAGACTCGCCACTAAACGATTGATAGCTTCTCAGAGTCTACACATCCTCATGTAATTCAACCCTATTCGAGGTTGGATGGATATTTGGATGGTAACGAGCACTCAGGATAGCCCATCAAATCATTGGTTATGAGGTTGACAAGCAGTTCCCTAATACAGAGCAGTCATGGTGCTTTAGTCATGGATTGTTGAATCCGGAGCGGCGATATTGAGATACATCTGGGGCTCGATTTCACACATAAAGTTAAGATTGATCTTTAAAACTGTGTATCAATCTTAATTGATAAGCAAAGTGTGATGTCACAATACAAATCATGGCAATAGTGACAAGTGACAGCATCATCTATAAAGCTTATTCTAAGTGCTTGGTGAAATCGAGCCCTCGAGTCACGTCCAGTGTCATGCCAGTACCAGAACGCTTTTTTTCTTTCTTTTTTTCCCTTTTTTTTTTTTTTTTTTATAGTCCCGCATGCCGTATTGCAAAGTTATGAATATTACACTAAGTTCATTGCTGGTTTCATACACGTCAATTAACAGCGAACACTACATTACAGCAAAGATGTGAGCAATATTACCCCATCAAAATGATTGCGTGTTACGCAATATTATTATAATAATTTGTTTTTGCATGTACATCTCACAAGAAGAGATTGTCATGAAAACACACATCACACAAACGTCAGAACACGTCAGCGTGGTTTCTATTTTTGCAATGACAGTTATTTGATTTCGCACGATCGTATGTTATCACAATTAACATTTCTAGCTAATACGAACTTCAACTTCGCATGACGTCGATTAAAAAAAAAACGCTCACTGAGCGAAAAATTTCAAACGGGAAATTAGTTGTTAGTTTTTTCTCATCAAATATGACATTCTAAACAGAATACAGAAATTTTTCAAGGGATGTTTTCTACTATCATCATCATTAAAGGCAGTGGTTACTATTGGTAATTACTCATAATAATTATTGGCATAAAACCTTACTTGGTAACGAGTAATGGGGAGAGGTTGATAGTATAAAACATTGTAAGAAACGGCTCCCAGTAATTTTCATCGAATTATTTTGATTTCGAGACCTCGGATTTAGAATTTGAGTCATCTTGTTTGTTATTTTATGCGTATGTTGCGATACAGCAAGTGAGAAAACTGGTTTTTGACAATTACCAATAGTGTCCAGTGTCTTTAAACCGTGTACGTTTTATGAAATCTGTGATATTTTTTCCCCCTATAAATTCTGTAATGTTTTTTTACTTTCAGATGATACATTGGCACAACAATGGCAGAGGTAGCTACAAAAATCACAGATTTTACTTCCACGGGGAGGACGGGTCGACGGAATGCCTTACCTGACATCTTGGATGTGGGGACGACTGTATCTGGGGACGATCTTGTCGTCAGATTAGACAGTCTTGCATTAGGTAAGTATTTCTTTGACTGGAAATAGTGGAGAGCGTGTGTTCGTTTGAAGTCGTCGTTTGACTCCATTTTTGAAACTCTGTGTGGGAGCACATTGGAGTGGTTTCGCAAGCGTGCGGATACAGATTCAGATACGGATATGATAACCGTATCCGCTCACGTCAGCCGCGCGTTGGATTTCGTTTCGCAAAATATAGGTATATGTTTCACTTGAGTGCGCTTTCCTATTCCTATGAGTGTTTTTCTGACAAACATGACCGATAGAGACCCCGGGTTTTATACACTTCATGTTCTCATCGTTTTGCTTGCAAATGACTACAGTTTTCTCTCTATATCAAGCACGATACCAGTGAAAGCAATTCCATGGGAAATGTTTTTGATCTGAGACAAAAATACAACTAAAAGTCTACAAAACAGTATCCGTTTTTCTACGACGTGTATGAGCTCCCGTATCCGTTGCTAACGTGTGTGCGGCCCCTAAATGTAGCCCGAGCCCTAAATGTCGCCTGACCTAATGTCAAAATACGAAAGTCGCGGATACGCGTCACGTGAACGCACAAAGTGTCGACGTATCGGTATCTGCATATGTATGCCGTACACTTGCGAAACCTCTCTATTATCAGCGCTTGCCGTGCATTTGTTTATATCAATTTGTGTAAAGAAGCATATAAACTAACATGCAATGTGGTAATAACAAGCTTTTGAAATATATATATGCAAAACTTGATTAATCTTTCCTTTCATCAGAGAAAGACTCTATGGTCAAAACGTCAGGCCATTGAAAGAATTCTATTTTCTTAGCTGTTTTTGTTGTTACTTCGTTTAAAGACATTGGACACTATTGGCAATTGTCAAAGACCAGTCCTCTCACTTGGTGTATCTCAACATAGGCATACAATAACAAACCTGTGCAAATTTGAGCTCAATCGGTCGTCGAAAGAAAAAATACCTTTGTCACACGAAGTTGTGTGCTTTCAGATGCTTGATCTCGAGACCCCAAATTTTAAACTTGATGTCTCGAAATAGAGTTCGTGAAAAATTACTTCTTTCTCGAAAACTGTGTTACTTCAAAGGGAGCCGTTTCTCACAATGTTATACTAAAACAAAAGCTCCCCAATCCTCTTTACCAAGTAGGCTTTTATGCTAATGATTATTTTGAGTAATTACTAAAAGTGTCCAATGCCTTTAATTTCTAAACATACCCCTGAACAGCTTCATGGTCTGAACAGAATGATAGCGGTACATCACTGTGTTGGGAATAAAATAAAATGATTTCCCAAACTTTTATTAGAACTTCAAAGAAATCTAAGAGAAATTAGTAAACTTTTGCTGCCATTTCCGGAAGGAAATGTTTGTATAAGGCCTCCTTTTCATAGTGATGTACACAAACATATCCATGTTACTTTTTCCTCTTTGATCTACTCTTCCAATTAAACAATCTCGAACCTGGCAAATCCATCATACTGTGTCGTCAATGCTAGATAGTGCATGATCATGTTTCAGAAAGCCTACATAAAACAGATCTCATTCCGTACTCTCCAGCTCAGATTAATTTCCCAAGTGGTTACTCAACCTCAAATCAGGCTAAAAAAGAAACAACAACAACACGCACGTTAGGGGACTCAAGTGAATTACATGACCCCCTTTCCTAGCTATTTTGACATCTTATATTTTGCTTCCCCTTGTCAAATGTCCGCAGATGAGAAAGGGGATACAGCCAGCGGGGGTGCAGCTCCAGACGGGGGACAAGCGTCATCAGACGGCACGTCGTCGTCGTCGGCAAAGACGGAACTCTCGGAGAGTGAAGGGTCGTAGCAATGAATGTGTTTTTCATCAGCGATGCTCCTCTTTTTGAATGAACTCTCCAAAACCCCCACCACCCAAATTTTCCTCCCCTCTCGAGGTGTACATATTGGTCTTTCTAAAGCTCCTGGGATTTCTAACTGATCGGGAGAATGCTTCAATGCGGATGCAGTAATTGTATAAAAAATAATAAAAAAAATTAAAAAAATGAAAGAAAAAAATGCTGAAGAGTCTGGATATTAATTTGACGTCTTCGGATCGCCACGGATTGGGTTCTCAAGGAGATGTGACGTCAGAGATAACTGTGCACAGGAGGCAATTTCTTACGTGAGCGCAATTCCAGATGAGATCCATTTGTTCACTGATGATCGTCCATGCAGGATCGCCCCGGGTCCCATTACGAGACCGGGTCCCATTACGAGACCGGGTCCCATTACGAGACCGGGTCCCATTACGAGACCATCCGAAGATTACCATAATTGGACACATTTATTATGAGTATGTAATATTGTTTTTTATCTCGCTGATGAAACCAAGTGACGTCCTCAAAGCGACAGCACTGTGACAAGTTGGCCTGCAGGAAAGAGAAACGATAAAAAAGATTATCTTGGATTTTACAGACTGCCTCTTTTTCCAAAGCAAATGTAACCCTGCAACAACTTGTTTTACAAACAGCCGCATACCCCACACATAAAGGCAGTGTACACTATTGGTAATTGTCAACATATGCATACAATAACTAACCTGTGAAAATTTTAGCTCAATCGGTCATCGAAGTTGCGAGATAATAATGAAACAAACAAAACCCTTGTCACACGAAGTTGTGTACGTTTAGATGGTTGATTTCGAGACCTCAAGTTCTAAACCTGAGGTCTCGAAATCAAATTCGTGGAAAATTACTTCTTTCTCGAAAACTATGTCACTTCAGAGGGAGCCGTTTCTCACAATATTTTACACCATCAACCTCTCCCCATTACTCGTCACCAAGAAAGGTTTTATGCCAATAATTATTTTGAGTAATTACCAATAGTGTCCACTGCCTTTAATACTGTGGAAAATTTGTTCATAGTCTTTGGGCGAATGGCCGTGTTTCAATGTTCACCTTGGCTCAGAGATTAAATGACAGAAGAAAAAGAAGAAGACGAAGAAGAAGAAAGCAGTGTTTGATTCTCATCAACTATCCATAATGAAGAAAAGGTCAATGTCTTGACATTTTGGTCCATCTATTTTACTTTTACAACTCTTTATTTCATGTTGTAACTGCGAATCTAACACTTCCACTAAGACCAAAGTGTAGTATCTTGCCTGCCAGAAAGCACCATGGAAAGCACCGTGGTCAACTGTTTTTGTAAATAATGGTCTTTGGAGGGGAAAGAAATAAAATTATGGTGTCTAGGACGACCATTGCTTTTCTCAGAAGTTTGAACGACTGATAAAAGGTCCACAGAATCAATGATGGAAACAAAACAAAAGTATGAGGTTTCGGTTCGGGGATCGAAACAAGAATGTTCAGACTGGTATATCTCTGTATAGCACTTTAACATTGATCTGCACTTCCATTTTTTTTTGACCCACTTCAATCAACATGACCAAACCGAAGTTGGAAGCTCAAAAATCTTCCATGCTCAAAGTAGTCCGAGCCCTTCTTTGAGAAGCAGCGCTGTTAGTCCATGGTTGTTCAGGGAACGGGACACTGTCTTTATTGACAATTGCATCATCAGAGCAAACACGCGTTTAACATCTTCACATCGTACCACGAGCAGCATCCTGAGCTGAGTGTATGCCGCTCCGAATAAAAACGAAATCGAAGAATATGAGGATAAAACAGCAGGCTCGATTGTTGCCTTCGTTACAACCGACGACAGCTGTTGTGGCAGGAACCCACCCCCCTCCCCCCCCCCCCCGGAGATTAAGTCCCCCAATATGGCGAACTGTGTACAAACTTCTTCTGATAGCGCCCTCTGTTGAACCATCCTCCATCAGCTACACAATCTCCGGCTGACAGATTTACCTGGGACAGCGTCATAATCTTCATACCCTTGCATCCAGACCTCATCATGGAGCAAAGCCCGAAGAAGAGACAAAAACGCTCGTGGTCGGGTAGGGAAGAGAGTAGTTCGCATTTATGCTGGTTTTATAAGCATCGCAATGGTTCCGTTTGAACCTTACAGCCACTGTTGGAAACAACGTATAAATAGTTTATACATAAATGTCATGAGTATTTCTCCACGCCTTGCATTTCCTATAATATTTTCGGATCCCTTTATAATAAATGGGAAGGTTCGTTAAACAATGGTTATAGGCCTATATAATAAATTGTAGATATCTTAGCTAATGATTTACTCAGTGTATTATTTGAGCATTGTTTTAACTGTCGACCTTTAATCAGCATTGCTACGCTTGCAACTAATTACGGTGGCCTCTAGTTAAGGGAAGGCTCTGGGCCTAATTTCATCAAGCTGTTTAGCAGAAAATACTGCTTGACAAATTGCTTTGCTCAGCAAAAATTAAGTGGGCCACCAGTCACAACGCTGTAAACGTATTGTCATTTTGGCTGGTAACCTGTTTCTGTTAAGCGATACTTTTTTTGCTTAGCAAGTTTTTATGCTAACAGGCTTTATGAAATTGGGCCCTGTTAGTCGATTGGATACCTTTGGACGCTAGGTGGCAGCAGACTTGCAATTAAGGTAAATAATGTCATTTGTTTGCGTAGTTCCGAGCATTCTCACATTTTCAAGAACAATGGATTTACTTGGTGTGAGTCTGCTGCCAACTATAGCATTCCAAAATTTCCCCATTGACTAAAAACTAAAAAATGGTTTCAACTCCCACCTATGAGCTGAACCGCCTTCAGACTGCCCAGATCAAGAGGCGGGGTGGGAGGGGAAGGGGGAGACACCAAGCAAAACAAGTGTCTTCATCCATTACATTATAACACCTATGTTGATTTTTATGAGGTATTTTCAGCCAAAATGTTTAAATCTCGAAGACCCCTAGACCTTCAACCTTTTAAAGTTGCTTTTAAAATGTTGA
This sequence comes from Asterias amurensis, assembly GCF_032118995.1. NCBI lineage: Eukaryota > Metazoa > Echinodermata > Asteroidea > Forcipulatida > Asteriidae > Asterias > Asterias amurensis. The sequence continues at coordinate 14,555,726 of NC_092664.1, read as the reverse complement.
TTAATTAAACTAATTAATCGTTAATTTAGTTTTCTTTTCATTTGGTATCCTTGTGAAACTTACCGTTACTTGTATTTTTGGGGAAAAAAGATCACTTGGAAAATTAGAACAGACCTAGGCTGTGCCCATTCCATTTTAGAAGAAGATAATATTCGTGTTCCAGTTTTATTCAGTTTTGTTCCAGTGTTGTTAAAAAAATACAAGAATTACATTGCTTAGCAAATTTCAGAAACGAACCAGTCGTATTTTATGTTCACGACGTTTGGCTGAGAACATTCAACGAATAACATGATCTCAGTGAAGGTGGTCTAACTTTAGCTATATCACTCTGAATCTGAGTTGCGTTGGTTAACGAGCTATAATGTAAGCAGGCAAAGGTGGCGATGTTTCTGAAATTATGTCTACATAGTCAACAGCGTATGAGAGCCAGAATGAAATGATGAAAACATTCAAAAATATGTTTCATTTGATGATGTGGGAGGAAAACCCATCACCATGCAATCAGGGCCCATCCTGGGCCCAATTTCATGGCTCTGCTTACCGCCGAATTGTGCGTTTACCATCACGATTCCCCGCTTACGTGCAAGCGCCGAATGTCTGCACTAACCTTGTAAGCATATATTGCCTAGTAACGCGGAGTACGCACGCACACAAGCCAAAATTCGCCGCTAACCGGTGAAATACGCTGGCCGTAAGCACAGAATTCCCTGCTTCCGTGAGCGCCAAAATTGGACCATGTTGGCTCTACTTAAAGCGGAACTCTGTGCTTCAACACACGTTGATACAACTTGGTATCCTGCTTGTTTTTGCCATGCTTTTTAGTCGGCACTACCTTTTTTTTTTTTCAAAGCGGCTCTTATAAAATTTGGTCCTGATTCTACAGGTTTGATTCAGATGATGGTTTACTGTAGGATTCCGTCTAAGCAAGCAATCATGACGATACTTCTGATCCTTTTTGAATATTTATTGCATAAAACAAATATTTCAAACATAAACGTAATATTGGTGCTTTAAACAATTAATTGGGAAAACAATAATAACATAAACAACAAATGTTGTGTTGTGTCTCATATTTTATTGTGTACTACGTCCAGCGCACTTAAAGCATGAATGCTCATGAATATTTAAATGTACTTTTGTTTTTCCTCATTAGGGCCTCCATGAGATTTGTGTCTGCTTATTCTTGGTTTTGTTTTCGGCTTTTGAGAACATCGATCGGCTCAGTATAATCCACTTCCGTCGGTCGTTTTAATCACACTTTGGGCTCCATATTAAAGCCATCAGTCCGGTGACAACCTTTCTAATGTGGCCACTTCCAAAAAAATCCATTGACCACTTTAATTTTGGTTGATTAGTCTTGAAATCAAGTCGGTAATTGTCGTGTGGTCTTATTTGCCAACCCCTGCTCTGTGCAAGACACTGACTAGGTCTAAGGCAATTATTTTGTGATTTGTATTCACAAATCCATAAACTATTAATATATTTATTTAATTGTTATAAATCCTTGATTGTACATAGTGCCGATGGGTTGACGTTTCATGTTTTCCTTTCTTGCTCCTTGATTTGAAAATAGACACACAACAACTTTAAGAAATGCCTTTGTACAAAACTGCTATGGTTATTATTATTTATTTATATTCGGATTAAACCGATACATAAAACAAACACAAACAAAACAAAAGCCTGTGACATATGCCTGGAATTAAAACAGTTTACCAAAAGACTGTAGCCCGAAGGCCTTCAATTCCAATATCCCTGGCCATGTATTAAAAATCAAAAATTATTTACAATAAGTCTATACAATAAGTATAAATGTAATGTTAAGAAGCTCACAGTGACATCTTGCTAAAGATGGGGGAGGGGGACAAACGATGTTACGGGAGAAACAGACGTGAATAGAATTTGCATAGAAGACACTGGACACCTTTGGTAATAATTGTCAAATACTAGTCTTCTTACTGAGTGTATCTCAACATATATGCATAAAATAACAAACCTCGAAGTTGCGAGATAATAAAAAAACACCCTTGTCACACGAAATTTTGTGCTCTCAGGTGATTGATTTCGAGACCTCAAATTCTAAATCTGAGAGGTCTGGAAATCAAATTCGTGGAAAATTACTTCTTTCTTGAAAACTATGTCACTTCAGAGGGAGCCGTTTATCACAATGTTTTATACTGTCAACCTCTCCCCATTACTTGTTACCAATTAAGGTTGTATGCTAATAATTATTTTGAGTAATTACCAATAGTGTCCACTACCTTTAAGATTGGGGGGGGGGGGGCACAAACGATGTTACGGGAGAGATAAACGTGAAAATACACCATTGAATTTGCATTAAACAACCGTTTTGTGGGTCAATTATTACAATGCGGTAACCTACATAGACTTGTCCAAGGCCTTACCGTTTTGTCATAAGAGTTCATATAAACAATGTTCTGTCTCAATAAACGATACCACTGGTGTATGTACCAACTCTGATGTAGCTTTTTCAAACTTTGATAAAATGACAATTAATAAGGTGTGCAATTTGATTGAATAAAAAATTATAAATGTTTTGCGAGTTTTTGGTGTTCTGTCTGTTAAAGTCTTATCTGCGTGAAAAAAAATGTAGAGATGTGTTTAATTTTGTTCTTAGAAAAGATCACAAAATTGCGTGAAAAAAATGTAGAGATGTGTTTAATTTTGTTCTTAGAAAAGATCACAAAATTTAAGCAAAAGAAAACAAACTTAGGCAGCGCCACACAACTGAGGTGGCAGATAACAATCCAAAAGCAAACCTTTAAAGGGTGGGGGATATATCTGTTTTACAAAGAATACGAAAACAAACATCAATGCCCAGTTTGGGGAGTGCATATATTTTGTCTAGCAAGGTGTATTGAAACAATAATATTGAGAAAATGGTGATAAAAGACCAAGTTTAGTCTACAGACATGGTCCCTGGTAAAGTAGGTCATCGAGTGCAAGGGCTGACCTGCATGTATACATAGGTTGTAAAATACTTTTCAGGCCTTTATAATAACATGCTTTTTTATGGATCTCTCCGAATGGCAAACATTAGGAACACTTTAATACTTATAGACACTGGACACTATTAGTAATTGTCAAAGACCAGTCTTCTCAATTGGTGTATCTCAACATATGCATGAAATAACAAACCTGTGAAAATTTGAGCTCAATCGGTCCTCAAAGTTGCGAGATAAAAATGAAAGAAAAACACCCTTGTCACACGAAGTTGTGTGCGTTTAGATGGTTGATTTCGACACTTCAAATTCTAAATCTAAGGTCTCGAAATCAAATTCGTGTCTTTCTCGAAGACTATGTCACTTCAGAGGGAGCCGTTTCTCAGAAGGTTTTATACTATCAACCTCTCCACATAACTCATTACCATGTAAGTTTTATGCTGATAATTATTTTGAGTAATTACCAATAGTGTCCACTGCCTTTAAAGGAACACGTTGCCTTGGATCGGTCGAGTTGGTCTTTGAAAAGCGTTTGTTATAAAATGTATGTAGGTAGAAAGATGCTGTAAAAGTAGAATACAATGATCCACACAAACATGCCTCGAAATTGTACGGTTTTACTTTTACCTCGTCGACTAACACAGTCGGCCATTTATGGGAGTCAAATTTTTGACTCCCATAAATGGCCGACCGTGTTAGTTCGCACAGTAAAAGGAAAACCACGCAATTTCGAGGCAAACTTGTGTGGATCATTGTATTCTACTTTATAAACATCTTTCCAATCATATGCTTTTATAACAAACGGTTAAAGGAACACGTTGCCTTGGATCGGTCGAGTTGGTCTTTGAAAAGCGTTTGTAACCGTTTTTTATAAAATGCATATGGGTAGAAAGATGTTGTAAAAGTAGAATACAATGATCCACACAAACATGCCTCGAAATTGCGTGGTTTTCCTTTTACCTTATCGACTAACACGTCGGCCATTTATGGGGGTCAAAATTTTGACTCCCATAAATGGCCGACCATGTTAGTTCGCACAGTAGAAGGAAAACCACGCAATTTCGAGGCAAACTTGTGTGGATCATTGTATTCTACTTTTAAAACATCTTTCCAACCATATGCATTTTATAAAAAACGGTTACAAACGCTTTTTATAGACCAACTCGTCCGATCCAAGGCAACGTGTTCCTTTAAGTAGAAAAAAATATCATTCCCGAGTCTTTCCAAGCGTACATTAATGTTAGCAAACTGGCTAAAATGTGCGTTACTGCACTCATTGTAAACAATATCTGGATAAAACCTCGTTTTAATAAAACTTTACTAACTTGTGTTATAATCAGGGTACAGTGCCGCTGTTCGTCTGACATGAAATAAAGGCACTAAACACCATTGGTAATGTTTACCCCAAACAATTGTTAGCATAAAAACTTCCTTGGTAACGAGCAATGGCCATGCGAGCTACTGATAGCAAAACAATTTTTCAGAAATTGATCTCTTTTTCTTACCCAAGAAATAATTTAAAGACATTAGGCCTAAACGCACACAATATTGAGTAACCGGTTTTTCCCCCCATTATTCTCTTTCAACTTCGATGACCAATTGAGTCTACATTTCCACAGACTTGTTATTTTATGCATGGTAATCCCATAACTATTGGTAACTACTCAAAATATATGTTAGTACAAAAACTTACTTGGTTACCGGTAATGAGCAAAGGAGAGCTGTTGATAGCACAAAACATTGTGTGAAATGACTCCCTCTGAAGTAATGTAGTTTCTGATAAAGAGGTAATTTATCACTCACTTAAAAAGCTTCGGGTCTGAAGTATTTTAATACTATTTTTTTGTTAGCCATCTGAAAACTCACAAATTCATTATTCTCTTGAAACTTCGATGGTCAACCGAGTATATTTTGACAGATTTGTTATTTTATGCATATGATGAGATCCACCAAGTGAGAATAGGCCTACTGGCATGACTGGTATTCGACATTTACCAAACGTGTCCAGTGCCTTTAACCCAACTAGCTTAAGATGTCCACTAAAATGCAATGGATATCTCTGATGAATGCCATTCTTTCCCCTTTTACTAACCAATTACAACCACTAGAGGGCACTGTTCAGTTTCAAAAGTAAAACATGGTTTTATTTCCAATAACACATGCAGTTTTGACAGTTATTATTGGCTGGTAGGATTAGCAGGTTTCCACACAATTAGTAAGGCTCAGTTGGTGCAGTTTGCAAACTTTAAGTAGTATAGGTTTCAATTTGTTTTACCAGAAATAACACATTTATGTTTTAAAACACTATTGATTTCCATTATTATTATTTTCTTTTACTAAATCTATTGCATAAACTTAGGACAACATTTTTAGAGTTGGTCAGGTATAAACGCAAAGCAAACAGTATGGGTTTTTCAGGGGCACAATCTGCTAAGCATTGGATTTCAAGCCATATAGCTGTCTGCATTTATTTATTTTTTTTATATTTTTTTTTTACCCTTTGTAACACCTTATTTAGGAATTGAGCCATTTTTGGAGACACCATATTTTGTTTTCATAATAGTGTTTGGAGTTTTCCGTCCTGTGACCCTTCCCCCCACCCCAAACACAAATTCAAACTTGGAAAAAAATCATATTTACAAATTATTGCTTACAAAATCCAGCCTTGAGTCTTGATTATAAATGGCACACTTGCCTACATGTATCTCTCTACCTATGATGCTTGTGCTTATGGTGATGCTTATGCTTTGAATGTTTGTGCTTGTGTTCTTTTCTCGACTTGGATGAACTTCGACTGGAGTTCCCAGATCGAGGCTCTTCATCTTTCTCCACTTTGATGCGGATCTCTGGGCTAGGAGCAGAGCCATCCTCTATGTCCCTCTCTTTCACTCGTTTAGACTGAGAATGCTCAGGACTATCGCCAGCTTCATGTGACCTAGTCAGGTCCTTCTCGACTTTGATGTGTGGCTTCTCAGCGACTTCACTATGATGTGAATCTCTTCGGCGATCTCTCCGATCGTCCTTTCTTCCCGAGTGAGAACGTCTTGGACTCCTCCTTGACCTGCGGCTATATGAATCCTCCTTGAAGCTTCCTCGCCGTGAATTCCGATGTCCGAGGGAGTCTTCCCGTTGTCTGCTATGTTCTCTTGATCTTGGGTGGTCAGGACTAGGGCTGACCTCTCGGGATCTGGACGGGGTTTGAATCGGTGAGGTATCAGCTCTCTCGGAGGTTTGAACTGAGCTTTCGTCATCACCTTGTATCGCCTGTCGTATCTCAGTCATCTGATTCTCAATCACGTCCCTCATGATCTGTCAAATTTAAAATTATTGACAACATTTTGGTTACCTTAGAGAAAGAAATATGTGATTTCAAATAATAAAGCTCATGTCATGGTTGTACTTTTGCATGAAAATGTTGTGTTCAACCAATGTTGTATGGTGTTAAGAGCATCAAATTTAAGTTCTGGTGGTTAAGTCATTGGAGGTTGGGTGAGAAACCCGGTCATGACCCATACACTGTATATCCTCGAGCAAGATGTTTTACTATAGTTGTGTCTCTCCATCCAGGGATATAAACATTGATTCTTTCTTTGGATTATTTTTGTTGCTGTTCAACCCCAAATCATTTTTAAATTAACCTGTTTTCCATTTCCCGTTGTGGTTTTTTATTTGGTTTAAGAAACAAATACTCATGACGAATCCTCATACCTCTGTTTGAGAACGCCTAGTGATGTGAACATTCTTGGCACGGTAACTCTGACGACGTCGTTTGTAGTCCCTTAACTCAGCCAGAACCTCCAGTTTACTCTTCTTTACTTGAATTTGATCTATGAAACAAATTAAATGTTTTATTATGGTGTTTGGCGTCCTGGCCGAGCGGATAAGTGTACTGAACTCAAGCTCTGGCGTTTCTGTAATACCAGCAGGTTAACAGAGTGCGGGTTTGAATTCCAGTATTGACATAAATGTGTCCCTAAGCAAATACGTTCAACTTAAAGTTGTAGCTACATGTACTGTGTGTTGTGTAATGGGTTTAAAACAACCTAGTACACTTATCGTTAAAAGAAGGGGTTGCCCCCAACATTTCTGGTATAGTTGGCTACAGACTACGCCGAGGCACCTTGTAAACTGTTACATGGTGCTAGTTTAAACAAATGAGTCTTAAAGTTCAACTAAAGCTCAGCATGCCTTGTAGAACAAGCGATTTGAGATTCAAGTGTGATAAAGCACTTCATAAGTAGTGGCACTACTTTCTTTGTCCCCCAGGTTGCATCCCCACCGAAATCACACCTCAGGTTATTTTTTTTCTGATAGTATAAATTGTGTTTAACCCAAAACCATGGCAACCACATTAATGTTATCATGTGGGCTTTAAGCCAGATCAAGACTAAATCTTGCAACAGTCATCATGGAAAACTGTCTTTGGAAAAGAGTGGCTGAAAACTGTTCCCATGTCCCAGACAATCTTTAAAGGTGTATTGAAATCCGAAATACCACCTCAGTTTAAGCCAGATCAAGACTAAATCTTGTGTAGATCCGACATTTTGGTAAAACTGCTCACCTCTCTTCAGCAGGCTATCAGGATCCAGTTCCAGTTCCTGGAGGGAGATAGCGCTCTGTCTATTTGTAGCTTTGGACTTCTCGATGATCGTATCATAAATTGCTAGCCTCTCCGCTGGAGTAAATGTCTTATCCATTCGCTCCACGGTACGGGGTACCTTCTTGTCTGCAAAGCTTCCTACAAAACGAAAAGCAAACGAGGAATCATTTTAATAAGGCATGTGAAGTTACTACAAATATTACTCTGTGAATTATTTTGTGGCGTGTCAAGACAGAGCGGTTTGGCAGTCCCAAGCTCTGAGTTGTGGGTTTGAATCCAAGTCACGACACTTGTGCCCTTTAGCAAGATACTTGATCATACTTGCTTCGTAAAATAGCCTTCACTTGAAGTGGCAGTCTGGCCTTGTGATGTTATAATTAATAATAATTGTGGCTTCTTATAAAGTGCACATGTCCATCACCCAGTGACGCTCCTGGCACTGTAACATACAGTAGGAGATTTTTCATGAAAAAAGACTAAAATATAAGAAGATGTGAGCTATAAGAACAAAGTGGTATTGCAATTCTACCTCACCATAAATAAAGTAGACTTTAAGTTGAGTTTAAGGCATTCTGTTGCACATTTTGATATGGAGAAGAGCACTGTAAACTCGTTTTGAAAGTCGAAAACTCATGTGGATGAATGACAGTTTTGTCATTGGATGAGTCAACTTTTCTACATGCAACTACAGGACTGGAACTACAACTACATGCAATTACAGGACTGGAACCTGTAATGATCGGTGTGTAATGGATAATACGTAGATGGGGTCGTGGTGTTTAATCCAACTAAGCAGTCAGTGTTTTTTTTTCCATTGACCAGAAAAAGCACTGAGTATGCATTGCTAACCATACATCAGCTCGTTGGGGAAAAACAAATTTGGTTTAATCTTTCCCCACAAAGAAACACATACTACATGTTATCATAGTTATCCTAACAACATGCGTACGAACACCAATGACAACAATATTATTTTAGATTATATAACACCCAAGCAGATCCTTGCCATTTGATTGGAGGATTGTCCGTCACGTGATAGCAAATAAAAGTACCATTGCACGCTGAGTCACTCACCGTGCTTTTTCGTTCCATCCGAAAAGTACCATTGCACGCTGCCAGCGTGCAATGGTACTTTTCGGATGGAATGAAAAAGCTGAGTAAAAACATCACTGCGTGCGCGTGCCTTTGGTAACGCTGCAGCAGTGTTACTGCAAGGCATAAAATTACTAGCATTCAGCTTCTACAATTAAAAATTGTAGGCCTACACGCTTTGTTTGTTTTGAAAGTTGTATCTTTCAATCAAAATGACAAAGATCTACTTGGATGTTATATAAAACAAATAATGAATGTTTTTCATTCGTGCAATGGTGCGAATATGTTCATTCGTTGAAAGCTGGAATGTTCCATTCAACTCGGCTCCGCCTCGTTGATTAGAACATTCCATCTTTCAACTCATGAACATATTCGCACCATTGCACTCATAAACATTCATTATGTGTATATTAATGCTTGTCATCACGTACTCTGCACCCCTATAAAACACCTGTTAATCCCCTCATTAAAGTTATATTTTCAAAGAGGATACAATTTAAGGATATATGTAGAAGACGACTTTGAGTGATATGAGTGAAACCACCTGCCTCAAGTTAATGGTCTCAGGGCTCATCACTGAAAGAGAATAAAAAAGTCAGTTCACAGGTTCAGTTTCATATCATCTGGGAGTTAAAGGGAGGGTATGTATCCCTGATAATTACTCCAAAAGTTAATAAACGTAAAACCTTACACACTGTACTTGGTAAGAAGCCTTGCTGATATTGATAGGGCCTACAATTTTGAGAAGATGATTCTCTTCTAAGGAACATGGTTTTCAAAAGAGGAATACAAAAAATTCAATCTGAGAAAAGTTTCTCAGATTGTGTATTCCAATTAGGGATTGCTCTTCCTCCGTGGACATAACCACTTCATGTTTGTTTACGATATCTCTAAAATGCTACCACCTTTTGAAATGAAATTTGCACAGGTTGGTATATCATCAATATTTACAGAATCAAATCAATTGAATGGTGTAAAAAAAAAAACGGTAAACTTTGCCCCTTTATAGATGTTCAAGTTGCACCTGTATAAAGAATACTGCTTAGTTTTTACTAATACGCCGATGGGTGTAAGGCACCATATACTGGGTCGGAAAGGGGGGGGGAGAGTGAGAAAACTGTTCTTACCTGGGACTTTGGACAGTATCTCTTTCTGCGTGTCATTATCTGTCAACAAAAAGGTGACAGGTCAACATTCATACTTGACAGACTAAGCAGATGTGGGTGGCTTCATGCATCTGGTCGTTGCCACATGCCCCTTGAAATGTTACGTTACGTTGCTAAATGTGGTAAAGTAATTTCTCCCGTAACAAAATATCATGAGTATTTTCAGCATGGTCGCATTCTAGATCACTGGACCCAAGCTCTTGTGTTGTCAGCAGCAGAGTGTGGGTTCAAGTCCCTGTCATGACACCTGTGCTCTTCACTTCAGCAAGGCACTTAACTGAAACATATTTGCTTGATAAAAAATAGGAAGGTACCAGCCTGGCGCATAGTTGTACAAATAGTGGTAGTTGATTTGGGTTGGAAGCTCAAATAAGTTAAACGGGACCTCACCTTAAAGTGGCCATCTGGCCTTGTGACGTTAGGAGATATAAAAAGTATATGTAAATTGTCTGGGCATGAGTTCTCAAATTTTGTAAGTGTCCCACAAACAAATTGAGACAAGGTTGCAACCAACGTCCCCCCCCCCCCAACGCCCTACACCACACCACCACCAACAAAATAAATAAATAAATAAACAATTCATGTGAACAGCAATTTGTGACAGAAACAATGTACCGGCATTTGTGTGTGGCCATTGCCTTTTTGCCCAGGATGTCCCGAGTTTCAGTCCCTCATCATCGTGAAGAGAAAAACATAATAACAATTTAGTGCTGTCTATCCTGTTAAGTTTTGTATTGTTTTGTGTTGTAACAAGCACATCCATCACAAGCCTCGGCTCTTAGGATGATGCCTCCATGTGTAAATCTGGTAATCAATTTTCTACTGAATTGAAAACAACACAAATTACAGTTTAACCACAAGCTATCAGGCCTGCATGTCAAATAAAGAACAGACAATCTCTTGTCATTAAAAGGCAGTGGACACTATTGGTAATTACTCAAAATAATTATTAGCATAAAACCTTACTTGGTAACGAGTAATGGGGAGCTGTTTATACTATAAAACATTGTGAGAAACGGCTCCCTCTGAAGTAACTTAGTTTTCACGAAAAGTAAATTTCCTCGAATTTGCTTCGAGACCTCAGATTTAGAATTTAAGTTCTCAAAATCAAGCATCTGAAAGCACACTGCTTTGTGTGACAAGGGTGTTTTTTTCCCATTATTATCTCGCATTTTCGACAACCGATTGAGCAAAAACTTTCACAGGTTTGTTATTTTGTGCATTTGTTGTGCATTTGTTGAGATACACCAAGTAAGAAGACTGGTCTTTGACAATTACCAATAGTGTTCAGTGTCTTTAATGCTTACCTATCAGCACAGGTACCACACAGTTTGATTGGGAGTAGAAGAAGTGTGTGCTTTGAATCTCTTTCTGGAAACAAACCAATAATAATAAAACTTAAAACCATGCAGCTGTTATATTGATGGACCAATGTTTTCAAAACTGAACCACCCTGGTTTGTTTAACCCTCTCTCTTATCTCTTTATAAAGTAGACAAAAATGCATTTGCCCAAGGTCTCCTCTTCAAATTGTACTTGCTTGAGTTCGATATCACAACCTAAAACCAATTTCCCCTAAAATGCCTTGCCTCACTTTTGCCATTGTTAGCAAAAGCAAATGTCAAGCAGCTGTACATCTTTGGGGTCAGCAAAGTTTCACTTTAGTTTAAGGGTTAATTTGAATTAGGGCATTCAATCTCTATCCCATACATGTACATGCCATAATGCGCTGCCCCTCCATTCGGCCAACAACATAATACAGCTTAACAGAAGATATGTAGGCAAAGGATTGATTTCACAAAGCACTTTGTTTTATATTAAAGACGTTTTGACCACCAAAAGGATGAACATGGCACAGTCGCCACGAGTGATGGGCGTGGCAAGGGGTCAAAACACAGATACCGTCTTGTGTAGGGTCTCCCGCTACATAGTGTTATAGTTGATTCTTGACCACGGAATATTCACAATCTACAATCAAGGTATAGACCCCTTGCAACACGCGCAGCGTACTCGCATGTGCCTATCCTGGGTGTCATTTTGGGTGTCAAAATCGTATACAAACATGCACATTGCACAAAAGAGAGCTGACACTCAAAATTAAGTGCACTATTCGGAGGCGCATACTGTAATGTGTAAGAAGTCAAAGCTCCCCCTTGCATAAAGCAAAACCCTACAGGTACGCTGCGGTCACGTGCTTGTTTTTACGCACAGAGACAGCTACTGTCCAATGATCTGCCTCCTTTTTGAAAGTGTGACATCATACGCAATGGGTCTGTAACAAGCTTAGTGTCTGCACCTGGCAGTTGCCATGGTTATTTACCTGTTCCTCTCTGGTGTAGCCCTCGGCTACCAGCTCACACTCCTCAGCGTGTTTCTTCAGCGAAGACTCAGGGATGACGTGATGTGAATTGATTGGACAAACCTTCATCCTCTTTTCATTCTAAGTCAGACAAACGAAATAAGATTAAATCCACTGAACTCTTTAGGGCTAAATTTCATAAAAATATTTTAAAAGTAGAATATAATAATCCACACAAGTATCACTCGAAATTGTTAGTTCGCAAAGTAAGAGGAAAACCATGCAATTTCGAGGCAACTTTGTGTGGATCATTTGTATTCTACTTTTTAACAATCTTTCTAACCAATGCATTTTATAACAAACGGTTACAAATGCAATGTGTTCCTATAAGCAGAAAATACTGTGTGTGGGGCACCTGTTGCAATAACTTAGTGTCAATCTTTTTGAAATTTGGCTGGTTACCAGTTTCTGTTAAGCAAGATTTGTTTGTGCTTAGCAAGTTTTTGTGCTTATACAGTTTTTGTGCTTATACAGGCTTTGTGAAATTGGGCTCAGAGTGTTACCTTTTACTGATAAAAAAACCTAAATACCCAATTTCAGAGAGCCTGTAAGCACACGCACTACAAATGTATTCAAGCAACAATAAGCACAGACAAATTTTGCTTAAAAAAAGTGGTTACCAAAAAATTCAAAACAATTATCAATGCAACTGGTGTGCCATGCATTATTTTGCTTAGCAAAGAAAGTATTAAATTATGAGACTGAATCTGTGTTACTCTTTGTGATTGTTAACAAGGTGCTGCTGCACACTCAGCAGGCACTTCCGGAAACACAGCCCATCTGATTGACAAAGCAATAAGAGATATGTCTTGCTTTAAGAACACCGGTGTCAAAACCCGGACTCAAACCCGCACTCTGCAGATTGGAAACACCAGAGCTTGAGTCCAGTGCAATTGACAACTCCGACTAGTAAAGAAGAGGTAAATAAACGAGTTGTGTGGACGAGGCATCATGTCCTCGAAGCTTGGACTTTTGACTTACAAGAAGCTCCTCTCTGTTCCAGTTGAGATCCCCAAGAAAGCAATCCAGCTGGCTCTGGCTTGTCTCAATGAACGCAGACAGGTTGTCGATTGTAGCTTGACGAGCTTCAAGCTGATCCTCTGCCATGATGGCTCGCCAAATTGTGTCTAAGAACCTACAGTTGTAGAAAGAAAGTTTTAAAAATATCAATGTGATGTTTTGGGTCCTACAATGATGTACATACAGTGATTATATAGTATCCGAATCAAACTACCTTTTACTACAGAAAAGAAAAAGTGTGCCCCATTACAATGTCGCAAACACTTTGCTGTCCATCTAAATATAATACAGGGCCACTCCAGCAGGGTTAGGGTTAGGGTTAGGGTTAGGGTTATGCCGTTAGCATTAGGGTTAGGGTTATGGTTATGCGGGTTATGGTTAGGGTTTGCATGGTTAGGGTTAGGGTTAGGGTTAGGGCTGTCGCCGAGTGTGGCTCTGTATTCTATAGTTACTCCTCAACTGAGTGTTGTTTTGTTTTAAAAATGATCTTCAGGTCAAAGAAACTTGGCGAACTCCCATAAGCTGTCACTGCCCCGCTCTCCCAGTTCAAATCCACTCTTAATCTACCCTACATGTAGTTGCTTCATCGGTCAAACGCGTGTGTAATCTTGGCGTGATATCTCATCATGGGACTTTGCCGAGTTAAAGTAGAAGTAGAAGCTAGCAATGTAAGTTTGCCCCCGGTCATACAACCTCTGATACAATTATTTCTTTTACTATTTTATAAGCTGAAATCTTTCTAATTCATTCTTAATCTTAGTTAGTCTTTTATTATGAATTAGTTTATTAAGTCTAACTAATTCATTCTTAATTTTAATCTTAGTTAGTCTTTTAATTTATTAAGTTTAATTGTTTTAGTATTTATAAAATTGAAAAGCCTACATGGTCATGATGGTAACTTCCGTTATTATAATAATATTAATATTAAAATATAAATAATTAATTAATCATTATTTATTACAATAATTATTAATTAGGTTAGGCCTAATAATTAGACTGTGACTGTGAAGTGTGAGTGTGATGGATAGAAAGACTAACAGTGGTAAACACAATCAATACAGCATGGAACTTTATGATAATGTTCCAGAAATGTTCTTACATTACCAACATATTAACATTATACACAAAATAAACATGTGTTCACTACCGCAAACCAAAGGACGAGTTGACTTACTAATCGGTCTTTCAACATGTTTAAGTTTTTGGTTTTGCTCAGTAATAAAAAAACCCGAGAAAGTCAAAGTGTCAGGACTCTTACCGAACTGGTTAGTGAGTGTCTCAAGCGTGGACTTGTGAAGATACAATGAATACTGCATCAGCTGGAGTTAGGACAGTTAGTGAATCAATTTCCTTCTTGTTGTTGCTGTTTCATCTTCTGATTGAAGAACTAACGAAGAAAATGTAAACAAACAAAACAGAACGATCGCGAATCACGTTTCTTGTTCTCCGTAAAAAGTTGAGCAGCGCCCTCAAGTGGCAAGCTATAGTGGCAAGCTATTCAATGTTTTGATGTCACATGCTCCACGCACCAAACTACAAAAGTGACACCGACCGAGTTTTTGTATCGAGTTTAAAACTTCCCAAGGTCTGCATTTTCCACTCGCTCGGTGTATATAGTTCTAATGCACTATGGACGCAACATTCGACGAGGCCCAAAAGCAGTTCATGTTGGGCCAGTTTAAGGTGGCAGAGAAACTATTCACGGATTTTGTTGAACAATGTAATGCGGAAGTAACTTGCGACAGCAGTGCCTCGTGTGACAAAACTAATCGAGAGTGAGTGCTTGTATGTACATGTAGTAGTAGTAGTACAGGGGGAGGCCCAGCCTAACTATCATTGTACCAATCATGCTTTTATGCGGTTCCGTTCCGCTATCGTCTCCCGTGAAAGCGGAACGAAACCGCATAGTTCTAGGAGTAGGCCCAGACTAGACTCCCAGTGGCCCAGTGGCCAGTGAGTAGTGAGTGTGTTCAAACTCAAGTCAATAGTTGCACACTGCACAGCCAATTCATAAGTTAAAAACTTCATTACTTTTTCACTCAGAACAGTGTACTGTGTATATACATTGTATGCTTTATTTTAGTTCTGTTTTGGGCTCTTTGGGCTCTTCTTAAGTTATGGTACTCATAACAATTCAGTGGGTGAATTTTTCAATTTGTAATCAAATCAAAAATATTTTACCCAGTAACTGGGCTGGGGCTCTGCTGATGATATGAACTCATCAACAAAAAATGACATTTGCGACAGTACAGAGCCCCAGTTACAATACTCGGGTACTGGTTATAATCACATTCCCGGCCCTAGTAGTAGGAGCCTGTGTGGTAGGCGGCAAACCCAGTCCCTTGGGATGAATGAAGGTTAATTCCTCCATTGACCAGCATGCTCAACCATGGAGGTAGAATGGCTCAACTGAGTATGTTGGTGGAAGAACCCCCCCCCCTCTCGAAGCAAAACTAGTGCCCAGTGCAGTTCCTTTTAATCATCAAGTATATGTGCAACCTTGTTCCATGTAGCAACAGTGCATTCTCTTATGTCTTTATGATCATTTTATAATGATCATTGATTATCATTATAAATGCTTTAAAAACAATGCTTATAATACTACTTTTTGTTTGTACACAGAAAAATGCTGGCCCAAGCATATAACAACCGTGGCCAGATAAAATACCTACGTGTGGACTTTGACGAGGCTGTGGAGGACTACACGGCTGCCATTAATGTGGATGATACCTTCGCCATAGCGTACTACAACAGAGGACAAATTCATTACAGGCTAGGTACTGGTTGGTTTCATGCTGTTTACTAATCCATGGTTTCACATAGTAAACCTTTCATTTCCCTTCTGGGGGGTAAATTTTATAATTGGCATTTCATAAAGCCTGTAAGCACTAAATCCTGTTAGGCACAGGCAGCTTACAAAACAGGTTACCAGCCCCAAATTGCCATGATAGTGCAAGTAAAGTACTGCAAGAGAGGACAAATTCATTACCATGGCCCAATTTCATGGCTCTGCTTACCGCTTAATTCTGCACTTACGATGAGGATTCACCGCTTACATGTACCTGTAAGCGCCAAATTTCTGCACTAGCTTTGTAAGCGTAGAATGCCTAGTAACGCGGAGTACGCATACGCAGAATCCAAAATTCGTTGCTAACCTGTGACCTGCTAGCCATAAGCACAGAATTCCCTGCGTTCGTAAGCGCCGATTCTGTGCTTACAGTAAGCAGAGCCTTGCAATTTGGCCCAGCTGGCTACTTGATGGTTTCATGCTCATCCTAGGCTTCACAATAACCAGTCAATCAGCAACCCATGCAAGCTTACACTAATTGCCAGGTTTTATCTGCAGCATTTTATGTGTGTTTTCATGTGTGACCTCGATGTGAATATTTAATTAGTCTGAAGGGCTTCTGAAATTCAGTCTTTCTCAGCCTTATCTGAAAAGTATTGACAGAAATTATGTAGCAGTACATCGAAATGAAGAGCATGTTTTTTTTTTTTGTATGAACAAAATCGGTGCAACTCAAACTAAAAGAAATTGCTTCAAAAAGAAAGAAAACAAGTCAAAAAAATATGGCAGATTGTCCCGTTATGAATGTCGCCAACAGTTCTGAAAAAAGATGGATGGATAGATTATTTGATATTCTTCCTGGAAATGTTAAAAGCGAAACCGGGTGATACCTAGTCCAGTCAGGATACAGCAATTTCCACCAGTAGTCAAAAAATCCTGTTACGAAAAAAGCCACCATTGGACAGCATAGTTTTCCTGCATGGTGCATCATCGATTGATATGGCAGCCTGCTGTTTTTTTGTGGGTATGGTGCCCCGACCGCCGAGCCAGCGTTAGTCAATAACAAAAGAGCCTCAGGTCTAGCATGAGCTGACCCTGAGCTTGTAAGACTCTTCTGTTGTTTTACAAATGCTGGCTTGGCGGTCACGGCACATTACCCACTCTTTTTAAAATTGGAGTTGCACCAATTTTTTTCATACAAAATTACAGATATGCTCTTCGTTTAAATTTACTGGTGCATTATTTTTGTTGAGACTTTTCATAGAAGGCCGAAAAAGACTGAATTCCAGAAACCCCTTTGACTAATTAAATATTCATACCAAGGCCACACATGAAAACCCATGAACATTTTGCAGATAAAAGGAAAGGAATTTGTCACTGTGTGTGGTGCAGATTGACTTTTTTTTTTTTTTGAACTCACTTTCATTCAGAGCTTACAATTTTGAAAAACAGAAAATATGTACGAGAATTGAAGCAGTATGGTTCATTATATATTAATTGACACTTTTTTGGTTTCTTTTCCCTCCTTGTTTCATATAGCAAGATTTCAATCTGGAATCAATGACTTCAAAGAAGCTTTACGACTCTGTCCCGACTTCCCTGATGCTGAAGTGGCCCTGAAGACGTCTCAGGAAGACTTAGAAAGAAGTCAACACGTCCCGCCAAGCCAGCATTTATGATGCGGTTTCCGTGGAAACTTGCTCCATGTAGTCCTTCAAGTGGATAAGTACGTAAGGGGAATTCATATCAAGTTTTTCGATGAGGTTTTTTTATATGATTGTTCTTGGTTGAAAGAGAGATCATAGTGTGGCTGAATAGCAGGCCTGGTACTTCACAAAGGTTTGCCATGGTGCCTTTGAAAAGCTCCAACAGGTATCTCCTCATATGGTGTCGTTTATCAAGGAGAAATTGCCTTGGTGCCCTTTCAAAAACAAAGCATACAGGCTTCTGTTGGGGTATACCTCATTATAGCAAAGAAAGATACTCAACCTTTATAACAGGCGTCAAACGCTTAAAGGCAGTGGACACGTACTATTGGTAGGTACTCAAAATAATTATTATCATAAAACTTTCTTGATTACGAGTAATGGGGAGAGGTTGATAAACATTGTGAGAAACAGCTCCCACTGAAGTGACGTAGTTTTCAAGAAAGAAGTAATTTCCCACGACTTTGATTTCGAGACCTCAAGTTTTAGAATTTGAGGTCTCGAAATCAACATTTGAATGCACACAACTTTATGTGACCATGTGACCATGGTGTGACAAGGGTGTTGTTTCTTCCATTAATTTTTTGCGACTTCAACGACTGATTGAGCTCAGATTTGTTATTTTATGCATTATGTTGACATACACCAACTGTAAAGACTGGTCTTTCTTAATAACCGATAGTGTCTAGTGTCTTTAATAAGATGTTTGTTACCTCAACCAAATTGTACAAAGCCCTGAAAGTACCATCCAACATGTCCAGATCCTGAGTCAGGAAAATCCTGACCTGAGATAATTTACTGCAGAGTTTCGATATCTTGAAATTAAGACATCAACTTCCCAAGATGATATTTCGGGATGACAATGTCTTGAAAGTTTCTCCTGAAGACGAGCAGAGTTTGAAACGTTGCGACAACATTGGTTCTTTTCAGAGCCAACACTCGCACAAAAGAGTTTTATTATGTGGTTGTACTGGCAAGTTTACTATTTATTGATTTATAGTTACCTCTGATCTTAAAAAAAGATTGCTGACTTCTCAAGATAATCCATCTTGGGGTGATGACATTCTGAAAATAAGATGCCGTCTTCATCAAAGGCACTGGACACTGCTGGTAATTACTCAAAAAATGTTCAGCAGAAAGCTTTCTTGGTAATGAGCAAACAAGAGCTGTTGACTGGAAAAATTGTGAGATACATCTAGTTCTGAAGTAGGTTTTTTTTTTTACTGGAAAAAGAGGTAATTTCTCTGGCAAATACTAAAAGGAACTTCAGGCCTGAAACCTTTTTAGGCATCTTAAAGCACACAAACTTGTGCAGCAAGGGTGATTTTCTTTCATTGTTACCTTGCAACGTTAATGACCAATTGATTCCCACTTTGCCAAGGTTTGTGATTTTGTGCATATATTGAGATACACCAAGTGAGAATGGTCTTTGACAATTACCAATAGTGTCCAGTGTCCAGTACATATCTCCTATGGCTAGACTAGAAAAACTAATTTATTTTTGGAATAAATTCTACTTTCAGGATGTCGTCTTCATGGGTGACAAGTAAATCTGAAAGACCTCCCACTTCTACCATGTGGACCCCCAAGGTAATTGTTATCTGGAATAAGCCTTGGAGACTAGTACGACTAGTGTCAAAGTCGCGACTATTGATTTCTTAGACAAGTCGCAACGCTACTGTTTTTCAACTACTCAGTTAACATGGTTAATCGCGCCGCCACGTCTGGGTCTACTTCAAAAATATTTGCGACCCTATGCTGGGTAATTGAATAGTGTCGATCGCGACTTTTCACAACAACATTATTTACTTACAAAACACAATCGGTGACACAATCCTTCAATCCTTTAAGCAATAAGTTTTATATGTTGCGCCTGCGGCAAACAATCTGTCGCAATGCATCTTCAAAATTTTTTAATTTTGTCGCGACCGTGCCCAAATCACCTTCCTCTACTTCCAAGATGTCATCTTTAGTAAGTCATCTGTCATCTGCTGTTTCCACAGCTTTTTTAAAACTGTACCAACTGTCCAAATTGTTTGTAATTATTAACGAAAAAGCTGAAGAGGGAGTGTAGGCATTCTGGTTTATTTATTTACTGTACTGGCGGTCAAGCAGGCCGATAAGTACTTATACAAGTAAAAAATAGTTCAGATAGGTGAAAATATATAGATGTTGGTGTTATTGTTAATGTGTTGAGTTTTTTTTTCAATTTATTTTTTAGTTGTTGAGTTTATGTATTGATTGTTTGTGTTTATGTCCTGTGCTATTAAATAGTTTTTGTTTGGCGCCATTGTTACTGTTTATTGTGATTGAGTTTTTGCACCCCTTTTTATTGAGCCACAATGGATGTTTGTGTGGTTGATATTATTTTTTGTTTGTGCATTGTTGTGATCATTTTATCAAAAGGACATTATTTATTACTGATATGTTCACACTTAATTTAACTAAATAATGGGGAACAAAAAGTTATCTCTGCTCAACCATCGGAAATGCAGCACCTATTATCTTGTCAATAATGTAGTAAACAAACTGTTTTGTCATCATTATACAAATGTTTACTTGGTAGGACTTGAAACTTGGTGCATGGTGGAAATAATATATGGAAAGGTTTGCGGTAACACCATTTAATGACTATCTCTAATGAGTTTATATGGTTCTTAAAGTTTCAACTGACCGTCATCTCAGAAGACGATCAGAGCATACTGATCGAAACGTCGAGTTGAACTGTTCTTTTCAGAACCACCCCTACTCATTAGGAATAGTCAATGCATGGTGTTACCGCAAACCTTTCCATATCAATGGTTTACTTGTTAATGGATTCTGCACTTGTTCGGTTTGTAGTATGTTTGTGCTATTATTTTCCAAATGTTAACACCAACATATTTGTGCGTGTTCTATATGTCCACCTAGACAGTTAGGCCTAGCTGCACTAGTAGTTTTGTATGAGTTAGTGTCATCATTTAAAGAGTTACAGTTTTTGTTTTATTTATCACTGATTATATGGAAAGGTTTGCGGTAACACCATAATAACTATTTCTGAATGAGTTAGTTGGTTTTGAACAGAACCGTTGGTTTTCAACTGTCAGAGTTGAAACCAATGGTTCTTTTCAGAACCACCCAAGTCAATAGAGATAGTCATTACTTGGTGTTACCGCAAACCTTTCCATATCGTATCTTCACCATGCACAGTTTCAAATCCTACTTATCCCATATTGACAAGCCAACACAGTGCCTTCACACTACATGCACCCCACGGAGTTGTAACGGGGAAGTTGGAAAAAAACCTCATACAAAGGCAAACATACACAACTGAACATACACTCAGTTTTAGTGAATGATGAGTGAATAGACATACTTTTTTATTTGAATACTGTAAGTAAAGGCCTACATTATCACATACATTTAAACCTCTGAAGTCTTTATTTTTTCCCTAGACGTACTTCCCTATAATACTATTTATAACAGTTGTGTTCAGGCCTAAAACTAATATCAATGTATTCACATACGAAAGGCTAGAGGAATAGTTGTCAACAAGTCACCGTTGCTGAAACCCGTTTAGAATGTTTCTAATTAATATGGAAACTGAGGTCACATGAGAGTAAACATATTTTAATTGTGTAAATAAACATTAATTATCAATACACATCTCCGGTGCTTATTAGAAAGATTCTCGAAAAACCCCGTTATGCCATCACCCATGTTACCGTATGGGAGGTCTGTTTTTGTATAACTGCTTTGTCGCATCATGAACGTATAACGAAACAACATCCCACGCATGACGTCAAGGTTTTGTAATGTTGACGGACGCCACCAGCGGCAGTTTTGATCGAGGATCACGACAAATTCTTAAGGATATCAAAATTACATTTAGATGAAAGAATGAAGAACACACAAGTTTATCAGCATTTCTTTTAATTTTTTTTTGTTTAGCTCAAGTAGCTGTAAAATTTGAAGCCTGCGGCTTAAAAATATAAAGAAAGTTATCAATATGTTAAAATGCAAGGTACCATTTCAAACGGATAATAAAAATTAAGTTTAAAACAGTCAATTATATCGACATTATATCGATAAATATATCGATAACTATGCACTTGTTCAAAGGCACTGAATATGTTTGGTATTTGTCAAAGACCAGTATTCTCACAATAACAAGTTCGTGGGAATCTGAGCTCAATTGGTCATCGAAGTTGCATGGAAACAATAAAAGAAAAAGAAAAAACCGCTGGTTCACAAGGTTGTGAGCTTCAGTTGCCTGTAAAAAAAAACTTCAAGCCTGAGGTCTTTTTTTCTTCAGATTTAAATATTTTAGTGAGAAATAAACACCTCACAATGCGTATTTTTTTCAACAGCTCTTTACTTACCAAGTATATGCAATATATTTTTTTACTAATTACCAGAAGTGTCCAGAGTGCCCCTAATTTAGAAGAATAAATAAAACTATTGAAAAGGTAAGAACTACGTATTTAATATTTTATTTGAACCAGACAATACATCTCTCGGTAGACGTTAGGGTTGAAACTTTATGTTGCGATCTTGTTTTAAAGCTGTAAATGGCACGTTTTTCGCCGAAAGTTACGACAGACATACACAAACTCTTGCACACAAGGTCAACGCACAAAAGAATATAACACATTAATGTCAAAGTTAATTGTACACGGCTGATGTACGTGAGGTTGTGTTGGGATCCCGACTAAAAAGTAGTTTTTGATTAATCTGATTTGCGATTTTGTTTTATCGCGTGTAACCTTTAATCAAAGCTTGAAAACTTCTCGAAACTGTTGAAAGATATTTAAAAAACTGAATGAAGATTTTAGTCCGATCAAGATCGGCCAAACATTCCAAATGTTTCAGTAAAATATGTTTTTAAAGGGTCAAATAATTAAAGACAACATTTTTGGCCGGATACTTTGAGCCAACCGATACTGATCTTTTGAAACCATGACGTATTTCCGTACAATTTTGTCTGATACGGACTGTCGTGAACGTTAACATAACAGTTTGACCAATTCTTTCCGGTTTATTTTGTCCTATTTAGATTTATACCATATGCCTAGTCCGTGTCAGACAACGACAATGGGTATACATACATTTGGTCCAGTAATCCATCCTTTCATATTGACCATCACTTTATTCGTCCCCACCACTTTATTCGTATTGGTTCACAGCCACCAATTTAAACATGGACACCTTGATTGGCTATACTTTTTGTGGACCCTTCCCTTAACCCCCCCCCCCCCCAATTGTCTATAAATGGATATTTATTTGTTTGTACTTGTTTTATGCCTCTGGATAAGGTCCGGTTTGGATCGAAAGCCAAGGCTATCTAACCCTACTCGTCATAAATTATATACATACATAGCTCCATCCATACATACACAAATATTTTGTATACCACCAGCTCATCACTATATCAAAATGGACGATCGTTTCCTATGACAGATACGGACCATCGTCTCCAAACATATTGAACTGGCCATCATGTCCGAACCATGTCCGAAGATTTAGAACACTGGGGACTCCGATTCATGTCAGACGACGTTGTCCGAAATTGTCCCTGGTGTTTGATAAACATTAAAGACCTCCGTGTCCGACCCATATGTCCGAATGTTTGATATTCGTGTCCGATCCATTATTTTCTACACGGATTGTAACATTGGGCTACATATGATGTGTCACGGTGTCCAAAAATGGACATTCGTTTCCGATGATGGATTTTCAGTGCTCGGGATTTGGACCATCGTGCCCGGTTCGTTGTGCCCGGTTCGTTGTGCCCGGTCCGTGTCCCGTCATCCAAAATGGTCCATAAAGTCTGACTAGAATAGTTTCACCCGAGATTTATTTATTGCTTCATAAATCCAGAGAAGGAAAACGATCCTTGTTTTTTGGCTTGAGGTGATGAAGACTTGTTTTTGCCCGTAGACTTGTTTAGGAAGTCATGGGACTGATCGGTGCCGCTCTTCGATCTCCTGGCGTACCTCTTGCCGTGGGTATCCATGCTACCACGGTTAATTCTTGAGGTGAAATCCGAAGGATGATGGCTACCGGAATTCCCAAAGCGACGCGGCAAACTGGGCGACCATGTGACGTGCTTAGTTCCTTTAGGAGATCTGCCTTGAATCGGACTGGGTGTATCCCCTGGAAGAGTAGAGTGTCCTTCGGTAGAGCATCCCTCGCAGAGGGTAGCGTTCAACCGGAAGTCCTGCCGGACTTCCCCCTTCAAGCTACTGGCGAGAGTGTTCTTGACGGGGGCAGAAACGAGGGTAGACGGGGAGGTTATCAAACTGTTGTCTTTCTTGATCGGATTCGGTGAGAAAAGACAAGGTAGCGAGGAAAGGCTCGTTGTTGTCGTGTTTTTATCGGTATGATGGGTACAGATCGTTTCAGCTTCTCTCGCCTTCGGAGCGTTTCTTAATTTGTGAGTAGGACTTGGCAGGGGACTTGATGATAAAGGAGGCAGTTTAAACGATGCACTTGAAATTAAGGTGTTTTGCGGTGGTGGTCTTATAGTTAAGATCGGTGCGTTTGATCTAGGTGGAGGCGAGTGCGTCAGCGACACAAACCGAGTCAGACAATGGTCTTTGAACTTGCGCATTTTCGGTGAAAAATACTCGGTATAACGTTCATAGACGGACTTACTTTTTCTTAGTGGACGGTTGTTCCCCTCTTCTAGTTGTTCGTCATATCGAACCTGTTCATCACCCCTGGGTAGATCTTCGATGTAACGTCTGACGTACCAATCGGCATCTTTATCGTCAGAACTTAGGTCATTTAGGAAGTGTGCAGTGTCGTACTCAGCCGTAACCCCGGCGTCGATGCGGCCCTCTCTGTGAGCTTCGTGCATCATCTTCGGTTCGTTGTTCGGCTCGTTGTTCGGCAGGGTTGCACCGGTAGGTTGCTCATCAGGTGATACCGAGAAATGGTGACTCTTGGTTTGGTCAAAGTAACTTCTACCGGTCGCGAACGAGGAGAAATCGGTATCGTCAGTCCTCCCGACCGATCTGAAATTTAAATGGTCAACATCAGTCCATGTCATCGACCGGACTCGCTGATCATAGCCATCGTTGTCTATCCGGAGTTGAGAGAGTGTCGGGGCGAGGGTTCCAGTCTGCGTTTGACAACGGCAGTCAGCGTGTTGCTGATCGCATTCGATGTCATGTGCTTCCCAAACTGCGCTTTCGAAATACATTATGATGAAAAATTTGCTTCCGGATTTGTAACTGTTTTTTTTTATTTAGATATGCTAATTCATAATATATTGGCGTTAGCCGCAACTGTTTCAAACTTGGCTGTAATACCTCTCCGGAGTCATGGAGTATGCCTAAAGGTACTGAATTCAAACATGTACTTGCGCCAGCGAGTTGTGTGTCATTAGACTGACGTATGCTATTAATAAAGTCCGGTTTCTGTAGCATAATACATGAGTGTCCAACTAAAGAATACGTATTGTCTTCTACCTCATTGTGAATAAAGTAACAACTATCAGATACCAAACAATGCCTTGAAAACTGCTATAATTGGCAAAAGAGACGGAGTTAGCCTAGTTCACACTCATCTTAATTACCTTGATACTTGCACGTAACGAAACCATTGGACACCGGCTGTCTGCTCCTGTTTGTTGATTTGTTGTGTGGAGATGACGTAAAGACGTCGACAAGGCTTCCGATAATAATAGTTATCCATCAGGTGAAAACGAAAACACCTCACAAGCTAGGTAACAAAGTTCCAAAGTAGTTTCTACAGATTCCTTCTTCTAAGAATAAGATAGTTTTAACTGGAATCGTTACATAAATAAACCATTGGACACGGACTGTTGGTTGGTTTGTTTTGTGGAGATGAAGCAAACACGTCGACACGGCTTGGGATAATAATAGTTATTTAGGTAAATACGAAAACACATCTGTAAGCTAGGTAACAAAACTGAAATGTAGTTTCTACAGACTCCTCTTCTAAGAGTTGTGATGTAAGCATGGAATTAGTGATTTCCAGGTATAGTTGAAACGACAACGGGCACTATTGGTCATTGTCAAAGACCAGTCTTCTCACTTGGTGTATCTCAGCATTATGCATTAAAGACACTGGACACTATTGGTAATTGTCTAAGACCAGTCTTCTCACTTGGTGTATCTCAGCATTAGGCATTTAAGACACTGGACACTATTGGTAATTGTCAAAGACCAGTTTTCTCACTTGGTGTATCTCAACATTACACATTAAAGACACTGGGCACTGTTGGTCATTGTCAAAGACCAGTCTTCTCACTTGGTGTATCTCAACATTAGGCATTAAAGACACTGGACACTATTGGTAATTGTCTAAGACCAGTCTTCTCACTTGGTGTATCTCAGCATTAGGCATTAAAGACACTGGACACTATTGGTAATTGTCTAAGACCAGTCTTCTCACATGGTGTATCTCAACATTACACATTAAAGACACTGGGCACTGTTGGTCATTGTCAAAGACCAGTCTTCTCACTTGGTGTATCTCAACATTAGGCATTAAAGACACTGGACACTATTGGTAATTGTCTAAGACCAGTCTTCTCACTTGGTGTATCTCAGCATTAGGCATTAAAGACACTGGACACTATTGGTAATTGTCAAAGACCAGTCTTCTCACATGGTGTATCTCAACATTACACATTAAAGACACTGGGCACTGTTGGTCATTGTCAAAGACCAGTCTTCTCACTTGGTGTATCTCAGCATTAGGCATTAAAGACACTGGGCACTGTTGGTCATTGTCAAAGACCAGTCTTCTCACTTGGTGTATCTCAGCATTAGGCATTAAAGACACTGGGCACTGTTGGTCATTGTCAAAGACCAGTCTTCTCACTTGGTGTATCTCAACATTAGGCATTAAAGACACTGTACACTATTGGTAATTGTCAAAGACCAGTCTTCTCACATGGTGTATCTCAACACTAGGCATTAAAGACACTGGATTCTATTGGTAATTGTCAAAGACCAGTCTTCTCACATGGTGTATCTCAACATTATATGCACAAAATAACAAGCTTGTAAAAATGTCAGCTCAATTGGTCGTCGAAGTTGTGAGATAGCTTTGAAAAAAAAAAAATCCATGTCACACTAAATTGTCTGCTTTCAGATGCTTGATTTCGAGACCTCAAAATCTAACTCCGAGGTCTCGAAATAAAAGTTCAAATATTTTTAGTGGAAAATTACTTCTCTCTCGAAAACTATGTTACTTTAGAGGGAGCCGTTTCTCACAAAATATTATCCTATCAACGGCTCTCTATTAATCGTTAACAAATTTTTTTTGCTAACAATTATTTGTAGTAATTACCAATAGTGTCCAGTGCCTTTATACCTGGAAACGTTACATCTTTTACTTTGTGGTGAAGCGTGATGTAAGTATGCAGGCAGTGATTTTCAGGTAGTTTATCTGTTTGTAATAGCGAGGGAAGTCAAGTCCCATTCAGTGAATATATAGCAGCTGGTATCTGCATACTATCTGGCTTGGGAATACTTGCACAAGAATTATGTGCGAGTAAAATATTCTTAAAGGCACTGGACACTATACACATAAATTTGTTAGCATGTGTAACAACTTACCTGGTAACGAGCACGATGGAGAACTGTTGATAGTATAAAGCACTGTAAGAATAGGTTCTCTCTGAAGTAACGTAGTTTTTGAATAAGATGTAATTTCTCACTTGAATATTAAGAGACTTCAGGCAAGTAGCCTTTCTCTGTAATTTTTTTTTTCCTCTTCAACTTTTCTCTTGCAACTTCAATGCCATTGATTCAAAGTGAGAATAAACTAGTCTTTGAAAGGTGTTCAGCGCATTTGATTTAACATGATCTGGTTGAACATGTTACTCTGTATAGAAAGATTGACTAAAAGAGCCGCAGACCTTTCATGAACATGAAATTCACTGAATATCAACAAATCTTTCCCTGTTCTGGAGAACAAATTTGACTGCAAATGGTGGCATCACTGTGAGTATTATCTTTGTTATGGTGACCATAACATGCACACACAGTACTGCTCTTCATTTTCTTGTATAGCGATACAAAAAGAAATGTCTTTCTGATGCAATCGGCAAAAGGTTTGCAGACTGATTAATTATAAGTAAATGGAGACGATAGGTGGCAGCAGACTCGTCAGATGGGGTGCGACTAGACGGGGCCCCTGTCTTTATCCGCTATGACCCAAAGACAGGTATTGCTCTAACAGAACCAGTGATATGATTGGATACAATGTACATGTACTGCGATACATGTACATCCAAAATGTGATGATGTTTTTTGACTGCGAAATGATATCATTTGACTGCGAAATATATGCAAGTGACGTCAGATGTTCTGGCTAGGGATGTGCCACACTTAATAAACCCCCTCAGCAACCAACTTTAATCGCAAATACTCAAAAATACTCCAATAAAATTATATAACGAGTATCTCAGCCTCTTGAAAACCAACCCAACATATTTTCAGACAACTAAAGTTCAGATTTCTATCAAATTTTGGAAAGGTCGGCCTTTTGAAACTTGTGCTTGTTACACCCCTCCCCCCCCAAAAAAAAAAAAAAAAAAAAAAAAAAAATTCACGTAGTATCTGTATTGTCATGATTAAACCTTTTATGTCGAGCCAGAGAGCCGTATATACACGGCTCTGCCCAGAGCCTGCGCCAGCGCCCTCTATCGGCTGCTCGCAGTCTTTTTTCGTGAGGCACCCCTCCAATTCCAAAGCCAAACAGAACCAACTTCAAAGCCCAAGTGTATCCTATCTCCTCAAAAGTGGAACCACAGAACCCTAATGTTGTAATATATTATGATAATTGCGCATAAGCTGCATGACCCTAATAGTATTTGTATTTTTATATCAAAGGATTACAAAAAATTAATGATTTAATTTAGAAAGGTGCAATAATTGTGGCATGTATGTATTATGATTTAATAGCGTGGCGCACCAATAATTATACGCCTTTGCTTGTGAAGGGCGCCCCCAATATAATGTTTATAGGCAAACCTTTGACTAGGCAAGTCTTCTTTTCAATTTATGTAGGGATCAATAGTCATTGTTCTCTGCTTATGTGACTTAGAGGTTGATGAGTCCTACACGAATAACGGTTTTGGCAAGAAGTCAGTCAGGACTCGATTCACATATTTTTTATTATTTTTGGACCCTCACTTTTGACATTCGCGAATCGTACAACTAAGCGCTTGATTGATAACAACTTCGCTGTCCCCCTCTTTTATGTAATGAAGCAAAACATCTCTCGCTGGTATACAGCGCTTGGTTGCTGGGGTCGATTTCACAAAGAGTTGGGACTAGTCGTGACTTAGGACTAGTCCTAGGAGATATACAAATTGCATGGATAGTCCTAAGTTAGGACGAGTAACTGGTCCTAACTCGAGATAAGACTTGTCCTAACTCTTTGTGAAATCCACAGCTGGTGATTTTAGATATTTATTGGGGGACTCTTCACGATCTTCCAAAAAAATCGCTATGTCAAAACCAATCATCACAACTTTTCCGAAGTGCTGGAGGCTACATTCTTCCTAAATTACTATTAAAGTTCCGTATCTGAAGTTCCGTGTTGAAGTTCCGTATTGAACCCTAGCACGTCCAAACTTAAGATAGGACTAATCGTAGCGTTTCGTGAAATCGGCTGCTGGAGTCCTACTTATCCACATTGATAAAGACAGGTATACTTGCTTTCCATAACCAGTGATTTTATTGGGTACAATGATTTCATTGGATAAACTTACAGTTACGTGAGCTTTATGTATCCGTGTTTTGATTGGTCCGAGGTGAATGTATGGTTGTTGCAACCCCCCCCCCCCCCCCCCATGTAAAATGAAAGTATGTGAACTGTGATTATGGGCGGGGATTGACCTTGGGTAGGAGGCCAGTCTTTGGCGTTGTTCACAAGCCTGGAAGTGTGACGTCAGATGTTCAGGCCAGGTGGAGGCATGCGCTGCACCTCAACAAGACGAGCACTATTAATTGTAAAAACAGCGCCCTCTTGGCCTCATGCACGAACAGTCTTTTCGTGCTGCCAACATCCTAAAGGTTTATACTGGTTTATAAATTACATGGGTTCCGGGTGTCATGGGGCCTGTGCGTCGGTTTGAGCCGGAATAACACTCAAGAATCAGCCACTTGGTCAAACTGCCAGGGTGTGGTTGGGTGGGGTTTGGGGCGGGGATGCCGCAAGGCTGCCCGGAGGTTTGCCAGGGACACTGCCGTACTCAACAACATTGCTGGTTTCATTTTAGCAGAGGTTTGGATGTTGTGTGTACACTCGGACAAAGACATCCACGTGTCAGATTTTGTACGACCCCCCTCCCCAAGAATCAAACAAAACAAGACGAGCACAACACATTTTGTAGTCATGCAAAATTCGCCAAACCTTGGGAGTTACAACTTTTTTTGTGCAAAAGTTACCTCATAATTTGACCAAACAAAACAAAACGAGCACAGCAAAAACACACACACAAAGAAAAAACGAAGAAGATGGGCTAAAATTAATTGCTTTGTTGCTATTTATTTAAAAAATCGTTCCCAGATCGCCTACTTTCAAACTATCCATAGTGAGCATAATAATAATATTACTAATACAGTCAAATACATCATATTAATTCGTATATTAGTGAAGTGGTACAACAAAAAAGGAAACATTTTAAGACAACTTGTATACAAAAATATTCTTTCCTTCGACCTTTTTCTTAAGTTCTGTCGGGTATATACAATTATTACACGTACATGTTCCTTGTTGATTGTCTGCATATTGCACAGCAACACCTTGTAAACCAATTTCTTTTTCCATGTAAAAGGAATAGGTTTCATAATTTAAACGTGGGCACCAATGACTAACTAATGTTTACAGTGTGTGAGCACTATTATTATAACAAGCCACTATTATTATTATAATACATTTATTATTGCAACAAAGGTTGTGTTACCGGATAATCGTGCGCTCCTTTGCTGCAATTTACAGAGAGTGTCCCAAATGCTTTATTGATTACTGCAAATGAGTAGTCAATCTCTTGCCCAATGGTTTGACTTTGTCTGTACTGTTATACTTTAGCCCAGTCTTGTAAACTTTGATTGAAATATTTGTAAATTATAACAGTTTAGACCGACTACTCTTACGTACAACAATTTGATAAAAGCATTTTTCAAAAGGTGACCACATTGTAAATGTACATAGAATGGATACCATTCGGACTTAACGGCAGTGGACACTTTTACTCATGATTGTTATCATAAAACTTTTCTTGATTACGAGTAATGGGGGAGAGGTTGAGAGTATAAAACATTGTGAGAAATGGCTCCATCTGAAGTGACGTAGTTTTCGACTACAATACACACACATATAGTATAGCTTCAAACTTGTATGTAAAAAAAAAGGTGTTTGAAAAATAATATGATAAAAACAATGGGAGACAGTTCACTCTTATCAAGCTTGAACTTTATAGCAGCACGATGTTCTCAATAATGTTCACAAGGTAAAAGGAGATACTATACACATTTAACCTTTAATTTATAAAGACAGTGAAGACAGTATTTGCGATGCTGGTGTTTTGGGATGTCGATGTCTTATTGTACTTGGCAGAATGCAGAGACCGAGTGCTGGGTCGTTTTTCAGGCAGCTAGCACTCCGTCGTTGCCGATGTCGGTCAGCCAGGTCCGTCTGTGGGTCCAACAGTCTGACATTGGGCTCGGATTTCGACTCCGGGTGGCACCGATATCTGAACCAATTCGGCAGGGATCTGCACCAAGTGAGGGGCCTACTTCCATAGTTTAAATGTGTCGACAGTTTGTCAGCAGCCCCATCAGAACTTGCGTCTTGAACGGAAACACTACAATGCTGATCCTCATCACGACAGGCCTGCTGAGTTAATGCGAAGCTGGCCGGTGTTAAACTGGGGAGGGCCAGTGGTTTCTCGCATGTTACTTTCAAGCAGGGATCTCTTTGGGTTTTGTCTGTTTCGAAGGCAGAGTTTGAGGTTTTGGCAACAGTTTCACACGATGAACGGCGCCGGGCAAGCGTGGTTTTGTGTACTGCAGGGTTGGTTAAGCAGCTTTGTGTAACGGTGAGGTTTGGTAGACGAATTGTACATTTGTCATGAGACACGCCTCTCCTCTTCTCGTCCTTCTTAGAGACACATGGGGACTGTGTTGGCATCTTCAACTCATTGTTCATAGACGTGTTACGGCTCCGTTGCCGCTTCGCTTGTTGATGTCCCGAACTACCGTTGATGCTAGCCTCACGAATATTATACTGGACCGATGCATTTAACAACGATGACTTATTTTTCTTTGAGGCTCTTCTTGAACCGCTGCTCTTGTCTGGTAGATAGGTCTTGGAACGTTTAGAGAAATAGTTCACGCCTTCATTGATGTGGGTTGTATGATCGGGCATGGAAACTACGTACTGCTCCATCACTGCTTTATCGAATCTTGTGAAAGGTAGTAAGGGATCGTGTCCAAGGTTTACTTTCCACGAGGATGTGAGTGCCATATCGGGCTGGTTTTGCTCCGTTCTGCCATGGGAGGACGAAATGCAGCCGGTACAGTCGGATGTTTGAGGAGCAGGCGTCATCGCAAACCGGCTCCGATGTGATGGGTCGAATAGCTCCTCTTCGCGTTCTTGTTCTCGGAGTTTAAGTTCAGTTAATTGTTGGTTGAGCACATCTGTCATGATAAAGCTGTAAGCTTAAAAAACAACTGGGCACCGGTGGTTCAAAGATGACTCCATTCATTCAGACGTGTCAATTGTCAATTACTGATAACTGCCTAGATGTCAGATATTTATATCATCTTCGGCATCCTGAACAAAGATCACCGATCTACCCCGTCATTACATGTCACGTGTGATGACTCTCATATTACTCAACGCACACGTAACGATGACGGTGTCGTAAGTTTCCTGTGTAGAAGACTAAAGCAGTTGACTGTAGGGTCTGAAACTCCCGCGTCATGTTATATGGTGCCTTGGGGCAGAGGTCTTATAAGCAAAACGTGGTTGAAGTATGGGATTCTCAGGTGCGTTGTGCGGCTTTGAACTCATTTTCTGTGCCATCTGAAAACACATTCCGGTGTGGCGGTTTCATTCTTCCGCCGTGTTCAGTTTTCCGGGTGACGTAGTCGGACATATCAGCACGTTGTTCGAACGGTTTTAGCTTTCCGGCGTGGTCAGTTTTCCGGGTGACCTGTCAGATACCGCCGCGAGTACCCTGGCGAGTACTGTAGTTCTCTCAGCAGTGACCCCAAATTGTTTATATTACGATTCTTTTCTGTGTAGTCACATAATCTCTTGCCCCATCTTTACATGTATTTAGGCGTACAACTTTAGGCAGGTCACACTCTGCTTGCATAAAAAACAACTCATACGATCCACGCGTTTGCCGCTAGTTGTACTCGACTCGTGGACGCCGCCATGACAGCTACCGGAGGGTAATGGATGACTCAATATACGGCACTAAAAATGGACTACTTTCGCTTGCTGTGCGCAGGCATCGCATGACGTAATGCTACCGTATTTGGTCATTCGGAAAACTGAACACAGCGGAAAGTTGAAACCGCCACACCGGTACGGGTCAGATCACCATAACCATTGGGGTTGTTTTCATCCAATAGAATGTGTTCTCTTTGCGTCGTGATCGTTTTCGTTATCGCTGCAGTGCGACTTGGTCTGTATGTAGTCCCCCTCATGTAGTGCCATTCATTTATATTTCTTGCAGTTCTGGTCCATGCTGTTCCTGATACCCTGATACCATTTTTACTCCCATCTTCTTCTCTGTCTACCTCGTTTCCTTTTTCATTAATATCCATTGGTTGCCAATCCGTTCATATATCTGTGAATTTAATCTCGTCTCTGGTTGTTGAGACATGCAGTCATATAGCGATCCTCAAAATGGACCAGGCCGTACTGGACCTGGATCCGCCGGAGTAAATTCCGACCCAGAAGATTTAAGAGTGTGGTGCATGTCTCTGGTTCACGATGGAAACGCGGGGTTTCAGCGTAGCCCCATTGGTGTTTCCGGGTAGTAGCCGGTTAAGGAGGCACCATTGAGCCCGTGGGACGGGTCAAATTCCCCGGGCTGGACGGTGGAGTAAGCGACTCCGAACTAATGCAGTAAAATATTATCAAAGAATCATTCGTCTTTTCGTGCACGAGACCAGTGCATAGTTTTACGATACCAATGAATGACCACTACGGGAAAAACGTGATTTAATGTGAACAAAAAACTTGTCTAAAAATTATTCCAACAGTAAATTTATAGTGGGATGTTTCAAGACACTTCTCTCTGTTGGAACATAATTTGAGGTATGATTTAAGCAACATCATCTAGGCGTCAAGAACATGTGCGTTTTGCGGGCGTTTTTTTTTCTTTTTTTTTTTTTTTTTCTGCGTGATGATTTTAAAACCAATTTTGCGGGGAGCAAAATTTGTGCCATTCATGAATGGGAGTTCAAGAACATACCACTTGCATTGGGCGCTATTTTTGATGACACGTGCACACGTGAAGGACTACCATTGGCTGAGAGTCGTGCGCAGTGCATATACACGTGTGCACACTGTTATTGTTTTACATCAAATAAAGGCTCGGGCCTTTATTGCACGGACACGACCCTGCCTGTTTTAACGGCTCTGTCCTTAAACGCATCGCCACAACCCTTGTTTTCGATTGCCGTTTAAAGGAACACGTTGCCTTGGATCGGACGGGTTGGTCTATAAAAAGCATTTGAAACCGTTTGTTATGAAATGCATATGGTTAGAGAGATGTTTTAAAAGTAGAATATATTGATCCACACAAGTATCACTCAAAATTGCACGGTTTTCATTTTACGGCGCGAACTAACACGGTCGGCTATTTATGGGAGTCCTCCCATAAATGGCCGACCGTGTTAGCCGACGAGGTAAGAAGAAAACCACGCAATTTCGAGGCATGTTTGTGTAAATCATTGTATTCTACTTTTACCACATCTTTCTAACCATGTCGATTTTATAGCAATCGGTTACAGAACGCTGTTCAAAGACCAACTCGACCGATCCACGGCAACGTGTTCCTTTAAAAACTTATCTACTTTTGTTTTCCATAAATAATATGGACGCGTACTGCACGTTTCATCGCCGATGGTGGTCAATCCAAGAATTCCCCTACTAGCAGTGCAGCCCAAAGGTTGAAACACATATCGCAAGCACGTGACTTGGTTAACACGTGTAAAGTTATATACGACTTCTACATTTTCCAAAGAAGTACGCGTCTGTTGTCCTCGTTTCATGAAGCGACTTTAAACAAAAATAATGTATATGATATGAAAACCCAGCCAGAGCTTGAGGTGTTCGGGAAAGAGATCCGGTATCAACTTCCATTGTGATGCCCTCTTGCAACTTTTCTCATTTAGTAAAGAATGTTTAATTATCTTTATTATTTTGTGTGTAGTGATTTGATTGTAAATTCAGAATGCAATTCGGTCGTTGGACTGCAAATTGTTGAATGTTTTTAAATAAACTATAAATCACCTATTGCTGTTCGCGTCTGTTGCATGATGTAACTTAGACATTGATTGTTTCCTAATGGTAAAGTCGGTCTTGGTTTGGTAAGAACAGTGCGATGACTCTTAACGGGTTTGTGGGTTTAATGTTTAATCTAACTGTAACAGATCTCTCGTAAAAATATTCACTTCTCATTTGTTGGCACCTCAACATATCAAGAACGAAACCAAAAGTAATCAAGATTCAAGACCCCCCATTTCACTTCACAAGGCTCGCAATGTCGCAATCAAAGATCTCATTACAGCCAAACGTCAAACTTTCTCCATGCATATCCGCTCATCATCCACAGCATACCTGCAACTAGCTCCTGGGTCCAATTTCATATAAGCTGCACAACAATTTGCTAAAAACAGGATTACCCACCAAATTTCACTTAGGTGCATTCTGCTTGTTACTGGTAATCATCTGTTGTTTAATTATTCTGAAAATCACGTGGAAATATGGTTGGTAATCCTGTTTTTATCAAGGAAGAAATTGCATGCTAAGCAAATTTGTGTGCTTAGCAGCTGTATGAATTTTGGGCTCTGGTCCCCTTGCCCATCGGTGAACGAGCCTTCTCCGTGTGTGCTCCCAAACTTTGCAACAATCTCACCAAACTCAACAGTTTGTCAGTTTCACAATTCAATAGTTTTATCAAATGGGTGGGGATAAAAGTCATCTACAACTTTCAAAAAATTCAAAATATCTCAGATTATTTTTTGACCTGTGTACTGAGGACAGTGGAACATGTTGAATGGGATGGAAAGAGATGAATATTTGTAATGACATTGCATTGTTTTAATGAACGAGAACGTAGAACGAGAACGTATTGATGGGACCAGCTTGTTTCACCATCCGTTTTACCTGTTCTCTCTTCCTTGGACATGATTGGACAGATCGGGGTCCTGGGTCCGAGTCCACGGGGCATGTAAAGCACAACATTTATCTAGGGGCCGGAAGCACATAATTATTCTCCGTAAGCAGCGCATTGATATAAGCCCTGTCCTACAAAATACGCATTGAAAGTACTTGATTGATTTTTCTTTAATGATATAAATTGTGTTACAAAATAGCTAACATATAATATTTTAAATAATGGTGCAAACCAAAATGATAATGTACACTTATTTGTTGTACTATAATATTACCGTTTTGTTAACATATTTTATCCACATAACTTGTGGCTTAATCAAATACAATTATTTGTTGGTTATGATGCGCAGGGTGATTTCACAAAGAGCCAAGATTGATCTTAAATGAACACGTTGCTTTGGATCGGTCGAGTTGGTCTGTGAAAAGCGTTTGTAACCGTTTGTTATAAAAATGCACATGGGTAGAATGATGTTGTAAAAGTAGAATACAATGATCCACACATACATGTCTCGAAATTGCACGGTTTGCCTTTTACCTTGCGACAAACACGGTCG
This sequence comes from Asterias amurensis, assembly GCF_032118995.1. NCBI lineage: Eukaryota > Metazoa > Echinodermata > Asteroidea > Forcipulatida > Asteriidae > Asterias > Asterias amurensis. Next base: position 14,519,089 of record NC_092664.1, on the reverse strand, counting down.
GCCATTTATGGGAGTAAAATTTTTGACTCCCATAAATGGCCGACCGTGTTAGTTCGCACAGTAAAAGGAAAACCACACAATTTCGAGGCAAACTTGTGTGGATCATTGTATTCCACTTTTAAAACATCATGCCAACCATACTCATTTTATAACAAACGGTTACAAACGCTTTTTATAGACCAACTCGTCCGATCCAAGGCAACGTGTTCCTTTAAGTACGAGTCAATCGTAAATTGCTAAGTGTGATGACGCAATACAAATCACTATGTTGATATTGACTACTCATCCTAATTAATCTTTAGTGATTTGTGAAACCGAGCCCACTAAACCAGCACTATAATATTGCACTATTATCCACAAACAATTATTAGCTTACATTAACTCCCATTTAACTTGTTCATGTTTTTTCAAGAATCGTGTCTGTTGCTCATGTTGCGTATGTATGTCACTAAATCGCTAAAAGTAGATTTCACAAAGCATCTTTATTATGATGTTGAGACAAGTTGAATCTCTGTGGAAGATACGAAACCTAGCTATAGGCACTGAACACTATTAGTATATATTCAACATAATGTGAGACTTTGAAACGCTAGGTGGCTACAGACTTACCGGGTAAATTTCCCATTGTTTACGTAGTTCTGAGCGTGCGCACATAACCGAGAACAGTTGGTTGTACCTGGTAAGTCTGCTGCCACCAAGCGTCCCGAAAGTCTCCAATTGTTAGCAACTTGGTCAAAAACAATGGCGAGCTGTTGATGGCATATAACATTGTGAGAAACAGCCCCCTCTGAATTAACGTAGTTTTTGAGAAAAAAAAAACCTAATAAACTTTCTGAAATACTTGAACGGACTCAATTCGAGCCCTCAAGTTAGGTCTCGAATTCAAGGCACATTAAAACTGGTGCGACAAGGATGTGTTTTTCTTCCATTATTATCTCGCAACTTCAACGATCAATTGCGTCAACATTTTCACAAGTTAGTTGTTTTATGCATATGTTGATATACACCATGTGAGAATACTGGTCTTTGACAAGATACCAAACGTGTTCAGTGCCATTAATGCAATACACACTTGGTATAATGCTACATGAGTCTCAATGTTGTTTTATGCATATTATTTTGAGATACACCAAGTGAGAATAATGGTCTTTTGCTATAGTGTAAGTGCCTTTAAAAAAGATAGTCCAATGTCATTCTCGTTGTAAGTGAGATAAATCTACGCAGTTATTTTGGTCAAATTTTCACCTTATACAAATGTACAGTAGTATATTTTTTAATAGGTATATGTTAAACAAAAAGAAAACTTTACAAAAATACTCCAAAACGAAACGAGACAAGCTTGTAATATAAAGTGTTATTTAGAATAATTAATGCGGTCCATAAGAGTATACATTATGTCCCGCAGCCTCTCAAATTAATAATGCACCAAATTTGCCTGCTTTCTAGAGTAGCTTCAATATCTTCAAATACATAATTATGAACGTGTGAATAATAATTTTCAAAATTATCAGATATGTTTTACATTATTGTCCTTTATCTGGAAATAGATGCACACCATCCTAAATCTTTTCCCGGGATCTATATGTTGCGGGAAAGTAGGTCATTGCGGATAAGTTGCGGATTGATTGTGTTCATAGGTAGATGTTTGCCCACATCAAAGCTAATTTTATCCGCATGTATGACCACTGAGCATTCTGTCTATAGATTTACCCACATGTACACAAAACACGCCTCGATTCATAACCAGCATGGCCACTTATTATAGAAATCTCTATGCCGAATTGTAGCGTATAAGTTCATTAATAGTTATATTAGAAAAATATGCAAATACATAAGTTTAAACTCACTGATGCAAATACTGTTACGATAATAATTACATAAAATATTTGTTGATTGAAATCTTAATTATGTGATAATAAATCCTACAACAAACATCTTAATGACACAATAATATTAGAATTAAAATGCAAGATTATTAGTCGTATATAATCATATTTTAGTAAACAGCAAACGAAGAGCTTAAACAAAGCACAGTCATTAATATTGGAGACTTTCTGAAACGATATGTGGCAGCAGACCGGGTAAAGCCATTGTTGTCAGAATTATGCGCATGTTCAGAACTACGTAAACAATGGAAATTTACCCGATAAGTCTGCTGCCACCTAGTGTTGGAAAGTCTCCGATTTATGTCATATGAAAATTTAAACTCACTATCAGTAGCACAAGACAACAACATCAAATCTGCCGACAAAATCAAATCTGAAGGGCATACCTAAAACTTCACGGAGGCAACAAAGGCGACTGCATCAATGGTTCCCTGCGTCATTGCCTTGGTGCCCTTGAAATACTCCATTGCAAATTTACACTTTCATCATATTATGGGTGTCCTTCCAAGGACAAAATGCCTTGGTGCCCATGCCGTTTTTAAAGCAAAGCATACAGGAAACAAAGCATATACCAGGGAGCGGGAATGATGATGTACACCACTCATAAAGACATAATCATTTACTCGCATGGGCAAACATATAAAAACAATGGGCACTTCAAATAGTTATAATATGTAAAATGTAAGCTAAAATAATATTATTACTGTAATGAAATGGAATATCGGCTCCCGGGCTGTCGCCCACCTGAAAATCAGGGCTTCGTTTGCAGTGAACATGCCGGAGGAATAGTCATCCTCATAATTGGTTGTATAGCCTCGCTCGCTCGGTCATTAAAACACTTCTTTTCTTAGAGGTATTCGGAATTCACAAAATAGTGAACTCATCGTTTTGGATAAAGATAAATCCAAATAAGTTGTTTTTTAGTAATCTCGTGATATTTGATAAGTATTTGTTCTCAAAGTTTTTAAGTTTTCAGAACTCGTTAAATAATGAACTCATCGTTTTGGATATAGAGAAATCCCAATTAGTTGCTTTGTTATCTTCTATAGCACTGGATCAGTTTTTTTATTTTCTTTATCTTGAACTATTTAATTGTATATGCGTGGCAATACTTTTAAGGGATCATTACATATTTGTTTGGCCAACAAAAGAGTTGCTGGCGGTGTTAGCACTTTATGTAATCCACCATATGCATCAACTGACATAAACTGTTGAAGTTTAAAATCGATCGGTCATCTGTGTCTTGAGAAAATAGTGAAAACCGATTGCAAATTTTGCATGACATCGATTTAAAAATAAAATGAATAGAACGGTCAGTGAGCGATTAACCCCGAACGGAAATTTTTTTTTTCATTAATTCCCATCAAATAATGACACTTCAGACAGAAATGTCAAGGGATGTTTTCCATTATCCTCATCAATAGACCGTGTACGATTTATGTAAATCTGTGATCTTTTTCTTACCAATTCTGTACAGTTCGTTTAAGTTTACCAACACAATTCGGAAAATAATGAACTCTTTTTTTTTTTTTTTTTTTTTTTTTTATGTTGCTTTTAGTTGTCTTCTGGCATCGGATCAGGATTTTGTTTTTACTTGTCTTGAGCTATTTCATTTTATGGGCGTGGTAATGGTTTTAACTTATCAGAATTGAGAAAATAGTGATTTATCTTTTTAAGAAAGAAAATCCCACTTAAATGCATTTGTTATCTTCCGCCAATGCGTCAGTATTTGTTCACACTCATCTTGGTGAACTTGGTCATATTATTATATGGGTTAGAATGTTTTTAATTTTTCATAATTCAGACAGCAAAGGACTCGTCTTTTCGGAGAAAGAAACATCCCACTAAGTTGCACTTTTTATCTGTTGGCAGTGGGTCAATTTGTTCTCACTCATCTTGATGAACCTGATCAAGTTATGGGTTAGATAATATTTTCTTTTAGTTTGCATAATTCAGAAAATAATGAACTTATCTTTTCGGAGAAAGAAACATCCAAACTAAGTGCTGAGTTATCGTCTGGAGTGAATCAGTATTCGTATCTCACTCCTCTTGATGATTATTTTTAATTTATGGGTTAGATAATGTTTGTTTAAGTTTTCATGAATCAGAAAATAATGAACTCATAGTTTATGAGTAAGATACATCCTACTTAGTTTCATTTGTTATCTTCTGGAAGTAGATACTGCACATTTGTTTCCAGTTCTCTTGAGCTTAGTTATGGGCGTGGCAATGTAGCAACAGCCATACTTTCAATATTGACTTCGTTGGTTCCCCTCCGGATGCGGAAGTAACCCATCTCCCCCCACAGGTTACCCCAAGTGTTCTGCACAATCCAGTATTTCTCCCCAGTTTCGGGATCGTCCCCAGAGAAGCCGTACCCGACCACTAGGACCACGTGGTTTGTCGTTAGCCAGGGGTTGTATGTATCCGTCAGCTGAGTGTGCTTGTAGATACCGCTCCTGGGATTGAGGATTGAGAAGAAAAGAAATTTAAATGTAGGGATTTATTTGTGATATAAACACAGTTGTTTGTTATTAAAGGCAGTGGACACTATTGGTAATTATTGTCAAAGACTAGCCTTTATAGTTGGCGTATCTCAACATAAGCATAAAATAACAAACCTGTGAAAATTTGAGCTCAATCTTGCGAGATAATAATGAAAGAAAAAAAAAACACCCTTGTCACACGAAGTTGTGTGCGTTTAGAGGGTTGATTTTGAGACCTCAAGTTCTAAATCTGAGGTCTTGAAATCAAATTCGTGGAAACTTCCTTCTTTCTCGAAAACTATAGCACTTCAGAGGGAGCCGTTTCTCACAATGTTTTATACCATCAATCTCTCCCCATTACTCGTCACCAAGAAAGGTTTAATGCTAATAATTATTTTGAGTAATTACCGATAGTGTCCACTGCCTTTAAGGGAGTATGGTACAATTGTTGTATTTTTACACGTGCCTCGATCGAATGCAAATTATTCAAAACTTCAAAGATTTCCCGCTCCTTTTATACTTACATATAATAAAGGAAATCATCGTACACCTCGAAGCTCACGGCGATCGGACCGTTCCGAAGTAGCTCGATTTTCATCAAATCAGCATTACAGGCGCCGTAAAAACCGCCAATGTAACGGTAGTCCGAGGTCTTGAAGCGACGGCAGGTTACGGGGCGACATGGCTCGTTGTACTCCGTGTACGGGAAGCAGGAATCGTCCACCAGACCAAAATCTTGACCGTATTTACCTGTTTGGAAACGTCATCAATTTTATTGAAATTCATCAAATTATCAACTCATTGTATTGTGTTTTATGTTTGGTTGAAACTATAATAATTGTAGTAATTTTTAGACGAGCAATCAATTATTAAAAGTAAAGCTATATATGCATCGCGATGCTACACGCTCTAAATTGGAGGGATTTAAAAGTTAATCCCAAATGATTGTAATTAGGGACCAATCCATTTAAAGATTTGAAAAAGAAAAAGAACAAAATATGAGAATTTAAAAATAAATCTGAACGATTATTCCGATCCTCTTTTATGAGCGGTGTACGCACAGGGTATTGGGTGAAATCCGAGCAAAAAAAAAAAAAAAAAAAGACAAGAAAAGAACAAATGTATTTATTGTTTTATTGCGCGTTTATTTTGAGGCATTGCGGTATACAACTATAAAACATGGTATGTTTACATGTAAACTACAGCATGGTCCCGTTTGAAAGCTTAATTAAATGTTCAACTATTTTCTGTTGTTCAAGATGCATTGCGGTACATTTGAAAGTTGGCACTTGTGCACGAGGGCTATGTTTTTTTCGGCGTTTCGATCAGTTTACATTGGAAATCTTCTGCAATTGATCATGGGTTTGGTTCTTATTGATTATTGACTTTGGCACTCTTCGTATGCATCACTTTAAAGACACTGGACACTATTGGTAATTGTCAGTGACCAGTCGTCTCACTTGGTGGATCTCATCAAATTTGAGCTAAATCGGTCGTCGAAGTTGCTAGATAATAATGTAAGAACAAACACCCTTGTCCCACGAAGTTGTGTGCTTTGATTTCAAGACCTCAAATTCTAAACTTGAGTGTCGAAATCAAATTCGTGGAAAAATACTTCTTTCTCGAAAACTACGTTACTTTAGAGGGAGCCGTTTCTCACTATGTTTGATACTATCAACAGCTCACATTACTTGTTACCAAGTGAGGTTTTATGCTAGTAATTATTTTGAGTAATTACCAATAGTGTCCACTGCCTTTAACCAAAAGTTAATTAAACCTCATGATGTTTTCTTCTCTTGCACTCACCAGCAACAAGATACGGAAAGCCACCTTCGCACTTCTGCGCATACTCAGAGCAGCTGACGATCTCCTGTGGCGAGAGGAGCAGCTTGATTGAGTTATTAGTCAGGACCCGGTACCTGGACTCCTGTAGGGCCGTGGAGGCGAAAGCGTAGCAAGATCCGCAGATGCCCTGGTCCCGTACGGGAGGGGTGAAGCTGACTCCGCCAACATTACGCCAATCAAACTCATCAGGTAGGTGGGCGCTTTCTGTTGGATGGTTCAAAAATTAAACCAGTGTTTAAATTGACCAAAACACAGACTAACCCCAAACTTAACATTTCGATATTGTGCAATTGATTATTATAATTAAAGCTAAATGCATATTGGGCGCGACATACGAAAGACAGGGCTACAAGATAGACCCATAGGACTTGCCTTTAATTATCCACAATACCCCACAAAACAATAAAACATAAATAAATAAGTAAATAAATAAATAAATACAAATAAATGAGCAAATCAATAAAATATTCCAACATAAACCGGAAAAAAAACCACTCCAACAGATAAACAAATAAATATAAAAATATCAATAAAATAAACACAAAATTAAAATCATTGTAAAGGACTCTTAACACCACAAGAAGTAACACCGTATTTTAAATGCCGCTGTCACCGTTGAAACAGTTATGGTGCCTCCTGTATTCTTTATGATCATTGAATCACGGTGTTAATATAATACCTCAAAATATATAATTATACAGTATTCTTTTTACACTTTTTTTGTTATACCCATTCCTTGGAATTGTTTATTAAATGTTTTGCCTGCACGTTAATCCGAGAGTAGCAGTTTCGAATCCCCACCGAGTGTCTCTTTTGTTCTTCCCCAAATTAAGAGTAAATTAAAACAAAATGCAGTCGTTAGCAGCACGATATGCTACACCAGTAACGAAGAGCACGAAGTCGAGGTAAATTATCAAGAACCAGGCATCGGCGGGTTTTAAACCACCAGTTGAAAACCGATTAAACACACTTTAATTCCCATTCACAAACCTCAGACAGTTACGCTATTCCCATTGGTGGAGAGCGCGTCACGTGGGTAGGTATTTATGAATGGCATGAACGTCATCGTACATCCTGATATTGCTTATACTATTACATGTTGTGTTTTTTTTTTTTGGGGGGGGGGGTGTCTGGAAAAAGGGGGGGGACTTGTGGGAAGTTGAGTTAGGTCTGACGACAGAATGTTAGTATCTGACTGAGAAAGTAGGTCACGATAATGGCACTGGGGATTTCTGAGGTTATTTAATTAACCGAATTTTCGGGATTATAGATTCGAAGTCAAAAACGCGAGACTCCCTGTAAATTGAACAAATCTAGCTATATTGCCATGCGACGTGCATACTGATCCGTGTTTCATTATTTATAAACGGGCAACTATTTGTTTTTTCTTTCTCGCGGTACGTTCACAGTGATCTAATTAGTTTAGGCCACGCACTGAGATTAAGCCCACACAGGAACCCCCCCCCCTTCTAAACATAGATCACTTCGGTTGAATTATTTGGTATCTTTAAAGCAATGTTACAGATTGTCCATTGCTAAGCAAAACATTTGCTGGCAGTGTATGCACTTTATGTAATCACCATATACATAAACTGAATAAAATCTGTAGAAGTTTGAGATCGATCGGACATCTGGGTCACGAGAAAAACATGGAACAACCAACTACGCTGATTAACAAATAAAACGCCCAGTAAGCGGGGAAAAAACACTCCAAACGGGAATTTGGTTTTGTTTATTTCTCATCAAATAATATGATGTTTCAGACAGCAATATTTCAAAGGATGTTTTATCATCATCATAAGACAAATTGTATGTAAAATGTGTTCTTAGACGAGTTTTTTTCTTACCAATTCTGTAAAATGTTTCTTTAATAAGCATTCCCTGTTGTGAAAACTATTTGTGTGGTGGAGGAAACTCCGGACCGGACCTCACTAAAAATAGACCCCCCTTTTGATAGTCTTCATGAGTTTGAAAATCTGTTTGGTTGTTGGGATATTATGCTCAGACTTCACCTTCAAAAGTTGAGAGGAAGTTTCTAATTGCAGTGGCGTACCGCGTGAATTCAATGTCAGCTCGCGAGGACGTGGTGTCATAGTAAACAGGTTATTTGAAACTTGAACTCTTCATAATTTGTAACTATTTTAAAGATCAATTCAAAAGCATATAATAACCCAAATCAACCAGGAGTCATCGTTACTTAATTAGGCGCATTTCAAGCAAAATCTATATCACCTTTAATAAACACATCTCGTGAAACTACTATGCTATCATGACAGAGCATGAACTAAAAGTTGGAAATAGAACGGATTATTTTTTAGAACGGTCACACCAGCGTTTTTGTTTTTTTGAAGTATAGGATGTCTTGATCGGGGTTCGAACTGGGTGGGCCTATTTATTAATGAAAACCAGAATGTTGTCGAAGAGCTATAATACAGGCCAAATTGATACCGAGTCAACATGTTTATGGCAGTCGTGACCAGTTGTCTAGTTCCGAGGCAACACCTAAACATGTGGTTCCAAGCCGCTGCAAATTGTGTAAAAATAGTCTGGAACTAAACCATGAAGGCCATATTTAAAGGCAGTGGACACTATTGGTAACTACTCAAAACATTTTTTAGCATAAAGACTTCCTTGGTAACGAGCAATGGAGGGGTGTTGATAGTATACAACACTGTGAGACTCCCTCTGAAGTAACGTAGTTTTTTAGTAAGAAGAAATTGTCCATGAATTTGATTTCGATACCTCAGATTTAGAATTTGAGGTCTCGAAATCAAGCATCTGATAGCACTTAACTTCATGTGACAAGGGTGTTTTTTCTTTCCTTATCATCTCGCAACTTCGACGACAAATTGAGCTCAAATTATTTTCATAGGTTTGTGAGAAGACTGGTCTTTGACAATTACCAGAAGTGTCCAGTGTCTTAAGAGTTCTTGATATATTTACGGAGATTAATTTGTGTTTTTTTTCCCCGTTGTTTATTTATATGTCATATATACTATTCACACCTACATAATAATATACACTTGTAAATAACCTGTTCTTATCTTTGTAACTGCCATCATGAAAAAAAGTTGTTTCTTAACTGAATTGAATTGAATTGAATTGAATTGAATTGAATTGAATTGAATTGAATTGAACACTAATCTGGTTCTATGAAACGAACAGTGTGAAGACAAATCTGTTTCAATACCACTGCCAATGTGAACAGTATCTTTGAACTAAACCAAGGCCACTATGAACAATGTGGTGCTTTTTTATCCAATACTAATTTGAACAATAATCCGGTTCCAACATAAGTGTTAACATGGTTCTTCTAAGCCAAGGCCAATGAACATTATAATACTCATGGTTCCTTATAATAGCATTAAAAGGAGTAGTCGTCATCGATCAAACTTGTAACAAAGTAAATATGATAGCATACGACCAACGTTTTTTTATTATGGTATTACAATTACATAAACATTATCCAATACGATTAATCATTCCGCGTAGCTATTAAAGAAACAGGAACTATTTCACTTGTCCGGGGGAGTTCTTTAGACAATACAAAGTCTCAATTTTATTCAAAACAAGGGCAATCCTTCGGATATAAAATTGATACACTTTCTTTTCAGAGTCATAATCAACATGCAACCCGTACTTTTAACTGATAAAAATTGATTGCCTTTGAGCGGGGGTGAATTCATCAAATAATTACATGATATAAGTCAGGAAAAGGTTGTTAATAATGAAACCTCCGTTAAAGCCATTGGAACCTTTCGGTACAGAAAAAAAAAAAAAGGTCACAGATTTACAAATAATTTACAGGGTTTACAGAAGGTAATGGTGAAAGACTTCTCTTGAAATATTAGTCCATGAAATGCTTTACTTTTTGAGAAAACGGTAAAACAATATAAATTCTCGTTAACGAGAATTACGGAGTTGTTATAAACACATGTCATGACACGGCGAAACGCGCGAAAACAGGAGTGGGTTTTCCCGCTATTTTCTCCCGACTCCGATGTCCGATTGAGCCTAAATTTCCACAGGATTGCTATTTTATATATAAGTTGTGATACACGAAGTGTGGGACTTGGACAATACTGTTTACCGAAAGTGTATAATGGCTTTAAACAATTTTTTACAGTTTCTGTTGTTATCAAGAAAGGCCTTATTTGATTGATACGTGTGTGCGTAGCCAGTAGATTTGTTGGATAACTGTTTATCTACTTCATGTACATAAGAATCCCATTACAATCCCATCCCAAACCAGATGTATAATCTATCAGAACATAGGCAGGGCTCGATTTAGACACCAGCCCGGCGTGCAATCAATAGTCAAGAGTGCCAAGTCACCACTAAGGGCTAGTGAAAATTTGTGCGGGCTGAGTCAAAAGTACAGCTGACTAGCCCGACGGGTTAGTTAAGGAAATAACTTAGTACAAGGCCTGATAGGTAACCGTTATTATGGTAGTTTGAAGACCGGAGAATTTGAAGACATTATTTAAGACGTTTTTTTTCGTTCATGCTTCCATAAAGACGTCAACAAGATGGAGCTAATTAGCCCTGGCAGCATCTTCACGCCTCCGTTCACGGTCATACAAGCGTGTCTCATTACTAGGGGTGAAGAATTCTCTTAACAAGGTGCAACATCTGTTACAGAGATCTCATGCACAAAAGGGCTCCACAAAAAAGATATTTCAATGAGTTGGGGATTTCTCAGTATTTCACTTCGACCTTTGCTTATTAATTGTGTGTGACGTCTTACGAATTACCTGTATAGGGACAAAAACTAACGAAACCATTATGATAACCTGCTGTGAAAATTTAAGGATTTTTTTAAACTTCACTGCCGCTGAGTGAGTTTTTAAATTGTGGACGTTTCGACTATAACCTGGTAATTCTCAGGAGACTCTCAAGTTAACCATGCAGTTTTGGCTCCGTTTGACATGTCTTCATTTATCGAACAGTCTGTTATATAACAACAATTAAGGTCACAATGACTATCCTACATAACCTTAATGTTGTATACGTTATCCAGAATGTCATGGGGAAGTCTTAATATCAGCGACGTCAACTGTATGATTTCCCGTAAGACTGAATTTAGTGTATGTCTTCTTCTTCTTGATATGCAATTATGTGAAAAAGGACATAATTGGGTGCCGTAAACTTCTGTGTGTGTTCCGCAGGCATTTAATCATGTAGCATTGTACCATAATGTGTATTGCAATAAGGGCAATTGACACGTTTGGTGATTGTCAAAGACCAGTTTTCTCATGCTCTTGGTGAATTCCGATGTATGCATAAATTAAACAAACTTAAAAGTTTTGCTCAATTGGTAATAGAATTTTTAAGAGCGAATAATGAAAGAAGAAACACCATTGTTGCGCTACTTCGTGTGCTATTATAGACGATGTGAACCTTGTTTATAATAGGTGGACCTTGTACATTCTTTCAGTATTCTGGCAGGCACAATACTACACACAGGTCCTATGGGAAAGTTGACATTTTGTGTCATAATTTCCACATAAAACCAAGAGTTATGAAAGTAACAGCTGGTCAAGTTTTGAGATGTGCCCCCTTTCATCATATCAAAAGTTGATAAGAATTAGACAGTGCAATCTCCACAAAATTTAAGTTTCTATGTTTTCTTCCATTGAGCTGTGTGCACATCATGCCTGCAGGAAGTCCAGGCTCTGTGGCTCTTTTGTAAACATGTGATGTCACAGGTCACATCGTCTATGCATAATAAAAGGCTTCGGCTCATTTTATATTTTGTTATTATTTGAGTGAGGAATAAAAAACACAACAAAGTTTGTTACTTCAGAGGGAGCCGTTTTTCACAATGTTTTATAACTATCAACAGCTCCCCATTGCTCCTTACCAAGTAAGTTTTGATGCTAACATTATTTTCAGTATTTTTTTTTACCAATAGTGCACAGAACCAGTGCCTTTAACTTGGTGTTGTGTGCTCCGTTGGCGTTAATCTTGTAACATTTGAACATGTTTAGTTGTTGTGTGTATTGCACTAAACCCAAGGAAACTCGCAATACATGTAACCATAAGAATAACCCCTATCAACCATGTGGCTGGTTGTGTTCTCTCGTCTTTAACCGAATTACCAATCAACGACAAGCACCAGACACAACATATTTTTAGTATTACTATAATCCTATTACATATTCGATACCCGAGCAATTATTACAGAGATATAAGTATATACGAGCCTTTAAAGCCATTGGAGAACCCACTCTCGGGAAACCACTCACTGTTTTATACGAAATTGAGAAATAATAAATCACAATAAAATATCCTTTTCTGAGATGTGTTTTGGCGACCAAGAATATAAACATTATTTGGGCTAAGCCTACTGTTAAATTTTTGTTTTGGTTTCCTTTTGGTTGTGCCGCGAGTTGGGTTGTTTTAACGCTACGAAGTGTGGACCTGAAAACGAAATAGATCCACGTATTGCTTGGACTTTGAAGACCATGTGGACTTACACACGTCCACATAGTGTTAATACAGTTTTGAAGAAAACGATATTCTTTTATGCATTGGTAATTGTCAAAAACTAGTCCATTTCAACATATGCACAAACATAACATACATGTGAAAATTAAGTTAGATCTCAATCATTGGTCGTCGAAGTTGCAAGATAATAATCGAAATCAAATTCGTGGAAAATTACTTCTTTCTCGAAAACTATGTCACTTCAGAGGGAGCCGTTTCTCACAATGTTTTGTACTATCAACCTCTCCCCATGACTTGTCACCTAGTAAAGTTTTATGCTAATAATTATTTTTAGTAATTACCAATAGTGTCCACTGCCTTAAAGGAACACGTTGCCTTGGATCGGTCGAGTTGGTCTTGGAAAGGCGTTTGTAACTGTTTGTTATAAAATGCATATGATTAGAAAGATATATTAAAAGTATAATATAATGATCCACACAAGTATCACTCGAAATTGCGTGGTTTTCCTTTTACCTCGTCGACAAACACAGTCGGCCATTTATGGGAGTCAAATTTTTGACTTCCATAAATGGCCGACCGTGTTAGTTCGCAAAGTAAAAGGAAAACCATGCAATTTCGAGGCAAATGTGTGTGGATTATTGTATTCTACTTTTAAAACATCTTTCTATGCATTTTATGACAAACGGTTACAAACGCTTTTCAAAGATCAACTCGTCCGATCCAAGGCAACGTGTTCTTTTTAAGTGTATACACATAGAGCTGCTAAGCACACAAATTTGCTAAGCATGAAATTTTTGCCTTCATAAAAACAGATTTTCCAACCAAATTTCCATGTGGTTTTCAGGATAAGCCAACAACAGCTGAATACCAGTGACAGGCAATATCCATCAAATGAAAATTTTGTTGGTTATCCTGTTTTAATCAATGAAGAATCTTCATGCTAAGCAAATTTCAGTGCTTAGCAGCTCTATGAAATTGGGCCCTGGTAGTAGGTGGACGCATTCCCCAAACCTAGGCTCCGTCTCTCTCCCTATAGATGCATTTGTTATTAGTAGCACCACACACAAAACACACTGCCCGAATTGCGGGAGTCGGAGTCCAACCAAAGTTTGGAATACACCTCATCATATAAATTATATTTAGGTATGATTTGAAACTTTGCATGGGGGAAATACGATATAGAAAGGTTTGCGGTAACACCATGTAATGACTATCTCTGATAAGATGGGGTGGTTCTGAAAAGAACCGTTGGTTTCAACTCGACGTTTCGATCAGTATGCTCTGATCGTCTTCTGGAGAAATTATATTTAATGTCGGTGTGAACAAAGATACACAACAAAGACCAAAGTTTATCTAAGTGAAAAAAATAATAAAGTCTTACTTTGTTATAGAAAGTTGTTTTTCTCCAATCGATATATTATCACCGTAATAATGGTCTTCAAAAACTTAACCAAAGCAAAACATCATATTCAGTCCAGCCACATTAAGTTTCTGGTTTACCGACCAGTAGTTTTTTTTTTAAAACCAATCAGTGAGTTTGATGTTTTCAACCTGTACTTTCTTGATTCAGTTCATTGTCTATGTATACGCTCTATTGCTCAGATGACACCGTCACACTGGATACACCTGTCTCGTATATAATAGGCACCATTGGGCTATATAGTTCCCTGCGTCATGTAAGATTATTGGTAGTTCATCAGTGCGCGATATTACCTGCTGGTTGCCGAAAAACCCCTCGGCTCGACCGGATATGACTTCAAGCATGGCAGAAATTCAATTTACATTTTTAAAGCGAAGTTGTGATTGTCGTGATACATAAAAACACATGCATTTGCCAAATAAAAAAATGTTTTGTGTTTAAGTTAAAGTGTCAACCATTTTCAAGATTTCTGTCTGTTTTTAATATTGTTAAGGCTTTACCTTCTTGCCTTGTGCGTGATTTTATGTTTTTGTTTATTTCATATATTTATTTCCTATAATTTATTGTTACATTTGACTTTTTTTATAATGATTCCCATTATCCAGTTATCCATCCTGTTTTAATACTGGCGCTGAAATACTTTTTATGCTGAAAAAAGTTTAGTCTTAAGGCCCGGTCACACTGGACTCGGTAACGAGAACGAAAACGAGCACGACGTTAACAATGCACGCCCTTGATTGGTGGAATGAGCGAGTGCGTATTCTGTGCGGAGCATTATTCAACCAATAATAATGCGTTCTCTTTGCGTCATTGTCGTTCTTGCTTTCGTTATCGCTACAGTGTGACTCGGCCTTAAACCCGAATGGCTAAGGCCTCAATTGGGTCTGGAAAATGGATCAATTCTGACCAGTTAACCTTTTACAGCGTTCCCTGCCGTAGTATTGGGCTTTGAAGTTCGTTCTTGAAGGGGTGCATCAATTTTCCTCTGTAAGGACCACCTCTATAAGGCAAATGTAAATGTGTATTGGAACCTTGCCGAGTGCACCATAGAGAAAAAGCACGTGACACCTCGGCAGTTGCCGTGGGTGCCGTGGATAATTTCGAGACCTGTATTAAACTGCGTTATATGAATTAAGTTGATGAAAACTTACCAGCTTTTGTGATGTCATTTGGTACCGTTGGCGGAGGGTAAGCGTTTTTCCATTTCCTGCCGCCGGCCCTTCTCTGTAGATCTCCCATTGTGATGTTGTCATACCGGCTGTACCATCCCGCTTTCCAAGAGGTCTGTTTTCCATTTATTTCTAGATAGATGAAAAAGTATCATAGTAAAGGGACATCAGCAAATTTCACGAAATGAGAGGATAAATCCTATTTTAAGGTAAGACGAGTACTAACGGTCCTAATTTAGAATGGGTTCAATGCGCCCTTCTGTGTTTACGAAACTTAAAACTCGTCATGAATCCTAAGTTTAACCCATAGTTAGGAAGAGATTGGTAAAAATGACGGATTGACATTGAAACATGACTTCTCACTTGGAAGTAACTACACGCGTGCATTAACCGTCATTGTCACAAAATAAGCTTTGATAGAGCACCGTCTTTGATCATGACGACAGTGTCCCTTTAAGGACTGGGAGGGGAAGCAAGGCAAAAATCAATTTAGACCTTTGTTATTGTTTTTTTTCTCTTCTTTATCATGGTGCAGCCATGTTGATTTTACTTCCATTCGAAACAATGTAACCATATTGCGGCTAGAAGGAGAAATAGTCTGGTTACTTTTTGTACCATGAATACTAGCAGCCATTATAGCCCTGCCGGCCTTAAGGCACTTTCGTATACTACTGTAAATGTGTACAGCACACAGAGGAAGAGTCGAAAGCACCCATTATTGTTATTGCAAACAAGGTACATGACCAAGATGGTGGCAGCATGATAATGTTTTATATATGGTACAATATAGCCGTGTCCGAGATGCGGCTACGGCTGTTGCTTATGGCAACCTGGCTTCATTGTTTGTTAACTTGATAATTCAACAGCAGCCACAGTCACTATTACACAAAAAGCTGACAGTGAAATTTGTCAAATTTGTCTCACACGCATCAGCCCCAAAGCTGGCACTTGTATAAAATAGTTTCATAGCCAAACATCGCCAAATTCATATGTTTTTCACTCATCTTCTGATACTCACTGTCAATAAACTCCGCGTTCTGTTTGTAGAGCCGACTCTCGTCCAGTTCGCCTGCCGTGTAGGTAGGCGGGGGTTTCCCCACTCCCGGCCCGGCCACTTTCTCCCCCCGGAAACAAGCCCAGTCCCTCCCGTCGGAGTTGTGCACCCAACCCGACGTCACGTTGCAATAACTGATGACATGTTTCTTAGTGATAACTTTGTAGTCGTTGAATCCGAAGAACTTTTTGCCGTGAATGACCACCTCGAACCCTTGGTTGTAAATGAGGGTCCAAAATCCCGTCATACCTTTTAAGCAAATTGGGGAAAAAATTATAGTTCAATTAGAAACAAATAAAGTTTTTGTGACGTCACAAAAGCAAGGTGTTATAGTGTTGCTTATCCACGACTATTTTGCAAGACCTCATTATTCAAGATTCAAGATTTTAAGTTCACAGTCGATGGTTGGTGTAACCAGATGACTCTGGAGGACGATGACGTACTCATTTTAAAGGTCGTCAATACCTTTCCTTTAGAGACACTGGACACTATTGGTAATTGTCAAAAATCACACTTTGTGTATCTCAACATATGCATAAAATAACAAACCTGTGAACATTTTAGCTCAAATTGTCGTCGAAGTTGCGAGATAATAATGAACGAAAAAGCACCCTTGTCACACGAAGTTGTGTTCTTTTAGATGCTTGATTTCGAGACCACACATTCTAAACCTGAGGTCTCGAAATCAAATATGTTAGTGAGAAACGACTTTCTTTCTCGAAAACTACGTTACTTCAGAGGCAGCCGTTTCTCACAACGTGATATACCATCAACCGCTCAGCATTGATCTCGAACAGATAGGTTTTTATGTTAATTACCAATAGTATCAAGTGCCTTTAACATGAAGATGTGCCATAATTATTGAAAATTCGAAACACAATCATGATTTTCACGTCCCATGAAACAATAAAACAAAATATTACTCACAACCATGGTTTTCTTGTGCTTGTAAATCTACTATTTTGTTTCATAAATAAAAGCTGCAATTAAATTAATTTTGTTATCAAATTTCGAACAAACAAAATGGGCTTTACCACAGATTAGTCTTTTGACGAGTATCGTCTTATGTGAATAAACCAAAAATACAATACAAATGAATAATAATGTAAATAACCATAAATTAAACAAATCATTTGTTGTTGTTTTTTTAAACGGCAAGCAATTGTTATTCGCCTGACGTTTTGAGCCTTTCGAAGGCTAAAATGACAACGAATCAACTTTGAAATGTTATGTGACTTTATTCAGATGTTGCACACATCAGTACACAAGCAGGTTATGGATATTTGTTTAGCAGTCTGGGTGCCATACCTTTCTTGTCCACTGCTACATCCGGGAAATGTAACGTCACAGTCCACCTTGAAACAGCCTTCCATTGGCGTGAGCAGTCCACCTTGTTTGTTTTCCCACCCTGCAAGACAATGGACAGAAACAGGCAATGGACCAATAAGTTTCAAAGAACAGTACTGGATTGGGTTTAAAAACAAAACAGTTGCTGACAATGTAGGACCTCTATACCTAAACTGACAAACCTGTAGAAGTTTGAGAACGATCGGCCATCTGGGTCACGAGAGACGATTGAAAACCGATTACATTTTTTTTCGCGTGACATTGATTAAAACCACTGAAATTAATGAAACTCTCACTAAAGGGGAATACCAGGTCGTGGCCGTGCGTTCGACTCGGGCCTTTATCCCACGGCCACGACCACGACGTTTAAGAACGAGTCAATACTCTTAAATCCGATCCGTTAATCAATTCCATTTTGGTTCAAAGGAGTCCGATATCAACTGTGTAAAAACTTATCTTTTTTTCCCGACGCCGAGTTATTTACACGTGTTGCGTGTTTATGAGACAGTTTTCGGATATGCATTAAGTGCGAGGTTGGTGCTAATTAACACAAATGCTATCCGAAAACAACCGTTGATAAACAGCTCCAGCTGGTCAATATCAACCGTTTAAACAACTACATGACGCTTTTTACTGATAGGAATAGCGAAACTGTCTTACGCATAAATGAGCGATAAACTCAAAACTGGAAATTGCCAATCACATTGGATACTGCTGTGTTAACTTTTGACAGCAGTATGGAGATAAAAGTGAATTTAATTGTAATCAATCACATTTCCATATTGGCGAGAAAAGTGAGAGAAAGCTAAGAAAAGTAATTAAAGAAAAAAAAAAAAAAAATGAAAATAATTGTTGCAATGGATATGGAGCAAACCAAAACGGGCCATTGCAGAAGTCAGGTTTGTTTGTTTAAATGCCTGACAATCACAAAACATACAAATATTAAAGGGACACACCGGCTCACCGTTTACGCAATTTAGGGCTGTAGAATCATAAATAATGTTTTTATAGATGGTTGCTGTAAAAAAAAAAATCATCAAAATGTCACGTATTTAGCGAACAATTATTTTTAAAAACCAAAGCGGCCATATTACCACCTTCCGTTAAACGGACTCTTTGAATGTGAATCTTACGTTAGATTTTTCACCATTATTTACATTTTGTAGCGATAATTTGAATACCTGATCTTTTTCGTCAACTATTTGTAAATAATTTTGTAAAAAAAAAGATTTTAATTTGGTTAAGTAAGTTACTTTTAGACGGCTGAAAGTAAAACTAGCCCGGAAGGTCACGTGATTGTTTGTACCACTGTTTGGTTAGAACAATCACGCGACCTGCGTTTTTGTCTTAAAATGCTCAAAAACGGCTAAATTTGATGATTTTTTTATGGACTGTTCTTCTTCATTCCTGGAATACTGCTGAATTCATTTCTAAGTCTATTTTGTAGCCCAAATAGCCCAATTCGGCCGGTGTGTCCCTTTAAGTATTGTTTGAAGCTTTTTTTGCATGGTGTGGAGAAATAAGAGGAAACCATAAATAAATAGTCAACTTGCGGGTACAACCATGTGTAAACCAAACATAAATATTTCACAACACAATAAGAGTAAACGCAAATAACTGCGGAACTACAGTAGGCTACACATAATAACAACAACTAGTGAAACAAAAAAAGTTTGATATTGAAGGGGATATAGTATACACCAACAAGAAATAATATATTTGTGTCTGGTGAATGGAATGTTAAAACAGCCTTTAAATTTAATGCTATCAAGCACCCTTCCCTGGACAGATGCTCATCAAAGTTAATTGGGCTCAATGCTTAAAAGATCTTTTTCGAACGAGGCCTTTCAACCAGTGGAAACAAAGATATTGTCGGTGATATAAAATACATAAACAGGAAATAATATATTTGTGTCTGGTGAATGGACTTTTCAAGAAGCCCTTTAATTTATTGCTATCAAGCACCCTCCCCTGGACAGATGATCATCAAAATTAATTGGGCTCAAGGCTTAAAAGATCTTTTTCACACGTGGCATTCTTGTATCGTCTGGTCACCCGACCCCCCCCCCCCCTCCCATCCCCTCCAACAAATTAAATAAAAATAACAATACAAAATAAAGGAAAGTGGCAAACTTTCGCTGGTTGTTGGTTGTGGTTTTGTTTGTTGTATCTGTTTGCACTTTTCCCGAGACGAATTTATTGTTGTTCTCATTTGTGGTGAAAGGTCACTGCAAATGTAGAAAAAGACCGGTTTGGCTTATTATAAACCAAAACTTGCTTATAATACAGCTTTAAACTACCGATTGATGTAATGGCCAGCTTGGGTCTTAAAGATGCCATGTCAGATTTTTGGCCTCAAACATTAAAAAATAATTTTTTTTTGAGTGAATGGTATTTCAAAGAGTATCACCTGCTCTAACGAAAAAAAAGTTTAACTTTACTTTCAATGGTCAGGAACCATAACGAAAGTTTAAAACGTTTCTTATAAAACACATAAGAATTGGTCACGTGATATATTGTCGGGATCCCGACAAAAACTAATTTTGAGCACTTTATTTCACTGCTACTAATAATCGGCGGACTTTTTCGAGCAATGGCTCAAATGAAAGCTTGTAACTTTCTCCCATCCCATCCCTTTCTGACCCCCATCAAAATAATTTTTTGGTCAAATCGGCCAAAAAACTGACATAGCATCTTTAAATTAATAAAACAAAACATACTCACCGGTCCGATGTAAAACCTCCATTGACCCTGTATGAGATCAAAGGAGCAATTCGCTGGAGTATCAGCGAAGGCCAAGGGAGTTGTTCCGCCGTGAAATCCAAGATGAACACCCATGAGAATTGTACAGAGGCCCGCTAAGATATTCCTGGTTAACCCTGGCCCGGGCATGGTGGTTCGGTGCTTGGGGGACTCAATATCCAACTCTGATGGGGGCAATATGATTGTAATGTTAGGGGATCTTATTGAAGGAACGATGATGGATAGAGAAAAAAATACTTATTAATGTCACACAAGAAAACACATAAACATAAGATTCGACTTGCCTCTGATCAATCTCGGAGGTCTGGTATGAAACTGCAGCTATTGCAAAGGTCGTGGGTTCAAATCCAACATGTGTAAAATGTCTGGGGTTTTTTTTTCACAGAACTCGGGAAAGTACACAGTGCTAACACATTGAATATCACACAAGAAGTTCAGAACAGCAAACTTTCCCACCTAAGCACACTCTTGAAACTTCCTGGTTGAAATCAACCAATATCCCGGGTCCTTCGTGGCCTGACCCCGTTCTGCCATTTCTGGGCGAGTCTAACACAGAAAATTATGTGCCAACATTGTGCAGTAATGTGCAAACTTTACCCCGGATCCTGGCTATAAGTCCTATTTTTAAAAGCCACGTCTTAAATGGGTCAGACCATCTCGGATCCGGAGTCTGAGGGTTAAAAGGCCTTTACAAAACATGAATGTTTAAATGAGTCGGTAACATAAGTTGTGTACAATTTTTTGCACGATTTCTGTTTCCAAAAGCAACAAACTCAAGTACACAACTCAGTGGTTAAGTTTCAGTTACAAAATGTTTATGTAATGCTATACTTGCACTCAGTCAACTTTTACCAAGTTTTACCCTGATCATGAAAGTTTTACAGAATTTCTGAATGTTCTGCATACTTGAATTTAAGAGTATTATAAGGATGTCGTTATCATGTGCTTTAATACTTAACAATTATCAGTAGATTGCTTTAATTTCAAAAAGTACTAAGTTCAAATGAAATAAAATTGATATTAATGACTGTTGTAGTTAACTAAACAATATTCTGTTCAATGGTCAAATGGTCAATGGCATCAATGACGTCATTTACTTTATTCCTTAAAGACACTGAACACCATTGGTTTTTGTCGAAGACTAGTCTTCACAGTTGGTGTATCTCAACATATGCATGAAATAACAAACCTGTGAAAATTTGAGCTCGATCGGTCGTCTAAGTTGTGAGATATAATGAAAGAAAAAAAAACATGTCGCACCATGGTCACACGAAGTTGTGCTTTCAGATGCTTGATTTCGAGACCTCAATTTCTAAATCTGAGGCCTAGAAATCAAATTTGTGGAAAACTACTTCTTTCTCAAAAACTACGTCACTTCAGAGGGAGCCGTTTCTCACAACGTTTTATACCATCAACCTCTCCCCGTTACTCGTTACCGGGTAAGGTTTTATGCCGATAATTATTTTGAGTAATTACCAATAGTGTCCACTGCCTTTAAATGAAGGTGAAGGTGTACCACAGCCGAAGCCTTACACTAACAAAAAGTAAATGCCTGAGATTATAGCAAACATTTTCAGTGTCTGATCCGTCTAGTAAAGGTTTATTTCCTGTTTCGTTTTCGTGTCAGCGACCCTGGTAATCACCTCTTCCACATTTTTGATGATAATCCAATCCCGTATTGTCTTTTTTTTTTCCAAAGCCGAGTGTGAACTCAACTTCCAGCACCCATATGTTCCGACAACTCCATATACAGATTTTGTTTTATGTACATCAACATTGCCCCTGTCGTAGTGCTTTAACAATGTGGAATCTTTTGTTTCTAAATCGATTTAAAACAAAAAAATGAAAATAATCCTTCAAGAAAAAAAGGACACAAACAGGAACATCTCTTTTAGGATGGCAATTCTGTAGGCTCCTACTATAGAAATACAAATTGCAACCAATTACGTTGATACACTAATGGGCTTCCTAAGGAAAACACATTATGGATATCGAATCATTAGCTGGTCGAAAAAAAACATAATCTCTACATCAAACGCTTCGCAATCGATTTAAATAATTTACCTCTTTTTGGTGGGTTTCTTCGGTGAGAACTCTCCGAGTCTCAAGACGTGGTGCAAGCCAAATTTGAAAGCCGCTCTTTAGGCTGTCTCTATGGCTGTTCTGCACTAACTGCGTAGGCGTCCGTCCACGAGCGCTAACCTAATAAAAAGCAAACCAACTCGCTGATAGAAATCTGTCGGGTAATAAGCTACTAATCACGTGAATTGTACCTCCATAAAATAATTATGGAGGCAGTGTTGCGAGATGGTTTTTTTTCTTCTTTCTTTTACATTTCTTGTGGACAGGAGCTGATGCGTGAAGACATGGTCTGTGCGTATGTGACGGCAGCCTGAAATTGACTTTTTTGTATAGCCATCGTTTGGTGTATAGTTGACTGTTTGATGTCTTGATGTTTTAACAATTAATTGTGAAGTTTGGTTTTGTTTTCGTTTGAAATGGTTTTGATACCTTCAGTATTCCATGAAATGATTCCTCCATCACTGTGAATGAAGATGTATGCCATACATGTATAACATACATGTAGAAATTTCAGCTTTATAAACGTCAAGTTTTGGAAGGGGGTATGTTCGTGACGTCCCTGTTAAAGGCAGTGGACACTGTTGGTAATTAGTCAAAATAATTATTAACATAAAACCTTTTTTGGTAACGAGTAATGGGGAGAGGTTGATGGTATAAAACATCGTGAGAAACGGCTCCATCTGAAATGACGTAGTTTTCCACGAATTTGATTTCGAGACCTCAGATTTAGAATTTGAGGTCACGAAATCAATCATCTGAATGCACACAACTTCGTGTGCAAGGGTGTTTTTTCTGTCATTATTATCTCGCTACTTCGATGACCAATTGAGCTCAAATTTTCACAGGTTTGTTATTTTATGCATATGTTGAGTTACACCAAGAGGGACGACTGGTTTTTGACAATTACCAATAGTGTACACTGTCTAAGGCCTTTCTTGAAAATGTACAGCAACTGGTAAATTGTTTTTACAAGCTCGCCATGATGAGTGTATGTTTACATTTTTACGGGATAGTACTGATGTCCGAACTTCTTGGAAATCCCGTTCAAATAACTATCATTATTTGCTTTTGTTGATTTATTTGTATAAATTGTTTTGTTTACATTGTTACGGAGTTTGACTGTCTATCGCATACACTTTGGGTTTCAATAACGTTGTATTTCCCATTGCACATCACCATTTAATATGAATATTCTTATAACTGCCCCATTTTAGTGCAAACTTGAATGAGACTACCGACGATAAAACTGCCGGTGAAAATACATAAACAGTTCACAATAACATAAACCAACTTACAGCTTTGAGAGCCATATTGTAGTTAACATATTATATATCACTTGCCAACAGACTGATTACATTTCACCGTCTGTTAAACAAATGTTATTTGGTGTTTTCACTCACCGGAAATTGTATGACGTTATTTGGTCAGGCATTATTGGTTATAGTGAAACATCTTACAATATTTATATTTTTTGTGTATAAATTTTACGTTCGCGTATTCGAATATCTAAAGTATAAATTACATATACTAAAATAAGACAAAGTAAAAGACATAATTTTGCATCCGCAGAGTAGGCACTTAAAGAGATTTCTGTGCGAAAAGCTGCCGCAAATCTGAGTGTTTTCTTTTTTTATCCTGACGCAAAACAAAATAAAAAAAATAAAAATTGCAAAGATGATTTGAATCGACAACTGTTTCAATTCAGGCGAAATGGAAAAATCAAGACATTTAATGTAATTGGCTGCGAAATTGACAATGATTTTTTTTTCTGTCGGTTGCCCCCTCGTGTCTTCCTTGAAAATACTTCATGAATGGTTATCATTTCCCAATGAATGAGACACGAGCTGCTCTAAAACGGATTCTCTCGTCATGTTTAAGTTAAGGCTTGGACACAATGCGAAACATCTGCCATGCAATCTCTCCTTGGTATTTTCTTGCTTTTATTCAAAATAACGTTAAAGGTGTCACGCAGTCCACTTTGCCTAGACAAAAAGAGCCTTCACTGTATGGTTGCATACACGTAGGCTTTATATTATACAGCAATTATAAAGGCGCACTACATCTGGTATAAAACCATTCAAAGGCGCCGGTCATTTAGCCATTTAAATGCATACATAATGATCTTTGTTGTTATACAATGATCTCTATAAATGCATATAAATGAGCCCTTTAATGAGGTTTGTTATTCCAAACATCAACGTATCGTTATCAAATGCTAAATAGTACTTCCAAAGGGGCATTTGCAGACGACGCATCACCCAAACCCATGGTGGTACTATAAGTAGGTTTACGATAAAGAAGAATTACATATTACACAGATGTATCTGTTCAACGCGTCACTGCTACGGTGAATTTTTGTTTTCTTAAAAAAAAAACCCACAAAATTGTATGTATTGTTTCTTGCTCACAATATATGATACTGATAGCACCGTACAGTTAACTGATGAGAGATGTGCCTATCTCCGTTGGAAAATACAACATTAAAGTCATAGGACACTATTGGTAATTATTCGACATAAATATTAGCATAAAACCTTACTTGGTAACGAGGACCGGGGAGCTGTTGATAGTAACATTGTTAGAAACGGCTCCCTTTGAAGTAACGTATGTTTCCGAAAAAGACGTTATTCTTGATTAACATATCTGAATTTGATTTCGAGACCCCAGATTAGATTTCAAGGTCTCGAAATCAATCATCTGAAAGTACACAACTTTGTGTGACCAGGATGATTTTCTTCCATTATTACCGTGCAACTTGGATGGCCAATAATTTAGTTCAAATTTTCACAGGTTTGTTATTTTGTGCGTGTTGAGATACACCAAGTGAGCAGACGGGTCTTTTACAATAATATAACCAATAGTGTACAGTGCCTTTAATGTTAGGGTGCAGGCCACGTAAAGAATGTACTTTTAATTCATATTCAACCACTTCGGTTCAGGTTAAGAATCAATAACCCGTTACGTCTTCTGTTGGGGTTCCGGTGCAAGCCTCCCCCCCGACTATATAAGCCCGCCTCCTTGATTAAAACGCCAGCTGAACTGCAAGTCATTCAGTTTGCGGTTAAATAATTGCTTATTAGATTGTGCTTATTAGATAGTATGACTTCTCCCTACTGCTGTTCTGCTCTCTGGATTTGTTTTTGATTTGTTTTCCGCTGTTTGTCATTTATTTGAAGTAGTACGTTGTATATACGGTATCCCACTCCCAAGAAAATGAAGAAGATGTACAAGTCGGTTTGAACTCAGATGTAAACAATAACAGGACATTTTGAAATAAAATCCAATACACTAAATATTATGAGACGTATCTTTTAAAAGCATACACTAACATGAACAAGCACGTAGCACTGTTATTTAAAATTACTTGGAAACGTGGTACCCTATTACAGGACAAGTTGTCAGACAAGCAAAAGACATAGCCAAACTTACATAATTATTGGCGGATTTTATAATTCCGATACCGAATTTAATCCCGTCAGTATTGCTATTGCGTGGACTGGTCTGGAAAAAAAAGCGGGAGTAAAAGAAAAGGAGGAAAGTAATTAAACATCACTCACTGTCGCAAAACACAAAATAAAAAGAAGAATCAAAACCCCAAACGACCCTGCTCTAAAGAACAAATTTGCGATAATCATATTGATTATAACGATGCCAAAAAGTAATTCTTCGCGGTGGTCGATCCCGCCATCATTAAAAGGCATCTTTAACGGTTTCTATCTGAAGGCGAAACCACTGCCATGACGTCAGTTTAAATGGTTAAAGTTGACGTGTTTCAAGCCTCGTCCTTGCCCAAAGCAGCTCAGTTCTACGAATTTCTACCTAAGAGGTTTTTTTTTTTTCTTCTTCTTTTTCTTTTTAATCTTCGGACGTAATTCTTTATTGGCAGGGGCCGTCCAGGGTAAGGCAAAAACTGTCATCGAAGCGATGTGCCTCCCGGACCCCTCCAACAAATAGCATACATGTTCATAAAAATACATAATACATAAAATAAAAGCAGGAATTTAATAAATATAGATAATAAAATATACTAGTGCAAAACGCTACATTAAATTAAAAGCATGAAACACCGAGCTGGCACAAACATTATGGAAAGATAATGACAATAGACCAAAACTGAACACTCGTAGATAAAACAAAATATCACCCATATATTGAGAAATATACCAAGCAAAGTATACAAAACAATATATAAAACAGAGATGGGATATAATGTTTATGGAGTGAGGACAGGCAAGGAAGACAAACAAGATTATCACATTTCATGGAATTGAGGACGATCAGGTTTGACACCCAATCAACAGTGCGTACAAGTCTTTATTAATGTTGGAAAAATGTCCCTCAACATATTTTTTTAATGAAACTCTTTGACACTATGGACCTCTATTGGACAGGTAACATACATTTTAAAAACAAATGTTCGTTCATGGAAAGTATGAATTATTTTCCTACAAATATTATTATTTCGTCCGTTCAAAAAACGTGATTTTTTTCTCCCTAAAAATGTTAAATCAATCTCTCAAAATATTAGTTACTCCCTTCGAACTATCATTCTTGTTCCTCCCAAATAATTATTTGTTCTTTCAAAACTGAATGATTTTCCTTATAACGACATCATTGAATTGTTTGGTTCATTTAATAGCTCTCTCCGCTCAAAATGCTATTTTCTGATCAATTTCATTCCAAATAGTTTCACCAATCACCACAGACTAATCAACGTTTCATATTTATAGTATCAAAAATCACTGTGCTTACACACTTTAGTGTAACCAATTGTAAAACCAAATATTATTATTTTCCCCCGATGCAATTTTAGCATTTATTAAAAACATAGTTGTTAAAGGCAGTAGACACTATTTTGGAGTCTTTACATTAACAACAAAACATGCAGTGAGTAAATTTCGCCTGCAAAAGAGTCAAACGATCCTATAAATAAGCTATATCATGCTCCATACATGCTTTTCTCGTAAAGGCAGTGGACACTTTTGGTAACTACTCAAAATAATTATTAGCATGAAAGTTTACTTGGTAACGTGAAGGGAGCTGTTGATAGTAGTAAATATTCTGAGAAACGGCTCACTCTGAAGTAACTTCGTTTTGATGGCCCCTTTTTGTTTTACCGCACAGTGATCCTTTTTTTTTCTTTTTTTCTTTTTTCTTTTCTTTTATTTCCAGTGTTGTTAATGTTTATTGTGTCTTTATTTCTCAGAGTGGGTGGGGCGTGGGGGGATTTTTTAATCGGTGAGCGGTTTTTATAATACAGATATAAATTGTCTAATAATGTATGTGTATGTCCTTGTGGTTGATATACATGTAGTAAGTCCGGTTTTTCACTTATCGTCTCCTCATTAGCTTTGTTTTCCAAGAACTGTACGTGGTGGTTGACATTATTATCAAACCTTCACCGGAAGGATTTAGTAATTGATTAAGGTTTCACTGCGTCTGTAGGAAGTGCCCATAATTATAGCGTAATGAACAAAGAAACTTACTTGGAATTTTGTTTGGTTTTAGTATAGGTTTTCTTGGTAAATTTTGGCAAATGAGCAGCCAATTTAACCACCAGAATATTATATTTCGCGCGAAATCGAATGCTACTGAATTTTTTTCGTTTTATAATTAGTCAAATGTAATGTTGCGTCATTCGATTAAAAACAATAATCATTCAATTTAGCAATTCATCAAAGCAGCATTCAAATTCGCAGACGCTTCTTGAGGCGTGTGTGTCACGAAAAAGAATGTTGATACGCTAAATTGAACAGAGTGTTAAAGGAATTTGACTCGACTCAAAACGAAATTGAATGGCCGAATTATGAATTTGAAACGCAGTAACAACTGGATAGGTAAAACTGCTTTAATTCGAACGTATGAAATGAAATTGGCTGCTCATTTACTGAATTTGACCGATAAAACCTATAGTATAAAACAGTGTGAGAAACGGCTCTCTCTGAAGAGATGTAATTTTCCACGAATTTGATTTCGAGAGCTCATATTTAGAATTTGAGGTCTCGAAATCAAGCATCGGAAAGCGCTCAACTTCGTGTGACAATGTGTTTTTTTTTTCCGTAGTTATCTCACAACTGCGACGACCGATTGAGCATTAGGGAAACGAGCCCAGTCTAATGTCACGTTCTCGAACCTCACTTTCTGAGGTTCGAGCCAAGTCAATTATGAACGCTTGCAGCACTTAAACTGATTATCTTCACTGATAATCTAGCCTGCGGTCAGGAGTCGAAAGTTATACTTACAACACCACTGACCCAAGGAGGCCGCAGTGTTCGGGTGGCTGGTCACCGAAATTGCTTACGTAATCACTGCACCATAAACACCTTCACCGCTGCTAGTGGTCACGGTCTGTTATTAGGCTGTGTTGCGGGGAGCTGGCTCAAGGTCGTTTATTCCACCACAGAACTTTCGTGTGCTCAATGGTGCAATGGTCCTTGCTCAACGTGTCAAGTTTATTTTACATTTTGTGTGTATATAGCGTAGTCGAACAATCCGATGACTAAACTATATCTGTAAATAATGGCAAATACAGGCCAGTTTGGCTGGCCAGGGTGTTTTATCCCATATGTAATTCAGAACGGGAAATGCTTTCTCGAGGCTGAACAGTGCTTAAAGGTTCTTGGTTTGTTCAAGCGAAAAGAAATCAGAGGATGGGTTCCATTTGACAAATGTTTCAATGAAAATGGTATTGTGGTACGGGACGAAATTATATGTTCTGGCAGGAATAATAATCGTACCCACATCAGTCTTCTTTGCTATACCACCCTTCTAATCGGAGGGGGTTATTTAAGGGATAGCGAAGAGCAACTGACAAAGTACATTCCCGACCTTGACGACTTCAATGTCAAGTTTTATAACACCCCTTGCAAGTATTCTGCCTGCTCATTGGTTTAGAGCGCGTCACATGACATGTCTTAGTTTTGCTAGACGACGGCCGTGTGATAGTGCGTCGGTTTGCCATGCGCTAGTCCGAAGACTAGCACACGGCGCCGTGCGCTAGTCCGACAGACTAGCACACGGCGTGCAGTACCCAGACGTCCGTGGCGTGTACGAGGATGATAAATTAATAGTCTGTAACCATTTCGGATTGCATGGCACTACACTACATGCAGCACAGTAAGTAAAAGTGTTTGCAATCTGTATTCGCGTCGTCCGTGGATTGTAGCATTTAGGTCTGTAACTTAATAATACTGTACAGTATTTAGATATGTTTGGGGTGTTATAAAACAAATATTGACTGCTTTTACTCGTGCAATGGTTAAAAATATGACTCCCTCGGTGATCCCCGTAGCGTTCTATTTTCCCTCGGCTTCGCCTCGGGAAAATAGAGCGCTCCGGGGATCACCTCGGGAGTCATAGTTTTAACCATAGCACTCGAAGCAGTCAATATTTGTATAATATGAATTGAGGGATTTTATCACAAACACCTGCCTGGCAGCA
Organism: Asterias amurensis; assembly: GCF_032118995.1. NCBI lineage: Eukaryota > Metazoa > Echinodermata > Asteroidea > Forcipulatida > Asteriidae > Asterias > Asterias amurensis. The sequence continues at coordinate 14,489,147 of NC_092664.1, read as the reverse complement.
TTGATTGGCCAGCCCAATGAGCGACATCGGCAACATCCACCAAATGCCCACAAACAAAATTTGGAAACAACCACGAATATTGTTTCAAAAATTGTTGCTGCTGGTGACCCCCACTCAAGGGCCCAGTGTAAACTGAGAGTTAAAAAAAGGATATGTGAGCATAAACAGAGACTTAATATCCAGCTCACCAAGGAGGTCCATGCTGGTGGGAAAAACGATCTGCTGACTGCATTGGCGTGGTAAGTACATACAAGATTCACACATAAATCATACCAGTTCTACAACTTATTTTAATAACATAAACTTCCATTCTCAGTGCGTTTTTTTACCATAAATTTAGGCCTAGGGTGGAGTGGGGTGGAGTGGGGTGGATCCGTGTAGCTGGTTGAGACGTTGAATTTTACAACCTGAATTTGTAAAAAGACCTCACACACGGACACATCAGTTTAGATCGAGGCTATCATGTTCGGCGTCCATAGTTTATTTAAGGTGTCGACCATCAATGAATAAAATACGGTGGAAGCAAGCTGGACATTTAACAAATTAAGAAGTAATTAATTTAGATCTACTAAAATTAGTGTTAAAAAAATATTCCAAAGACACTCTGATAGAAAAGTCCCAACCATGCTTAAAATGTTCGTACGGTCAATCGTCGATCAATAACCAATCACTGCCGATCATAAGCAGGCCTACTAATTGTTATATTAATAGATGATTAATTTGCATTTGGGATGAAAAACCCACAACCCTTGCAATAGAGCAGTGTCTTACCAACTAGACTACCGAGATTGCCCATTAGTTCAACATGACTTACACACATCGGTGTTCGATGGGTAAAAGACAAAAATTAGTATATAGTAGTTGTTTGCAAAACTGTTCTGTCTGATCGATACAACGAAACCACTAACTGTTATTTCCATCTGACAGGGATGCTTCTTATGGAAAAAGTAATGAAGAATGGGATGGCCACCTCGTCAAGGACGATTTCATCACGGTTCTGAAGACGACAAAATCTGGGACTGAGGATGCAGATTCATTCTTTGATGAAATCGTGAGGTAAAAATAACACGGCAACGCGGCAAAACATTTCAACATATTATTGAAAGACGGTCGTGCGCTACGCATGGTGTTTAAGGATAATTTACATTGACCGTACTGAATTCATAACCAAAATACTAATAATATTAATAATAATAAATAAAAATCACTAGAGCTAAAGTTAAACCTTTGTGTTTATGAGGTTTGTGTAGGCCAACCGGTAGTCCGATGTAGATTCTAAACATTGTGCATTTTAACCATTTCCCCGGTGCCAACAAGACAGATCCAAATAACGAAATAGACCTTTATTCATTTTTTTCACAGACAGGAAATTCAGTCACGTTTCCAGATTTAGACGGATGAGATGTTATTCGTCGAGGACACAAAGAACGTATCCGAGGTAATAGACTGGTTTCAAAGGAGAATTCCAGGGGTAGTTCCAAGCCTCAGAAAGATTCGATCTCTGAAGAAGAAGTGTGAAGATGAGTTCAAGGCAGTATGGAAACCCAATGTATGGGTATGGAGGGGCAATGTGAATTGTATGGATCGGCACCAAACACGTACATATACACACAACCGCCCTCCCCCTTTTCGAGAGGATGGCATCACACACCTACATTACACACAGCCGCTCCCCTATCAGGGGAGCGGACACCACATACGTACATAACACACGTACAGTCGCCCCCCTTCCGAGAGAGCGGGCACCATACACGTACAATAGGCTACACACAGTCGCTCCCCTTCCGAGAGAGCGGGCACCATACACGTACAATAGGCTACACACAGTCGCTCCCCTTCCGAGAGAGCGGGCACCATACACGTACAATAGGCTACACACAGTCGCCCCCCTTCCGAGAGAGCGGGCACCATACACGTACAATAGGCTACACACAGTCGCCCCCTTCCGAGAGAGCGGGCACCATACACGAACAATAGGCTACACACAGTCGCTCCCCTTCCGAGAGAGCGGGCACCATACACGTACAATAGGCTACACACAGTCGCTCCCCTTCCGAGAGAGCGGGCACCATACACGTACAATAGGCTACACACAGTCGCTCCCCTTCCGAGAGAGCGGGCACCATACACGTACAATAGGCTACACACAGTCGCCCCCCTTCCGAGAGAGCGGGCACCATACACGTACAATAGGCTACACACAGTCGCTCCCCTTCCGAGAGAGCGGGCACCATACACGTACAATAGGCTACACACAGTCGCTCCCCTTCCGAGAGAGCGGGCACCATACACGTACAATAGGCTACACACAGTCGCTCCCCTTCCGAGAGAGCGGGCACCATACACGTAGGCTACACACAGTCGCTCCCCTTCCGAGAGAGCGGGCACCATATACACGTAGGCTACACACAGTCGCTCCCCTTCCGAGAGAGCGGGCACCATACACGTAGGCTACACACAGTCGCTCCCCTTCCGAGAGAGCGGGCACCATACACGTAGGCTACACACAGTCACACAGTCGCTCCCCTTCCGAGAGAGCGGGCACCATACACGTAGGCTACACACAGTCGCTCCCCTTCCGAGAGAGCGGGCACCATACACGTACAATAGGCTAAACACAGTCGCTCCCCTTCCGAGAGAGCGGGCACCATACACGTACGCTCCACAATCGAGGGAGCGGACATTATTTTATTTGTTTGTATTTACTGTGTTTATTTATCTTTGTATATACTTACTTATAACCATATACGTGTAATGTCTAGTTGGATCGAAAGGTAATGGTCATCTACCCATCTGCGGCAATTATTTTTACATCTTAACACTTTAATGGTCAAATTTATCGGAACCTCAAAATATCATGCATATCATACATACATGTACATGTACATACATGTACATGTATATCTGCTCAACGCTGGACTACGATCCGTTTGGCTGGTGGGTTTTGTGGCCGGATGCTAGACCAGCCCCTTGGAAGCAAAAACATCGTTCAATCGGAAGCAGAATACGTCATTTGGCAAAGCTTTTCGATGTTTTAATTCACCATTTGTTATGTCTCATCAATAATTCCATATCTACAAAAACATTTTCATTTAACAATGTAGCGTTTTTACATAAAAAAAATCTATTTGAATCGTGGAATTTTGTTTTTTTCTTCGACTCGAACATGACTCGACGTTGCTGGATCGCTGCATTTCAAGACAAGCTCAAACCTTGAAGCAAAAACATCGTTCAATCGCAAGCAGAATACGTCATTTGGCTCAGCTTTTCGATGTTTTAATTCATTATTTGGTATGTCTCATCAATAATTTCATATCTAAAAAGCATTCCCATTCAACAATGTAGCATTTTTAACGTCCAAAAAGCTAGTTGAATCGTGGAATTTTGTGTTTTTCTTTTTTTAGATTCGAAAACGTAACCCCCTTCCCGCCGGCCGCCGGGATGAGAGTTACGTTATCGCAAATGTTTTTAAAATATTCTACATTTTATGTGACTTAATTGATTTCAATGAAATTGATTAATTTTATTCCGTTTAACTGTAAGGTTTTTGTTTTAACTCAAACCTCTTGCTTGTAGACTTTTGTCCATGCAGTAGGCCTACCCAAACGAGGGACGTATGTTTACATGTGTGTGTGCGTGTCGTGTGAATGCTCGCTAAAAAATCGCACGCGGTAAAGGTGGCAGACGGCTGGCGCCCTTAACCAGGGACCCGCGTTTGCAGCGCTCGTGTGAAAGGGGCTTAGGTACAAGTATATGCAAGTATTATGTACAATGCAAATAACATGGAGTTTGATTTTTAAAACTGCATAGCAAATAAGTTTAAGATAATTGAAGTTGTTACGATAATATTATTGTTAGTAAAGGTTTCTCACAAATTTTGCTGACATTTCACACATAATTTTTAAGAAATGTATTTTGGAAAACAAGATGATTGGAATGAATGCTCATCTAAAAAAAATGATTATGCCATCACACCGTTATTTTTTATTGTTTATTCGTATTATACACGTCGGCCTATCGTGTGTTTTACTTAATATTACTACAATCACATGGTATTTAGTTTCTATTAGAACAACCATTCAGACAATCAATCCAGTTAGAATTTGACATTGAACACATTATATCAATTACGCCATTGTTGTTGTTTTGAACTTGTGCATGGCAGACTGGCCAGGTATTTTTCTGACATAAACCTGAAACGTTATTTTAAATGCATTTATATAAATCCCATTAGGATGTTCTTCGATAACTCAGAATACACACGTAAACATGTACTCAGTGAAGGTGAATGTTTGAATTAAACAGTAAATCAATGAAATCAATTATAATGCCACTCTGTCTTGCTATTGCTCGTTTGTTTGTTTACTAGTTTGTTTGTTAATTGGTTTGTTTGTTTGTTTGGTTCCCCCCCCCCAAAAAAAAAAAAATAAATAAATAATGAATGTGTTAGCCCTGTTTCCTTTGCTGTTTTAATTCGAGGTAAATCATTAATGCGCGTACCTAAAACTCTGTACAGGAGTCCGGTAATCGGATTAGCCCGATCTGTGTGAAGCTGTGCGTTCGTCCGTAAAGCATAAAGCTTTGACCATTCCATTCACAATTAAGGTGTTAAAACACTTCTTAAACTTTGCAATTAAATCAAACGTAGAAAAATAAATAATAACAAACTGTTTATATCTGTAATAAACTGCAACTTTTGCTCTGTTGCAAAACTATACTGCAGAGGCGTGCGGAAAAATGCACTGTACTAAAAAAGAAAATCACACCACACGGCAACATTACCCCCTTCTTAAGATTGGTATGCCCCTAACGCGTAGCAGGTTTGAGTTCCAAACTTGTGTTGACGTTACTTCTCATTTTCGAGAAATTTTCCACATGATCATAACTATTCCAGCTTACGGTGGGATAAAAACCAAAATAATATCACATAAATCTTCAAGAATTGGACTTTCCAATAGTATACTTGCACGCTTAAATCACGTTTAAAAGGAGGGAAAATACCTCTTAAACCGGTACATTTTTAAACATGTGAACATGTAAGTGCACTTATTCTGTTATGTGGAGATTTGGAAATGTGCACTTGAATTGTATTGAATTTAATTGAATTAAACGGAGCATTCTCTGCCACCGCCGAATAGTGCTGTGTAGGTGCATTCAATGGGATCTCAAACAACCACCAGTATCCCGATTCGCTATTTGGTCTAACCATACGGCAGATGGCAAACAACTGTAGTTTAACATCACCTTCTTGAGAGGGACCAACCTCCACTTTAAAGCTCGAAAAACGATATTTTAGTGGTGCTTTCTGGAGACGGCTTCCTGCCGTTTCCGTAGTTGGTTGCATAAGTTGTACACGGAAATTTCATATATTGTTACTTGAAACTTATCATTCTTTTTGGCTGAAGAGTTGTAGTGTGGATCTCTGTCCCTGTATAGTATTCTACTTTTAAAACATAATATTTCTAATATAAACATTTCATAACGAATGCCATTCGAATGTTTACAATGCTTTTTATCAACTCGCCCGATCAAGGCAATGTGTCCCGTAAAAGAAGAGGTTCTGATTTATGAAGGGTGCATCAATGAAGTCCCAAATCTCTTTTCCATTTTGAGCTTCGTTGTTTTACTGTAACAACATTCTGTTATTTGGCCAGTTGCATCAGGATAGCAGCATGGAGGTAGAAATAGTGAAATAGTTTCTACCTCCATGGCCGAAACCTTGTACTATTGGGGTACTATGGGGACTGCATAATGAAACCGTGTGCTAGTGTGCTAATAGGATCAAGCAGCAGGTTGTGCATGGACTCACACGTTCTCTCCACACAATGATTGACATGATCTAGGCCTCATCTGCGGTCAACCATGGGGTTAGCACCCTTGTTTACATTACTGAAACCAATACCGGGCTTTTCTATCCTAAGATGTAAGGGATAGTGCAAAGTCGCTAATAACCTCCAGCGTGACATTAGACTGGGCTCGTTTCCCTAATGAGCTCAATTTTTCACAGGTTTGTTACTTTGTGCATATGTTGAGATACACCAAGTGAGACTGGTCTTTGACAAATACCAATAGTGTCCAGTGTATTTAAACCTCTATTGTAACGAATGAACGAGTTAACGAAGTGGCGTTTCGCAAAATGGGGTCTCATATATGTCCACTGTACCACTTCCAGGGGTTGTGGGCGCAAGCAAGGCTTGCTGGTAAAAACTGGCGCGATGGGATCGATCACCCGTGGAAACGAGGTTGGCACTTCCCCGAAGTTCCACAAAGACAAACAGGTTGATGTTGATTTGTTTGACGATTTTACCCGATCATGATTTTTTGTTGGTCGTGCTTTTCTATCATTTAAATTCTAAAAAAGGGCCCCAGCCATCTCCGTTTGTTATTCGGTGAAAATTACATGCCCTCTTTTCCGGTAGTGCCTGAAAACAAATCTGCCAAAAATAATACTAGTCAATTTATTTATTTATGCTTGTTTATTTTAAACTTTTAGACAAACACAATAGTTACAAATTGGACAGGGGCTGCCGAGGTTAAAACAAAAGTATACAAACTGTCAGCAAAATATGTGTAAAACCAGACCCCTGTCAACGATAAAAATATAATTATACAATATAAAAAAGAGATTGCACTGACACAATTAAAAATTACACAAATCCATCATATCGAATGTCATGCTTTTACCACAAAGTGCACAATTGTTACCACAGCAGCTGCACTAAACACAAACACCGTGCCAATAGGAGGAAGGGACAGCAATAAAAAAAATAGCATGGACTTAAAAAAAAACAGAGAGCAACTTTCAAAACAATGAAACCAAAAGCATGAATTTAAAATTATATTGTGACATTACGCCACGATGTCTTTAGCTACATTTAAATTGTGTGTTAACATTTCCGTTTTAACAGCGTCATTCTTTGTCCAGAGCTAATAATAAAAAAAAGAAATATAAAATAAACGTTGAATGAAATAGTCGTTGAGAGGAACATATCCTGAATTCAGTGGAGCGAACGCTTTGTGGTCTGATGCGGAAAACGATAAAGTGATGAGTATAAATTAATTAATGAACGAATAAAAAAGAAGAAGTGTGACATGTGAAAAGGAATAATGAGATTTGAATCACAGAGTCTTTATACTATTGTTTCTCGTCTAAATGTTATACATTTAATTGTATTTGTGACAGTTTTACAATGTTCAAGGGTTTTCATTACTTGTTTGAAGATCATGTTTCTTTATACCATGACATAAGTGATGTGAACTCATTTTGCATGCAGATGTTTGTAACATTACATGTGAAGTTTCAGCTTTAATAATAGTCTTCACGTTTTGAGGAGAAAAGTAAAAATCACATTATAACTGTTTTAAGGAGAGTGGCGTAAATCCGTTGTTAATCTTCTAAAAGACTACAACACTTCAGCAAGTACATGTAGTATTTTTAGGGAACTTTTTATCATCATTACATTCAACTGTGTATAATTTTAATGTTAACATGTGGACATTGTGTGTTTTGTCCTTGAAGAAGCACAAACCCTTATGTCCGTTTATCACCAATGAACCGACGAAGAAGCCTTCTTGTTGTTAAATTATTGTGTAGTGTTAGTTTTCTATGGGCGGCCAAAAGGGCCAAAAACTAATAAATTTATAAACTAAAGGACAAAACAATAATCAAAGAATGAAGTTGTTCAACAAACACCAAGTAGAAACTAAGGTAACAAAACTCAACAACAATCAAAGAAAATTGTTTTCAAACAATGAACAATTCCCTAATCAAGCTTTAAAGCGCAACAACAATCAAACACTTGTTTTTTTAACAAGAAGTACTCTGAATCAAACTAATAAAACAAAACGCAATCAAATATAAAATAAAAACAAAACAAAAACAGCCAAACGCTAAAAGAATGAATCCTTGTAAAAAAAAACACAGACAATAAAACGTCAAATAGGGACGAATACTAACACAGTAAAAATAAAGAGAAATCATCAATCGGCTATCGTTGAAAACGAAAATCAAACTAACTATTACAAAATGTTGAGGGCGGTTGTCAAAGCTAAGGACAAATTGCAAACCGTATCAGGCTCCTGAGCATGTAATCAACATTTACGACAAACTAAGGACTGACTGAAAATCATCGTTGGCGGCGTATGTACATGTACAGTTGTGACCATTGTTGTAGGGCCGGGTATAGACGATGTGAACTGTGTCGTCACATGTTTACAAAAGAGCCACAGAGTCTGGACTTCCTGCAGGCACATTGTACCACAGAGTATGATTGTACACAGATCAATTGAAGAAAATAACAAATCTTATGTTTTATGGAGATTGCATTGTCTGATTTTTCTCAACTTTTGATATGAAGAAAGGGGGCACATCTTAAAAACTGTACAGGTTGCTTTTGTAAATTTTGAATTTATGTGAACATTATAAAATTTAATTTATCCCATAGCCTGTGTGTAGTATGCCCCCTCCAGGAAACGCTTTAGAATGTACAAGGTCACCATGTAAACAAAGGTAGCATGGTCTATTGTAAGGCTGTGATGTGGTATAACCATGGGAAATGGGTTAGTTCTGATAACACGAGACCATGACGAGACCAAGTGTGACGACCACTAAATGTGTTTTGATGCCATCTCAGATAATAAATATAAATGTGACGATGTAACGCAGGAAATAATGTTCTTGAATGCTAATTCTCCACCAGAGTGAATGTTGGGCAGAGCTTATACAGGGTTTTGGTGGTGGGGGAACTCTAAATTTAGAAATGATATAATATTGGTGACACCTAGATTCTAGAAGTGAGATGATGTAATGGTCAACGGGGGGGGGGGGGGTAAGGGTGGGTGGTCAGGAATGTTAAGGGGGGGGGCTAATACTGGACATGGGCTTACAGAGGATATGGGCCACCTGTTGAAGTGTGAACAACCATAGAGAAAGGACAATGGAACGATTTGAGAATTCTACTCTAGAGATAAAATAGTGGGAAATCATCCTTATCCAATCCACAAGTGGGGCTCTTGGGGCTGGCCTGAGGTGCACTGACGTCACCACAGGAAGGCTCACGTGGTGACGTGTCTGTGTTTTTTTCCTGGTTCGAGGACGAACGTGGGGTAATTGTGTGCCCACGTTCGTCCTGGAAAAAATATAATACGCAACATCGGGGGTCGACCCAAGGAAGCTAAACGAACGCACCCTTTATTACCCATGAATAGCGCCATCTAGTGGCCATGTTTGGATTACATGCTTTACTCTGAGTTGTGTGACTCTCCAATGAATGGTACTCACTAATAACAGTAATAATAACATCACATCACTTAAAAGGTACGCTTTGTCTGTGAAAACATCTTAAGGCGCCGGTCTGAAAGAAAAGAAGAAAAAAAAAGTTCATGAAAGAGCCTGCCGGAAAATATATACCGTATGGTAAGTTACCGCAGCTGAATATGAGATGTTGTGTGTTTCTATGTTTCTTATTTGATATGTGTTCATAATAGATCTTCACTCTCTATACAATTAAACCGTTGTTCTGATTAAAAAAGATTTTTGCTCGTCTCTTTGTCAAGCCATGGAGATGGTCAAACTAACGTACATGCCTATACTGCTCGTCTACGTAAACACAGCTTAAAGATCGGCTATATCAAAGGCCGCCGAGATGTCAAGCATGACTACAATTTGCAGTATTGTCGCTCTCCTCTGCATACATTACATCTGTGTCGACTTTCAAAGGGGCAGTCTCCACGCTGTGTATCATCTCACGTCACACATCATGTTCCATTGAACTTGCATTATATTTGATCCTAGTTGTCATGGATACTGCAGACCTAGATATGTGTGCGTACTTACATTCTCAAAAAATGCATCCTTGTGGAGCAATATTTTGTCCTTTCCTTTTGTCATCACTGCACTAAGTGTCTTGCAGACTTTGTACACAACTCGCTTCGTGGATTGCCCAGTATATAGAATTTCCCAGTGGAGTCTCTTTTTAATTCCCCATTGTTTTGTTTTTGAATCAGTGTTCATATTAAGGAGCAGAAAGTGAGCCAATTCTTCATATCCCTGCACTCAGTTTTCCATAGACTCTGTACACAACTTGCTTCGAGGAGCACCCAGTCTGTAGAACTTCCCAGTGGAGTCTCTTTATTTCCCCCCACTCTCTGGCCATAAATCTCCTTAAAAAAAACAATAAAAAAAACAATCCCCCCAAATAAACGAACACCCTAACAAACAAACAAGCCTACAAGTAAACAAGCAACCAGTCAAAGGAAAGAAATGTATTGGAGACAGAATTCCTGCAATAATCATTCCCGTTTAATAACTTTTATCAAGATATATATTATTATATTTTTATTTATAATTTTTGTTTCAGAACCACTCCGTCGATACATACAGGCAAACATGCTTACTAACATTATAAAACACTTACTTTGGACTCGCAGTTTGAAAATACAATTCTTATATTTAGAGTTGTACATAACCCCAACTGACCTTATTTGACAAAAATTATATTTTATGACCGAGTAGAATATGGGTTTTCTTGGCCAAATTCGACAAATGAAATCTCAACTTCATTTCCATGCGTTCGAACTAAAGCTGTATAGCCTCTCCATTTTGTTACTGCGTTTTAAATTTAGAATTCGGCCTTTCAACTTCGTTTTGAGTAGAGTCAAAATTCCTTTAGCACTCTGTTCAATAGCGTATCGTCATTCTTTTCGTGACACACACCCCTCGAGGAGCGACTGCGAATTTGAATGCTGCTTTGATGAATCGTTAAATTGAATGATTATTTTGATTGTTAAATCGAATGACGCAACATTACATTAATTTGACATAATCATAAAACGAAATCGAATGACCCTTTTCAGTAGCATTCGATTTCGCGCGAAATAGAATAGCTTGGTGGTTAAAGGCAGTGGACACTTTTAGTAATTGTCACAGACTAGCCTTCACAGTTGGTGTATCTCAACATATGCATAAAATAACAAACCTGTGAAAATTTGAGCTCAATCGGTCGTCGAACTTGCGAGATATGAATGAAAGAAAGAAAAAGCCTTGTCACACGAAGTTGTGTGCGTTTAGATGGTTGATTTCAAGACCTCAATCTGAGGTCTCGAAATCAAATTCGTGGAAAATTATTTCCTTCTCGAAAACTATGGCACTTCAGAGGGTGCCGTTTCTCACAATGTTTTATACCATCAACCTCTTCCCATTACTCGTTACCAAGTAAGGTTTTATGGTAATAATTATTTTGAGTAATTACCAAAAGTGTCCACTGCCTTTAAATTGGCTGCTCATATTCCGAATTTGACCGAAAAAAACTATAGTAAAACTTTGCAGTTTTTTCCCCCAATCTACTCTTGTTCAACCTGTGCATGATTAATCTTAAACAAAAATCTAGGTTGATGGCGCTTGATTGACTTTAACCTGAAGACGATCAGAGCATACTGATCAAAACGTTTAGTCGTTAAAGGGTCTATGTACTTTTTGTAGGACAAAAAAAACACAATGTTACAGATCTACACCATACTTACACGGTTTGAAGATAATGATAGCAGAAAGCTTCCCTGAAAATATTTCTTGATGAGGTGCTGTAGTTTTTGAGAAATGAGTAAAACAATGTCATGAAAATAGTGTACGTCTCACTGATCATGAGAAGAAAACTATTTTATCATGTAAAAACGTATTTTCATGACATTGTTTGACTCATTTCTCAACAATACAGTACCTCAGGAACTTATACTTCAAAGTACGCTTTCTACTGTAAATCTGTGCACACGGGTTTTGTGTTTCAAAAAGTACCAAAATCATTTAACCACCGGCTCCATTTTCAGACTGACATTGCGTTTAAACCTCTTATAGTTTTACTTTCACCATAACAAGTTTCAAATCTTACCAACTTTTGCCTCGCACAATATTGAGAGCCAAAAATGAAACGTCAATCAGTTTTTTACTGCCATCTACTAATAAAAAAAAAAAAAAAAAAAAAAAAAAAAAAAAAAATTAGCTCCCCTCTCTCTACCTCTCGACCTCTCTCTCTGTCTCTCTTTGTCTCACTTTGTTCTATCTTTCTAATCAACCGTTTTATTAAATACACTGGACACTACTGGTATTATTGTCAAAGACCAATCTTCCCACTTGGTGTATCTCAACACAATGCATAACAAAACAAACCTGTAAAAATTTGAGCACATATGGTCGTCGAAGTAGCGAGATAATAATAGAAGGAAAAAAACACCCTTGTCCACACGAAGTTGGACAAGGGTGCTTTAAGATATGCTTTCAGATGCTTGATTTCGAGACCTTAAAATCTAAATCTGAGGTCTCGAAACCAAATTCATGTAAAATTACTTCTTTCTTGAAAACTACTTCACTTCAGAGGGAGCCGTTTCTCACAACGTGTTATACTAACAAACTCTCCCCATTACTCGTTACCAAGTATAAGGTGTTATGCTAATAATTATTTTGAGTTATTACCAATAGTGTCTACTGCCTTTAACACATACATTTCTTGGGTGCCTTTTCAACATTGAATTTATATGCTCATTGTACTCTAAATTACCCCCTGCTAATAATATTGGACTTAAACATTCCAGAAATATTCTTACATAATAGTGGACAGAAAACTGGATATTTATTTATGTGTAAAGATATATTATATAGTAAAATATAGGAACCAACATGACTTTCATTTAAAATACAAATTATAAGATAAATTGCAAATTTTGATATCGGTAACAATCAACAAGAAGTAATAACAACAGTAAGCTTGCGGGTACAACCAATTAAATAAATATTGTGGGAGTGTTGGCTTTGAAAAAAAAAAAAAAAAAAAAAAAAAAAAAAACTGGTGTGGTATCGACGTTTCGAACAGACTCTGCTCGTCTTCAACCTGCAAGTTTATTATTTTTACTGCTTATTTTTCTCACCGTAAACAAAAAACGTCGAATAAAACTGTTGGGCATAATAAAATGGTGTTCCCTTTTAAAGGAACACGTTGCCTTGGATCGGTCAAGTTGGTATATTAAAGGCGATTATAACCGTTGTTTAATATAGAATGCATATTATGGTTGGAAAGATGTTTTAAAAGTATAGAAAACAATGATCCACACAAAAATGCCTCGAAAATGCGTGGTTCTGCTTTTACCTCTTACTAATACGGTCGACCATTTATGGGAGTCCCATAAATGGCCGACCGTGTTAGTTAACAAAGCAAAAGGAAAACCCCGCGATTTCGTAGCAAATGTGTGTGGATCATTGTATTCTACTTTTAAACCATCTTTCCAACCAATGCATTTGATAAGATCCGATCCAAGGCTACGTGTAACTCTATGTTTGACCTTAACATAAAACCACCTTCGATAAGAACTTTTTTTAATTTCCTCTTGCATAATATGGAAAAGCTAGATAAAGTAGCGATCTATTTACACTATTGACTCTCTCTCACATTTTCACACAACTGGAAATATTTAGTGATAGTTAAAGGCACTTTGCAGAGCCATGAAACATGTTATAATACATTATGTTACATGCTATATACAGAATTCACTAGCACTCAACTGATACTTTAAGATAAATGCATACGGTTGCATAATAATAATCCTGAATCGTATGCGACACACTTTAAGTCTGCTTGATTAGTTAAGAACTGATCAGGTGGTGTTGACCACTGGTGACATCACCACTACTCAGGGTGCACCCCATCACTAAATAAAATCCAATATATAATACGGTGCAATATGCCAAATATTTACAAATGCAAGAAATATACCTAGAAGTCTCACAGCTTTTTACGGTAGAGGGGTAATTATTTTGTTTACTCATGAACCGTCTGTTTCATTTAAAAGGGGGAGGCCCTGGGCCCGTCAAGAAATGTCTAAAATAGAATATGTTGAGTGCCCACAGCAATTTAAGGCAGTGGACACTATTGGTAATTACTCAAAATAGTTATTAGCATAAAACCGTTCTTGGTGACGAGTAATGGGAAGATGTTGATGGTATAAAACATTGTGATAAACGGCTCCCTCTGAAGTGCCATGTGCCATAGTTTTCGAGAAAGAAGTAATTCTCCATTACATTTTATTTCGAGAACTCAAGTTTAGAGCTTGAGGTCTCGAAATCAACCATCTAAACGCACACAACTTCGTGTGACAAGGGTGTTTTTTTCTTTCATTATTATCTCGCAAGTTCGATGACCGATTGAGCTCAAATTTTCACAGGTTTGCAATTTTATGCATATGTTGAGATACACCAACTGTGAAGGCTAGTTTGGACAATTACCAATAGTGTCCACTGCCTTTAATAATGAGCTCCACGCTGTTTTCTCCTTTTCTAATAACAACCACATCCCGTCGAACTCGAACCCATTACGTTCTGACAAAAATAGTGTAGTCTTGTTCCAAGACGTTGTTATTCACACTATCACTCAACTATCACAATCCTCTGCTCGCCCCCTCCTCGCCATGCACATTACTATCGTCTTGCAACAAGGCTACATTTTTAGAACAAGGTTTGGAAATGAGATCACTCTATTTTCCACTTGTGTACAAGAATAATATATTCATAAGTGTTCAAGAAATTTGTGTTAAGCACGCCGATATTTATTTTCTTTCGAAGTTACATCGGCGTGGTGGTTTAAGCATCGAACATAAACCACAAAGTGTTCATGTAAATGTACGACTTCGGTCATTCCGCGAAAATTACGTCTTTCGCAAAATTGCAGAAATTATGAATAATTATTTCCGAAAATAAAAAACGTGATTATTAGAGTTTTGGAGCACATACTTTGAAGCCACCGTACGTTTGCCGTTGAGTAGCATAACACGAGTACATTGCACATGATATAAACTTTAATGTTGAACGATGTTTTTCAATGTTTACAAAATATTAACGAAATAGCAAAGTAAGTTAGTATACTTTAGTTTTATAATAAATAACATGCTGTACATAATTGCAATATATATATTTATATATATATCAAATAATAAACCACAAGGGAAACTGACTTTATATTTATATATATATATATATACTAAAATACAGCATCTTACAATCCCTACAAAATCGATTAAAGTAACACTTTAACAAAAAGGAAACATGCGATTTTTAAGTAATGAATTACGGGTAAAAGTATTATGTTCGACTACTTTGTATACATGTATTTCGCAAATGCTTCTTGATCGCTGCAATAGATTCAAGTTGAACATTATTGGGCGGGTAGTTTCACTCACGTTGAAATCCACTCATTAGACATAATTTCTGTATTTTCTTTTATATATTCTTCTTTTTTCTATACTCGTCTTTCAGTGTTTCCAGAAGCACATACTGTCTTCCTGCTATGCTTTTTGTCTTTTTGTTATTTTGTTGTGTACAGCTCTGTGGTACTTTCCCTGTTAGTTAGAGCGCTTTATAAATACCTTGTATTTAATATTATTATTATTGTTATTATTATTATTATTAATGAATGAAACGGTATTGTCGTCTAGTACCTGAGTCAACATCTCTTGATGTGTGCAGTATTATATAATCCCAGACATTAAACTAATGCTTTTATGGGAGAACCTGGCTGTTGCCAGCTTGTTGTGAGTTCCCTTGACTTATGTCAAGGGAACTCATTCTAAACAAGCAAAACAGACAAATCAACAAATATATACACACACATAAACAACACTAAAAAATAAAAATAAAACGTACGAAAAAACGAACTTCAATGGGAGACTTTTTGAAAGCTCTGCCACTAGAGGGCAGCAGACCTACCAGGTAAGGGTGCACAACTCCTATAGCAAACAATGGTAAATGGTAAAAATTCAAAAATACTCAAAAAATATTTAAAAGTCTCTCAGCCTCTTGAAAATTAAATCAGATACATTGTCATACAACTAAACTTCAGATTTCTTCTCAATTTTTGGTAGGTCAGCATTTTGGAATTTTTGCTAATTACCCTAGAAGAAACACTCCCAAAAACTCATGCACACCGCTTGTTATCCTTGGGGAACTCGTGTCCAGTACGTCCTGTTCCAGAACAGTTTGGTTTATGCTGGCATTGTGTTATGAAAAACAAAGTACAGTTTGGCTAAATCTAAATAAAAAATCAAAAACACGCATAACACAAGGTATTTGCTGTCAGTGACCGTCACTCATGCTTCTCCTATTCCTAAGTTGTTGACATTACCCGGTGAAGAGCGCCCTCTCTTGGTGATTGGCAGATAGTCTAAAGTTTCCCATTGGCATGTGTGCGTAATCATTTAGTGCTTGGCCAGGGCCCAATTTCATGGCTCTGCTTACCGTAAGTACAGAATCGGCGCTTACGGAAGCAGGGGAATTCTGTGCTTACGGCAAGCGTATTTCACGGGTTAGCGGCGAAGTTTGGCTTCTACGCGTGCGTACTCCCCGTTACTAGGCATTCTAGGCTTACGAGGCGCGCAGAAATTCGGCACTTGCACGTAAGCGACGAATCGCGATCGTAAGCGCATAATTCGGCGGTAAGCAGATCCATAAAATTGGGCCCAGATTGTCTTCGTACTAGTGTCACACTCCCCGCTTGTTCTGACCAAAAGAGGGCGGTGTTTTATATTAATGACTGGCTATGTTTTAATGTCTCTCAAAATCTTGTCTAAACTATGATATGACATGTTTACAAGAGAGCCAAAGAGCCTTAGGTGCCATCAGGCGCAATTTACATACACATCGCAGATCAATGAAAAATACATTAATTTTAGGAGAACGCACTGTGTAAAGTTTGTCTGCATTTGTGATATGAAGATTGGCTTGGATGGCTTATAACTATAAAACCACACAAACGTCAGTGAGTGAGGACTCGCCACCCCCCCCCCCCTCCGATGAAAAAAAAGCAAGAGCAAGAATAAAGTCAAGGTGCTGCATTGTTTCCGAATCACAGGCGGCTGTTTCCAGTCAAGTTCCTGCGACATTTAAATAAAACAGACGGCTGTTTCCATTCAATGTGCTGCGATATGTCAACAAAACAGACGGCTGTTTCCAGTCAAGGTGCTGCAATATTTCAACAAAACAGACGGCTGTGTCTTGTCAATGTGCTGCAGTATTTCCATAACACAGACGGCTGTTTCCAGTCAAAAGGGCCAATAACTGTTTTATCCTCCCGATTGGTGCCTAACCAGTGGAGCACCATCCCATGTGACATTCAACGACATTGGCTCTCTAATTACTTCATGATCATGACGTCACTGAGTGTAATGGCGTCCACGTGTAGATGTTAAGAGGAGGTTGTAAGCTTGCCAAAACAGTGCTCCGTGCCAACGTCACGATCTGCGGTGCATTTGTAACGTTTTTCCGTCGGTTTACGTCTTTGATGACGTCAACAAAGTCCATTGGGACCGCGCATCCCTTGAGAGCCTCTGCAGTTTGTTATATGCATGTGTCTACAGCTGACAGGCTTTGACGGGGCTTCGTTTGGTTTGTCCTTCATTGTCGAATAGAAGATAATTGCAGCAACGACCTACACTTCCATTGCTAAGAAGACCCCTGTGTTATACCTAAGGTATCCGTTTCCATGACGTTATTACGGTCGTGCTCTCGTCCTCCCGGCGACGAATAGTTCATACGAATACACTGCGTGTATCCCGCACCCTTCTTCTTACGCTTGGACCACATTTCCGAGATGGTGTAGAGGTAGGGATTCAGGGAGGAGTTGATGGGGAGGATAAAGACCACAGTCCAGGCGTAGAGTTCATCAGGCACGATGATGGTCCCGCTCTGGGTGAGAATGCCCATGATTATGATGGGCATCCAGCAGCAGAAGTCCGTACCGACAACCAGAGCCATCCGGGTGGCAAGCTTGACCTCCCGGGAGAAGCTCGCACTCCGTTGGGACTTGGCCCCGGAGGAGGTGCCGTTGCAGGGCTTCCTGGCCATGGTGCCGCGCTGGGCGACGCTTCGCGACGAACGCCGCACTATGACGAAGATCGCCACGTAGCAGATTAGCACAACGACGAAGCAGAAGAAGTTGAGCCCGATATAGAGAAAGACGGAGAAGACCCATGCGGGCTTTTTTTTGGGCACGAAGGTCTTGTAGCCGTACGTTCCCGTCTCACGGTTATAGATCCACGAGTAGGTGCCATTGACCGGGCTGGTGATAAGAGGCAGGCCGACACAAACGTCCGACAGACCGTAGATGGACGACGATGAACTCGCCACGATTGTCCCGGTCAAGCTCAAAGCGAACGCAATGATCCACGCCACGGCGATGTAAACGCGCACGGAGCGTATCTCCAGCTTGAAACGGCTGAAGGGGAATGCTATACTCACAAATCTATCCAGACTGATTAGCATGACAAGAAAGACGCTTGCCTCAGCTGAGAGCATGGACAATAGACCTATTGTCTTACACCAGCCACCGGATCGCCACCTCTCGGCATGCAGAAAATAGTTCCCGCTGAAGTACGAGTCTGCAACTCCTATACCGATCATGTACAAACCCATCAAGGCGTCTGAGATAGCGAGGTGGGTGATGAGGAAACCCTGGACGGTTACGTCGCGTCGACGTTTCTTCGTGGCCCGTTTGCCGATGACGAAGATGTTGCCCAAGATGGCGCTGATGCCGAGCAGCCATATTGCGATCCTCAGGACGTAGTTTGGCATGAGACGCTCGCAGGACGAGAAGGACTTTATCGGCCCGATACATGATGCATTCCACGCAGGGTCGAGTAGACAACATAGGCGGTAGTCACTCGTAGAGCTGCATGCCAAATACAAATGTGGGAACGTATATATTTAGGTGGAAAGTGTTAAACACAAGACATTTCAAAGATACCTGAGAATACACAAGACAATACATTAGATACCCTGAGAATACTCGAGACATGTTTTAATACCCTTGGAATACAAATTACGGTGGTTTATTAGAGCGAGGGCGCCCTCTTGTATTTATTTTGAATAAAGAACCAGTGGGGACGTGTTTTGTTACACAACCAATGTTTCAAACAATGAGATAACGAAATAACATTATAGGTTTTCCTGGTCAAATTCGACACAAATGGGCAACCAATTTCATGTTCATGCGTTCGAATTAAAGCTGTTTTGCGGCATTCAAGTTTCTTTAGCACTCTGTTAAACTTAGCGTTTCGTCTATCTTTTTCGTGACACACACGCCTCAAAAAACGTCTGCGAATTTAAATGCTGCTTCGATGAATTAATAAATTGATCTGTTATTTTGTTAAATCGAATGACGCAACCCTACATTTGACTAACCGTAAAACGAAATCGAATGACCCTTTTCAGTAGCATACGATTTCGTGCGAAATAGACTAGCTTGGTGGTTAAATTGGCTGCTCATTTACCGAAATTGACCGAGAAAACCTATGTTATCGACTAGTTAATTGTTCCATTTTCATGTCAAAACAATCAAACAGAACATTTTTCAGTTGTATGAGAAACTTCGTTCAGCCTGTTCCGCTGTGTGAACGCAACCCATAATCATTGTTTACAATCCCTGGGGGTCTTTAGTTTGAGTTTAGTTTTATTAGACTTTACACTGGCATACAAATATAAATATACAAATCGATACATATTTATAGAAACAAAGAAGCAAAGTAGCTAAAAAAATACCAAACCAGTGAGTGGCGAGGAGAAACGGGTGACCAGCACCTCTACAAAGCCGTCCTGCCACAATTAGAATGTCCCCCGAAACCCACACCACAGTTGAAAACCACCCATCCCATTGTAAAACAAGGGGGAAGGGGGGGGGGCGCTTGAAGGCGGGACTGACAATTGTAGACGACAACAACAGCAATGACAATGTGACACCTAAGTGCAAACATCATCAGCTGAAAAGTCAAACTCCAATTTGTACCTGTAAAACCGAAACTGGTAATTACCCTTAGCCTCTTGATATAATGGAGTGTTATTTCTAAGTAGCAACCAAAGATTTGTTGTTTAAAAAAAATCCTTCAGACCCATCAGACGAGAACAAAATCCGATAAAGCCATTATACACTTTCGGCACAGAAAAAAAAAACGTTGACAGATTTTAACAAATAACTTACAAGTTGTACAGAAGGTAATGGTGAAAGACTTCTTTTGAAATATTATTCCATGAAATGCTATACTTTTCAAGAAAACATTAAAACAATTATCAATTCTCGTTGTCGAGAATTACGGATTTATTTTAAACACATGTCATTGCACGGCGAAACGTGCGGAAACAAGGTAGGGTTTTCCCCGTTATTTTCTCCCGACTCCGATGACCGATTGAGCCTAAACTTTCACAGGTTTGTTAATATTTGTTATATAAGTTGTGGTACACGAAGTGTGGGCCTTTGGACAATACTGTTTACCGAAAGTGTCCACTGGCTTTAATCAAGAAGATGGAAAATCATTCACATTGGAGCAAACTTGTGACTGTTGACTATAAGTGTACGAATAGTGTAACGTAAAACAACTATCAGCAAGAGGATTATACTTACAGTGAAGACAGGTTGTTAATTCCATTAAGCATTCCCTGGCTTGGGGATTTCAGCTCAGCTTGAAGAATATTCCTAACAAAAGAGGAGCATAATACAAACAATCAGATTAACAGAAGACAGAATGAACACATTGAAATAATATAAGTGTCGGTACTACACAAATTCAAGGACGTTTGACGTGCGACAAATGACCCCGTAGGCTTACGTTAGGGACATATATATATTAAAGTTGCATGGTCAGATTTTGAAAGACAGATTTTTTTTAATAAATGTAATTTTTTAATTAGCGTCGGAATTGACTGCTTGCGCACAGTGACTATGGCCGATTTGCTGACAGGGTCCACTCTTTGAAAATCCGTCACCGAGGGACATGTTTGATTGACAACATCCCTGCGGTACTTTCTCATCTTTTCAGGTTTTAAGGGTTTATTAAAAACCTTTGTTGAACGTGTTTTCGTTTATTTCTCACCCCCTCTCTTTCTCTCTTTTCGTTTGACGTGTATTGTTCAGTTTTCAGCATGCTGAAAGTAAGCTTTTGTATAAAAATTTATCGTGTCAAAATAATGAAAAATGCGCTATATGCACCAGAAACTTGCATTAAACGGAACCGCAGCGTTTAAAGTATTTTCACCTCTGGCATTAAAGGTGTGTAGTACAGTAAATATGGTTTACTCATACCACAAAATACGAGTAGTGGGGAGAGGTTGATAGTATAACACATTGTGAGAAACGGCTCCCTCTGAAGTGACGTAGTTTTCGAGAAATAGTAATTTTCCATGAATTTGATTTTGAGACATTTATAATTTAAGGTCTCGAAATCAAGCATATGAAAGCACACAACTTCGTGTGACGATGGTGTGGCAAGTTTTTTTTTCTGTCCTTTATTAACATCTCGCAACTTCGACGACCGATTGAGCTAAAACTTTCACAGGTTTGTTATTTGATGCATGTGTTGAGATACAGCAAGTGAGAATACTGGTCTTTGACAATTACCAATAGTGTCCAGTGTATTTAAGTGTTAACAAAAATGTGCAACAAACCTTCATTCCAGCGAAAATATAAGCAAACCCGCGGTTTCGATCGCCTATTTTTCCTTTAAAAGCCACGTACATAAACTAAGTTCACTTTAAAATAAAAAGGATAAATTAATGATATAAGTTTTCTCGGTCAATTTCGGCAAACGAGCAGCCAATTTAACCACCAAGCTATTCTATTTCGCGCGAAATCAAAGACTACTGCATTGGATAATTCGTTGCGTCATTCGATTTAACAAAATAATCTTTCAATTTAACAATTCATCAAAGCAGCATTTAAATTTCCAGACGCTTCTTGAGGCGTGTGTGTCACGAAATAAATAATGTCGTTACGCTAAATTGAACAGAGTGCTTAAGGAATTTGACTCGACTCAAAACGAAATTGAATGGCCGAATTCTGAATTTGAAAGGCAGTAACAATTTGAGAGGCAAAACAGCTTTAAAGGCAGTGGACACTATTAGTATTTACTCAAAATAATTATCAGCATAAAACTTCACTTGGTAGCAAGTAATGGGGAGAGGTTGATGGTATAAAACATTGTGAGAAACATCTCCCTTTGAAGTGAAGTATAGTTTTCGAGAAAGAAGTAGTTTTTTTACTAATTTGATTTCGAGACCTCAGATTTAGAATTTGAGGTCTCCAAATCAAGCATCTGAAAGCACACATCTTCGTGTGACAATTATTTTTTTTTTTTTCATCTTTCATAATTATCTCGCAACTCCGACGACCAATCGGGCTCACATTTTCACAGGTTTGTTATTTTATGCATATGTTGAGATACACAAAGTGTGAAGACTGGTTTTTGACAATTACCAATAGTGTCCAGTGTCTTTAAAAGCCACGTACATAAACTAAGTTCACTTTCAAATAAAAAAGGATAAATTAATAATAGTAAGGAAACTATGACTCACAGAGTAAGAAGATTGGGGAGTCCTTGGAACGAACGAGGCTCTATGTGCTCCAAGTGAACGTTTGCCATCTGCCTAAATTATGTGATTAATATAGAAAACTGATTAACATTTATCAATCCAATTAATTATAACAATTGGCGTCGTCAAACGTAGTTACCACTGCAATGGAATTGTGTAGTTGTATGCCTCTTTTTTTCAAGATGTACAGTCAACAATGTCTTAATCCAAGAAAACAAGACACGCTGAATCGTCAACGCTTTTAAAAAAAAACTCCCAGGTCTCAGATGTTCTGACCATACTTCTGGGTCGATGTCACCTGGATCATTCACCGGGAAAGCTCACAGTTGGCCAGGATCCCCTAGGATTAGGACAACTTCTGACACGGGAGTTTTTAAACAGTTTGAATCCGTAATAACTGCATTTTTTTTCCATTTAAAGGATTTGGGTACTTTTTCAAAATATCCATAGATTTGTATAAACTTACAGGGTTTGAAGATAATGATAGTGGAAAGCTTCCCTTCAAATGTTACTTACTGAGGTGCTGTAGTTTTTGAGAAATGAGTAAAACAATGTCATGAAAATACGTTTATAAATGATTTTTCAAGGGAA
Source organism: Asterias amurensis (assembly GCF_032118995.1). Classification (NCBI taxonomy): domain Eukaryota; kingdom Metazoa; phylum Echinodermata; class Asteroidea; order Forcipulatida; family Asteriidae; genus Asterias; species Asterias amurensis. The sequence continues at coordinate 14,466,169 of NC_092664.1, read as the reverse complement.
GCTTTCTACTATCATTATCTTCAAACTGTGTAGGTTTAGTGTAAATCTGTGGACATTGTGTTTTTTGTCCTACAAAAAGTTACATAGACCCTTTAATTCCAAATGTACTAATGTCTCTTACAAAACAACGTTTTGCAATATGTGCATGCTCAGAAATACAATAAAAATGTACCTGGTAAAAACGCTGCCATTTAAAGTTCCAAAGTCTTTCAATAAACAGTAAACAACCACAACATCAACAACAACAACAACAATTCAAACCAACAATGAAAAAACAAAACAAACAAAAAAACACAAATACCCCAACAAACAAAGAAACATCAAAACCAACAAACAAATAAAGAACAAACAAACAAAGAGCAAACAAAAAACATACGTTCTTTTTTAGGATTGTTGTTAAACATATAATTGTATAAAACTGTGCCTATTTTGTTGTGATTTAGGGCCTACAGTTATAGAACATAGCGCCCTCTTTTGCAAGGACTTTTCTTCCTTAAAATCAATGACGATAAATGTACTTACAAGATTTGTAGATTGGGCATTCCAGAAAACGTACCTGCCCTCAGCTCAGAAAAACTGTTGTTCCCTAAATCTCTGTCAAAAGAAGTGGGAAAAGAAATCGTTTTCTTTTTAAGTAAAGCTAAAACAGTGAATCTTTAGGGGAGGACAGGCCCTTTACATCTGGAATTTACTCTAGACATTAAAACAAACACTTACTTTGTCCGGCTGTTAATAATGTAAAGCATTTTTGAGAAATAATTCCCCGTAAAAATATGTGGTTTAAGAGAGATGAGTAACGTTGCTGTGATATTCGGAATCAATGTACCACAAAACGATACCACCTGTTGAAGTGAACTTTTTCATGTTAGTTTCAATTGTATCATTTACATTCCTATGGATATAAATCAATTGAAAGGGTAACAAAAAAATGTTTTAACCCTCAATTTTCTTTTACATTTTTGTTTTAATAATTAATGTCTGCAGAACCTTAGAAGAGAATGCAATTCCAAGAAGATGTAAATAAAGAGTTTTTTTTTTTTCGGATCAGTGCGATGTTGGTTCTTTGCTACAGCTACCCTTAAGACGGTAAGTGTAATTTGATTCGATTTCATTAAAGGGGCACTGTCGTTGTGTTTGCAGCGAGTCTGTGGCCAGACTTGACAGCGGTATCTCTCTAGCTGCAAACACAAACCCGGTGTAGAAGACAGTGCCCTTTAAAGCTTTTGTTTGTGTTTGTTCGTTCGTTGGTTTGTTTAGACGAAGTCCACGTCAATCGAACTCCCTCAATACACAAAACTAGGAACAGTAAATTTCGGTAGGATTCGAACCCATAACCTTGTTATTGAAAGTCCTTTCATAGAGCTGCTTATGCACAAAAAGTAGCTAAGCACAACAAAATATGCTTACAAGTATAAGGGTAGCCTGCAAATTGTTGCTTGTCAGAAATTGTTTAAAGATGCTATGTCAGATTTTTTGCCCCAAACATAAAAAATAAAATTTTTTTTTGAGTGAATGGTATTTCTAAGAGTATCACGCGCTCTAACGAAAACAAGTTTAACTTTTACTTTTAATGGTTAGGAACCATGACAAACATTTAAAAGGTTTCTTATAAAACACATAAGTATTGGTTACGTGATATGTTGTCGGGATCCCGACAAAATCTAATTTTGAGCACTTTATTTCACTGCTACTATTAATTGGCGGACTTTTTCGAGCAATGGCTCAAATAAAAGCTTGTAACTTTGTCGACCCCCATCAAAATACCTATTGAATTTTAAATCAATATCTTGGGGTCAAATCGGCCAAAAATCTGACAGCATCTTTAAGCAATTTGCTTTTTCAAGCAGCTCAATGAAGTTGGACCAAGCGTAGGTACCGGTCAATGCGCGTGTTTCAGTAAGAACTGGTTGAGAGTTCATTGTTCCACGTCCAGACAATCAGACTATGTCAAAGACGACCGTGCCCCTTTAAGCTCGCAAAGCATTATTTAAACACTCGAATCAAAATGGAAAAAGAAAAAAAAAAGAAAGAAAAAAAAAAAACAGTTCCGGACATTTTAGAGTGTGTGTGAAATTGTGATGTTCGCTTGGGCAGTCAACTTGGAGTATACACATCTGTTGTTTTGTTACCATTTGCAGCCCTACGGTTTGTTTGCATTCAGCTGCCACTAACAAATATTGATCCTCGTTATAGGACACATAATATCCCAGCCAGGGGAGGATAGCTTCATCCTCCTCGCTACCCTGTTTTCTTATCAGATGGTGGTAAACCTCTCCTTAAAGAGGGGTCATCGATAGTTGGAATGAGACACTGAACGAAATCTGGCATGTTGTCTTAAGAAATGTAGTATTGAACAAGCAGTGCTTAGGAAATGTCATACTTCAGCTACTTGAGCGAGGGATGTTTTAGGGGAATTACTATTGTTTTTTTTGTGTGTTTTTAATCGCGTGTTTGTTTATCATTTAAAAGTATTTATTTATTTTTTAACTTTTTTGAACAATTTTCAGATTCAAATTTGTACAGTCACTTCAAAAAATAAAGCAAAAATTGTCATGGTTTTTAAAAAACTAGAAACACTTCTGTCGTTGACGGCGTGCGTCAAAATGGCAGCACTTCGACGTCATGTGTGGGAGTTTTATTTGTTATACAAATTGGAGCTCCCACGTAGGCCTAATATGTAACATGTCTGGTGACGTATATAAACAATTGTCTTTTTTGCGAATCTTTAGTCTCAACGCTCAAATGAACTCGATTTCCGTTCTGATTGAAGACGTTTGAATGGCTTTTCTGTGGCCGTTTTCGTTCAAGTAGGTCCTTCAAAAAATTTACACGTCATGATAAATCATGTCATAAACAAAACGTTCACAATTATTTGGTAACACCATGTGTGTGTCTACTTGCCAGGTAGAGTTTGTTCTTGAAAGGGAAGGTACACGTTTGGTAATTACTCAAAACAAATATTTACTTAAAAACTGACTTGGTAACTAGCATTGGAGAGCTGTTGATAGTATAAAACATTGTGGGAAACGACTCCCTCTGAAGTAACGTAGTTTTTGAGAAAGTGGTAATTTCTCACTGAAATAATAAAAGAGTTCTAGCTAGAAGTCTTTTTAATAATCTTATCTGAAAGCACACAATTTCGTCCAACAAGGGTGTTTTTTCTTTCATCATTTTTTTCCAACTTCGATGACCAAATTTTCACAGGCTTGTTATTTTATGGTTATTATGGGATTCACCAAGTGAGAAGAATGGTCTTTGACAATTACCAAACATGTACCTTCCCTTTAAAGAACTGTTTTACTATATTTTATCCTATAACTGCGGAGTACATTTATCGCATTGTTCGCAACCTGGCAAGTAGATACACACAGGTGTTACCGCAAACCAGATATTTATTGATACCTTTCCATGCAATTCCTCAAATCATTTAAGGACATCCTAAAGGGTCTAGGTACTTTTGTGGGAAAACAAAAATTCCCACAGATTTACATTAAACTTACACAGTTTGGAGATAATGGTAGCAGAAAGCTTCCCTGAAAATATTACATGTAACTGCCGAGGTGCTGTAGTTTTTTAGAAATGAGTAAAACAATGCCATGAAAATAATTTTCGTCTCAGTGATCATGAGACGAAAATTATTTTAGCATGTAAGAACGTATTTCCATGACAATGTTTCACTGATTTCTCAAAAACTTTAGCACCTCAGCAACTAATATTTTAAGGTACGCTTTCTACTATATCATCATCTTCAAACGGTGTAATTTTAATGTAAATCTGTGGACTTTGTGTTACAAAACATTTTACCAAGTTATTCTAAAAAAAAAAACACGCATAATTATTCTTTATGACCCTCGGCTACAGATACCCTTGAGATGATTGGTGTGATTTGATTTCAGTAAGCTCGCAGTGCTAGAACAAGCCCAAATTAAGTCATGCTGTTTAAGTGTACGTTATACCTTAATAAGTAAATAACTCTAAAAGGCCTCGAAATCAAATTTTCTACCTCGGAAAATATATCCTTTTGAGCTGTTGTAATAATAATAATAATACCAAACATATATAGCACCCTAATCATGCTGGAAAATTATGGGGAAAAGAGAAAAGAAAAACACACAAAATATATTGGGGGTGTGGTGAGGGGGGGGGGTGCAATATTGCAAGTGTTTCTGACTTACAGATATACAATGTTGTCTAGCCCATTAAAAGCACCTGGTTCGATTTCTGTGATATTATTGTTCACAAGGTTCCTGTCATAAAATGGGGGAAAAAACAAGAAAAGAAAGAAAGAAGTGAGTAAATTAAATAATAATTATAACTACCTGCCATTTTATTGAATGAAGTAACATTGTAAACAAACTATACTTTGTAAAAGATGTTAAAATGTACATCGGGAATATAAAACTTGTTTTCCCCCTTCGATGTGCACTGTTTACTCAGTAGTTTCCCTAGTTCTGTGAACATATTTCACAGGCCTATATTACTCGGGTGGGATGGCCTTTGAAAAGCATTACCTGTCAACTGTCAAAATGATATTTTAAAAGACTTAAAACTAAGTACTGTTTAAATAAAACACTTTTGAAACAAAGGTTAGGCTTTCGCAAGTTGAATTTTGAATACAAGCTAAACTTTAAACGCCATGTTGACATACAACAGTAGCAAAAACCTTCTTCGGGGAGAACATTTTCCGAAAAAGGGTATATATTTGTAGGCTTTATGCATAGGTTTGTTGAAAAACAAATATTATTCAAACGAGGTAGTAGCTACACCCTCCGAGAATCAGAAATAATACTGATAAAAATAATTAAATAATAAAAAGGGTTCTCCTCTTTTCTTTTCTTTTTAATCTTGAAAAAAAAAAAAAAAAAAAAAATCCTCCTTTTTTTTGAAACCCAGACGCTAAACATTTTTTTTTTTTTTTTTTTTACACGGTCTAATTGCATGTATGCACAGTGTCTTATTCTGAGTGCGGGGGCGTAGTTTCGTAAACGCTTTGGTAAGCGATGTTCGCTTGGCCAGTCAACTTTTGTAAAATACACCTGGTTTTTTTTTCGTAACAAGTTTCATGTCTACTTCGCAACCAGCTGCAACACACGAAATATTGATCCTCATTATTTTACTTCCAGCAGGCATCATAAAATATGTCCCCACCCCCTCCATGTCTGGTTCACGGTGGTCGTTAACATCTTAAAAAAAAAAGTTTGGAATAGAGAAACTGAGCAAGTCTAGAAAATTTCCCTTCTCTAAGGAAGTGTTAACGTCTTAAGTAGGCATTACGCGCAAAGTTTGAGAACCGTAAAAGAAGTGTTTTGGTCTTGGGGCAATTTTAGAAAGAACAATCAAGAAAAAACAAAACCATGTCCACAATAACAAACAAAAACTTATGCGATGAGACGAGCGAAAGTGCAAGCTGACAAACTACATGACCTCTGATCGGACCAATCATAGCACCTAATGGAAGCTTACGTCACTGCACGCTTATACAATGAAATCATTGGATCTTTACTGTGCTTGTTTCTAGGACAGTAGCCCGTCTTAAAGCCATTGGACACTTTCGGTAAACAGTAATGTTCAAGGCCCACACTTCGTGTATCACAACTTATATATAAAATAACAAACCTGTGAAAATTTAGGCTAAATCGGTCATCGGAGTCGGGAGAAAATAACGGGAAAACCCACCCTTGTTTCCCCACGCTTCGCCGTTTCATAACATGTGTTTAAAATAATTCAGTAATTCTCGCTATCAAGAGTTGATATTGTTTTAATGTTTTCTCAAAAAGTAAAGCATTTCATGGAATAATATTTCAAGATAAGTCTTTCTCCATTACCTTCTGTAAACCCTGTAAATTATTTGAAAATTCGGAACTTTTATTTATTTTTTTCTGTACCGAAAGTGTATCATGGCTTTAATCTTTGCCGATAAAAACAGTGGACCGTTGTTACGGGTAGACATATTTACACATAATAAGAAGAACATTTGGATCAAATTTGGAAATGATTAGTATGTGCAAAGCCGCGTTCACAAAACGCCTACTGTGACTAGCCTATGTTGTGGCTGCGATAGGATAGGCTTAGCTGGTCAAATCGAAATACAGTTCCCAATAATTAACAGTCCTAAAGTTCCTCGGAGAGATTTAGAAAGAGGAATAGCCAGTTTCAAAGCACAACTGTCCGTAAGGAGTAGAGAATTTACCCTACGATGGGTGACACGTATTTTACGGAGTTATGGGTAGGCCTATATGATTGTGTGCTTCAGGCGAGTAGTCCTCTCATGACACTCAGTAGCGACTGCATTTCCTAGGGGGACACAGTATAGGCTACGCTACAACCAATGGGGCATTTTCGAAATCATGCCTTTAGCTGCGTTCAGTACATTTCAATTCGTGCGCTTTTGATGCTCTCAGTGTGGTTGATGGAGCTGATGGGGCCATAATTTCGAAAACATTTGTTTCCAAATTGGACAGATTTTGTTTTCTCTTCTCAGATGTTGACATTTGTTAGCCTCGGGAAAAGCTGTCTCGAGGGACGCAATTTCCTGACACAAAACACGCTAAGTACGGCGGTAAGGCGATGAGATTTTTTCCCCTCATGGTACAAGCAGGAATTGTATTCGGGAAGCAATCAGCGTGTGTCATAAGAAAGATATTGGCTCGAGGGCCATCATAGACCTACCCTTTGAAACAAATACATACATGTATATTATCATACAATAGCAAACGGCTCTCTGGTTGTATACATCTTTATAGATGACAGTTTGTATACAACAATCCGGGCGCCCCCCCCCCCCCCAAAAAAAAAAAAAATAAATAAATAAATAAATAAATAAATAAATAAATAAATAAATAAAAATAAATAAATAAAAAACCGACACTGCAATGATTTGGTAAAAGAGCAGGCCAATCGTAATTTTGACGTAAAGAGCCAATTTCGACGGAAAGGGAAAACGAAACTGCAATGTCATTCGGGAAAAAAATATCGCGGGTGCGCTATTAGTACCTGGGTGCCGCGCGCCATGCTGTGGTGTACCAGTGCCCAGTTTTGTGCACAAAGACACGTGGAAATCGTTTCCCTTTTCTCGTTCTATGGGAACTGCATGTCTTCCTTGACAATCCATGCAATTTCCCCGTATGGCTGCATGATGTACTACATTCCTGCTAAATATTCAAAATTAAGCAGAGAGCGAAATACTAACATTCTGACAAAATACCTTGACGATGTAACGCCTTTTTATTTAGAGATAGTTATGCAGTTTCCGCGTCTATGACACCTTACTTAGCCAAGACAAGCACCATTTTCAAGATAATTCGGTTTCTTTTAAGTTGCAAACCTTTGCGATCAGTGATCTACATTGGTATATCATTGTGTCCTGTTAAGGAAATTGTCTAAGTCGTTGAGGAAAACATCTAAATTCCATAAAGAGTTAAAGGAACATGATTTTCTCGTGTCTTTGTGCACAAAAATAGGCACAGGTATACACCGCAGCAGTGGCGCGCGGTGCCCAACACGTTTGCGTACAATTTAAACATGACTGCCCCTGTCCAACTTTAATCATTGTGTATTATAAAAAATGCTTAATAAATAATAAAAAATAAATAAGTTGTGCAAATAAATTACTAAATAGTGTATAAATAAATAACTAAAGGTAATACAAAATTTAAAAGTTCGAGAAATTTTCCCAAATGTTTCCCTGGTATGTTTTCTCTCACGTTAATGAGGTCATCACTAAACTGAATGTTGACCTTTACAGCCCAAATATGCTTACATAGATTCCAGAGAGTGCAGTCCTTTAAAGACGTCAGGTTGAAGCGTTGATATTGAGTTTTTTACGATAACCCTGTAAATAAAACAAAGGACTCAAACTATAGTTATTATAGCCAAATTGCGGATTCGAAATACCACCTTTCCTCATTACTGAGTGCACTGTAAAAAAAATAATTACGTGAAATTTACGGCACTTACCTGGCACCCTCTGCCAGGTACAGTGCCGTAAACTTTACAGTGGCAAATTTTATATCGCAAAATTTACGGCACTTTACCTGGCAGCTAGGGTGCCAGGGGTCGATTTCACAAAGAATTAGGACTAGTCCTAACTTAGGACTAGTCCTAGGAGATATACAAACTGCATGGATAGTCCTAAGTTAGGACGAGTAACTGGTCCTAACTCGAGATAAGACTAGTCCTAACTCTTTGTGAAATCCACCCCAGGTAAAGTGCCGTTAATTTCGCCCTTTTTTGTTTACAGTGTGTAGTGGCTGGGTAGTCAACCACTTGCACCCCATTGACCTCAGCTGTTGTGGGTTCGGTTTAAACACTTTCGTCAACACCGGGCACACTTTTGGTAATTGTCAAAGACAAGTATCCTGAATTGGTGTACCACAACCTTATGCATAAAAATATTAAACCTGATCTTGAACATTTTGACCCAATTCGTCATTGAATTTGCAATAGAGAGTAATGGAAGAAGAAACCAAAACCTGCTGCACAAATAACCAAGTATTTTGTTTATATAATTTAGTCAATATAAAATTTCAGAGACTGATTTGTCCTTAAAAGAAAATGCAAATGTTGAGAATATGTGATCACAACTTCTAGCTCATTGTGTCCATTATTTTGTCGTACCCCCTTATATCACCTATAAGTACGACCATTTGGCAACTTGGCATTATATTGTTGTTCAGAGTAGGCCAACACTGGTTCAGTCAGGTAACGTCAGGTCCAGGTATTGTCATATTTTTGTCATAACACAATTAAAGACACTGGACACTATCGATCAGGCTTCTTATACCTGGTGTATCTAAACATTATGCACAAAATAACAAACCTGTGAAAATTTGAGCTCAATCGGTCGTCGAAGTTGCAAGATAATAGTGAAATAAAACAAAACGTTGTCACACGAAGTTGTGGGCTTTCACATGCTTGATTTCGAGACCTCAAATTCTAAATCTGTGGTCTCGAAATCAAATTCGTGGAAAAATTACTTCTTTCTCGAAAACTACGTTACTTCAGAGGGAGCCGTTTCTCACAATGTTTTATACTATCAACAGTCCCCCATTACTCGTTACAAAGTAAGGTTTCATGCCAACAATTGTTTTGAGTAATTACCAATAGTGTCCACTGCCTTTGACCATAAGTTATTTAACCCACTTCAGTTCAAGCTGGAAGGGGTAAATCACCAATGAGTGGAATACGCAGTCGCCATTTTACCAGACGATAGGTCAGTTACCTTCTTTTCCTGGTCAAATGAAATTATTTTTCGTTACATTCGTCCTCTCAATTTCTTGTTGACGTCTCCCAAATCAAAAGGGGACCAGCAAAAAAAAAATCATAATCCCTTAAAATTACGAGAAAGTTGTTAGGATACTTTGTCCCAATGGGGTGTCAGAGACTGCCCCGCCCATTAACGAGGGCTGGATTGACAATGCACTTTTAAATGAAAGAGGTAAGACACGAGGGAGGAACGAGATATCAGAAAAAGACGTAGTATGGAATATAAGAGCTTAATTAAGTTAAGTTGATTTGGGATCAAGTGACACGAGAGTTCTCATACAGCATCAAAGTCCAGGGAGAAATCAAGCAGTATGCACCCCAAATTCCCGCGAGTCACACAAACGTTCCTCTTTTCCATAAAAGCACATTTTAATTAGATTAAGTTAAAAGTTGTGGCCGAACAACTTGTCAAAAAAAAAATACTGATGTATTAACGATAAATAGTGAAACGACACAACGGTCATTGACACTGGATTGGCGATCGTTGCTAGATTGAAATAACAATGCCTATCTAGATTGGAATGATGTTTACAAATCTGGTTATTATTGTCTAGGTAAGTTAGTTCCGATTTGTGGGGTTTTAGGTTTTGTTTCAACTTTAGTTTAGTTATGAGGTTAGTATGGGATACAACGTCGATTTTTAGTTTAACGTTTCACTTTAAAGGCCGACAATTTTCAATTTGACTAAAACGATAACGATCACGACGCATAGAAGACGCATTCCATGTTGAATTGCTCTACGCAGAAAACGCACACGCTCATTCAACCAATAGATTGAGTTCTCTTTGCGTCGCGATCGTTATCGTTTTCGTTATCGCTGCAGTGTGACTCGGCCTTTAGGGCAGTGGACACTATTGGGAAATACTCAAAATAATTCTTGGCATAAAACGTTACTTGGTAACGAGTAATAGGGAGCGGTTGATAGTATGAAACATTGTGAGAAACGGCTCCCTCTGAAGTAATGTAGTTTTCGAGAAAGAAGTGATTTTCCACAAATTTGATTTTGAGACCTCAAGTTTGGAATTTGAGGTCTCGAAATCAAGCATCTGAAAGCACACAAGTTCGTGTGACAAGGGTGTTTTATTCTTTCATTATTATCTCGCAACTCCGGTAACCAATTGAGCTCAAATGTTCACAAGTTTGTTATTTTATGCATATATGTTGAGATACAGCAAGTGAGAACACTGGTCTTTGACAATTACCAATAGTGTACCTTCCCTTTGTAAACAGCACATTTGCGAGTTCCGGTTACTCATTAGGCATTGAACCGGTTTTCAACTCATATCTTTATTATTTATCATTTTATTTATAGGTTTTTTGTATGATATATGTTTTTCATTTGCTTTGATTTCAAAACACGACTTTAGGTCGGGCACAAACATTGTTTGGACAAGACTTTCTTTCTGATAAGTTGTCATGGTTTATTGACTGCGTATGGTTACATTTTCTCCATGTTTATGATGAATCAGAATGAGAACAATTTAGGCGGCAACGCATCCTATTGGAAACATTAAACCAACTTGAGCAATCATGTTCGGATGAGTACAATTATTGGGAATGTTCCCCCTGCGTGTTGTATTTCTTAATTCCTAAAAGATAAATTGTCTCGGGGCAGTTGGTTTTCAGATTGAAAATTGATTGCCTTTTTATTTCTATTTCGATCACATCCAGACTGAACAAGTACGTAACAGTCATACATGTGCATCACATCTTAAAGGCACAAAAACCTTCCTAACTTAAAAATAATCTTAGGACTTAGGATGAGTTTTTATCCTGCACTGTAGCACGAAGACATTAAGATTAATTCTAAGTTAGGACGAGTAACTCGTCCTAACTCGAGATAAGACGAGTCCTAACTCTTTGTGAAAATGACCCCTGTACACTATCGGTAACTACTTCAAATTATTGTTAGCATGAAAATGTACTTTGTAACGAGCAAAATAGAGCTGTTGGTAGTGTAACACATTGTGAGTAACAACTCTCTCTCTCTCTCTGAAGTAATGTAGTTTTTTAATTAAACTCGAGACATCAGCCGAGGTCTCAAATTCAGTTAGAGCACCTGAAAGCACACACTTATTTTCTCGCAACTTCGACGACCGATTGAGTTCAAATTTCCACAGGTTTGTTATGTTATGCATATGTTGAGATTAGAGAAGACTGGTCTTCGACAGCAACCAAATGTGTCCAATTTGCCTTTCAAGGCAGTGGACACTATTGGTAGTTACTCAAAATAATTATTAGCATAAAACTTTTTGTCGGTGACGAGTAATGGGGAGAGGTTGTTGGTATAAAACATTGTGAGAAACGGCTCCCTCTGAAGTGCCACAGTTTTCGAGAAAGAAATCATTTTCAACGAATTTGATTTCGAGACCTCAGATTTAGAACTTGAGGTCTCGAAATCAACCATCTAAACGCACACAACTTCGTGTGACTAGGGTGTTTTCTTCTTTCATTATTATCTCGCAAATTTTCACAGGTTTGTTATTTTATGAATATGTTGAGATACAACAAGTGAGAATACTGGTCTTTGACAATTACCGATAGTGTCCAGAGTCTTTAAAGTCACCTGGAAGTGGTATTTTTTCAAAATAAAGCTTTTGTCACTAATATATGTGTTTTGATGAGTGGAATGTGAAAAAACAGTTAACTAAGGTTTAAAAAAATCATTTCTTATGTTATTTACAAATTTAAGAGTAGACCCCGACCCGAGAGGGCGCTGTTCGTGACGTCAATCGAGGCAGACTTTGCCTGTAATGCGTAGAGTAAACACAATTGCAAAGTACATGTACGGACCAAATCTTGAGTTTGTACGTTTCAAAAAAAGAAAAAATTGTTTTTTTCCGGCAATGCCGACCGGGTGTATTGCTGCTGAACGCAGAAAAACACTTTTTGAAATGTACCAACTCACGACTTGGACGTACATGTACTTTGCGTGTGTGTTTACTATACGCATTGCAGGCAAAGTCTGCCTCGATTGACGTTTCTGTTTTCCAGCAAATGCTCTGTCAATGCATATCCCTGTATAGCTCATCTTTAAAGAAACACGTTGCCTTGGATCGGACGAGTTGGTATATAAAAAGCGTTTCAACTGTATGTTATAAAATGCCTATGATTGGAAAGATGTTTTAAAAGTAGAATACAATGATCCACATAAATTTGCCTCGACATTGCGTGGTTTTCCTTTTACTTTGCGAACTAACTCAGTCGGCCATTTATAGGAGTAAACAAATTGACTCCCATAAATGGCCGACCGTGTTAGTCGACGAGGCATGTTTGTGTTGATCATTCTATTTTACTTTTACAACATCTTTCTATAACAAACGGTTACAGACGCTTTTCAAAGACTAATTCGACCGATCTAAGGCAACGTGTTCCTTTAAGTTACAATGCTTAGCATGTCTCTTGATCCAACTGTCCGTGTGATTTTGTTCGTTATTATTTTGATTCTCTAACATCCCAAATCAAAGGGCATCTTGCCACTAGCCAATACTTCCAGAATACGCCTCTTTTTACAAACATCATTTTTCGCTTCTTAATTTGATATTTGTGTTATGCCCCCTGCGTTTTGTTGGATAACTCGATTTACTTCTGCATGTATTGTTTTCTGTTTGATTTACCTTTTCTATTTGGTGTGCTAATACATGTGAATTTAATTTGCACATAGTGGAAATTAATCTCGCTACAAGCCTAGCCTTCAAGAAAACAGCTGTCGCTTTTTACATCTTGTTGGATAACTCCATTTACTTCTGCATGTATATCTCTCTAATTGATTTACCTTTGCTAATACATGTGAGTTTTATTTTCACATAGTAGAAATTCATCTCGCTACAAACCTCTAAGGTTTCAAGAAGATACATCTGCACGAACATCATTTGTCGCCTCTTGCATCTTGTTGGATAACTTCTTTTACTTCTAAATGTATATTTTTCTGTCCGAGTTACGATATCACTTGTTGTGCTAATACATGTGAGTTTGAATTGCGTAGTATAATACATCGTTGCTCGTGTTTGAGTGGAAACGGTAGAAGGTGGTTTAAGTCGACACGGCATGCAGAAAGGGATGTTTAATCCGCTAAAGTTGAGATCGGGTTCACCATCCGTACAGTGACTTTAACCAATGAAGGGCATGGGCGGTAACCCCCCCCCCATCCTCCTCCCGCTCAGAATTTCCACCTCCCCAAATGAGATTGAAAATGCACAAATGAATGTCCCTTCCCCCTTAATGTCAGGAATGGTATTTTAGCTGGTGTCTTTTTCTGGTAGTAAAGTGTCCGGAGCCAACAAGGCTCAGAAGGCCAGTGTTTAGCCCCGGTTTCATTGGCATCAAACAACTAAGAATCATTTATGTTCTTCATAATGCTATTCGATATCAGAGGAAGTGTTGTGGAAGTGTCGTGGCCGAGGAGGTTAAGAGCACCGAATTCAAACTCTGGTGTTTCCGATAAGCAGAGTGTGGGTTTGAATCCCAGCCGTGACACTTGTGTCCTTAAGCAAGATACTTAACCATTGCTTCGTCCTTCGGATGGGACGTAAAGCCGTTGGTCCCACGTGTTGTGTAACGCATGTAAAAGAACCCAGGGCAATTTTCGAAAAGAGAAGGGGTCCGCCCCGGTGTTCCTGGCTGTGGCTGCTGTATGCGCCGTAGCACCTTGTCAACCATTATAAGGTGCTAAATAATTGGGTCTCAGAATTCATCACTGCAATAACCTGTCTTTCTGAAAGTTTGTATATACTCAGCGCCTTGAGTACCTTGTTTGGTAGATACGTGCGCTATATTAATAATAATAAATAATTGTGGCTTTTTATAACGCGCACATGTCCGTCACCCAGTGACGCTCCTGGCGCTGTAACATACAGTATTTCCTGCCAGATGGACCCCCTCCCCCTCCCCTCCCGAGCTCGCCCGCTCGTACCCATTTGTACTCTTTTGTGTGGAGAATCACGATATGATAACGTGCCTTGCTCAATGACACAAGTGCCGCGATGGGAAAGTCCCGGATTCGAACCTACTTTCGAAACTTGGCCAGGGCCCAATTTCATAGCCGTGCTTAGCGGCCGATTTTGTGCTTTTTTTTTGAAACTGTGCAATTTCTATTTCATAGCGCTACTAATCGTAAGCACACGAAAAAGCATGCTAACCTTCCGATGCTTACCCCATGAAAATTAATGACGTCTCAATGCAAATCCACGGTAAAAATGGCCGCCCATTTTTTTCTGCTGACCTGTGAAATACGCCCAAGGCTTAATCACATTTTTTTGCTACAGAAAGCACGCAAATTTGCTTACCGCTAAGCAGCGCTATGAAATTGGGCCCTGGTCAGTAATTAGTCTTATATCAGCATAACGTTGCTGTGCTTATTAGCTAGCTCATGTGCCTAAAACCAAAAGTTCTAAAGATTTGGGCCCATGCAGGATATAGTTATGTGTTCCCTCTGTTGTGCATGCGGTGTCCTCACATGTTTCAGCACTTGTGAGGGCAACAATCTCATCGTTGAACCTTTGTCGTGGCCATCAATAAAAGAGCAGTGCTCGGACTGTAGTGCTCATAAAACGAAAGTGATACTTACAAGTGAGTGAGCGACGTTAATTCTTGAAACGTCCCAGCGTAAATTAGCTCCAAATTGTTGCCCGATAACTCACTGTGAACAAAGATAGAACATGTCGTGAAAAACAGCACCATTTTCATATAAGGTGTTAACACGCAGCTATTTATGACATTTTGATCCCCTTTTGACAGTCAGAAACCCACCAGCAAATCTCACAGTTCACAAGTGTCAGTACAAATGAGGCTATAGTAGTCTTCTTATAGTTTTTGTTTGTCAAACTGTTCGCGAATTTAAGCGCAAGACAACTGCGTTAATAATTTACCTATCCTTTTTTATGAGTCAGGAAAACCCACCGACAAAACAAAATCGTAGAAGTGCCACATAACACAATATTTGAAGACGCAATTATACATTCTTCCTATCGCCTTTTTAAAGTTTTAGTACTGTAAAAAAAAAAAAATAACGGGTCTATGTACTTCTTGTAGAACAATAAACACAATATCTACATATTTACACTAAACTTACACAGTTTGAAGATAATGATAGGAGAAAGCTTCCCTGAAAATATTACTTGCTGAAGTGCTAAGTGAAACAAAGTCATGAAAATAATGTTCGTCTCAGTGATAATGAGACGAAAATTATTTTAGCATTTAAAAACGTATTTCATGACAATGTTTTACTCATTTTCTCAAACACTACAGCACCTCAGCAAATAATATTTCAATGGAAGCTTTCTACTGTCATTACCTTCAAACGGGCTCAGTTTAATGTAAATATGTGGACATTGTGTTGTGTGTACCCAACCCTTAAAGGGAAGGTACACTATTGGTAATTGTCAAAGACCAGTGTTCTCACTTGGTGAATCTCAACATATGGATAAAATAACAAACCTGTGAAAATTTGAGCTCAATTGGTCATCGGAGTTGGGGGAAAATGATGAAAGAAAAAACACCCTTGTTGGACAAATTTGTGTGCTTTTAGATGGGAATTAAAACTGATGCTACTTCAGAGGGAGCCGTTTCTCACAATGTTTTATACTTTCAACAGCTCTCCAATGCTCGTTACCAAGTCAGATTTTAAGTTAATATTTGTTTTGAGTAATTACACGTGTACCTTCCCTTTATTGTAAATCTGTGGACATTGTGTTTTGTGTACCCAAATTCTTTAAAGCAAAAGAAAGAAAGAAAGAAAAAAAAAAACTTACAGCGAGATAAGTGATGTCAGGTCTTGGAACGCTCCTTGTTCTATATACCGGAGTGGTATATCAAATATCATCCTGTTAAGGGAAACAGAGAATTTGACAACAAATGAATAGAGTGACGAAGGAGAACACAAAGAATCAAAATAAAGAATCAAATATCCACCACAAGGGCTTAAAATATTGCAATTTTCTTCCAAACCTTTATATTTGTGTTTTTGTAACACCCTTATAATGTTAAGTGTGATTCTTTGCATGGTTATAATTATGTGACAACACCCATGTTGGCAATTTTAAAACCCCGGATTTTGCAGTCACCCCCCCCCCTTTTCTGACAAAAGAACTTTGTTTAGGTGGCAGGGCTGGTGTCACTTGGTTAATCTTAGTTTGTAATGAGACCCAATGTACACCTATAAAATAAGTAACCTGTGAAGTTTAAAGCAATCGCACAACATTGATAAACAGTCCTAAGGCCCACACTTCGTGTGTCACAACTTATATATAAAATAACAAAACTGTGAAAATTTAGGCTCAATCTGTCATCGGTGTCGGGAGAAAATAATAACGGGAAAACCTACCGTTGTTTCCGCACGTTTCATCGTGTCATGACACGTGTTTAAAATAAATCCGTAATACTCGATAACTGATTGTTCAAAAAGTTTCTCAAAAAAGTAAAGCATTTCCACAAATAATATTTCAAGGGAAGTCTTTCACCGTTACCTTCTGTAAACCATGTAAGTTATTTGTAAATCTCCAAACTTTCTGTTCAGAAAGTGTCCAAAAGCTCACTCGGTCATCGGAGTCACGAGAACTTACAAGAAATCCCCGTAATACGTTTTCGCTGATTTCAAAATTGGCTTTAAGACCCGAGAGATCAAAATTAGTAGTTTGTGTTTTCATTTTCAAACGAAACATATTCTATAGCTTTTTATGAATAAGTATTTCAAGGGAAGTTTCCTACCACGATCATCTTTAAACAGTGTAAATGATGTGTAAATCTGTGAATATTTAATATGTCTAATTTGCAATGCAGCTGCGCGCTCCCTTTAAAGCCAGAATAGAAAAAATATTTTTTTCATTTTTTTATTTTATATCAGCGTCAATCAGTCTGGAATTTAATTCCTGTTCATGTTTGATTGATTACTAAAGTCTAAATTTGTCAGAACTATGACAAGACAAGGCTGTTCATTCGTTTCCTGCCTCCATCAACGATTGACATTGTCAATAGTGCGCTGCCCGAACAGAAGGATCTCTTACAACTTTGAAAGGTGGGATGTTGAGAGAGAGAGTAAATTCATTTTCATCCTGCGGTTTTTCAATAATAATAAGCGATCCAGCGTCTTAGTGACATTGGCAACAAACTGATGCTTACGTCTGTTGAGGTATTTTGCGCACACGCTCTCAGACGTGTTTATTTCTATTTCGTCGATCGAAATACACAATGGTAAAATCAAAATGCTATTTTTCTTGAGGGATTTGTGACAGTGTTCCATAATTAATTAGATTATCTTGAGGAGTGGCATTTTGTAAACTTTGTAGGTAAGCCGAGGGGATTTCTGATTAGAACTTTGTATTATGTTTTATTAAAATAAACAAATTGAAATGCAAATGCTTTTCTTCTTTCTTGACTCTGATGAAATTATAAATTAGTTCTCTGGACGATTGTCACTGTCATGAGCATTGGTGACAGGCCAAGGAGTTTTCTGATCGGAACTTGTGCATTTTTGTTTTGTATTTTGTGCAATTGAAATAAACAACTGTTATGCATATGTTTTTTGTTATCTTGGATCTGGTGACAGTATCGCATAATTTAGAATGGGGATGGTTGTCATGTTGTTAACATTTCAGGCAATTTAAGTTTTTTTTTTTTATTGGAACTGTATTGACAATTTATATTCGGCAAATGAAATAAACAACTGTAAATGGAAGGTTTGTTTTCTTGACTTTGATGACAGTATTCGAGAATTTAGTTTTCTTCAGGACTGACATTGCTATGAAAGTTGTAAGCAAGCCAAGGGGCTTTCTGATTGGAACTTAAAGGCAGTGGACACTTTTGGTAATTACTCAAAATAATTATTGGCATAAAACCTTACTTGGTAACGTGTAATGGGGAGAGGGTTGATGGTATATGAAACATTGTGAGAAACTGCTCCCTCTGAAGTGCCATAGTTTTAGGGAAACACGTAATTTTCCACGAATTTGATTTCGAGACCTCGGATTTAGAACTTGAGGTCTCGAAATCAACCATCTAAACGCACACAATTTCGTGTGGCAATGGTGTTTTTCCTTTCATTATTATCTCGCAAGTTCGATGACCGATTGAGCTCAAATTTTCACAGGTCTGTTATTTTATGCTTATGTTGAGATACACCAACCGTGAAGGCCAGTCTTTGATAAATACCAATAGTGTCCACTGCCTTTAAACTTTTTCAATTTTGGTTTCGGTAATCGAAATAAACAATAAGTGTTTTCTTGCTCTGATGACTGTATTCGAGAAATTAGGTTGTGTGAGGATTGCCATGTTATGGACAGTCAAGGCGAGCCAAGGGCTCTCTGATCGGAACTCATACACTTTTTACTTTTGATTTCGGCTATTGAATCAAACAACTTTAAGTGCACTTTTCTTGACTCGGATGATAATGTTTAAGAAAAAAAAAAAACGTTTTCTGACAGATTTTTTTTTATGATCGTTGGGGAGTTTTTCGTTTGGGACAATGAAAATAGCAAATTCCAAAGTCTGTTTCTCGACTCGGATGTTAGTATTTCAGACATAAATAGTGTTTTCGATAATCTGTACTGTTAAGAACGATCCAGTAAACTTTCCGTTTGGAAGTTACCTCACCGTATTACGTTCTATTTATATATAAAAAAAATACTTTTTTTTTTTTTTTTTTTTTTTTACAGAGTTACCTTTAAATTATTGCATTTTAACTCACTTTTAGAGTTATAAAATAATAGCTTCATGTTTGATATCAAGTTTTACTGAAAATGCGTTGTGTGATAACACGACCAAACTATAATAATAATGATGGCATTGTCATAAATATATAAGTATAAATATTTTTCCGTGTTAATACTGTGCAATTTCTATTTCATAGCGCTGCTAATCGTAAGCACACGAAACGAAAAAAGCATGCTAACCTTCCGATGCTTACCGCACGAAGATTAATGACGTCATATTTACTTACAGTTGAGTAAGCTGCGACAAACCTCTGAAGGTCCCACGACGAAGCGAAGTCATACTGTTTTCCATTATATTCCTGGAAAAACAAAAGAACTAATGTAAAACAAAAAAGTGTACAAAATGTTCATCTCGAAGCCAGACAATCTGCAGACTGACAAACATTAATATCTTATCATTAACGGAACTGGGGTGGATTTCACAAAGAGTTAGGACCTGCCGTCGATTTCACAAAACTCTTCCTTACTTAAGACTAATCTTAGGACTTAGGACGAGTCCCAACCCCGCACTGTAGCATGCAGACCTTAAGATTAATCCTAAGTTAGGAAGAGTTACTCGTCCTAACTCGAGATAAGACGAGTCCTAACTCTTTGTGAAATCGACGGCAGTTACTCGTCCTAACTTAGGACTATCCATGCAATTTGTATATCTCCTAGGACTAGTCCTAACTCTTTGTGAAATCGACCCCAGGACCCTAGTGGTAGTTACTGTTAGCGTAACAACTAACTTGGTAACGAGCAATGGAGAGCTGTTGATAGTATAAAACATTATGAGAAACGGCTCCCTGTGGAGTATTGCAGTTTTTGAGAAAGAGGTTATTTCCCACTCAAACATTTAAATACTTTAGGCCTGAAGCCTTAGTTCTAAAAGCACGCGAATTTGTGCAACCAGTGTGTTTCTTCTTTCAATGTTCTCTTGCAACTTCGACGACCTTCGAAGGTTTGTTATTTGATGTATATGTTGAGATACACAAAGTGAGAAGACTTGTCTTTGCCACTTATCAATAGTGTCCAGTGTCTTTAAGATGTTATCGTAGTTGCCCATCTTGCTTTTGTTGCACTCAACCTAATACATCAAAACCTTTCTGTCCCTTGACACATAAATGAGGAATTGTAACACTTGTCACTCTTCGATCGGGGAGCCTGTTGGCCAAGATGGCGACCGTAAGATAAAGGGTTTACAGTTATTGATCCATTCGACATTAGCATTGGATTTGTCCGTGGATATGATAACGTTGTAAAAAAAAGAAAAAAAAAAAAAAAAACACTGAAAAAATGAGTGTATGGTAATTGAACATCAGTTTAAAAAACCAACAAGGTGGTGTTACCGCAAACTCTTCTATATCTTATCTCCACCATGCAAAGTTTCAAATCCTACTTAACAAAGTATTCATTTCATTGTTTCATTTTACCCTGGTAAGAACTTTCGGTAAAACGCTGCTTATAAAAAGGGAGCCAGCAACTTCAAACAAATACTGAAACTATCAAAAATTACACGAGAATTAATACACAGACAGATTGTTCAAAAACATATAGTTATCTCGTTGTTGTTGATAGTGCCAATTAGGCAATTAGCGAGTGAAACTATGTTGTCATGTTTAGTTTAAAGGAACACGTTGCCTTGGATTGGACGAGTTGCAACTGACGAGTTGGTCTATAAAAAGCGTTTGTAACCCTTTGTTATGAAATGCATATGGTTGGAAAGATGTTTTAAAAGTAGAATACAATGATCCACACAAGTTTGCCTCGAAATTGCGTGGTTTTCCTTTTACTGTGCGAACTAACACGGTCGGCCATTTATGGGAGTCAACAATTTGACTCCCATAAATGGCCGACCGTGTTAGTCGACGAGGTAAAAGGAAAACCGTGCAATTTCGAGGCATGTTTGTGTGGATCATTGTATTCTACTTTTACAACATCTTTCTACCCATATGCATTTTATAAAAAAAAAAAAACGGTTACAAACGCTTTTCAAAGACCAACTCGACCGATCCAAGGCAACGTGTTCCTTTAATAAATCTTCAGAACAAATTGCACAATATAACTACAATTCAGCTCTAATGTCCGGTTATTCCAATCTGAAGCATACCGCTTCTTCATTTCCCCCTTGTGTTGGTTTACAGTTATACAATTACTGCCTTGGATCCGGATTGTCGATCTTCCCTCGTAATGTTTTATTTTTTTTTATTTTTTTTTTTTTTTAAGTATCCGAACCACTTAGTGTACCGGCTTCGATGACTTTGTTTCTCGACGATATTGTTATAAGGAAGCCGAACTATTCGTTAAATGGAGGTTTTTAAAGACACTGGACACTATTGGTAATCGTCAAAGACTAGTCTTTACAGTTGGTGAATCTCAACATGGGCAAAAACTAACAAACCTGTAAAAATTGGAGCTCAATCGGTCGTCGAAGTTGCGAGATAATCATGAAATAAGAACAAAAAAAAAAAACCTTGTCACACGAAGTTGTGTGCTTTTAGATGCCTGATTTCGAGACCTCAAATTCTAAATCTGAGGTCTCGAAATCAAATTCGTGGACAATTACCTCTTTCTCGAAAACTACGTTACTTCAGAGGAAGCCGTTTCTCACATTCTCATCTTTCGTAACCTCTCCCCATTACTCGTTACCAAGTAAGGTTTTATGCTAATAATTATTTTGAGTAATTACCAATAGTGTCCACTGCCTTTAAATAGCATAACACATTTTAAGTGACAATTCTTCACCGAAGTAAAGTAGTTACGTACAATTATCAATTGATTTGCTTCAATACAAACTGTGCCCAATTTCATAGCGCTGCTTAGCGGCCGATTTTGTGCTTACTGTGTGATCTCCATTTCATAGCGCTGCTAACCGTAATCACACGAAAAGGCACGCTGACTTTCCAGTGCTTACCGCACGAAAATAAATGACGTCACAATGCAAATCCACGGTGAACACGCAATATGGCCGCCCATTTTTTCTGCTAACCTGTGAAATACGCTAAGGCTTAAGCAAATTTTTCTGCTACAGTAAGCACGCAAATTTGCTTACCGTTAAGCAGCGCTATGAAACTAGGCCCTGATCGCTGCGTCAATGTTTACGATTTTGTGGGTCAGGTCATATGGGCACAAATCAGGAAAATTGTCAATATTTACGACCTAGGAGCACAAAGTTGGGGCAATTTTCACAGGGTAATCAATAGTATACAAAATAATTTTAGCTACTTTTCACAAGTTCTTATACGGTAAAAACAACGATAAGTGGCAATGTTCATGACGTGCGCGCAAGTTGCAGTTCATGACTTAGAGCGAAATTCGTGCACATTTTCAAGTACCAACATAATTATATAAATGATAACAGCAATGAAGATGTAATCAACTGTCAACAAATACACTTGACGCTACTTGGCACGTTCTTCTAGACGTACGGTTTAAATGAAGAAGTCAAACAGGGAGACAATTGATCCGGTTATATAAGATAAAAGCAATGACGGAGTATCACATGTAAGCAAATACATTCGAAGGTACTCGGCACGTTTAATTCTCAGCGTACAGTTAAAAAAGAGGTGGAAGGAAATTGATCAGATAATAAAAATATAAATGGGATGACGGAGTCTTAATCAATGTAAACAAATACATACTAAACTACTTGGCACGTATTTATGCATTACCAAAAAAAAATAGGTTAAAAATGAGAAATAAAACGATCAGATTGACTTCCGTGTTTGGAACAATTCGTCTCGGATCTCCCTCTGCCACTCGCCGTCGACTTCCTCGAAAAAAGAATCCCCAGATGAAAAACGAAATCTACTTGTTCCAATTATTCACAATAAAATGCTAGCTTTTGGTTACAGCTCGCGGCGACTAAACTTGATTATTGAGTGTTTGTGGCGCCTGCAATACATCTGTGTATTAGTAGTTGCACAAAGACAGTATATCTCCAAAGGGAAAAACATGTCACGTTGTGGCTTAAGGCCATTGAGTGTGCTGTAGCCTACATCTCATAACTTTGCATGTTCTGATCCTTCGGTATTACAACTTCCCAATGAAAGATTAGGTATACATTGTGTAACATGGTTTTAGGGTGGAGAGTTAATTTAAGTATTGTAGTTAAACAAAGTCAGTTTAAAATTTCCGAGGGGAACAAAATGTCACGTTGTGGTTTAGAAAGTTAAGGAGGTATTGTATAGTCGCTTAAACTTTGCATGTTCTGATCCTTCAGTATTACAACTTCCCTATGAAAGATTAGGTTTACATTGTGTAACATGGTTTTAGGGTGGAGAGTTAATTTAAGTATTGTAGTTAAACAAAGTCAGTTTACAATTTCCGAGCGGAACATAATGTCACGTTGTGGTTGAGAAAGTTGAGGTAGTATTGTATAACCTCTTAAACTTTGTATGTTCTGATCTTTCAGGACTATAAGTAGATTTGAAAACTTGTTAACAACTTCACATGTTATAACATGACTTAGGGTGGAGAGTCGATTTGAGAATTATAGCTGCATAAAGTCAGTATTTCTAAGGGAGAATGTGTGACTTTAAGGAACACGTTGCCTTGGATCGGTCGAGTTGATCTTTGAAAAGCGTTTGTAGCCGTTTGTTATAAAATGCATTATGATTAGAGAGGTATTTTAAAAGTAGAATATAATGATCCACACAAGTATCACTCGAAATTACGCGGTTTTCCTTTTACCTCGTAGACTAACACGTTTGGCCACTTATGGGAGTCATTTTTTTGACTCCCTGTATGGCCGACCGTGTTTGTTCGCAAAGTAAAATGAAAACCATGCAATTTAGAGGCACATTTGTGTGGATCATTGTATTCTACTTTTAACATATCTTTCTAACCATCTCCATTTTATAGCAAACGGTTTCAAACACCTTTTAAAGACCAACTCGTCCGATCCAAGGCAACGTGTTCCTTTAAGGCACGTTGTGACTTAAAGGCAGTGGACACTATTGGTAACTGCAAAGACCAGCCTTTAAAGTTGGTGTATCTCAACATATGCATAAAATAACTAACCTGTGAAAATTTGAGCTCAATCGGTCATCGAATTTGCGAGATAATAATGAAAGAAAAAAACACCCTTGTCACACGAAGTTGTGTGCATTTAAATGGTTGATTTCGAGACCTCAAGTTCTAAACCTGAGGTCTTGAAATCAAATTCGTGGAAAATTACTTCTTTCTCAAAAACTATTGCACTTCAGAGGGAGTCGTTTCTCACAATGTTTTATACCATCAATCTCTCCCAATTACTTGTCACCAAGAAAGGTGTTATGCTAATAATTATTTTGAGTAATTACCAATAGTGTCCACTGCCTTGAAGGCACTTGTGTGTGCTGTAGCCTACCTCTTTTAAGTTGGCATGTTCTTATCATTCTGTTTACAAGATAAGATGAAGTTACATTGTATATGGTTTTAGGGAGGAGAGTCGATTTTAGTGTTTTAGTTGCATAAAGTCAGTGTACCTCCACGGGAAAACATGTCACGTTGTGGCTTAAGGCCATTGAGTGTGCTGTAGCCCACCTCATTTAGGTTTGCATGTTCTGATCATCCAGTATTACAAGGAAAACGTGAGCTTTATGTAGAGGTATATTTACATTTTTATAACATGGTTTTAGGGTGGAGAGTCAATATTAGTATTGTAGTTACACAAAGTCAGTACATTTCCGAGGGGAACTTTATGTCACGTTGTGATTGAGAAAGTTGAGGGAGTGTTGCATAGCCTTTATAAATTTGCATGTTCTGATTTTCCAGTACTACAAGGAAGGAGGTTAAAGACAGTGGACACTATTGGTAATTGTCAAACACCAGTCTTCTCACTTGGTGTATCTCAACATATGCATGAAATAACAAACCTGTGAAATGTTGAGCTCAATTGGTCGTCGAAGTTGCGAGATAATAATGAAAGAAAAAAAAAAACACCCTTGTCACACGAAGTTGTGTGCGTTTAGATGGTTGATTTTGAGACCTCAAGTTTAGCTCGAAATCAAATTCGTGGAAAATTACTTCTTTCTCGAAAACTACGTCACTTCAGAGGGAGCCGTTTCTTACAATGTTTTATACTATCAAGCTCTCCCCATTACTCGTTACCCAGTGAGGTTTTATGCTGATAATTATTTTGAGTAATTACCAATAGTGTCCACTGCCTTTAACATTTCCTTTACACTTTATAACAATGGTGGAGAGTCGATTTTAGTCTTGTAGTTGCGCAAAAGCTTATTTCACACGAGAGCAACTTAGCAACGGTCTTTTGCTAAATTGTAGCATGGTTGTAAAAAGTGTACATTATTTGTAAAATGCACCTTTTGTGAAAAGATAATAATTATGTCTACTTTCTAAGTTATCTTGTAAAATCGTGTTATACATTGCTAAAATTTTAAAATCTTGCTAAAATTAAGCATGGGACCCCAGTTAAAATGCTGTCGTTTGAATAGCACTTTAGTCAGTTCAATTCCGAGGGGAAACATGGGTCCTGTTTTCCTTGAAGGCACTTGAGTTGAAGGAGTGTTGTATGGCCTCTTATAACTTTGGATGTTCTGATTTTCAAGTACTCCACGGAGACTGGACAACATGAGATGTACATACTTTAACATTTAGAACATGGTTTGAGGGTATAGACAGTCGATTTTATTCCATGAAGTGGAAGTGTGATGATTTCTCCACACATTAGAATTGCCATCCACACGAATGTTCTTGATGGTTTTTCTTTGAGGATTCTCTTATTTTAATCGATTCAGAAGAAAACAAATTCCCAATTGAAAAGCATAACGACCATTTCGTAGTGCAGAACAAATATTGGGGTGAAGGAAGTTGACATCCGAGTTACTGTAGAACGAGGGGAGCCAATGTTGACTAAACCGAAATGGAACCATGTCATGTTTGTTTTACATAAACACTCCATTTGTACTTCACTTTTCTGGCATCATGTAGATTTGTATGGGTATGGATTTGGGTATGGAACGTGTGCCACCATCAGAGAGGGCAGCTAATATTGACTGTTTAGCCGACAAACCATGTTATGTTTGTTTGACTCTACCCCGTACTTCACGAGTTTGGCATCAATGAGTTTTTGTAAAATGTGTGCCGCCATCTTATCGTGTGTTTATATATGTGCGTTCGATTATCTCCCATGGGTCGACCCCGGTGTGCTCATCCAAGTGGCATATTATTATATTTTTTTCCAGGACGACCGTGGGCACTGATAATTACCTGACGTTTGTCCTGGAAAAATTGCCTATTTGTTTTTTTCAGGACGAACGTGTGCAAATATTTACCTACGTTCCACCTGGAAAAAAATACGTCAAGAAAGTTACAAGCTTTCATTTGAGCCATTGCTCGAAAAAGTCCGCTTATTATTAGTAGCAGTGAAATAAAGTGCTCAAAAGATCCCGACAATATATCACGTGACTAATTGTTATGTGTTTTATAAGAAACGTTTTACAAAAAAGTCATGGTTCTGACCCTTAAAAGTAAAAGTTATTTGTTTTGTTTCGTTAGAGCGGGTGATACTCTTTGAAATACCATTCACTAAAAAAAATCTATTTTTATGTTTGGGGCCAAAAATCTGACATAGCGTCTTTAAATATGCAAACAATGTTTGTTTGTAACGTATTCTATGTATATATGGAAAGTGTAATTTTTTATCATGATTTCTCCGCAGGGTTTTAAAGTCCTTCGAAGTCATTTTGTATTCAACTTAACCTGGTAAGTCAATAACTTCTCTCTGATATTTATACGACTTCTCTAATTGTGTTGATTTTAGCTTACATGTATACATGTGTCATCAATAAATCTCCATCCCAAAGTATGTGGGTGGTTGGAGAGGGAGGACAGAAGTATGTCCTCCACAAGTCAGACTGGGACATGAATAAGTTTGCATGTTGGGTGGCGCGGTTGGCGTGTGCGTAAAGCGCTCGCCTCACACCAAGTTGACACCGGTTCGATTCCCGGCTAGGGCTATATGTGAGTTGAGTTGTGCGTTGGTTCTCTGCTGTGCCACAAGGGTTTTCCAGACCATCCGGTTTTCCTCCCTCTGGAAAAATTAAACACTTTCGATCTTGGCTGTGCGCTGTGGTCATAATGGTTTGCAGCTGAATGCACCCTTGCATGCCTGCTTCTCGAACATGCTGTCCTTCGCAATTCAGCTCTATAGCTGCGAGTAAGGATGATTATCCCCCCAAATTATTATTATATGATGGTGGTGCCATTTTGGTACTCATGGCAGTACGCTGTATCTGTATAGAAAACAAATTGTCAGTAAAATATATCAGTTTTTCTTAGTGAGATACCATGGGGACCCGGTGGGGCAAAGGATCTGAACGGGTAGGGGTTGGGCTCTCGCCCCGCCCTCTAGTTGCGACACTGTGTATGAGCAGTACAGGCTACAAACAGGACATTGTGTTCATTCATTTCACTTACAACGATGTGAGGTTTTTCAAGTTGTCAAAAAGTCCCGGCTCAAGATCCTGGATGTCGTTGTGGCTGATGTTTCTGGGGAATAAGAGCACATCATATCACAATTACAATTTTTGTTTTAATCTGGTGTCTGTATCGGTTTGATATCTCGTGTTGTTGATTAGTTGTGGAATGTCTGAACGAAAACGATATTGGGTGGATTTCCAAAAGATAGTCTTAAACTCGTATAGGACTAGTCTTATATGACTATTCAGGAATTATTCAGAACTAAAAGCTATTAGTCCTTAGTTAGGACGAGTAGCTCTTCGTAACTCGAGATAAGACAAGTCTGTAATGTTTATGTGAAACCCTACCTGGCCTCGTAAAAACAAAATGTGTATAGGCTTAAAACACCAATACGCTCGGAGCTTTTGGGGCGTATTTAAAAGTAGGACTGTGGTATCACCTTTGGTGATTATACTCCGAAATTGTACAGACATGTTAACCTAATTGATGAGAGTTACTGCGACTGATAACAAGTGACAAACAATTCCCTTGAATGGAAAGTGGTTTTAAATAGAGGAAAGAAAAAAGAAAACAAATCTTATGTGAGAAAGATATCTGCATACAACCTTTCTCAGATTGTGTATTCTTTTTACGATTTCTCTCCCTGCAATGAAAAACCTTCTCAATATTTACAATAATAAATGAAACGCTACCACCTTTTAAAATTAAACGTTTGTAGTTTTGTTTTAGTTGTTATTAATTATACAAATCTCCATTTTATACAAACAATCGAAACTTGATCAGTTCCTAAAACCAAATGTATATACTCTTTAAGAAATGAGCTCTGGTTCTACCCCAATCGATTAGAGACCAAAACATTAAGCTTCAAAATAGTTACGGATTGCCGCTAGACAGTCTGGATGGGTCGCTCGAGGGGCGTTGAAACATTCGATCGGAAGTTGTTATAATTGAACTACCCATTGGTCTTTGCCTTGTCAATTGATCTATGGCTTGACTGTCCAATGACGGATCAGGTGTACCAAGAAGCATGTTAACCTGAAATGATGCTTACAGGCAGTGGACACTATTGGGAATTACTCAAATTAAGTACGAGCATAAAACCTTACTTGGTAACGAGCAATGGGGAGAGGTTGATAGTATAAAACAGTGTGTGAAACAGCTCCCTCTGGAGTGACATAGTTTTCGAGAAAGAATAATTTTCCACCAATTTGATTTCAAGACCTAAGATTTAAAATTTGAGGTATCGAAATGAACCATCTAAAAGCACACAACTTCGTACGACAATGGTTTTTATTTTTTTAGCTTTCGTTCATTGTTATCTCGCAACGTCGACGACCAAATTGAGCTCAAATGTTCACATGTTTGTTGGTGTATGCATTTTGAGATACACCAAGTGAGAAGACTGGTCTTTGAAAATTATCGTTAGTGACGTCCACAGTATCTTTAACTGCAAAGACAAATCAGTTCAGTCTCAGGCAACTCAGAAATATACTAGTATAGACACCTTTAAAAGTGTCTATTGTTGTATGTGCGGCACTTAAATGTAGCCCGAGCCCCATTTGGGGCTACATTTAGGTCAGGATACATTTAGGGCTCGGCTACATTTAGGTGCCGCACAGTCGTATGTTGTACGTGGTCACGTAAATAAATAGGGTTGGAGCCCTTTGATTCTACAATTGTTACAGGTTGTATATGTACAAAAAGCCATTTACTTTTGTTTGAGCAGTCCTCTTATGATATCTTGCTTAACTGATGTGACAAATCAGTTTCCCCAGTCGTTATACAAACGATCAGTGTGTCTTCTTGTCGTATTGTAGTAATTGTATCATAAATAGCTGAGGTGGAGTACTTTGGTTCTACTTTATTTAGTTACACATTGTTGGCTTAAAACGGGGGCGTTTTGCAGTTGCCGTGTTAACTTGATTTGTTACTTAACTGTTAAGACAAATCAGTTTAATGCCATGCAAACGAATATAGAGTACACTCGTCGCATTTCGTATGTTGTAACATAAACAACCAGGGTTGGAGTACTTAGGTTCTACTTTAGTTACACACATTAATGTATACTTTTTTAGGAATTTTACTTTTGTTTTTGAGCAGTTGCCGCGTTAACTTGATATGTTGCCTTAAATAACAGCTACTACAAATCAGTTTCATTTCAGTCCACTCAGTACAAACGAATAAGTCTACTTGTCGTTATTATGTCGTACAAAATCGGGGTTGCAGTACGTACATTCTTTCTCTAGTGTTACACATTGTAAATTTGAAGAAGAATTTATTTTTCGAAGTTTCGTTTACAAGGGAAGGTACATGTTTGGTACAAAAGAATAACGTAGTTTTTGAGAAAGAGATAATATCTCACTAAAACAATTAACAACTTCTAGCTAGAAGTCTCTTTTTTTTTAATATCTGAAAGCACACAAATTCGTCCGACAAGGGTGTTTTTCTCTGACATCATTTTATCGCAACTTCGATGACCAGTTTCGCTCAAATTTTCACAGGTTTGTTATTTTATGCTTATGTTGTGATACACGAAGTGAGAAGACTGGTCTTTGACAAATACCAATTGTGTACTTTCCCTTAATCAGTAATGCATTACTTTATCAATGCTGCATTTATGACAATGAATATATTATGTAAGAAGGTACATTAACTACTGATATAAAAAACATTACTTTATGTTGGTTATGAAAGCAGTTCTGCTGGTTTTTAAATATATGTATATGGTGGATAACATAAAGTGCTTTCACTGTCAGCAGTTTGTTTGCTAGCAAAAACCAATTCTGTAATGTTCCTTTAAAGGCAGTGGACACTATTGGTAATTACTCGAAATAATATAAGCATAAAACCAATACTTGGTGACGAGTAATGGGGAGAGGTTGATGGTATAAAACATTGTGAGAAACGGCACCCTCTGAAGTGCTATAGTTTTCGAGAAAGAAGTAATTTTCCACGAATTTGATTTCGAGACCTCAAGTTTAGAACATGAGGTCCCGAAATCAACCATCTAAATGCACACACCTTCGTGTGACAAGGGTGTTTTTTCTTTCATTCATATCTCGCAAGTTCGCTGACCGATTGAGCTCAAATTTTCACAGGTTAGTTATTTTATGCATATGTTGAGATACACAAACTGTGAGGGCTAGTCTTTGACAATTACCAATAGTGTCCACCGCCTTTAAGGCTCTTCGAGGAAGCCTCTGCCAGGGTACAATCGTCAGACCATTAACTTTTGTTTGCATTTATATCACGCATTTCCTTTTGATTGGCAAGCAGTTATTTATATTTACTAATACTTTTAAACCACAAATATGGCGAGAGAATCATCCAAAATGGACTAACCAACTCCCTCCAGCCCGTAAGTTAATTACATTACGTGATCCCGTTTTAGTCTTGAAAAGGGCAACCAAGTTGCAGGGCTTATATATGCACATATAATGCGATGACGTGTGTGTTTCCAGACACCATTATTCTGGATTGGGAAAGTCATCTGCGTCAGACGAAAATATGTTCGTTGGAGGATATTGTATGACCACTAGGTTTGGCACAGATACATTTTGCTCCCAGCCACTCTGTCCCGCTTCGTTTGACCTATGACGCAATCCCCTAATCAACGTATCATTATTATTTTTTTGGACAACTTGGTTTGTACGTGTTTTGTTTTTTTGTTTTGTTCTCTCTTTTTTTTCACACGAAATTGAGTAATTTTCAAAAGGTTGAAATCGATACGGGTATTTGCAGACAGTTGAATGCAGTTATATTCTAAAGCCTATAAGGGGCCCAGTACTTCCTTCTCTCCATCTTGATTAATGAAGGAAATAGAAAACTCAAGATCCGGGGGACTCAAAATTGAAGTCCGGTAAAAATGATTTCCCCGGCGTGTAGTGGATTCAGTCATACTCCGGCATGGCATCCAATTAACTGTTACGAAGGAGCAATAATTTTCGATTACAAGATCCTTTTTTCCCCATCTTCTTTGACGTGATTAGAGTTTAATTTGAAGGCTCTTTTGTTTAGAGAACATGATGTTTATGTCTAGGGTTTGATGATTGATGACAACGAGTTCAGTCTTCAAACTTTCTTGATAAAAGACTCTTTATGCGGAATGAAACGTTTCTTCGTGATTTAAGTTTTTATACAGATTTGAAGAGGCACATCATTTTAAATTGCCAACCTTTTAGCTGTATTCTTTGACGACATTTGAGTTTAATTTGAAGGCTATTTTGTTTAGAGAACATGATGTTTATGTCTAAAGTTTGATGATTGATGACAACGAGTTCAGTCTTCAAACTTTCTTGATAAAAGACTTATTATGCGGAGTGAAACGTTTCGTTGTAATTGTTAGCTTTTATACATACTTGAGATAGGCCTTTATTATTATTTTGTTTTTTGGCGAGACTATACTTTAAGTTAAATTCTCTTTTTGTTTAGAGAACATGTTCTTCATTACAAAGGGCCAATGATTGATGACAATTATTTCAGTCTTCAAACTTTTTTGACAAAAGACTCTCTATGCGGAGTGAAACGTTTCTGCGTGATTTAAAGTCACCTGGAAATAATTTTTTCTTTCAAACATAAGAGTATATGCTTACGAACAATAAAACAATTTTTTTAGTATTTGTTTGTTACGATTTATATGTTTAAAAAATATATAAAGTTGTTTGGGGACTGACTCCGCCTACCCCTTTTGTGACGTCAATCGAGGCAGACTTTGCCTGCAGTGCGTATAGTAAACACACGTGCAAAGTACATGTACGTCCAAGTCGTGAGTTGGTACATTTCAAAAAGTGTTTTCTGCATTCAGCAGCAATACACCTGGTCGGCATTGCCGGAAAAAAAACACAAAAAACGTACAAACTCACGACTTAGTCCGTATATGTACTTTGCAATTGTGTTTACTCTACGCATTACAGGCAAAGTCTGCCTCGATTGACGTCACGAACAGCGCCCTCTCGGGTCGGGGTCTACTCTTAAATTTGTAAATAACATAAGAACTGATTTTTTAAAACCTTAGTTAACTGTTTATTCACATTCCACTCATCAAAACACATATATTAGTGACAAAAGCTTTATTTTGAAAAAATACCACTTTCAGGTGACTTTAAGTTTTTATACAGATTTGAAGGAGCGCACCATTTTAATTTGCCAGACTGGTATTCTTTGACGACATTTGAGTCGAATATGAAGGCTCTTTTTGTTTAGAGAACTTGTTTTTGATAGCCTCGTTTTATTGATTGATGACCCTTGATGAATTTTGTAATTTAAGGGGTTTTTTTTTCATTAAGATTTGATGGGGCACATCATTTTATATTACAAGAAATTGTCTTTCTTCCTTGACGTGATTAGAGTTAATTTGAAGGCTCTTTTGTTTAGAGAGCATGTTGTTTGTGGCTGAAGTTTGGTTGGTGACAATAATTTCAGTCCTGAAACCTTCTTGATGGAAGACTTAAAGACAGTGGACACTATTGGTAATTGTCAAAGACCAGTCTGTTCACTTGGTGTATCTCAACGTATGTATAAAATAACAAACCTGTGAAAATTTGAGCTCGATCGGCCGTCGGAGTTGCATGATAACTATGAAAGAAAAGGAAAAACACCCTTGTCACACAAAGTTGTGTGCTTTTAGATGCTTGATTTTGAGACCTCAAATTCTAAACATGAGGTATCGAAATCAAATTCGTGAAAAATTGCTTCTTTCTCGAAAACTACGTTACATCAGAGGGAGCCGTTTCTCACAATGTTTTATGCTATCAACCTCTCCCCCATACTCGTTGCGAAGTGAGGTTTTATGCTAATAATTATTTTGAGAAATTACCAATGGTGTCCACTGCCTTTAATATGTGGAGTTAAACGTTTCTTTGTGATTTAATTTTTTTATGAAGATTTGAAGGGGCACATCATTTTAGATTAAATTACATATGTATTCTTTGGCGAGATTAAATTTGTGAAGGCTTCTTTTTGATTAGAGAACTTGTTGTTGATGACTAAGGTTTGATTGGTGACAATAATATTTCAGTCCTGAAACCTTCTTGATGAAAGACTTAATAATGCGGAGTGAAACGTTTCTTTGTAATTTTCGCTTTATAAACACTTGAATTTACCTATTTTGGTCTTTAAACACGTACTAATATTGAGGTTGTTGATTGTTGATTTGTTTTCGTATTGGGGCCTTATTTCAGCTGCTTAAGCAGAAACTGATGCTTTAAAACACATTTTCTACTAAGCAGGTTTACAAATGTGGTAAATCATTGTGTATAACTTTGCTGTCTATACTTGGGAACTATCTATGCTGAAGCAGATCTTTTAATGTATATTTGCCTCAGCAACATGTGTGGGTCTAATTACCAGGTAGAGAGTTCTTTAGAGAACTGTCTTGCTACCGCAGAGAATATTCGGGAGACTTCTCAGTTCTAATAAGTACTGTCCTGCTTATTTACTGCTACCTGGCTAGAAAATCGGCTGTCTATGAAATCATACACTGGTCTGAGATATTTAAAGGCTGTTGGTATTTGTCAAAGACCAGTCTTCTCACGTGGTGTATCTCGGGCCAGCCCCAAGTGACCCTATCCACAAACGGGTCACTTGGGGCTGGCCCGAGGTGCTCTGACGTCACCACGTGAAGGGTCACGTGATGATGCGTATTTTTTTTCCAAGTGGAACGTGGGTAAATATCTGCAAACGTTTGTCCTGGAAAAAAATAGGTGACTTTTCCAGGACGAGCGTGAGGTAATTTTCAATGCCCACGTTCGCCCTGGAAAAAAATAAAATACGCTACTTGGATGAGCACGCTGGGGTCGACCCAGGAAAGCTAATCGAACGTACCCTATGTCTAATGAGGGAGGTCAAAGTTCAAACTACACGCCGGTTTTGATGCTGGTCTCTGGCGTTATTCACGAGCCTTGAAGTGTGACGTCAGATGTTCAGGCTAAAGTGGGGCATAATTTCACTGGCGCACATTGCACACGCCTGATAGGAGTGACCGCATTTTAACAAAAATGTTGCACTTTTAAGAAAAGGTTGAAGCACTTTCAACCCTTTTAACTTCATTAGACACTGTGCAGATGGGAACAGTTTAAAACACAGCAATTTGCGAGAGTCGCTGGCAGAATGCATCACCTCCTTGCTAATCAGATCCGATGCAGACCTTCTAAAGTAATAATGGGTTTACATGAGCGGAAAATATGATCAGAGTCAAGTGCATTTGAAGATATATTGCTCATTGGGGTGTCTTTAAACAGTCTCACAGATATGTCAGATGGACCTTGTGTATGCTGCCCTCCAGTGTATAGACCTAACAGGTTGCCTGAACCTATAGACCATGTAAACTTTGTTTACAATAAGTGTGACCTACATACATTATTTGAGTATTCTGGCACTAAAATTTGTGACTGAATACTTTACAATGCTGGATTTGACATACATACCATGCTGGATTCAACACTTTCAAAGTGTAGTCACTCACCGAAATCATGCAAGTGTTGGATTCAACTCTTTAGTTTTAAGAGTGTAAATAATGTACTCTGGTAAAAGCCCCGATCTAAATGTAACCCGTATCTCAATGTAGCCCTATTTGGATAGCTCCAAACTTTGGGCCCTAAATGACTAGTCCCCTACATTGTACCTTTAGGTGAACTGGGAGTAACTGTAGTCCGACACCCGTTACCTGAATGTACTCTGGGAAATTACGCCCCAATCTTAATGTAACCCGTATCTCAATGTAGCCCTATGTGGATAGCTCCAAACTTTGGGCCCTAAATGAGTAGTCTCTTACATTGTACCTTTAGGTGAACTGGGAGTAACTGTAGTCCGACACCCGTTACCTGAATGTACTCTGGGAAATTACGCCCCAATCTTAATGTAACTCGTACCTCAATGTAGCCCTATGTGGATGGCTCCAAACTTTGGGCCCTAAATGAGTAGTCCCCTACATTGTACCTTTACGTGAACTGGAAGTAACTGTAGTCCGTAACCCGTTACCTAAAACGTACTTTGGGAAATTACGCCCCAATCTTAATGTAACCCGTATCTCAATGTAGCCCTATGTGGATAGCTCCAAACTTTGGGCCCTAAATGAATAGCCCCCTACCTTGTACCTTTACGTGAACTGGAAGTAACTGTAGCCCGTAACCCATTACCTGAATGTACTCTGGAAGGTATACCCCTATTCTAAATTTATAACGTGCCTCAATGTATTCCATTTTCTTGTCTAGGTTGAAGGTACAAGGTTGGAGCTATACGTAGAGATTTGGGCTAAATTATTGGTGACGCAACTGAATTGCAATTTTAAAGATCTTTTGTGAAAACAAACATATCGTGAAATTTTGTGGTACCCGCTGGTATTATGGACTCTAACTGCATGTAGCCTAGGGGCTAGTTTAGTGGTGTGGTGCTCTAGCAATGCAATGTTCTACAGTTCCAATCCAACATAAGGTTTGTTTTCTTTGGCAGTTTTTTTTGTTCAAAGAACTCCTGAAAGTATACAGCAGTGGTCGGGTAAACAAACAATTAAAATATCACAAATAACAGAGAAAGTAAGAAAGAAAACAAAAACAAAAAAAACAGGTGTTCGTCATTTCGCGAAAACACTAAATCAGGGTTTGCACTTTGTTCGCCATTGTGCTACAAACTATGATTGCAGATGTTCAGATGAACATTGTTTAGACGTCAAGTTTAGCCATTCATATTATGTATTACATCCACCGCCGTTTAATATAGATTTAATGTCAATCTCAGAGCAAACATCGATGTTTTATTCAAGTCTCTCATCAAAACAGTGAGGTCACCAATGAACGAAGTACAGTTGATTAAGAACCTTAATACAAACCGAGAAGTGACTTGTCAGTAAATGTTTACGAGTGGTGAATAGACAGACCAAGGACACCATTCGTGAATACACCTGGTTTTCCAGTAGAATACACTGTGTCAGCTGCTCCCTCGGGCATGTTAGAATGAATTAACCTTATTTTAAACTCCGTTCCACCCACACAAATCGTTAAGACTTAAGGCGAAAATGAGAGTTACTTTTGACACCGTGCTAAGCTAAAAACTACAACTAATGCACAATGCACTAATGGACACTATTGGTAACTGTCAAAGACCAGTCTTCTCATTTGGTATTTTTTATGTCAACATATTCATGCAGGAACATAACAAACCTGTGAAAACTTGAGCTCAATCGATCATCGATGTTGCCAGTTAACTGTGAAAGAAAAACACCCTTGTCACACGAAGTTGTGCGCTTTCAGATGCTTAATTTCTTTTGTATCTTTATTTATGAGTATTAATTGACACAAGAGACTATGTATTCAGATTATGGACCCAAGTTCTTAATAATGAACCACAGGTAGGATTCGCATTCAGAGAGTCCGTGTACTGAAGTTTGTTTAAGTTGATGGTGCACCATGACCCATCTTGGGAGCTAGCATGGTCCCTTCCTCTCTGGATCGACCAAGTGACATTAAGTGACGTCCCTAGTGGGGGCTAGCGAGACATATCCCGGGGCAAATACTCCCGAGTTTACCGGTCTGCGGTCTATGAGCTCACTCGAGGGGGCGGGGAGCCAGACCATTAATGTATGTTTTTCCCTTGTGGGGTATTAATGTACCTCTAGCTTAATAGCCTTGTGCTATTCTCATGTAATGCATTGTCTGTGATATACAAACGCAGGACAAAGGACCGTCTCTACTACACAGTGTTTTTTTTTTTAAGGGTCTAAGTTTAACCCAGATACGTCGGTTCTCTGAAGTCAAACTTGTGTTGGATTTTCATCGAAGTGGATTTTGATGACAGCCTTTGCTTTCGGTTACTCCCAGAAAGGCATACATTTCTCTGATGCACTAAATACATACCATGTGACAGTGCACCCAGTTTGGCTGACTGATCAAATGTACCATTAGCAAACTTGAAGAACTCGTCTGTCAGTCTTGACTGGATGTTTTATGAAGTGGTCTGGAAGGCTTTAAGGTCGTTGTATTTAAACAAGATGTGTAGTGTAGAATTTTCACAGGGTTGTTATTTTGCGCATAATGTTGAGAATACAGGTTTTCGACAATTATCAATAGTGTCTGTAATAGTATTTTCTCTAACTAAATACTATCAGAAATAACTCACTAGGAAACAATTAACTGGGCTTCTCAAATCGTGTTGTCATAAACTCTCCGTGTGTAAGTAACATAATCATAACATGTGATAACCATGTACAGCTAACTGAGGGCGCTAGACATAGACAAGATGATGCACTTGTCACAGTGTCCAGTGTCTTTAAACTCTAAGTCCTGTACAAAGTTGAAAGCAATGCCTCAAGTACGGAGCAGTGGGAGCAAATAACCTGAACAACACTCCAGCTGACCTCTGCCACAAATAACACCCACAGTTACATCCAAACGTCCGCAATGCTGTGCCTCCGTAAGCAATAATATAGACGTTTGCTTGTTTCAAAAGGTTGATTAAACCTTAGCGGGAAATGTTACAAGTAGTGGGTGGGAGCTTCTAATTTGATTTCACAGACTGCAGAGTGTAAATCCTAAGGATTGATACAAAGTTGTGATGAAGCGGATTGGAAAATGGTCATCATTTGGTGCGTAAACCAATGTGACATAGAGGGCACAGAGCCCTTCTCTTTCCTTTCTCACTGACCCCTAAATGACTTCTTCCGTCATTATTTATACTTACATTACTTCCAGATTGCTCAGACCTCGGAAGGTGTTCACGTTCAATGTGTGGATCAGGTTGTTCCTGAGTGAACTAAGGGTGTAAAGAGAGAATAAATATCCATGAAAGGGAATCATAAAAAATAATGCAGATTATATAACACGAACGTGTGAACGTTTGTTTTAAAAGAGTATTGCGTTATTAGATATTACTTAAAGACAATGGACACTATTGGTAATTGTCAAAGACCAGTCTTCTCACTGGGTGTATCGCAATATATGCATACAATAACAAGCTCATTTGAGCTCAATCGGTCGTCGAAGTTGCGAGATATTGATGGAAGAAAAAACACCCGTGTCGCACCATGGTCACACGAAGTTGTGTGCTTTTAGATGCTTGATTTCAGAGGGAGCTGTTTCTCACAATGTTTTATACTATCAACCTCTCCCCATTACTCGTAATCAAGAAAGGTTTTATGTTAATAATTATGTTGAGTATTACTAATAGTGTCTAGTGCCATTAAAATAGCTTTATTATTATTAAAAACACAACCTGAGAGACATTACCGACAGCAACGCTTCTCAAATATTTTTTTGTTGGCGCATACAAACTGATAATATCTTTTAACGTAACCACGTTGTAAGGCATAAACGTAACAATTTGCCTTATTTCTTCGTCCTAGCCCAAGTGGCCACACCATTGATCCCAGTGCAGCCCGAGATTTAGGTGAAGCGTTAGGGTGGAACGATTAGTTCCGGGCTTCATTGAGGTGCAAATATGATACTACATTTATAAAAGCGGACTTCGAACCACACACTTTAGAATAATAAATAAATTGTAATACCGAAATTATATAGTTACAAAGATCAATACAATAATGATAACCATCATCGATTACAAACTTACATTTCGGTTAGGAGTGACAAATGCCGAAAGGCTGCGGGATCGATGTACGAAATAAAGTTCTGTGACAAATCGCTGGATAAAAAAAAAAGAGGCAAAAACATGTTTAACTTACATGATTAATAATCAAAATATCGACTAATGTATAGCACAGTAATAACGAAATAACATTACGCTTCAAACATCGTTACCCCTGGTCACTGGGCAGAACTTATCATTCCTTAAAGGAACACGTTGCCTTGGATCGGCCGAGTTGGTCTTTGAAAATCGTTTGTAACCGTTTGTTATAAAATGCATATGACAAGAAAGATATTTTAAAAGTATAATATAATGATCCACACAAGTAATTGCCTCGAAATTGCGTGGTTTTCCTTTTACTTTGCGAACTAACATGGGAGTCAAAAATTTGACTCCCAAAAATGGCCGACCGTGTTAGTCGACGAGGTAAAAGGAAAACCACACAATTTCGAGTGATACTTGTGTGGATCAGTATATTCTACTTTGCAAATATCTTTCTAACCATATGCATTTTATAACAAAGGGTTACATTCGCTTTTCAAAGACCAACTCGACCGTTCCAAGGTAACTTGTTCCTTTAATTCATTGACGGGAATTTGTCAACAGTGCTATTTTCCATATCGCAAGACAATCTTGTCAATGGCTTTCCTTTGGTCGCTGCTGCCTTTTAAGAATTTCTCCCAACTTAGTTGTCACATTTTCTGTGAAAACCGTGTACAACAAATGGCATGCTATTGTCTGATACACTGTGTACAGCTAGGCATCCCAGATAAAATATACAATAAAATACATAAATTGATTATAATAAAATAAACAATAGCTATGATATCTGCTCTCGCTCAGATGAAATCAAAATGAACTTAAGAAGATGTAAATAAGTATATATAATTGATTAGTACAAACAGTGCGGGTTCTTGTTAACTTCGATAGCAGCTTCCCCGCGCTTGATTAATTAGTGTCATTCGATATTATTATTATATCATTAAGAACGGGTCCTCGCAGTTTATTTACAGTACGACATTTTTTAAACATCATTACATCGAAGTTGCGGCAAATTCGCGGCAATTTCGATGAGGGATAATAAAGTTTTTGCTAACTTCGTTTCATCTTATTAACAACCAATTTATTAAAGACACTTGACACTATTGACAATTGTCTTAAACTAGTCTTCTCACTGGGTGTAGTCAACATTATATGCATACAATAACAAACCTGTGCAAGTTTGAGCTCAATTGGTCGTCGAGGTTGCAAGATAACTATGAAAGAAAGAAACACCTGAGTCACGCGCAGTTGTATGTTTTTAGAAGGTTGATTTCGAGACCTCAAATTTATAGTAACATGTATGAGGAGCAAATAGAGAATGTGCGAGTTAGGTCTCAGATAAACCCAAGGATTAATATTTGATACCGCGGGGTGTATTATATAGCGTAAAGTAATATTCATAAATACCTCCGACAGTTTGGATGTTACTGTTGGTGGAGATCGCGTCAAGTGGGTTTTCTTAAATGCAGTGGACACTTTTTGTAATTACTCAAAATAATTATTCGCATAAACCTTACTTGATAACGAGTAACGGGAAAAGGTTGATAGTATGAAGCATTGTGAGAAACGGCTCCCTCTGAACGTTTCGAGAAAGAAGTAATGTTCCACGAATAATCTTGATTTCGAGACCTCAAGTTAATAATTGGAGGTCTCGAAATCAAGCATCTAAAAAGCACACAACTTCGTGTGACGTTGGTGTTTTTTCCTTCATTATTATCTCGCACCTTCGACGACCAAATTGAGCTCGAATTTTCACAGGTTTATTATTTTATGAATATGTTGAGATATACCAAGTGAGAAGACTGGTCTTTGACATTTACCAATAGTGTCCACTGTCTTTAAACGGTTGATAATGACCAGCTGGAGCTGTTTATAACCGAGGTGTTTTCGGATACGTTTAAATGCATACTAATTTGCGCACAATTACAAATCCGAAAACTGTCCTTGTCATAAAAATGCAACACAGGTACAGGGAAAAACTCGTCGCTTTTACCCTGTATTCCCTTATTAGTAGAAAATAATGTAATGAATAAATATATTTGTCCTGTTGTTTATAATGCGAATTTGCGAGAGGATGTTGCGCTTAATAACCAGATTAGTTCGACTACAGCAATCAGCAAAGGCAAACTTCAGGTTGTTTTGCAAGATGTTCATAAAACTTTACTTTGGTAGCTCTCCTGAGAAGGATTGTCTCTTGGTTGAACTTGATCAACCAGCAAAATGTCAGATTGGCACTCATCATATATTTGTCTTGAAAACAAGCAATTCTGCGTTGTGTGTTTAAGACACCCCGGGATACCGGCAAGAAAAGACTGATCCATCTTGTCCACCCGCTTAACACTACTTCCGATTTACAAATAAATTGAACGAAAACAACGCGGAGGCCATTCTAAAAGTTCGTTCTACTATATTACCCGTAGTTAAAACCCAAGAGTACTGTTTTTACAAAAAAAGATAATTGATGCATTTCCCACAAGGACGTATGAAAAGATCACGGAACGATGGGGGGCAAACACGTGACTTCTGGGAGATCCAGCGTCTTTCATAACAATTTATGTATGTTTTTATTGTTTTTTGGGGGTTTTTTTTGCAAAAAAAATGTTAATGGCCTGATTTTTCGACCCTAGCAGAGTCTTACTCGAAGGCCTTTTTTTTTTTTTTTTTTTTTTTTACCCTTTGAGAAAGACTCTGCTAGGGTCGAAACGTCAGGCCTTTTACTATTTTGTTGCATTTATACCATCGGTCCATTTGATTGGTAAGTTGTTTGCAACTGCTAGTTTTACTTTATTTTATGTTGTTTATTCATTTATTTTCGAAAAGTACCGATGGCAAGACTAAGTCAGGGTCATCTGTAGGTTGCTTTAATAAATCTACTGAAAAAAAAGTATCTTTTCTCGAATTATCTAAATAAGTATACTCTTCTTATGTCACCCTGCATCTCTATTAGTTTCTAGTTCTGATTAACATTCTAGTTCAGTACTTGCTTGTTATATAAGTGTTGTTTTCCTGGTATCCTAAGCCAAGTTCTTTTGTAACTTCAGTTCTGCTTAGAAAGCCACTATATTGTTGCATAAGGCATTCATTAACGAGCCTTCGTCCATTCCTCATGTATTTTCTGTTTTATTTCTTTGAACTGAATATCAATTAAACGAGAGTTTAACGTGGATTCAATTAAAAAAAAACAAAAAAAAAACAAGGTAATTAGAATGCTTGTACAAGTTAACTACATAAACTGTACAGCAAAAAAAAAAAAAAACTAAAAACAAAAAAAAACCCATTTCAACTCCCCTACCAAACATAAGTATTACTTAAAGTACCTTGAAAATTAATAAATAGTTTTGTTCTCATCATTCAGTGCTAAAAATACACCATGAAAACAGGCGTCACGTTTAGTTATCATTCTGTTTTGAACGACTTTACCAGATCCTCTTTGTGCCAGAGCACTGATAACAGTGGCGCCTCTCCTCAAAATAATAATGAAAGTACTAATTACCTGCTCATTAGTGTCAGGTTTAATCATCGAACTTAAGTAACTTGATCCAACCTTTGTTTCCTTCTCAAATTACAAATATTGCTTCAACTGTCTCGGGTATCACGTTTGTGCTCAACATAAAGTAATAGAAGTACCCTTTAAGACAATGGACACTATTGGTAATTGTCAAAGACCAGTCTTCTCTCACTTGGTGTATCTAAACATATGCGTAAAATAACAAACCTGTGAAAACTTGAGCTCAATTGGTTGTCGAAGTTGCGAGATAACAATGCCAAAAACACCCTTGTCACACGAAGTTAACATGCGTTTAGATGGTTGATTTCGAGACCTCAAATTCTAAACTTGAGGTCTCGGAATCAAATTCGTGGAAGATTACTTCTTTCTCGAAAACTATGTCACTTCAGAGGGAGCCGTTTCTCACAATGTTTTATACTATCGACCTCCCCCATTAATACTCGTCACCAAGTAAGGTTTTATGCTAATAATTATTTTGAGTAATTACCAATAGTGTACACTGCCTTTAACTCATAGTATCATGCTTAATTAACGTTCTAAAGTATACCATGTTGTTATTTTGTCAAACTTATTTAACAATAATGTGTTAGGTCGCTTGTAAAGAAAGTCTTTAAAAATGTCATTTGTTAAAAAATATATAAAGTTTTTAAGTATTTTTGTTCATCATACTGCCTATTTATTGTTCTCACTGTTTTGTTATTCTTTCCAAAAATTAAACATATTGCTTCATGTGACTTGTGCGAGATGTTTCTGTCTCAAATTATGACGTTTGTGCTCAACATGTAAATACAAGTGCTTAGCTCATTAGTATCATGCCTAACTAATGTTCTGAAGTAACTGTACTTGTGTTCCTTCTCATATTACAAATGATGTGTCAGGTCGCTTGTCAAAAAAGAAAGTTCTAAATACTTTCTTATTACTGCGGCACCATAATGTAGCCCGAGCCCTAAATGTAGCCCGAGCCCTAAATGTAGCCCGGACCTACATGTAGCCCCAATCGTGTACCTAAGTGTAGCCCGGACCTAAATGCAGCCAGTCGTGCTTATGTTTTGTTTTGAAGTATTATGTACATTTTCTTTCTCTAATATGATGATGTGTCAGGTCGCTTGATGGGGTTTAATGTCATTCAACATTAAACACAAACAAACGATAATTACTTGCACAGAAGTGTCATGCGTAATGATGTATCTTAAAGCCATTGGACCCTTTCGGTAAACAGTGTTGTCCAAGGCCCACACTTTGTGTACCACAACTTCTATATCAAATAACAAACCTGTGAAAATTTAGGCTCAATCGGTCATCGGAGTCGGGAGAAAACAACGGAAAACCCACCCTTGTTTCTGCGCGTTTCGCCGTGTCATAACATGTGTTTAAAATAAATCCGTAATTCTCGTTAACGAGAATTTATATTGTTTTGCTGTTTTCTCAAAAAGTAAAGCATTTCATGGAATAATATTTCAAGAGAAGGCTTTCACCATTGCCTTCTGTAAACCCTGTAAGTTATTTGTAAATCTGTGAACTTTTATTTTTTTTCTGAACCGAAAGGGTCCAATGGCTTTAATAGTTTTATTTTGTTATTATCTCTTGTTTGTTTTATTTGTTTTGTTTTGTTTTCTCTCAAGTTACGAATACTGCTTCAAGTCACTTGTGAACAGTTTCTGTTGTGACAAGTGCGCTCAAAATTGGCTATCAATATACGAATGACTTG
Source organism: Asterias amurensis (assembly GCF_032118995.1). Classification (NCBI taxonomy): domain Eukaryota; kingdom Metazoa; phylum Echinodermata; class Asteroidea; order Forcipulatida; family Asteriidae; genus Asterias; species Asterias amurensis. The sequence continues at coordinate 14,421,969 of NC_092664.1, read as the reverse complement.
CTCGTTAATTAGCATTCTTAAATAACTTAATTCAACCTTTTTCTTTTTGAAGTTATACAAATACTGTATCAGATCACTCAATAAGTACTTGTCCCCTAATCGACGTCTGTGTTTAATGATTATGCTACATGACTTGCTAATTACTGCCAGTTGTCTTTACATTTTGTCTGATTGATGTGCATTCCTAAGTAATATTTTAGTTGACAGGGAGTCAACAGTAAGTAATACTTTTTAATCGGAAAAACAGCATTAGCGTGCGACATGCTATAATAAACCTTGAAATAATTGGCATTTTGATAAGGGTGAAGTAAGTGACCCAAAGGAACTATAAGGAATTGCAAATCCAGCACCACCCCATTACAGATATTGACTTTGCACCATCAAACTTGGTCAGCTTGCAAAGGCATTCGACACACTTGGTAGATGTTAAAGACCAGTATTCTCACTTGGTGTGTCCAAACATATGCATAAAATAACAAACCTCTGAAAATTTTGGCTTAGTTGGTCATCGACTTTTCAAGAGAATAATGAAAGAAGAAAATATACCCTTGTTGCATTACTGTGTGTGCTTTCAGATGCATATTACAGTAAAAGGCTTCAGCTGAAGTATGTGTATTTTGTGATTGAGAAATAACTCTTTCTTAGACACTACGTTACCTTAGAGTGAGCCGTTTCTGACATTGTTTTATGCTTTCAACAGCTCTCCATTGCTAGTTACCAAAGTTTTTTGCTAACAATTATTTTGAGTAATTACCAATAGTGTCCATTGCCTTTAAACTATGTCAAATAGGCTCTGTCCCTACAAACCGTGGCTAAAACGCGCCCTTTTTGAATTCGTGTTTCGAAAAACTTCCTTAATTACTAAGTATATCAATTTTTGTTGTTTGAGCTTTTCATACCAAACTTTTCTTCATACCGCTTTCCAACTTTTTGTTGTATTCTTGTGATAGCGGATAGATGTACCTTTATTTGGCATAGGTGAAAGTGCCAACACTTGTTGTATTGTAAAGTACTCGTTTTCTACAAACTAAGTGTTATTTATTCCCCATTTTGTTTGTGATAATTATGAGTTGTTTGTTTTGTGTAATGGTAGAGTGTAATTAAGTGCATTTGGAGTTATTCCGCCATATATTGTTCACCGAAACATGACATTATACGCTTCATCGTGTGCATCAAATAAACACATATTTTATCTGCAATACTTTAGGAAGTAGGAGACTATAGAACAAACAAACAGCAACGAAACATTAACTCAAATTAATATACTATATTGTTAATTCCATTTTGTTGATAGGGGCATATACTGTTCACTGTAAACAAAATAATATACACTTCTACGTTTCCAACAAAAGCAAATATTTGATGCTATATTTTAGGGAAGTAAGAGACCATTGAACAAATAATTAGCAAAGAAATGTGAACTCATATTAAGAAATGATAGTAGGTTTTTTTTTCATTTCGTTGATAAGAGCCTTCTGTTTACTGGAAGTGGGGCACTAAACACTTCATCACTTGCATTAAATAAAATAATTGTTCATTGGTCATATTATTTTAGAAATAAGTACACTAGCAAACAAATACACACGAAATATGAACTCAAATCAACACACGGTGTTGATGTTTCCGATTTTGTCTACGCTTCTAATAAGCCACTTGACAGTTTTTGGTAGTTGTCAAAGACCAGTTTTCTAACTTGGTGTATCCAAACATATGCATGAAATAACAAACCTCCGAAAATTTAGACTCAATTGGTCATCGATGAGGAAGGGAAAAATAAGGAAAATACACCATTGTTGCACAAAACTGTAAGCGTTCAGATACCTAATGCAAGGCAACAATCCTGATTTGTTTAAATATTTTAGTAAGTATAACCTCTTTCTCAAGAACTAGTTACTTTTCGTGAGGGAGCCGTTTCTCACAGTGTTTTGTACTATCAATAGCTCCCCCATTGGTTCGTTACCAGGTAAGTTTTTTGCTTTGGTTTAAACGTGTTTTCGAGTGCATTTAACACTGATGTCGCGTTATTTTGCATAAAATAATAGTCTATTTCGGTATCAAGAAAGTATAAGTTTAAAACATAACTGAAAAAGCTGAGTGTTTCACCAAAGGACACACACATCATGTTTAGTAATACCTCAAACCATATGCAGCTGTAATTGCCATTCGTTACACAAAGTGTTTTCATTTCGCTTTTGTAGGATCATGAAGTATACATTACCAGTAATCAACATCAATCATCCATGGAAAGCTTACCGTGTGTGCAAAAAATAACATTGTCTAGTCACGATAAAATATTAATTACGAATGCACCATTAACTTGTGAAGAATTTATGACTCTTACAAGCACGGTTGGTTAACTTGAATTAAGAGAGTGAACTTTAAGTGAACTTAGTGATTATGAGAGAAAAATAATGTTAATGATTTTGGGGGTTGAACAAAGAATTGACTAGAGTGGGATTCGAACAAACGACCTCCGGATTATCATGCATTAACGGAGTCGAAAATTTTAATCTCTGTTTATTTTTATTTTTTTAATTAAATTACGTATTTTTTCTCTCTTTATTTTTCTATTGCATTCCACACAGATATCTTTGCGATTTGATTGGTGGATTGCGCGTCAAATGTTAATCATTGTTTCCAAAAATGTAGTGCCGCGATGCTTCCATTTTGTTTGTTTAGTATTGGAGTCCACTATGCATGTACGCTCGGCGTATAAAAGGATTCTTGATGAAATCAGAGTACAAGCAACACAGGAAACTGTCATGGCGCGCTGATTTTCAAAAGTTGCCGCATGCGTTGTTCATGTTGGCATTGTTGTATCCTAACTCAAGTATGACGTCCATCTTGGCAGCTAGAATAATTTAGTTAGCCAAGATGTATGTTGTAGTTTAGTTTTAAGATGACGCTTGTGCATATGGGTTATAATATGGATATTGAGAGACTTTTAGAACACTTGATGCGTATGCTAAGAACTCCAACGCAATTAACTTGGTAAGTCTGCTGCCACCTAGCGTTCCAAAGTTTCCAATTATTATAAACGCTTGGCAATGTAGGTCCTGAATCGATTATGCTCAGCCCGTGTGTCCAAAAGAGTCGACTTCGTGTCACGGTGGATAGGGTTCTAATGTACAAGATATTATCCGATCTGTTTAGGCGATCTTTTGTTTTTATGTTTGCTTGACGTTTCATGGTGTTTCTCTTACATTTTCCAAGTGACAATGACTCTGTAATGAGTTATTATAAAACAATGCGTTACATTGTTTTCATTGTGTACACTGTCACATAAACCGAGGAGAAGATCACCCCAAACTGCTGCCTACCAATCATTGTATGTAGCCGCTCCCCCTCCCCCCCCCCCCGAACACACGGACACAATCACCAAACTGACCTCAAATTTGCTCTCGCCTAGGATCTTTCAGAGTTTTCCCTTTGTTTCTTTCTGAAAATGCATTTGTTATGTAAAATGCAATGCTATTGTCTGTTCGCTAAACCACTGTGGTCTAAATGGAGTGTGTTTGCATGTAATCGAGTCACTCAGTTTCGTCTCGTGAAATTAAATATTAACATTTTCAGATCGCGATTATAATTACATTTTTCGAAAATTTACTCTTTTACTAATACTTTTTATCTAATAAATATTTTCATATAAAAAGTAACCCTTGCAGACATTTTGTTTTCTCGCAATACAATTATACATCTAGGATGCAATTCGATTTGTCCATTATGTGTAGGTTCGGAGATGAAATCAATGGCATGTCCCACTAACTAAACCTTACAACATATGTACACGTAACGTTGAACACTACAAAAACTGGGATGTTAAATTGATTCTCTTGGTATCCATACTAGACAACACTGACACGGTGTTAGTTTCACAAACGATACAGTAATGGGGATAAATAACACCACGTTGGTATTGTCACATGTAGATACCAAGAATTTAATGCCGCACAGAAGACTTACAACGTGACGATGGCGAAGACTAGAGCAAACTATAGTGGGAACGTTGTGAAAGAGCTCACTGCGTGGAATAAACGAGAAGTAGTCTCGACCCATTCAAAGCTAAAGTAGTAGATCTGGGCGATTCTCTACCTTCCGACCCAGGAAATAGTTAAACAGACAGTTTTAAAGCAATCGCACAACATCGGTAAACAGTATTGTCCAAAGGCCCACACTTCGTTTACCACAACTTATATATAAAATAACAAACCTGTGAAAATATAGGCTCAATTGGTCATCGGAGTCGGGATACAATAACGGGAAAACCCACCCTTGTTTCCGCACGTTTCGCCGTGTCATGACATGTGTTTAAAATAAATCCGTTATTATCGATGTCAAGAATTGATAACTGGTTTAATGTTTTCTCAAAAAATAAAGCATTTCATGGAATAATATTTAGGAAAAGTATTTCATTTCTGTAAACCCTGTAAGTTATTTGTAAATCTGTGAACAGGAAGTGTCCAATGGCTTTATGAACTGAGTAGTCTCCCGAATTCCGAAAATGACATAATCTACCTGAAACACTGATGGTGTAATAGCAAACCAAAATTGATATTGATACCTCACTATAATAAGCCATGTGGAGATTATGGAACCAATGCTATAACACGGTTTGGGTCAATTATTACTTCCAAACCAAAAACAGTGTCCGTCATACCTAAAAAAGGGTTCCAGATTTTAATATTGAGGACAAATGCTGTCACTGTGTGAAAACAGTATTTATTTATTTATTTGTATTAATTTATTTATTTATTTCCAGGCAACCAATACATACAAATAATAGGCAATACAAATAAGACTACACTGAGAGCAAGCCTGCGGATAACCAACGAGCGAAACTAATAACCATCTAAAGGCAATCCAGACAGTAACTATAACAAAGGCAGACAAGGGTACAAGGACAAAAACGTCATACAAATTTGGAAAATAGCACATCAAATACCATATGAGAACTACTAGTGCGTTGCCTGAAATACCATAAACAGATTATCCAGTCGATCAATCAACATAATTATCTCTTCAAACATGCAGTTATTTTCCCGAGTCATCTGCATTGACTATAAAGGCCCTCAGAATAAGATCGATGTAATCAAATTCAACTAGGTCCTCATGAAAAAAAAGGTCATTCTTGACCTCACCACACATCGTAGAAATTCTGCAGATCAATTTACGTTGTTACAAGTGAATGGAATTCAATAAATGTTTGCACACGTGCATCACATGATGAGTTTGTGTCTGTCTTTAGTGAGAGCTCTTAAAGACACTGGCACTTTTGGTCTAATCAAAATAATTGTAAGCATACAAATTTACTTGGTAACAAGCAATGGAGAGCTGTTGAGAAAAATAAAAATTTATGAGAAACGTAGTTTTCGAGAAATAATTAATTTTTCAATATTTCATTTGAATTTTAATTCGAGACCTCAGATTTAGATTTTGAGGTATAGAAATCAAGCGCCCGACAGCAAACAATTTCGTGTGAAAAGCAGGCATGAGAATGGGTAATGATAAAAAAACAGGAAAAAAATTAAGTTGATTGAAAATGTCAAAATTCTATCATTTTTGTGTGCGAAGCGCGCAGCTTGAAGTCCCTTACGGCCGGGGTCCAGGGCCCGCTTAAGGGCCCTGGGAGCTCTGGGTATTTTAGAAGCTCTGTGGTGGTCTCTGATGCATTTCTGACACCTATTTTTCCAGGTAGAAGTGAGCTACTTTTGTGTGATTTTTCCTTTTTTTTTTTAAAATAGGTTTAAGGGAAAATAAGGAATGTAAAGCTCAAACAATTTTGGGTTCGCCTGCGATTTTGTTACAACTCCGGAAAAAGAAAGGGAAAAAAAAATAATAGTAATAATATTTTTATTTTTTAGACGATCTTAACCCTTATTTCTGCCCTTGAAAATGTTTTTTTTTTCTCACCAACAACCATTTTTATAGGTTCTTGATTTGAAATTCGGTTGTGTAAAAGAAATTCTTTTGCAATTTAATGTTTGTGATTTTAACAATCCGTCGGCGACGCACATTTTAAAATATATATATAGGCCTATATATTTGGCGAGAGCGATGTGTTTTTGAGAAAGAGGTTGTTATTCAGCATAGGGTATAACTGGAACGAGGTTGAGATAAGACCCCAACATAGAAATAGAACCAATGAAGAAAGCACGTCGTCCGCGGACGTACCGTGTGTTCGCTAGTTCCCAATATATCTTTCGCTGGTTGTGAGGCAAATAACAGGTACCAGTTTTCCATGGCCTGCCGGCGATCTCAGATTCGTGCCGCGCCGCTCATTGGTTCGTGTACAAACCTGCACGTACACAGTACACATGGTGCAAACACGTGCATTGTTTTTTCAGTAGACTTTCAAAAGTCTCCACACGTGTTATGTTTGCTGCTGCAGCAGCGAGCGCATTACACGCAAACATTATTGAACCGTACCACTGTAAACGAAGCGAGGAATGAGGCAAGTTTATACATCTGTCGCTGCTGCCGCATGCATGCGCCATGCAAGGAAGACCACAAGCCGTAAACTGGGCCAGTTGCTTGACGGTAATTTATTGTTTAGGTGCCGTTTTTTCATGAACGCCGTACGTGTGGATCCGCGATAATAACAATTACAAAGGTAAACTTACATTGTCTGACTAGAGAAGAGGGACTAGAGAAATCCAAATGTATACCCCCAAAAACCTACCCCCCGAATTTTATAGCAAATTCACATCGAACTCGGAGACCACAATTTTGAAAGGAAAAAAACCGGAATTCCGGTTTAAACCGGAAGATTCTCATGCCTGGAAAAGTTTGTTTTTCTTCTTTCGTTATTATCTCGCAACTTCGACGACCAATTGAATTCAAGTTTTCCCAGGTTTTTTTTTTCTGCATATATTGTGAGATACAGCAGGTGAGAAGACTGATCTTTGACACTTACAAAAAAGGTCCAGTGTCTTTAAATACGGCACTTATTTATGCAGCAACAAACAACATTGAGGAGGAAAGTAGAAAGTGTTTTTTGATTTACTCACAGATGTACGATGCCTGGGGATGCCAAAAATGAGGTTGCCTCAAGGCTCCGGATGTTGTTTTTAGACAAGTCCCTGAAAAGATAAGAAATATAATTGTATAAGATTTTATCAAGTTGTTAGTAATAAATATATGCACTTTTATCGTTATTAAGTTGGATATTAAGAAAAGAAAAACAAAACGCCAGAAAAATGGGGAAAAATGGTTTTAAAGGCAGTGGACACACTATTGGTAATTACTCAAAATATAAAGTATTATCATAAGACCTTACTTGGTAACGAGTAATGGGGGAGAGGTTGACAGTAAAAAACATTGTGAGAAACAGCTCCCTCTGAAGTGACGTAGTCTTCGAGAAAGAAGTAAATTTCCACGAATTTGATTTCGAGACCTCAAGTTTAGAATTTGAGGTCTCGAAATCAAGCATCTGAAAGCACACAAATGGTGGTTGTTCTTTCATTATAAGCTCGCAACTTCGACGACCGATTGAGGTCAAATTTTCACAGGTTTGTTATTTTATTAATATGTTGAGATAGACCAAGTTAGAAGACTGGACAACTACCAATAGTGTCTTTAAGGCGCCACAAGCATAGGCGTAACTGTTATCTATAGCTTATACGGGACCCCTCAGATTGCTTTTAGGTGGCATTCGTTGGTAGGCTGCGATATTTTGTCTAAATATCCCGCACTTGCTAATTAAAATTGCTGGGGAAATAAACACATGTTCCTTCAAGGTTTGTTTTCTAATCTTGTTGTTGGTGGTGTTTTTTCCATATTAGTTTACGCCAGACGCATGTTTATTGACGTCATTCTACCAAGTAATTTTCAATATCATTTAGCTTCAACTTCTGTACAAGTTTAATATGCAATACACATGGACGCTCATTTCAAGTATACTGGCCTTACTGTAATTACAACTGCTGAAGGGAAATTGCGGTCGTGACTTGGGGAATTGTGGTCATGTTAAAACGTTTGTTTTCCCGAACAGAACGTTCCATTGAAATGTGCTGTACTTTGATAGCTTTGTAACGTGAAACTTAATTTTTGTTATTTTCAATTTGCAAGGCCGGGCAGATATAATATACAACTTGCACGGACAGTACTCCCCTTCTTTAACAAACTACGTGACTATCAGCTCGTAAAGTCAGTCTCTGTACTTTTGGTAATTATTCCAAAAATTAATGACCATAACCATGACCTTGATAAGGCGCACTGGAGAGTTGTTGATTTTGAATTTGGAAAGGCTACATACATAAAGCATATCAATGCGCAACAAAGGTGTTCTTCACATCTAGTTTTTGCAATATCGATGAGCGAATGAGCCCAAATTTGTACGGATTTGTTATTTCATGCATGTTATGTTGGGATACAACAAGTGAGGTAACTGGCTTTTTGAAAATTAACCAGACGGTATACAATGCCTTTAAAACACCCGTTTTGATGTCATGACACTGTTTGAACAGTTTGTGTTTAACAAGTTGTGTGTATCACAGTAAAAAAAGGTCGATATATACACATCTTTAACATATCTTAGTTCTCGAGTAAAAAATATCAACAATAATGACCGCCCTTAAATATCATGGCCCTGGGGTAGTTAGTTTTACTAAAATCAGTTTTCCTCGACAAATTTCTTCCACATGACTTAATAGCAAGTTGGAACTGTTTTTGTTTAGTCCGAAAGCTCCTGTGGTGTATTTCAAAAAGAGTTGTGTAATAGACTGCTCTTGACTTTGGACGAGTTACTCATCCTGACTTAAATTTTTCTACCCGTAGTTTGTAATAAGTTCTAAGTTAGGACATGGTAATACTTTCTTTGTAAAATTGACCCCAGATCGGTTGGAGTATTCAAAAGGGGTTGTGTTCACACTCATATATAAAGTATTAATTTACTGTTGGAATCAGATGGTTAAAGATAAATGTATTTAATGATGTGCACAAATTTCGTAGGTTACATAGTTAGTTTAGCAAATGACAAAAATACGTTGAAACATTAGCCTTTTTTTTTTTTCTTTTTTTTCTACCAACATTCGAAAGCAGTGCATAGTATTGTTAATTTTTATTATTTTTTTTTACAACAATGATTTTTAAAGGTGCCCTTTCTTCACATATTTCAATAACTGTCTCGATCAAACTTAAAGGACAAAACAGACATTTCTAAATCCATATTGATATGATTACTGTACATAGTTATACTTACGCTGTCATGAGGTATGGTAGGGAGCCTTCTCTACCGAGATTCACTTCGGTGATGTTGTTGTTGATCAAATATCTGAAAGAAAAGTTCAATCATGTGTTATCACAGATTATAACACCCCTTGCAAGTATTCTGCCTGCTCATTGGTTTAGAGCGCGTCACATGACATGTCTTAGTTTTGCTAGACGACGGCCGTGTGATAGTGCGTCGGTTTGCCATGCGCTAGTCCGAAGACTAGCACACGGCGCCGTGCGCTAGTCCGACAGACTAGCACACGGCGTGCAGTACCCAGACGTCTGTTGCGTGTACGAGGATGATAAATTAATAGTCTGTAACCATTTCGGATTGCACGACACTACATGCAACACATTAAGTAAAAGTGTTTGCAATCTGTATTCGCGTCGTCCGTGGATTGTAGCATTTAGGTCTGTAACTTAATAATAATAGTACAGTATTTAAAAATGTTTGGGGTGTTATAAAACAAATATTGACTGCTTTTACTCGTGCAATGGTTAAAAACTATGACTCCCTCGGTGATCCCCGGAGCGTTCTATTTTCCCTCGGCTTCGCCTCGGGAAAATAGAACGCTCCGGGGATCACCTCGGAAGTCATAGTTTTAACCATAGCACTCGAAGCAGTCAATATTTGTATAATAGACCTTCAAGACACTCCTTAAAGGCAGTGGACACTATTGGTAATTACTCAAAATATTTATTAGCTTAAAACCTTTTTTGGTGACGAGTAATGGGGAGAGGTTGATGGTATAAAACATTGTGAGAAACGGCTCCCTTTGAAGTGCCATAGTTTTCGAGAAAGAAGTAATTTTCCACGAATTTGATTTCAAGACCTCAAATTTAGAATTTGAGGTCCCGAAATCAACCGTCTAAACACACACAACTTCGTGTGACATTGGTGTTTTTTTCTTTCATTATTATCTCGCAAGTTCGATGACCGATTGAGCTCAAATTTTCACAGGTTTATTATTTGTTGCATATTATGTTGAGATACACCAACTGTGAAGACTAGTCTTTGACAATTACCAATAGTGTCCACTGTCTTTAAAGGGGGAAGTACACGTTTGGTAATTACTCAAAACAAATATTAACTTAAAAACTGACTTGGTAGCGGGCATAGGAGAGCTGGTAATAGTTAAAAGATATTGTGTGAAACGACTCCCTCTGAAGTAACGTAGTTTTTTTTTTTTAAGAGGTAACTTCTCACTAAAATAATTATTACAAGACTTCTAGCTAGAAGTATTTTATTATTTTATGGAAGCACACAAATTCGTGCAACAAGGGTGATTTTTCTTTCATCATTTTCTCGTAACTTCGATGACCAATTGAGCCCAAATTTTCACAGGCTTGTTATTTTATGCTTATGACGGGATACACCAAGCAAGGAACACTGGTCTTTGACAATAACCAAACGTGTACAGTGCCATTAAAGCTCACATGTTCCAGCAGGCTTACTAACCGTTCAACTGTGCCTCAGCGCCTTAGAACAAACTCTTGATTTTTACAAATGACTTTTGATTGACTGATTGTTTGATTGATTGGATGGGTAAACAAATAACAATAAGAACACTTAACAAGAAAATAAAATGTCAAACTAAGCAAATTTTACTTGTAAGGTTCCAGTTGATTACATTTGCATTAACTAGCCAACATCTAATATGAACCAATAAGAGAGATCTCATGTATTTACTATTAAAGGATTTGGGTACTTTTTTTCAAAATGTCCACAGATTTACATTAAACTTACAGGGTTTGAAGATAATAATAATGGAAAGCTTCCCTTCAAATATTACTAACTGAGGTTGTGTAGTTTTTGAGCATTGAGTAAAACAAGTCACAAAATAATCTTCGTCTTAAAAAAGACGAACATTCTTTAAGCATGTAAAATCCCATTACCCAGTTATGATATTATTCCAAAACCATAGCATAACTGGTTAATGTGTTTTTACATGCTTAAACTGAGACGACAATTATTTGTTTTACTCATTTCTCAAAAACTACAGCACCTCAGTACGTAAAATTTCAAGGGAAGTTGTCTACTATTATAATCTTCAAACTGTGTAAGTTTAATGTAAATCTGTGGACATTGTGTTTTTTATAAGGAAAAAATAGACACTTTAATGTGACTGCAAGACGCTTCCGTATGATATAATTTATACAAAAGATGATGCACCCTTTAATACACATCCCAACGATATGACCGTAGCTTTCTGAATTGAGAGAAGCTTTACGAACCAAATCCACCCAGTGATTGATATGGCTCGATACAAGTTACAGTTGTACATTACCGTAGAGCTTTAAGGCAGGAAGTATACGGCTATCTATATTCGCCCCAAAGACAGAGTTGTCTCCCCTAGTGGGTTAAATCGTCGAATGTATTTTTTGGTGGGTTTTATTTTGTCGTGCTAGAATCTGCGGATGCAACAACAGTATCTCTAGAGAGTTCTCCAATGGCTCTACTCGTTGCATTCATGTTTTTGCGAAAACAGTAAACTGATTACGCTAGGTTGGTGGTGGGTGGGATGGGCCTATGTACGTTTTAAGGTCAATGTGCTCATATAATAGGTCAAACTCTGACAAATCCGGTAATTTTGTTGAGCCTGTTTCGGGTAAGCCTGTCCCAGAACAGGGATCCGGATCAATTCTAAAACTCTGACTCCGGGATTCAAAAAAAAAGTACATATGCCTTAGTAGGCTATATGAAAAACAAAAGTACAGGTATTGTTAAATATATTAGAGGGGTAACAAACGCAATTACCAGTAGGTTGTTGTGACCATGAATTATGAATGATGCTTTTAAAAATAACCGATTGGTTGCAGTATACATCACAAGCTTCAAGAAGAATACCAAATCCTCAAGTAGTTATTGACTGTCTAATCTTATTTCTCCCAAAGGGTCAATACTTCCGAAATTTATTACGAAATCTGAACCGCTCGAGGTTTTCTCGCTGTTCAGGTGGCTTTAGTTTGTCGTGCTAGAACGTAAGAACGATAAAAGGGTTGGAGGAAATCTTGGCTGTTTGCTGACTTTAATGCATTATTGCGCACCTGTAGAACTGATCCGCGAGAATCTGGACTTCGAATCTTGATTTATTCATGACATACATGTTTAAACACACGTTCTTGAAATTGCTTTTTGTTGTACTGTGGTTCTCCAATCGGGAACATATGAATTCTGTTCGTCGTGTTGTGAGGTAATGTAAGCCACTCTCACATGGTCACAAATGGGATACCCTTAAGCCTTAAAAATCTATGTTTACGTGCTCGCGTTGAATACACTGCAGGGACTGAGTATATACAGTGCCAAACTGAGAACAGATTACACGAAGAGACGGTCTTGTTAAAACAAAATAATCAGCCATTAACCAAATTATATACCAACAATTTGTAAAACATATAATTTGAGATCTCAGTTACCCCTAGTTATGCAAGATTTACAGAGATTTTATACGTGAACACTCAACGAACAGTGATGTAAACATGTAATCACCGTCAATTGCGATTTTTCTCAAAACATGCACATTTTTGCATATCGAATCGTGCATATCATCATGAGTTTCCTATACTGCCATAATTCAACTAATTATACAAATTAAATACATTTTTGAACCCAGGTTTGTTTTGAAGTGCCAAATGTTTCAGTTTGTTTAACAGCAGCATCTGTTTAGCTGTTCTAGTATTATTGAGCATCAGCAGCAGATTGGAAATGGCAAGAGACCTATGATTTACTATTATTAAACTGTGAAACGTCAATAGAGATTTATTGGTTGGATGAAGATGTCTTACACAGCCAATTAGAAGCTTAGTTGATACTTGTTTATGGGCTACGGTACTGTTACATTGCCGTGAAAGCAATCTATATGTATTCTCTGATTGAAGGTTTACTCACCAAAAGTACTGTACGGTTGTAATTACGGTTGGCTATCGACCCAAGTTATCTGTAGCCTTGCTCAAGGCAGTCGAATTATTCACTCCGAAAAAAGACCGCCGCTGTATAAAAACCCACCCGTATTCACTGTGCGTAAAACCCACCCGTAATCACTGTGCGTAACATCGCACGACACGATGCCCCCGTACACTATCCGCATGCGGAGGCCTCTGCATGCGGTTAGTGGTGTACGAGTGCGATGACTTGTGTGAACAGTATTTGTGCGATGTGACAGTATGTATACGGGTGGGTCATTCGGTGTGATCGCACACACCATGCACAGGGTATACGGCGGGTGGGTTTACAGCTGCGTCTTTTCGGAGCGAATAATGCGACTGCCTTGAGCAAGGCTAAGTTATCTGGCGATTTCGTTACACTTGTCTTCTTTGCACCATTAGTGATTTCAGTGCGTTTATGCCGGAAGCAATTGTGAGCGTAAAGCGAACTAGGAACTTCCCGTAAAGCTAGTTTGATATTGTACATATGCTTTGGGCAACCGTATAGGTGTGTGTATTAGCAAGTGTTTAACCCTTTGACATCTCGACATTCGATATTCGGAGATTGAACTTGCTGTACATTTTAGGAGTCAATGTTCCAGTGCGTATGCAGAAAGTACTTGTCCGTCTTTTGTGCTTAAAGCGAACTAGGAACTGACCGTAAAGCTAGTTTGATATTGTACATGTGCGTTGGGCAACCGTGTATGTGTGACTAGCAAGTGTTTAACCCTTTGACATCTCGACATTCGATATTCGGAGATTGAACTTGCTGTACATTTTAGGAGTCAATCATCCAGTGCGTATGCATAAAGTACATGTCCGTCATGTGTGCTTAAAGCGAACTAGGAACTGACCGTAAAGTTAGTTTGGTATCGTACACTGGGCAACCGCATAGATGTGTATAGAAAGTGTTTAAGCCTTTGATATCTCGACATTGGATATTCGGAGATTGAACTTGCTGTACATTTTGGGAGTCAATGCTTTAGTGCGTTATGGGAGAAGTACTTGTCCGTCTTGTGAGCGTAAAGCGAACTAGGAACTGATCGTAAAGTTAGTTTGGTATCGTACACTGGGCAACCGCATATATGTTTATATTAGCAAGTATTTAAGCCTTTGACATCTCGACATTGGATACTCGGAGATTGAACTTGCTGTACATATTGGAGTCATGTCCCAGTGCGTTATGCAGGAAGTACTTGTCCGTCATGTGTGCGTAAAGCGAACTATAAAGGAACTGACCGTAGAGTTAGTTTGGTATCGTACACTGGGCAGCTGCATGTATAGAAAGTGTTTAACCCTTTGATATCTCGACATTGTATATTCGGAGATTGAACTTAGATGGAACTGACCGTAAAGTTAGTTTGGTATCGTACACTGGGCAACCGCATATATGTTTATATTAGCAAGTGTTTAAGCCTTTGACATCTCGACATTGGATATTCGGAGATTGAACTTGCTGTACATATTGGAGTCATGTCCCAGTGCATTATGCAGGAAGTACTTGTCCGTCATGTGTGCGTAAAACGAACTAGGAACTGACCGTAAAGTTAGTTTGGTATCGTACACTGGGCAACCGCATATATGTTTATATTAGCAAGTGTTTAAGCCTTTGACATCTCGACATTGGATATTCGGAGATTGAACTTGCTGTACATTTTGGAGTCATGTCCCAGTGCGTTATGCAGGAAGTACTTGTCCGTCATGTGTGCGTAAAACGAACTAGGAACTGACCGTAAAGTTAGTTTGATATTGTACATTGGGCAACCGTATAGGTGTGTGTATTAGCAAGTGTTTAAGCCTTTGACATCTCGATATTGGAGAATCGGAGATTGAACTTGCTGTACATTAATAGGAGTCAATGTCCCAGTGCGTTTTGCAGTAAGGGACCATGGATAAACTAAGAACGCGGCCGCCCGCGGTCAGACTCGTTCTAGAACGAGTCCGTCCCAAAATTGTACTTGTCCGTCATGTGAGCGTAAAGCGAACTTAGAACTGACTCTAAAGTTAGTGTGATACTGTATGTTGGGCAGTCGCATAATAGGGGAATAAGACAAAATAACAAACTTAGTTTAAACAACCCTTTTGTATCTCGATGCTGTATATTTTAGTAGTCAAAGTCCACCTTTTCGTCATGTTATTCTGCGTAAGTTTGATATTGCACGTTAGTCAGTCACATAATGTGTGTATACAGAAGGTATACGGAATCATATGGTTGGGCCCATATGGCATCATAGGGTTCTTAAGGTTTCTTCTCTTGGAAATTAAGCAGCTTAAAATTATCATGAACACAATGCAAAACGCTGTCAGAGGAAACAGATGCCAACTGTTGCTTCAACGTCCATCTGTCGGGCCTGCCATCGCGACTGATAGGCCTTGCAAGCCACAGCCACAAGTGCCACTCCTAGCTAACAATGTCCCCCCAGTTACAAGTCCATTGCCTTTCGAGACGGATGGATGCCTACTATTACCACAACTGTATTATAACACCCCTTACCAATATTCTGCCTTTTCGTTGGTTTAGAGCGCGTCACATTATATGTCATAGTTTTACTAGACGACGGTGGTGTGATAGTTATCGGTTTGCCATGCGCTAGTCCGAAGACTATCACACGGCGTGCAGTACCAAGACGTCCGTTGCGTATACGAGGATGAATAAATATTTTGAGTAATTCCAATAGTGTCCACTGCCTTTAAGGAGTGTCTTGAATGTCTAATATACAAATATTGACTGCTTCGAGTGCAATGGTTAAAAATATGACTCCCGAGGTGATCCCCGGAGCGTTCTATTTTCCCAAAGGCGAAGCCGAGGGAAAATAGAACGCTCCGGGGATCACCGAGGGAGTCATAGTTTTTAACCATTGCACGAGTAAAAGCAGTCAATATTTGTTTTATAACACCGCAAACATTTCTAAATACTGTACTATTATTAAGTTACAGACCTGAATGCTACAATCCACGGGCGACGCGAATACAGATTGCAAACACTTTTACTTACTGTGTTGCATGTAGTGTCGTGCAATCCGAAATGGTTACAGACTATTAATTTATCATCCTCGTACACGCAACGGACGTCCGGGTACTGCACGCCGTGTGCTAGTCTGTCGGACTAGCGCACGGCGCCGTGTGCTAGTCTTCGGACTAGCGCATGGCAAACCGACGCACTATCACACGGCCGTCGTCTAGCAAAACTAAGACATGTCATGTGACGCGCTCTAAACCAATGAGCAAGCAGAATACTTGCAAGGGGTGTTATAAAAAACAAATATTGACTGCTTTTACTCGTGCAATGGTTAAAACTATGACTACCTAGGTGATCCCCGGGGCGTTCTATTAACTTCGGCTTCGCCTCGGGATAATAGAACGCTCCGGGGATCACCCCAGAGTCATAGTTTTAACCATAGCACTCGAAGCAGTCAATGTTTGTACACTATTATCATCGGGTCAGTGAACACGAAGTGGTTTCGTCAGGGGCATATTCATTCATTCGTTTGTCACACTTACAAAATGTGCCGGTTGAGGGCCCGGTAAACACTCAGTTAAAATATAACGAGCATTTATATTATTAAAGACAATGGACACTATTGGTAAATGTCAAAGACCAGTCTTATCACTTGGTGTATCTGAACATAATATGCATAAAATAACAAACCTATAAAAATTTGAGCTCAATTGGTCGTCAAAGTTGCGAGATAAGAATGAAAGAAAAAATACCCTGGTCACATGAAGTTTAGTGCTTTCAGATGCTTGATTTCGTGACCTCAAATTCTAACCCTGAAGTCTCGAAATGAAATTCGTTGAAAATTTCTTCTTCCTCGAAAACTACATTACTGCAGAGGGAGCCGTTTCTCACAATGTTTTATACTATCAAACTCTCCCCATTACTCGTTACCAAGTAAGGTTTTATGGTAATAATTATTTTGAGTATTTACCAATAGTTTCAACCGCATTTAAGTATTGCAAAAGATTATATTTTTTAATGGAAGACTATCCTGTAAAAATGATCAACATTGAGCAGAAGAATATTTCATAATTCTTCAATTTGACCGTATTTATAAAAATCGACGTAGAGTTTGTTTTATAGAAAGAAATTTGGCGCCATAAAAATACGGTTTTATTATATTAAAAAATATCCATAATCTGAGTTTTATAGAACGCTTATAGTGAACCTATCTTTCAAAGCCGATTTTAAGAGGACCGCGGGTATACCCCACGGTACCAGTTACGCCTTGTCGTGTCATATCCCCGCAAATGGAGCTCGGGAAACGATCACAATCGATCGACTGATGCTTCATCATAAAGATACTCACAGCTTGACGACGTAAGGAAAACGCGTTAAGTTGACCAGTGAAGTGACAGTCACGTCTGCGTCTTGCCT
Source organism: Asterias amurensis (assembly GCF_032118995.1). Classification (NCBI taxonomy): domain Eukaryota; kingdom Metazoa; phylum Echinodermata; class Asteroidea; order Forcipulatida; family Asteriidae; genus Asterias; species Asterias amurensis. Next base: position 14,404,460 of record NC_092664.1, on the reverse strand, counting down.
GGTTGTATGCACTCCATCCAAAGATCTGTAAATTTGACAAAAATATATATAAGTCCTGGAGACTATTAAGTTATACGGGGTTTGGGTCCTTAGTGGTCGACTACTCAGGTTACAGTAATAGCAAAGCCCCCATTAAACGTGCTCATCTGTTCGTCTACGTATTTTATTGTTATTGCCACTGGACACCCTTGGTTACTGTCAAATTACTAATATTCTCACTTGGTGTATCTCAACACGTGCATACAAATGATAACAAATCTGTGAAAATTAGAACTTAAACTGGTCATCGAGGTTGCAAGTTTAGTAATGAAAGAAAAACACCTAGGTTGCACGAAAGTGTGTGCATCCAAGATGTCTAAAAGGTTCAGGTCTCGTGTAGTTTAATACTTGGGATAAATTACCTATTTCTCAAAAAACTACGTCACTTCAGAAGGAGCTGTTTCTCACAATAATATACTATCAACAGCTATCCATTGCTCGTTTTTAATACCAAGTAATTTTTTTTATGCGAACAATTATTGATTTCAGTGATAAACATTTGAGGATTTATGACCGCTCATCCTTTGTGTTGTACTAAAGAGTCTAATTGTCTACGGTTAACAACACCAATGATTTTTGAGGCTAAGGTTACATTACGATGATTGTAGCTTAACCACTGTATTGTACGTTAGTTCAAGAGTCAAGTGCATCCGGCACCCCGTGCTTATTAAGTTTTCACCATCGATGGTTTCTATATAAATGGTTCAGTTTAATAAATGCTGCACAGTCACTGTATGCCACTTTAGGTTGAGAGCACTGTAGTGCCTCCAAGCACCTGTGAGTCTAAAAGAAGGATCTTTGCCACATTTGTCGTGTCGTTGTTTGACCATTTCAAGGACATTCTACGGAAATATCTCAACGCTCGTCAGCTGTCCCTCAAAACCCACAACGGCTTCGTGGTAGCCAGTGATCGTTTGTCCTGGAAAACGCTGTATTAGTAGAGTAGCTGTCATGTATTTTGTTCTTCTGTCACTTTGTTTGCGTGTCTGTCTGCTTGTTTTGCTTCTTTGTCTGTCTGGGTTTTAGTTAACAGCTTTTGTTTATCAAAACAGCCTTATGCACATTTTATTACATTTTCCTGCCTAATTACTGTTACTTCATTATATTTTGTTTCCATAGTTATAACATGTAAAGTTCAATTATTGTTTTCATGGAAGTATGCAAATCAAAATGTGTGTATTTAAACTTGACACACTCGGCGACGCCTTTGTACAGTTTCGAAAAATAGTTGTGTAAATAAATATTGTGTCAGAACTGCAGACAGCCAAATAGCATGGACAATTTGAAATTGTACTTGGATGGGGTTGATTCTTTGAATGCAACCATCCATTAGTTACTGTTACCTTGATAATGACAAATGAACAATGTTCATCATACACGTTCTAGCCTTGGGCTAATAGCCACTCATTGCTAATTCCAATCAAGCAACAGACGTCTGGCTTGGCGAATTTTAAAGTCAAAAAAAAAAAAATGCCGACCAGGTGTATTGCTGCTGAATGCAGAAAAACACTTTTTGAAATGTACCAACTCATGACTTGGACGTCACAAAAGGTGTAGGCGGAGTCAGCCCCCCAAACAACTTTAAATATTTGTTAAACATATAAATCGTGACAAACAATTTATTGTTTTATTGTTCGTAAGCATATACTCTTATGTTTGAATTTTTTATTTCCAGGTGACTTTAATGTTTTTGGTATCACGTAGCCAATAAAGATTTGCATGGACAGTTCCGAGTTTTTCTGAGTTGATTTTTGGAAAGAATAATCCATTAATCACTATCCCTTTGTTAATTACCAATGAAACTTATATCCTAACCTTGGGGTAATAGCCACTTATTGCTAAAATCATTCAAGCAACAGACGGCTTCCACGTGGGTTGGCGAATTTGAAATTTGTTTTATCACCTAGCCAATACATGGACAGTTTAACATTTTCCTGAGTCGATTCTTGGATAAAACAACCCACTAACTACTGCTCCTTAAATAATGATCAATGAATCATGATAAAAAAAAAATTATAGCCTTGGGGTAGCAGCCACCCATTGTTGAAAACACTCAAGCAATAGACGGCTTCCACATGGCTCGCTAAATTATAAACTGTAATGTTTTTACTAAATTTTTGTATTTATCTTTTTTTCTTCCTTTTTTTCTATCAAGTCACAGCGTTACCGAGCTCTGACAATGACCCCTGTATATGTTGATGTACCAACATTTTTTTGCGATCCCAGTGTCTCGATGTCGTATTGCGGCTTATACGAAGTGCGCCTTATACGTTGAGACTTGAATCTTATTTTTTTATTTTCTGGACAATGCTTCTTATTAAACGCGGAGCGCCTTTTACGCATGAAATTACGGTAGAATGGGACTTTGTCCTCACAAACAAAAGCATGAAATAGGGTTTCGAAATTTAAAAAGCAGTAAAATGCTTCGCAAGGCAAATTTTCAGAATTACCATAATATGATTTGTTACATGCCTAACTACGATTGATTTGCGGTTACGATAAATCTTAGCTCGTTGACATAAAACGTACTGCTTGAAACAGAACGATGGTGTAAGCTTGTTCGTACACTCAAAGGATATTCAATTCAGTTTAAAAACACCAGACCTTGTGTCTGGTGTGTTTGACCATTCAGTGTCGCGAACCTGAATGGAAATAACCTGTCACGACAGGTGACTATATTATTGGCAAACGGATCATCAAAGGTTGCACTAAGGGTTATTTATAAAATAACTCCATGGGTTGAACTCATCTCACAAAGATACTTTATCAGAAAACCGTGTGTTGGTCATTTTGCTAATGGTCACCCTGCTTTGTGTTCATCATGTGGGTATCACTGAGTGGTCAAACGAACCGGACACAAGCTCTGGTGTTTTTCACTAGCAGAGTGTGGGCTGAGTACCAGTTTAATGGACACTTGGGTCCTTTAAGCCGGACACTTAATTGACGATAACTGCTTCGTAAGGTCTCGTGTCTTGTGTTATGCACGTCAAAGTGTACAGCAGTAGATTGTTAAACTTTATAAAGGTATTAGACAAATTGTCACATAACTCAGAAAGTTGAAAACTTTTTTTTTTTTTTTTTTTTGCGGGGGTGGGGCGTGGTCTTGTTTGGTCTTGAGCGCGTTTGGTCGCGTTTGTCTCGAGTCTTGTTGTGTGCTGCATATAATACACCGGTTCGTTTATTTCGTATTGGTGTGCATTTTTAACTCATTAATGTTGACATACTGATATTCTTCTGAATTGCTGCAGTAGCCGTATATTTGTAATCTCTTGAGATTACAAAAGTGGAGAAGGGAGGAAAAACAAAAACCCGATGGACATTGATGAGACAGACACATGACATATGTTTTATTGGAGTGTTTATCTGTTAGTGTTGGGTAATGGTGATTATTTTTATACATTAAACACATCAATAAATACCTTATATTTGCCCTCCTTGAAACAAACTGGAACGTGAAAATAATGCTGATACTATTATATAGTCAACAAGAATTTATGGTGATCAAAAAGGTAGGCCTGCCAGTAAAATGTATATCTATGTTGTCATATTGGAGACTTATGGTAAGGCATGCGCGTTTCTTTTCAGAACAAACCCTACTTCCATCAATCGTTTATGTTCCGACACACGTTCATTACCCTTAACATTCTATCCTAACCCATCCTTAATCTTAATCCTAGCCCTAAACCAAACCCTAACCATCACCCCCAAAAATAAAAATAAAACATTTCATTGTTTTCATGTTTTTGTAGCGTATTGTTATTTTTTAATGTACCAGGTTTTCACCGTCTATTAGAGGTATCATACATGGATGTAGTTGGATATTTGTTAACCACCTTGCTTCAGAAAAAGAGAAATGGCGATTGTCCATGGGTGCAGCCATTTTTGTTAATAGCGCCCTCTTGAGCCTCAAGTTGAGGGCATTCGTTAGAATTTTGCGAAACACAACTGCACAGCCCACTTGACGCGAACGCGTACGGTTCGATATCTGTATGCGTATTCGTATCCGCGACTCTGCGAAACCTCTCTTTTCATGGATGTAGACTACTTTGCGAAGTAACACGACAAACAATCTATACGTGGTTTTAAATAAAGCACAATCGATCAGTGGTCAACATCTCAATAAATTCGCTATTAGTTGCACACTGAATCTCAATTGTCAAGCCAACCATTAAATATATTCGAATACTGCATCTCCTCATCATATTGAATAATTCGTCCTTAAGGAGCCAATCTGATAAATTGTATAAGTTGCCTTATGTTTTAAATCTCACTCCAAATTTTACTTGCATTTGTACAAGCTTGTATATAACTAAATTTGTCACAACCTATCGCTTTTTAAATCACGATTCTTGCTGTAATTCTGAGATAAGTTCCTAATAGCTGAATCATCTTGGAAGTGTAATACGTTTGACGTTTTAAAACCTATCTGACTCCAAAACCAAATTGTGCTCTAATTTGTATGAGCTCGTTTGTAACTCTAGTTCTATCAATGGAACTGATCTTTCGCATTTTTAAATCGCGATTCTTGCTTTACTTCAGAGATAAATTCTTAGCTGAATCCTCTTGAAAGTGTAGTGCGGTTTGTTAAGGGTCATGTATTTGAATAATTAAGAAAGGCAATGATAGCTTGATGACCTAGTTTCATTTTCAGATAACGGTGGCGTTACCAGTGGGAAAGGGGTGCTATTATTAGAGAGATTTCGCAAGCGTGCAGATACAGATAGAGACGGATATGATAACCGTATCCGTTCCACGTCGGCCGCGTATTGGATTATGTTTCGCAAACTAGGTTGTTTCACCTGAGTGCGCTCGCATTCATCATGAGTATTGTTTTCTTTTGAAAAACATGAACGTGTGTTTTATACCTTGCATTTTCTCATCGTTTTTTTATTTATTTATTTATTTATTTATTTGCTTCTAAATGACTAACAGTTTTCTATCTATATCAAGCTAGAAACCAGTGGAAGCAACTCCGTGGGAAATGTTTTTGATCTGGGACAAAAATACAACTAAAAGTCTACAAAACAGTATCCGTTTTTCTACGACGTGTATGAGCTCCCGTATCCGTTTCTAACGTGTGTGCAAATTATCATATGTGCCCCGTGCTGAAAACCCTTGTCCTCCGCTCGTTGACCATAATAATATAGGTCAAGTAAATGTATAGTTTATAACATCAACAACTGAATAAATGAAACAAAGTCATACAAAAATGTAAAACAAAAATATTTATATATTTGATTCTATTTCTGCGTAAGTTTGACCATTGAACTTTCAGACTGAGATAACAGGTCAAATGAACGTGACGTTTAAAGTGTTCAGCCATAACAATCGCCTTTATAAGCATTTTGTTTTTTGTTTTGACGGTCTCGGGTAGGTCATATTGGGTGCGTTCGTTTAGCTTCCCTGGGTCGACCCCGATGTTGCGTATTATATTTTTTTCCAGGACGAACGTGGGCACACAATTACCCCACGTTCGTCCTCGAACCAGGAAAAAACCCAGGCACGTCACCACGTGAGCCTTCCCGTGGTGACGTCAGTGCACCTCGGGCCAGCCCCAAGAGCCCCACTTGTGGATTGGGTCACTTGGGGCTGGCCCGAGGTGCACTGACGTCACCACGGGAAGGCTCACGTGGTGACGTGTCTGGGTTTTTTTTTCGTGACCCTGTTCAGAGCCAACAATCACAGAATAGAGATTTACACATGGTTGTACCCGCAAGTTTACTATTTATTTATAGTTATACTTTTGTTGCTTACAATCCACACCATGCAAAGCTTTAAACAATACTCATGTTTATATTATGTTCACATTTTCAGACGTGAAGTTTTGATAGCACTGATTTATTACAGTCAATGGACTTTCAGGTTGAATTTCAATAAGTCGAGAAGTACAATTCGTGTAATTTATAGGCTCAATATCGCTCCAACAAAGACTGTGAGAGGACACTTAATAGAGAACCTATAAAACAAAATTAAGAAGACAGTGAAAGACGTCTGCAAAGCGTTTCAACGTTTTGTGGCTCGAGTGGGTATTATCGAAGTAAGTCGGCCACAGTTCTACCCCACCTCTATCATGCAATCCATCTCGTATATCAGTTAATGTATTGCTTAAACTATTGTCGTTACAGACCGCATTTAACACAAGGATAAGATTTGCCGAGAAGACGCAGGTAAGACCTTAAGTACACAATATTGATTTCACTTGTGAATCCAATTTACATGTAATCCTAAAATAAATATGGATTGAATGCACTCTGGTTTTAAGGATGGGGGCAAACCTTCGAGCACTTAAAGCCATTGGACTTTCGAATCAGAAAAAAAAAAAGTTCACAGATTTACAAATAACTTACAGGGTATACAGAAGGCAATGGTGAAAGCCTTCTCTTGAAATATTATTCTATGAAATGCTTTACTTTTTGAGAAAACAGCAAAACAATATCAATTCTCGTTAACGAGAATTACGGATTTATTTTAAACACATGTCATGACACGGCGAAACGCGCAGAAACAAGGGTGGGTTTTTCCGTTGTTTTCTCCCGACTCCGATGACCGATTGAGCCTAAATTTTCACAGGTTTGTTATTTGATATAGAAGTTGTGGTACACAAAGTGTGGGCCTTGAACAACACTGTTTACCGAAAGGGTCCAATGTCTTTAATCTCCCCAAATCCTTTTTAACGAAAAATGGGTAAGATGTTTGTGATTGATGTTAGAATAACAACAATAAGCCGACAACAACCAAATACCAAGCTAAGTTCATTATAGTTCACATTTGCCTATGTACCCTGTGTTGAAGTGTGTATGGCTAAAAACTCGTAATGCCGGCACGCAACGAACACACAAAAAGTTTGTCATAAAACGGCCCCTGGCTGTTTTATCTTTGAATAAAAATATTGATAAAACAAAAAGAAATCACTTATATACAGACAAACTAAGTACAAATGCAATAAATTTTCTGAAAACCGTGGCAAATAATAACACCAACAAAACAACAACAGTTATGGTGGACATACTGGTTGAATGTTGTTTCAGCATTACCCAAACGTGCTCGTTTGTGGATGAAAGAAATCTGACAAAATGTTCTTAATCAAGTTTTTTTGAAACACAATGAAAATGAAAATTTTGGAAAGTATAGGTATAATAACAAACGAATCTCAAAATGACTCAAATTGCGTGACATCAATGCATAATGCCGGTACCTGAAGACAGTTATGTTACGGGCCCCAACGGCAAAATACATTTTTCGTAACCTACTCCATGGGGTGTGTCTAATTAAATGCTTGTATTATCAAAGACACATAATCCCATCACCTCAAACTTGCCGCTCTATTATAAACAGTGGATATTTTATAAGCAACACTTACACTGAAACCCTGTAAGTGTTACAAATACTCCACAGAAATGTTTAAACAAAATCGAGCGTGATGGAACACTTTAACTTGTCAGCCGTTTACAGCGACACATAGAATGTTGTTAAGTTGAATGCTCGGCGGCAGGTTTCTAAGAGGAATTACGTGTCAACAGCGAAGTCCTCTTTCGACGAGGATTTTCGGTCACAGTGTTTTCTTAAACAACACTTTGGAGAAATTTTCTTGACAAGCTCTTGAACGTTTTTAAAGTCACCTGGAAGTGGTATTTTGTCAAAAATGCTTTTGTCACTAAAATATGTGTTTTGATGAGTGGAATATGAATAAACAACTAACTAAGGTTTACATAAATTAGTTTCCATGTTATTTACAAATTGGAAAAAAAGCCCGACCCGAGAGGGCGCTGTTCGTGACGTCAATCGAGGCGCGATGAATCGCATGCAGTGCCAACACAGCATAGTGACGCTAGGCGCAAGCTAAAAACATGCCCTCAAAGTTGAAACAATACCTGATTTTTTTCACGTTAGGCAAATGCTCCTTTAGGTTCGTAACGTCTTTCAGATACCTTCTTCGACTTCCCCACTAGCTGGACAAATTTTTGGGATGGCGTCATGTTTTAGAAAAGAACTTTTCTCTTCATGTCAAAATGTGTAGTGTATTCCGGATTCTCGAAGCACGATGGCTCGAAGTGTTTGCCGCACAGCGCTGGAAAAGACGTCGGACCGGACAACTTGGCAAACTGACACCATCTTTAGTTGTTTTTGCTGCATGCAGCAGCAATACACCTGGTTGACATTGCCGGAAAAATGCAAGAAAAAAACTTTTTCAAACGTACAAACTCACGTCCAGGACTTGAATGTACTTGCACGTACGTGTGTTCGATGTTCGATCGACGCAAAGTCTTCCTCGATTGACGTCACAAACGGGGTAGGCGGAGTCACCCCCCACACAACTTTATTTAATTTGTTAAACATATAAATCGTCAAAAACAGTTATTCAACAAATTATTTTATTGTTCAGGAACATATACTCTAATGTTTGAAGTATAAAAAAAATATATTTCCAGGTGCCTTTAAGCGAACTTAGGAGCCGGGACTGGTCATCCACTGATATAATGTAATGCATTCTCTCTAGAGTGCTTGGCTTTTAAACCAGAATGTTTGGTAAAGTGGGGAGTCAAATCTTGGGTTTTTATTTTTAGAAGTCGTGTAGATACGTAGGACTTGTCAGAGAGAAACTGGGTCGGTGGCAACTCATTGTGGCCAAGGCTAGGTTATCTTTACATCCGTTGCTGGTCGTAACATCTACGAATCGATCTGTGTCTTTCAGGCTACGGCTGTCGGTCGTAACAAAAGTTGAACCGGCGCTCGTGTCCAAAATCATGTCTTCTGATTAGGCCCTCTCTTTTGATATGTCTTCCTTGGTTATTTTAGCCGCCACTTACAATGAACATCAATGTCTTAACTGACATGAATACTCTTGCTAAGGGGTAGTTGATAAATCTGTTACATTACATTTATGCTACCTTAATTAAACCCGGATGGCAAAGTGTGTAAACTTTGCAATAAAATGCTATCGCGTCAGATTTACCTACAGACCGTAACAGGAAAATATAAATTAAAACAGGACAAAAAGAAATTGAGGAAAACGATCAAAACAGCCAATTATTGAAAGTCTAATTGCAAGTGGTGATATGGGAAGATCCAATCAAGAAAGTTCCATTTCGTGAGTAGTAATTGAAAACTAGTGGCTTGGAACTAATACAATCTCACAAAAACATCGGTGTATTATCCTTCCAACCTTGATCTCAGCGTCCCAATTGTCTTCCTCATTATTATGTGTACTCGTTTGATCATACAATCAACGGGCAATCACAAGTTCCTCGCCTTTTGACCCATCCGAAGACATATTCCCATCCCAAAAGGACGTCTTAAATTATTAAGATGCAGGGAAAAACTCCGTACTTTGGGGAGACCTGACGTAATCAAGTACCGGTATACGGACTGTGAACCCACGGTCGGTCCTTCCGACTTGGGAATCGAACCGGGAACATTTCTGTGATATTAACACCCCCCCCCCCAAAAAAAAAAAAAAAAAAAAAAAAAAAAATCGTGTATTCACTTGTTCTCGATTTTGCTGAATAGTCTTGCATCTGAAAATCCAGATTCGAATTCGTTTTACTGCTCTTTTGCGGCAATATGGGAGTCTGCACTACTCACAGGTGTACATAAGACAAGTTTCTTTGGGTGCCTATGTAAACGATCTGTGTTTTTGCGGATAGAATTGATAAGATTGAAGTCTACCCGTACATTGGTGTCAATTTGAAACCAAATTTCGAATCTGTGCTGAAAATGCATGTATGGAGAAGTTCGCGCCTTAAAATGGACCTAATTTAAAAAGGACTGCTGTTTCGAAGACTGCTCAACACTCCAACCTTCTTCATAAAGAGCTGTCTTTGTGTTTTTAACCTTGCAAACATGTTAACCTCCTAACAACGTTAAAACGAAAAGGGAATACAAAGTTTTAAAAGGTTCAATGCAAATCGAGATCCGCCGGTTCTTGGGAATGACTAATAGTTCTCTATTTAAAATGGACAACCGATTTGTCGGTTAATGCAAAAGCAATTAGTCGTACCAGTGTTTGGAAAACGCCACTGCGTTTTTTTCACCTTCTTTATTGTTGGTCCATAAATTCTGTTAAATATTTTATTTTTAATGAATAAAGTTGTAAGTGAGGACTTCGCAGTTCATGGCAACGCAAATTGGCAAATCTAATGACTCGTCGGTCGTTTTAATTAGTGTATAGTTAGCATCAACACTTGCTTAGCATGAAATTTCTTAGGACTACCAGCCAAATCTCCATTTGTTGTAACTGGTAAACAGCTGTTGTTTGATTACACTGATAATTTTTTGAAAATTGTTTGTTAGGCTAATCCTTTTTTTTATCAAGGACAAATACTTAATGCCAAGCAATTTTTTGGTGCTTAGTAGTTTGGCCCATGTAAAGAAATATAACAATCGACTTGACGGTGACGTAATGCCGGTATCAATTACTTGTCTAGATTTATTTAAAAGTACTGTGTTGTTTTGTGTAGTAATTGCGGTATCAATTATTGGTCGTGGTTTATTAAAAAGAACCTCTACAGTTCTGTTTTGTGTAGTGATACGTTTTTTTTGTGTGATTGCGGGGGGGGGGGGTGGTTATTAAAATGATTTATACTTTTGATAGCTGCTGTACTACTCACCAAGTAAGTTGTTATTTTCATAAATTTTAAGATTGATTACCGAACTTATACCTTTACTTTATACATGATTTGCGCGTTTAAGGTATACACACTATTACAACAACAATTCAATCAATCGTTCATTCAAGTGCAATCCCAGACACGCTAAACTCCAATCAAGCATTTCCATTTTCGTTATTTTGTCCCGTTTCTGCCGGTAAGTTGAGCTATTGTCGTTTTCAGAAAAGAAAGAGGAGAAGACTATATACCTGCCTCAGTGTCTTACCTATGTAAGAGCGGTTTTATCACGTACTTGAGTATCCGATGTTGTAACAACAACACGATGTCGTGATATGTTGGAAAAATAATCACATTACTTCTGCTATTGCATGGAGTGATTTTACAGTTGTCTCATCCTATATCAGACCATTCTTGTCATTTTGTTGGTTGAGGCATGCGGGAAAGTACAAGTTTGCAATTTTGTTTAAACTTTTTTTTTTTTTACAAAAAACAGACATGAACTCCAACACCCTTTTCCAAATTGCACTCATTGTCATACGCATGTCCGAAATGTCTCAAAATTTAAATCAAATAGCGTTTTTTTTTTATTTGTTTTTTTAAACACATCCTTTTCCTAGTCTTGAGATCGACACAGTTTTTTCTGTTTCCGGCCGGATATTCCTCAGCGATTCAATGGCTCGTTAAACCACATCTAGAGATTGAACAGAGCCAGGAGACCGCCTAGACAGCCCGTCTGTTCGTCGTCTCTCGTAGCTCGTTGATATTCTCCCCAACGAACTTGTGACACTCACGCCTCCTCTTCTTCCTCCTCTTCCTCCTCCTCTTCCTCCCACATCATTAGCACGGTGCAGAGTCATTCCCCTTTACTACATCTCTTTACCAAAAGATACCTCTGAACCACATTATGCTTTCTGGTTGTCTTCCAAGGTATTTTTGACAACGTATACATTTTTCTCGTTTGTCTCTTTATTGTTAACTTCTATGTGATGTATTGTTTATAATTATTAGATCATGGAATGTGTTATTCAGTTACCTCTTTTAATAAACTATTTTTGAATTGAATTTAGTTGAACATTTACCAGGAACTCAAATAGTATTTTAAAGCAGTTTTACAAAATCCTTACGGTTTGCACTGAGGGCCTTTCGACTAAATATTGAACAAACAATCAATTACACACCCACCATCACATTTCCTCCTCCTCATGCACGTCATCAACACATTGCAGAGCTATTCACAATTACTACATCTCTGGCACCTCTAAACACCATTTACCAGGAGCTCAACATTATTCATTTTTACGAAATCTTTACAAATTGCACCAATGGCCTTTAGTTCTGAGCAGTTGAAATAATGAACAAAGTAACAAAACCACCCACAATTGATCGCATCTCCTCCTCATGCACATCATCAACAGGGTGCAGAGTAATTCCCCATTACTACATTTCTCTTCAGCGAACAACAGCTCGGCGCCACAGCAGAAGGTTCACAAACCCATAACGTATCAACAAACCATAAACACAATTTATAGCCTAGAGTGGTGAGAACTATTCAGAGGAAAAACACTTTCAACTCGCTCGAGAATGTTTTACTTTCAGACAGTTTGATTGGGATGTCGCGATGCAAATGACAGTGTGTTCTTTATGGTACTTTTACACTCTCAGTAAGTCTCAATTGTGAAAAATGTACATGTATTACGTATAATATAAATCAAACTCAGCTTCGTCAACGGGAATAAATACAAATATTTAAATTCGTTTAAATAAGCTGCAGGTGATTAAAAAGTGGATTTCGATGTTGCGAGTTGTTACTTTGTTACACTTTGCGCAGACAAGGCGTTTTCGAGACCCAGATTGTTCCAGTTAACTATTTAGGTCAGCGAAACAGCTTCTGGCGGGAGTTTTAAGCGGGGAAAATCAATGACTAGCACTTCCCAATATTAGATTAATGGATCCGAAATGCTTGGAGCTTGCCAATGTTATTTACATGAGCTTGGAATTGCTTCAGTAAATTTGGAATTATTGTGGAACGAAGTACCGCTACTGATCTTGTTAACGTCAGCCAGAGTCTTCCTTGTGGGAGGGGGGGGGGCGCCCCCACAGGGCCCTTCCATGGGTCCTAGCATCCGGGTGGTGGTAATGTCTCTTTTTGATCAAACTGAGATTTAATGTTTATGAGATAAAGCTGGATCATCCCCCTTATGTTTCACGTATTTTTATAACATGCTTTATATATTTAAGTCGAGTTAAAGTAAAACAGTATTGGTTGCCTAGGTTATGCTCATGTAAACGATGCCAGTGCTTTGTCCGATTCTCGACCGGGAAATTTATATGTTAATTTCAGTTAGCTTTTTGTGGATAGACTCTGAATATGCCACTAGAACCTTAACGTCAATGGTAAGTGGCAGCTAATCAAATTTAAGAGGCACTGGACACCTTCGGTAAGTGTCAAAGACCTGCCGTCGATTTCACAAGAGTTAGGACTCGTCTTATCTCGAGTTAGGACGAGTAACTCGTCCTAACTTAGGATTAATCTTAAGGTCTGCATGCTACAGTGCAGGGTTGGGACTCGTCCTAAGTTTTGTGAAATCGACGGCCGTATTCTCAACAAAAGCATACATGAACAAATTTGTGTGATTTCAAATGCCTCAAAAGAGGCTTCAAGACTGAAGTATTATACAATTTTGAATGAGAAATTACCTCTTTCTCAAAAACTGCGAACTTCAGAGAGTGCGCCGTTTCTCACAATGCTTTACAAGGCAGTAAAAATGTAACATCGCGTTGATATATTATAAGAGTCTAGTCTAGAAATCTCTATACAGAATCTGACATTGCCGTTTAACACCCCAGGGTAACCATGAGCTACTAGAATCATCATCTGAAATCCCTCGTGTAATATCCTCAATTTCGCCACAGAGCTCCCCCGTTCGCATCCACAGGGTGAATTGGTGCCGCGCAACACCATAAAACAAGCCCATGGTTTTTTAGCTCAAGTATTTCAGTTTATTTGTCCGATTTCCTAAATCAGGCAATGATTTCATTTGTAACCCCGTGGGGACACTCCTGAAATATATCCACATTTGTCAACATGTTTTTTTACTTTCTTCACACCACCACCCTTATGCGTATTGGTTTATTAAGTATGGCGACGCCTCGTTGCATTATTTACCGATCTAGATATTGTGTTTCTACCTCCATGTTTATGACTATCATATTTGGTTATACACTTCAGGTACATTAGATTGACATTGATCGTTTGACGTGTTTGCGGAACCTATCAGCTTTGTCTGTCGGGCTTTATGTGCCTTGCTTTATACATGAACTTGAAACTGATAAATGAAACTCGTTTTGAGTGAATTGTGCTCGATACTCTTTAGGGACTACATTGGTTCGACTGTCTGACATCGCCTATTAACACCACAAGGTATCCATGAGCTATTAAATAGAATCATCATCTAAAATCCCTAGTGTAATGTCCTCAATTTCTCCTGAATACGATCAAAGCATACTGATCGAAATGTCGAGTTGAAACCAACGGTTCTTTTCAGAACCACCCCAACTCATTAGAGATAGTCATTACATGGTGTTACCGCAAACCTTTCCATATCGTATTTCCACCATGCAAAGTTTCAAATGCTACTTATATTGAATTTGATATTTGTTGGTACGCCTGACTTGTTGTCTATTTGTTCGTTTCGTCCAGACGAACCAAAAGTCAACTTTTTTTTGCTGGTTTGTTTAATGAAAAACATAAGAATTATTGACATTGTGGGGTGCTCTTCATAATTATTTAGCAGACAAGATTAAATAAAACAGGGTCATAGCAAACACATTGATAAGACCATTAATTTCATTTTATGAAAGGAACATTACAAAATTGGTTTTTGCTAACAAAACAGTTGCTGACTGTGTAAGCACTATGTAATCCACCATATACATAAACTGACAAACCTGTAGAACTTCGAGATCGATCGGCCATCTGGGTCACGAGAGAATAGTGAAAACAGATACGATTTGAAATTTTGCATTCCGATCGATGCCAAAATAAAAAAAGGAATAAAACGCTCACTGAGCGATAAACTCCAAACGCGAAGTTATATTATTTATTTCTCATCAAATATGACATTTCAGACATGAATGTTTCAAGGGATGTTTTCAACCTTCATCGTCATTAGACCGTGTAAGTTTATGTAAGTCTGTGATCTTCAACATTTTTGTTTTTACTTATTCGCATCTGTAACGTTCCTTTAAACGTGTGTTTTATGCTTTTTGATTGTTGTTTGTTTATGAGTATTTATTTGTTTGTTAACACTGTCACATAATGTGAACTAATTATCTGTGTGTTTGTTTCTCCTTGTCTCTTACTTGGTTATGTCAGATGAGTCTTGTGGTTTCTGTAAGATTAATTATTTATCTCGAAGGAACAACATTATTATTTCTATAACCTAACTTAGTGTGTTATAAATTAGCTGTCTAGTCCTAGGTTTTAGGGAAAGGTTAATGGTAGGATTATACATTGGGAAAATGTATTATGGGTGTGTGGAAAAGGCTTTGACCTACAAGGAACTGAAAAGGGTACTTGAGCAAAAATGCCAAGCCATGATCTTTGCTGAATGTCATATTTTGAATTGTTGTCGATCAATAAGTAAATTGAGTCATATGACTGTAAAGCTGATTTAAATTTTGTAAAACAAATCTATCATTTCGAAAACCCTTATCCAGCGCTTTTCTGAAGGATTCGCGAAAAGCTCTACTACGTCATCACTCATGTTACGCGAAAATTCGGAGCTCCAATTTGTAAAGCCGCTTTGTTGCAGCGTGGGAGTACAACAAAGCAAACTCCCAGGCATACTTTCAAAACACTGTCATTTGAATGCACGCCGTCAACCGCAGAAGTGTTTTTACAGTTACTATAATATTTTGTTTTTTGTTTTACAAAGTTAAGACTTGGAATCCGATTGGGTGTCCTTTGAATGAATAGACATTGTGATTTGTTTTGAATTGTTATTAAAACAACATTTTTAGTCCGGTACTTACATGAATCTGATGTTATTTGGCACATCGTTGCCATAAGAAGCATTCAGCGTGACGTCAGAGCACGTCATTTGAAGCGCTCCGAAATGACACCCGGTAACGTACTGCTGGTCTGCAAATAAAGAGAATAGCGTGATTGGTTTTATTTTCGACTCATTTATCTTGTGTTTTTTCAACTTTAGTTTTGTTCAATCAAAATACACAAATTGATTAGTTAGACAGGGATGATATACAATTCGGTGGCATAACAGCTAAAGCTTGCAGGCGAAAATGCTTTGTACACAATACAACAATGGTAGAACGGGCTGTGTTCGCGAAATAGAAAGACATGCGGGGCGTTTTACAATCAGGTTAACGATCTACGAATTGGTTTGTCATCCGTGAACAATTTATTTAATTTGTTTTATATTATTTAGTTTTTAGTTAGTTTCCAATTTTGTGTTCAATTAAAATTTGACGTTCGTGACCACCGCCTCACTATTGACCTGTAATTGTTTTCCTTCTTCTTAACCATATTGAATATGGCTGCAATATGTAACCGTTGTTTGATAAACTGTCTACAAATGTACATGGAACATTTGTACTG
Organism: Asterias amurensis; assembly: GCF_032118995.1. Classification (NCBI taxonomy): domain Eukaryota; kingdom Metazoa; phylum Echinodermata; class Asteroidea; order Forcipulatida; family Asteriidae; genus Asterias; species Asterias amurensis. The sequence goes on along the minus strand of NC_092664.1, from coordinate 14,388,197 downwards.
TGATTTGTAAATGTTTTTCTAAAGACACTGGACACTAATGGTAAATCTCAAAGACTAGCCGTCGCGGTAGATGTATCTCAACATATGCATGAAATAACCAACCTGTGAAAATTTGAACTCAATCGGTCGTCGCGAAGTTGAGAGATAATGTTGAAAGAAAAAACACCCTTGTCACACCAAGTTGTGTGCTTTCAGATGCTTGATTTCGAGACCTCAAATTCTAAATCAGAGGTCTCTACAAATTCGTGGAACATTGCTTCTTTTTCGAAAACTAGAGTACTTCAGAGGGAGCGGTTGGTATTTGTTCTTTCATTAACATCTCGCAACTTCGACGACCGATGATGCAAAATTTTTTACAGGTTTGTTATTTTATGCAAGTGTTGAGATACACCAAGTGTAGTCCTTGACAAATACATATAGTGTCCAGTGTCTTTAATGGGTACGTTGCCTTGGATCCGACGAGTTGGTCTTTGAAAAGCTATTCATACAGTGTGTTATAAAATGCATATATGGAAAGTGAGATGGTTTAAAAGTGTTATATAATGATCCACACAAATATGCCTCGAAGCTGAACAGCTTACCTCGTACATCGTGAACTAAGACGACACGCCTTTTTGTGGAGACAAAATTTTGTCACCATAAAATGGCCGGCCGTGTTTAGTTCGCAAAGTAAATAGAACAACCGTGTAACTTCGAGGCATATATGTGTTGATAACTATATTATACTTTTAAAACATCTTTCTAACCATAAGCATTTCATAAATCACGGTTTTGAAAGCTTTTCATTGACCAACTCGACCGATCCAAGGCAACGTGACCCTTTTACCATATATCAGTAATTGTCATAAAAGCTCATAACATGTAGTACATTTCAAGTGTACACTAATGGTGAGTTTGGTTAGACTTATAAACTTGTACAACAACGTGCAGCAGTGTCAAGTTATAGTATCTGACGCAACTGGGCACTTGGAGTTTGTCACCCTGGCTGCTTAAGAACATCTGTATAGTGTAACATTACACCTTGATAGTAGTTGAAGAGTAGTTTATTTAATAGCTGTTTTCCTTGAGGATATGGGTTGGGCGGGGGTTCACCACGGTTTTTTTTTTGTTTACGAAGAGATAGCTCGATCTCACACACACTCAAAACAAGTCTAGAACCATGCTCAACCCTTTTACCAGAGGGCAGAGAACCCGGTCCCCAAACCCTTATCCTAATAACAGTTTAGATATGTGACGGTCGTAGAAATTGTTATATTTGTATTGCATTAACTTATTATGTACCATTTAGTTATTCAAGAGACGCGCCCTCTCTTGAGAAGCATTTCATTTCGCGCGCTTTTGCC